>NC_141694.1:1464346091-1465813225 GCF_964263255.1 Lissotriton vulgaris
CACACAACTACATACATAATATATGTTAGAAATAGTTCCACTCATTAGCAGTACGCACAGTATACTAATTTAACTTTTGTAATGCCTTAGTATACATATTTAACACTCGCAAACGTTTAGAAAACACTTACAATCACTGGATGATGTCATCAGTGATCACATCAGTGATGTCATTTGAGATGTTATCAGTGGTGTCATCAGTGATGTCACTGACCATGCCATGAATGATGTAATATATGAGGTAATGAGCAGTGCATTGCTGGGGCGTAAGTTATAGTTAGCTCAGGTAACTATTACTGCTGATTTTCACTGGTTATGTCTGAGCCTAACTATAATGCTCCTTTAACCTTTGTTTTTTGTGTGAATTTCTAAGGATGTTTACATTTTACTTCCTAACTACAACGTGCCTGTAACCTTTCTCTTTTTCTGTGAATTTAATAGTTTTTTAAAACGTTAAATAAGATACCCCTTCGCAATGCACAGTGTGGGGGGCATGAATGTAGGGTCCAGCCTGTCATTGTGTTGCCCCCGCCCAAGCTTGCAGCTCCTGCCCGTCTCCTCCTTGCCATCCATTGTCCACGTCTATGACCCTGCTCCCTCATTACAGGTGTGTGTGGCTGTTTTTGCTGCCCATCCTTCCTATCCTAAACAGTTAGCTTGCTGCCCCATCCACCTTTTCCCTACCCCTTGTGGTCCCAGTCCATACACCAACACTCTCCCTCCTGCTCTATATAGTCTGATGTGCTGTCACTGCCCTCCATTTAGCCTGTTGTCCCTGCCCACTTCTGCACTTCATTACCCGATTTTATGTCCCATCATTGCCCTACAGCTTAGCCTCTGTGCTTAGCGTGTTGCCCCTACCCCCCTTCCCCTGCCCTCTGATGTCTGTGTGCATGCCCCTGTCCCTTCCTTCCTTTCTGCCCACCATATTCCATGGACCTACCACTGTCCTACTCAGAGTGTTCTGTTGAGCTGCCACTGCTCCTCTCACCTACCTAGCATGGCTAGAAGGCTGCCGCCTGTTCCTGACACCTCTACCCTGCCTGTTCAAACTACAGGACCCTATCCCCACCCTCCTGTCCATCATGGTCTATTTTGCTGCCACTGCTTTCTTCCTTCCATGCTCTGTAGTGCTGCAACTTCTCCTCCGGTCTGCCCTGTGTGGTCTGTTGTGAAGCCTCTTCCCCTGCCCTCTTTTGACTGTGTCCCATCTCTACCCCACCCTTCTGTCCTCCATGGTCCTTTGTGTATGCCCCTGACCTCTCCTTCTTGCCCACCATGGCCTTTGTGCTGCGACTAACCCTCCTGCTTGCCAAGCATAATCTTATGTGCTGCTACAGTTCGTTCCACCCGCCCTGTGTGGTCAGCTTGCTGCCTGGACCCTGCCTACATTCCCTCTGTTGTCTGTGTGTATGCCATTATAGTCCTACTGTTGCTGTCCATGGTGTGTTGTGCTTCCAGTGCCCATCCCACCTGCCTTCCATGGTGAGCTTGCTACTTCTGCCCTGCCCCCTTAACCCCTGTCCTCCATTTTCAATATGCAGACCGCTATCCCCTCCCTACTGCCTTGTCTAGTTTGCTGTTGTGCCCCCTCCCTCCTGCGCTTCATGGTCCATTATGTTGCAGCTGCACCTTCTGTCTGTCCGATATGGTCAGCTTGCTTCCCTTGCCTCTTCCCCTCTTGCGCCTCTTGTCTATGTGCATATCTCTGTTCCCGCCCTATAGTTTTCCATAGTCTGTTGTGCTGCACTGCCATCCTGCTTGCCCTGTGCGGTGTACTGTGCTGCTTCAACCCTTGACACCTGACCTGTAAGAGCAGTTTGATGCCCCTGCCCATCTTTCGCCTCTGCCCTCTCTTATCAGAGTCCATGTCCCTACCCGATTCCTCCTAACCTACGTGATCCAATGTATCTTACTTGCCAACTTTAGGAACTTGGAAGAGAGAGAATTTGAAAAAATAACTGGGGCATTGATTTTCCCCATTGTCTTACTTTAAAAAAGAGGATATTGTAGGCAGGAGACAGATAAAATGAATCCCTTTTTGCTTTAAAAAGATTGGGAGTATTCTGCCTGAATTGGGTCAGTTGGGATGTATGGTTGTACTGTCACTGCCTCTTCCTTCTACCCTCAAAGGCCTTTTATATTGCCACAGCCTCTCTTGCGTGTATGACATGGTTGGTTTCTTGCCCCTGCACTCCATGGTCCATTATGCTGCCACTGCCCATGCCACATATACAGTATGGTCCAATTGTTGTCTTTGAATCCTTCTTCATGAGAGGGTCTGATTCCCATAGGAATAATGGTTAGTGCTCTAAACAACTAAAATGAGGATCTATTTTCTGAGTTTTCAAATAGAGACGAAGCACTTTTAAATAATTTGATATCTTTATGTTTTTTTATCTAGTTGATCACTTGCTTATATGTTACTCTTAAGGGAGAGGGTGTGGTATACAGCCAGAGATACAGACTAGGGAACTAGGGGGCTCATTACGATAGTGGAAGGACCACCACCGCCAGCCATACGCTGGCGGTCCTTTCACCATCCTTTTAAGTATTTCCCTGCAATGCGTGGAGGGCACCGGCTGGTGCCCTCCACGCAGTTCAGGGTAATACTATTACACAATTACCATAATTAATTATTCAAAATTAAATTAGCAACCAATTATCAATTAATTAATAATACATTACTTCACACATTTAACACAATTACATACCTATTACACAAATATTAATAAATAAAAATTAATCAATAATTTTAATATAATTACATTACTACCCACCCTATTTTCCTATAAACATGCAACGCGCTACTGAACTAAAAATGCTCAATTGAAATAAAAAATATGAATAAATGTAATATAATTAAATTACTTCCCACCCTATCCCCCCACAACCAGCTATGACCCAAAAGCGCAAAATCCAAATATTAATTTTTTAATAACCAATACAAATTCAACACATGTACTAAAAATACAGGCACTTCTTATACAAAAAACATACATCACATGCATATAAAATATATACTAAAATACATAACAATAATAAAAATTATATTTTTAACAACTATATTTTTGAAAATTCTATTAAACACTTCGATATTTTTAAAATAAATATTACTTACCTTAAGTCAATATTCTTGACCACGATATTCTTGCTGTTGATATATCTGACCCACGGTATTAATGACTCGATATTTGGGCTACTCAATACTTTGTACTCAATATTCTGTCTCTGTACCGAATATGACACTCATTCCTCACACAGGACCACTTAGTTTAGTTCCTTCATCACTTACTGAAGGAAGTGATGGCACATCTTGTGTCACAATATCTAATTTTTAAGGGAGAGAGCAGCCTCCCAGCTGCTGGTTGAAAGTGAAGATCCCTAACCCACCCTTATGCTTTGACCTAATGTATACTTACAATTGTATTGCAAACTGGATGTTTTGCAGTACAAGTTATGTTTTGTATATAGCAATGCACACATACATATTGCCAAGGTGATTATTTTTTTGCAGGACTTAGATTCAAACATTTATATAAAAGAATAGTGATTCAAGATTGCTTGAAATATGTATAATTGAAGGCAAGTTATCTATTTGACATCTGAAAATAGCATTTTTGCGTGCAGAGAAGAGAAGATAATATTTCACAAAAAGGCTCGAGTTCACATCCATTTATTTCATTTAGGTACATTCTTGCACTTATGGGTGCTGGTGCAAAGCGATCCAGGATTTTTAGCCCAACAGTTACTACCCTCCAGCAGGGAATAAATGAATTTCAAATTTGTGATCAGGTAATGGCTAGTCTTTTTTAAGCCTGGGCAGTGAATTCCGTTCTGCTTGCGGAATTTGTGTAATTTGGGTAAATTTGCGTTCCGCGGAGAATGCGGAATTACCAAAAATTCCGCGATCCGCAGCTTCATGGAATTTTTTGCTTGTTCGCTCCTTCAAAATGCGTGTTCGCTAGATATTTTCCCCCGACCACACAAACAGCTTTTACGAACAGGAAAAAAGCATCGCAAATGGGCATAGCAAGCAATTCTGTCTGTTCACGGAACTCTGCGTGCTCACAGAGATTTTTTACAGTTTCGCAGAGCTTTGCGTAACACGACTATGCAAATTCCACCCACTTCTAGTCATTTTCTCATTCTGGTGAAAGTATTCGAGTTGACTAGTTAGTAGTTAATTAGAGCTCTTTTTTAGTTAGGCGTTCAGGTAAAAATCTCTGAAATATCATTCTTTTGACTCAAGGATAGTGCATTTTAAATTGGATGTGGGCAGCATTTACTTTCACCTTGAGGTTAGGGAATACAATCAGCATACAATCCTCGCCTGGAAGACTTAATTGAAGAAAACCACATTGGCATGGCCTATTTCTGAATTCAATGCTACACCAAATTACATTTAGGAAATATGGATTTGGTTTAAAATGTAATTTAGGCAGTCACTGTGCCTCTTTTGCATCTTTGTAAGCAGCAAAAAAGATTTAAATGAGACGAAAGTGGCATAGCTTATTACCCATGTTACATTAAATGTGGGTTAGCACATCATATCCACAAAAACAGTAATGTGTTGAGTCATTATGCATCCTCGACCCGTCAGCAAATTGTAATTCCCATTGAATTAATAACCATAACATTTGGGCAACTGCAGAATTGCTCATATATTTTAAGGTGCTATACCCAGCTCCTCTCAAAGAATTTCATGGGAAGTTGCAGATCTCAGTACTCTCTCCTCAAAGAACAAGTTGGTAGTGCAGAAATAAACCATCGAAGTAGTGGATGTTTTGTAGCTGTTAGCACAAGTGACAATGTTTCCTTGGAAAAAGGTGATCAATTTGCTACTTTGGGTTACTCCTACATCTGGCGGCAATTGTTGTAGATTTTGTTTTAGGAATTCACTGATAATGGAGGAGTTTCTGCCGAGTTGAGCGATAACTGAGCCAAGAGTAGGTGCATGAGCTAAGCCATGGAAATGTTTAGCATGTATATCGGGAAACACACGTTATGTAAACATATGATACAGCTGGAGCGAGGTTCGGGTGCCTGTAACATGGCTGCAAATTGATCGAGCTCTCAATCCCGATCCACACTTGAACCCATTTGACTGACTTGAGATAGACTCTGACATTTCCCACAGTTGTAAGAGGTGGCCATGGGGCTGGGGATTCCAGCAGTGAGTGTTTGTCAGTGCTTTGAGCGTGCACAATAATGTTTTCCTATTTCTGGCCACCTACTTTCAGCAAGCCGCACACAGCATTTTCCGCCTTTTCTTAGCTGACAGGATTATGAGTGCTTCGCTCGTTGTTTATTTGGACACTTCTCCCTCATTTCACAGAATACCCTCATGATTGCTCCATGAATGGCCGGATTTACCATGCAGTGTTAATTTTACATCTTGGGACTTTTTATCTCTTGCATTTAGAATTTTGTCACTCTGGTACTGACTCTATTGGATAAAGTTACATTAATCAGTCTCTGTCCTATATTATCAACTGTTATTAATTTCACTCCTGCAGCTTTTGTTCAGAAAACCAGAATTAGTAATATAATTTTTCTTTTCTCTACTCTTTTTATTATTGTGCTTCACTCCAAATCATCTATAATACCATAAAATAGGCTGAGGAAGACAGTCCTTTTCCAAAGAAACAAACACAGACCAATTACGTACACAGACCAATTCTGCCTCTGTTTCACACAAGGAGAATACTGGTGGCAGTAACAAAAGACTAAAATAGGACCCTGCTTCTCCTAGGAAATAGCCCCTTCCAATTACCATGGAGGGCTTAATGGATGAAATTAAAATGCTGAAGCCCTTCATTATGTCAATCAACACCACTCTCCAATGAATGGAAGATAAATGGTCTTTGCTTGAGTCTAGGATTTTAAATATAGAACTTAATATCGCAGACACTCTTCACAAGTTGCTGTTATGGCCAAAAAGATTTACGCTCTTAAGACAAACTGAAGATTTAGAAAATCAAAACAGATGTATCAATCTTTGTATCTATGGTATACGGCTGGAGCAGAGTGGGGAGATATGATCGCCTTTCTACATATTAACCTGACAAAAATTGTGGCTCTGACCGACAGTGCTCCTCTTAATATCCAAGGAGCCCATTGTCTTGGGCCCAAACCCTCTGGCTCAAATTGTGCTTCTAAACTCAGAGGAATTCGGTTTCTCTTCCTCCAGTATACAGATTTAATGCACACTCTTTACGCCGCCAAGCAAAAGAAAGAAATGATTTGGTCTGAACAAAAGATCTTCCTCTCACAAGATGTTTTCTAAGTCACACCTGCTCGATGCAAGTGGTTGCTAGACTTTGTGCCCCTCACTGCACGCTATGAACACGAGATTTGGTGTTATCCATCCCTGTGTCTTCAAAGTCACCTACAAGGATCAGACTACAGCTTTTGAGTCTCCAGCCCAACTTAGAGAATTCATTCATCTACACAAAGGAGAAGCTATGGACATCAGAGGCACTTGAACTTCCTTTAATTTATAGTTTACTATGTTGGAGGCTTATACTTTTTCAATGGAATGATATTATTGCATAAATGCTTCTTCTCTCTCATGAACGTCTTCTCCTCCTCTCACTCCCAAGCCCCTTGTCTGTTTCCATTGATGTCCATGATTATATTAAATTTTCAGCTGTTGATTAGTTCCCTCTCCTTTGAATTTTCATCCAACGCCTCCCTCTCTGAATGGGTAAGTCCTCTTTTCTTTGTCTAAGCAAGTTTCATATTGTTAAATGTAGTTATATTAAATGTTTTCTGTAACTGCTCAGTCTTTATCTTCGGTCTAATTTTATACATATCAGACATGGTATTCTAGCCAATTCATCCACTAAGGGGCTTCTCTGTCCTCCATTTTCAATGTATCCAATCTCTTGAATTTCCTTTCTTTTGTTCGGGTCTTTCTGACTCTTCAACATACTCTTTTTTTTAATATATTTTTTTATTGAGCAGAGCAGATGGCAATTAAATCATTTATACAGAGAACAATACTCCAGGGTTCATTATAAGCATTGAGCGAAATCTAGTAAAATCCAATAATTCATAACATTCAGCAATAATCATCACTATACAATTTAATACAAAGCAAAAAATACGTAATAAAAAAGTGCCAAGTGCAATCATTTTCCAATCACAGTTTCAATACTTAAAGTGCAGGTAGTGCAAAATATAATAATCCAGCCAAAGCTACTTATGCGAGATCCCTGCACAAGAGAAGTGTTGCCATGCCTGGCCTAGACTATTCATATTAATAAAGTGTCATGTGCTAAAGTGCTAAATATCCAAAATATATTTTCCCTTCAATTTGAAAACCTTCTATTCGGGCAATAGACCTGTCCAAAAAAAAGTATTACCCACCCTGACCTGTACTTCTTGTATTAATAAGATATTGCTTATTAAAATGTTATGTGGCGGTAGTGGACTAACTACTTTTAAAGAATTTCAAATTTTGGGTGACGTTTTGCGTTGCCCCAACTCTTTTGGTATGAGCCTCTTCAAAAAATGTTGTCCATCTCATGTTATTTACCCATTTAAAACAGGAGGTTACCTCCTCTGATTTCAAATTCTTGGAGGATTAGAGAATGGGCAACTAAAGTACAGATTGCAATATAGGTTTTTCTGCAGTGTACAAGTCAGTTCTCTTTTTTAGAATTCCAAAAAGGGCAGTCTCGGCTTCGGGTTCAAATACCTTATTTATAGCCTGACTAATTGAAGAAAATATTTTACGACAAAAGCTCTCAAGTTTCGGGCATGTTTAAAAAATATGAATCCAATCGCCCCCCTCATGCAGCTGACATCTAAAGCATTTATTTTCTACTCCCGAAAAGCGTTTATTTAAAGCTTTCGGAGTTAGATAGACCAGCCAGCACGATAGAAAAGACATCCTCTTAAAATTGGCCGCTCTAAGAGCCTTACCTCCTAACTGGGCGATCCGCTCCCATTCCTGCCTCGAGAAGGAGCAATTGGTTTCCTGAGATATTTGATCCAGAATTTTATCGACCAAAGGAGATTCTTCACCCTTTCTCAGAGAATTGTACCAATTCCACACTTCTTTTAATTTCACTTTATACAAGGCAGTAGCCAAAGGCATTACACTTGCAGATAAATTATATTTATTTATAAAGGGTATATTCTGAAGAAATTCCAGAAATATTGTTTTTAATTTATTATCAGACCTAACCAGAACCATTTGCCAAGTGATAAGTTTCTGCGATGTAAAAAAAGAATCTAGATCATCAAAACCAGATTCTCTCCAGTTTTGGAGCTTACTCGAATGAATTTGAAGCCCCAAGATCTTACACTCCTCTAATTTCAAGTAGTACAAGCCACCAACCCCTTCCTGTTTAAAAAAGGACTGTAATCTATATGAAAAATCTCGAATAGTTTTATACCTGGTCTTTTTTTGCAATTTTGCTATTTTTAAAAAAATCGGAACTTGTGAACCTGCCTCGTGTACCATTTTTTTCATAAAAAAACATATTGAGCAGTACATTGGACTTCAGTAAACATGCTGTGAGATCCATAATAGCTGCCATATAATAATTACGTATATTCGGTAGAGCTAGGCCCCCTTGTATAGTTTCCAGCTGTAGTGTACTCAATTTCACCCTTGAAACTTTCTTATTCCAGACAAATTCCCTGATCATGTACTCAATCTCTCTAAAATAATAAGAATTAATCTTTAACAGTACATTTATACACTACTTCAGTGAAGTAGTGTGGCTCACTGGTTAGAGGCGGCAGACCCGAGAGCAGAGGACGGCCCGGGACCAGGGTTCGATTCCCGGCGCGGCAGGTTTCTGGACCAGGGTCAGCAGAATCGATAATTCTCTCGCCTCGGTGCCCACTCTGATCAGCGATCACACTCGGCAACTCTGGGCATTAGTTTGCCTCATCTTCACTAACGGCCCCACCAGACCGCCGGGGATGCCTGGCCTCACCCTGGAGATACCCATTAAGGGACCATCTCTCAGGGAAGCCAGGAAGGGTTTCGCAGCGGTCGAAGCACCTTGGGACCCTACGGGTAAGTAGTGCGCTATATAAATGCCAATACATTTATAAAAAGAAAAACCAGTAAAGGAAGGATCGACATTTTAATAAGTGCAAAATGACCAATAAAAGTAATGGTAAAAAAGTCCATCTCTCCAGCAAGATTTTAATTTTATTTCGCATTGTTAAATAATTTTAGCTAAATAATTGTTCAAACTGATTGGAGACATAAATACCCAGGTATCTGATTGGTTCTTTTTTTAAAGCTTGTGATCTTAAGTTTAAAGGTAAAAAGTTACAATACGAATTCAGTACCAGTACCTCGGTTTTATTTTGATTAATTTTTTAACACAATCAGTTCAAACCGACTAAATTCATTTAATGCTTGATCAAGATTAAATTTATCAGGATATAGATATAAAATAATATCATCGGCTAATAATTTAATTTTTGCCGTTCCTGCTTAGTTGTGGCTTAATTTCAGGATTCCCACATATTCTTATCGCTAGTGGCTCAATGAAAAAATTAAAGAGGATAGGGGACATCGGCTAACTTGACTGGTACCTCGATTGATATCGAATTGGCATTAACTACCACCCTTGCTTGAGCATCCTGGTAAATGTTTTTCCGCATATTATTATCTGAGCCGGAAAGCCAAATTTTTGCATACCAATGAAAAGGGCATCCCAATTTACCAGGTCGAAAGCCTTTTCGGCATCGACCATTGAAATTAAGGTGGGAATTTTGTTATTCGAAACAAAGTCTAGAGCCTATATTAAAAATCCAGTATTTGAAGACATAGATTTTCCTGCCACAAAGCCTGACTGATCAGAGTAAATTGATGCCTGGGCCATGGGGGAGAAACACTGGGCCCATATTTTCATTAGAATCTTAAAATCAGCCTTAAGAACGCTGATCGGCCTATATGAATTGACGTCCTTCTCATTTTTCCCCTTTTTAACAAAACTAACAATAATGGACTCCTTAAAGCTCAAAGGAACAGATCCTCCGAATCCAACAGCATTAAATAATTTAACCAAGAAAGGAGTCAATTCTTTAGCAAAAGTTTTATAAAATTCGATTGGGATCTGCACCACACGCTTTTGCCCCGGCAATTAATTTCACTGTATCTAAAACTTCTAAAGCTAAAATTTCGCTCTCCAGTTGATCAGCTAATAGACCGGGTAAGACAGGAAGATTAACTTCATCAAAATATTTATGGATAAGATCTGTCCCTACCTCATATGTCGTGGAATATAGCTGAGAGTAATGATCCAAGAATACTAGAGCTATATCATCTTTATCTCTAACAGTATTTTGCGTTTTGGGACCGATGATCTCTGCTATTAAAGGCTTTCTCCTGTTTAGTTTTTGTTTGCCCTGCTAGCATTTTTCCCACCATTTGGCTCTCCTCATATAGTCTTTGTAGGTAAGTTTTTGAGCTATTGATTTCCTCTATTACAAAAAATGATTTTAAGGCTGCCTTCACTGTTTCTAGTTGTAAAGCTGCATCTGCCTCCCCTGAGGTGTGTTATCACTAAAGTTTATAGCATTAGATATATCCTGTTGAAGTTTGTTGATCTTATCACGAATCTCTCTTGTCTGTGAGGCTTTGCGCGCAATCATCCGCCCTCTAATGGCTGTTTTAAACCCTACCCAAACTGAGAAGATTTCTGCGGAACCTTCATTTCAATTAAAAAACTCTAATATCCATTCTTTTGTTTGAGCCACCCAATTGAGATCTTGGAGGAGTAGACGATCCATCTGCCACCTGGATTGAGCCTCTCCTCCCCCTTCGATCACAAACTCAACTGTTATTAAAGAATGATCTGAGAAGGGATTAATCCTTATGGCGGTATCTAAAACCTTCAGGGATCGTGAAATAAGAAAAAAATCAATCCGCAAGGCTGTGTGGAATTGGTTAGAATAACGCGTAAATTCTGCAACAGTCGGGTTGCATTTACGCCATTGATCAACCAATAGATGTTCCTGCTTTAGGGCTTCCAAGACTCTTTGTGTTTGGGATTTCAGCACTTTTTTATTTTTATTTGAGGTATTTTTTTAAAACCTTGAATACAATTGAAATCCCCACTGAAACCTATTTTCCCGGGGACCCTCTAAGTAGCTTGGTGATCCTGAGTAGCGGCGTAGTATCATCAGTTATCGGGCCATAATAGTTTATAAATTTAAGATCATCCCATTCAATTTGGCCTCAACCCAAATCCATCGCCCAAGCGGATCTCTCCTAATTTGCCCAAATTCCCAAGGAAGACTACGGCATAAATATATAGCTACCCCAGCAGAGGCAAAAAACACATGAGAGAAATACCTAGAAAGGTATAGTTTAGGAAAATTTGTTTTCAAATGTGTTTCCTGAAAAATTATTACCTGTGGCGAGCAGGATACTAGCCACCTTATTAACGCTCCATATTTGGAATTATTTAAAATCCCATTACCATTTAATAGATAAAGTGCGACACCTATTGATAATTTTTTGTCCTGGTTTTCAAGCATATCTATAAACGTAAACAAGATTTGCTCCACCTCTCAGCTGGATTGCCCCTGTGCATTCTGGGTCATGCAGTTTATGTGTCTTCGCAAATGAAAAAGAAAAAGTTTGTGTTTCACCAAGTTTGGTGAAAGTAGGTACTTGGTATCTCCAGGCATCTCTAGACACAAGACTCGAATTGTGTTTCTGGATCAATATCCTTCATCAGTAGAGATAAGTAGTGAGGCCGCTGAGTAGGCTGCCCAACAACAGTCACAGGCTTTGATGCCTCCCGGGCGCACAGGTGCAGCACCACTAGCTCGTCAGCAAGGAACGCTCATGGGAGCCCTTAAACAGTAAACAGGATTGGGCGCACGCTGCTCCAGCTCTCAGCTGGATTGCCCCTGTGCATTCTGGGTCATGCAGTTCGTGTGTCTTCGCAAATGAAAAAGAAAAAGTTTGTAAGTGTTTCACCAAGTTTGGTGCAAGTAGGTACTTGGTATCTCCAGGCATCTCTAGACACGAGACTCGACTCGTGTTTCTGGATCAATATCCTTCATCAGTAGAGATAAGTAATGAGGCCGCTGAGTAGGCTGCCCAACAACAGTCACAGGCTTCGATGCCTCCCGGGCGCGCAGGTGCAGCACCACTAGCTCGTCAGCTAGGGAGGCTCACGGGAGCCCTTAAACAGTAAACAGGATTGGGCGCACGCTGCTCCACCTCTCAGCTGGATTGCCCCTGTGCATTCTGGGTCATGCAGTTTATGTGTCTTCGCAAATGAAAAAGAAAAAGTTTGTGTTTCACCAAGTTTGGTGCCAGTAGGTACTTGGTATCTCCAGGCATCTCTAGACACAAGACTCGACTCGTGTTTCTGGATCAATATCCTTCATCAGTAGGGATAAGTAATGAGGCCGCTGAGTAGGCTGCCCAACAACAGTCACAGGTTTCGATGCCTCCCGGGCGCGCAGGTGCAGCACCACTAGCTCGTCAGCTAGGTTGGCTCACGGGAGCCCTTAAACAGTAAACAGGATTGGGCGCACGCTGCTCTAGCTCTCAGCTGGATTGCCCCTGTGCATTCTGGCTCATGCAGTTTGTGTGTCTTCATAAATTAAAAAGAATAAATTTGTTAGTGTTTCACCAAGTTTGGTGCAAGAAGGTATTTGGTTTCTCCAGGCATCTCTAGACACGAGAATCGACTCGTGTTTCTGTATCAATATCTTTCATCAGTAGAGATAAGTAATGAGGCCGCTGAGTAGGCTGCCCAACAACAGTCACAGGTTTCGATGCCTCCCGGGCGCGCAGGTGCAGCACCACTAGCTCGTCAGCTAGGTTGGCTCACGGGAGCCCTTAAACAGTAAACAGGATTGGGCGCACGCTGCTCCAGCTCTCAGCTGGATTGCCCCTGTGCATTCTGGCTCATGCAGTTTGTGTGTCTTCGCAAATGAAAAAGAATAAATTTGTAAGTGTTTCACCAAGTTTGGTGCAAGAAGGTATTTGGTTTCTCCAGGCATCTCTAGACACGAGAATCGACTCGTGTTTCTGGATCAATATCCTTCATCAGTAGAGATAAGTAATGAGGCCGCTGAGTAGGCTGCCCAACAACAGTCACAGGTTTCGATGCCTCCCGGGCGCAAAGGTGCAGCACCACTAGCTCGTCAGCTAGGAACACTCACGGGAGCCCTTAAACAGTAAACAGGTTTGGGCGCACACTGCTCCACCTCTCAGCTGGATTGCCCCTATGCATTCTGGGGTCATGCAGTTCGTGTGTCTTCGCAAATGAAAAAGAAAAAGTTTGTAAGTGTTTCACCAAGTTTGGTGCAAGAAGGTGTTTGGTTTCTCCAGGCATCTCAAGACACGAGACTCGACTCGTGTTTCTGGATCAATATCCTTCATCAGTAGAGATGAGTAATGAGGCCACTGAGTAGTCTGTCCAACAACAGTCACAGGCTTTGATGCCTCCCGGGCGCGCAGGTGCAGCACCACTAGCTCGTCAGCTAGGGAGGCTCACGGGAGCCCTTAAACAGTAAACAGGATTGGGCGCACGCTGCTCCACCTCTCAGCTGGATTGCCCCCGTGCATTCTGGGTCATGCAGTTTGTGTGTCTTCGCAAATGAAAAAGATAAAGTTTGTAAGTGTTTCACCAAGTTTGGTGCAAGTAGGTTCTTGGTATCTCCAGGCATCTCTAGACACGAGACTCGACTTGTGTTACTGGATCAATATCCTTTATCAGTAGAGATAAGTAATGAGGACGCTGAGTAGGCTGCCCAACAACAGTCACAGGCTTCGATGCCTCCCGGGCGCGCAGGTGCAGCACCACTAGCTCGTCAGCTAGGGAGGCTCACTCGAGCCCTTAAACAGTAAACAGGATTGAGCGCACGCTGCTCCACCGCTCAGCTGGATTGCCACTGTGCATTCTGGGTCATGCAGTTCGTGTGTCTTCGCAAATGATAAAAAAAAAGTTTGTAAGTGTTTCACCAAGTTTGGTGCAAGTAGGTACTTGGTAACTCCAGGCATCTCTAGACACGAGACTCGACTCATGTTTCTGGATCAATATCCTTCATCAGTAGGGATAAGTAATGAGGCCGCTGAGTAGGCTGCCCAACAACAGTCACAGGTTTCGATGCCTCCCGGGCGCGCAGGTGCAGCACCACTAGCTCGTCAGCTAGGTTGGCTCACGGGAGCCCTTAAACAGTAAACAGGATTGGGCGCACGCTGCTCCAGCTCTCAGCTGGATTGCCCCTGTGCATTCTGGCTCATGCAGTTTGTGTGTCTTCGTAAATGAAAAAGAATAAATTTGTTAGTGTTTCACCAAGTTTGGTGCAAGAAGGTATTTGGTTTCTCCAGGCATCTCTAGACACGAGAATCGACTCGTGTTTCTGTATCAATATCTTTCATCAGTAGAGATAAGTAATGAGGCCGCTGAGTAGGCTGCCCAACAACAGTCACAGGTTTCGATGCCTCCCGGGCGCGCAGGTGCAGCACCACTAGCTCGTCAGCTAGGTTGGCTCACGGGAGCCCTTAAACAGTAAACAGGATTGGGCGCACGCTGCTCCAGCTCTCAGCTGGATTGCCCCTGTGCATTCTGGCTCATGCAGTTTGTGTGTCTTCGCAAATGAAAAAGAATAAATTTGTAAGTGTTTCACCAAGTTTGGTGCAAGAAGGTATTTGGTTTCTCCAGGCATCTCTAGACACGAGAATCGACTCGTGTTTCTGGATCAATATCCTTCATCAGTAGAGATAAGTAATGAGGCCGCTGAGTAGGCTGCCCAACAACAGTCACAGGTTTCGATGCCTCCCGGGCGCTCGGGTGCAGCACCACTAGCTCGTCAGCTAGGAACGCTCACGGGAGCCCTTAAACAGTAAACAAGTTTGGGTGCACGCTGCTCCACCTCTCAGCTGGATTGCCCCTATGCATTCTGGGGTCATGCAGTTCGTGTGTCTTCGCAAATGAAAAAGAAAAAGTTTGTAAGTGTTTCACCAAGTTTGGTGCAAGAAGGTGTTTGGTTTCTCCAGGCATCTCAAGACACGAGACTCGACTCGTGTTTCTGGATCAATATCCTTCATCAGTAGAGATGAGTAATGAGGCCACTGAGTAGTCTGCCCAACAACAGTCACAGGCTTTGATGCCTCCCGGGCGCGCAGGTGCAGCACCACTAGCTCGTCAGCTAGGGAGGCTCACGGGAGCCCTTAAACAGTAAACAGGATTGGGCGCACGCTGCTCCACCTCTCAGCTGGATTGCCCCCGTGCATTCTGGGTCATGCAGTTTGTGTGTCTTCGCAAATGAAAAAGATAAAGTTTGTAAGTGTTTCACCAAGTTTGGTGCAAGTAGGTTCTTGGTATCTCCAGGCATCTCTAGACACGAGACTCGACTTGTGTTACTGGATCAATATCCTTTATCAGTAGAGATAAGTAATGAGGACGCTGAGTAGGCTGCCCAACAACAGTCACAGGCTTCGATGCCTCCCGGGCGCGCAGGTGCAGCACCACTAGCTCGTCAGCTAGGGAGGCTCACTCGAGCCCTTAAACAGTAAACAGGATTGAGCGCACGCTGCTCCACCGCTCAGCTGGATTGCCACTGTGCATTCTGGGTCATGCAGTTCGTGTGTCTTCGCAAATGATAAAAAAAAAGTTTGTAAGTGTTTCACCAAGTTTGGTGCAAGTAGGTACATGGTAACTCCAGGCATCTCTAGACACGAGACTCGACTCATGTTTCTGGATCAATATCCTTCATCAGTAGAGATAAGTAATGAGGCCTCTGAGTAGGCTGCCCAACAACAGTCACAGGCTTTGATGCCTCCCGGGCACGCAGGTGCAGCACCACTAGCTCGTCAGCTAGGGAGGCTCACGGGAGCCCTTAAACAGTAGGTACTTTGTATCTCCAGGGATCTCTAGACACGAGACTCGAGATATCTATAAACGTACACCAACATTTCTTGAAAGCTTTTGCTCCAATGCCCCTGCTACTGCTCCTTTTACTGTAAATCTTTTTAAACCCCCCTAACCCTTCCCTTACCCTCTCAAACCATCCCTCACAAGAAGTGTACCCCCACATATATATATATTGCACAAAATCTGGCTAAAGAAACAGATAAACCATATTACATTCCTTGATTCATATAGCCAAATAAAAAAAAAAAAGGAAAACCTTTCAAACCGTTAATTACCAGGAAAGACAAACATCAGTTTACCAACTTATTGAGGCCCTGAAATATCCTTAAGAAGATCATGTGCATCATCTATATTAGCAAACATGTGGAATTTCCCCTTAACAAGCACACGTAATCTAGACTGTTGGGCAATTGATGCATGTGCGCCTTGTGCCTTGAACAGAAAAAGCAGTTTGACAAATTCCTTACGCCTCCGGGCCGCAGCTGCAGACATGTCTGGAAAAAACCTACAGTTCGAAGTATCGTTCACTGGGAATTGCTTTTGTTGTATAGCCTTGGCCAGGATCTTCTCCTTTATCTGATAGTCTGAAAATTAACTAGGATTGTACATGGACCACTCGAGCTTGGCAGAGGATGGAAAGGAACTCTATAGGCCCTGGTAATTGTCAAATCCCCACTAAATTCCAGAAGAACTTTTTCCCTAATGAAGGACTCCACCCATTGTGGTGCTTGAGCCCCCTCCACCCTCTCTGGTACACCCACTATGCGCAGATCTGAATGGTGTGAGTGGTTTTTCAACTCCTCTAGTTTATTTTCTAACACGTTTTTATCCTTGGTTACTCCATGTACTTTTGTTGCGTGTTTATCTAAGTTCCTGATCGATACTGTAACCTTATGCCCCTATTCGGCTATAAATCCATTTATTCCCTATATTGGCATAACCGTTCAAGTGCGATATTCAGAAAGTCATCTCTGGCCTCACACGAACAGAGCCACATTCCAGAATAGTTCTCTGCCACTTCCTTTGCAACCAATTAGTGCAATGACAGAGCAGAAGTCACTATCTGATATTCCTAGATTAACACTCCGAGTTCTTCAACAAGATAAAAACTCAGCAAACCTGGAAATCCCCGCTTGCTGTGTTTTGATTAGTAATGGAACTCTAATGAGCAACTGATAGCTATCACTTCCTAGTGACATCTTTAATTGACGTCTTATGTCCAGCAAACTTGCATCAAACCAGGCACCTGTCAGGTATAAATACTACCAACGTTGCCTTAAGCAATAGCCTGTTGCCCGTAGCCTGTTGCTGCAGCCTGCTACCCTGTTGCCAGCTGATGCTGCTGCCCCGCTGCTGTTGGTGAAGCTACTGATACCATTATCGCTGCTAAAGCGCGAACGATGGTGTGGTGAGCTTAGGAGCTGAACAGCCGTCCCTCTGCGAAGAGCCCAGCAGATGCCAAGCTGCCCGCGGACGCTGTCCCCCCTCCTCCTCTCGACGCGCTGAAGAGAGACGCTGCCTTTCTCCGGCTGAGAAATCCAGCTCCAGCGTTTCTAGTCTGCCCTCGCAGGTGACTGGGATACCGAAACCCCCTGAAGGAGATACCAGACCTCCATCATTCTATTCAGAGGTATGGTGTTGACTAAACCCTTAGACGAGAATTCTTGAAGCAAACCTTGGCAAAACCAACTTAACTTAAAGCTACTTACTTACTCCCCTTCCACGTGTTAGGCTTAGGTCAGGCACACTGGGGTAGGCTTAGTTAGAAGCACCAGTTGAGTATGTTAGCCTAATGTATATATGACTGTATATATGTTTTATTACTTTTAAACCATTGTATGGCTAAGAAACCATATCGATGCTTTTACAGTATTATTTCGCAATACTTATCTTACTGTACGTACCTTTTATAATAACAAGTCTTGCAATTGTGGCAATACATTTCTCTTGTACGAGAAGAAAGACTGTTCAATAAATGTTAACCCTTTATTGACAAACGCCCGTCTCTCTATTCTCTACATATCGTGAAAGTAAACTGCACTAACCTGACTGAGTGAAATACCTGTCTATTGTTTCACACAACCCTAGAGATTGACTCTTGATCTGAGGAGCAAAGTTGTCATGTTGCACGGTTGTTGGAAAGCTGAATCCCTTCTTGTCTGTGCCAGGGAAGCTGATCACTTCCTATGCAGAGAAGAAAGTTTCCAGTGACCTCTGAGCTAGTTGGTAACAAACCCAATTAAGTTTAGCATAGTCAGTGGAGGCCTGGAATATCCGCAGTTCCACGTCGATACTACTGTTTATGTTATTCCAATGCGCAGGGCCTAGTGGGAAACTAGGAACTACACTACATGGCGCCCAAACGTTTGGTAAGGCGATAAACTAACGCAAGACGTTAGAGTAACTCAGTCGTGCATATTTCACACAGACCCCTTTCTCCCGTAAATACTCCAATAGACGTCTGGAGTGGGTGAAAGGTTAAAATCCACCCGACCTTAGTAGGAAGAGATTCCTATGTAAAGCTCTGGAAGGATACAGTGTTCCGAAATATTGTGCACCTAATCTTTGTCTCCTTGGAGACCAACTCTGCAAAGCCTGCATTTATAAAATGTCAGACAGTGAAGAAGAAAGGGAAGCAGTTAGACTGGCAGCCCTACCAATAGAGGAAGACTCGAGTCTCCTACAGACAGACCTGGATGCTATTATCATCCCGGTCCACTTAAGAAAATCTATAACGTTAAAACTTATAGAAAACGGACTGACACCACAAGGTGGTACAGTAATTTTCGTGATTGAGGCTCACGGCTATCGGCAGACAGAGGTATCCTATTCATGGATAAACTTTCCAGCGGCAAACGCTAGAACAAAAGAGTTTCACTATAACAAAATAGAGGAACCTCCGGAAGAGTACGCTTCTTTCGAGGAGATTGAAATTCCACTTAAATTCCAAGAGCACCTGCTCTGGTTTAATGGCGCCCTAAAACACAATGATCACATTACCAGGCTCGGTCCACTAGGTAGACCAGGAGCAACGTGGCCGGTTCTAGCCAGCTACACACCACATCCGGACATTGTAAGAATGTCAAAGGAAGAGCTGTTAGTACAGCTAAAAACATTAATAAAAATACATAGGCAATTAATCCAATATGTAATGCGGACTGCAACAGTCCAACCAGCTGTTAATGTACCACAGCTGACCCCCTCATCAGGGGAACACTAATAAAATTACACCACAGAACATACAGTCATGTCTTGGTAAAACACCCGTAAAACGGGAACAAATTCCTTTCTGGTTAGCACAGAAAATCACTCAAATAGAGGCAGTATTTCCTGATACTACCCCTATAGAGAAACACAGAATCTTGACCATCTGCCTTCCTATGGGAATCGCACCACATGTGGAGGACTGTGACACTTGGGGTACAGTCTTTGCTTCCATTTACACAAAAACACACGGTGTTCCGTCTATGGCGGTAATACCAGAAGTGCTAAAACAGATTCAAAATGAATACGGTCCAGAGCCCGCTTTAAATCTAGGTATGAAATTACTGAAAGACTTCAAGCAGGTCTCGGCTATATTATTAGCCAACATAAAAGGAGAAGCAGCATCTGTGGCGATCCGCCAGAAGTTGAAGGAAACAGTTATAGAAGATCCTGTTGAGCTTGCCAAAATCATAGAAAAATGCTATGAAGAATTAGGTAGAGACAGCTTGGGTGGAAAACCGGTAAAGCCCCAACTTCTCGAAAATCCTGAAAAATTATTTATTAAAAATAATTTAAACACTCCTAAAAAGAGCTGGGATGGAAATAAACAATCCACTCCCAAGGAAAAAGTTTTCCAGTCCAGAGGAAGGTCTCCTCGACGGAGGGAAAGAACTCCGACTCGAGAACACCAGTCTCCCCAGAGGGAGCCCTCTGAGAAAAGATATAACCTTAGAAATAGGGATAATCTGAAAAAACCTGATAGATATCAAAGTATTGATACACGTCCCTCTCGATCTTTTTCGCAGAAATCGGAAAGAAGAGGACGGTCAGACCCAGGAGAGCACACCAAGTCCAAAGACAAGGAACCTGCTCAAAATAAGAAATCTCAATTTCAGAAAAAGAAGGTAGCCAGTATTAAAGTAATCAACCATGCCGAGAATACTGAGGACACAGTTGAAAAATGGGGAGTGGGCATTGACAATGTTGGACAGTGCAGCAGAAATCAGTATAGCGCTCAAGATCTTGATGAGTCATCTGGAGACAGTGGACACGAATGAATACATTCAGGTTGAAACTGCCGACACCAGACTTAGCGAGCCCCATAAGATATACGAAATAACATTGCGTATAGAGGGTGATAAGACTAGGAAAATAAGAGGTCTATTTTGGGATAAACTCTCAAAAGGCTATGATATTCTGTTAGCTGAAAAAGATTGGCCCCCAGAGTTTGTCAGGGAGTGCCCTCGTGGCGAAGAAATGATTATGCCTGCCTTCTAGAATCACATTCCGATTCACAAAAAATATACATATGCAAGGAAATGGGCAGTAGCCCAGGTACCTGCATTATATAAAAATCATGTAGGATGGGATGAGAACTCAACTCCTCACAAAATCCAGTTAAAAAGTGAACCAACTGCCCAACGGCAGTATCCCATTAAGCAAGAAGCTAAAAAACAAGTCAGGGAGATCTTAGATCAACTTGAATACCAGGGGGTGATTGAAACATGCACCTCTCAAATGAACAATCCTTTGTTTCCTGTCTCCAAGCCAGACAAGTCATATTGTCTAGTTTTGGACTACAGACACCTTAATACATGTTGCAAAACTTTTGCAGTACAAAACTCGCATAGTGCAGCCCTAATGAATAACATAGTTAGGAAAAAATATAAAACGACATTATACATATCTAATGGTTTCTTTTGTCAAAACATTGCACCAGAAAGCAGATATTTGACCGCTTTCTCTGCATTTGGGTCACAGAAAAAATTCTGTCGACTCCCACAGGGGTTCAAGAACAGCCCAGGACTATTCTCAGCTAGAGTAACAGAGTTACTACAAATATATGATGATGAGGCATTATCTTATGTAGATGATATCTATCTCACAGACGACGACTTGGATACTCACTTGAAAAGAGTGAATACCATTATACTTGGGTTCGCAGCAGAGGGTTACAAATTCAACTTTAAAAAGTCCCGAATTGCCCATCTGACAGTACTATTTTTAGGGTACGAATTATCAAGTGAAGGGAAAAGCATAGTGGACAACTTCTTAGAGAAGTGCGCTGTACTCCAAGCTCCAAAAACGCTGAAGAATTTACAATCCATTCTAGGTTTTCTGAATTTCGGAAGAACTTACATTCTAAATTACGCAGAGAGGGTTAAACCTCTCTACGAACTAATTAAACCTGATTTTAAACAAATCAATTGGACTCAAAAACACACAGAAATTTTGAGATCACTGCAAACAGACATGTTAGCGAAAACTAA
This sequence comes from Lissotriton vulgaris, assembly GCF_964263255.1. NCBI lineage: Eukaryota > Metazoa > Chordata > Amphibia > Caudata > Salamandridae > Lissotriton > Lissotriton vulgaris. The sequence continues at coordinate 1,464,367,450 of NC_141694.1, forward strand.
ATTAGATACACGTGATAACACACGTGATCTTGTAATCCGAGTCATCCCAGGAAGATGCGGATTCACGTACCTGACTTCTAATGAGGGAGAAAAGGTACCAATTTCAATTAAATCTCACTTGTACACACAAGCAGAAGAAGCATTCAGTCACACAGAAAGAACTGTGAAAGCAGTGCAAATCGCATTAGCAAATGAACAAGAACTAGCACAAGGCAAACGGATTAATATCCTCACAGCGGAATCCGCCTTCGAGGCGCTATTCAGCCCAGTAAACCTGCCTACAGGGTCACTGGATCCGAAATGGATACAGTGCGTAGATTCTCTAGGAGCGGAAGACGTGAAATACTATTTCGCCCCGCAATTCGAAGAACTGAATGATTTAGAATATGAAGAAGAATATCCTCTGCCAATCGAACTTCTGCCTCTCCCACAATACGCCTGTATAATCTATACAGATAGCTTTGTACAGCATTTTAATGTAGAGAGCAAATCCTACAATGCAGCCTGTGCGATTATTAAAGGTCGTTGGCTGTGTGGTAAATTCAGACCGAAAGTAACAAAAACTGAATCTGTAAGAAGCTGTTCGGTTCAGAGAACTGAAATCAGATCTTTAAAGATGGCGCTCGAAAATGCAGAACGTGAATTCCCGACACTTATCGTGTGCGATTCTCATTTTTGCGTCAACTCTTACAATAATAAGCTGCAGAGGTGGATTGAAAACGATTACAAAGATGACACAGGTGCCACAATAAAGCATAAATTGCTCTGGAAACAGGTAGCTCTTTTACACAAAGAACTACAAAAGACTCACGTGATTCACGCACAGAGTCTTCAACGTGATGGCGTTCACGTTGCAGGGAATTCATTGGCTAATACAGCCACAGCGGAAGCAACTAAACCGGCTTCCGTAGCCACAAAAAAGCGTACAGAAAAATACATAGACGGGGAAACCATGCTGGCAGTAAAAACGACCGTAAAAGGCGACTGTGCAGCTCTGCCCTTAAACTATCCACTCAATTATGCATACATAATCGATGCAAACTCCGTTCCTTTTGCTCGAATCCCTGGAGTGGGGGACAGAGTAATTCCAAACAGGAGCAGGAGGGGCTTCCTCTTGCTGGAAGCACACATGGGGTTGGGTCTGAGACACCAAACAATCAAAGCCTCTCTGAAAGAATTACAATCAGAGTACTGGTGGCCAGGAATGAGTATAGATATTCAATGTTTTGCTCAAAATTGTGAAAACTGCAACAGAGATCGCAGTAAAGAACAGGCCAGTGTAGTTTCAGGATCCCTGCTAGACAGCATAAGGCGGTCTATCTGCGCAATCAAAGAAGAGAAGCGCGTCCCATTGTACACAGTTAAGGCTAAACACACTTAAATAATGAGGCCTCCAGCGCTCGGCTGACGCTAGAACGGTTATAAAAGATTTGCGAGTCTTTATCGGCACATACGCAATTACCACGTTCCATTCTGACCAGGGTCCTGCTTTCAGCTCTCGAGCTTATAAGGAGGCCATGGCTAGCATGGGAATTGGGTTGCGGTATTCTTGTCCGTCGCACCCCGAAGGGAATAGTGTGGTAGAAAGAAAAAACCGAGACATAAAGCAATCTATAACAGCGAAGGTATTAGGTTCAGGCGCTGGGTGGGTCAAACATTTAATAAGTGTCCAGACTAGTCTTAATAACTTGCCAAGAAATTCTCTAAAAGGTTTCAGCCCATACGAACTATTGTTCGGAATTAGAATGAACATTCAGGACCTCGATAGTCAGATGTCAGTGGTACAAGAAAAAACAACAGACTTTGACATCAAAGATCGTTTGGCTGTTTTACAGGAACTGAATGAAACAAGAAAATCCTTAAGCAACATAAAGTTAAAGCAACAGCCAACTACCACTGACGAGGCACCACAAGCAACAGCCCCAGCAAGGCCTGTCTGGATTCCAAAGATTGGGGATCTAGTCAGAGAAAAGATCGCGGTTAAGAAGGAATTTGGGCCTTCTTACAGAAAAGCAGTACCTGTCTTGGCAGTCACCGGAACAAGATCAGTTGTGCTACCGCCCCTTGCTGGTAAAAAGGAGAACAGAGTCGTGTCCATCGACCTGGTAAAACCACAAGCATGTGGCCTATAATCAACAGTAGGCCCAGTGGACTCCCAAGAAACAACAGAATACCCAAACTTGCAACAATCCAAGAGGTTCAAACTGAAAGACTAATCACATTCGATCAGCCTGCAGTGCACAATGAAGGACTATGCAATAATGCCATGGAACTCGTGCCTCTTGAGACAAAGATTGAAACAGTTCGTCAAGAAACAACACCAGTCTACACTAATGTGGCATCAGAAAATGCTACCGAAAGACAGATTGAAAGAACAATCCCAACAATTGACAGAACTGCCTCTGGCTATTTCATCAACTTCCAGAAATATGGAGCAAAAAGATAAGAGGGTAGTTTTGATCACAGTCACTCTATTTGAGTAGGAAAGCCCTCACACACCGACCTGGTCAGTGTCATGCTTCATCATCGGGCCCCACCGAAGAGACCGAGTGTCTCTTCGGTGTGCTGCGACGCCAGAAAGACTGCGGAGCTGGTCGTGTGGGGAGGACGTGTTGTGGAAATTATAAAATTAAAAGTGACTAACAGGGTATCAAAAAAACTTTTAATGAGTGATCCCTAAGACACGTGTAAGTGGTATATGTGTCTGAATTTAAGGGCCAAGGTTGTTAGGATTTTGGTTAAATTCAGCTAAATACCACGAGTTATTAAAATTAATCAGTCAACATGTTTCTGCCTTACTTGTGGTATATATTCACCATGGCATTCTTCAGGACTAAACCCCGGCGGTATGGACACTCTAATAGTCCACCCTAACCTGGGGACGTGAAAGTGAAAAAAGGAAAAGTGAAAAAAGTGCTTAAAAATTAGAAGAGCAATTGCTCATTCCAAAAAAGCCCCAATTTCAGGGGTGTATCAGCACCTGTAAGAGAAAATACACAGACAAACAGATATGGACATACATACGATTAGTATATGCCAGCGTAGACTTATCATAGTGCTCCTAAGATGGTGGCAAACCTTTGTGTGCACACAATAACTGATAACTTATGCACCATCCAAGTAGCCCTTGGGGATATTGTACATGCTAAGAGGTGGAGTGCTAGAGGTGGTTAAAAACTACTATTGTAGTGAGGGAGATAAAAACACGATGTGAATTCTCCATGAGGAGGGATCAATTTGACCAAATGGTCGGTGACCCCCCTAAGATGGTAAGTATGGAGAGCATCTCACTTTTAAAACTGGGCGCTACTAGCACCATGGGTCTCGGGATCAGTTAGGAAAGGTGACACAGGCTTAAGACCTAGCTCCACTTTCATCCCGCCCTCACACACAATACCAGCGGCCATAACTGCTTTTGAGCAAGCTGTATTTAAAGACCTAGAACATTGCCAAAACCCGCGAACATTCGGGAATTTCAGTACTGCTGAATTCGAGGCATTGCAACAATTAAAAAATGACACCTCCATAACCATAAAGCCTGCGGACAAGGGGGGAGGGATCGTCATCCAGGATACAACTGACTATGAGATCACCTGTAAAAACCTACTCGGTGATGTTAGAAATTACACTCCACTGGCATCGGATCCAACCCCTGACCTCACAAAAAGGATCAGCTCCCTGGTAAAACAAGCAGAGGATCAAGACCATATATCCAAGAACGAAGCTGCATTTCTGAATAACACGAGTAGCATTATACCCTACTTCTACACTTTGCCGAAAATGCATAAGAACAAACTACCACCACCTGGACGCCCAATCGTCTCAGGAATTGGGTCACTTCTGGAGCCGTTATCACAATTTTGTGATCACTTTCTAAAACCGTTAGTACAGTCTACACCAACCTACCTGAAGGACACAAAGAGCCTGTTGCGTCTACTGACAGAGATCACATTCCCCGAAAACTCTATCACCCTTGTAACATTAGATGTGGAAAGCCTCTACACAAGCATTCCGCAGGATGATACAATCGAGGTCCTCAAAAAGGTACTTGATTCAACCAACTGGGAATTCCAGACACCGAAAAAGTTCATTATCGATTGTGCCACTATAGCACTGAAAGAGAACTTTTTTTCATTCAAAGACCAACTGTACCTACAATGCTCTGGGACATCCATGGGCAGTACCTTCGCGCCGAGCGTGGCGGGGCTGTATGTGGCAGATTTTGAGGCCAAACATATCCTACCACCAACCGCCACCTTTTTTTCGTCAATGCTTTTGTGGAAACGCTACATTGACGACATTCTGCTCATTTGGAACGGTAGTGATAATGACTTGGAAAATTTTCTTTCATGGATCAACACCTTAGACCCTAATTTAAGATTTACCAACACTACAAGCAGAAGAGAAATTGTGTTCTTAGATGTGGTTATCTCAATCAGTGGAACGACACTGGCCACAAAAACCCACAACAAACCGACTGCAAAGAATAACCTCCTGCAATTTGACAGCTTCCATCCGCGTCCGCTAAAAGAAAATCTCCCTTACGGACAGTACCTCAGGCTACGAAGGAACTGCAGCACGACCACAGATTTCAAAGACCAATCAGTCAATCTGACGGAAAAACTAAAAAGTAGAGGCTATCCTACCTCCACCTTAAATAAAGGATTCAAAAGAGCTAAAAATCAGCCAAGGGAGTCCCTCCTTGAAGAAAGAACTAACAATTCAGAACAGATCCCACTCACCTGCGTCACCACATACAGCAGTCTCTCAAACATCATGAAAAAGAGCATAAACAAACATTGGAATATTGTGAAAACCTTTAAAAAGGACTGGGAAAAACCCCTTTTTTCTTTTAAAAAGGGACGCAGTCTAAGAGATGCGCTGGTCCACACACGCCCAAAAGAGAAACCACAAAATACGACACCATCAGTGACAACATCATGGGGTCTCCCAAAAATCACCGGGCACTACCCCTGCTCGGACTGTAGTGTCTGTCACTTAACACAACCTACCAAAACTCTGGTGTTGGAAGAAGGGAAAGTGTGGACGCAACGTGACCATACTAATTGCAACTCATGCAATGTGATCTATTTGATCACATGTCCCTGCCACCTCCGGTACGTGGGTATGACCACTAGAAAAGTGAAACAACGGATCTGCGAGCACCGGAGCAACATAAGGTGCAAGAAAGTAACAACGAAGTTGAGTCGCCATTTCCTAGACAAAAATCATACCACCAATGACATGAGGTGGACTGTCATTGAAGCTATAGATGGCACAAGGAATATACAAAATAGACTGTTCGAAAAAGAACAGCGCTGGGTATACCGCCTGGGGACAAATACCAATGGCCTTAACGACGATATCCCCTGGAACACAGTCCTATCATGAACCTCATAACTTCACGTATCTGAAACGATAGCTGTTAACGTGACACAAAAGCGATCTGAATTAAACATACTATATACGAGGTGTTTTTCTACACTCTGCGCATTTTAACATCATGTCCAAAGATTGATCTATGTCTGTCTAAAAACGCAATCTTTCCGACAGTATGTGCACTTCTGCTCTGTCCCTTTCTACTTATCTACTTTATGTTAGCAGTGCTTTTATCCCGAGAGTTAGGGAATTCGCCCTCCTGCTCTGATACTATTTATTTACCCACTCATTGTTAGCAGTGCCAATCTCCCGAAAGAGTGAAGAAAATTCGCCCATTAAAAGATTCGATTTCTCAATCTTTTTCCAACAAACAACGAGTGCCTTCGGTTGCCTTAACAACCACCAGCGTGCCAAAACCTCCTTCAGGCACAGCGCAGGGATAGGCTTTCTATTCCAAGCCTCGTTTGGATTCTAAGCGCGCTCCGCCCAAGTGGGCGTGTGCGCTCCAAGCCTCGCTCTGAGCGAGACACGCCCAACCCGGAATCGAACGCGCAAACGAAAACAAAGCGCTCTTATACTCATTTACCGGCCCCGCTCTCCATCGTCGGGGTCCGGTTCAGAGGGATCTTGCAGGTTGACAAGCGGGTTGTGAGCGCTGAGGGCGTGAGTCTGCATCCCCAGCGGAACGTCTATTACGATCACCATAAGCTAAGTACCTGTGTGCTGTATGGGTTATGCTGACATTTAACTCCTTCTTTTCCTAGGATGTGCCAAGCGCGCTCCAATCCCCCTCCTGAGACCCATGGTGCTAGTAGCGCCCAGTTTTAAAAGTGAGATGCTCTCCATACTTACCATCTTAGGGGGGTCACCGACCATTTGGTCAAATTGATCCCTCCTCATGGAGAATTCACATCGTGTTTTTATCTCCCTCACTACAATAGTAGTTTTTAACCACCTCTAGCACTCCACCTCTTAGCATGTACAATATCCCCAAGGGCTACTTGGATGGTGCATAAGTTATCAGTTATTGTGTGCACACAAAGGTTTGCCACCATCTTAGGAGCACTATGATAAGTCTACGCTGGCATATACTAATCGTATGTATGTCCATATCTGTTTGTCTGTGTATTTTCTCTTACAGGTGCTGATACACCCCTGAAATTGGGGCTTTTTTGGAATGAGCAATTGCTCTTCTAATTTTTAAGCACTTTTTTCACTTTTCCTTTTTTCACTTTCACGTCCCCAGGTTAGGGTGGACTATTAGAGTGTCCATACCGCCGGGGTTTAGTCCTGAAGAATGCCATGGTGAATATATACCACAAGTAAGGCAGAAACATGTTGACTGATTAATTTTAATAACTCGTGGTATTTAGCTGAATTTAACCAAAATCCTAACAACCTTGGCCCTTAAATTCAGACACATATACCACTTACACGTGTCTTGGATCACTCATTAAAAGTTTTTTTGATACCCTGTTTGTCACTTTTAATTTTATAATTTCCACAACACGTCCTCCCCACACGACCAGCTCCGCAGTCTTTCTGGCGTCGCCGCACACTGAAGAGACACTCGGTCTCTTCGGTGGGGCCCGATGATGAAGCATGACACTGACCAGGTCGGTGTGTGAGGGCTTTCCTACTCAAATAGAGTGACTGTGATCAAAACTACCCTCTTATCTTTTTTCTCCATATTTCTGGTAGCTTTGTGCTTGACCAGATCAGACCTCTCTTCTTTTGTTGTTTGATACTTAACCGGGGATCAAGAGAGTGTCTCTGACTCTCCCTACCTCTCTCCTTGTTGATATATTTCATCAACTTCGACAACTTCTCTGAAGATCAAAACGACCCTGAAGTGATGCCAGAAATAAAAAAGTCTTTTAAAGAAAAAGCAACGGAACTCTTTCATCAACTAGAGGAAATCTACCTTGTTTCCCCTTGGTTAGAGTTCTGGTTCGGTCTAGGTGTATTTTTCCTCCTGCTTTGGCTCATCATGGTACTGTGTTTGGGAAAATTCATTGAAGGAAAATATATTACAATGGACACAGCAAGTCAGAACATCAACCTAGTCCTGAAACCACACAGATCATCCCATGTGAAGAAAAGAGAACTGTCAACTGTAAACGTCATAGCCATTCCAATACCTGGTGGGGTAGTATGGGAGAAAACAGACTATAAGATATATGGTCCGGTCGAAATCAGAAGGTTTCCTTAAGTGACTTTATAAAACCTAGTACATTCTCTGATGATTGGGACTTTAACAGTATTAATGACATGATGTCTGATTTAGTAATGTCAGCTAGATTCACAGATCATGATTATTTACAAGGTTCATCTAGTTATGAGCAGTTATTCTGTTACACACACTATGGTGATCACTATTTGCATAAATCTGCACAGCCTAGAAATGTTTTTATGTATAATCAATGGGAACATTGTGCAACACCACCTAAAAGCAGTTCTAAAGCATTTTTTGAGAAATTCAAATACTTCTCAGGGTTTAACACCAGTGATGCAGAAACGTTTTATTACAAACTGTTAGATAAAACAGGAATGAAAACAATGCTGACAAATTCTAAATTGATATATTCAGAAGCATTTTATGACAAAATGATGACATTTGGTTTTGATTATTGGAAAAATAATATTGAAACGAAAACCATTTGGGGTACAAAAGATTGGCAGGTACAAGGCCTTGAAGCACTATTCAGAACCTGCATGATACCAGAACAAATGTTGTTTATAAATGACACAATACACCAAACATCCTGTCTTGGCCTAGCTAAGATCAAAGACCTTAAAAAACTGTCTATTCCAAAGCCAATACCTGAAAATGCAACTACAGATATTGAGTTAGACGTTTCACAAATTTTACATTTTAACAGAACACATCCTGATTGGAAAAAGTGGTTAATCTGGCCTACTGACACAAACAACTGTCAAGATAGATTCCTGAATAAAACACAGGGGTTAAAAATGACCAGACTAGACCCGAGATATTCCCAGAGACAACATCCAGGGATAATAACAACATACAGTGTAGGGAAACTCTGCCTTGAATGGCTAACATCATCCACACTGGCTGAAATTAAGCAACACTTGTCTTTACTAAAAGATGGTGCTGATTTGCGTGATTTCATTCTTGGACCACGCAAACAGCGTCAAAAGCGTTTCATAGCGACCAGTATCTATGCTGCGTACAACGAGGCTTGGAAAGTCAAACAAATTGAAACAGCTTAAAAAATACGAGAAATTGATCGTATTAATTTGGAAAAATCACTTTCTGTAGTAGACAATGGGTTAATGACTCTGTCTTCCAGAATATATTGGTTGGACAATATTGTATCCTCTGCCTTTGATGTGATAGACAGAGACTTGCTAATGTTACAACATGGCCAGTCGCAATTACGTTCTATTATAGAATTAGGCTGGACGCTGCAAAATCTTCGTTCAGGCTATGTGCCTTGGCGTTTAATCAACACAACGTCATTATTTTCCATTTTTAACCTTACTGATAAACAGATCAGTTTGGCACAGAAAGGAGCAGACTATACAATCCTGAGCATCGAAAAACTTGAGAGATTACCATTGACAATGTCAGAAAGTCCTGTCATTGAATGGATAATACACGGAATTATCACCATTCCGATAACAACTTTCCGATTTAAAAAGTGCCTTGAGTACATACCTACTGGCCAGTATGAACGATTGGGTAAAGGATATGTAAAATCTGAATGGAAATTACCATACACACATTCTTGCTATAGTGACAGCGACAAAAATGTATTTCTTAGTGGTGACAACTGTAAACATTCACTGAGCGGTACACTTTTGTGTCAGGGTATTAATTTACACGGAGCATGTGATGGAAATTCTAACAACCTTTCATGCCACCAGCTAGTCACACCTGCAACTCAGATAGAGCCCTTCTTTATGCAACTTGCAAACGGGAGTTACATTCTTAGAACGGATCACAGATGTTGTGGCCTTGTGCCAGGGAAAAGTTATCTAGTAAGAGTAACATCCATGGTCAAATGCTGTATGCAGGCATTGTTCCCGAGTGGGCCTGCAGACACAGTGACTCCCATCTGGCCTCGTCTGAATCCCTATTCTATACGAATTGATACTTTAAGCAAAATGAAATCTGTACTTTTACAGAAACAGTGCCTATAACGTCATCAAAAAAGACGTATGATCTTCTAGTTGCAAGGACAGCTACTGAAGTTCATGAACTTTTATCAACAAATTGCCCCGTGCATTTCGTAGAAATGCTCAGTCAACTCCTTAACATGTCTAGTGCCACAAGCATCCCAGGCATATTTAAGACAATCTTTACGGGACTGCTAACACCTTTTCAGGCAATTTTGGGAATCGTTCCTAATTTTGTACACTCTGTTTTTGGCGGCATACCATTATTTTTGGGACTTGTAGCAGGGATTTTATTTTTGACCCTCCTGCTTCGTTATGGCAAGCCTCAGCTCAGACATAGCTCCCATGGGAATGGAAGAGACAATCCTAGCAATGCGCTACCGGGACAGGATAACTAACGTCCTCGGATTGGCCAGGCTGAGAGATCTAAACATGACCTGGTTCCTTTCATTCAGACCTATATGGCAAAATTGCATTTTACCTGTGCTACGATGTATGCTTTGCGGCGATGAATGCGTGTTGGACACCTGTCTTTCACTTCCATCAGCAGTACCAATGGACGTCGATACTTTGCTCAGTCCAATAACGGCTCACGCATTGTGTTGTCCCCAGCGGCTACCAATCCTGATGACGGCATTCGTGGAGACTCCTGTGCTACAACCAAGTGGTAACAGTGGAGCGAGTGACAAAAGCAACATCATCCAGGTACAACGAGCTGTGAGCATTGCTGCTCCTGACTACGATGACAGCAATCATTCTCACACCTGCCAAGTTACAGCACTATCGAATTTGGTTGAACTGTCACCTGAATTTGTAGACCAATTCTTTGAGAGCCTGTCTGATATGATGTTCTCACCCGAACAGAAACAATAACTTTTTGAGAAGCTTTCCGAAACACAGCGTTCCCATGAACTCTGAATTCGGCCTTCAGTTTTGATCAACAAAAACTGCTAAAAACGTTGGAACTCTATTTTTTTTCCCCGTTCAAGCAATAATTCCTTTGAATTGGACATTTTTTAATATTGACCTTTTTTTTGGCACGAACAATTCTTTGCTTAAGGTAAAATCTATTTTTAAAGAACAGAAGTTCAAACTTCTATTTCTACACACATCTAGAGACATAATAACTTACATCAGCCTCTAGCATATATTATTTCAATGCATTTATATGTGATGATTTATCTCGCACTTCTTCTGTTCAGAGATACTTCATGTGTAATTCTTTTTGCATAATCGTTCATTGATTCATATGCAATAATTTTTGAATGATTCTATGCTACAAAAACGTACAGTACCTAAATTTCACGTATTACAAATACGCCTATTTCGAATGCATTTATTTATGTATTTTGGGGTGGGCAATGTTACACATGCATCCTATTGCTCTAGTTTTAGTAATTTGATGGACATGAAAACGTGGAGTGGGAGTTGCGTGTTTATCTAGGTTCCTGATCGATACTGTAACCTTATGCCCCTATTCGGCTATAAATCCATTTATTCCCTATATTGGCATAACCGTTCAAGTGCGATATTCAGAAAGTCATCTCTGGCCTCACACGAACAGAGCCACATTCCAGAATAGTTCTCTGCCACTTCCTTTGCAACCAATTAGTGCAATGACAGAGCAGAAGTCACTATCTGATATTCCTAGATTAACACTCCGAGTTCTTCAACAAGATAAAAACTCAGCAAACCTGGAAATCCCCGCTTGCTGTGTTTTGATTAGTAATGGAACTCTAATGAGCAACTGATAGCTATCACTTCCTAGTGACATCTTTAATTGACGTCTTATGTCCAGCAAACTTGCGTCAAACCAGGCACCTGTCAGGTATAAATACTACCAACGTTGCCTTAAGCAATAGCCTGTTGCCCGTAGCCTGTTGCTGCAGCCTGCTACCCTGTTGCCAGCTGATGCTGCTGCCCCGCTGCTGTTGGTGAAGCTACTGATACCATTATCGCTGCTAAAGTGCAAACGATGGTGTGGTGAGCTTAGGAGCTGAACAGCCGTCCCTCTGCGAAGAGCCCAGCAGATGCCAAGCTGCCCGCGGACGCTGTCCCCCCTCCTCCTCTCGACGCGCTGAAGAGAGACGCTGCCTTTCTCCGGCTGAGAAATCCAGCTCCAGCGTTTCTAGTCTGCCCTCGCAGGTGACTGGGATACCGAGACCCCCTGAAGGAGATACCAGACCTCCATCATTCTATTCAGAGGTATGGTGTTGACTAAACCCTTAGACGAGAATTCTTGAAGCAAACCTTGGCAAAACCAACTTAACTTAAAGCTACTTACTTACTCCCCTTCCACGTGTTAGGCTTAGGTCAGGCACACTGGGGTAGGCTTAGTTAGAAGCACCAGTTGAGTATGTTAGCCTAATGTATATATGACTGTATATATGTTTTATTACTTTTAAACCATTGTATGGCTAAGACACCATATCGATGCTTTTACAGTATTATTTCGCAATACTTATCTTACTGTACGTACCTTTTATAATAACAAGTCTTGCAATTGTGGCAATACATTTCTCTTGTACGAGAAGAAAGACTGTTCAATAAATGTTAACCCTTTATTGACAAACGCCCGTCTCTCTATTCTCTACATATCGTGAAAGTAAACTGCACTAACCTGACTGAGTGAAATACCTGTCTATTGTTTCACACGACCCTAGAGATTGACTCTTGATCTGAGGAGCAAAGTTGTCATGTTGCACGGTTGTTGGAAAGCTGAATCCCTTCTTGTCTGTGCCAGGGAAGCTGATCACTTCCTATGCAGAGAAGAAAGTTTCCAGTGACCTCTGAGCTAGTTGGTAACAAACCCAATTAAGTTTAGCATAGTCAGTGGAGGCCTGGAATATCCGCAGTTCCATGTCGATACTACTGTTTATGTTATTCCAATGCGCCGGGCCTAGTGGGAAACTAGGAACTACACTACACTTTGGTAAGCAATCCGGACATCTGATCCTCCAACTGAGAGATCCTCGTCTCTGCTTCCTGTATTTTAACCGGTAGACAAGCAACTGCATCCACTATTTTGCCTAATCTTGAATGAAGAGAAGCAATTTCTTTCTCCTGTGACCTCTTCATGTCTCTAATTTCCACAAGAATAAGGTTGAGCAGTGTTTTAATATCCAGCTGTTTGGTAGTACCAGTAGCTGCTGAATCATCTATTAGAGCGTCTAGCGATTCTGAAACATGATCTGAGGCTGGCAATTGTATGGTCATAGTCACTTTCTGATCCTGGTTGTGAGTCAATTGCAGTGTTTTAAGGGCCTTCGACTTCTGTGTATGAGCTTTTTGCTGTTTTTGCTGTTCCTAAGGCCCTGGGGAAAGTGTTGGGTTGCTGCAGCTCAGAATCTCGTCCTGGTTTGACTGCATTGACTGAACAGATGGCTGCAGTACTGAGTCTGTGAAAGGTGGAAGGACAGAGTTCAGCAGGGTAGAATTCAATTCTTGCAGCAGAAGAGTTGAGGTTGAGGGTGAGGCTGAAGGATTTTGGGCAAGCGGGACGGCTGGAAACACAGAGTTAATGCCAGGTGAAGACGATGAACTTAGGTCCAATGAAAGCTAGCGGGGGAGGCAAGATCGATGACTGCAGTCTGAGATAGGTTAGACTGAGGAGGGATTGGCTGTGTTGATTTTTTCACAAAGAGAGGAAACTCCTTCATACTCTTTCCCTCCTTTTAACCACTTTCAGGTGTTCCTGTCTTATCCCCTACCCACCTACCAGTGTCAACTGGCCCTCTCATAGGTACTGCTGGGGAGGTTCTAACTCCCTGGATGGTCCCAGGAGGCTCTGCTGCTGGTTCTGATGCTGCCTCTTATTCCGAGCTCTCGAAGCTGGAATTATGTTCAGGACGATTCCCCAACAGTCCTGCTTTGCATCCCCCCACGGATAAATATTTGTTCTGCGTCTGAGGCAAGCACGTTTTAGCTTTTAGGCCAGTGGCTATTTGAACTCTGGATGTTAGCTGATTCAGCCTATTGTGTCGCCCCCATAGTAGCTCCAACAGAGGGGATGTCAATAAAATGAAGTAGAGCAGTGAACAGTGAGCAGTAAAACTACTTTCAATCAGGGCTTCCTCTCTCAAAAAAAGACAAGTATCCTAATACTACTGCTCAGTCTGTTATATTTATTTTTCCCTTAATCTGCCACCATCTAGGCTCCGTCCTGCCAATGTCCTTGCCACGCGTTGCTTCTCATCACCTCTCTCTCCCCTTTCCGTATAATTCACTCCCGCTGACTCCTCAAAAACTCAGGTGTCCTGTGTCTCTTCTCATGGCACCTGCATCCAAACACAGTCGGGGCTCACTCCTCATCATGCAAAGATGACGAGAAGCCGTCGAAATGCCGCTCAGCTTTTCCGCGATTCAGCAGACTCCATAACCCGCAGCACTTTCTCCGCCAAAACCGCGATGTCCACAAACACGGTCATCAGCACACGCTGATAGTGCTGAGGTGCGTCGCCATTACCACAGGGGGCATGGTCACCTACGGCTATCCAAAGGTGTGGTTCTCCGGCATAGCCACCGCGCCATACCAGCGAAAGACTCTTCAACATACTCCTTTATTTTTACTTATATCAGTTTTTCTTTGGCCCCCTTCCTCATCCCATTTTTCTCTCCCTCCTGTTTTACTTCTACCTTTTGTACAATGCATTTTTTTCTTTGCTTCTTTTTGATAGGTTTGCTTGTAAACAGTTATATTGTAATGAAGAGGTTATTGTTGTATATAATTTTTACCAATATTCTCATAAATAGTTTTAGAATTGTTTCTTGAAACGTCAAAGACCTTTGAAGCCCTATCAAATGACAAAGAGTACTTGTGCGTCTCACTAAAATCTCTTGTCATGTTGGACTGCTGCAAGAAACTCATCTCTTCGAAAAAAAACGATAATGTCTTAAAGACAAGTTGGGTCAGTTCTGTCCATTGTTCTCCTGATGTTCACCATTATAATGGTGAGAATATTGTATTTCATAAAGGTTTATCTGTTAGCATTTTGAATCAAGAAACTGGTGTTGATGGTAGATTGCTTTACTTAGATACAATGATTAATGGGTGCTCATACTTCTTTCTAATTGTCTATGCACCTAATGGAGTTGATACACAGTTCTGGGATTCATTCTCAAAAAAACTGATGTCATTTATGAATGCCACGTATGAAAACACAAGGGACACCCTACTCACACGGAACCAGGGTACTTTACAGTTTAACAGACAACAACAGTTCCTTTGGACAATCAACAAATGATACTTAATATATAATAGTTCAATCACTATAATCGAAGGCAAAGAGATGTCTGAAAGCGAAAAGGCATATAGCACGAATTTTGTATGAAAATACATAGTTTTATATAATATAATCAAATTATTTTAAATCCAGTGCATGGTGTCCCAACTTATTGTGAAACCTATATTTCAAGGTTGTGACTCTTTGTGAGATAAAAAGGTTTCATAAAAAAGTTACAAAAGCGCCATATGCAGCTCTGTGGGCCATACAGAGGAGTTTGAACGAGATCCTAGGAAGAATCGGGAGCCAGTGGAGCTCCCTTCTGGCTTGAGTTACCGAAGCAAGCTGAGGAATGTTCAAGACCATCCTGGCCGTGGCGTTCTGCACCACGTGAAGGCGATTGATGGAGCTCTTATTAATGCCGCTATAGAGGGCATTACAGTAATCGAGCCTCGATAAGACCAAGGCAACTGTTACTTGTCTTCGAGATGCCTGAGACAGACATGGGGCGATCTTCCTGAGTGTTCTTATAATGGCACAACAGGTGGACACCGTTCTGTTTACCTGGGAGTCAAATGAAAGACCTGAGTCGATTAGCACTCCGAGGTTCCTAGCAGATGGGGTAGGATGAGGGCATTCCCCCAAAGAGGGTGGCCACCACTCCTTTGACCATAGGTCCTGGTTTCCTCCAAAAATCATGACCTCAGTCTTTTCCCCGTTCAATTTAAGGAAGTTTCGCACCATCCATATCCATAATTGACCTGGAGTCTACCCAGTCTTCTACCTGCACAAGTAGATGGCGTTTCAAATATGGGTTACTAGCAGCATAAAGACGTCTGTTACGGGATTTAACAAATTCTTCACTGATTTTTTGGACATTAATATTACCTCGAACCTCAAGTTCCCCTATGTTTGGGACTCTTTAAAGGCAGCAGCTTGAGGATATATTATTAATTATGTATCCTAAAAGAAAAAAACAGCGTCCAAGGAATTTTCTACTATCCCGCAACAAATTAAGAAACTGGAACATGAATACTATTCATTTTCTCACAAAGATGCTCTTGCATGACTTATCTGGGCCAAAATTAGATTTTATAAAACATCCATCAATAATGCGAGCTGTACTCTTTAAAAAAACAATGCTAAGTATTACTGCAGATCCTGCAAGGCTGGTAAGTTGTTAGGCAATTATCTCAAAGTAAAAAATAGAAGTCATTCACAATGTCAGTGTTAATAAATAATTTAAAGGCCAGGAGATTAGCCACATTTTACTCCAAGTTATACTCTGAAGACACACCCTTGACCCATGATTTCTTAGAGTCTACAATTCCAAAATTACAAGCTCCATAGATTGACTTTTCTCAGTTGAATGCAGATATCTCCAGTGCTGAGATTCATGTGGCCATCTCTAAATTCCCAAAGGACAAGGCAACAGGCCTTGATGGTTTTACAGGCAAATTCTATTCCAAATGTTCTACATCTACGGTACCCAAGATTTCATTACTAGTTCAATTAATATTATATTAACTGATAATACGTTTGGCTCCTTTTCAGAGGCTATGGTATGTCTAAACCAAAAAACGTAAAATGGACAAAGATTTGGCAGAATGCAAATGTTACAGACCAATCTATCTTATCTATATGGGTTGCAAACTTTTGCTAAGATATTGGCACTCTGTGCTAATGAGCTAATTCCTTCCTTGGTCCGTACTGAACAATCAGGTTTAGTCTAATCCCGAAATAATACAGGCAATTCCTGAACCTTCCTAAATAGTATTCATGGTGCCTCTAGAAGTAATATGAAATTAAATTAAATGAAAATTGGGTTTATATAGTGCACATCTACCCTAAGGACTCGTAGCGCTTTGGACCGGGTGGGTGGAGAGCAGAGCCAGACCATGAATGATTAGTGATCAACACTTAACACGCAACAACTAGCAGTAACTGTTCGCCACTAGGAATTACCACGTCCCATTAGCAGCAGTTACCTTAAACCACTTCAACTGGAAATTCACGTTCAAAGCCCTGAAACAGAATGATTTTGGCCCTAGATTTTCGCAGTATATCAAAGTTCTTTATACCTAGCTTTCGACATCGGTTTTCATTAATGGCCTTCAGTCTTACTATTTCCCCTCTCATGAGGCACATGACAGGGATGCCCCCTATCACCTTTACTCTTTATTCTTTCAGTGGATCCCTTTCCAGAAACTTTACAAAGATCCCAGACTTTTACCAGTTATAAACACAGATGGTCAGATATTACATTTGATGCTTATGCAGACAATGTTTCACTTTATGTATTTAAACCTCACTCTTAGTCCCTTAGATTCTCCAACTATTGTCTCACTATTCTATAGACTCCAGCTACAACATAGACAAATCAAAAGTAATGCCTCATAACAAATTAAGCCTAAAAGACATTTAAAGATACAGGGTTTTTGTGATATCCCTATCAGATCTTAGGCATTATTTACCTCCCCTCTATCAGAAATACGTGAGGTTCCGTGACGATTTGAACCCGTGTTTTCAACATTGTCGTAAATACATAATTTTGGTATCAGTGAACCGCAAATGATCCATTTAGCATATCCTGGTGTTTTCGCTATGCTACGAGCAAGAGCACTCCTGTTACGAACACATTTCTGATCTACCCATGGCATCCATCTTAGATTATGGCAGCCATTTTGTGTTTCTTGCCCTCACATAGACAATGGACACGCAATGACCTCTGATTACTTCATTTCGGTTAAGGACACGTAGGCTTTAGCCGGCGATTCACCTCTCTAGTGACACGTGCACCTTTAGACAGAAAACGCCATAGTTGCATGACTCGGCAGAAGCTGCCTCCTCTGCCTGAGGCCAGTCCTGCTATACCGGTTCTCGTGTTTGTTGGCCTGATCATGATTAGGCGGCCGAAGCTGGTAGCCTTGCCCATTTACGACCCACAAACATCTCTTATCCTGCCTTTCTATCTTCTGCACCTGGCTCTACTCCTTTCCTTCTGGGCCTTTATTAGGGGGAGGTAACGAAATTTACGATGAGGCGGTCCGGGTCTTGAATGAAAAGTTGACATGGGATTATGATGGAATAGTGGGAACCCCTCGTTCGTAATGTTTTGACATCAGATATTGTTGACGATTCCTGTGCAACGCCAAATATTTATTGTTTAGGACACAAAGGTTTGGGAATGTACTAACATGTAAAGAATTTGCCTGAAGCTCAATATTTGGTATATAAGGAGCAACCCTCTTTGTACAATTCTAACAGGCTCCTAGATTCTGCCCGTGTGTAGTTTCTGTGACTTCTGTGTCCCTGCAGTAATAAACCTTTGGTCTTTGACGCCACCATCGAGAAGCCCGTGTTTCTGTTTATTTGTGCACCGAGACAGGTAGAACTCCGGGGTCTTCGGGTGTTATCCCTGACACCTCTGGACGGAACCAAAAAGTCCAGAACTCTATACTATTAAAGCTAGTATAGAGGCTTTAAAACATAAGATTTCTACCCTTTTGGCTCTTTGGTCCCCTTCATTCCTCTCATGGTGGGGCAGATTCAATATGATTTTGCTGCTCATTAGTAATTTGTATCCATAAATGTTAACTCTCCGGATATCACAGATCTTTTTTTAAATCCATTGACTGTTTGCTGTCCAAGTTATGTTATATGTTATGTTACAATGAATTTATACCACTCTCCAATACTCAAGAGTGTCCTGGCGCGCAGCGTGACCATGGCCTGATGGAACAGAGAGTGAAATTGGCTGATTAAAAAGGAAGGTTTTGAGTTGTTTTTTAAAAAGTCTGAAGTCCTGCATAGGGCATAATTTAAGAGGAAGGGAGTTCCATGCTCTAGCTGCTTCAACATAGAGGGACTGACCCCCCAGCCTCATCCTGTGGAATCGGGGGATCGCCATCCGTCGTTGGGTGGCCGAGCGCAAAGATCGACTAGGGACATAGAAAGCAAAACACTTCCTGATATACATAGGACCAATACCATGCCGCGCTCGATGGGCCAAGGTGAGAGCCTTAAATTGCACTCTGTGGGTCACAGGAAGCCAGTGCAGGTCTCGTAAATGCTGTCTTATGCTAGATCTTCCTGAGATGGTAAACAAAAGTCTAGCCATAGCATTCTGTATGGTCTGCAATTTTTTTAACAGACATCCCGGGATGCCAATGTACAAGGCATTGGCATAATCGATGTGGGAGAGGATGAGAGCGCGGGCAGCCATCTCCTTGGCAGGCCTAGGAAGCATGGGGAAGAACCTTCTTAATGATTTAAGAGTGCCAAAGCAGACTCCAGTGAGCTTCATTATTTGCACTGCAAACCGAAGGTCTTCACCAAACCAAACCCCTGAGTTCTTTGCGGGGACGCCCTCTAACTTAGGTCGAGGGAAATCTGGTGGCCACAGGGTTTCTCTAAAGGTGGGCAGAAACTGACCTCCGACTTGTCCTCGTTGCACTTCAGTTGGGCATGTGCAAGCCACTGAAACACAGACAAGAGACATTTCAGGGCAATTTCTGTCGACAAGTCGGAGTCCTTCAAGGTAAATAGGAGCTGGGTGTCATCTGTGTAAGCTATAATTTTTGCTCCCTGCTCCTCCGCCAGAAAATCAGCGGAGTCAAATAGATGTTAAAGAGCAAAGTCTCAAAGTAGAACCCTGTGGGACTCCGGTAGGCATTTCCCTGGCCGCCGATGAAAATGGTGGCATCCTGACCTGCTGAGTGCGTTCTTCCAAAAACGATTTCTTCCAATCCCAGGCGGGGCCACCGATGCCATTCTTTGAGAGTCGAGTGAGCAGTAATTGATGGGGCACCGTATCGAAGGCAGCAGATATGTGAAGTAAAATCAAGGCCGCCCTGACGCCCGCAACCAGGCACTCCCTAATCGCCTCAGCCATTTACACCAATGCGGTCTCGGTGCTATATGACGCCCTAAAACCGGATTGCTCTGGGTGGAGAACACCAGATGCTTCAACATAGGCCTCAAGCTGACGAAAAACCACCTTTTCACAAACCTTAGTCAGTGCAGAGAGGAGAGAGATGGGGCGATAACTTGCAAGTTTGAGCAGATCTAAAGAAGGTTCTTTTAAGAGTGACAGAAGCTTTGCCTGTTTCCAATTATGGGGTACAGTAGCAGTCTGTAGGGATAGATCGATGATAGTGTTTACCTCTAGATAAACCCCCTCAGCAACTCCGGCCAGAACTCTAGCTGGACATGGGTCTGTCGGGGAACCCGACTTAAGTGATTTGAGGATGGCCAAAGTATCAGACCCAGCAATGGGCATAAACTTCATAAATGCAAAGGCCGAAGGAGTAGGTGCTAGACAGGACATAGGAGAGGAACCCCTCGGTAATCAAGAGTCCGTCCCTAGGCTATCTTGGATGTTCTGAATTTTTTCAATAAAAAAAGAAGACAGATCCTCACACCACTGAGATGAAACTTAAAGGGCTGATTGTTCAGAGCAGGGTACCAAAAAGCTTCTAACAATGGAGAAAATCTCCTTATTATTGTTATTAGCCTTGGCAATCCGCTCCGCATAAAAGTCACTTTTCGCCTACTCATTGGTTGCATAGTACTCTCTCTGGGCCCTGCGAAGAGCACCTTTGGCCAAGGGACAGTACTCCCGAGCCATCGTCTTTCCAGTTTTTCACAAGCCAGTTTAAGCTCTCTAGAGTACCAGCGTACCAGGGTTGAGAAGATGTCAGTCTCGATCTCCTATTGGAAAGGAGTTTAGAAGCGGAATCAACCCCTCGGCTGATCCAGGTGGTAAAAGTATCCACTGTTCCGTTGACATCGTGGGCTACTGATGGGCGTGAAAGTAGAAGAGCCTTAGAGAGGGCCGGGGTATCGATTTTCCATACGGGCTTGCCTTGGGCCGAGACTCTAGAGAAAAGGGTATTCCCTATTGTCCAGGAATAAGTCACCAGCTAGGATTTCCTTATCTAAACTCAAGAAGCGAAAATAAATGGAGGCGTCATCATTCCCAACTTTACCTAATATAATTCTCCCTTCACCCTCGAACAGATATAGTCCTCTTTGCGGACATCAACTTCTACCTCCTCTCTGCTCTAGTTTTCTCTTCAGCTTTCTTTAATCTCTCCTTTTTCATTCCTTGTAATTTCCCTTATCACTCACATCTTATCACTCACATCTTATTGTGAAAATGTTTTCTCTCACATTTATTCACATTCCCAACTATTCTCACTATCCCCATTTGATACAACCTTAACATTGCCATAGCTGACAACGTCCTTAAGTTGTCTCCCTGGATACCCAATGGATTTACAATGATTTCTGAAATGAAATGAAACCACGTGTTCCTTATTCAAATAAACATTTTTGAAAAATAGTAATTGCTGGACCTGGAATGATGCTAATGGTGACTTTCTGCCTATGTATTTCTATTGTCCCAAGGTCGCTTCCTTTTGGAAGTAGATATGGCACAACCGTTTGGATATGTTCTAATTCAATTCCTTATGCCATTGTCCATATCTGTCTACTTATGTGTTCAGATACATGGTCTGGGGATAGGGCCAAGAGTTTGTTTGCTGATCTTCTCCTGGCGGTGGCCTTTCAATCCAGTACCTCTAATTGGAAGAACTTTAACAATTTAGATTTTCTCACATGGTGGGACTTGATTTGTCACAATCACAGACTGGATACTGCACACTTATCCACACTCCAGGTAGACATTAAAAAACATTTGCTGTAGTTGCCTTCGACTTCCTACTTATCTAACCCTGAAACCATTAACATTAGAAATGTTGAAGTCTCCAATCCTTCATGAACACTTTATTTTACACTACCGATCATATTACTCAATATCTTAATATCACTCACTGTATACCTCTTGTTTCTTTACCACCCAGATTTCGTTTACCTTCCTCTCTCCCTTACGTAATATCTTGGAAGGCACACATACATTATAGGTATTTTTTTTTCTTTTTTCCTCTTCAACTAAAAAAATTCCACAAAATAATAATGGCTGTGCAAAGCAATTTGTTTGGTATTATTAGCTTTAAAGAAATGTCTTATTTTGCATAATCAATAAATTGTATGTCAAGCTTAACCTGATATTTATCTAATGAACAAAGGCATTGCTACTGTGACACGTCTCTTTTGTATGGACTATTAAATATTTTTGCTGCACATTATGATGTATGTTCCTTAATAAACATTTTAAACGTTAAATAAATATGATAGTCTATTCAAAATTAATAAAAATGTATTTCTTTAGCATGCAGAATTGTTTCACCTTCGTACATCAGATTATATCACCATATAGACAAACATTTATGTAAAGTGATTATTAAAGAAACATTCATAGCTTGCCCCCAAGAACAATGCCATTACTGAACTAAGATGCAAGTCAGTAGTCATGTAAGCTCTAAACGTTGCTTAGACCCTTATTATAGCTGGAGTAACATTACAGTTGACTACATTAAATATGAGATGCTTGTACTGCGCTCACCCTGAACTCACATATTTAACAGTGCACTCATATGTGATAATAAAGCAAAACGAGGCTCTGTGAAATAAAATATCTGCCTAGGATCACACAATTTAGACATGCAGGGAAGACATATTGATTCCAGGTTATCTGGTTTCACATTTTGAAATCAAACCACCAGATGTGTATCTATGTCTCCCTTTCACTCTAAGGTTAAATCAAAGGTCACTATTTTGTCTTTCATTCTTTGCTCACCACTAGAGAAAAGGACACAGATAGCAGACCCGATTCTGAGTCCCCAGACCCAAATACCAAACCAAGAATGTATTTATTTGGGGCGTCTCACACCGCAAACACCCCCTAAAGCTACTCCACTATTCATGACTCAGTTCACCACCAGATACTCACCGCCTCTTTTTCTCACTTTTGCATAATCTCTTTAAGCCCTGCTTTCTCTATTTGTTGCTGTTTTCTATCTTTCTTCTTTTTCCCTTTGGTGTTTTTCTTTCTCTTGCTCTGGATCAAAGTCTGGTGCGGAAAAATAAGGAGCAGTCCCCAAAAATCATGCCATGGTCCACCCTCCTTGCAACTAACGTCTCAAATTAAGCACTGACCAAAATTCAGGTTAGACCTTCAAATAATTGCTATTAAATAAATGGAAACATAATTCAAATTGTATTTAATTTGAAACCTATGTAATGCACCTGTCCCTGAGTGATGAACATGAAAGGCAATGATAGGTAGTAACTAATACTAACAAATAGCTTTTGATTCTGACTTCCTTTAGGCTGAAGATTAGACAACGACTGCAAAGAGAGTGAACTGACGAAACACGAGACAAGTACACAGAGACACACACCCATACACACACACTCTCAGGCACACGCACACACACTCATAGGCACATACACGGACTCACAGGCACATACACGTGCACGCACACAGACAAAGATGCGCGCACACACAGACTTCCAACCAGCCTACTGCTGAAAGAGTTAAATACATAAAGCAAGCATAAGAACAGGATACTGAAAGTCATGGCAAATCACTCGAGTATATTTAAGAGAAAGGACTTAGACAGAACCATAACCTATTCAGGAAATAGTGGATCCTATAACTCAAGCCTGCAACTAAACTGATAAATCTATGGAGAAAAGTGCAGAGACTATATAAAGTGAACTATATATTGCAAGAGCAGGCGACTTTGGGTCCTCGAAATTAATAGCTTTAGACTTTGCTGTGAGGAAAGCATGTGGCTTTTAAAATATGGGACAGTTAAATGTAGAAAGGTTCAAATGCAGTCTTCTTTAATGAATTGCGGTTATTTGTCCAGAAGAAAAGATGACCTTAATGGTTCATTTAGATGGATGATTTTAGAAACATGTACTGCTAATACCTATAGAAAATAGAAAAATGAAATCTTTTGTTACATTTAGTGTGTTCTTATATGCACTGTGAGTGTTGGTTTTGCAGATTTGGTATTATTGCTGAGACAAGGATTACAGAGTTAGTTCAGTGAATGTCGCAGGATGGTGCGAGATTTGTCTATATTTCTCGTTTTGGCATTTCAGAGGGTAACGTTTAATAAAATTAGATTCTGGCAAATAAACAAACGAACATTTAAAAATAGTAGATATGAATATGTTTTATTAAGCATAAAATGTCTGTGGTAGGTTGGAGTATTAAGGAATTATAATATTTTGGCTAAATGTTCATTTCTATTGGCTTCCACATGGGTGATCAGTAGCTACCTTAGGTAAACACAATAATATGGAATGCCTGCTGAATTCTGGGCGCGGTTTTACCTCCTTCGGGGTATGCCCCGTTTACAAAGCTAAGCTAAGACCATCTTTTTACTGTGAGGGGTTGTAACCACAGCAGAAATGACTAAAGACATATTCCAGCATGTTACTTATTTGGAGACAGTTTACTCGACTAATGACTAGAGCAAAATACTGATTTTTTTCTGTTTATGCTGCCTGTGCGAAAAGCATTGGATCAAACAGATTTTTTCCTAGTTCACTTCGTTAAATGTTTTTCGCATGGGGCAAAATGAAAAAAAAGTGCGTCAAAACAATTGAAGCTCCTGTCTGACACATGATTTTCCTATGAATACACTTAGGGTTGTACTACCATTTTCAATGGTGGAATAAAAATGAAGCAAACTAATTTTGCAGTATCTGTGTTGCTTTTGTATAAAGAAATGGAGGAAACAAGTTTTTCTTCAAACTCATTATTATCACTCTTATTTTATCACTGGAGGAAAATATTTTGTTTACATTCATTGTCATTTACACTTGGCAAAAATAATTATTCCATTTGATCCATGTTTCACTCTCATGTAAAATGTAGCGGACAAGTCTTGTCCATTTCCTACCGCACAAGCAGCAAAACAATGGAAGGGAGCAGTTGCTCTATTTTTGGATTATATATTTTTGTCTAATGATGTATGTTTTATGCTTAAATACATGTATTCTCACCTTAGGGGACACATTACAGAACTACAACGCTTCTGTGCCATATATCAATCAAGAAAGATTTTGAGCCAGTCCATATTATCTAAAGATTTTGTACTGGGTTAAAAATATGAAGCTCTTTTTGCTAGTGTTTACAAGCACTGTCTCGAATGCATTGTCATGGTCACCATGAACGTCTAGAGATTTTCTAACTTTCTGTTCATGAGAGATACACATGTCCATGTACTTCCGATATACAACACCCATTTGGATTTATTCAGTGATTCTTCACCTGTGGTCTCCGGATATTTTAGAAAAGGAAATAAGTCTGCGCTCGACCGCGACCGGCCGGGGCCAGGGGCATGCCACTCTGCCCGCCTTACCAGTTATTCCTCATCCCAACTGCGTTGCCTCCAGGGCCCTTGGCCATTACCTGCCTCAACTCGTTCTCGTATTATGTCTCTCGGTCTATCTCCTTCCGCCTCTTCTGCTATCCCTTTCCCCCAACCTGCCCCCTCTCCTCCTTCTAGAGGTAGCGCCACTCCTGCAGCCCCTAGAGCCCTTACGGCTCTTTATTTAAACACTAGGTCTGCAGTAGCTCATGCCCATGAGCTCTCGGTTCTACTGGATCTTCAAGCCCCTGACTTGCTTTTCCTAACGGAAACTTGGTTCTGCGATGACTCCCTCCCTGCCCTTTTGGCTACACTTCCAACGCCATATTACGCGATCCGCGCCGATCACTTAAATGGCAGAGCCGGGGGCGGGGTGGCGGTCATTGCTCGAACCGATCTCCCATTCCAAACCCTATCCCTACCAGATATTGCCACTACGGAGTATCTAGCCATCCGTACCACTTCCATCTCAGCCCCTCTTACTTGCATACTCATCTATCGCCCCCCTCAATCCCCGCTATTATTTCTCCCGGACTTTCTAGAAGTCTTAGCTACAGCTACAGTCAACAATTCCTCCATTTTGCTCTTGGGTGATTTTAATTTTTTGGCCCTCTGACCCAGAGGAATGTTCATCTTCCAAAGAATTTTCAGATACTCTCCACTCTCTTAATTTCATTTCTCATATTCACTCTCCAACTCACATCAAGGGTCATACACTTGACCAGATTTGGTCTCTAAACTGCCCAATAGAGTCCCCCTCTGTCTCGCCCTGCACTTGGTCTGACCATCATCTGATTTCCTTTTCTCTCCCTATCCACCCCCAGGTCAAACCCTCACTCCCGAAAAACATCTGGGTGCGTGCATGGGGCCGAGTGGACCCGGATAGTCTAGCTTCCTTACTTACCACTTCCCTTCCCTCCCTGAAAAACCTGCCTACTCACTCCCAGATCACAGCCATTGGTCAATGGCTCTCTACAGGTTGTGACTCTGTTGCCCCTCTGAAGCGGGTCTCTACCAAACGAGAGAAGGAAGCCAATAAGTGGTTCAATCAAGATCTAAAAGCCACCAAACTTGCGGTCCGCCGCGCGGAGCGAGCCTGGAGGAAAAATTATTGCCCATCTTTGCGACTAGAGTTCATCAACATCTTGGCTCTCTACAAAAAAAACATCTTGGAGGCTAAAACCATCTACTTTTACTCCAAAATACTCGCAGCCGAAAACAAATCGAAGGAAATCTTTTCGATTATCCATAACTTGGCGTTCTCGGACAGAACCTCCCTCAAACCTACTCCTTCACTGGATCTCTGTCACTCCCTCAATCACTTCTTTATCCAAAAAATCGCCATTATTAAAGCCAACATCCCCGCTCCTTCCCTTTCTTTTGTGGACCTTCAGTGCCCTCCCCCTAAGGCACATCTCACTGTCCTTCCACTTCTTACTCAAGAATCTCTGACTGCTATAATCCCACTCGTCAAATCTGGTTCCCCTCTGGATCCCTGCCCGGCCCATATCCTCCGTCACATCTTCCTTAGCTGTCCTGACCCCCCTCTCCACGCTCTTAATAGTTCTCTTTCTCAGGGCGTGGCACCTAATTCACTTAAATCTGCTGTTATCGTTCCCATATTGAAAAAACCGGGCGCCGATCCCTCAGTTCCAGCCAATTTTCGCCCCATCTCTCTCCTGCCGTTTCTGGCGAAAGTTCTCGAGCGCCATGTTACCTCTGCCTTGAGCTCTTTCGTGGAGAAGAATGGGGTCCTCGCCCCCCGCCAGGCTGGGTTCCGCCCCGCACACTCTACGGAGTCCGTAATACTTTCGGTCCTTGACAACCTCAGGGAAGGTATGGACACCAATCAACCTCAGGCCTTAGTCCTCCTCGATCTCTCAGCCGCTTTTGACACGGTGGATCATTCCATCCTGCTCTCCCGTGTCAGGGCGGCGGGGATCGGGGGTACGGCGCTGGTCTGGTTATCCTCCTTCCTGAGGGACCGCACCCAGGCTGTCCGCCTGGGTGACTTCACTGCGGACTTCCGTAATGTTCAGTGCGGGGTTCCCCAAGGCTCCTCCCTTTCTCCCCTTTTATTTAACCTATACATCTCCCCTCTTATTTTTTCACTGCAACAAATGGAGGTCGCCGTATTTAATTATGCGGACGACCTCCAGCTTGTCTTTAACCTCTCTTCCTCCCCTGACTCTGCTCTCAACTTTCAAACCATCATGATTCACATCCGTGACTGGATGAACCACAATCATCTCAAACTCAACCCAGACAAAACAGAGCTGGTGTTGACCGGTGGTTCATCCAGTCCCTGGTCCCCTATCTTTTGGCCCCCTTCCCTTGGTCCCCCACCTGCCCCCTCGACCTCAGTAAAAACTCTTGGCATCAAGCTCAATTCCCAACTCACCCTTCACTCCCAGGTTAGTTCTGTGGTTTCCTCTTCCTTTCTGGCACTGCGCACCATTCGCAAGGTGTCCCGTTTTTTCTCATTTGATGCACTTAAACTGATTACCCTTGCCATGGTCGTGTCCCGCCTGGATTACGGCAACGCCCTATATGCAGGTATCCCTGCATATAGTCTTCGGCGGTTGCAGCAGATCCAAAACCAGGCGGCGCGCCTGGTGTTTAAACTCCCTAAATCCCATCATGTCACTCCCCTCCTGAAGTCCCTACACTGGCTCCCGGTCTGTGCCCGTGTCCAGTTCAAGCTTGCCTCTATCACCTTTCAAGCACGACTGGGCACGGCTCCAGCTTTCATTTCATCTGAAATTATTCCCTATGTTCCCGCCAGGGAACTGCGGTCCTCCACCCAATCACTTCTTACGGTCCCACGGTTCCGGAGAAAGAAATGGGGAGGCTCTAAGTTTGCGTCCCTCGCCCCGATTTTCTGGAATTCACTGCCTTTGGAGCTTAGAACTTCCACCTCGTACCTACTGTTCCGGAAACAGCTCAAGGCACATCTTTTTGCAAAATTTCTCAACTAACGCTCTCAGTTTCTCCCCTCATGTCTAGCTCTCTGTCAGTTTAGCGCCATGAAACCGCTGGTGTACGTGCGCTGTATAAATAATTTTAAATAGAAATAGAAAAATTAAAGAAGTATATGTACACAAAAGGATGTCCAATTGAAAATTTCAAAACACGCTCTGTGAAGGAATTTGAAACAGAAGGCTACAGATGAAATTGGCATCCTTATTTCTATTTTTGGATGCAGAGCAAGTACTGCAAACTAAATCTAATAAGGACGATTGGTGGCACTGGAGACGTCTGAGAAAAGGTAACATTTGGGAAACAAACACACCATGATATGTTAGAGTGGGAAATGTTGCTTAATCTTTTAGAAATAAAAGTTTTTTTCCCCTGTTCTTCCCCTGTTCTTTATGCCGTTGGACTCGGACTGGTACACCTAGAGGCCAGTTTTGCAAGCTTAGGGCCACTCCTGGTCACCCAGAGGTTAATTTCGGCCGACACGAGAAGGGTTAGAGAGACAGAGAACGAGAGGGAGTGAGGAAAGTGATGGAAGGAAGAGAGAAAGTGGTCAGACAGGCGGAACAGACTGAGGAGAAAAGTAGAGAGAAAGAATAGATGCATGGAAAGAGAGAGATTGTGCAATGACACAAAAGGAAGCAGGGCTCTTTGAGACTTGTCAGGGCTAGTTGTGTTTCCTCAGCCCATCCATGTGACTATGTATGAATGAAACAGCATAGACAAGGGCCCTTATTCTGAGACTGGAGGGAAAACGGTATTGCTATTGCTGCTGTACCTGGAATAACCAATAGAGTGGAGGTCATTAATTCACAGGTGTGGCAATGCAGTGCAGGGCGAGCTACAAAATTAGTTTATTTATTAAATTGCTTACTTACCTCCAATTATCCATATTCCGTTTTTAGCACCCCCACCCTGCCCCTCCTCTCTACCCCATCGGAACTCCCTCCACGGGCCGTGGCTGGTGCTTACCCGATTACTGGCCCTTTTTTACCCCCTCAATTCTTCAGATTGTCCCAGGTGAAATGGCTAGGGGAAAAATAAGTTTTTCCACAAAACACGGCCGCCACCATGAGGAATTGGAAATTACAGCCCACTCATAATGAGGGACCAAGTAGGTAATTTTTATAAGTGAAGTGCTTCCTCTCAAGCAGCAGCGGCCGTTGGTGGGAGTGCTGCGGGCAGGCGCGGATGGAGCAGGGTGTGCAGCAGTAAACTATGGAATACAGCCCAATTGAGGTACATAAACAAATAAATAAACAAAATGAATTTTGTTGCGTGCGCTGCATCACTTTTGGCAATGCAGCCTGTGCAATGAAATTCGTTTTATTTATATATTTGTTTACTTACTACTGTTTGGTCGTATGCCCAGTAGCGGCCAGTGGTGGGAGTGCTGTGGGGCGGTGAGGCGGGGCAAGGTAGGAGCAGGGTGGAGGGGGGGGGGGGTAGTAGACTACGGCATATGGCCAAAACAGATGTAAGTTAACAAATAAATAAATAAAAACGAATTTCATTGTGCGCGCTGTATTGTCAAATGCGATGCAGCGCAAGCTACGAAATTTGTTTTATGTATTTACTTACCTTAGTTGGGCAGTCTTTCATAGTTTACTACCCCCCAACCCTGTTCCATACACAGCCCACCCCACAGCACTCCCACCACCAGCCACTACTGCGTTTGCTGTAGTTTACTATCCCCACCCTGCTCCAACCCCCGCCCTGCCTCACCACTCCGCAGCACTCCCACCACCGGTCGCTACTGTTCTCAAGTTGTGCCTTAATGCACTTTAAAAGGCCCGTTTTCTTCTTGTCGTGTAATGTTGTGTCTAACCATGGCTCTCCTGATCAACAGTGCCAGAGTTTTATAATCTACAGCAGTCCCACATGGCTTCTGAAAAAAAGGTTTAAAAATATTGCCGACCTGCTTTGCTTAAATGATATTCATGCTGTTTTTTTTCCCTTAATGATAAAACAGTTCAGTGCAAAGCAGAAATTCAAATAACAGCAGAACGCATGTGCCTTTTGATTAATTACCCTGACTACAGATATAATTTAAATATATTAACTTGTCTCAGGTGCCAGACAGTGAAACAGTAGAAGCAGGAAATGGCTGCTTGAGCTCGCTGAAGGAGGCTGGAAGCAAATGTGAAGGGAGGGAAATACATCATTGCTAAACCTCGCGCCTCAGCTATGCAGGAAAAACATGAGACTACAGTTTCTTGTGAATATAGTAAATACAAATGCGTTAATGGTACTCCATACCATGTTGAATTAGCAACACACACATGTAGTTTAGGAAAAATGTTCACAACAAACTAGGTAAACTATGATCCCCAATGTCAGTTTCCTGCATGAATTTCAGTGAAAATGCCTATGGGGCAGGGGTGGTATGTGATGCTTGGCAGAGTCTATGTTATGCTTCAAGTTGGCATCTACACAATATAGTAAAGCTCTTTATACTATTAAGGGATTTCACATGTAGTTAAACTGTCCATTTTCTTCCATTAAGTGTAGTTAGTTTTTATTTCATGTAAGTAGCCATGCATCTTTTGCACTGTTTCAGAATAACTTTATAACTCATTTTTGCATACATAATGAAAACAAGATTACTTGAGGATAATGTATATAAAAAAAGAGAAATAGATTTAAACTGTTAACCGAGAAACGGGGGTGGGGGTGTGATTTCTGCAAAGAAGTTAGAATGTGTTCATGCGAAATTAAGAAGCAGGTCGTGCTGCTAATGTTTTATCAACTTTCTCCTATTATAGATCAAAGACAATCTAAATGTATGCATATTACTGAAAAATGTAGGTTTTTAATTTAGCAAAAGGTATAATAAAACTGTGGCTACGTTATTTTGTAAGTTTTCTGAAAAATTGTTTTACAAAGAAAAATAAAGAATACGATTATATTGAATTAATAGCAGATACTTTGATTACTGCAAACAGGTGCTATTTAACCAAATACAAATCTGACCTATGAGTTATTCTATATGAAGATCGGCTTTTATGGTTCGTCGGATTAAGATTGTACCTAAGAGGAAGCGTGTATCAATTCCACGGATTATGAGGGCCTGGCAGAACAGACTGAACATACAAATGTCTGAGTAAGAATATTAAATCGTGCAATGCAAATCAAAATTCACGCAAATAAATCTGGTCAGAAGAACGCAGAGTGGTGAGTTAGAAAATATTTTCTTTTAAAAATGAACTTTTGACGCAAGTTGATCATTTGCACATAAACCAAAACCTTACAAAACGTAATCAAGATAATTTTGTGCTAGTTCACTGTCAGCACTTTGACATTGTAGTGACGAGAGCTATACGGATTTAAAGTGGAGGGGGTCGAATCTTCAAAACTCTGGGGCATATTATCAAGCAGGGCATTAAAAACGATCGCCGTTCTGCCGGCAGAAAACTGCTGCTAAAGCAGCGATAATGGGCTTGATAATATGGCCTTGTGAATTCCAATAGAAACCCATGTTCTGGTGTGAATATGGGCTTCTATTGGAATTCTCCAGGACATATTATCAAGCCCATTATCGCCGCTTTAGCGGCAGTTTTCTGCAGCTAAAACAGCGATAATTTTAATGCCCTGCTTGATAATATGCCCCTCTGTTGCCACA
Organism: Lissotriton vulgaris; assembly: GCF_964263255.1. NCBI lineage: Eukaryota > Metazoa > Chordata > Amphibia > Caudata > Salamandridae > Lissotriton > Lissotriton vulgaris. The sequence continues at coordinate 1,464,399,090 of NC_141694.1, forward strand.
TCTCAGAGACATGATGCAATTGTACTGTGTTTCTAGCCTACTTCGGGGCATATTATCAAGACAGGCATTAAAATTATCGCCGCTGCGATAATGGGCTTGATAAGATGCCCTTGAGAATTCGAATAGAAGCCCAGGTTCACACCAGAACCTGGGCTTCTATGGGAATTCACAACAGTACATTATCAAGTCCATTTTCGCCGCTTTAGCTGCAGTTTCCTGACGCTAAAGTAGCGATAACTTTACCGTCTTTTCTTGATAATATACCCCTTCATAGCTACCTGTTGCCAGGGATGGTCCCTGAGTTTGCCGCCAAGTGCAGGTAATAAAAGGGGGGGGGAGTTGGGGGTTAACATACGATGAAAGGGTTCTAAAAAGAGAAAACTTACCTTGCACTCACCGCCGTCACCCAAAAAAGTGCCGCCTGGTGCGCACGCCCCCCCTAACTATGCTACTGCCTATTGCTGAAAAATGCTGCACACACACTCGCCCGCTGCCATTGTTTAAAAAATCATGTCTGCTACCCTTTTTCCTATTGTAGAGGGTTTTGCTCCTTACCTCTCTCCTGTTTAAACCTACTTCATTCACGCAATAGGATATGCATAGGCACCCCCCTGTTTTTGAATATATACTAGAATAGAAAAGCATGCATTGATATGCATAATTAATAGCAAATCGTGTAACACAATCAAAAGCTAACACAAATACAACTGGTATAGCGTTGATTAATCATATATTCTAAAGAAATTATTTCAAGACAATGAAGAGCTGTCTGTGCATGAATGACACCATGACAAAGATTATAATGATCAGAGCCTAAATCACTACATCCTCACTGGCAACAACCACTTCGGAATAGCTCTATCTATGTCCCTTAAAGTAAGGAATATGGGAATTCTGGGTGTGAAAATGCAATTCTTTCTTTTACATTTACAAGCAGGTGAGGCCATTCATAATGTCTCTGCAACTGTACCATTTACTTTTCTGTTCTTGCTAAGAAACTCATATCTAGTCTTGAAATACATCAGACTAAGTCAGCCAGAATGTGCCTAAACTCCATAAGTAGTATCACATTAAATCCACCCTTAACCCCTTGCATGCTTATGATGGAACCATGCCGTCATGCGTCACGGGCGGCGTGTGCTCATGACGGCGTGGTTCCGTAATGCGGCTGTGGCTCCGCCCACACAGCATTTATTCCCCGCCTGTGAGGGCAAATTAATGAGCGGGCGGGTCATGACGGAACCACACTGTCATGAGTACACGCCGCCCGTGACTCTTGACGGCGTGGTTCCATCATGAGCACCGCAGCACGTGCCCAGCCCCTAGCCCCCCTATGCTGCAGCGAAGGGGCTAAAGCATCATCTGGCTTTCATTAGATACCAGAGACTGTATTACAGAAATAGCCCCTGGGGTCAATGGGCATGTGCTCCCACTTTGTGCACCCCTGGGGCACTTTGGTAATATAGAAGGGGCGGTAGATGCTCGTGTGACCCCTTCTGTAATTCTGATAGTGTTGGCGCACATGTAGCCCAAGCGCTTTCACAAGAGGGCTTTCCCTCACTTGCATGGGGGAGTGGCCCCTTTCAAATGAGAGATTCTTTTTACCTCTGCAACCACGCTGTGTTACGGAGGCTGGAGCAAAGGCAAATAAGTTGTTAGGAGGAGTACTGAAAGTATGCCACAAAACGCTGGCACACTATCAGTGTGCCCTCTGATGGCAGCAATCTGGAGGGTGAAACGGGGTCCTGTGGACCACCCAGACATCCCCTGGCAGGCAGATGCAGTCACTCACTACACCCGCAAGCAAAGGGATCTTTAGGTCTTCTTCAAAGATAGGTGGGTTGCCATCTGCACAGTAAAATATGGAGTGGCCTTGAAGCAGCCGCTCCATATGCCACTTGAATGCAGAACTCCTATAGAAGCACAAGGTCATGACTGACCTGAGGGAAGCACATTCTCTCTATAAGGGCATACTTTCCCTGCTTGCCCAAGGTGGAAACAGGAAAAGTCTTCCCTATGTGTAATAAGGGCCGAGGAGCACATTTAGGCCCTACTGGGATGCCATTACAAAGCCCTTTGATCAGAAACTGTATTTCCAATTCAGAACAGGAACTTTACACCTAAAGTGTTTTACCTCTAAATGGTCCACCACTGAGAATAATAAATGCCACACATGTGTTGATCACGCAGAAACCTTATCACACGTGCTGTTCGTCTGCCCCACCTTCACTGGTCAGCGCAAAGCTTGGTTGGCCCAGACTTGTAGGACTATGGGTACTAGATCATGTAGTACAGCTATGCAAATTCTCTGTACCAATCCATTACCTAGGTACGCAATTCCTGTGGCAACATTCTTAAGGTGGATGTGGTACATACATCGCAGCAAACCCTGGCTGAAAAATGAAATAGGAATTTTCTTCCAATTATGTATGTGCACCTGGGCTAAAAGTGATGTGAGGGGTCTAATATGATTTTTAAATGTTTTTGAGATTAATTGAATTTGATGTTTTTATACCTGTTATACCATGAATTTATGTCCTTGTACTATATTGGGAATATCTCATGATTATCTTGCTATTTTGCGCTAATGTCTTTACTTAAGATTTTAACTTTCTGTATTGTTTTACCTTTTTATTTGTAACACTTTTATGACATAAACTGTTGAATAAAGCTTCTTTTGACTTGACTGGACGGCATTTAGGCCCAGAGTTACTCAAGTTTCATGCAATACAGCAAGAGAACTTACTGCATCGTGTTACGTGGAACAGAGAGAGAAGAAATGTGCCATATCTACTAAGATATGCTACGCTTCTGCGCTCTCCTCTTGCACTGGCACACTGTGTACTGACTAGCACTAACGCAGGGACACTTAAGCCAAAGTGCAAAGATGCCTACTTTACAGGCAGGATTTTGTTTGTGCAGGAAGGGATACCATCCTTCGCAAATACAACTGTAAGAGACAGTTTTCTCTTTCTATGTGTGATGCAAAAAGCATCATACATAGAGAGAGGAAGTAACAAGAAGAAATACAAATATTTCTCATTGTTACACCAGCATCAGGTATGCACCATTTTGGCTCAAGTCCAGGTTTACAGAATGTATCAACTCTAGGTTAGTATCACAATTCATGAGAGGATGCATGGGAACACCCATGCTCCACCCATAGAGCGCCTTCCCTATGCAAGGTAATGCAAGGCAGTGCTATGTACTTCCTTGCCTTACTTTCTTACTAAGCCAATTAAGGTCACTCAAATCAGGCTTGTGTGACTTAGTAAATCCTGACACACATATTAGGTACAAATGTTCAAATTGTTAAGTAACAAATTGAACATTATACGGAACTGGGCTCTAACCTACTTTCCTTTATTTTTTTTATATATTCTTTGGACCACTTTGTTCTTGAATCTCTGCTGGGAGTGTCATTAACTGAGTATCAATCCCTACACGCTCTGGTTAATAGTCTCGAATCCTAACCCTCAGTGCTTTTCTTTTATTATGAGGCCAGCTGCTGTGCAGCTGGGATAAGAGGCACTCGGCTAGTTACACATGATCATGTGTACCTACACATGTGCTCACAAGTGTGGAGTTAGAAAGTAGAACTACTGCCTACCTGTGCCCATTATCTGTGCACACATAGTCTGTTACAGACGGGGATTTTTTATAAAGCGTTGATGGCATGCAGTATGAAGTGCAGGCCTCACAATTTAATTGGTCATTCAGAAAGGAATATTCCCTTTTCGTTTTGACTATAGTGTGAGTATGAATTATTCAAAGTAAGTATGTCATGATTTACTATTAACAGTGAAGATGAAAGCTGCACCAACACAATAATGTTGCATTATTTGATGTTAAAGAAGGGATCCATGTTTTGTTCTAGAAAAGCTATTGTCCTGAGTGCGAATTCATTTAGAATTTTGCCGTAGTGGATTCTTTTATGTACTTTGGGTTTTGATCATATTTCTCTTGGTCATCCTTGATTAGATTCAGGCTCTGAACTACCCCTCTTGGACAATTTATTAACTCTGCCGACAGGCTGGTAGATCAACCCTTCTTTACATATTAAGCCTATCAAGAGGGATTAAGCCTGAAGAGAGGGCAAGGATAGGGTCAGTATAAACATACATTCATTTTATTACCAGTGCTTGACTAGCCTGGACATGCACTTCCCAAAGGTAACAATAGGGAAGCAGCCAGATAGCTACTTCTTTCTCTCCAGGAGGCCCCTGTCATGTGTTTGCAGTAAGGACCCAGTTTTGTTGCGGCAGTTGGTGGCAGACTTAAATCAAGGTCTCAGAGAGCTCTGAATATGAAGAAAATAATGTTGCCTCATTGAAAGTCCCAATATGCTATACAGGATGGATGGGACAGGGGTGGAGTGATGATGAGGCTTTCTTGGATTGGGCACTTTTCTGGAACTTTACACTCCCACTGAATAATTCCTGATAGGGGAGAGACTGAGAGAAACAATAGAATTCACAGGAGCCAAGGATAATCCTACAGCTCATGAATGATCCTCTGTCCTTTTTACCACTGTCTAAAATTTCTCCTTTACCTATTGCACCTCAAACTGTATACTAGACTACTATTCTAAGTTTCCACTTCTCTTTGAGAAGATCTGCTATAATTGTGATAAAAACAGAAATTTCCAATATTTTGACTCTATCTATCATCCATAAGTCAACAACTCAAAGACCTCAATGTAGTCCTGATCTGTCCTTATCCTTTGGATTTGTTAGTTTCAGGATGATCTGAGTGTCATCTGCATAATTATAGGATGTCAAATGCCACAATTTGATCTAAGCCTGAAGGAAAATGAGGTAAACATTGAAAAGTAGATTGAAAACAAATGGTCCTTGCAGCACAACACAGTTGAAACGGGTGATGTTTATGGGGGAAATGCTGTGGATAGGTAGGAGGGATTCAGTGTAGGAAAGTTCCTTTTAATGCAGAGTTTTTTTAATCTCTCAAGGACGTACATGTGATCAACAATGACCAAAGCAACTTGCAGGTCCATTACAAAATGCGCAGAACCTCCATTTATATTCACCATTGTTATTAGTATGCCACAGATGGTGGTCAGGGCAAATGGCATTCCTTGCCTTTCTCAGGATAGAACAGATTTTGTTGCTTAGAGAATAGGCTGTTTTCTTCAAGTAAATCACAAATCAGTGGGGCCGATTCACAGAACTAACTTAAGACAAAATTCTAAACGTACTACTTTTGGTATTCACAGAAGTTAGGATTTTGTCTTAAGACAAACTTAAGACAGACTTAAGACCTACTTAAGACAAACTTAAGAAAGATTTAAGACAGATTTAGAACAGACTTAAGACAAACTTAAGACAAAATCCTAACTTAAGTTTGTCTTAAGTCTGTCTTAAGTTTGTCTTAAGTCTGTCTTAAGTCTGTCTTAATTTTGTCTTAAGACAAACTTAAGACAAAATCCTAACTTCTGTGAATACCAAAAGTAGTAAGTTTAGGATTTTGTCTTAAGTTAGTTCTGTAAATCGGGCCCTGACCTGACTAATGTTGGGTGAATTATTACTGTTGAAGATTATTGTGAACTTTAAACCAACTTGCCTATAAATGTAACATCATTGCTTTTCTGCACTTTCTTTACATTTCTGTACAATTGTAAGTATGGTTCATGAAACCTTTGTTGTTTTGTCAACAAATGCCCAGGAGGGAGGATGTGGCGTAACAGCCAGAGATGCTGACTTTGGAACTCAGAAATCAGGTCCGAGTCTCTCTGCCAGCTCAACATCTTGTGATTCTGGGCAAATCACTTAATTTCACTGTGCCTACAAAAAAAGAATGTGCCCTCGTGTAATGTAACTGGTGCTCATCCAAAGCACTCCAGTACATTTGGGTCATGTTTATGCTACAAAAAACTGCCTAAAAAATGAAGCATAATTGAACTGGGTAGAAAAATGTGTGGCAGATTAGCTAATGAATTTAATAAAAACATAGATAAGAAAAAAGGAAACAAAATATTTACAAAAGTGAGCAGAAAAAGCTGAAATTTATATGATAAATAAAGATCTTAGGAAAAGAAAAAAACAGAAAACAGAAAATGAATGCTCACATTTACAAACCTTTCACGCGATGCAATGCCGCAAGACAACTTGCTGTGCTGTGTTGTTTGAAACGGAGATAGCAAAAATATATATTAAGATATGCTGCTCTTCTACTCTTTCATTTCGCTGACAAACTCCTGGTAGCTTATATTTAACATTTTTTTTTTACAGAGTTTTATGTAGCGCAAACTTGACCTGAATCGGGTATCAGAGCGCTTTACATAGCACCAGTTGCATTACATGAGGACACAATAATTTTTGTTAGGCACAGGGAGATTAAGTGATTTGCAAAACACACAAGGTGCTGGACGGAATGTTGTACATTGGCAAAACATTCACCCCCAATCACAGATCTGGGTTTAATCCATCGTTATTTTGCTCACCATGCCACCCCAGTTCAGACATGGCCATATGCAAATCAGTCTTGATCCTGTGCCTCATGGGAACAGTCCAGACCGAACTGCCAAGCCATGTCTAGTTGGCAAATTCCCAGTTTTGCCAGTTCTGGTAAATCATGGAATGCATCAAAATCCATGGGAGTTGTAGGGGATCACCCACGCAATGCCCATGGAACGTTTTTCCAGGGCAAAGTAACGCAATGCAGGGATTTGGGATGTGTTGGGTCACTCCAGATCTATGAAGCCACTCAGGGCCATACAAAGTGGTTTTGCATGGCTTCATAAATCTTACTTACGGTTTTTGTCCTGCATGTACCACGTAATGTAGTGCAAAGATGACACTACCCAACTCATAAATACACCTCTGACTTTCATCGTCCTATTTCTAATCATCCCTCATCCTGAATGCCGTTTTCTGCAACAGGAATGACAACAGTAAGAATCAATACACTTTATTATTATTTCAATCTTGGTATACCCATTCCACTTAGGGTGAAAAGTGCTACACAAACAAATGATGGAAAGAATGCTAAATACATCATTCATTTACCCCCAGTCAAGAGATCTGGGTCTAAATCCATTGTTTTTTTGCTCACCATGCCATTCCAGTTTGGACCCAGCCATAGGCAAATCAGTCTTGACCCTGTGCCCAATGAGAACAGCCCAGCCCTAACTGCCACACCTTTCTTGGTGTGGGCACGGGTCATGGGGTCCCCAGGGTAAATAACAGTTTTAGGCTCTAGGGACCCCCCTGCCCTTTCTTTCTACTAGTGGAGCTGTGGGATGGGGTCCCCATGGCCTAAAAAGTCTCAAGGAGGAGGGTTTTGTGGCCCCTCTCCTCTTTAATAAATAAACAGCTCTAGGGGATGAGGTCCCCATGGCCTAATAAGGCTTCTGGAGGGGTCCACACAGCCCCACCCCATTTAATGAAAGAAAGGCCCTGGGGGATGGGGTCCTCGGGCCTAAAGAGACTTGGGGAGGTAGGCTACCTTCCCTTTACGTATGTGTGGGCTCCCTGGTGGTTTCAAGTGGCTTGGAGATGGGGCCCCTCCCCTTTATAAAAAAAGGCCTTAGGAGATGGGGTCCCCAGGGCCTAATAAGGGTCACTGAAAAAAACAAAGATTAAACTAATAGTATAACTGAGCAAATATGTCAGTTACAACATTAACATTTTGAACCAAAATAAAACTCAAAAATCGACCAGTTATAGTAAGCAAAGCTAACAATAACTTGCATCCCTGCCAATCACTGCGTATAACCTCACATATTACATCACTCATGACATGTTCTATGACATCATTTGTGACATCACTCATAGCACCTCTAATGACATCATTGATGATATCAATGATGAGAACATAACTACGTTCTCACACGGTTCTATTTCTAGTGGTTGTGCACATTAAATTTGCCTATTTTGGATTACAGCCATGACTAATCCTAAAGTCTGCTCCAAGTTTATTTGTGTAATGTGGTGTGCAAACAGAATATAAAGTAAAAAATATTGAGTTGCACAAATATCGAGTCATAAATATTGTGGCTCAGAAATATCGACAAGCAAGAATATCACGGTCAGGAATATCGAATTAAGCTAAGTAATTTCGATGTAAAAAAATATCGGAGTGTTTCATATCATTTGCAAAAATAAAGTTGTTAAAAATATAGTTTTTAAAAGTATTATGTATTTTAGAATATACTTTATATGTATGTAATGTATGCTTTTTTGTATAAGAATTGTTTGTCTTTTGAATATTTGTGTGACATTTTTAGTAGCTATTAATGTTTTTTTATTTGATATTCACGTTTTTAGTTCTGTATTGGGTAGTGAATTTTTAGGGGAATAGGGTGGGAAGTAATTTAATTATATTACATTAAAGGATTTTATTTTAATAAATATTTGTTTGATTTAGATTTTATAGTTTTAAAAGTAATTTATTATTAACTAATTATTAATTCACTAATTGGTAAATGTTTATAGTAATTTTGTAATTAAGTTTAGGTGTGTGTTGTGGTGTTTATATCTCTAAGCGACACAATCCTTCCAAGGACTATGAACTCGCCATTTCCCACATACAGCATACCTGTCCTGCTCCAGAGAGCGCACTGAACGGTGGCACATCACGCACATCGCACATCTGCTGCCAGTGCCTGCTCCCCTTGGTGTCCCCCCTTGGCATTTCGGGGGTCGCTGCAGGCTGGGGGTAGCGGCAGAGAAGCCTGTGATGGCGTGAACATCCTGCACGGCCTGTTGCGCTGTTTGCTTTTTCAGACGCAGTGAGGCGGTGAGCGGTTCCTGCTGGGCACGGCATGCTGGGAAGCTGACTGGGCTGTGCTCTGACACTGCAGCTGCAGGCGGTACTCGCATGGAGGGTGTGCTTCTGGGTGCGAGCCCGATAGACTCTTCTAGGCTGTTGTGGGCCCGCTCATGGTGGATTGTGGTTCCTGTAGTTTCTCCCTCCACCACACCAACTGGCTGCCTGTTTGCGGGGTGCTACCTGCTACGGAGGGGTCCTGCGTGTCCAGCCACAGCCACAGCCAGCGCCTGTGCTGATCGGGGCGAGCAGAGACAGAACCGGAGTCTTGACCCAGCGTCCTGAGGAACAGATCGAGAGACTCCTCAGTGTTGATATCCTGATTGCCTAAGAGTGTCTTTCACTTCACGTTTTTGCCGCCACTGCTGCATTCGAGTAAGGAGCAAGGAACCTTAAAACACAGCACTCCAGGAGACCACCATCAATCAGGAGAGGCCGTTCAGCATTCAGCATCCAGCGTTCTGCACCCAGCGCCTCGGAAATTGCCCTGACATCACATGAAGTACTCCGGAGTATCCCGCAGTAACCCAGCACTCAAACCTGCAACCTGCTATCCACTGCCCACTGCCCACAACAACGGGCCTGCAGCAACTTCGGTTGAGGTGGAGTGGAGGTGGAGCTGGAGCTCTACTTCCACTCCAGATTGAGCAGTGAGCAGCGGTCGGGAGTGGGAGCGGGAGCAGGGGCTGGCGTGTTTACTGTTACTGTGACTGCGACTGAGGGTGTGCAGGAGTCAGTGTGGTTCACCTTCATGATCATGTTCACGATCTAGCTGACGTAGATTGTAAATTAAAAGCTAATCAAAAGCCCATAAAAAAAAGCATTTGCCTTTGCCTTTAATCAAACAGAGGATAGATGCCATAAATTGGTTCTAACACTACTGCTTCCTGCTGCCAGCAGTAACCATCAGCAACCATCGGCTGACTCAAAAGCAAATACTTAAGTTACTAAACAGTGCACCAGCTCCAGCTGGATGAGGGAGTTGTAAGTAGGGATGTCCCCCTGCGGACTGGGACCCCTAGAGTTTATCGAAGATACAGCACATAGGATTCTGCAGAAGATAGAAGTTCCACCAGCAGCACTACCTGCAAGTCAACAGCTGCAGAAGCAGCCAGGGAGGACACGGCTCGCGGCTCTGGGTAGCTTCCCCCACCGCAGTACAGCGGCAGTGCACAGAGCACTGTGCGTCCCTCCCGCAAACTTCCACTGGACTGAGCCAGGATCAAATTAGGCAGTAGTTTACTAAACCCCACTAAAGCCCAAGATAACCATTGTATCAGTCTCCCCAGACTACGGAGTATGAGATCAGGGCGGGTCCACAGGTTGTTTAAATCGGCAACCAGAGCAGGCAATGTCAGCAGCAACTCAAGTAAAACAGCTAAGCGGAAAAGTAAGCTGAAATCCCTGGACTGTACAGAGGGAGACCTGCAGGTCAAGACCAGACCGGTCGCGCAGGTGGAGGGCACCATAATTGAAATAACATCAGATACAAGGAGTCACAGCCACTTGACGCCAGAGTCTAAAATGCCGAAACACCACCTTCTTCAGCCAAAAAAAGACACGAAATTCAGTTTAAAAAAAATTTCAGGCGATATCCTGCTTTCACGCCCCACCATAACTGCGGGTCTTCAAACACCACTCCTCCCTTGTACAGAGGACAAAGGGAAGGCGGAAGGGAAGGAAGGGCCTACAGCTCAAGGAGGAAGGGTGGACAGAACAATGACACCTTTATACAACCCAGCATCCGCTGCATCGCTGCAGGCTGGAACCTCGGAAACCCGGAGACGACCCCGGAGATAAAGCTTAACACACTGTACCCAGAGGCGTCACAAAATTCGCCTCAAGTTGGGGGGCAACGAACGAGGTCAATAATGCAAGGGAAGAATTGGCCTTGAAATAATGCTGCCTCAGGCAATTGTAACCCTGCATATACCCATAACATGCCTGCGGCAACATTGTCCAGGCCCCTCATCCAACTAAAAAATTATGGAGGTAACCGCGTATCACTTGAGCCACTGACCATCTATGAGCTAGAAAATACGACAGCCACTCTCCGGCTGGGAACCAAGGCCGATCTTCTACAGGACAACTTGGAAAGTACAACAGAGGGAACAATGGCAAAAGAGAGGTTAACACCTGAGAACCTAAAGGACAAGCCGGATACAGAAAACGAAGTACACTCTGTCTGTACACAAACCCAATGCAAGTCAGTGCTGTCTCAATCCAGCTTGCTTCTGGATGAATCAGAAGAACCAGACCGACACTCATACTTAGACAAGGAGGAGTGGGTAGCACTCCTGGCAGTCTACCGGGGTGACACGCATGGGAGCGAACAAGCAGAAAACGTAAAAATGGATAGTTGAAAGGAGACAGTGGAGGGGTCGCTTGCGCTGCCTACTTGCACAATTAGCATAACTAGAGTACACGATGGGAAAACACGAAAAACAGACAATGATAACAAAACCAGCAGTGAGGAGGCAAACTTAAAGAGGAAGGGAAAGAAACTGCCCAAGGGGATGCATGGGCAAGTCTGCTCAAAACTGTTGAGCTCCTGGTTGAGGCCTTGCAATACCAGACTGACAAAATGGACTTGCAACTATCCCTATTGGACATTCTTGCAGTATATGTGGTATCGATCGATGGCAAATTGGAAAATTTGAACACAATGCTGGAAAGCACTCAGGACCACACCCTAGCCAACTTTCGAAACTGTGGATCCAGCCCAATTGTGGACAAACTGGCAACTCTTCCAGAAATGCTGACAGACTTATGAGCATAAGGGAAAAGGCATCAAATAACGAAAACATGCAGCCTTCAAATCAGAAAACCCTGCTTGAAGACATATCAATTTGCTAGCTTGGGCCAGTCAATGAGGAGCAAATACCAATTCTAATTGAACAACCAGAAGGGAACACCGAAAGCGACAACAGTAAGCCAACAATAGCATTGTCACTCAACCACAACAACACGCTAGAACAAGCAGAGGTAGCCAAAGGGGAATTGAAGCTAAATGCAAAATTAAGACGTGCACAAAAACGGAAAGGGGGAACAAGAAACAAAGCCTCTCCAGGACTGGATTTCAACGACTCTTTGGGACATCATTAGCGCAAGAAGGAACACCGGAACTGCTCAATGGGACAATGCAACAGAACAGCCCTTCACCAGAAGTAATCAACAGTATTACAATCATGTCTAGCTGTGCCCAAGCTCTAAGGAGCAGAAAGCAAGAAACCAGCGTGCCTGAGGATGCACAAGAGATTGTGGGAGCTGACCCCCCCAACCGTGTCTGGTGGAAAATCCCACCGTAAACCACATCAAAATCAGAATTGATGAAGAAAATGGGACGGGAAAACGAACCCCAGAGACCAACCAGGATTCTAGACATGTCGACATCTCAGGAGCATCAATTATAAACAACAGTGTCGCAGCTGGGAGGCCCACAAACCAGGGGAACCCGGATGTCCCTGTCAGTGAACACTTAGACAAAAGGGAGGTTAAGTTGTTACAGAACAGTTAGCTCTTGCCTTTAGGCATACCAGCTCCACAAATAATACTTTGTATATGTTACTTGTTGTTTCATTTTCTTTTTATCTTCATATATGCCATTGTTTGCCTCCATTAGCTTCTCATGTAAAGAGCTCTGATACCTCCTGGGTCTAGCCAGCACTATATAAAACTCTCAAAATAAAAAGGGCCCCACAGAAGCGATCCAAATAGCACGGGATGCCCACAAAACGAGGCCAGCCGGCCCACCTTAAAAAAACATAATGACGTCTTTATCTGGGCAGGGGCGAGGGGAACAAATGCAATATGGTTCAAGCCCAAATACACTTCTAAAGGAAGGCACGACATTATGAACCAAGGCAACACACAGTAGTTATTATCTCACATAACCTCATCGGCAGACATAACGAAGGCCGATTTGAAGTCAATAGAATTCATTAATTGCGGGGACTTAAAGGCAGGCGAAAAAACAAGAGCAACATGGATCTCTTCGACAATAGCACACAAAATACTTAAAGAAAGTGACATCCTAAAGTCTTGGGGGATAACCATCACCCCGCACTTTAAGCCAGCATACCCAGATCTATTAATCCCAGAACACCTGAGGGCCCCTGAGATGGCCGTTGGCAGACCAACTACATCAGTGCTGAGAGGAACCACAGGGCACTGCAACGATGACAAGAGGCACCAACCTGAGGAATTAAGAAGTGGCAATGAGCTCTTCACACGGCAAGCTCGGGAAGAAGACACAAGATGGTTTGCGAGAACCATAAATAACACAAGAGACTGACAAGACCTTTGCCCACTAAACACAGCAAATACACTAGGGACAGTATGGCTCTGCTCCTGGAATGTAAACGGACTCGCCAACAAACTAGCGGACTTGGATTTTGTCACCTATGTCAGGGCCTTCGATATAGTGGCACTACAAGAAACGTGGGTGACAGACCCGCCTCACCTTCAAGGATTTCTGCGCTTCTTTGTAAATGCCATCAGGGGAGCAAAATATGGCCATCTACAAGGAGGCTTGGTCACATATGTAGCCAATACAGTCGCCTATTCTGCTCGCATCTTCGGCTCCCCAATACAGTCAACTCTAGCAGTAACTATTTCCTTCTCATCACCATCATCAAATAAAAGGGATTCTAATATCATGCTGCTAAATGTGTACATCCAACCAAAAACCTAAATCAAATTAGTTAAGGAAATGTGCAATTTTGTGGAAACATGTATAAGTGAGGGACCCACAACTGACCTTGTCTTAACTGGGGACTTAAACCACAATTTAATGGAATCCTCCGTGGATGAAGAAGTGCTTCTCCAAAACGCAATCTGGAACATCCTGCAGCAAGGAAAACCTCACGCGTGCAAACAAACCAAAATAGGACAAACAACCGTGGAGGTTTTGGAACATCTTAATCTAAGGGCCTTAAATGGTAGATCACCGAAAGACAACCCCCGTGATGACATACAGCTCTGCAAAAACAAGCTAGATTCTGGACTATACTATTGTCTCCCTTGGTCTCTTCCAACAAATTGCATCGTTCCAGCTGGGTAACAAAGGAGACAGTGATCATCCACCCCAAGAAATAGAACTGACAACAGTCACTCCAACATTCAAACGCTGCCGGGATCCCCAAGGATCAATTGCTACAATCAACTTAAGAAGAATAAAATTCAAAATAGCCGCAGGAAGTGAGATGCTTGTAATTGCAAAACAACACTATGCTGTGAGGGTCGGAAAGGGTGAAGTGGAGAAATGGAGAAACTTCCTATTAGCAATGGAGGCACACGCGACTAACATCAAACCAACCAACCTCAAAAGATTCAGCAGCACTAAACCAATATCCTATAGCGCTAAGCAAGAAATTAAGCTTGCAAAAAAAAGGATTCAACAATTATTGAGACACCTTCGACACAAGCCCAGCAATGAACCACACTTAGAAGAATTACTGAAACAAAGGGCACTCCTCAAAAACTTAAAAGGGATGCGAATAGAGCTATGGAGGAGAATTTATGGACTACACTGCATGACAATGTCAAACATAACAATAGCACCAGATTTTGGGGTACCATAAACCAGTTCATTTACCATAATCATGACGGCGTCTCCACGAACATTACAGAAGAAGCCTGGGTAAAATATATTGGTCCTCACTTTCAACAAGGCACTGAACGTAGAGAGAAGCGCCAAGCCTGTCAAATTGACCCTGACTTTCAAACGACACTCAAGGCCTGGGTCAAAATCAATTGTGTCGACTCTAGGAAATCAGGGCCAGACCCTCCAAATAATGGCCATCAAATGATTCAAATCGACGCCATCAAAAGGCAGATAGGAAAGGGGAGAAGAGAAGGTGCTCCTGGCCCAAAAGGAATTCCACCAGTACTTTACAAACAGGAGGCAATCTTCTGGGCAGAAGTACTGGACCCACTTTTCAGAGAAATCAGATCGTTGAACATCTTGCCCAGCTCATGGAGAGGATCACTCTTTTCCCCAAGACATAAATCTGGTGACAAGCTGGAAACTCAAATGTATCGTTTAGTAGCCCTACTAGACAACAAAGCAAAATTCTTTGTAGGCTTGTTATTGGAGGACCTTCAGGCTTGGGTGAAAGAAAAATCCTCAATTCCTCTCCAACAGACTGGCTTCACAAAATCAGTGGGGACAACAACCAACATATTAAGCATGGCAATGCTGATGGACAAGGCTGCAGCTACACAATCGTCACTATACCTTTGTTTATCGATTACAAGGCCGCTTTTGATCATGTTAACCACACCAGACTTTGGTCCAAACTACATCACTGGGGACTTCCTCAGCCCCTACTCAACCTGATCATAAACTTGCATACGGATACGTGGCTACAGGTAAAGCTGGGTAACGGAACCTTCCTATCAAAATGCATTCCCACGGATGAAGGCCTGAAACAAGGCTGTGTGTTGGCACCTACTCTCTTTAATTTGTATACAGCCGATTTAGTTCTGCTGCTAATCGTCTGTAACTCACATGCCCTGAAATTAGGAGACGCAGCACTTCCCAGTCTTCTCTATGCAAATGACATAGTCCTGATCAGCAAAACAAAAGTAAGGTTCCAACATCTTCTAAATACAACGCAGAACTACTCACAAGCAAATGATCTAACGATCAACCCAGACAAAACAAGAACAAAGGTAATCGGGAACAAATGGCAACAAACTGCAGCCTGGTTTTGGGGAGAGACCAGATGAGAAGTTACAACAGAATACAAATGCTTCGGCGTGAAACTGGATTCCGGTGGTCATTTCTTGGTGCAGAAGAACAGCATAAGACAAAAAGGTTTAATAATAGCAACTTCCCTAAAAACCTTAAGTTCTAAATCATCTGGCCCATCTATCCTGCCACTCGCAGAGGTGGTTCGTGCAAAACTGCTACCAACAATCACCTATGGTAGCGAGGTACAGAAAGGCAAGGAAGCGGTAATACTCGACACCTCCATTACAACTGCATACAGGGTCATTTTTGGGCTGCCGAAATATGCTTCACCTGCACCAATCAGAATCGAGTTTGGCGTCTTGAATCAAACAATTGCCAGACAAGGGGCCTTCGTCACTGCATGGGATAAAGTGCATAAACTACTTGGGGAACGTTAAACGAACAGCTGTGGAAAGAGCTACAAACGTACACTTCACTGCCAGCTGCGAAATATCTTCACAGCAGCTTAGACAAATTGGGGTTAAACAACTTTGGGAAACATCGACAACCACCCTAATCTTTAAAAAAACAGTGTGGAAGATGGCGAAACCACTGTCATGGCTGGAGGATAAGTCCGCACTTTCACAGAGAGCCCATGGATGGATTGCTTTGAATACATACATGAAGCCGGGTGCTCAAGCTTATTTTATTCTGGGATATGACAAAAATATAAAAATTGCATTCATGAAATACAGATTTGGTCTGCTCCCCTGTACCCAGCATCTTCCACCTTGGCTAAGGAATAAAGCAGGCTCTGTGTGCCGATTATGTGGAACAGCTCAGGAAGATCTGCTGCATTTACTATGCTCCAGTAAAGAACTCCTCAAAGAACGAAAGAAACTGTTGAAACAATTGTTTAACCAATGAGGAATTCGAACAAGGAGGCAAGCCCTGTTGGCATGCTTCGCACCTACCGATCCACAATTGAACTGCAGAGCAGTTAAGATCCTGAGACTGTGTGGAAGTAAAATGCCAGAAATGGAAACATCAAGAACCCAGCCAGAAAAAACATAAGCTAATGGGCAAGGCAGCTTTGAAGACATTATTAACCTATAAACCAGGAGACAAAAACTGACAAGGTATCATGCTGCTATAGTTGTTCAAAACTAGCAAGCTTTATTAGCATGGTTTTAAAGATATAAGCATTATGAAGGAACAAGTTTTATGCATGTATATGACAGATCTTTTAATGAATATGTATATTTTTCTGTAATGCAACGGTTTTAATTAACTATGCAAATAAAATGTACTTACTTACTTACTTGTGGTGTTTATGTGTGTAAACGATGGGAAGTCATTTATTTTTAATTAAAGTATTATTAATTGGTTGTTAATTAATATTAATCAATTAATTTGTAATTAATTATGATAATTGTGTAACTAATTTTAGGCGTGTGCTGTGGTGTTTATAGGTGTAAAGGGTTGGAAGTAATTTATTTTTAATTGATGAATACAATTTGGTTAATTATTCTTAATTTATTAATTGGTCATTAATTATGGTATTTGTGTAATTAAATGTAAGTGAGTGTTTTGGGGCTTATGGAGTAAAGGGTGTTAAGTAGTCTATTTATTTTTATTATTTTTTTAGTTAATTGAAATCAATTAAATAATTAACATTTTATTATGGTAATTGTGTAATTAATTTTAAGTGTGTGTTGTGGTGTTTATAGGAGTAAAGGGTGGGAAGGAAATTGATTTTAATCAGTCAATATAGAGTTGTTCATTAATGTTAATTATTTGATATTTTTGGGGGGTAATTGTTTATTTTTGTGTGTATTGTTTTTACTGTTAAAGGGGTAAAGGGCGGGTATTAAATAAACTTTATTTACTTTATTATACATTTTTGATAGTATTTGTTTTATAATTAAAAAATGAGTTTGGATTGTGTTTTATTATTTTATAGTTTAATTTATGTGAGTGTTGTGGATATTATAGTGTTAAATTGGTTGTAGTCAATTAATATTTATTCATTTGTTTATTAATATTTTTTAATTGATTAATAATTATGTTAATCATGGAAGTAAATTCAAATAAAATGTTGAAGTATTTTGTTTTTGGTCTGGTGTTATAGGGTAGTAAATAAAATAAATACATGTATGCATTAATTCATTTTTGGGTTTGTAAATATTTTGTATTTAAAACAACTTTGTTAAATGTATTTATTATTTGATTTTATATAATACTAGCTTACCCGTCACACGTTACTGAGATCTCAAAAGAAAGGAAATTTAAGGAAACTTATTATGATGACATTCAATTTACATTGTGTCATTTTTATTGAAACTTATTCATTTTAATATGGAAAACATTTTAAAGTGTTGTTTTAATTCTGTTTATATATTCGAGTGCTTGTGGATACACGGTATTTTTTGTTTTTCCATCTGGTGCCCGAATAAGTCAGAAGGTTTTCCGACGCGTGAGCTGGCCACATACAGTTGTCCATGTGAGAAGCACGGATTCTCCAAATCTAGTCCACACACTTGCAGCGATTGTCCTTGTGCTTTGTTGATGGTCATTGCAAAAGCGAGTCCCACTGGAAACTGTGAATGTTCAGTATTAGAAAGATTATGGCGCCCAGGGTGGCCGGTGGACTGATAATTTTTATTATTTTATTTATTTATTTATTTTTTGCAAGAAACCTTCGCGGGAGTGTACTCAACAACTTTTAACAATTTTTTTTGTTTTTGTTTTTTGCCAGAAACCTTCGCGGGAGTGTACTCAACAACTTCCCCAGGATTTATGCCGATCGGATGAATGGTGTAGTAATGCATAAAGGACAAACAGACAGACATACATTCATTTTTATATATATATAGATTTGTAGGTTTTTGTTATATGTAATTAATATTATAATATGTTTTCCTTGTATATATTTAATATATTTGATTTTTCATTTTTTAAATATTGTTTAGTTATTTTAAAGATTTTTTTAATTTGTAAAAAAATTTGTTGTGACTGTTTTGTGTGTGAATAGTAATGTTTGTCTCTCTGCTCTCCAACTCTTTCCCTAATGTTGCACTCACTGGAGTTGGAATCGTAATTTTTACCCCTCCACCATCCAACCCGTTCACTAATGTTGCAGTCTCAGGCGTGGAAATAGTAGTTTTTACCCCTCCACTATCCAACACTTTCTCTACTGTTGCACTATTTGGAGTTGGAATAGTAAATGTTCCCCCTCCGCTATCCAACACTTTCCCTACTGTTTCTCTCACTGGAGTGGGAATAGTAAAACGTACCCCTCAGCTATCTAACAATTTCCCTACTGTTGCACTCACTGGAGTTAAATAGTAATTTTTACCCCTCCGGTATCCAACACTTTCTCTACTGTTGTAGTCACTGGAGTGGGAATAGTAATTTGTACCCCTTTGCTTTCCAGCACGTTCCCTACTGTTGCACTCAGTGGAGTGGGAATAGTAAATGTTACCCCTCCTTTATCCAGCACTTACCCAACTGTTGCACTCTGTGGAGTGGGAATAGTAATTTTAACCCCTACGCTATCCATCACTTTCTGTACTGTTGCACCCTCTGAAGTGAGAATACTTATTTTTACCCCTCCACTATCTAACACTTTCCCTACTGTTGCTCTCAAAGGAGTGGGAATAGTCATTTTTACCCCTCCGCTATCCAACACTTTTCCTACTGTTGCACTGACTGGAGTTGGAATAGTAAATTTATTTCCTCTGCTAATCAAAACTTACCCTACTTTTCCACTCACTGCAGTGGGAATAGCATTTTTTACCTCTTTGCTATCCAACACTTTCCCCACTGTTGCACTGATTGTATAGTGAAATTTAAGTTTACATATTTTTTAAAAGATTAAGATTTATTTCGTTACAGATTTCAGTTTTTTTATATTTCAAATCATTAATATATATTTTTATGTTTTATATTCTTTTAAACTTTTAATATAAAATTAAAAATAATATTTTAATAATTGTTTTAGATTAAATATATATGTATAAATAATTATGTTTGTGTGTTTATTTTTTTACTAGGTTTATTTGTCATATTTTATTAAAATGTATGTTACATGTATTTTATTTTGTTACCATTATATATAATATTGAATATATTTAATAGATATTATTTTATATCATATTGATATAAAATTCAATATTTTATACATCTATATTTTTTACATTGTTATTTTTAGTCAATATTTTTGTACTTACCTTTTAAGTATAGGAGTTGATATTTTTGTTGTCTATATTTCTTACTCGATATTTTTAACATCGATATTTTTTACATCAATGTTGTGTCAGTGAACCTTGTAATGTTGATCAGTGTTTCCATTGGAATACTAAATTCAGGACAGCCATTCAAATTATATGTGGTGCACTCTGTTAAAAATGGTGCAGGGTCTCCTCTGAAATGACATACCACTGTACAGTTATCAGTTACAGGGTGTATTACCACAAACTATCAGGGGTCGGTATGACAGCCTGTCAGGAATGTGTCTCTGAGTCACTAATTAAACTCTAACTGGACCTTCTGCAAACAACATAAGCATTGCGGCATCACTCTACATGTAAATTATATAATCACCCGATTTAGATAATGAATAGATTGGAGACTCTTGAAGACTGGACAGTGGCATCTGTAAACTTCTAACTTACACATAGGTGGAGGTTCGTAGCTCAGGATTCAATTTCTTGGTCACTAGTGTTTGAGCACTACACTGATGGCTCATTGCCTGGCATTAATTCATAGTTATGTGGCTCTTTGCTCCTGCTTAGTTTATTTGCCTGACCGTGCATCCCATCAATGTTCTTGTTTGTCCCCTTAACGGTTTACTTCCAGGTTCTAAACTTCCCTTCCATCTTTTGGGCTTTAGATTTCTTCTTATATGTTCTTTGGGCAACCAGCTGGTTGATATTATTTGAAATATTTTCTCCTCTTTGGTTTCATCTGGAACAGTACTTTGGCATCCTTGGGAACAGTGCTAGTATCCTAGTGGAAATCTGGTCTCATTAATGTTTCCATCCTGAATCAGGGACTCCCCACGCTACCTCCCTAAGAGCCCCTCATTTCACCACAGAGACTCGGAGAAGGACCAGGGACCAGAAATCTCAGTAGATCTTCATTGTTGGCTGAAACTTTCTAAAGGACTCTAAGTGCTAAAGAGAAGCAAGAGTATTTACATGCAGTTGAGAGCTGCTTTATTAGCACTTCTAAACAGTTAATATATGTCATTGTTGACATTATTGGGGCCATTAGGATGGAGGGCAGACTTTTCCCACCCGCCATCCTCACAGTACTTGGGACCGCCCACCGTAAGGGCGGGGATTCCGTGGGGGGTATTAGGATTTGCCCCACAGTGGTGGGCGCATCTTGCATTTTTAGCATTGTGGCGGGCGGTGCTCTCAGCACCGCCCGCCACAATGCTAAAAATGCATGTATGCATTTGCATACACAAAGCGGCAGGCACCGTGCGGTGCCTGCCGCTTTGTGTATGCAAATGCTGAGGGGTGTTCACCCACACCTCGCCTTCACTCCGGGGGCCCGCAAAGTGAAGACCGCCTGCCTTTCGGTGGCGGCATCGCCGCCACGCAAAGGCATCTGTTGCAGCCCATACTAATATGGCTGACGGTGTTTGATAGACACCACCACCATATTAAACCTTTTCCGCCCCGGTCTCAAGGCGACCGGGGCGGAAAAGCGGTGAACGGTCTTTCCATTCGCCGCGGACCTCCCAGCCATGCTAATATGGCGGGGGCTCATTCTGGTTAGGATGGTGGGTGGGTTGCCCCCGCCAGGCCGGCGGTGGCTACCGCCAGCCTGGGGGGGCAATCAGCCCACCATCCTAATGGGCCCCTGCATCTCTGTTTTTCATCTAATAACATTTTGAAAATGTCCCCAAAAGGAAGAGGGCTCACACAAAAAAAAATTCCTTCTTGTCGGCATTGTAAATACTTACAGTGCTCTTATATGTATTCTAGTTTATTATCATACGGTTAATAAATTAGCAAAATAAGCTGACAAAACAGTAGCATTAAATACCATAAAACTAGTAGTAGTTGGAAGAAGATGTGTAGCTTACTTTAGGTGGCTGATGGCAGGTTGTTTTAGGGCAGCTTCAGTGACAGTACAAAAATGAGGGCACATTCTGACACAAACATGGGAGGTGAAAAGGGAGGCATTCACCCCATCGCAGTGCAGAATGTCAGTAAAGGATGGAGCAGGCTAGCAACAACGTTTCACAAAGATAAGGAAATAAATGGGATTGTGAACAAATAATTTAACAGCAGATCAAAGGAGACCAGAACTTAGGGCCTGATTTAGCATTAGACGACTGTACCAGGCCCTTCAGGGTGGTTGGGAACATTTCCTCCTTCATTCTTATTGGACTACTGTCCATAAACTTTAGAGATATTAGCAGTTACTTTCTCTGTTCAGCTTCTACCAGCTACTGCCATAGTGGTGCTTCATTTAAATGTACAGTATGGCGTTCAATTGCCTTTCAGTTTTAATGGCTGTTTACTAAACTTCAACGTGGAGTTTGTTTTAGAAAAAAAACTAATGACCCCTGTTAGAAATTGGGTTTTTGGTTGGCTAGACTATGCACCTAAGCCAGGAAGATTCCACCACTCTAGTCAGGGCAAGGGAGTTACACACTGAAGATAACCTCTGCTCACTCCCTTGGTAGCTTGGCAGAGCAGTCAGTCTTATCCCAGAGGCAATGTGTTAAGCATTTGCACAACACATTCACACAACAGTGACACACTTGACACACCACAAAAGAGACTCCACACAAGGTTATATAAAATATCCTTTGTGTCATTCATAAACACATATTAGATCACAATCACATATATCACTGTGCCACTAGGCACTTGTCATGACAAAACACAGAATCACATAAATCACTTGGCCAATCGGGCCACTGTCATAACATATGTAGCGCACTGACGGAGTATCCTAGGGCGCACCCGTTACAAAAATAGCTTAGAAACCTTATGCATAAACATCATCACTCAACATAATCAGCAGTATGCAAGAATGCAGTACTCTTAATTTATCCGGAAGGCATATTAATTACTACAGCCTCCTCTCTGGTGATAGGCCACCTCACTCCTATGCCTCTATTAGTTAATGTGGTACTTTATCCAAACATAATGCCCCTGAAGGCAGAGAGACCTCACTCAGTCCCCCTCCACCGTAGAAATGGGCACTGTAATGTAGCGTAATTGGGCACTTATACAGCGTGACTGTCACTCCAAGGTGAATCATGGCGCTAAATCGCAACAAAAACCTATCTGAAGGACCCATACCAGATGACTGGAGGACACGAAGAGTAGGTATTAGATTAGAGTTCTGCATAAAGCGTCAGATGTTGCGAAAATCCAAGTTTTTAGGGCTTTCCTGAAGGGAGTCTCAGATTGGATTTGACTACGCTTATTGGGGAGTTTGTTCCAAGCCTTAGAACGTATTACTGCAATCGATTTCTCTCCTTTTGAAACAAGTCAAAAAATGCTTGAACCTTCAGCAAGTTGACGTTGGATGAGCAAAGATTCTGAGCGGGTATATAACGCCTCAATTTGGTTCGGAGATAGTGGGGGCCTGTGGAATGTACTGTCCTGAAAATGATATGATTATCAGGACCTTGAACAGGACTCTTTTATGAATTGGCATCCAGTGAAGTGTTTCTAAAGCTGCTGATGCAAACGACTTCCTAGGCCATTTCAACACTAAACATGCAACTGCATGTTGGACCATCTGAAGCCTGTCGAAAAATGACTTATTAGTACCTACATACAGACTGTTGCAGTAGTCCAGTCTGGAAGAGACTCTGGCCACAACGACTGTCTGGCAGAAATGGGAAGCAGGTCAATGATTTGTTTAAGTGTTGTTATAATGTGAAAACAGGTACCAGCAACTGCCAGTGATTGTTGTTTAAAGGAGAGAGTGGCATCAAATGTAATTCCTAAGTTTCGGACAGAGTTGACAGTGTTGGGCTGGGGGGTGGCGTCAACTGGCCACCACGTCTTAGGAGAGAAAGAATTCCCTTTCCCTAGCGATAGTATTTCTGTTTTTTCAGAATTACACTTCAGATGGTTAATTTTCATCCAGTTAAAAGTAGCAGTGAGCCATAGGCGTAGATTTTCTTCTGCCTGAGTGGTATTGTTATCCAAAACCAGAATTAGCTGCTTATCGTCAGCATATGAGATAGTCTCTATTTTAAATGACCATATCAGCCTAATTAATGGGGCCATGTAGGCATTAAAAAGAGTGGGGCTGAGACTAGACCCCTGAAAGACACCGGAGAGCAGTGTTTTTTCTTCTGATTTTAATGGACCTAGAGTGATAACTTGTCTTCTGTCCTGCAAGAGATTATTTAGCCAGGCCAAAACTGTGTGAGAAATGCCAAAGGAAATGAGACTGTCTGGAAGAATGATATTTGAGACTGTATTTAAAGCTGCCAACAGGTCTAATAAGACCAGAACAGCATTTTTCCTTTGTCCAGAGCTGCTCTGAGGGTTTTCGCAGTGTACAGAATGGCCGACTCAATGGAGTGTTGGGGTCTAAAACCAGATTGATTGGGGTGAAGCAGATTTGCATCTTCCAAGAATGTAGTAAGTTGGCGATTGACGATTTGTTTGTAGAGGCAAGGTAGAAGAGAAATCGGTTGTAAATTAGAGAAAGTAGAGGGGTCCGCAAGTTGTTTCTTTTGTAGTGACTTTACAGCTGCGAGCTTCCATTCTGCAGGAATCTTAGCAGCTGCCAAAAAGGCATCTATTATTTAGTTTATAATGAAATTTACGATGTCAATTATGGCATGTAAGATCAAAGGGGGACAGGGATCAAAAGGGGATCCTGATTTAGAGGTAAGCATCATCTGACGTGATTCTTCAGGGGTAATTGGATTAAACGTTTCAGAGGTCACCCTCTCTTTACCAAGAGTGATGTCATTGTTGATGGAAAAAGAAAGGGTAAGTGAAAAATCTTTTTGCAATGTCAAGACTTTTCAGTCAAAGTAGTCTGCTATGCTGTTACCAAGGGACTGCGAGGGGGGATTTTCTTGTTTTACTGCTTTAGGATTAGTGAAGGTGATGACAATCTTGAAGAAGGCTTTCTGGTTAGAATTGGTTCTTTTAATTACTTCAGTGTAGTATACTTTTTGGCTAATTGGATTTGGATATGGTATTTTTTGAGGGCCTCTTTAAGTTTGCTTAGTTCAGTAAGCTCATAATTTCGGCGCCATCTGAGTTCTAGGGTTCTACACTGGGGTTGTAGATTTTTCAGAGTTTGCGAGTACCATGGGGCGGAGGACTTCTTCTTGGGGCAGCTGTTATGTGGGCCAGAATGTGCAAAGTGGTGTCTATGGGTAAATGCTCACTGCGTAAAAATCTGGTTATCTACTGTTGAATCTCCTGACAGGATAGGTGTGCAGGCTTGCGCAACTGGGAGAAGGTCCTCCCACCTGGGCCATTTTCACTGTAGTTGCATGCAACCATGTGATGTAGCTGCTCCGTTCCGTAAGAGGGAAAACAGTTGGTCAGAACATAAAGCGAGGTCTCCGCCGGATCTGCTGTCTTCAGCCCTACTCCTTTATGACGTGGGTATTGCCGGGCAACCTCAAGGACCTCCCAGGCCCAGATTCCTCACTGCTTCCACATTGTGTGGCAGCCTTGGGCCATGTAACAGAGCCCAGTTGCCGTGATTTTGGTGATGATACCAGAAACAAAACCGAGAGAGGGAGAGCACTTCCCCCTCCTGCTGACCGGTCACAACAGGAGAGTGTGCCGCTGCCCCGCTGCAGAGCAAGAAAAGCGCTCCTCTCCAGGGATTTAGCATCAAGTGCGTCCACTCCTGGGACAACTGAGTGGGTAGCGCTTACCGCACAAACAGGAAGGCCAGTACGCAGGGCTTCTTAGCAGAGGGCAGTCCCTTCAGCCACCCAGCAGGCAGCAGGTTAGTCCCAAACAGCGGTTTCTCCTGGCACACAGCAGTTCACGCAGTGTCGTCTCCTTCATGGTGCCACAGCCCCTGTATTTATAGTGGCAAAGTATTTGTTCTGGGGGTAATTCAAACACGATATCGAAGTGCACAACACCCCGATTCACATTTCCAGCACCGGCCCTAGACACACCATAGGGGGGTGGAGCCACCATTGTGGAAGGCGGGCACAGCCCTAGTCAGGTGCAGGTGCAACTCTAAATTCAGCCAAGGTCTAATCAGCCTAGCTGAGTCACCCATGAAAAGACAGGACACACCTCAACCCTCTTGTAACTGGCTGGAGTGAAAACACATCCCCTCTCTCCTGTCAGTCAGAGCCAGACGGTCAATGCACATCCAGGCAGGTCACAAAGACACATAAGCACACAGAAATTCCCAGTCTTAAATTGGCATTTCTAAAATAGGAATAATAAATCTGCTTTCACCAATAAGCAGGATTTATCACTACTATTCCAAACATACCAAACATGGTCACGCTACCCATCTCAGATCAGAAATTACCACTGCAGCACATATCAAGGAATCCCAATCCAACCCTATGCTAGGGAATCCTCATAGCAGTGAGTAACCAAATAGGCTGTTTGTCACTACCAGGACATGCCAAACAGTTTAGGCACATGTCATAGCTTCTACCTACACTGCACCCTGCCCATAGGACTAGCCAGGGCTTACCTTTGGGATAACTTATATGCAATAAAAGGGGAGTTGCAGACATGGCAACCACTTTACGTGCCACGCCATGGTGGCAATAAACAGTGCGTGCAGGCCCTGCAGTGGCAGAAGCCTGAGACAGTTTTAAAAGGCTACTTCCTGGGTGGCGCAGGCAGTGCTGCAAGCCCACCAGTAGCATTTATTTTACAGGCCCCGGGTATATGGCATATCACTGTACAAGGGATTTATAGGTACATTAAATATGCCTCACAGTTGTAGACAAATCTAACCAAGTTTACAAGAGAGAGCACATGCACTTTAGCACTGATCAGCAGTAATAAAGTGCCCAAAGTCATAAAACCACCAACAACAGGTCAGAAAAACATACAGGAGGAAGGCAAAGAGTTCTGGGATGACCCTGAAAAAGGAGAAAAGTCCAACAGCCCCCCACCCAGGAAGTTTTTTCCAGGGGTTCATGGTTCCTTATCTTTGTTTGGACCCTCACTGCTTGGGTTTTCCTGGCAGCGATGGATAGCAAAAGAAAACAACTCACACACTCTCCCCTATATAGGAAAGTGGGTTTAATATCATTTCTCTGATGTCCCCTATCCCTTCAGCCATCAGACGGACTTTTCACTGAAGCCAACGGGGGCCCCATTGACTGATAGCATAAGGTCTGGCCATTTCTAAATGAGGTGGGCAGAATGTCGTTTTGATGGACAGGTTACCATGTCTGCCAAAACTCTAAATTGGGTCCTAAATGTTTTCAGAGGAATGAAATACAGTTTCACAGATATCTGCAAAAAAGTGCCACGATGAGATAAATAGGAGTAGTCACAAATGTAGTTGTGTAGCCTTTCTTGTGTGACATGCATGGGGTGCATTGCACTCATTATTGTACCTCACTATCCTCTGGGCCCATGCCTTTGGCTAGGACCCTTTGTTTGGCTTGTTTTATAGTACATTTCATGAAGCTTGACAAAGATAGGGGTTTCAGCATATCAATGCACATATTATACTAATAAAATGTAGGCTGTGGTTTGTTTCCTTAGACAGTGATCCATGTTTGATGTTTTGAGCAGTTTAGATTCCTGTTAGTGGAGCTTGAGTCTCTTGTTTTATGCCTGGCTTAGGGGGGCACGTTGTTAGAACTGTCAAATATTTTGCACTCCCTAGATATAGCCAAAGATTCCCAGTGAGTGGAGGATATTGACCGAGAAAACAATCAATATGTTTGGATAAGTATTCTCGATTGAAAAGCTTTGAAATGTGCCATATTGTGCAACATCTAGCCTTTTAAAAATAATGTGAAAACATTTATGGTTTTGGTTGGATGCAAGCCATCTGCAGGTGGGAATTTACAGCACTTCAGTTTTCGTGACCATTCAAGTCAAGACTGTTTCCTTCAGCAATTTTCTGTCCTTTTTAGAACGGATCATTTCCTCAATAGAAGTGGTGTTTTTTATCATGCCATCGTTATTAAGATACTTTAAGTAAAGTAAATTCAATGTTGTTCTTAGACATCTTCTAAGGTCCTCGTTATAAGTGGTCTCAATTCTGCTTTTGCACTTCAACATGAAGGTTTCATTTGTTAAAAATAGTTAAACTTTCTGTGTACATGTCTGGCAAAAGATATTATCAGGGGAACTGAACCCATTAAAACAGATTCCATGGGAGTTAATCATTTATTTGTGGAACCTGAGTGCCCAAGTTATAGAAGGGTGCATTATCCCCACCGTTTGTACTCCCTGTATTTGTAAGTCCGAGGGTGGGGACATCTAGCCCATTTTCAGGCCCTTCATAATGAGGGCAGTGATCAATAAAAAGCAAAAGAGATTCACCCACAGGGTCAGACAGAATCATAGCAACATACTGTGTAAGGTGATGATGAAGTGTTAATCTGTTTTAGTCAGCCTACTACAGAATTAATTTCATGGGTGTACTAATGTTAATGAGGCACTTCCTAAGTACAATTCAAGGCAGCTTTTGCACTTTTGCCGAGGAGTGTTAATGAAGGGCTCAATCTTGAGCTGGGCTGTGATTCCTCTAATGCAAAAACCAAGGGCCTCATTACGTGGCGGTCCGACGAGGGTCCGACTGCCATCGTTTTGGGCAGGTGTCCGACCAACTACATGTTGGTGGTTCCACCTGCCCAATTACAATGCAAACTGTCGTAAATCTGCTCTTTTGTATTGCGGCATGTTCTGTGGCCCCAGAAAAGGGCAGCAGGACAAGCAACATTGCAAAAGAGTAGTTCTCAAAGAGACATGTACCATGTGACAGACACCATTGGTGCCTGGCAAAGAGTGCATGGCTGTTTGGGGAGCACCACATGTGCCCCCCTGGGCCCAGAGCGTAGGTCCACTGGGGACAGTCCAATTCCATCTGCCTTTCCATGGCAGTTGGACCACCCTGTAAAAACAGGCATCGTAATCCCTACGGTGGTGACATCATAAACCCTACGGTGGAGCCCCCTGCAGGCACCTCCCCCATTGTAGGGATTAGGATCGACCATATGATCCGCGGGCTCCTTGAGCCTGTTGGAGGCGTTTGTCCATCACTCCATCTGCTGCGGTCCGACCAACTGCATCATAATGCTGCGGTCGGACAGCTATGCTGGATGTTGCTGAGCCCGCCACCAATAGCATGTCAGTGGCAAGCCCACCAACATCGTAATAAGGCCCCAAGTTACAATTAATTAAATCTTATTTAAAGTTGGGTATGTCACAGGTGCACTTCACACTGGACCCTATCAAAGAATAAAAAGATAATCCTGCTACTTGCATTTCAGAAAAGATTCTTGCATTATTCACAAAACATGAAATTGTATAGGCGTTCATTCAAGCAATATAATGAAGGTCAACAAGGCAAAACTGAAGTCATGATCAGGAGAAATATTCATTTAAGGATGATTACAAATAGGATTGAACTGAAAACAATCTTTGACTTTACTTTGTAATAATCAGTAATTTCACATTGTTGAGTATTTACTTTGCACTTCAGACTAGAATCTACATTTTTTCTGATAGCAATTGCAAGATAGATTGAGATTTTAAGGGCAGCGTAGACCATAGGGCAATACAAACTTGAAATATAGATTATATATAAGTCATGCGAAGAGAATTTTAGCTATGTAGTATCCAAACCTGTGAAATAATGCATGTCTTTGTGAAATGACAAAACTATGTTCATGTTCAAAACTGAATACAGTAATCTATAGTAACAGGGTTGTTGTTGGCATGCAAGGAAAGCCACACTGGTGCTCATTCTGAGTAACCGGTAATTCCTCATTTGACTGGTAGCACGAGATACAGGCCTAATAGTGATTTAGGGAGATATGGGAATACCTATTTCCCACTGTTTCCCATGTGAACGTTGGTGAATTTTCTATGTAGCAAACTAGCTAAAAATGCACTAACTGCAGTAATGTGTGGGATATCTATGGAGCTGTTCTGGTTCTCACTGGAATAATGTGGCGTTCTTGCATTCCATAATTACGGTAATTACTTGTGCAAGAATATGGATGTGGTAATCCTAGCCTTCCAAGAATCAGGGACTCTTTATTTAAATGAAGAAAATTGGCCGTGTTAAAAGCGTGTTTTCAAAGCAGACCAAATATGCATAATGAATTGCATTTGGTAGGTTAGAAACACATTTGAAAGGTGTGTTTGCGGTGTAATCTGTAAGCCATTGAAAACAGTAAATGGCATCAGCTACTTAACTATAGAAGTCAACCTGCATAAAAGCCATGCCTGAAAATATATGGCAGAGCTGTCATGAACATCATCTGCTCTCATCACAGATGTTTTCGCCAGAGAAACTTCAATGCCAAAATGTATCCAATGGTACTTATCGCTTGTTTCAGGGTCTTTGGTGGAAGCCACGTGGAAAATCTCTCTTGTCCTGGAGCATTTGGAGCTCTCAGTTGACGTTTTATTCTGAAACAACTCTCAAAGAATAACTCCAAGTTAGTCAAGATATGTAGGTTTCAAGGAGTGCTCTCCCATATGTCAAAATTCGTCAGGTCCAACTTCTCCAGTTGTAAATACTTTTCTCTCTGGAGGGACCATTGCTTAGGTCCCACATTAGTTATGGGAATGTTTCCTCCCCACTCCGACACTGCTGATACACCCTACTTTTACCGTTTAAAATTAGTACATTTGCAAGGTTTTTTAGGTTGGAAAATTGCATATAATGGAAAGAAAACATCCACAAACGTGCATTTTTTTGATTTGGTCAACTTTGGCATATAAAACCTCAATGGAATGCAAACAAATCCACAACTCATACAATTTGCGAATGTACAAATCCATAAAAATCGCACACACTCATGGAATTTGCAAATTTGCGAAACCCAAATGCGATGGTAACCTTCTTCCAATCTGTATTCTGTGTTTAGGCAAAGGCTTTTTTGCCTTCACCAATATATTTTTTGTGCATTTAAGTTGAACTTAGGTGTGCAGACAGGTTTGTGAATCGTGTAGAATATGATTATGTTGTTGATTCAAAAGTGCGAAGCATCATCATAGCAAACGCACAATGTAAACAGTGGAATAAAAACGTGGGGGCATATTATCAAGGGGGTTTATCTCCGCTTTTTTGGCTTTAAAAGCCAAGAAAGCGGAGATAAAATTATCTCCCTATTACCTAGCTGTCGTTAACACCAGTTAGCGACAGCTAGTAGGAGATAGCGACCATCTTGGGCCCCACTTTGCATGTCAGTGATATTTATCACTAATGACATGCAAAGTGGGCGTGCCAAGATGTTAGAGACTGAAAACAGTCGTTAACATCGCTATCTCCTATTACCAACTTTTGGAGATATTCGCGCTAAGCGCGAATATCTCCAAAAGCTAACACCTGCCCTGAGCAGTTCTTAGCCATGTTATCCAATGGGAGGTGGATAACATGGCTAAGAGCATTAGCTCGGTAATGCATGAATATTGCTGACTTTTCAGCGATATTCATACATTGCGGCGATTTTTATCGCATTTGCGATAAACCTTGGTAATACCAAGGTTTATTTGCGGTAAAAATCGCCGCAGCTCAGCTGTAAATTTTTATCTCTAACCAAGCAATAGCGATAATTATCGCTATTGCTTGGTAATATGCCCCGTGGTTAGTTATTTTTGGTTACACTTGGGTTTTATTTAACCACTCACAGCACAATGACAAATACCGGTCTTAAAGTAATTGAGTACAAGTCTTTCAGAAACACTGGCTAACATAGTACAGCAAAATATCGATGCAAAGTATCAATAAATAACAACACAAATATGTATCTGAAAACAAGTGTTAAATGTGTGTTTCTTGGGATGAGAGACTACTTGCTTTGTTATTGGTGTCCCACTTAACCTATGGTAGACTGAATCCTTTAGGTTTTGGACCTGTTTCTTGGATGTGATTATGCATCTCAGTGAGCTGCATGGTATTTCGTTTTGTTTGCTTTTGTTGTTTTGGCACATCCCACGTGTGCTAGACAATCGTGACATACATTGGTTTACCAATCAGATTTCTCATTGCTTGCATATGCACTAAACTACTACAGTCCATATGGAACCAATACTGAGCATAAATGTGGCTGCATTACAATAGTTATTGCAATCAAACGAATGTGTCAGCTACGATATTCTAGAGCAAGATCAATGTTAAATTGTAATAGACTGCGATGATTTTTTAGGTTCAAGAGTAAATTTTTTCCAGAAATAGATTATTTGTCTTTCTTTGTATGAGTTGCTACCTTAGATAAAAAGTATGACCGGTAAACGTCCTAGAAATACTTACGGCAGAAGAAACAGGAGAGTGGTGCAATGAAGGGACTGTGATCAATTTGCAGCAATCTTTGAAAGATGTTAAATGAATTACTGTGTGTAGGCATTCAAGCAATCATTTCCAGCCATAGTGCCTGGCAGTGCTTTGTCAATAACAACGGTGTGTTATGAAAAATGTTTTTCTTCGGTAAGCCTTATTGATGCGATTACTGATTGAATTTAAGATGTCATGTGCACTGTCATGTTACAATTGAAACATTTAAGTTTTTTGTTATTTTTATACACATGCTTAACAATAACAGTTAAATAATCCTATCACCACGCCTTTATATTGACTTAACAATAAACACTGACAATAAAAGTAACATAAACACATTTAGCAAAAATACATTTTAAGAAAATATAAACATCGATTCATTGAACCTTCCTTTACAAATTATGGGACATAGGACAACATATTAGGTATCAAGTATTATATGACATAACACTTAAATAACCACTGAACCTCTTTCTAATGGTGCAAGGTTGCAAAGAGTTTGCTTATATAGAAGAAGGGGTGCCTCTGTGTGTTGCATTTGTATAAAAGATTCTGACATATGCAAGATGGTGTTATGTTCATATTCAGATTCAGGCTGAAGGCCCCTATGTATGTATACAATGTACTTTAAACAGTTTAGGTCCAATTTAACCCCTTAGCTGCTGAGACTTTTTCACCCCCAGTGCCGAGCCCTTTTTTAATGTTTAGGGCACTTTGTGCTCGAGCAGTTCTGTTTATCCACAAAAAGGTATCCAAACCAAATATATGTTGTTTTTGCCCACATGTTAGGGAGTCTAAACATACCCAGGATGTGTGTGTTTCCCTGGATGGACTGAGAAAACAGACCAGATATGTGTGGGAAATAATCTTTGACATTACTAAATAGCAAATGTTTCCAATTCATTACTTGGTAATAGCAAACACCCATGTACAAATGTGTGTATTACACAATGTGTGATTCCCAGTGAGTCGCATATAGGTAGGTTTCAGTTTGCCAGCCATTGGGAATCGCAAAAATCACAGGGATGATGGCCTGCAAGGGTCAACAGACCACCATGTCTGTGATTGCTTTCCAATAAAGCCACTTTTTTATGCAGCCTGTTTCCCTTAGAGTAAAACGCGATGCATTTCAAAAAGAAAAATTAAGAGTTTTTTTCCATTTTTTAAGAATAGACAAGGCACCACTGCCTGCCCTCAAAAACTTTTTTTACAAACATTCTCAAGGAGGAAGGGGTCTCTCGGGGGCGCCTTCCCATTTGCGAAAGGGTTACCACGAGTTTGAAATTGATTGCAAATTGCAAATGTTTTGCAACCACATTTTGCTTGCAAAACATTCATACATCCCTGTACGATTCCTCATTAGGAAGCAACGCCATAAATATGCTCCATCCTAATACCAAATCGCAAACCCAATTGCAATTTGGTACCAGGCTACCAAATGGCAATTAGGTCTATGTCATTTAAAAATACCTTTTTGCATTCGCAAATGGTCCGATTTTGTGAATCAAACCGTTTGTGAACTTAAAAAGCTTTGTACATCTCGTCCAAAATCAAGACAATTCCATTTTTTTTAAAATGGGTAAACAGTTCTCTGCAAGCATGCATTTTTTTTGTTTTACTAAATATATCATCAAAACAAGGTGGTTTTTCTGTCCTCATTTGCCTTACTATCTTTAAGGAAACACCGACCACCTTGCGTGAATCAATTAGAGAAAACCAGGAATTTAAGTTGTTCCTCATACTGAGACACGAATGACGGACAAATTGGCGGAGGAAGAAACCAAAATGAAAGGGAGATGGAGAGCTAGCGAGATTACTCCATCAAGGTATCTTTCAACCTGTTGCACCATATCAGTGACCTGGGAAACCCATTACAAAAGGTCCATGGAGTGAAAAGCCATAATCATAGGACCCGGGGAAAAAAACCAACAAAAAAAACCCCTGGAAATCCTATCTCCACTGTACCAATAAGTCCCAAAAAGCCAGGTTTTTTTTACTGCAAGATCTAGCCAAGTCCACCTTGGATAGATCATATAGGGATGTCTGCCAGCCTGAGTGAGTTGGAGCGACAGTGTCTACCCAAAATTTGCAGATTTGTCTTCTTGCCAAAAGGATTGCGTAAAAAAAGAAAGGATCTAGCATGGCCGAAGATTTTTCATCAATGCCGAAAATAATTAATGGGAGGGTAATATTCAATGAAATATTAAGAATATAGTCCAGCGACGACTTCACTTCTTACCAAAATAGGCAGATGGAGGGACAGTCTTTAAACATGTGCACGTCAGATGCTTCAGGCAGATTGCACTTGTTGCATGTTTTCCCTGGCTGGAATTTTGATAGTCTTAGGGGAGAGAGATAGGCACGGTGTGCCATGAAGAGGTGATTGCGCCTCGGCCATGCTGGTTTAACAATTTTATGCAGAAGGGTGAATGAATCCATCCACAATTACTCACATTGGAAGCCCAACTCACCACCCCACAACTCATCAGGGAGAATGAAATCCCCATCTATCTCCTCCAAAATACTCCAATACCAAAATACAACTTCCTTACCGCCCCCTTGCCTTACCACCAGCTGATTTTCCAAATTGCTGACTTTCCCCAGGGGGACACCTTTTCTACACAAAGCCGGAGCCCAACTATCAAGCTGCATATGTTTAAACCTAGATAGGCCTATCCCGTAACTCCGTAACTCTTCCCAAGACAACATTGAGCCCCCTGCCAACAAATCTCCCCACCTCGCAATCCCGGCCTCCTTCACGGGAGTCGCCAGACTGTCCTGAAGACAAGATGGTAAACCTGGAGAATCCCACAAAGGTGCAAGATTTGAAAAGTAGCAAAGCCCTATTTTCTTTTTGATTAGTGACCAAGCTCTAGCCAAAGATTGAAGAATTATTAATTTTACTTATTTTAAACATTTTTGGTCCTCAAACTTAAACAGGAACCCATTGGTTGGTAGGTCGGCCCCTGCTAGCATGGCCTGAAACATTCTTCCTCTCAATGGGCTAGAGGGAATTTTCAAAAGCATTCTGGAATGCAAAAACTGAAAGGCCCATGCATAGTATTGCAGGTCAGGTAGTCCCAGCCCTCCCTTTTCCCTCCTCCGTTTTAACTTCTTCCACACCAATCTAGTGGCTTTATATTTCCAGATAAAGGAATTGATCTCCCGTTGACCTTTATCTAGTTGTTTAGTATCAAAGGCCACGGGGATGGTATTAAAAAGGAATGTATATTTAGGGAGAATAGACATCTTCACTAAAGTCCTGGAAGGTTACCAGGTGACTTTGAAAAATGTCTAAGTAGGAAGGGTCATCCTGATTTGGCCCATAGCAACCCACAAGTGAGCATATCAAACCACCTAACGATACTCTAAGTAGGAGCCATCTCCCGCTGTGATCCTCCTTGTACTCCATTATTTGGGCCTTTGCTTGTTTTTTTAAAATAAAGAGGATCCCTCTTATATTTGCGGTTTGATCTTTACACACAAATTTATCGATCCATTTCTGATTTTTTAATAGATCAGTAGTCTCTGATTTGAGGAGATGTGTTTCCTGTATGGCAATGACTTGTGCGTGGGAATCTTTCAATTATTGAAGGATTCGATCTCTTCTACCCCTCATGCCGAGGCCATTGACATTCCAGGATAGAAACTGAAGCGAGGTCATATCGAATCATTCCTCTCCTCAATCGCCTCCCACCCATTATCAGACATCCCGAACCCTGTTGAAAATGACTTCTGAACTTGATAGCACAAAACCTGGAAATAACCAATACTAAACCTCAAAGGAACCTGTAAGAGAGCTGACCTATGAGGACTTTTAAAACTTTTATCCCCACCACCCTGAGTGCCCCTGCCCCTGCCCTCCCCCCACTCCATGGAAAACCATTCGCTGCTTACACTGGCCTGATGTATTGCCAGGTTTTGCGCCCCCTAACAGCCCCCCTTACACCACCCATGTTACCAAGAATCTATACTAGGAAGTAGGGCAGTAGAAAGTAGAGCAGGTCCTTATTAATGTCTCCCTTTTTAAAAATTATTATTATGATAGCACCTTATGATAGCCATTTAATTTTTTTATACTTTTCCCTTCGCTTTTTTTATTATAAATTTCCCTGCATAGCGAGGGTTAACATTATACAAATACATTCTATTTTCCCAATATACAGACATAGTTATTCTATACTGACCTACGTCAAAAACTGTTGGGAACTAAAACCTTGTTGATAGGTAGCGGAGCTTATATTTACATAAATGATGAAGTTTGCTCTATGTTCCAGCTTATACTCCCATCTAGCTTCCCCCACGTGAAAAATCCCTTAATGATTCCAACAGCTCATCTGCCTCGAGGGGGATCTGATATTGTGCATTTTCTTATTAAACATAATCCGCAAGTACGCAGGAAACCACATTTGTACCGTTGCACCCATAGACCTAAATTTGTCCATCCTTTGGCCAAGTTCCTACTGCCGATCCAAGGTGGACTTAGAGAGATCCGAACGGACTTCAAAAGGGAATTCTGGATCCTTCAATGATTTAGATTTCAGTGCCAAGTTTAGAATCTTTTCTTTCAGCGTGTATGTGAGAAAATTAACCAATATCTTCCTGGGTTTAACCCTGCCGGGGTTTAATCGAAAGGGGTCTCTATGTACCCTTTAGATGTCTTTCTCCAGAATATCAGACGTCTCCTCAAGATTTAATGATTCTTTTAGTAGGGCAACCACAAAGGACTTTATATCACTCCCTTCTTTCCCCTCCGGGACCTTCAGGAGCTGGAGATTATTCCTCCACAAGTAGATTTCCAAGGATTCCACTCTCTCCCACATAACATCCCCCTCTCTACGCACATTTTTAATCTTTATTTCAGCTGTCTCCAAGTTGGCTTTAAGTGTCCTCACAGAGCCCTCGAGGGATTCCGTCCTTTCATAAAGACCATCCACTTTCTTCTCGAGTACTTCACAGGCTGCCCTGATCTCATTTTGATTCTCTGCAGAGACCAAAAAGCCATTTCTTATCTCCTCCTTCATAGATGTGAGAACGGCCTCAATCGAATTTCCGACTAACATCTCTGCCCCACCAGAACATCCAACGTCTGACCCAAGCAATGTAGGGGAGTGGGAAGTTAAAACAGAAGGCCCCCAGCCTGAGAGGTACCATCCTCAGAGCTACCAGAATCACTTACTATAGTCTGGAGGCTAACTGAGCCATCGACCTGCTCTGAGAGCTCAGTTGCAATTACAGGGGAGCCCAGGGGGGTAGGGGGACCTCAGACATCGAAAGGTTTTTGTAAGAGGCCATAGTATGCTCGGTGGAATTTGTGGGGTAGATGTTCAGAACCTGGGGCAGTACCCTAATAAAAGAGCGCAGTGAGAGAGTGATGCGTACTGTGCTGTTTTATAGTATGGTTCTTTTTTGCCCCTCTCTGAGAGCTGCTACGGATTTTAGCACGTGCACCCCCCTCTTTATTCTGGGACGCCTGAATCAAACTCGCACTGACCCCATGAACTCCTCAGCCCCTTCTGAACCAGCCCTCACGACCACACCAGGTTGAGCCTCCAAAGCCTGGGATGTTGATTGCCCTTACCTCGTCTACCTTTGCTTTTAGCAGCCTGCTTCCTACCCATATGCTTACAGGCACTGGTGGGGGCACTCACGTCTCCCACCGATAGGACCGCAACCCCACTCTCACCGTCCACTCCGCCTGGGCCAAGGTCGTCCTGAGTCAGCGTAAAGGCTACCGAAGCCCCAAGCCTCCCCTCTGCAGCAGAGCCGGCCACTGGGAAGAAGGTGCTGATTGCTGGGCAGCTGCTTGTGCCGCTTATTCAGATTGTTCTGCCTCCGCCAGCATTCCCCCAGAGGAGACCGCGAGCCCCCGCTCTGTGGCCACGCCTCAGCTCCACGGCTGCTCGCTTCCAGCGTGGCAGGAAGGAGGGGTGTAGGGGCTGTGTCGCAATCCCGAGGCACATCCACGAAGCGAAGTGAAGCAAAACACCAACAGCAGGTAAAATTGAATTTTAACATTTCTCCCCGATGCGTGTTGCTGCTTCCTAGCACTAACGTGCTACCGATTACATGTTAGGTGGTAGAGAAGGGGTTTCTGTGAGGACGCACGCTACCGCTTTAACATGCGGGCCCCATGTTTTCCCCCGACTTCGAGTTGGCGCATCAACACAAGGTTTACTGTGCTAATATTATCTTCCTCCCAGATTTCAGGAAAAAATCCTTTTTACCACAGCTTTTGCATGTTTCTAAATGGTAGTTGAAGTTTCTATTTTTTTTGTGGTTTCAAACTGCTTGCAGTTTGTGGTGGAAACAGGTGACAAACTCATTGGTGAACCAGGAAAGGAATGTAGCACATTACAACGCGTGCTTTTACCAGTCGGTAGGTAACAACGCGGTCATTTCAACGACCGCGTTGTTACCGCGGGTGGCATTACATCCCAAGTCATTTCAACGACATGCGTTAGGAGGTGCGTTGGACTTAGGAATAGTATAAATTACTATTCTTACTCTAGTTACTGCAACAGCAGGGAAGGTGTTAGATTTAAAATCCAACACATTATCTAGTGTTGCATGCCACCTAGCGCAATTCGTTGAAACGTCTTGCGATGTAAAGGCACGCGTGGTAACTACGCGGTTGCTGTAACAACTGCGTTGTTATGTACCTGCGTGCTATTGCCAGTTTTGTAAACACTGTCTCCCCAGGAAAGTTGTGTATTTAGGAAGTTAAGACAAATATCTGAATTCAGCAAGTTATTTGTGTTGATTGCTCATGTTTTTCCATAGAAAATAATCGTTGAAATTAAAAAAAGTTAATGACAATGTGTAGAAAAAATACTAATAGTAGGTGACGTTTTCATCCATCAATATTTGGCCCGTTGGCGGATATACAAAGGTAATATACTGTCAAGACCATCAGACTCTTTTGCTTGCCGGGGATTATACTGTTTGTTGGATGTCCAAAAACTCAAAATACCCAAAGCCAATAACTGAGCTGCAGCATATAATGATATTTCATTGTGTATGCAGCACTCGAGGTAAAAGTTTCCAACAAAACACAAAATATTACTACAAACAAACTTGCATATCATAAACATGAGCAGTTGTTGTTCATGGTGTTTTTTTTTAATGTATCCTTCCAAGAAAGACGCCCTGAAGAAAATTCCTATAAAGAGTCTCTTTAATGGGGCCTGGTCCTCAGACTCTAAACCATTAATCTAAACTTTCACTACAGTGCTGAAAAAAAGCTTTCCATTAGATGCAATGGTGAATCAGGTTTGCACAAGGGACTCCATTATGGGTGGGTAACTATCTGCGTAACACTGTTGGGCTGGAAGGCTTTAGGAAATGGGACCACAATGGATATCATGGTTGGGTGACATTTGGGATAGAAATACCATGAAGCCCATTGCAATACTGAAGAGGAATATGAACATAACGCTTTAGCTACCTCCAATTGAGGAATGCCCTGTCAGTAAATTGCTGCCTGAATAAAGCAGGAATCTCAAAAGTATATTAGTCTTTGATTGGCAGTATCCTAGCCAATGTATGTGCTCTGAGGGCACGTTGGGAGGAGGATGTGAGTCTCTTAGATGATAAATATCAGCAAGGCACACTACATGTGCCCTGTGAATTGGCTATTTCAGCTATGCGGTGTTTGGTACTATGAAAACAGTCACATAGGGCGCTGTTTACTACCCAAGCAGCTATGGAAAATGGGAAGGCTGCAGTCTTCGAATTGTACACGTTTTTATGTGGAAATATCTGATTTCTTTCCGATGAAATGGTCTTGTACCAAAATCACAATGAACTGGTACACGTGATACATACACTGTCTACTGGCTTAGGGTGGCCCTTTGAAATTTCATTCAAGATAACTTTATTGTGGATTACAGAAGACATTGGGGGCCCAAGCGATGAGTGGACTTTAGTGGTCATAGGTATGTTCCCAGCTAAAAAGGGATTTCCCCAGACAGGGGAAAGCAGAGACTGCTTCCTGGGTATGAGTGGTGCAAAATGCAAGAAGAGCTAATCTTCCAAATATGGGATTCCTGAATGAACATGAAAGAAGAACACGAGGGACCAGTTCAACTGTACATATCATAGATGGTCATGTTTCAGTGGGGCAGTGATTTTAGCCAAATATGGTAGGAGCTGTATTTTTATGGAATGGTAACTAAATAGAAATCCGTCCACTCCTCATAATATTGTACATGTAAATGTGGTTGTTCAGTATTTGATGTTCTTTTCATATCATCATTCCACATGTAAAACTTTCAATGGGAAATTGCCCACCTTTGGGCAATGCCACAGTTATGAAAAAAAAACAAATTCTCCACAGGAAAACTATATTTCCCTGTGGAGAAATCTCTTATCCCAGACCCACACCAATTTTGAGAGTGTTCTGTTCCCTTCCAGAAAAGAAATTTGGTCCTGCCATTGGCAAAAGTAAATGTATAAACACTTCCAAGGTTTGGAACTGAGTTTTTAACTACTGTCAAGCTTGTGAATATTTCCATAATTTGCACCATTATGCACCATCAACTGACCAACGGTTAGGTGGGATTTACTTATATGCACATATGCACCATCATGGAGATTAAATGTTGAAGTACCTCTCTGCATGTGGAACTGGGTGTGTCAGAGGTTGTTTCCTTTTCTACATGGCTCTGTGAGTTTTACTAAAGGTGTGAGACTGGCTTTATAAGTACATATAAGGGTCTGTGAGTGTACATGTAAAACAATAAAACTTGCAACTATATCTGTTGCTTATGGTCTACATACAGTGTACCATAGAAGTGACATATGTACTAAGTGAGAGCTTTATCAACTTGGGAAGATGCTTTAAATGCCAGGACTGCCTAGCAGTTGCACTGCATACTCATGCTGTTCAGTTGGTTGCCTAATACATGTTGGAAAAGTTAGTGGTCTGAATAGCACATTTCTGGGTAAGTTTCTCAGTACATATCTGAATTAATGTCCTAGTCCCTATTTGAGTGTCATTGTATATTTTAACAAATATATTGGTATAAGAGTTTCTCTGTTAGTGATCTAAGGGTATCTAAGAGTGTATGGATTAGATACTGGCTATGTAAGACAGTATTGGAGTATGTAACTTTGTGTGCAACTCCCTCCTTTAGGCCTGTTTGCTTAAGAACTGGGTGCTTTTGGACTCGATCTTGAAGTTCCCTTTCTGCATGTGTGACTGGGTGTGTAGGAGAGGCTGTATCATTTTCTGCATAGCTATATGAGTTGCACTAAAGCTGTAAGACTGGATGTATATGTACACATAAGAGTCTGTAAGTGTAGAAGTGAGACACTGAAAATTGAAAGTGAATCTCTTACGTTTTAAACACATACCTCACTGCCTATGGTCAATGTACAGTGTACCTTAGAGGTAACTTATTTGTAGTAGGAAAAACCTTTATCGACTTGGGGACATGCTTTAAATGTCTGGACTGCCTAGCAGTTGCAGTGCACAGACACACACACACACACACTGTCCAATAGCATGCCTGAAACATGTTGGAAGCACAAGTGATCTGCATGGCTCACATCTATGTGTTAGTGCCTCAGCACATATCTGAATGATTGTGTCAGTCCGTATTTGGGTGTCATTGCATATTTAAACAAGTATATTTGTACAAGAATGTTGCCTCTCTTAGTGACTCTATGGATGTCTAAATGGGTATGGAACGAGCTGCATGGATTTGTTAGTGGCTAAGTTAAAGAGTATTGGGGTATGTAATTCTGTATGAAACTCCCCTTGTTACACCTACTCACTTAAGATCTGGGTGTGTCTGGGACCACATGTTGTAATGCCTCCGTAATTGACTCTCTTGATCTATAAGTGCATGTATGCTTTTCAAGATCAGTATATCAGATGCCGAATAGGTGTGAAAATGTGTGTAGTTCTAAACATATGAGCCAAGAAGTGGATAAGAAAGACTCTGAGAGCATATCACTTATATTTTAAGCATAAATCTCATTGTCTACTGTCTGCTTACAATCTATATTAGGGTTGACATACATAGAACAAGAGGTCTTTTTAGACTTGACAACATATTGTAAATGTCAAGTCTGCATAGCAGTAACACTACACACAGAGGCTTTCCAGTGTCAGGCCAAAGATATGTTGAAAGGGGAAGTGCTCTCCATGCCTGAGTTCTCAGTGTTAGTTCCACAGTCCATATCTGTATAAATGTGTCAATTCCTACTTGGGTCTCTATTTGCATATTTAAGGAAGTATGCTAGTATCTAAGTACCTCTCTCACTGAGTAGATGGCTCTCTAAATATGTATGGTGAAATTCTGTATGCAACTGATTCCATCAATATGACTTACATAACAGCTCTGTGTTTCTGAGAGTGAATATTGAAATGCTTCTATAAATGTCTGACTGGGTTTTTTTTAAATCACTCTCTCATGTTGGAGGTAGGTGTGTGTGTTCCAATGCAGATGTGACAGTGGTTCTAAACATACACATACAGGTCTGTAAGTGCACATGGAATGCAATTATAATTAAAAGTATATCATTTACATTGTATCCACATACCTCAGTTTACTTATATGTAGTACAACAGCAAGTTAAGATTGGCAATGATTTTTGAATCTCAAATCAAGCAAGCAGTACCACTCTATACACATGTTCTACAGTAGCAGATCCTACCACAAGTAGAGCACTCAAGTACAACCTTACAAATACATTACATATAC
The DNA here is from genome assembly GCF_964263255.1 of Lissotriton vulgaris. Classification (NCBI taxonomy): domain Eukaryota; kingdom Metazoa; phylum Chordata; class Amphibia; order Caudata; family Salamandridae; genus Lissotriton; species Lissotriton vulgaris. The sequence goes on from NC_141694.1 coordinate 1,464,441,741, forward strand.
CAATTGCAGATAACATACCAAAACTATATCTAGGACAAAAAAATATTCACTTAACCAACAACAAAGTTTTCAGTCATCTAATCCCAATTAGATAATTCAGTAGATAGCTTTTTTGCTGCTGAATTTCATCATGCAAATGTCTATACATGATACTCTACATGTATATATCAGTTACAATTGAAATAGTTGACTAGTTCCATATTGCTTCACTTCATCTATAAACAAAGATAGCAAATATTTCAAGCCCTTTACATGTATTGCATAGGATATATCAGTAACATTCCAAATTTAGCACATTAAACTAACACTTTTAACTGATTATCCATATATATTTATCAATGTCCTCATTATTAACATACCTGTCAAATCGGTTTGTTGATCCTCAAATATTAGCACTATTTCACTTCAAATTTCTTCTCCCAGAAAATGATTAGTCCACCCTCTGTAAGACACAACCAGTAATGGCAAAGTTTCCCTCTTTTTCCAGTAATATTGATATAGTTAGCAAATAAAAATGTTTCCCTTATTTTTTCCTTTTCTTATCAGTTTTCATTGGGTATTTAAGTTATTTAACACTTTATTGTTCCCCTCATAAGTAGCCCAATTTAGTAGTTGCTGTGAGTTGTTCCTCCACCCCATTGCAACGCCCAGGGCAGCCCCCTTTGTAACTTTACAACAGAGTTGTGAATCCTCACGGGATGCTGTGAAACTATTAACAATAATACTAGTATCATTTTTCAACTACATTTCAGATGAAATAGCAATACCTAATTAGAAAACTGATATTTCCTAATAAATACTCTTTCTAAACTACTATGCTAAGCACATTCACACTGAATTGTATTTGGAACCCTTAGCCCACACTGCATTCACTTAGTTGCCATAACAACGTGTTTTGAAACACTCTCCTGTACCAGTAGGTCAAACGTTCATACAATTTCTAACCGGAGCATACTAGCTTCAACTTCAACTGTAGCAGGTGCTTGAACATGTAAGCTTATCTACAAGAGCATAACTTGTGTAAGATGTATCCACACCCAATCACATCAGTACTTACTTTAGAAAATTAAATTACAAACTATTTTCAGTTATTACATTATTTACACCACCCAATAAAAAACATCCTTTTAAACTAAGTCTTTTGGATCCATGAGACTTTCTGATGGGGCAAGGGAGCCAGCAAGGCCTTCAGGTCACTCTGGGGCCTAGAGAGATAAGTTCATCTTCTGTCCTCAGGAAGACAGAGATCAGCAGGCAGTAATGCAGCTCTGCAGAGCAGAGAAGCAATTCCTCTGAACAGTCAGCCACAGCAGAGTGGCTATCCTTTCAGCACAGCAGTCTTTACTCCAGCAAAATTCTTCTATGTCAGTAGTGTATGCTTTGATAGGGCCAGAGCCCTGGTACATATACGTAAAAGTGCTTTTGATGTAGTGGGTGACTTCAAAAGAGTTCGCTGAAGTGCACAACGATCCATTACAACCCAGCCCTGCCTCTAAACTACCGGTAGTGGGTAAATCAGCCATTTGTGTGAGGGCAGGACACAACCTATTCAGATATGTGTGAGTCACCTCTCCCCCTCCTTGCCCAGGAAGGCTATCAGTATGCAGTATGCAGATGAATGCAGATGTATCCCCTGTCACACCCAGCCCTTACTGTGTTATGGCTGTCTAGAGGGAATGCACAAAGCATAGCTGTCACCTAACCCAGACATGTTTTGGAAACGGGCAGTAAGCACACAGAACAAAGTCAGAGCAGAGAACATTCCACTTTCTAAAAGTCTACCATTCCAAAGATATTAAACATGAAGTAGTTACTCCTTTCCAATTAAGAATTACAGCTTATAAGTCGTCTTAACGAACCCCCAATGACAACCTATGGAAGGAGTAGGTCTCACAGCAGTGAAAAGCAAATTTAGCTGTTTGTCACTATTAGGCATGCAAAACTTAGAAGTAAATTCTGCCTTTTAGTTGCACAGCACCCTGCCTCTAGGGTCACTTAGGGTCTACTTTGGGGTGACTCATGTGTAATAAGAGAGGAGTTTAAGGCTTGGCAAGTGGTTTTAAATGCTAAGCCGAGGTGGCAGAAAACTGCACACACATGCCCTGCAATGGCTGGTCTGAGACAGGTTAAAAAGTCTACTTGGGTGGGTGCCACTAGTAGCATTTAGTATACAGGCCCTGGGTATATGGCCTCCCACCTTTCAAGGGGCTTATGGGTAAATTAGATATGCCAATCAGGTATACACCAATGTCAACATGTTTTGGATTTGCTTTGAAAAGTAATTCCCTAATACAATACTGTTTGAACCTGCTTTGCATCACATTTGTGAAGCAAAACCCGTGCAAAGCATTAGTAAATTTCCTTTTAGAGTTTTGAATCGTTATCTATCTGTCACTCAGTATGTTTTAGTTGATGTGCCTGAGATATCTTTGCAAGGTAAAGCAAAGGTCACAATACTGTGATGCATATTCTCTCTATCTCATCACTTACCTAGGTATCTTACATTGCAAAAATAGAGATAGACAACAAGCTCCATTAGTAAGAATTATAAATGGAATATTAAGAAATATTTTTAGGCTGTATCCATGGCAATGATGCTCAAAGGCAAAGTGAAAAGTGTTTGCTCCAGGTTACAGACTTTAAATGAGGAGGAGGTACAAATCAGATTTCTCATGGTACCATCAGAGCGGTGCAAAGTATGTAAACATTCAAGGTGACTGAGTTAAAATTAAGAATGCTGATGTTCAACTATTACAAAATAGAAGCACTATTAAAAAGTAATCTTCGAAAGAGCCATCACATGCAAGGGCACTGGAAAATAACAGAATACATTCCAATATCTCCCTATAGCAATGTCTGCCTCTATGGCCACATTCTACACATGTACTGCATGACTTTATTCCCAATATAGCTCTCTTCTTTAAGGCAACAAATGACTAAGACCAGAAATAACATGCTGCACAACTAATTCCACCATCCGTGTTCAATTCCCTTTTGTTTACTCATCCATATTCACATACATTTGTATCCACATTTTCCATCATCCTTGTTCCAGCATTTTTAGATAAATCACTGCTATCATTTGTGCACCCAATCCAGTCTCTTCAGGGTTACACAATGCTGTTATCTTGAGGTTTTTTAACAACTTAATTAAACAAAAAACTTTGATTTTAAATTAGTATTTAGGTGAAGCTTCTTTCCAATACCAAAATAATAAAACAATAATGGACTATAGCTCTATAGATCTAAATAGTTGGCAAAACATGCCTCTGAATTGTTGTTTTGTATCATTTTGTAACTGAAGATGCTTCGTATAACAAAGTATTACTGATTGTATGTAGTTGCAGTGGAAGCGGAGTTGTCTAATCTAATTCCTAGGTAATCAAATCTATCCACCTTCTCAAATATTGATCTCTTCACCTTAAAACTACTTCTGAGTGATTTGTGAGGGTTAAAAAGTACAGGGTTTGTTTTAGTTGTAGTCACCTCTAATCCTTTCACATAACAAAAATCTGAAAATGTGTCCAAAAGGTTTGGTAACCCAATAGGAGGTACGAGAAATTAAGAGTGTACCATAGGGATAAAAAAGAGTTGGAATAAAAATACCATATAATCTTGGGGAATTATGGATACAGTCATTCAAAGTGCTTAACACAACATTAAAGAGAGAACAAAATATGCATTGGTGCACACTCCTGGTGTACTGCTCTCTCAGTTAGTATGGGACAGCTTGCGCACATCGAGATCCCAACCTCACTTGGGCATAATTAGCCTCATGTAGTCTAATAATGATATCTAACAGATCAGAGTGTATGCCCATTGACCTTAATGTGGACCATAGATGTTGTCTTGGAACTAAATCAAATGCTTGCCTAATATCTACGATGCCATAAGAAGTGATTTTATTTTAGTAGAAGGTATTTCCAGCAGATTAGGCTGACAAAATGCCCGGTCTACTGTGCTGATTCTTGAACCAAAACCTACTTGTAGGGGAGACAATATTTTGGAATTATTTATTCAGTCTTGCTGTTTATCTTAAACTTGGTGAAAAAATACATTTTGGAGGTTATCAATCAGAAATGGGAGGATAATTCATGGGTTCTCCTATCTCCCTTTTTTCCGCTCCCCATCAAGAGGTGAGGATATGATCCCCTCCCATGAGTCTGCTAGACAATTTGTTAATGTAAGGTGCCCAAACAGCTACCTTCAAGCTGTAGAGATGCCCTGGTATTTAATCAGCACCGGACTGCAAACAATATATGGCGAAAGAGAGTTTATACATTTAACCTATGAGTGAGTGTTCCCTCTTGGTTAGGTACTCAATCAATTGGAGCTTTTCTAGAATTTAAATCCCGACATCAGGCTTGTATACACTATAAAGATCTGCAAAATAGCTTTTTCCAGAGGTATGGTGGCATATAAACTGTCAAAGGGCTGGAAATTGATACATTTCCTTGGGCTGCAATATGCCAAAAGGCTTCAGTGTTTCTAGATCTGGACACTTCCACAAAGTTGGCCCAGTATCCAGTCCTAATTGGTGTTAGACGCAATTGTCTTGAACCTTACTCTGGACTCTCTAATCTTCTATATATATCACACTGCTTAACAGCCATGAATGATTATGGCTTAGCCTTCCTACAGTTAGCATTATACCAGGGCAAAATCTTAAGCATCAGAGGATTTGTAGATTTGCTTTCAGTTGTGCATCTAAGTGTGAGAAGTGTGGCTCACTGGTTAGAGGAGGCAAACCTGGAAGCAGAGGTCAGCCTGGGACCAGGGTTCAATTCCCGGCTCGGCGGGGTCTAGAGTCCTAAAATGTCCATGGACTTGACAATTCTCGCTCCGGTGCCTACTCGATTCTTGGGTTCACACTCTGCAACTCTGGGCAATAGCTTGCTTAATCTCCACAATGGCCCCTCGCGGCGGGATGCCTGGCTTTCACCTTGCTGATACCCTGCCGGGGTAATCTCACAGGGGAATACCAGGACGGGTTCCCTAAGCAAGCGCTTAGAAACCGCTCGGTGTTTGCGCTATATAAATTCCTGTACATTTACATTATATAGATCTCAACGCACTGAACAGACTTTGGTGTTGCTCCAACAAAAGTTCTCATTAGATGGAATGTCAACTAGGGACCTCAGAATAAATTCAATGCATTATATATTTGATCCATGGTATCGGGCTCAGAAAAAAGTTCAAATCACGTAATCTATCTCTTGGTATTGCTTAGAAACAGTGTAGACTTAGAGCTGTTAAATCTATTGGCTTTGCTGGGAATAAGATTTAGGAGTAAGCATAGGTTTAGCGTATAATGGTCACTCTCAGATCTCGCATGTGCGCATGCCATACTTCAGTGTCCCAACTTCATATCTCTTAGCTGGAGGGAATTCATGGGGCATAGGGTGCTTGCATCACAAGATTTCAGACTGCTTTTAACTTGGAAGTTTGAGCCTGTTGGTGGCAGAAACCTAGCTTCCTTCACCAATAAGCCATCCACTAGATCAGGGCCACCAGGTACAAACTTGATCGAGTCATAATTGTATGACTGCCAAGAAAGATAGAAGGCAGGGATTATATCTTTATGGATTAAGGCACAGTACTACTGATTAGCTCAAATCCAGTGGCTAGTTGCATTAATAAGTACTTACTTGCCTTCCCTTTGCCCTGGTTTCAACTTGTGTCCGTTCATCATAATAATCACCTCTATCAGAACCTGTCCAGAGTGTTGGACAAAAACAGTCAGGGGCATATTTGTCAGTTTGCTGTGAGATTCCTCTTAGCATCAGCAGCTGAATTGTGGTGCAAGAAGCGACTCCGCCAAAACACTATTTACAGGGGTAGATGATATTAGCTTCACTGAAATTCCAGAGGTTCATCTGTAGACTATCATGGCTTTGGGGGAGCAACAGCGTTCCCCTATTTTTTCAGTGTAAATCAAAGCACTCCCTCTGGTTGGTTTTTTCTCATTGGGCCATCCTTGAAACATTATTTCGATCTCCACAGCATCAAGGTGGTGACCTGCCTCGCGTATAACCATGGTTAGGGCCATTTACATCAATGGTCAGCTGTCTGGAGGGCTTTTTCCTTTGGGGCTCAAGAGTAGCAGAGCCCCTCTGACTAGCAGATGGTATTGGAACTGAATTAATGGCCTCGTTTAGATCCTGAAGATTGCTATTTAATGAAGAGTTTGCATCTTTAATTAGAGAACGCTTTTATCTCAAGTAGTCTGTTATGGTCTTAATTCCCTCGTTTTCCAACCACAGGCACATTAGATCTTAGGGAAGTTGCCTGCCAAGTATGGCAAGTTGTATAACTTAGGTCATCTGGATTAAGTTGAAAGACAGATCCTTTAAGAGAAGTGGCTTTGGTAGTGCAGGTGCCCTCATGGGCAGATGAGGTGGATGGCTGGGCCTCATCCTGCGAAGGAATGGTAGGCCCTGTAATCTCAGCAGCAGAGGAAGAAAAAGCTACTGGTGAACCATTGTTTTCAGAGGAAATTGATCCAGCAGGTGCACGTTTGGGTTTGGAGGCACCTTTATAAAAATGTGTGATTTTACTAGTAGCTTGTTGCAGTTTCTTATCTTTGTTAATTATGCCTTCAACCCTCTCAATCAGCTCATCAATCTCATAAAGGGTACAGTTTTCTGCCACATGTCTAGTTGCTTTCAGCGCCTTTACATTGCTCAACACAGGATCTGCTGACATTCTTTTCCCCGTAATCCTGTGAGTAGACCCTGTGAGAGCTCAAATAAAAATAAAAATGATTAATGTCAAACAATCTAATCCCAGGGGGTCCTCACCTACAATTAAAAAGGTAAATGCCAATTGTTGATGGACATTCAAATGAGGATGGCATCCTTTAATGTACGGATGTTGCATTAAGGAAGTGATGCATTTTGTATGTGTATTTCTCAGATTGTGTGGATTTTTCTTGGAAATGTATTTAAACATATTATTATCACAGGAAAATATTTTTTCTTAAATGGCCTAAGATGGTTAAACAGAAGAAACTATTCAAGATTAACTTTGTGTTGCATACCTTGGCTGCTTAATACTGTTTGAACGTAACCTTGATATACTGTTGTTGTCGGACTTGGCCCTTCTGGCAGGTTCACCCCTAAACTTTTAGTTTTTAATTGTGACCTGGTGCTAGTATTTTTAGCTTGTGCGCACTTTGCAAGGGGCTGTGACCCCTTGAAAAATGTTCTCTTCCTGATCCTAAACTCGAGGGGGGCCTGCTGCTGCTGCTGGGCGCCAGGAGGACCGCCACTGGGGACTGCCTCCCTGGTTGGAGTGAAAGACTGGGTTTTTCTAAGACCCAGCGGTGCCAGGGACAACACCTGAAACCTTCGCGGGTTACCTGTTCCGGCGTACAAATGACAGAGACACGGGGCACTTCCTTCTGCGTCAAAGATTCGAGGTTTATTTACTGCAGGGAACACAGAAGTCACAAGAAGTACATAGCATGTAGGTTCAAGGAGACTGCTTCCAATTGTATCTGTGGATCGCTCCTTTTATACAGTTTTTCGTCATAAGACAACATGGCAAACAAAAGGTTACAACCCGGTTCCCACAGTAAATTTCATAGGGGGTCGCTTTCATGTATTCAAGGTCCCGGAACATAATTACAGTAGCATCGCCGGTTCCCAACTGTAAAAGTACATCTTCCCACCATTAGTGCATTCCATTCTGGCTGTAAACAAATCAAGGAAGAGTCAGAAACAGGTGCAAAGGAAGACAAAGATAATCAACAGATTGAAAAGAGTGTAAGGAGGTGCTATCAGAAACACGATTGCAGGGATCAAAAGAGAAGCGCCTAATGAATGCACGGCTGAGACAATAGACCGGCATGGCAAGATGAGCCTCAAGCGGGGCCATCTGCCTTGCAGTGTCATCCCCCTCGTCATAAAGACACCCTCAAAGGAACACGTGTCTTCCGCAAGAGTTTGGGAATCCCAGGGTCACGAAACGGACAGTGTCCGTTCGCTGGCTACTTGAGGGCAAGAAACAAAATGGATGCCGTATCTAAAATGGAACCCGTGGGTTCAGATGAAGAAACTCACGAAACAGACGAACGGTTTAGGTTAGCACAGCGTAAACGCGTACACCCACTAAACTCGTCATTTGCGGTTCATAGATACCAGACTCGACCATATTCGAGCGAGTTGAAAACACCACTTACAGTTGTCACGGAACCTCAGACGCTCCTTTTGCCCTCATGTAGGCAAGCACTAGTCGGAATCAGAATCGATCTCGATATTCATCAGACCATCCAGATGTTGCTGCAACATTATTCTATCCATCAGTGCTTCCTTGGTAACAGGTGGCCGTCTTATACACGTTGTAGCACAGAGGCCACATAAGGCAGGACCACACTGCACACAAAGACAACACGTGAACAGAAATGCCACAACAACCCCAATGATCATCAGAATTTTCCAACCCCACGTCGACATCAGGCCCCAAAACCACCCTAGTAGCGTCCAATCCCCTACGTCCACGTGTATGGAACTTCGAGATGGCTTGATAGACAGTTGGAGCATTGTCAGGAATGAAAATGCAGCAACTCGAATGGATCACCTTACATACTCCACCTCTATCTGCAAGGACAACGTCTAAAACCATACGATTTTGTAACGTCATAAGCCTGTCAGCCTGAAGCTCTGCTGTGATGTTACCAAGGGCGCTTGCAGTGATATTAGCAGTCGATTCCACCACTCGAGTCAACTGTCTCAGGTTCTTACTATTGATCATAGGTCCCCAAAACGGCAAGAAACCCTCAAAGAAGTCTCCTGCTTCTTGACCGGCAGTGTCCTCTTCGCTAATCACACCTCTTACAACTCTGGTCTTGTGATAATCCGACCCAACAGTAAAGGTCGGCGGCAACAGATTCGCAATACAACAGGTGCCTGAGAAGTCACGAGGCAACCATGTATATGCGCGGTCGTAAAAAACAAAGTATGTACCCTTGGCAGTCAGAAGAACAGGGGAAGAGGCCATCGGCAAAACATACGTTTCAGTACAGGCACTCCTTCCGAGCTGAGCTCGCGGGCTTCGGCCAAGGCCTTTCAGACAGAAATTACCGAGATGGGGTACGATCCAGATCGGAGAAGAGCTTTTAAGCTGCCGATCACCCACTGACATGCTATACTCAGCCTCACTCAGATCTCTGTATGCTCGCACCTCTTCCTCTGGAATAAGCGATGCGTCAAAGATATCCCTATCTAAATCGGCAATCGCTCTTGCCAAAGGCTTATGGTACGGGCCAGGACCATGATCTGCAGTGCGTGGCTCTCGATGGGGGTAGGAATCTAGTGCGCTACGAAACATTGTTTGGAATGCTCGAGCTGAACCCTGGGAACTGTAAGGAAGGACCAAGTACGGAATTCCCCTATCCGTGGTATGTGGCATTAACCCACACACCCAACAGTTGGTAGTGTTCATCACCAACTGATGTTGATGAAGGAGCTGAACGAAGGAATTGTTCATGAATTCCGCACGTCTAACCTGCTCGTGTTGGGGTAAGAGGTGAAAAGAATGAGGAGAAACAGTGGAAGTAGGTTTTGGTTCAGAGGAAAGGGTAGGTGAAGCAGAAGGCAATAACGATTGTATTCCGTAATATACCCCACCCACCAATAACATGGAAACAGTTAGGAACAATAGAAACGCCTGAAACAGAAAGCATTTGGTACGTACAACCCTATGCAATATGGATCTTTTCGCAAGAGTCTTCTCCACTTCCAACAACTTTGAGAATGCCATCCCCTAAAACCGTCCGCAACGTTCTTGACGCACTTCGTTCTGTGTAGTAATTGTCAATCCCCAGGAGTTCCTAGGAATCAACGGCCTCCGACCTAGTGTCAGGACCTACTAAACAGAAGGAAGTACCCGCACGGCCCTATGGTTAAGCATGGGCGGAAAATCCGTTTCGCTCGTGGATTTTGCGGATTTTCGGTAAATTCGCAATCTGCGAGATTCGCGAATCTCCCGCAAAATCCGCAAATCCGCGAGCAGCGGATTTTATGGCTTGCTCGCACTGTTCGCGTGAGTTCGCGGCTTCCCAGTACAACTTTGCGCCCCGCGAATAAGCGCAAAATTGCAGAAATACGATCTTAGCAAAACTGAAACTACTTACCAGGTTCAAAAGTTCAGGCTCATCATTAGTAGCCATTTCCTGTAGTGCTTCCTGAGGGGCCCCTCCAGAGTTCAGTTGCCAGTTGCAACTATTATGTGACCCTGCTCTGAACCTCAGAATAGTTACACATATGCCACAAAGGTCCTGAATTACAGCTAAGGGAGACAAGCAGGAGCCAGGCTGGAAGTTCAAATCCATTAATCAGCCCCTAATTCCTTATTGTCAGTTGGGGCAGGGCAGGTGTTGTAACTAATTTTGCAACAATGAAAGCACTTAGCAAGTGCAAAAGATCACTAATCAGGAAGCACTAAGGAAGCAGGTGCCAGCTAAAAAAATATTCTGTGACACATTAATCAGCCCCAAATTAATTCAGGTCACTTGAGGCAGGGAAGGTGTGCTTGCTTTGCCACAATAATGTACACTGACTGGACAACCAGAGGGTGCTGTGATGAAACAGAGGGTGGCATGGGTGGGCCAGAGGGTGGCATGAGTAGTCAGAGAGTGGCAGTGGTGACAGAGAGTGGCAGTGATGAAGAAGAGTGTCCCAAACAGGCTGGACACGTAAAAACAACAAGTTCGCGAAACTTGCGACCCGACAGGTAAGTTCGCGTTTGCGAAATTGTACAAAACCCTCGCGAACTGGCAGAAACCCGCGCGAACACACAAAAAAAAAAATCCGCAAATTCGCGAGAATTCGCGGATTTTGCGAATTGCGAGTTCGCAAATCCGCAAAATTTGCGAACGCGAGATTCGCAAAATTCGCCCATGCTTACCTACGGTCAACCCGGATGTAAGGTTCTTTTAATCAAACAATATATACAAAATTTCCTAGCTGTGGAAAAACACACATATGTGGAAAAGAACTCAGGAATTAATAGAAACCACAATTGTTCAAAAATGTTCAAAATGATAATGGAGGTAACATTGATTTCAAAAAGGAAAAAAAAGCAAAAATAATTTATTTGTCTCTGGTATTGGAACGAAGAAAATATCTGCTTCTTCCAGGACGAGTCTGCTCTTCAAACAATTGATCGGATTGTGGAGCAGAGTCCTGTTGGTCAGACGATAGTTCAGATCTTCAATTCTCCAATGGCAAAGGTTCAACAAAGTTATCTGGCTGCACTGAAGTATCTCCCACAGGCTGAGCGTCACTGAACGGCACAAAGTTCGGCAAAGCTTCTGTCTCTGTTGCAGCGATGCCAGTCCTCACCCACGAGTCCGCTGGCAAAGGTATTGGTACCTTTTTGGTGTGGGTGGCGTGCACCCAATGCTTATGGCCCTCCAAACGAACAGCGGTTCTCGTGGCGAGTAGCACCTGGAAGGGTCCAACAAACCTCGGCTCGAGATTTCGCTTCCGGCCAAAATTTCTGGTTACCACCCAGTCTCCGGGTTGGAGCTGGTGGCCTGCACCCTCCGTCTGCGCCGGCAGTGCTTCAAAGACCTGTTGATGAATTAACCTCAGTTTAGCAGTCAGATCATGAAGGTAATCAATTAGCATTGGATATTCAAGATTTGCGAATGACCTGGGTCTAGGAACCCCCCAAACATTTGCAGGACGGCCGAACACAATCTCATATGGGCTGAGCCCGACTCGAGAGTGTACAGTCGCCCTAGTTGACAAAAGAGCTAGAGGCAAAGCATCGGGCCACGAGAGACCAGTCGTAGCCTGAATCTTTGCCAGTTTTAGTTTTAGAGTACCATTGTACCCCTCAACCAAACATGCTGACTGGGGATGATTGGCGCTGTGGAATTTTTGTGTAATTCCAAGGCCCTTACACACACTCTTCATCACACTCCCTACAAACTCACTTCTGTTATCAGACCATACAATCTGTGGCATTCCGTACCGAGGAAAGTATTCCTTCAGTAGGATTTTCGCTGTGGACAGGGCAGTATTGTCTTTGAGAGGATAGGCTTCAATCCATCGGGAGAATGAGCAAACCACGACTAAAACGTACTTCAGGTTATTACATCGCTCCATATGGATGAAGTCCAGTTGGATTACTTCAAAGGGACATGTAGGAGGAGCAAAATGGCCAGGGGGTGTAGGAGTGCCCTTGCCAGGATTGTACATCATACATACCATGCAATTCTTGACCAATCTCTCAGCACATTTAGCAATACCATCATTCTTCCATACAGGGGACAACAACTTGCAGATACCTTTCGCACTAATATGTGACAAGCCGTGTGCCATAGTCACAACAGCTAGCACATATGCATCCGACAACATCCATCTTCGATTCTCCAACAAATCAATCCAACATCCATTCGCATCCAACTTTCCTGTGCTCTCCTTCCACTTGGTCTTTTCAGTTTCGGTGGCCTCATTCTGAATCGCTTTCACACTTTCAACAGTATCCTCACACATACCAGTTTCTGCAGGCCACCTTACTGAACTCGATTAATAGTATCTCCGTGCACTCACTCTTTGATTGAGGTTTAATTGGTTCAAGCGCGTTCCCTTGTCGCACTATGCCTGGTAGTGCCTTTAGATAATATAAGCGAACTGTGATGGGAACTCGTCACATACATTCTAGTTGCAAGATTTCTAGCAGTCTCCTTAGCAATCTCATCAGCAAACGCATTACTACGACCAACATCATCCGTCACCTTACGGTGGGCACTACATTTAATGATCGCCACCTGCTTGGGCAATGTAAGTGCATCCAAAAGATCGTTCACGAGCTGTCCGTGTTGGATCTTCGTGCCATGCGATGTCATAAAGCCTCTCTCTCACCACAATCAACCAAAACTATGTGCGACGCCAAAAGCATACTGGCTGTCGGTAAACACATTCACCCGCTTCCCTTTCGACAAAACACACGCTCTCGTCAATGCAATTAATTCTGCCGCCTGAGCAGAATTCTGATTCAATCTCGCAGTTTCCACAACCGTACTCAACGTTACCACAGCATACGCAGTCGTCACATCACCATTCGGCAACTTAAAACATGAACCGTCCACATACAAAGTACCATCGGGATCTTCCAATGGAGTGTTTTTTAGGTCAACACGACCCTTCGTTTCTTCCTCAGTTCGCAAATAACAATCATGTGGTAATACCTCGTCTGATTCCATATTGATGGGCAACAGCGTCGCCGGGTTTAGAACATTGCAGCGCTTTATTTGAATGTGACTTGCCAAAAGCGTCAACTCGTAACCGGACAACCTTGCGCTCGTCAAGTGTAGGGTTTTCGTACGATTCAAGAGAGTGTCAACTGCATGTGGAACCATCACCGTAAGCATATTATCCATGACCAATCCTGCAGATTGTCGAATGGACACCGCAGCTGCCGCTGTCGCTCTTAGACAACTCGGCAATGCTCTAGCTACTGGGTCCAAGGTCGAGTAAAAATATGCACATGGACGCTGCTTACCGCCAAATTGCTGCGTCAAAACACTCAACGCACAACCTTCCCTCTCGTGAACGTATAGTGTAAACGGCTTACTGTAGTCAGGAGTACCTAACACAGGGGCCGGACACAACGCATCACGCAATTCAGAAAAACTCCTCTGACATTCTTCCGTCCATGGCAAAGGAGTTGGAACATCCTTGCACGTAAGGGCTACTAATGGTTTCGCTAGTAATGAAAAATTAGGAATCCATTGCCTGCAGTATGACGTGATACCTAGAAAGGCACGCACATCTCTCTGAGTTGTTGGCACAGTCATTCGAGCGATCGCTGCAATTCTCTCTGGGGTCAACCTTCTTCCCTCCTTTGACAATAAGTGACCTAGATAGGTTACTTCTTGGCAACAATATTGTAATTTAGAAGGTGACACCTTGTGATGTAAGTCACAGAGATGCTGTAACAGAGACACCGTAGCAGTCTTGCAAATCTCTCGTGTGTCCGCAGCCACCAATAAGTCATCGACATATTGGATCAAGGCCGCACCAGCCGGTAACACTAACGCGTCAAGTTGACTCTTCAGGGCTTGGCTGTATATCGATGGACTCTCACAGTAGCCCTGAGGAGCGCGTTTAAACCTAAAGCTGCGACCACCTAACGAGAAACCGAATAAGTCCCTGCTTTCCTCAGCAATCGGAATGCTAAAGAAAGCATTCTTCAGATCGATCACTGAGAACCAAGAAGCAGATGCTGGAATCAGAGTCAGTAAAGCCGTAATGTCAGGCACCACAGGGAACTGAGGAATCACAATTTAGTTCACCTCCCGTAAATCAATGATAAAACGATAAACAGGAGGCTTGGATTGATCAGTGCGTTTCAGAATAGGTCACACAGGGCTATTACACACGTTTCCCCTAGTCTCCTCGATAACATCTTTCTCGATCAAGTCATAGATGATCGCTAACAAGGCTCGCTCACCATCAAGGGAGATACGATACTGGGGAATACGTGGTAATCGCACATTTGATTTCAATTGGACAACATAAGGGGAGATGTCAAGCAGGCCCACGTCATTGGGACCCGTTGCCCACAAAGAGGCAGGAAGAGAACTCAATTCCGGTGGGAGCTTATCAGTCGACAAATACATAGGAGAGATCACTCTCTGACCCAATGTAAGCTCCACTCCCGCAGGAGAACAATACAAAGTCGCATACAATCGTTTCAGCAAATCCAGGCCCAAAAGATTTTCACCACAACCAGTAGTCAGAATCAAAGGAGCTTTCAGCTCACGAGGCCCAATTGTAAGGGGCAAAGGGCGAGAAACCGGATTGCTAACAGGGGCGCCGGAGAATCCAACGGAAACATTTTTTAAGCCAGACAAAGGTGCGCCAGGGAGTTTCGAATGCATGATGGAACTTTTCGCTGCACCAGTGTCCAACAGAAAAGGCTCAACTACGCCCGATGTGGCAACTGCGACGTAAGGCCCTCTCTGATCAACCGGAACTGATACTACTCCCTCTCCTTGTCTATGGCTGTCCTAGTAATTACTTGACATCGGTACCCTGGCCGACATAAAAGTCGTCCACATGGCACTGCGCGGATCTACCTAATGATGAACCACGCTGATCAAAACAATTATTAGAATCAGATGAGTTATTAGAACGTTCATTTTGATTCTGAGTAACACCACGACCTCTACCTCGTGAAGCTTGTTGAGGACCACTACGACCTCCTCTAGATGAATTGCCATTATTCCGATCGCACAGAACCGGACAATCAAATTTCAAATGACCCTCACCTCTACAATAGGCACATTGATTGTACCCAAGCATAGATCTCTGCGAAGAAGAGTCATTCCGCGACTGCGACCTAGCAGGCTGCGATTGCGATCTATTCCGCTGTTGAGAATCGTTTTGATTTGAGGGCGGAGGATACGCTTGTTGTAACAAAACTTTCATTTTGAGCTCTTTCGTCTTTTTATCCGCACAATCATTTTCCTCCTTCTCTCTATTCTCATAATATTGAGCCGTGGCCAATATCTGAGCAGAGGTAGAAACAGCCCACGCACTTTCTGAATTTTTCAATTTGTTGCTAAGTTCAGGCAACAAATTCGATACAAATTTATCCACAAACAACCTCTGACCTCCCTCAGTGCTCATATCTTGACCACTGTGATCGATGAATGCCTCCTCAAATCTCGTAAAGAAATCGGAGACACTCTCGTCCTTCTTTTGCTCACAGGCACACAGTTTATCCCAGTTAACTTTCATTGCTGGCATAAGTGTCTTCATAAGGGTAATTATTCTTTGGGGAAGATCAGTAATGAGCTGTTCAGGCTTAGCCCCACCAACTTGTCGTACGTCAGCCGCTGTAAGTGCCGCCCAATCACCACCTAATTCAGCTGCATGATTCTCTTGACGAATTTTCGCCCAAAACGGTTGCGGTACGACATTGCCGAACAACATGTCGATAACGGCAAGATTCATAATCGTAGCATCCACTAATTGGGACAATTCCTTATAATACTCGGCAGGATTTTTGCGGGGGTAAGGCAAAGTTTGCTTAACCTGCAAAACTTCCGATCGCTTCCATGGAAGGTGTATCCACACTCTCTGGAAGTGTGGCGGAATAATAGGAACAGCAGTAGCATCACCTGGCATCCACACTGGTGGAACTTCACGCATGGGATACTGACCAGGCTTTGCCATCCATTCCTCAGATTCATCTTTAAACAATGCTCGGGGCATCACAGTAGGACGGAAAGATAGAAGATGCTCGACAGCACGTTGAACATTGCTACCCACAATCATACCATTCGAAAACTGAAGCTGAAGGTCAGTTACAGTGGCCAATACCTCGTCTACCGCGTCAACTGATATCTCGTCGCGTAAGAATTTGCACATTTCTTCAAACACGAATCTCTGTGTTGGCTCATTAAATTGAGAGAAAGTCTCAACAACTATGCGTGGAGGATTCTTAAGGGGATACCTAATCCAATTTTTCGCCATTGTAATTAGCGTATCACGTTCCCTACCACCAGGAAGCTGACTTCGTCTTTGGGGAGCATCAGAATCAGCAGACCCAAGAATTGGTCCAAGAGGAGAGTAAAAGTTAGCAACAATATTAGGAATACGTCGCCGAACAGACGGGGAAGAGGAGAGAAGTAAAGGGGTAACAACAGGAAGACCAAAGACAGGAGGAGCAGGAGCAGTAGGAGTAGCCACAAGAGCAGAAGTAGCGGGAAGGACAGCTTGAAAAGGTATAGACGGTGGAGCAGTAGGGACAGTAGCAGGTAGAGGAATAGGGACAGAAGGATTCGCAAGAACAGGACCAGCGACAGGCTGATTAACAGCTGCCGGAACAACTGGTGGAGGAACAAGAGGAACCACAGGGGCTGTGGTATCTTGCGCATATGGAGGTGGCGATTTCAGCAGATAGGACAACAAAAGGTCCTCTACTGCTTCCTCTCCCTTCTTATCAGTACCCGTCGGTAAAACGGGATAACATTTATCCACTGTCATACGTTGTAATCTGTCAAAAATCTCCTTTTCCTTCTCTTCTTTGTCTCGCTGAAACTGCTCTGCATTTCTCATCGTTGTAACGATACCTTCTCTCTTATTACGTTTAAGCTGTTTGATTTCTTTTTGCTTGGCTTCTTTACGTCATAACCGAAAGGAATCAAACATGGCCGGCCTTGCTTTTCTTTGGAACAATTTAGCTTCAAGATTGTCTAAAATTGGGGTCTCAAAACTACCATGAGGCGGCCAACTAAGGACACCGTCATCTTTAGTGTAAGGAACCCAATAATCATTAAACGTGATAGGACCCATACCATGGCGACTATATAATTCATAAATTGGAGTTCCAACTGGAGGTATCGGACATGAGTCCTCCAGTCGGGAATCCGCACCACAACCTCTAAAGCAACTGAACAAAGTACTACGGCCAGGCATCGTGCACACTAACCGAGTTTCACAAACGTCAAGGGTTATTGGAGTACAATGTCCCCGCAAAAAGTGCAAAAACCCTCGTTTTTTGGCGACTGCAGTCGTCAAATAGAACAACTAAGAACAAAATACGAAGGACCACAAATGCAATGGAACCATGCAACAACTAGGCACCCACAACAACTAAGGATTCTGGGAGCGACCCACAAATACTTAACTCAAAGAACAATGGCGTCACCAGGAAGGCCCGTCAATCGTCTTGCTATACCAAAGTCTACGCCAGGCGCCAAAACAGGTCGACAGTCAGGGCAGCAGTCTGTCGCAGCCGTCAGGAGGCGGGGATCTTCGCGGGAAAAGTCTTCGGGCCACTTATTTCGACAACAGGATCGATGAAGCGGGGTGCACCTTCCCTCGGAGATTTCACACGGAGTTCCTCACGATCGTCAGGCTTTGGACCAGTACCGCTGATGCCGCCCCACGTGGGGCGCCAACTGAAGGACTGGGTTTTTCTAAGACCTAGCGGTGCCAGGGACAACACGTGAAACCTTCGTGGGTTACCTGTTCCGGCGTACAAATGACAGAGACATGGGGAACTTCCTTCGGCGTCAAAGATTCGAGGTTTATTTATTGCAGGGAACACAGAAGTCACAAGAAGTACATAGCATGTAGGTTCAAGGAGACTGCTTCCAATTGTATCTGTGGATCCCTCCTTTTATACAGTTTTTCGTCATAAGACAACATGGCAAACAAAAGGTTACAACACGGTTCCCACAGTAAATTTCATAGGGGGTCGCTTTCATGTATTCAAGGTCCCGGAACATAATTCACCAAACGCTAAATCAGGCCCCGTATGAGTGTGCTATGAAAAGTGAGCGCATTCAAAATTGGGCACACATTACATGGTAACATCTTCCAAGGAAACAAACATAAGACTTCTTGGGATGACTTTGCTTTCTTTGTCCATATAATGTCCAAGGAGAAATTATGTAGTGCCCCTGTTATGTTCTAACCACAAACTATAATCAGTATTTCTCTACAGTATCTGTGGGAAATGCATTGATTGATACACATAAAAATGTTGTTTAGCCATACATAGCCAAAAAATTCTGGAGATTTTTGTCACGTTATGGGAAAGTGACAAAGCGAACTTAAAATTAGGTTTTTGAAACCCCAATTTGTTGAACCATTTGCTTATGATTTCAACATGAACACCTTTCGTCAATGCTGGGCTCCTGCTTTTAGATGCCTGTTAAAAAGACCACTGTGGGCCGCACCAATTCTTACAGTAGGCTTCTGGCTATCCCATTGTTTACTATTGGCTGGCTTCATTGACAATCTGATTTTTATTTTACTTTCTATAAGATGGCAGCCCTTCTTCTTCTTGTGATTGTCCAGACGGCGTCTTTACCCTTTTTTTAAGTGGATGGCTTGTATCTTTCCACCACTCTGATTTACGGTACACTCAGCAATCCATAGGTGTGCATGGTGTTTATTACTCTCTACCTTGCGTGCTGCTTCCCCACCAAATACCCTCTCCTCTCCAGCACGCACCATTCGCCATTCCTACATTTTCCACTGCCTTCGCTTCTACTCCTGGCCTTATTTTCATTTTCTTCCTATACCCATCTCGACCTTCTCTTTTGCTTGCCTGCCGTCCGTCTACTGCCCGTTGTTCCCATGCATTTGCACCCACTTGCTTCTCTGTTGCTCCCCGGACTCTACCACCATGCCATAATAACTGTTCTTTTTTATTTTATTATTTGGCGAGTCCAACAGGTAACGTTTACTATCAGACCACCCCTTTTAAAATATGTTCTTTCGGTACGTTTAGCATCGTTTTTTTTAGTTTGCTGCGTCAGAATTGGTGTTCTACATCTCGGAAGGTGAAAAAAAACCAAGCAAAAAAAAACGGTCGCAACGTCTTGCATGCGGCATGACGCATGCCCTTATAGACTTCATCGTGCTGGGCCAAGTTAGAGTAATGACACATATGTGCACCTGTGTGATTACTCATGCACGCGCACGTCACCACCCCAAAAAGGATATTTTTCTCTCTTTTGCCAGCAAAAATACCTGGCAAAGCTGAAAGATCTGCTGGAGGCGAGAACGGTCCACTGTCAATTCTTGTTATCGTTACAGTGTTGGAGTGAGATATTTAGAATACATCATGAACGTGTTTCTATCTGCTTATTTGGCACCAACTAGAAACATTATTTTATTTTATTTGCGCAATAAAATAAATAATCTGCTAGAAATTTCCAGTAAGCGCCCACCATATATTATGCACTCTCCTCGGAGATAAGGACATATGCTAACACCATTTTATTTTACCCATTCCCTTTGATTCTCTTAGCTCACATTGCCAGTTTGCACATTATCTTTATACTTTCTTCAGCTTTACATGCAGTTGGGCAAGTTTGTTCTCCTCCTGTCTGACGCTATTTCCTCTAATGGCTGAAGAAATGGAACATTACACCATTTTACGTGTGTGGGTCACATTAATCACAGAAAATTCTTTTAATGTCCCAGAAGTAACTGTCAAACTGGACATACTGAATCTATTTAAACTAAAGCATGCCATTTTTTATCTACAGTGATCTTTAATTCACATAAAAGGGTCAAGAAAATGTGATTAAGTGACAGTTTTAAAATGTACTATAATATTAAATAGCTTGATTAAGTGACAACTATAAAATGTAATACAATATTAAGTATCTGGCTATGTCCCAACAGAACTTTAAAGTATTTAGAATGGTCTGAGGATGTGCTAACCCACTGAAAGTTACCTAAGAACATTTTTTGTTAAATAAAAAACAGGTGAACATGTAAAAAGGGAAAAATATAATGCGGTTTTTGACAAAGACGTATTGACGTCTGAACCTATGATTTAAATAACTGCACAGAGAATAACAGGTATGTATTGAAAATAATAAAACATGCTTGGTGAAAGCGTTTGGAGAACCCCCTCGTTACTTTCTAGCCAATGTATTATTTTCCTATGATTTAAAATACAGCAAGCAGTTGAACAGACCAAAGACAAAGTGCTATAAGAATCCTACCCTTGGAAAACTCTGTATCACGTTTCAATGAAATTACGTTTCATGTCAGAAGAATTTTCAATAAAAACCGGGCTGTATTTATTGTGAAATCTCCCAGCAGTCTATGCATTCATGAATTAATGCGTTAAAGACTTTGGCTGCCACGTGAGCCCTGTAGGATGTGTTTGGTGCCATATTCCTCGGCACTAAGCTTCTGGTACTTGGAATATTAGACTAAAAAAATCCCCAGTGGCCTACAAATAGAAATAGCTGCTGGACTGCTGTGCAATATGGAAGTTGGGCGGGCTCTTCAAATTAGCCTTCAGTTGTGTCTGTTCTCAATTATAGCGGGCAATGAAAGTCTCTAACATAAGCACAAAGATGCAGCTTACAGTAGGAGCCACAGAAAACACTGCAAGGCATGACTGACATAACAGTGCCTAATTTGCACAAAAAAGAGAACAATGGCCAAATTATTTCTTAGGAGCTTGCCAAATACCCATCACTTGAGTGCGTCTCATGCTTTTCTTTTATTTCCCAAACATTATTTTTCTGTCTCTTGCACACTGTTTTCCTCCCACTATTTTTTCTTTTTGCCAATTTTGCCTATTATCATCTCCCTCCTTTCTCTTGTGGCACATGGTCTTAATGCCAGCCAGGAAAATGTGCCCTCCCCCAGTTTGACGTTAAATGACATACACAACTGAGATGTAGTCGGCCACCCAAGCCTTGGTGCCCCAGTTCCAGTGTTTCTGAATATCACTGATAGCTACACCCCTGCCTTTCTACCTTTGCTACCTTACTTATATTATGGATTACAGGGTAATGATGAAAAATAAGTCCAGTCAATGCTTAATTTGTAAAACAAAATAAGTTAAAGTACCCCATTTTTTTCTATGATGGCTGCTATTCACCCCCCCCCCCCCACTTGTGTTGGCCCTTTGATCTTTTAGGCATTATCTTTTACGTTACATTCTTAGAATGCATAACTCCGGTTATACTCATTGGATTATTCTTGATTGGGGCCAAATCATGTATTTAAAGTTACTCTATTTTCTAAATTGTGTGGGATTTCTCTTGTGTTGTGTTTTCATGTTATTACCGTTTGTGTGATTCATAAATACTTCACACGTTGCCTCTAAGTTAAGACAGCCTGCTTTTGTGCCAAGCTACCAGATCATTAACCACAGGTTAATTTAGTGACTTTATGGTTCACCCTGACAGGGATTGTGGCTGTTGCCTGATCAGGATTAACAACCAATAACCCAATTTCTTCCATACATGTTCACTTTAATATTTAAATTACATTAGATTGTTTCGGGTTATATATATGTATTGTTAATTTAAATTTTACGTTATTGTTAATATTTTACAATTCATGTATTTCAAAGATTTGATTATTAGTTTTCTATTTTTTAAGAACACACACACATGTATATACATTTTAAATATAAAATTCTTGGCGAGGAATGCGCATGCGCATGCGCAGGTTCCCACGCATGCGCAATTTCAGGAAGAAGGGGCGATAGACCCGGAAGAGATGTCCCCGCTATAAGGTAAGTGTCTTTAATCTTATTTAAGGCTTTAATCTTTTTAATATTGTAGGCGGGAGGTGGGCAGGGGGCAGGCGGGAGGCGGGCGGCCGGGGCGGGTGTCACGTAATGGAAATTCTGAAGGAGGCACGGAAATTGGTTCAATTTCCGGGCCTCCCCACGAAAGTCCATTACGTGACTTCCGCCCATCCCTAATTTTAACCCCTACACTATCCAACACTTACCCTACTATTACACCCCCCTGGAGTTAGAATAGTAATTTTAACTCCTACACTATCCAACACTTACCCTACTATTACATTCCCATTAAGTAAATTTAAAAAATACTTACCCATACTTACATTGTAATGGCATGCATTGTAATAGCATCTGTTTTGTAATGGCATGCGTTCTAATTTCATGCGTTGTAATGGATCTTGCGTTGTAAAAGTTTTGTTGTAATGGTATGCGGTGTGAATGTATCTGATGTAACGTCATACATCCCTATTTTGTAGTGTGCATAACCTTCCATAATTACAGGCTCAACCAGACATGTTTCCTGAAATACATACATGTCCAACTCTTTAACAAATTCTACCCAGCTCGGGTCCCTCAGCTTATTTGTCAGTCTTGCAATGTTCCAGGCTACCAATTGTAAATGACTTTCTCCCCAAGCATTAATGCCAATGTGAGACAGGGCCGAGAACAAGACTCCTCCCTCTATTCCAAGGACAAGCATTCAATTATTTGTTCCCTGGTCAGCAGGACCTTTATTCACTTGGGTTTCGAGGGGAACATAATGCATAGATGTTTTTGCTTTACTGAATTGGGACTATTTTTATTCGAGATTCTACCTTGTTCCAAAAGGGGGTATGGGTTTGAGTTGTTTGTTAGAACCACTGCGACGGATGAGACCAGAGCTCTAGTGTTAGTAACCCATTTCTTACATTAAAATCAGAAATGAGTAGCTCAGCATAATCTTTCATTTGAATACTATTTGAAGCCCGTTTTGCTCTGACTTTATCAGACTTGATTACTAATAGCAGTGCTCAAACATCCTTATCCAGTGAATTAATTTATTGATTAGGAAGGATTGGTTCTCAAACATATCTGGCTTTAGTTTAGGGACGCCTACCACATACAATAAACCATCACTGTGAGAAATCACATTCAGTTCATAGCGTAAGCGGAGATAAGTATAGCGGCTCTCTTTACCTGGAGGATTTCATCTATCCACCACCCTGTTCCCAAGTTGATCACTTACACTCCTTTGCTGTATTCTCATGTAGCTGCCCCTACCGTTTATATAAGTGTGTTCTTGTGTGCATTGGGTTCCCTTTAGAGATGTTAAGTGTAGCCCATCAACCACATCCCTATTACTGCCTGCCACCTCGGTCTCGCCTCCTCTTTTCCTCCTGACAGTGCTTTGTGGGTGTTAGAGTCCCTACCAAGAATCCACAGTCCAGCAGCAATAGTGATTTCCTGTGCAGCGTGTGTGCAGGTGCTCATAGCATTTGTGAGGGGTCCCGTCTACTCCTACTCTTTCTTCCCAATGTTTTGTGGGTGTTGGAACCCCCATGACGAATCCAGTCTCTAGCAGCAGCTCTCCAACACTTATCTTTTGGTATGTGCTTAATAGATGTTTGAATAACAGATGGTCATTGTGTATAGCTACTTATACCTCTCTGCACTTCTGTTGCTGCTTGGTTGCTGAGTTATATACTTAGCTAATGGTTTGTGTGTTGGTCTGGGTTAGCATAATATGTTGCTCTTTCTTCAAATTTGCATGCACATGTTATCTTTGCAATTGAATGCCTGAATGTTGTGTGTCGAAATGCTTAGGTTCATGCACTCTTTAAAACCCAAACTATTGGCTTTGTCAACGCATATGTGAAAAGCAGCCAATACCACAGTTTTTCAGCTTCCAATTGAAAGTGCAGAAAAAGACAGCTGTTCCTGTTACCCAAAACATTGAATCTCAACTAATTGGCCTCATATGGATTAAAGGGGCCGCTCGTAGCCGTTTCTTGCTGCCAGTTTGTTGTTTGCCACGAGGGAGCCAAGAGGACTACAGAGCCCAGAAGCCCTGAAACACAGTGCACCTGGGTGCTAGCTCAGCCACGCCCACAGTCATCGCAATATATTACGGATCGCGGGCCCCGCTTCGCGGGAGCCGCTCGTAGCCGTTTCTTGCAGCCAGTTTGTGTTTGCCACGAAGGAGCCAAGGGGACTATAGAGCCCAGAAGCCCTGAAACACAGCTCACCTTGGCGCCAGCGCAAACACGCCCACAGTCACCGCGCTATATTACGGGTCGCAGCCCCCGCTTCACGGGAGCCGCTCGTAACCGTTTCTTGCTGCTAGTTTATTGTTTGCCACAAGAGAAACAAGGGGACTACAGAGCCCAGAAGCCCCGAAACCCTGCGCCCCTGGGCGCCAGCACAGCCACGCCCTTAGTCACTGCGCTATATTATGGCTCGCGGCCCCCGCTTTACGGGAGCCACTGGTAGCCGTTTCTTGATGCCAGTTTGTTGTTTGCCACGAGGGAGCCAAGGGGACTACAGAGCCCAGAAGCCCTGAAACACCGCGCACCGAAGGGGAGGAAGTCTAACACTAGTGGCTCACTCATGGGCACCTTGGATCATTTTATTACTAGGGCGTCATCTGTGCTGTCTCGTGAAATAGAACTAACTGAAAAAAGGCTGTCATTGGATTCCGCTTTTGACAAACGGTCATCTTTGGGCCCACTGTTGTATGCAGTGTCCCCAAATCAACAATCTGGGACTGCTACTGGTTCAATAAGAGCTAGCAGTGAGGTGGGAAATCTAACACAAGGCAGCGAAGATCTGCGCATTTTATCAGATAGCACGAACGCAGCACCAGCTAGCACAAGCACATTTCACCTTAACCACGAAGATCCAGGTCCGCCAGACTTAAGGCCAAAAACGAGATCTAAACAGAACTTTAAATCCGAGGCCACAAAGATGGTAGTAGATCCGGGTGCCGAAGGAAACATGGCAGCGCCCCTTTAAAAAACAAGAAAGTGAAGATTCAAAAAAGGAATAATGAGGGCGAGGGACCAAGTACAAGACTCTCAAATACCCCAGTCACAAGCCCGCAGGCTACTCAACTGGCTACTGCTGTAACGAACTTCAGTGATGTGGACCCTACAGAGCTAGGAACTGCATTTTAGGCGAAATTGGAACTTATTTTTACAAAAACTTGTCTTCCCATCTATGACAGATTTACTCTGATTGAAAATAGACTTCTGCATTTAGAGTCACGGTCAGCGACGGCTCGTGGAGGGAGTTACGGTGGGGCAGGAGGGCGGGGAGGGTGAGGGGCAGGGCGGAGGTTGCTAAAAACCGGCATATGGATAATTGCAGGTAAGTAAACAATTTAATTAATAAAACGAATTTCGTAGCTCGCACTGCATTGCATTTTGCGATGCAAGGCGCACTACGAAATTCGTTTTATTAATTAAATTGTTTACTTACCTGCAATTATCCATATGCCGGTTTTTAGCAACCTCCGCGCTGCCCCTCCCCCTCCCCACCCTCCTGCCCCACCGTAACTCCCTCCACGAGCCGTCGCTGGTCACGGTTTGATTCCGCCCAGGCACGGGTAGTCTCACATGCTATAGGGGGCGATGGCACTTGTGACGGGGTGCAGCAAAATGGAAACGGAGATGGCAATTCTAATAACCCGCCCATTAGCAATAACATACCTGCTTCATCTCCTTTGGTGGTAAACCATAACCCCCCTCTAATGCTATTCCACTACCATTAAGGGAAAGCAATGTAGACAATAGTAACGCTCTACCCAGAAGGGGGATGTCTGTGGGGGTGCCAGGGTGTGTGGGCCAACAATCACAAGCTAGCAGAAATACTCCTGAGGATGGGCTCATAAAAGCCCTACCCTGCATTGATTTTTCCCCAGAGTCATTACCATATGTGGTGGTGCTTGCAGGGTTCCAGTCTTAAGCCAGGGGAAAAATGAGGAATACACTGAACTCAAAAATAAATGTATACATTGGCTCAATCTTAACAGGCCTCTCCCCTCACAGGTCTCTGGTGAAAAACTCTTTGCAAGACAAGTTGACTGGCTAGGGACAAGACAAAAAAACACTGTGGGAGGCTGTGTAATAATTAACTTTAGGAACATCTGTGCTGTGGACTACATTTGTAACCGGGCCCCAGTTTGGTCTGAAACACAAATTGAACCCCTACATCTATCTTACTTCTACTCTGCTCCACTGTTGGGTCCTAAACGAAATAGAGGCGGGCAGTCCTGGGGGGTTCAGAATATGTTACCTTACAGAGATCAAGAGGGGGCAATAAATTGGAAGGGTTTATATCCATCTATCCCTTTACTTTCGTTGTTTCCCCAAAGTAATAGGTTCAGTACCTTAGACCAAGTGGATTGACGCCTTGATAGCCAGCGGTCCATACCCTTAATAACTAGCGATCCAGGCCCCCAAGTAGAGAGAGTGGGGAGTAATGTTGATGTTAATACTCTCTACATTACAAATATTACCCAACAAGCGGGTGTAGGTGGTAGGGTGGTAACTAGGGCTAATGTGGGGCAGATCAAGGGGAGGGATAAAGAAAGAATGCAAGAGATCATGAGGCCAACGTGTCTTAGTGGGGTAGAAACTGGTGAAGCATTACATTTTGTGGAATACAGCACAGTGAGAGAATTAGGCCCAACTTGTATCAGGACAATGGATGGTAGTATTAAAATCTTGTCCTGGAACCTGGCAGGGATTAGAAATAAATAATCTATTCCTGAGTGGGGTCTTTTTTTTAGAAAAACACGATATCTGCTTGATGCAGGAGACGTGGGCGTTGGAAGAGTCTGTGAAGGCCGGTTTTGCCACTTTCAATATTTTGGCCACAACACTGGGAAGGGGCAGACCCTCGGGAGGCCTAACCACATGGGTGGGTACGCACCTGGGTGCTAAAGCAGCCCATATTCCAACGGACTCACCCGATGTCCAATGTGTCCTTTTACCGCTCCCAGATTCTACTCGGATTGCCTTACTTAACATCTATTCCAGGCCTATGAAGAGTGGGCAAGAATCTGGCACTATCGATACGCTAAGGCAGTTTATCCTGGCCCTTGATCCAACAGTAGCCCAATTAGTTGGCGGAGACTTCAATTGCCAATTTGAACCTCTTAGTAGCCTAGACATGGGAGGATTAGCTGATGAGGATCAGTGTTGGCGCATCCCATACCCGCAGATACCACCTGCCAGAGCATGGACCCCGTTGGCTCTCCAAATTAAATCATTCTCCCTTACAGCGTCCCTGCGGGCGTGTAATGAGAGGATAGAATCAAATACACAGGGCTCATCAACCTTCAATAGAGTAGGGCAAAACTCCATTATTGACTACATAATGGTCGAACTCAGACATTGGGATAAGATCTTGGATTTTAGGGTACATTCGAGGAAAGACAGTGACCATAATTCCCTGGTCCTGAAATTGAAACCCAGGAGTTTTGGGTTGTCCAAGCCCGCGCCTGAGCCTAATGCTGCTCAACAGCCCCTCCTGTTAACTAACAACAGAAGGAGAGTTAAATGGTCTTACCTGCAGGGCTCTCCAACTAAACTTGCAGGAATATACCAGCTGGAATTACCACAGCTGATAGAAATGGGTGAGATGGGAGAAAAGGATCCCCACCGAGACTCTCAGATCAGGACTTTGGAAATTAAACTGTCTGATGTGTTTTACCCTTATGGTAGTAAGAAAGTAAGCCCAGTTTTATCCCATCCCTGGTACGATGCATCCTGTCGGAAAGCAAAAAAAGATGTGCTAACCGCAATAAAAGAAAAGGATAAAACCGGCATTAAACAATGTTGGCTTAAGTATAAGCAGGTTATCAATAGGGAAAAGAAAGACTGGGATTTGAATAGATGGGAAGAACTAAGATCAGCACTTTCACGCAAGGATTCCAAGTCATTTTGGGCTATTGTGAGCTCTGGGGCGCGTGAGGGTGGATTAGCACCCGTATCGAATATTGCACCTGTGGTCTGGGAAGCCCATTTTGGAGCACTCTACGCTAATCCTGTTGAAGAGGCCTCGTTGTTCCTTACCCCCGGACCCCTCCATGAGTATCGATTGGAGGGGCCTTTGGACACTGTGCTGGGTGAGGCTGAAGAGACTCCCTTGCTCCTTATCCCAGGACCCCCCCATGAGTATCGATTGGAGGGGCCTTTGGATACTGAGTCGGGTAGGGTCGTAGTGGCCCCCTTGCTTGTTTCACCAGGAGCCCTCCATGAGTATCGACTGGATGGGCGCTTGGACATCACTCTTACTGAGGTTGAAACTGCAATAGCAAAACTTCCACCTAACAAGGTGCCTGGCTTAGATAAGTTGCCTGGGGATCTATTTCGGTGTCAAGCGAAAATTTGGGCACCATGTTTGGTCGTTTTATTTAATGCAATATTGAAGGGGATGGACCCGCCAGAAACCTGGCTTGGAGCAGAGATAGTCCCTGTCCACAAAGAAGGCTGCCCCCTAACCCCGTCTAACTATAGGCCCATCAGTTTGATAAACACTACGCAAAAACGGATGGGCAGGATTATTTTAGATAGAATCCAGGGGTGGATAGAGGAAAACGAGATTTTGAGTACTCTCCAGGCTGGGTTCAGGATGGGTATTTCTACCTTAGACCAAATATTTAGGCTCCAGGTACTATTTTGGAAAACGGTGAGAGTGGAGGGTGGCAGCCTCTACCTCATCTTTGTTGACCTGCGGGCCGCTTTTGATTTAGTGCCGAGGGGAAAGTTGTGGAGAGTACTAACGGATTTGGGCCTACCCACCTACTTATTGAACATCTTGAATAGACATCACACAGATAATTATGCCCAAGTCAGGTGTGGGAGACATGGTGAATTGTCGGCTCGCTTCCCTGTGAAGAAGGGGGTGCGCCAGGGTTGTGTCCTGGCCCCAACCTTATTTTGTCTCTACATAAACAGCCTAGTATATCATTTGCTTAGAGTTAAGGACAACGATGCCCCAAGTCTAGCGTCGGGGCGGGTGCCCGCTTTGATGTTCGCGGATGACACCCTGTTGTTGTCCAAAACATCAACGGGCATCCAACGCACCCTGGAGGGCTTCGCAGCATTCTGCACATTGCGTGGGCTAGAGATAAACTTAGACAAGACTACGTTTATGATTTTTAATCCCCTTAAAAAGACCCGTCCAAAGCCACTTTTGAATGGTACTCCTCTGGAAAGAGTCAAGACCTTTGAGTACCTAGGTATTACTTTAACGGAAAATCACGACCAGGGTTTTCAGACAGCAAAGGCGGCCCTTAGGTTATCCCAAGTGGTGGGTGGAATTGGTAAAGTGCAGAGAATTTCAGATTTTAAGCCAGCGGCTACGGTCATTGAAATTTATCGACTTCAGGCCAGAATGGCTTCTATGTACGGGGCAGAATTATGGGGACACCAACGAATAACCAGCCTCATGAAGGTTGAACACACCTTCATGGGGAATTTACTGGGTTTGCCAGCCAGTACACCGCTCATCCCCTTACTTATGGACCTGGGGTTAGACCCTATAGAGGAGGCAGTAACAGCACAGCCGATGCTGTGCTGGACGAGACTATGGTCAGTGCCTGAACTGGTTTCTTACAAAGAAGAAATTACAGAGGTGTGGGCTTCTTTAAAAACAAAGAACATTCCGTGGCTCCTACATATCAGGGCACTTAGCAATCGGATTGGTATACCTGAGTTGTGGGATAATCCAGAAGAAAGTTGCCCAGGGATAACTAAGGCAGACCTGCTACACCATCTTATGTATCAAAACTCCTTATCTTTACAGAGGTGTACTACCGTGGGAAGATTGACGGTAGAGTTCCTCCAAGTAAAAATCGAATCTAAAAAGGAGGATTTTTTGGATGCAATTTATCCCCCACTTGTGAGGAAACTCTACATGCAGTTTAGGATCAGTAGTCTTCCACTTAGGGCATTTACCTGTAAATGGGCTAATACAGAGAACATTCTGTGCCCGGCATGCAATTATAAGCGAGAGGATGTATTTCACATTGTATTTTTTTGCCCTGCCTATCAGTTAACAAGGAAATGTTGGTTGATTTCACTCTGTAGGAACCTAGGCTTCAGTCAATGTGCCCAAGCTTGTAGAGTCCTAAGGTACGACACCCACCCCCCTATTGTTTTTGCTGTCTCACGGTTCCTATTTGGCATGTGGCGTAGACGGAAACGTTTTTTTTAAATAATCATGTCTATTTCTATATCTTACTCTGCATATCTTGATAACTATTAAAGCTTAATCTATTCTTAGGTTTAAATTTTACTGGATATGCTATTTATTGTTTTATTTATCCTGTGCTTGAATGCATGTATTTTATCTGCACTTTTATGGTCTGTGGTGACCGAAGTAAAGTTATCAATGACGATGATGATTAAAGTTTCACCACCTTTCAATGAGTAAAAATAATGACTTACAGATCAGAATAATATCAAAGTGGCACAAGAAATACCTCTTTGCAGAAACAGTAGTAAGATATGCTTGTATATGGTTTGGTAGTTTGGTAAGACAGGATGTAAACTAGAACTATTTAATATCCCTGTCCCTCTGTAAACATTCTCAACCTCAAAAAGTCACCAGCCCTTGAATTGTTCATACAATCAAGTTATGAAGCCGCTGCACACCACCCTTGATGACAGCACATCCATTTGAAAAGGAGAGATACACCACCACACTTCACTGATTAGCTAATAGTAAATGTTAAAAGTAAAGTAAAGAAACTGGTACACCGGAAGAAAGGCTTAAGGCCCTAATTACAATGTCAGACACCGTTGCGGGAAAGGTACCGCCCAACCATGGGTCAGCAGTTCCGCATTCCCCATTAGGATGTGATCGCACCTGGTGCAGACGCAAACTTAGATTTTTCAATGGGAGCTTGTGCGGCGGGCTGGAACCACCTGCAGCAGAAGCTCCCATTGAAAAATTTAAGTTTGTACACATCTGTGCACCGTGTGGCAGGCACCTCATGGTGCCTGCCACACGGTGCAGAAATGTTGAGGGGGCTATATAGATGCCCCTCAGGCCCAAATGTGGAAGGCCAGGGGGAAGGGGGCCATGCTAGGGACCCCGAAAGACACTTCCTGACAGCCTTTTCATATCAGAAAGCCTGACATGAAAAGGCTGTAGGAAAGTGCCATTATATCCCGATGGGGGAAATGCCATCTATGGGATTATGGTGCAGTTTCGACTGGCCGACGGGCTCCTTGATCTTGTCGGACCTGAGTTTGATTCCCTAGCCGGTTTAAACTCCGACCGCAACCGCCATCCTAATACGGCGGATGGAGTTTAAGCCTACCATGTTGGACAGAAGGCCTCCCACAATCGATCTGAGGCTTTCTGAGCGACACAGTAATTAGGCCTCAAGTGTTTCAACCGCTTTCAACTAGGTACATCAGCCCTGGGTCATGTTTCTACTGAGACTTCCTGTGGTTGTTGGGCCCAGCAGGCTATCAGTAGGCAGATCTGTCATCAGCATAATCTGAGCAGCTGTTCCTAGATAGCAGCAGCGGCTGTCAAGCCAAGCTGTGAGTGACCATGCAGCCGCAAAGCCACTGGCCTGGGTCACTATGTGACCAATTAAAGCTGCTAGTGCTATGGGGAGGCTCAAAGACATTGGCACAGCACCTATGCGGCAATAGGCCAAGACACAGGAGGCAAACTTGAGTAGGTAGGTGCTATATGACATGCTTAATCCAGGCACATTTGTATTGTAGGATGTATATAGTGCTCCATACACCTTATGAGGCTGTCAAGCACTTTAATACATATCAGATTAGTCGAAGCCCTATTCCAACTGCATGGTTAATAGAGTGTTCGTAGAACATAAAACTTATATAGGAAGTGCCAGTGAGGTAGATTAGGTCTAGAGATGAGTTTTAACATGGTGTTGTGAAGTCACCAGTGCACCTTGTCTTTGGTGTTGCTGAAAAGAGTCCTTTATAGATGTGGCTGCACATGCAAATAGCTATTTTGAGCTAGTTAAGAATTGCCACTATTAGGAGTATCCCGCATAGGCCTAGGAGTACTGGATCCTTATCAATTTTTTTTATTTTAGCCCAAACGCTTTGTGAAGGATTACAATTTATTGTACGTTAAATTGTCTTATGTAGATATCCTGAAAATCTAATGTGTAAACAGCCATTCTTGGCCTTTGATGGACGTCCCAGCCCTAGGTTTCTTTGTGAATGTGCCTACTCAATAGTGACTGCTAAAATATGTGATTGAGGCCACAAAGAGAATTGTTATGTCAGCTACTGGAATGGAACATTTCCTTTTTCTATTAATATGTCAAATATGTGCTCCCATGATCTTGCTTGGAAATGTAGACTGCAGAATGTTTAACTGATGCTCTTGAACTCAGGATAGGTCATTATGTCACTCCCGATTAAGCACATTAGACCAACATTTGCTGGTATTTATTCAATTATTGGCCTACTTTGCTTGTCTTTACTGGCATTTTTTAATTTCGTATCTGTCTGCACGCTTGCTTAGACATATTTCGACATGTTCAGAAACAGGGCTAGCTTGGACAAATGTATAACAACACGTTTAATTGTTAGATGTTATCAAAATTGGAATTTGTAAATGAGTATTTGTGAAAACTCTTCAAAGTGCTGATCATTTGAATGCAGATTGCAGTTGCTAATATGATTGTCCACCCCAGCTAAGTATCTTTCATTTTGTGTAAAACAGTTTTTTGCAGAGCTACAAGCAAACAAATGGATCATGTGGTGGTGCATATTCCCATTGGGGCACATATAAAGTATCTGCTCTGCACAATATCCTGTTAAGTAGGACAGGAGTTTCTCATGACTGTTAGTGCACACCTATTTTCTTCATCAACATCACTGCCCTGTAAAGTAGACTATTCTGTGAGGTTGCCTGGAGAGATGTGCACAGAAGCACAACAAACTCAGAGGTATTCCACAAAAGTGACACTTTAGCATATCCGCACTGCTGCACTTGGATAGGTGATGGTCTGTAATGATGGATGTTGAAAAAGATATAATCTCACACAGTATCTCTAGTTTACTCAACTTCTTCCTTTCTCTTTCAGTTTCAATTTTTCCCCAAAAAGTTACAAATGCCTCCTCCCCTTCCCAGGCCACTCCTTGATGAACTCACTTGGCATGATTACTTAACCCTTCAACACATAAATAATCAAGAGTCCTGTTATTTTTCGGAAGAGCATCCAGAATTATAGACAGGCCAATCTTCCTCTGATCCACCCTCCGCCAAGACTAAGGCCATGATGAAGGCCCTACTGCTGTTCTGCTGGACTGATATGTTCCTGCTGCGGATATTGTCAGCAAGAAGCCCCCAGATAGACTAAGAAGCTAGAAATAGGGATATATTGCCTCTATATCTTCACTATCCCTCCCCAGATGTTGGAAAAAGACAACCTCAAGACTCTACTGCACGTGGTTTAATGCAGATGAGCTGATTAGCCACTACATCTGGTTAGTACCGATCACTCATGAACCACTTTCCTTGTTCTTACTTACTCTTTATGGATCTGTTGCTGCAGAGGTCCAGCACCTACGTACCTGAAAGCGAGCGTGGGCTGGAATGGTCTAACTGGTTCATGTCTGTCTTTGGTGTACCGGTCATCCATACACTATGTCCTTGGGACAGACTGTGATCCGCTCCTTCTCATCTGAATCGGTCTTATCTGAATGTGTGGAATTTGGCATAAGTTGCCAGGTCACAACATGTCCACATTTTAAGAGACAAACACCATCTTGTCAAATGTCTTTGGGACCTTTTTCTTCACTTCTACAACTCAGAGACACTCTGAATCTCATTTACAGAGGTTTCCACTTTGTTGCTTTTGTTTTGCCTGCTTTCAGTCTTCACAATCACCAGGATCACCATATACAAACTGCAAAGTTTTAAAAACCAATAAATAGGTATCCAGATTCTCTTGTGAGGATTGCAGCACTACATTTCACAGTATAAAGTTTGTGATTGAGTGGTGATTGTACATGACATGTTTTGAGAAGACTTATACACCATCTTACCATTGTACAATATTGTACAACATTAGTATTGTACAGTGTTTCCCAGCTACAGGAAAATTACAGTACTGTGATAAATTAGTGATTGTGAATCAGCATATAGGACGAGATGTACTAAAAGTGGTCACACTTTTGGTTGCAAGTTTGTAGTAAGGTTTCTCAGGAAAAGTAGATAAAAAATAAGAGAATTCCAGGAGACTTAATAAAATTATAAATTAAAGATTTATTCATAAAGTTGGACCCACGACTGACCTCTTCGTGGTTTAAGGAGAGAATGTCATCATGAGCACTAAACACTTCTAGAATACAGTATGTCATCTAGAACATTAGAGAACAACATTCCTTGAAGATACATTATCTATATCAACAAATATATAATAACTTACATACTACACATCCCCCTCTTTTTACATGAAAGAAGACAAATAACTAAACTAACAAGCATAACAATAAATAAATAAAAACAAGTCATGGAAATGCAAAATAAAACATAAAGCACTTAGTTCATTAAATAGTCACAAAAACGAAATGGTACAGATCTTACTCTACCACTTCCATTTATCCTACACCCATCCCGCTTTTCATTGTGAGACACTAAAGGATGAGAAGCAGAATGTGACACCATTTTTGATGAATCTCCATCAGCAAAAAATGAAGTAGATTCTGATGAAATATCTGATGGAACATTTTCAGAATGAGTATTGGGTAAACTGAAATTGTCACAGGCACCAAACCAATCTGATTTGGAATCACTTGAAACACTAAGATCATGCTTGCTATTACAAATGATACCAGCTTGTTTGGGGTTGGACCCATGACTGCTCATCATGAGCACTAAACACTTCTAGAATACAGTATGTCATCTAGAACATTAGAGAACAACATTCCTTAAGGATACATTATCTATATCAACAAATATATAATAACTTACATACTACAAAGTTGTGTCCAGTATTTTAGTGACCAGTTAATAATTTAAAAAACCTATCTATGTAATAATACATAGGGTAGTTACATTCTGAATTGCAAGGAGCTTTTATGTGACCTATCTCATGAATATTGATGTGGCAGGTCTCAAATTGTGACTCACTATAATTGAACCACAATAACAGTAATCACATTTTAATAAACTAAACTTTTTTAAGTGCTGCCCATTTTACCTAAAGGAAACAGAAAGTAGCCAATGGCAAAATCATTTGTTTAACTTCAGAATTTTCATCCATCACTTTATGTGATCTAGGTGATTCACTCTCAGTGGCATAAAGGAACTCCAGAGTATCACCCCATCTAATCACTTCAGCAACCCGTTACCACCTTCCATCTTCAAAGAAATTAAGGATGCTGTCTCTTCCATCTGGACAAAGATCGTCAATGCCTCTTTGTCACAAGTCACAATCCCAGAATGCCTAAAAGCTGCACAGGTAACACCTACATTTAAAAAACCTACAGCAGAAAGCACTGATCTTAATAACTTCCGCCCTATCTCTAGCATCCTCACACTAGCCAAACTCCTAGAAAAATGTGTCCAGTCACAACTCTGTGCGCACATTGAAAATGTCCATCTCCTGGACCAACATCACTCTGACTTTCATAGTGGACACAACACTGAATCAGCTCTCACTCACGTGATGGATAACATTTTAATAATGCTTGATCGAAATTAATCTTGCCTCCTTATCCTCCTTGAACTTTCCTCTGCTTTTGACACTGTCAATCACGACAACCTCCTAGCCATTCTTGAGCACAGGATGGGTCTTTCTGGT
Source organism: Lissotriton vulgaris (assembly GCF_964263255.1). Taxonomy (NCBI): domain Eukaryota; kingdom Metazoa; phylum Chordata; class Amphibia; order Caudata; family Salamandridae; genus Lissotriton; species Lissotriton vulgaris. The sequence continues at coordinate 1,464,477,583 of NC_141694.1, forward strand.
CAGGTGCTGCAATGGTTCTCGTCCTTCCTCCAGCACAGATCCCAAACAGTGAAGGCGAATCACTCTCTCTCACAGCCATCACCAGTTTTCATGGGGGTTCCCCAAGGGTCTACACTATCTCCCATACTCTTCAACCTGTTCCTGGCATCATTAGCTAATGAACTAAAATCCATGGACATTCTCTTCCATATATATGCAGATGACACCCAACTCCAGCTGAAAATCTCCTTCCCGGATAACGTCACTTCACTCAATTCCACCCTATTGACTACTCAAAACTGGTTAACTGAGAACCATCTCCTGCTAAACACCTCTAAAACAGAATTCCTCCTCATTTCTCCGCTGAAACACACTCCTAAAATCAACCTCTGGATGAACCAACTCACCGCTTTCAACTGCTCCCCCAGTATTACTGATTCAACTAAGTCTCTAGGAATCACCCTGGACAAGCACTTGAACATGAAGACTCATATCAGCAATGTGTGCAATGGAGCTAACCACATTCTGAGGATACTCAGGAATCTCAAACCTTTCCTACCACAAGCTGCCTTCAAGCAAGTGGTCCAAGCACTTGTTTTGCCGAGGCTTGAGTATGGTAGTGCTACGCTCTGTGGCCTCCCTAAATATACCTTGGCCCCACTAAGGGCATCATTGAATGCGGCGGCCAGATTAGTTACGGGCACCAAGTGAAACGCACACATCTCCCCAGTCTTAAATTCCCTAAACTGGCTGCCCTATGAAGCAAGAATACAGCTAAAGATTGCCTGCCTATCTCACAAAGCCCTCCACTTAAAAACCTCCAACTATCTAGCGCAAAAACTAGAACTATCCGGAGGGGTACAATATCTAGGAGTGCTAACTCTCTCCTTCTGAAACCTCAGATCTTTCACAAAAAGAGAACATACCAACAGGCTTTCTCCGGCTCTGCACCGAAAATCGGGAACTCTATTCCACCAGAAATTCATAGAATCTCCTCCAAGGTTGCTTTCAAATTGGAAGTAAAAATATTCCTCATGAATAAGTTCTTACCTTAATAGGATGCGCGATTGTCTGCTCTAATGCATTGGACATACTCCCTTAAACCCAGAGCTGGATGCTAATCTTGTATTTTTTTTGTTTTCTTTTCTGTTCGTTCCTCTCTTGTTGAATCATTTGCTCCTCTCCTATGTCGCTATGTATCAGTTAGTAGCCCATTCTTTGCTGACCCCCAGGATGTGTAACTGGCCTTGTTATGTGAGCCCTATTCGATTCACTGTCTGTTTTATATACCCATTTGACTCATTTACTGAACTGTTACCGTTCTTTCCCTCAAATTGTAAAGAGCTCTGATATCCTTCGGGATCAAGTTTGCGCTAAATAAAATGTTATAAATAAATAAATAAATGTGATTAAGTGCGTCTCCAACTTTCTGTACTAAAGGGCAATTCACTGCACTGCAGGGATTTGAGTTCCACCTCCTTGATAAGGTTAAACTGCATTTGGGATGCATCCTGTTACCAGGGGATGTGACCTAACAGTTCAGACTGGACTATTCCTTACGAAGCAAGACCACAAATGAGTTTCATGTGGCTGATTTCTCTTTCTAATGCATACTCAATGGCATTGTTTGCGTTCAGAGTGATTGCCAGTTGTCTATATAAGCACTTCTTAACCTGGGTGACTGCAAAGCTTGCTCAGAAAATCGTTTCGGAAATTGAATAATATTAGCAGTATGATAAAGTAAATATACATAAAATAAAACAATTTCAAATGGATATTTAAAAATGCTCCCTATATATGTCAAGAAATTTGTAATTGGTGGCTACAAATTAAGGCGGCATCCTTAGCTTGATTTATGGGAGCAGCACAAGTGCAGCATAGGGAAACTATAGCCACATTCATGAAGCCGAAATCGTCTCGCAAAGGTCCAGATTCGGAGAATCTGGCCCTTTGCGAGCGCTATTTTTGCATTTGGGATTCATCATCCCAAATGCAAAAAACGCAATTCTAAAAATCGCTAAATTGCAAATATTTGCATTTAAGGAATCTCAATTTGAGATTCCTTAAATGCAATTCATGAACCATTTTAAAATTGCGAATTCGTAATCTGGGGGCGCTATTTATCGCAAAGTGTAACTACGTGGTAAATAGCGAAAACTTAGAAAAATGCACTTTAGTGCATTTTTCTAAGTTGTATGTTACACACACACATGTCCTTTGGACATGTGTGTGCACAACACCTGTGTACATTACCATTTCAGGGGTGCTACAGGGTGTCCTTTGGACACCCTGGCACCCTTGAAATCGCATCCTTATTTGCGAATCGCTATTTCCTTCTTTGCGATTAGCAATTAGCAAATCGCAAATAAGGAAGCTGTAGAAATCGCAATAAATATTGCGATTTCTATATGAATCCCGTTTTGCGAGTCTTTAATAGCGATTCCTTAGTAATCGCTATTAAGGACTCGCAAAACATGACAATGATGAATCTGGGGGCTAGTGTGGAGAATTGGTTTCTCACACTGCTATGCACCAACAAAAAGAGATCATATATTTTATAGCAAAAAAGTCAGTATGCTGAAGCCTAGCTTATTGTTTCATCTTTTAAAAATAAAACTTCATTTTGAAACGTTCCAACCTTCCCATTAAAATTAAAATTTAAATGTTCAAGTTTTTCCTTTGCAAATTAAATATTTCATAACTTGTGTATTTTTTTTAATTTATACTTGTTTCAATAGTTTTGAATATTTTTTTGAGGTTCAAATTGCATTAAACGCTAAGTTCAGAGTCCTTGCCTTCCGGTAGCGATTCAATGGGGCCAAGGGAAGTTAAACAGTTTTGTGCCATTGATTTTCAGTGGTCAAGCATATCCATTGTTCAGTTTTGTGCTCTCAGATCATAAATCTGCAAGTATCATAGTTTGGTATTCATAAGGGTGCTAATGCTTCAACTATTTATGTTTTTTTTTTAACTCTTTGGAATGAATTTGTCAAATTATTACAAAACGTTTTCGCATCTCTCTGGTCAATTTTAGGGAATGTGGAGTCAAAGTGAGCATAGGTAAACTTCAGTCATTGTGCTCTGAGGTTGTTATTTTTTAAACATCACTGATGTTGATAATCTTGTTTGAATTACCCCTTGCCTAAGACAGTAACCCTATTTAGCTATAAACCCAAATAACATTTACGTTGCTCGGGGAATTTTCATCAAACCTTCCATATATTACAATTGCTCTACTTCACTGTCTAATTGCTTTATTCTCGAACGTGCTCCCCTTTATATAGAGTTTTGGTAATTTAAATAATGGTCCGCTCTCTCCTTTTGGTTGTTAGTGAATTTTACGCCGAAAAGTTCTTCTTACAGCGTCGCGTTTGATCTATTCTCGTGCCAGCAACTGTGTAGAGAAGGCGTTTTATCTCCACATAATTATATTAGCCAATCAATATCCAATACAAGAAAAGAAAAGGGGGGATGTGTTTCTCGTGGCTGCTTATAAACACATCCCTATTAACTGTCCTCTGAAGAAGATGGATCCTCGGCCACTGCCGCACTGGCCGAATTACATTGGCTGCCTTTGAGGCAACGCATTGCCTTCAAGGCCCTTTGTTTGGTCTTCAAGGCACTGCATGGAACAGGACCCAGACCTCTCCAACGTCTATTCTCCTGGTATACCCCTACCAGAACACTTAGGTCCACCACTGCTTGCCTTGCGAGAGTGCCCAGATATAAGAAGGCCAGGACGGGAGGAAGATCGTTCAGAGTAGCTGCAGCCAAGCTATGGAACAGTCTGCCTGCCGAAATCCGCCATATCCCTCATCTCCTCCCATTCAGGAAACGCATCAAAACTTGGCTCTTTCCCCTGTCCGTAAAAATAAATAATTAAATAACCGGTCTCCTTCAGTTCCCCCGTCAATAAACCACAGGAGTAGCTATCAGCGCCAGGATACCTGCCAGGTGACAGTCGCGCTTTATAAATATTTTAAATAAATAATAAATAAGAGTTATTGCACCATTGGCTGGCTGGGTGAGTGATCTCAGGTTTAGGCGAGTGTATCCTGAAACGAGGCAGGCAGTTCTCAGAAGACGTATTTCTGAAAGGTGGCTTTTGTATTGCTTTTTCAACTCCAAATCTCGTTCTTCTACAAAATAGAACGCTGAATAAAAGCACATGCATGAATTTTTGAGACATAGTTCACCCTTTTCTAAATTGGAATCTCTTGAAAACTGCAAGTTGGCAAGCAAAACTACCCTTTTCCAATATCAGCAGAACAGGAAGTCGCAAGAAGAAGAGCGAACTGTCTGATGGAATACCTTTTTGACTGCACTGTTTTGGGATAGAAGCACTCTACAACTTTTCAAGAAGGAAACACAATTGTAGGCAGGTAAATATACAAGTGCAAAAACATAGTTTGCACAATAACAACGGAAATGCATGAACTGAAACAACTTTTTTCCAGTTTTTTAGCCATACAGTACAGCCTTAAGCCTATCAGTTAAAATAGATTGGTGCCGGAATTTTAAAAGTGATAGACAGAGTTCGACCTGTTTTTATGAGCAAGTGCCTTGCATAACTAATAACTGATTGGCTACATGACTGTCGCATTAACTGTTTAGAAAAACAAAAAGAATTATCATCATAAGTAATTTCAGCCTTGGTATTTACTTGGTGCTGCATTAACGTCTACAGTTTTCCCCCTCCATGCATCTTTATGCATAGAGTAGCTACCTGCAAGTCAGCTTTCTTTTTCTCCAGTCAGAACAGTACAGTCAAAACTGCTACACCAGGCCACTTCCAGACAGAGACAAAAGCAATACTAGTCTGGTTTACCCTACCATTCCATAATCAAAGATGTGCATCTTTTTTTGTTGCTGTTTTATATAGCGCAGACTCAACCCAAAGTATTAGAGCGCTTTACATGAGCACCAGTTGCATTGCAGACTGACACATTTTTTTTTTAGTCGCAGGGAGATTAAGGCCCGAATCAGGATGTCGGTCGAAGTTTCCTCCGACCGACATCCCTAAGGTTTCAAGACTGACCGGCCTCGGTCCGTGGTCCGAAACCGCAATTAAGATGAGACCACACATGGTGCATACTCCCATTTCTCTATGTGTGTGGTGGTCAGAAACCGGCCACAGCACAATCTTCCATAGAGAAATGGGAGTCACTGTAAATCCCTGCACCGGGTGCCTGCAACACAGTGCAAGGATTTAGAGTCCCCCACCGTAGCCCGCTGAAGAAGGTGGACCCTGCTAGGGGCCCCCAAAGTCGCTTCTGACAGTCTTTTCATGTCGGAAAGCCTGACATGGAAAGCTTTTCAGAAACTAACATCATAATCCAGATGGTGGAAATGCCCGTTTGGGATTATGGTGGCGGTTCTGACTGGTCGACTGGCTCCTTGTGCCCATCGGAAGCCAGCCAAAATGACCGGCAGACTAAATTCTGACTGCCGTAATTGTAATATGGCAGTTGGAATTCAAACTAAAGATGACAGTCGGTAAGCCTCTGACCTGCAGTCGGAAGCTTTTAGACCAACACCTTAATTAGGGCCTTAGGGGCACATGCATCAACCTATTTAGGAAGTGCAAACGGTGCGAATCGGTAAATTCGGCCGTTTGCGCTTCCTAAATACGTTTTTGGGATGCATGAAACAATTTTTCAAAATTCGCTTTGTTTTGCATTTCCTAAAAATGCGAATGCATTTAAGGAATCGCATTTGTGCAATTCCTTAAATGCAATGCATCAATTTTTTTAAAAATGCAAATTTTGAAATAAGAAGTGCAAATTAACACGAGGTTTACCCTCGTGTTAATTTGCGAAATTCTTTAAAAAAGCACAAAAATGCATTTTGGAAAGTGTCATGTTACAGACACACATGTCCTTAGGAAATGTGTTTGTGAAACATGCACTTTAAAATACATTTCAGGGGTGCAGGGGGGGTCCTTTGGACCCCCCTCTGCACCCTTGCAATGCATCAACAAATTGCGAATTCCAAAAAATAGAAATGCAAAACGGCATTGATTCCTATTGGCCTCTAGACCCATAGGAACCAATGTAATGCCATTCCTTAATTGCGATTCGCAATTAAGTAATCGCAAATTCCGAAAATTAAGAAATCCAAAAAAAAATTGGATTTCTTGATGCATAGGATTTTGCAATTCCTAAAGTGCGATTCCTTAATTTTCGCAATTTAGGAAATGCAAATTCCTACAATGATGCATGTACCCTTTAGTGATTTGCACAGAATCACAGGATGTTTGAACCTCCTGGCAGACTTGAACCTGGTTCCCTGTTTCAAAGTAAGTCGCTTTGGCCATTAATCCACTTTAGCGTGAGGGCATTTCCATTCCAGTTAGAGTGCCTCGTGTAGAATAAAAAAAAAAGTGGTGAGTGAAAACATTTATTTAATCTCAGTCGCTAGTAATTACATGGGAATACATTCCAGTCCATTCAACAACAACAAGGGACCCCAATATTAGTCAGCAGGGACCTCGGGGAGCATATTTTTATCAAACAACATTGGTCCCCAACATTGAGAAATTTCAGCACAAAATGAAATATAGACAGAGTCAATCTATATTTTTAGAAAGGCATGTCCAGCCGGACAGTGGTCTTTCAGAGATTTTACTCAGAATTCATGTATTCAAATCACACGAAATACCTTCCAACAATCAACCAGTGTGGACCACAAGCCTGTGTCCAGTACTAACAGAGCAGGTACATAGGGTTGATATAAACAGCAAAGAAGGGCTTTGTAAGGCGAAACAAGTTACTCTATCAACTATACAATTGTCCAGAGTGTTACAACCGTGCACTTGACATCCAATAGTAATCACAGTTCGGTTTCAGTGCATTTAAAGTCGACGGCGTTTCGGACCCTTAATAAATCACAGGGTCCATCATCAGGACAGATACAATAAAAAGCCTTAAAGAAATTAAGCCTCTAAATGCCCCAATCGGGTGGCGGGAGCCGCGGAATTAAGTGGTGTCCGTCGGCTGCCAGGAGACCGGGTTAGTCGGTAGAGAATCTCACTTCCTGGCGTGCTCCACATTCCAGTCCAGCATTCGTTTGCTAATTTGTCACTCTACATAGCGACCATTTATATGCTACATTCCGCATAGCAAGCATATAACTCAGTGAGAATTCAACCTAAGTGGTAACCCCCAATCTGCGGCCATTTCAGTCTGAATTACTAATGGCGACATCCCAGTATTGGCCAAACAACAATTGCAGCAGTACCTCTGCCTACATTTGTCTCACAGATTTCCACTAAATCACAAAACTAGGAGAGGGATAAATAATGGCTATTCACAGTCAGCATACCCACCCCCATGTAAGAGAGTCTGGATATTTTATACAAAGCCACAATGGTTACTCATTTTGTATGTTAAGGAGGAAAGCAAGTGGCTTTGTAAACCTCTGACATACTTTCTGAAAAGTCTTAGGAAAAGCGAATTGCTACTCAGTGTTAGGATTCTGCTATTTTGCCAATAGACGGCACTCACAAAGGCCCTCTGGAGAACACTTCTACACCTTGTATTCCTATATATTATTCCTGGTCCAGTCCAGGCTTCCACACTACTTTCCTGGTGCTTTATGGTCTCTGTAATAATTTCTGTCTCTAAACCCTACCCCGATCATGCCTTGGTGGTGGTATTCTATTCTGTAACTTAATTGCTGGACCCCACTGCATTTCTGACCTCTTTATATCTGCCTTCTGGTTTTTCCTCTCTCTATGCTCCAATTTACACTCTGTTCCTGGCTTTCCTATGTCCTATACTGTAAATGCTCTGGTCATCCCCAATCCAAGTCCCAGTTCTGCCTGGCCTTCATTGGTGGTTCTCTGATTCATTGCACCTGGTTGATTGCTTGCACCTGGTTCTCTCCATGCACTTCTGCTCCTCCCTTGAGCCTCCAGGTATTTGAGCCCTGCGAATGCAGAGTGCAGCGGCATTCTACATACTCTGTTGTTGTGTCTCCTTGTTATCTGTTTGTGATCCTCTAGCTATATTCCAGGTTTGCCTCTGCTTTCAGTTTTCATTGTTGGTTGATTCTATGGTTCTGCTCAAATTAGTTATTTGTCTCTGTTGCCATTTCCTTATTTTTTTTGCCTCTTTGTTTGCCTGTTTGCTTTGACACTACATCCTGTTCACACACACCCAGACCTGTGTTGTATATGTTGATTCCCGTCTTCTATTTCCGTTTTCCTGTTCTGGCTGTGTATTCCTGTCCTGTCATAGCTAGTGTGCAGATTCCTCTTTGTTTCCCAGTTTGCCATGAATCTAGTTCTGATTGTACACATCCAAATCTGCTTTATATATCCAGATTCCTTGTGCTTTACTCCTGTCTTCATTTTCTGGCTGCATATTCCTGTCTAGTTATGATGCATATTTCTAGTATATTGCAGTTTTGTGTGTTCCAGTATTGTTCATGATCCTACTCCAGTCCAGATTTTCCCAGAGCCTGGTTCCTGCTTCTGTATACCTTCCACTGTTGTCCTTGTCTTCTTGTGTTTATAAATCAGAACAACCCAGCACTCCCTCTCCACAGGAGCTACTGGGTGTCTGCCTGGAGTCAGCAAGATGTATCTATTTCTTGTCTTTTTGTAAGATCTTTTTCACCTCACAGAGAGATAACTTCCAAGGAGCAGGGAAAATCATCTCACTGCTTCTAACTTCCCGTTTGCACTTGCATTATCTTGATAGGTTACCCTGCAGAGTTCCTGTTCCAACCTGCTTCTGTCCTGTTTCCCTCCAAGCCTGCAGGTATTCTCTTGTTGGTATTAAAACCCTTCTCTAGAAATCATTTGTCCCTACACAGAGCAAGCATCCCCATTGTGCTGCCTTGTCTTGAAATTAGCAAGTCTCCCTGAAAGCTTGTCATGGAATGTTAGATGGATGTGTGTGGGATGCAATCCACTTGGTACTGACATTGCATTGGCTGACATATAATATGGCAAGTATTTAAGCTTGGCATGGCAATTGTTAACATCATTTGGGTTGCACTTCTTATGATGTAGGTTATAAATGTGTTTGATAGTTAAACAAGTTAGATATTTGTTTATCCACACATCAATCAATCAATCATAGGCATTTATACTGTGCACTACTCACCCGGAGGGTCTCAAGGCGCTTGGGAGGGGGGGGGGGGGGGGTCCGCACTGCTCGAACAGCCAGGTCTTGAGCTTCTTCCTGAAGGAGAGGTGGTCTTGGGTCAGGCGTAGGTCGGTCGGGAGGGAGTTCCAAGTCTTGGCGGCCAGGTGGGAGAAGGACCTTCCTCCTGTTGTCGCTCTGCGGATGCGGGGGACGGCGGCGAGGGCGTGACTGGTCGAGCGGAGATGGCGTTTGGGAGCGTAGAAGTTGAGGCGGCTGTTGAGGTAAGTCGGGCCTTGGTTGTGTAGGGCTTTGTGTGCGTGGGTGAGGAGCCGGAAGGTGATTCTTTTGTTGATCGGGAGCCAGTGCAGGTCTCTCAGGTGTCTGGAGATGTGGCTTCGTCTGGGGACGTCGAGGATGAGTCTCGCCGAGGCGTTCTGGATACGCTGGAGTCTCTTCTGGAGCTTGGCGGTGGTTCCGGCGTAGAGGGCGTTGCCGTAGTCCAGACGGCTGGTGACGAGGGCCTGGGTGACCGTCTTCCTGGTCTTGGTGGGGATCCACCGGAAGATCTTACGTAGCATGCGCAGGATGTTGAAACAGGACGAGGAGACGGCGTTGACTTGTCAGGTCATGGAGAGTGAGGAGTCCAGGGTGAAGCCCAGGTTGCGTGCGTGGTCTGTCGGTTTGGGTGCGTTGCCCAGGGCGGGGGGCCACCAGGAGTCATCCCAGGCAGAGGGTGAGGAGCCCAGGATGAGGACTTCCGTCTTGTCTGTGTTCAGTTTCAGGCGGCTGGTCGTCATCCACTCGGCCACGTCTTTCATCCCTTCGTGTAGGTTGGCTCTGGCGGTGGCGGGGTCGTTGGTAAGGGAGAGGATCAGCTGGGTGTCATCGGCATAGGAGATGATGTGCAGGTTGTGTTGGCGTGCGATGGCCGCAAGGGGGCTCATGTAGACATTGAAGAGGGTGGGGCTGAGCGAGGAGCCCTGAGGGACGCCGCAGATGACTTCCGTGGCTTCTGATCTGAACGGGGGGAGGCGGACTCTCTGTGTCCTTCCGGCGAGGGTGAAGGGTGTTACATTGTCATACCTTTGTGGAGTTTTGTATGGATATGTGTCCACCTTACTGTGTGTCCCTACAACTACTTTATCTAGATGTATGGTGAATTCTGTTAGTGCTGTGTTTGCTTTCATGTCTTGCACTTACACACTAAGACACACGGGCATGGCACTTGGATATGCTATTGGTTGTCCCTGATATACCTCAATTGACAGGACCTGTGCACATTGAGCTTTTCAGGCATGTGCAAAAGTACTGCACCCCAGCCTTTCAGGGTTCCCCCTGAAAGGGGCATGCCTATTCTGCAGAGAGTGTTCCCATTATGCCCTTAGAATGCTTCTCACAATACTTCTTTGAAATCCCTATTACTGACATTGCCTTTTCATGTGGGTGAATTGTGAGAGTCCAATACAGAGTTGTAGCAGAGAAGGTGTGTTTCATTTTACTGACACATCCATATAGATGTATCTTTTATATCAAAACAGGACCTTGCATGTGTGCAATGTGAGTGTGTCACCCAGATGAATAGGTGTGATATTGATGAGGAGGTGCTGCTGTGTGATACAATTTAATGCACACATTACTATCACTGATTGTGAGTTGTATATACATGTCAATTTGTGTACAATGTGCATTTGCATTAACAGTGATTTGAACATGCAGGGCATCCTACAGATGTATTTGGTTCATATATTTAAACAATCTCAAACAAGGTCTAAGTATGTGTGACCAAGCCACCCCAACACCCTTGCCTGGTTCATGGTGAGACATCGTTTTGCTGAGGTGTCCCTGGAAGCAGGTAGTAGTATGACTAATCGTTGGTTTCTTCTGTGGCAGTGCTGATTGTGATCCAGCAGGTACAGCAGCAGCAGGATGTGTAGGATCTGCTCAATGGCGGTATAGGATGTGTAGAGGTGAATTTCGCCCTTATATCTCTCCCTTTCCACCTGTTGGACCACCACGGTCACGCCATCTGTAAGGCAACTCATAATTGGGTCTGCGGTTACACTGGCGGTCCAAGCCTCCGACAGACTGATTGGCCTATTTTGCTTATGTAACTGCATGTCTTGTAAACTGCACTTGGACACACAGTGGTGCGGTGGTTGATCCAATGCTGATGCCACAGCGGTCTTGGTGCACCAAACTTGGAATCAGGCGCTTAGTTTACATTGTTGTAGGTGTCTCCAAATACTTTGATTAAAGTGGTAGTAGCAGCCAAATATGGCTGTGAGTGGTTAAAGGTTTAGGATAGTTTGAATCATGGCTTGTCCAAAATCCATTATTATTTTATGTGGGGTGGAACTGTTTGTTTTACTATTAATGTGGTGTAATAGTTCTGAAGAAGTACTGCTTTGTTTATTAGGTAGTCGGTCATATTCAAATGGTATATTAGCATTTTGGCACTTGCCATGTCTGGTGTATATCTGAGTTACTGCTTTGTGGCACATTTTGAAGATGCCATCCAGTATCCATGTTTGACATTGCATTAGTTTCAGTAAATTATCAGTGGTAGTAAATATTATGTTAATTTTGTTCTTGTTTAGGTTATCATATAAGAGAAAGGGTTCATCATGATGAGTAATGGTTAAGTGTTTAGGAATTTGGGTATCTTGGTATCTTCTAGGGGCCTGAGGGGTGTCAGTGGTGGCTTTTTTGTTTGTGATATAAAGCCTTTTAAGGTAGGTAAAAGTGGTAGCTGGCTTTTTATGTGTTCTGGGATTTTGGGATGTACATATTTTAATATTTTATGTGTTTGTTGGCTTTGTGGAACTGGTACTTTCCTCTCTCAAATCTTGTAGTGCATGCCTTACTTCAAATCCTGTGATATTTGGGGGATGGTTTTGTTCCTTTACATTAATAACAACATCATTTTTGTTGCAGCCCTCCCATAGCATGCGTTAGATTAATATTTAGTAGATTTCCAGTTGACTGTTTCTTTGCTTGCACTTTCTTTGCTGTAAGTGTAGCCCATGTGACACAGTAATTGTTTCTTTCTGGGAAGTGATGTTTCCTGCTCTTTCTGTCATTTTTGTCTGAAAATAGTATAAAAATATAAATTATAACATGTTCAAAAAATGTAAATATGTTTACCAATTATATACAAATTCATCTGTTTTTGTTGCAAATTTATAATTATATGTCTGCTCTTGCTGAAAATTGGACTCTTTTTTTTTGTTTTTCCATTGAGTGTCGGGTAATGTGAGTCAGGTGCCTCCTTTTCTGTGGGAGAAAAAAGGTGTTTCGTTTTATTTTTAACATTCATTTGTGAGTAGCTAGTAGGGGTAGAGGGAGCTTAGTACATTTCTACTCATTTTAGTGTGAGTTTGTGTTTATGAAATGTATTAATTTACAGATTTTTTGTTAGCCTTTGTCCAGGTATCTAATTTTTTTCCCCTGTAGTTTGATAACAACATCAAAGTTGTAGTAATTGTTTTGTAGCATTTGTATTAGGAGGCATAACAGTAGTAGAGTGTTCAGTTAGTTAATTATTATTTTAGTATTTAAAACAACTATTAGTCTATACGTATTGTAAATAAATGCTTTACTTACTTTGGAAGGCAGTTGCATATATTGTTCCATTTCTGTTTATAGATTTAGTTTGGAAAATCTGGCAGAATCTTGTCTTCTTGCAGCTTTTTTTAATTTTTGGACTAGTAATTAGTTTTTTTTTGTATGCCTTTTATATTGTTAAATACATTTATTGGTTAATTTTATTGGTTTATTTTGTTTGCATTGTGTTTTTTTCTGTCTATTTTATCTTTTTTCTGTTATTGCCTTTTATGATGAACTGTAATTATCATGTATTTTATAGAGTTGTTTATATAATGTAATGTAATATTTGTTAATAAATATATTTCTGTATTAATATTTTGATCGTTTGGTTTGTTTTCCTTTCTTTTGGGTTATGTGTGTTTTTCTAATAGTGTGCAATTATTATAATACTGTTAGAATACTGATAATTTGCTAGGGGGAATTTCAAATGTCCTTATGTATAATACTGTGGTTTGTATGTTTTTGCTTTAAACCTATTGATTTTATTTGATATTTATGCAGTCAGTATTTTAAGCTCCAATATTTGTATGCATTTATCTGTTTGTTTAAAGGGCAAGATATGTTTCATTCTGCCAATTTTGTTATTGATGTAAGTGAAAATATATATTTATGACAGCAACATTTTGGTAATCAATATTATTTAAGTATAAGAAGACAATATTTTTTACTAAATATTTTCAGATATTCTAGGGAATTGAAATTGTTCACATAGATATTATGTCAATGATCCATTGATCCATCTCCAATAGTACCAGTCTCACCTTATGCCAAAAGATCCATGCTACATTATTAATTGCTAGACAACATATTATAGAAAACACAGCCTTTAAAGGGAGTGATCAGTTCAACATTTACTCCCCTTCTGAATCTCCTTGATTTCTCCTTCATCTAACACACTTATAATAAATATTGTAAGAACCACAAGAGATCTCAAGAACATCGATCATGATGCTCTCGCAAAATTGATTACCTCTCTGGCTCAGTCACAACACAGTAATGGCAATCCTTCACCTCTCATATATGATTATAACAATTATCTGGCCCAATGCGTAAATGAAGTTGACTCTCTGAAGACAAAACTCAAATCAGACAAAATAATTGTGGTCTAGTACAACACGCACATGACCAACCACAGGAAAACCCAAAGGGCTGCTGAGAGAAACTTGAGGAAACAACATTTGAACATTCTAGTGGCCTCCAGGACACAGAAATAAAAATCATGCATGTCAAGTCCAATGAATGCTAAAGCCTCATTTTATCCAACAATATTTGACATGGCCAGAAATTGCTTCAAGGAGCTCTTTAGGATTCAGAAATCTTACCCATAGGACAATCACTGATACAAATAAGCAGCTCAAGACGTGATGAATTTGCTGAGTTCTTCTCTCAAAGAATAATACACATCACAAGATAAACTGACACACACCCTTCATCTCCTATAACATTATCTCCAATGAAACCTACTCTTCTAAATAGAGCATCTTCATATCCATTTTTACCAAAACTATCAAGAAAGTGATTGCTTCATGTGAAAATGTGTTGGTTCCCCATCTACTACAAATAGAGCAATTCCAGCCACTATCAAATTCACTATTAAAGACAATCTGGAAACTATCAGACACGTCACTTAGCTTAGAAATATAAGCGGAAGATTATGTAATATGTCTTGTTAATATGATGAGAATATTTATTAATGGATAAAAGGATTTAGTAATATAGATCTCAATATTTTATATAAAATTGTGACCAAACTCCTAGTTCCAAGAGTACTGGGCAAGTTACTAATTGTAAAGTATTGCTGTATTGCTGTCAGAGGCCAACTAACTGATTACAACACTAAACTCGCTAACCTTGAAAAGACAGTACCCATTCAGACCGTAACCAGAAAATTCAGTCCCTCCATCCCAAATACAAATTTCAAGAAAGCAAGACAAATGTTAGTATTTACACACCTCTGCAGAAACATAGCACTTGTTGTGACTCCTAAATCCACTTTGCCCCTTTCAAAGTCATCAGCCCACCTTCACACTAGGTGGCAGATTATGATCTAGTTAAAAAACTCTTCTGGCTGAATCGGTCTCAGAATTGTTTTAGATTGAATTGGGTTCTGCGAGTCCGACCGACCGATTACGATGCTTCCCAACATCGTTCAGTCGGATTCGTATTGACCTCAATGGGAGCCTGTGTTCGGAAAGAGAACAGACTCCCATTGAAAAAAGGGGTTGTTGGGGAAAATATTACACCCTGTGGCAGGCACCACATGGTGCCTGCCACACTGTGCGTGGTTGGAAAGAGGGGTCACATGGGTACCCCCACGGCCCCACCTGGAGAACTCAGGGTGAAGGGGGACCTGTTATGGGCCCCCAAAGTCAGTTTTCGACAGCCATTTTGTGTCAGGCAAACCTTACCGGAACGGCTGTCCAAATTGGTCATCGTAATTGCACGTTCGGGATCCATGTCCATATAGCTAAACGAATTGGCTGTGAATGACTCCGTCTGTTCGAATGCCGTTTGAAACTGATTTGGACAGCCCGAACGGTTTCCTTGCATCATAATCGGTCATCCGGAAATGTGTCCGATTCAGTCGGAAACATAGGTTCTGAATTGGATTCACTGAATCCGAATCCCATTCGGAGCCTTTCCGGACGGCATCATAATCGACCCAAAGGGCTAATAAATATAACCTCATCAACTCTTTTGTGAAGTAACTTCTCTAGTGTCACCCAGAAACATTATTTTACTTTAAACTAGCTAGCACATTTCACAAAGCCCTTCTCCAGTTTACTGACATAGTAAAAGTACCATTGCACACCAGAGGAGTTGAAGTGAACATGTCTATCCCTGGAAATCATGAAAGTCAAGAAAGCAAGTCTGTAATGCAAACAGTGTTTAGGCTTCTTTTGCCAAGTGCCAGATGGTGGAATATCAATCCAGAAGCGATCAGGCTTAATTCAGATATTGTATCCTTCCAAAAAGATGGAATAATGGATACAATCATTAAGAAATGCATAGCTTTTAGACACTCTGGAATTCCAAAGGCCTGATTCAGAAAGAATGTGCTTTTAGTACCCATGACTTACTCTTGAATTGCATTAGTAAGCCAGGAAAAATCCGTAACTACTCCTGTCTTTCTACTGTTTTCTGTAGTAAACCAGGAGTAGCTCAGAGTGGGAATAGCTAAGAGTGAGCCACACCTACTCTTACAAACCCCAAAGTACTCACTTGCCATTTCCTTACAAATTTGCCCCTTTGTACAGCCATCTTGGAATGCTTAAAAAACTATTTAAAGATGGTCACCTGTCCAATACAACAGCAGCCAGTGGACTAAAAGGGGCGTGTGGGTGGGCAAACATAGGCACTATCGAGGAGAAATGCTTTTATTTCCCCTTTCTTTGCCAATACTGCACTGAACAGAACACGTACAAAGTAGGAAATGTTTTAAAGTTAATCTGGAAGGTACCCTTCCAGTACAAAACCTATGCTCAACTCCTGCAAACACCCTTGCACTATGATGCAAAGTTGTGTGTGTGGCATTAAGCATCATGAAACTGCTTCAGCAGTGGGGAAAGCGCAGGACAGTGTCATAACGCTGCAGAGGTGTTGGGGATTTCGAGAAAAACATAGATGTCATGCACATAGTTATTTTATTTCATGTTCAAACATCTAACCATGCTGGTGCTTGTTTTGCTTGTGCCAGCATCTACAAAAGATGGAACAAATACTTACTAGGTTCACTATAGCCCTTTGTCAAACACCTCCGTTGTTATATGGTATGTGGCTACACGCCAATAGGATATACACACATTATGCGTTCTATAGTACTTCCGATAAAAACTTTGCATGATATAAATATATGCTCAAATAAACTGCTGTGGAATGGAGATTTTCTGGTTCATCGGAAAGCTTTCTTTCTGAAACAGACTCGCTCACGTCTCTGGCCCATAAATCTCACATCCCGAGCTAGGAATAGACAGCCTTTCAGAAGTGCTTTTATTGAAGACTCATATCTCTTGCTAATTGCTATGGTCTAAATGAAGGATTTACTATTTGTGGACAAAAGTTTAGCTCGTGGTCATAAGGCCTCTGAACATAATTTGCTAAGATTTGCACAGCTCATTTCCTTTGGGGCCCAATACTACTATAATATCCCCCATAAAAAATACTATTATCTCTGGATACAGTGTGATTTCTGCAAATTAATGACATAAGTAACATGGGCCATTGCTTTTAAGACTACGCTGTTAAAATAACAGTAAATACAGAGTTGATCGGAGTGGAAGCAAAACAAGTGTTTTTTTAATCTTGTGTGATTGCAAAACTCTCGAGGGTACGTTTTTAACCTGTTATAGCAGCATGTATTTATTTTCCAGTGTAATACATTTACCCTTCTTTCGATGGAGCAAGAATCCCAAACACCTTTGCATTCGCCAAAAGCTCACACAGGGAACACATACTGTAAAACTCAATATTGAAACTGAGAGAAAATGTTTTTTGCCAACATTTTGCAGACTGAGGTAAACGCGAACCAATCAATTCAAGGGTAAACCATTTTAAAACCTGGACATTTTAGTTGCACTGGTTTTAGAAGAATAATAAACACTTTTTAGAAGAATAAAAACCAAATAATAGCCACATCATTCATTATGCCGACATCAAGAGTAAAACATTCACCGGTTTGACACATATGTACGAGCAATTTAATGTCGATATTACTGCGGTACTTTTCAAAATATTTTAATTGGACTCTTGCACTTTTCTGGGGTTCAGATTTTTGATAGCTTTCCAGGCCATGATACCGCTATTTGCATCCACTAACCCCAGGCACCTCCTCCATTCAGCGTAGCCCCGGATGAGCATTAAACCTGCGGATGCGATTATTGTATGATAAAGTATTGATTTTGCGAAAAACCCTCTAACATCATCTTTTTAGAATTAGCATTTACTAGAAAAAAAATTACAAGAACTAACCCAAAACCAAGTCAAGTGATTCTCAGAAAACGAATCATGTATTTATTCCAGTTATGAATTAAAATGTTACCAATGATTTTTTATTAATGCAACATCATTCGGTAATATTACAGGCGCATTTATCGGCCCAATAAAGGAGAGAGAACAAGAAATGCTAAAATACATGTTTTCGTGAGTAAATAATGTAGCAGGTAATCTAGATCAATGAATAACTTTTAGAATCGTTTCTGTTCTTATTCTGTTTCTCGCATTTCTACTATCATTGCAGATAGCTAGCTGAGACCAAAAGATTTTAAATATATAGTCATCGAGGAATGTCTTGTGTTAATGTAGCTAACTGGAGACTGTTGTCAGTTTCCTCTAATGATTCACGATTTTGCATTCACAAGACGAAAACAAGCATAAAGTATTGTTAGCAATGAGGGCTCAGCATCACAGTGATGTGTATACCGCGCTTCTGTCCATGTCAAATCATGTAGCCGGTGACATCAATTTCATTTATACATGTCCAAATTTGCATAGCATTTCTGAATTGCACTGGTGCAAGTTACATTTTAAGTGACACCAACTTTTGTACTGTCCTGCTGATGCACATTTTAAATGGACAGAATGCAGCTGTCGTTTTTGTCAGGACTTCGGGGTGTTGATGCAAGATTGTGCCTTGACCAGTCAGTATAAGCAACAAATGTTGGTCCAGAATTTACCCGACAGTAAAGCAATCTATGTAATCAGTCCGTGTTTGTTTTCAATATGAAAAGCTAGTGACAGGTAAAAATGACATAAACATTTTTTTTAATACCATAGCCCTGGATTGAGTTGTAACTTAGATGCGAGAATTAACTAACAGTAACGTGCACAAAATAAACTACATACTGGCACCATGGAACGTAGAATTGAAGTATAAATAAAATGGAAATATGAGCAAAATACAATGAATATTTTCAAATATACTTTTGACAGTAACTCATTTCAGTTAGGATTATTGGAAGATAGCTGGTCAACAACAGTTTAAATTACCCATTCAACCTAGGTAATTCGCTTTATTGCACTACAAAGTATTTGGACAAATTGGGTGATGTCCAGAGACCTACATTCTTACAATTGCCATTGAACAAATAGATTCGACTGCTAGGTCACCTCAATTGAATCAGAATCAGACAGTACTTTATTCGGCTAAAATCATTAACCATGAAAGTAACAACAACGTAAACAGCATACTACATAAAGAAACTGACTTAAAAGTAGACATACTAATTATATTTCATGTATACTAATAGTTTTCCTTAATTTCAAAACATGTTTAAAATAGTTTAAAAGAACCACAACAGCAAAAACAGTATCCATTCTCTGACATAAAGGAATGCTAAGCGACATCTTTTTAAATTCATATCTTTGATAAGGGGAATTAAAAATTTTCGACGGGGAATAGAATAGAATTTACAAAAAAATAAAATGTGGATGTCGGATTGGGACGAGGAATCATCACAGGGGCAGGTAGGTAAAGTCTGTGACCATAAATTCATCTTTGGGAAGGACAAAAGTCTAAAAACAAGATTCAATCTAAAGCCGGTTAAAAGAAATTGATCGTAGTTTGACATCAACAGGGTCAAATAGAGCTGTACCTTTACTCCAGTCAGTATCTGGTTATGCCAAGCAACTGTCTTTTTACTGGCCTCTGCTCTTCTTCTTTTATCCATGAGGTAACCCAAACTCAGTGTTTTCAAAGATCTTCTGGGTATAGTTCCCATAGATAATGGATCCTCGTAGTATTCGCAGTGACCAATATCCAACATAAATTGCTTAATATATGCTAACCATTCGACCCTGGCCGAATTTTCCATATTCAGAATATCCTGTATCACAGCCCGGTTAACTACACATTCATTAGTAGTCCACACCCTGTGCCACACGAGAATGGGCTGTATTCTAATTAAATCTGATAAATAAAGTTGACCCAACTCCACATGGCAAATGTAAGTAGAAACACTCTGTGGTACAGATAAAACTTCCCGTAAAAAATTATTTTCAACAATTTGTAGTGGGTCATTATTAGAAAAGCCCCAAAGTCCCACACCATAGAGGGCCACGGATATACATGTGGCATTGTATATGGTCAAGATTTCTTTTATTGGTTTTTTTCCCCAGCTTTTTCATGAAAGTCCTAACGGCCATTAAAGTTTTTTGGAACAGAAGAGTTCTGGCCTTTATGGCACTTAACCATCCTCCCAGTTCAAGAAACAAAATACCCAAATAGGGAAAAAACGAGATATTTTCCAAGGGAACGTTGTTTAAAAACATGGTTTTTGACTTTTTACCAGATTTTGTTCCGCAGTTCATGGAGTATGTTTTACCTCAGTTAATTTTCAGATCTAAACTCAACATGAACTTTTCAAAGGATACTAACAAATTCTGTAAGGCCAAGGGGGTTCGAGCCATTAGGACAGCATCGTCCGCATACATGAGCGCAGGGATCGACCTCTTCCCCACTCTAGGCATATCCCTACACTCCTGTAGAAGACGATTCTCAAGTCCATTAATATCAAGGAGGAAAAGGAACGGGGCCAGAACGCAGCCCTGGCATACTCCGCGCCCCACTCCAAATCTTCTAGTACATTCTCCCCGACGGCCATAGCGGACTGATGCTGTGGCACCTGAGTATAAATCTCTCAAGAAGCGAATTATGGCATCCTCAACGCCCAATCCTTGCAAGATATCCCACAATTTGGTATTCGATAAGCAGTCAAATGCCGAAGACAAATCAACAAATGTAAAATATAACCGTTCCCCTTTAACCCTAGTATATTTTTGTTGGATCATCATTAAATTTAGGCATTGTTCCACGGTTCCCAAACCTTTCCGGAAGCCGTACTGTAGATCACTCAAAGTTTCATTATCTTCAGCCCAATTCTGTAATCTTGCCAAAATTATTCTCCCAAAATTTTTTACAGATGAATCAAGAAGGGAAATTGGCCTATAACAAGCACACTTTTGTCTCTCACCCTTCTTGAAAATTGGCACGATTATTGAAGTAAACCAGGATGAATGCATACCGATTGCTAGGGCGGCATTAAAAAGCTGTGCCAACATGGGACCCCAAATCTCCACATTTGCTTTATATAAATCTGCAGGGATCCCATCTGGACCAGCAGCCTTTCCACCCTTAGTTGCATTTAGTCCGATTAAGACTTCCTCCAGGGATATCACCAGCTTTTCCTCACCCATTACAGCATTCACAGATTTAAGAACATTAGTCGAACATGGGGCATCCTGCGAGCTATATAAGGTTGAGAAATGTTCCACCCATTCCTCTTCGGTAATCGCCGTCTCAATACGAGCCTTATGACTGTCGAAGAGAAAAGGGGCATTCACTGCCCTCCAAAATGCAGATACATCTTTGGACTGTGCAGCCTCGCAAAGTGCTTCAAGGGCCTCCTTTTTTATAACATTTTTCCTATTTTTCAGGACCTTAATATAAGAATTCCTTAATCCTCTTATTACTAAATGATCCCGGGGTGATCTATGAATGGCATTTTTCAAGTCACTTAGTGCCCTGGTACAACCTCAATTGATTCATCGCAGTTCCTAGTAACTTTAGTTCATAATATACACAGACTAGGATGGTTGCATTGTATAACTTGGTTACAAAATGCTTCCACCTCAGAGCGCGCTTCGTGAAATCAGGAACTGAGCAATAATTCAGAGAGTTGTTGCCTAATGGGGAGGTCCCCTGAAGGGCCACCTTTTCAGACAATGTAGATGTAGGCAGGATAGAGATACTCCAGGTGTACAGAAAGTGTTAAAATGACATAGTAAATGAGGAACAGGTGAGAACAGAATCAGAGGGTCTGGACACCACTGCATGCCCATGAAGGGTATTTATTTATTTATTTTTGACATTTAATAGAGCGCGAACAAATGCCCGCAGGCGTCTCGGAGCTGTACTGTTGTAAACTCTCCTATGCTCGGCTTCTTACTCTTAGAGGTTAAACAACCAGGTTTTCAGCTGCTTTCTGAATGATAGTAGATTTGGGCTAGATCTAATGGATTGGGGGAGCGTATTCCATAATTTCGGGGCAGCAACCAGAAAACGTCTGTCTCCCCAGGTGACCAGTTTAGTACGGGGTACCACCAGACCATTTAGTTTGGCTGAACGGAGAGATCGGGAAGGATTGTATAGAATGAGGTGATCTCTCAGAAATTGAGGGGCTTGTTGGTGCAATGATTTATAAACTATGCACAAGGTCTTGAATTTAATTCTGTTCCTGATGGGGAGCCAGTGATAGCTTCTCAAGGTGTCAGCTATAGGTTTAAATCTAGGGATTCCCGAGAGAAGTCTAGCCGCTGCGTTCTGTACTGTCTGCATTTTCTTGATGACCCTGATTTGAGCATTGGCTAGCAAGCCGTTGCAGTAATCTAATGCAGACAGGACTAGAGCGCTGACTAGTGTCTTGCCTACGCTTTTTGGGAGAAATGGAAGGACCTTTTTTACCAGCCGTAGTTTGTAAAACGCCGTAGAGGCCGTCTGGTTAGCATGAGCCATGAAATTCAAGTTGTCGTCAAAGATGACGCCTAGATTTCTCACCTTAGGGGTTGGTTTAGGCAAGGCTCCATAGGATGATGGCCACCAAACTGATGACCAATTAGGACTAAGATGACCGAATGTTACCACCTCGGTTTTTTCGGAGTTCAGTTTTAAACAGTTTGCTGACATCCATTGTCCGATGGCCAGCATACCTGCTTTAAAACTCTCCGCTACAGTTTCCCCATCATTTTTGACGGTAAGAATCAACTGAGTGTCGTCCGCATATGAGGTAAGGTTCATCCCGTGGGCTTTGATGGTTTTAGCCAGGTCCGACACATAGATGTTAAATAGTGTCGGACTTAGGGATGAACCTTGAGGTACCCCACATGGCAAGGACAGTTCCGCTGACTCGAATCGTCCTAGGGTAACTGCCTGTGATCTATCCGTCAAAAAAGAAGCCAGCAGATCCCTGGCTAGGCCTAGCCGCCCATCTTTTCAACACGGTCGACCAAGATCTTATGGTCGACCATGTCGAAGGCAGCCGATAGGTCTAGAAGCACCAGCAGTGCTGAGCCTCCTTGATCTCGGATTAATCTGATGTCGTCCGCCGCTTTGATTAGCGCCGTTTCTGTTCCATGAAACTTGCGAAATCCAAATTGGATTTCATCGAGAAGGTGGTGTTGCTCGATAAATGCTGCAAGTTGGATGTTCATGGCTTTTTCTGCTACTTTGGCCAAAAAAGGGAGGTTGGCGATAGGCCTATAATTTTTTAACTCTGTTTTATCTAGGCCAGATTTTTTCAGAAGGGGCTTCAATAAAGTTTTTTTTAGAGGGATCGGATAAATTCCTGTGCAAAACATCAGATTGCAGATGTGGGTTATGACTGGGATCAAGGTGTCCATTATTGGGTGGAGAGTTTTCAAGGGGCAAGGATCCAGTGCTGAGCCTGATTTAATGGACCTGATGATATCCTGAACTTGATTTTCTGGTAGAGCCTCCCAGAGGAGAATCTGGAGACTGAATAAGTCGTTTTGATTGGTTTTATTTGATTTGAAGAGAGCAGGTTTTGCATGGTGATGTCATGATTGTTTCATGATTAAATCAGTTGCCTCCCTCATTCACCATGTCCAGGGAAGTTGAGAATCTCCATCCATACTTACGTCACCACAATAGTTTTCTATCTTTCAGCATTCACTATTTGGTTATTTTGCAGTCGCAGGGCCAGATGTACGACTCTTACAATTTGCGAGTCACAAATTGCATCCGTTTGCGGCTCGCAATTTGTGACTCGCAAAATGTAATTTACAACAGTGTCTTAGACACTGTTTGCGATTCCTAATGGGGTCACAAATTCCATTCCTCATTAATATTCATAAGGTAGGTGCAATTTGCGACTCAACTAGGAATGGCTAGCACTCCCAGGGATGGTGGACTGCTGGGGTCAGCAGACCACAGCTGCGGCCCGTGGAGGGAGTTACGGTGGGGCAGGAAGGCGGGCGGGGGAGGAGCAGGGTGGTGGGTCCTAAAAAACGGAATATGGATAATTGGAGGTAAGTAAATATTTTAATAAATAAAAATAATTTTGTATCGCGCCCTGCATCGCAAAATGCGACCACCATGTCTGTGACTGCTTTTTAAATAAAGCAGGTTTCTTTTTTAAATTGCAGCTCATTTTCCTTAAGGGAAAACAAGATGCATGTAAAAAAAGAAAAAATGAAACGTTTCTGTCCGTGGAACCACTGCCTGCTCATAAAAAATATTTTCGCATCCATTCACAAAGGGAAAGAGGTCCCCTGGGAACCACTTCCAGTTTGCGAGTGGCTTACCACCTACTTGAAGTAGGTGGTAAACTGTGAGTGTTTTGTGACTGCAATTGAGGTCACAAAACAATTGTACATTGAATTGTGAGACGCTATTAGGAAGGGACGCCCTTGGCACTCAACTTCCTAATAGCGACTTGCAAACCCTATTTTGCAAATTGGAAGTAGGTTACCAACTCGCAAAATAGGGTTTGTACATGGGCAGACCTATTTTGGGGTCTGATTTCCCATTTGCGACCGCAAAAAAACAGTTGAACACCTGTCCCGGAATGTTTTGAAAAATTAGCTTATGCATGATGTCCTACCTTCGCTCCTAATAATAAATAAATCAAAATGGCAGTCAAGTGTTTTCGAAAAATATCTCTCATATCCTCAGAAATCGGCCCATAGTCTGACATCACATGGTAAACATAGGAAACGTTGTGCCTTGTAATGGTTTCAGGCTGAGCAAAGCTATCCCAGGGCTCACACAATGATAAAAATGTGCATTTCAGAAGAAATCCAAGTGCATTGCTTTTCTGATGTAATATGTGATTCACACAAGTCAAAGTTCCTATTTATCTTGTAGTGTATAGCTATGAGTGTAAACGTTCTAATTTGGTTTCGTTTTGTGATTTCGATTCATAGATTTACAGAAGTTTTACTGCTTAAATATAATAAATATGCGCCAGGTACCTGACCTGACCAGCTAGTCATTTATGTAGCATTTTATACCATGGTGTACTTTTTTTAACACTTTTGTTAGGGTAGGTAGTATTACTTAAGAAAAATCAAATAAAGAGTTCTGAAGTGAATATGCCATCTTATTGTCCCTTTTCCGGCAAAAGTAACAAAAGTACTTTTAATAACTAAACTACATATCATTGCTCCTGCAGCTGAGCCTGAGTAGAGGTCATTTTAGGTGTAGGTACGTTTATGTAGCAGCTGAGATTAGTTAATCCAACATAGCCTTTGCCCAACCATCATGTGTGTATGCTTGATAAAGTGAGTTTCCAGGTGGAGAATAAAACAATGCTTTCAATGTATGTTTCTTATCGGGAACTTGCCTTCACTCAACCTGTTTGGTCTCAAAATGTAAAAACAGTGAATATTTGGGATGTCAGTTGATGGTAAGGAATCTGCTCAAAATTGAATAATGTGGCAATAAAGGGACATTTGACTACTTCAAGCCAGAGAGTAATGGATCGGCGATCGAAATTACAAAGATTTCCTGCACAAACTTCTTGAAGTTTCTATTTTAAAATTTACAACGTTTGCATAGGTTGCAAAGTTCTTTTTTTTTAACACTGTCAACAATTCCTCCAAAACTATCAGTAACTTGGTGAATTAAAGAGAGGATATTTATTTTGATTTAAGGCCTGATTGTGAGTCTGGTACTCTTGGGACCGCCAGATTCAAGGTGTGTCATCAGTGGACCACCTGCTGCGCCAGTGAACAGTTGTTCCCTGGTGGAGGCTCAGGAGCACCACAAAGCATTATGCTGAGCAGGGACTGGCGCAGTCCAGCTCAGCATATTTTTAGTTCTTGCACCGCTATAAAAAAACTGGTGGTGCAAGAGCAAAGTAGGGCCCCCATGTCCCCACCCCCATGGGGATACATTAAGGGGGGGCACATCATGTGCTCCCCTGTCCGTATTCCCCTTAGTTCCAGCAAGGCATGGACATGGCCGTCCATGCGTGCTGGAACTTTTTGGTCGTTCTTATTGCGGTGCCTGTTTTCAAGGAACCGCCATGAAAATGACCAGAGGACAGACAACCATATTAGGAGTTGCATATTTTCAGCTCGTAATATTGTCGGCGGTCCTTGCATGGCTTTGGTATAGCCGAGGCAGCATTGCACCGGTGCTGCTGTGCCAAAGCCGTAATCAGGCCCTTATTTTCTATTTACTGAATGCCGAGATGTGAAGAAATAGGTAAATGGATTTTTTTTTCCAACCAAAGATTTGACGCACCTTTGCATTTTACAGTTACAGTCATAGTCTTGCAATGTTTCAGTGGAATACAAGGGAGGTTGTATTTCAATTTCCAGAGTTTAAAGAAAAAGCTTTGGAAGATTTTGGTTTCTGGATGTGAATTCCCAATCAGCAACCACCATAGCATTTAAGTAAACAACAGGGGGTGGTGATGGACAGAGTTTCTGAACTAAGCAGAATACTCTCACCCAGTCAAGAGATCAGGGCTTAATCCAACACCGTTTTTTAGCTCACTGCACCATCCCAGCTCAGAACCTGGCTATATGCAAATTAGTCTGTCCCTGGCCCAGTGTATCATGGGAACAGGGCAAACCAAACTACCAAGCCAATTCTTTCACTGGGAAGGAAACAAGCTACGGGGGACCGGTTTCTGGCATTTCAGCCGTCTTCGGCCCGGCTTGCTTGAATCCTGATGGTGCAATGAGCTAGGGACTCACGTCTGAGTATACCCTTCCACGCTTATGGTGGACAAAATAATTAAACAACAGGGGGTGGTGATGGACAGAGTTTCTGAACTAAGCAGAATACTCTCACCCAGTCAAGAGATCAGGGCTTAATCCAACACCGTTTTTTAGCTCACTGCACCATCCCAGCTCAGAACCTGGCTATATGCAAATTAGTCTGTCCCTGGCCCAGTGTATCATGGGAACAGGGCAAACCAAACTACCAAGCCAATTCTTTCACTGGGAAGGAAACAATCTACCGGGGACCGGTTTCTGGCATTTCAGCCGTCTTCGGCCCGGCTTGCTTGAATCCTGATGGTGCAATGAGCTAGGGACTCACGTCTGAGTATACCCTTCCACGCTTATGGTGGACAAAATAATTAAACAACAGGGGGTGGTGATGGACAGAGTTTCTGAATTAAGTAGAATACTCTCACCCAGTCAAGAGATCAGGGCTTAATCCAACACCGTTTTTTAGCTCACTGCACCATCCCAGCTCAGAACCTGGCTATATGCAAATTAGTCTGTCCCTGGCCCAGTGTATCATGGGAACAGGGCAAACCAAACTACCAAGCCAATTCTTTCACTGGGAAGGAAACAAGCTCCGGGGGCCGGTTTCTGGCATTTCAGCCGTCTTCGGCCCGGCTTGCTTGAATCCTGATGGTGCAATGAGCTAGGGACTCACGTCTGAGCATACCCTTCCACGCTTATGGTGGACAAAATAATTAAACAACAGGGGGTGGTGATGGACAGAGTTTCTGAATTAAGCAGAATACTCTCACCCAGTCAAGAGATCAGGGCTTCATCCAACACCGTTTTTTAGCTCACTGCACCATCCCAGCTCAGAACCTGGCTATATGCAAATTAGTCTGTCCCCGGCCCAGTGTATCATGGGAACAGGGCAAACCAAACTACCAAGCCAATTCTTTCACTGGGAAGGAAACAAGCTACCGGGGACCGGTTTCTGGCATTTCAGCCGTCTTCAGCTTTGTTCAGAAACTCTGTCCATCACCACCCCCTGTTGTTTAATTATTTTGTCCACCATAAGCGTGGAAGGGTATACTCAGACGTGAGTCCCTAGCTCATTGCACCATCAGGATTCAAGCAAGCCGGGCCGAAGACGGCTGAAATGCCAGAAACCGGTCCCCGGTAGCTTGTTTCCTTCCCAGTGAAAGAATTGGCTTGGTAGTTTGGTTTGCCCTGTTCCCATGACACACTGGGCCAGGGACAGACTAATTTGCATATAGCCAGGTTCTGAGCTGGGATGGTGCAGTGAGCTAAAAAACGGTGTTGGATTAAGCCCTGATCTCGTGACTGGGTGAGAGTATTCTGCTTAATTCAGAAACTCTGTCAATCATAACCCCCTGTTGTTTAATTATTTTGTCCACCATAAGCGTGGAAGGGTATACTCAGACGTGAGTCCCTAGCTCATTGCACCATCAGGATTCAAGCAAGCCGGGCCGAAGACGGCTGAAATGCCAGAAACCGGTCCCCGGTAGCTTGTTTCCTTCCCAGTGAAAGAATTGGCTTGGTAGTTTGGTTTGCCCTGTTCCCATGACACACTGGGCCAGGGACAGACTAATTTGCATATAGCCAGGTTCTGAGCTGGGATGGTGCAGTGAGCTAAAAAACGGTGTTGGATTAAGCCCTGATCTCGTGACTGGGTGAGAGTATTCTGCTTAATTCAGAAACTCTGTCCATCACCACCCCCTGTTGTTTAATTACCATAGCATTTAAGGGCCTGATTAGGGTTCTGGCGGTCTTGCGACGGCCAGACTCATGGTGGCGCAGGTGTGGCGGTCCACCATTTTGCAGTTACAACTCACAAAGTCATATCACTGGTGGATCGCCTGCTGTGCCAGGGAACATTCATTACCTGTCTGTGGCGCAGGAGCGCCACAATGCATTATGCTGAGCAGGGACGGGCGCAGTCCTGCTGAGCATATTTTGATTCTTGCCCCGTCAGCCTTTTCATGGCGGAGCCAAAGTTGTAATCAGGCCCTAAGTTCTTTGCATTTCAGCTTAGGTATGCCAGTGTCCCAAATGGGATGGATCCTTATAACGGGCATTAAGCAAATGGCTGCGAACTCAAAGCAGCATTTCACTCTTATGTCTATTCATCTTCAAACCACAAGTTTTCAATTAACCTCCAAACACCTACAAGCCAGTGAAACCAGCCCCCTGCCACCCCCGCAACAGGGATATTCTACATCAGAGGGTGCTTCTGTGAGCTGTTTAAACTGTGTTTAATAGGGACTGTGCACTTCGTTTTTTAACCAGGAGCGGGAGTTACGTTTTATTCAAAAAGTATTGTTAGATTTCAAGTTTTTGAGGCCTTTAACTGCAGGAGTCCAAAGTTGGATTGAGCCTTTCTGTCTCCTGAGATTCTGAACAGGAGAAGTAGCTCACCCGCCCCCGTCCAGCAGATGTCGGACTGGGGATTGGCTATTCAGCTACCAGGGAACTCTGAGCCCTCCCCTCATACCTGCCCAGGCCCCTTAAGCCTTTGACGGGTGCACCCCAAAACACTCTCCTCCATCTTGGGAGTTGCAGCCTACCTGTGCCCCAAATTGCAGTGAGCAGAGTCCAGGTAGTGGTAAGGAGGCAGACTAGTGCTGTCTCTTCCCTCCAAAAAAAGTCTAAAAAAAAACAATTTTCCCTTTCTGTGATTACCGTGTTTGCCTGTGGTTGTTACTGTTTTGAATTGCAGTTTTAACCTGCCTGTGATTGCATATTTTATCACCTCTTTTGTGTTTTAAACTTGTGATTTTTCCTGCCCAGGATTGCTTCCATTTAATGTGTTGAATTGTGGGATTTGCAGTCCAAACTCTGTAGTTTTCCCCTCTCATTCCTGGTGACTATTCAGTTTTCCCTCCAAATTTCTCCATTGCTCTGTGCTAAGACCTGTATGTTAAACAGTGTACCCCCAGCCACCATTTTGTGTTAACAAGCCAGTGAAACCAGCCCCCTTGCCTCCCTCCCAGCAACAGGGATATTCTACATCAGAGGGTGCTTCTGTGAGCTGTTTAAACTGTGTTTAATAAGGACTGTGCACTTCGTTTTTTGGTCAGGAGAGGGAGTAAAGTATTATTCAAACAGTATTGTTAGATTTCAAGTTTGTGAGGCCTTTACCTGCAGAAGACCAATGTATGGATTGAGCATGTCTGTCTCCTAGGAGATTCTGAACAGGAGAAGCAGCTTCCAACTCCCTGGCCAGCAAACCTTGTCTGAGGTCGCTGGGACATTATATGGTCTGCTAGTGGTGGGTACATGTAAATACTGATTGGTGGTTGTTTCTGAGGTTTCTATTGGATTAGGGTTAGTGTCCTCATTGGTTGTGTATTCGAGTGTTCTGATTGGTTTCTGGGTCTATGATTCAATCAATGTAGGGTTAGGATTTATATTGGAAGTAGGGACTAGGGCTTCCTGTGTTATTGGTTGTTGGGACTAGGGTGGGACTAGGGTTAGGGTTATGCCTTTAATTAGAAGTAGTGATTAGGGCTTCTGGTGTGATTGGTTGCTGGACTAGGTGTGGGACTAAGAGTAGGGTTAGGCTTTCTATTGGAAGTAGGGACTAGGGCTTACTGTGCCATTGGTTGCTTGGACTTTGGCTGGGACAACTGGTAGGGCTAGGGCCTCTATTGGACGTGGAGATCAGGGTTTTTGAACTGATTGGGTGCTTGGACTAGGGCTAAGATTGGCTGGTCTCCTATTGGTTCTAGATTTTAGGGCTAGTGTTGTGATTGGATAGTGTTTTGGCTAGGGTTCCCATTGGCTGAAGGGGTCACCTGATTACTAGGGCTATAAAAAGCCAGGGTTAGGACGTCTCAGCCCGGGGGTCAAGGCAAAGGGCGGGGAGGACAAGGGCAGTTGCCTGTTTGAGCCTATTCGAGACTGACCAAGGCCAGAGCTGGAAATGCTGCCCATTTTCCCATTTAGCAATATCCAGCCCACACCATCCACATCCACAAACAGAGCAACACACTCACACCAAATGTACTCCACGCACAATCCTATGCACAGATGAATGTACCAGCATTCACTACAAACTCAACCAAACCACATCTATATACCCTACTATCCCAACTACCACACATATCCACCATCACTACAAACAGTACACAACTCTATCCTATACCACTAAGCAATACCCTCCTCTCCCTTTTACCACAATAACACTAACGAACAACACACACACTGCACACCACCACACTTTTTAACTCTTGCAACAAACCTGTCTAAGACAAACACTCTTACCTCTACTGCATTCCCTCCTACACACAACATACACTCTACTCATAAACACATCACCCCCCCTCTACCATACAACCTCCTCTCACAAACAACACTATACAACCAAATCCATTATATGAAACATATACATCAGCACCCCTTTTCACTACTCGTCAAAAACAAAACATATCACACACACCAGTACAACAAAATCTTCAAAGCGCAACATCTCATAATACTTACCATCACAAAATAAAAAAAACATAAACCCACCTTTCAAACCACACAAATGAACAAACTCCAATGCCAAGCTTTCTTTCTTCCACCACACCTAACACAGATACAGCAACACAGCAATTCTTTTCTAACCACCTATCATCCATTGGACAATTTAGAACCTTACTACATGATCCACATGCTGCACCACCACCCTTGACTCATACACCTTCCACCTTAAACACACGCAGACAATATAAGCACCATGTCACACCTCACAACTTTGCTTCCCCCTGTCTACTTCACAACAATGTTACACCACGAAAACAACACAGCACTCCAACTCACTCTCAAACACCATCTTCACCACAAACACACAGAGACGCATCAAAATGCCTTCTTAGCATGCTGGATGAGGAATATGATACAGAACAGCTACACAATTGCTATCCTAATGCAGCTAAAGCCAGCACTAAAAACACACCTGCTACAAACCCACACAATACTGATCACTCTTCTACAAAACAAAGTCCCACTATCAGCAAAGGCCACTCTCTAAACTGTCTACTAATAAATGCATGATCCCTCTCTAAAAACAAACATTACATCTACGACCTTCTCACAGATGTAAAACCAGACATACTATTCATAACCAAATCATGGTTGGGAGAGGATATGGCTCTAGTCCTGCATGAAGCCATTCCTCTAGGCTATCAAACAATCACCCAAAATCGTATAGCCAAAAAAGGAGGTGGTCTAGCTGTTGTATTCAGGCAAACAATACATATCACTAAAATTGACGACATCTCATAAGGAATTGTGAGGCTCTTCTATCAAGATGCAATCCCACACCGTCTCCCTCCTGTAACTTCCTGCTAATTTACAGACCTCCACCTAGCAAAGCGACATTCCCAGACGCACTTCTAGACACAGTTTCAAACCTGATAACAATACACTCCAACCTATGTGTTCTGGGTGACCTCAACATTTGGTTTGACAAACCCAATATGACCCATCCAAAAACAATAATCACTGGCCTAGATGCACTGAACCTGCATCAGATTGTCCACAAACCGACACACGCTGCTGGACATGTCCTAGATGTCATTTTTGCTACTACTGAACTAGTTACCTTTCAAACTATAACTCCAGTTCAATGGCCAGACCACCACTTGCTTGTTTTCCAACATAAAACAACACTAAGCGACTCACCTAAAACGACCTTACATCCATCCACCTATCGGTCATTGGACAAACTCAATTTGGAACACTTAGAAACGCAACTAACATCAAGTACAAATCTGGAAACAATAAATTTTGTTCAAAATCTATATGAGTGGTTACAGGAAGCTTGTGACATCCTGATACCACTCAAAACCACACAACAGAACAAAAAAAAGGGCCTTGGAAAGACATAAAAATAAAAGACATAAAACAACAAATTAGAAAGCTGCAGCGTACCTGGCTCAAAACAAACGCCAAACAAGACAAACTTGACCTACAGAAAATTAACAGAATATTCAAGTCGGCTATCAAAAAAGCTAAGAACCGGTACTATTCAGACAGAAGTCAAAACGCTAAATGTGCAAATTAAGAATTCTATCAAATACTCAATGAATTTCACAAACCAAATTGCCTAGAAGGAATTCATCCTGTTACTCAAGATTTCACAAACAAGCTGGCAAATCATTACACGGACAAAGCAGACACTTTGGGCTCGTACTTAAAACAGAAACAAAGCACCGGAACTAACCCTTGTACAAAGCAACAATCCAAGAATGCTCTAACCAAGCCTCTCTGTTCCTTCCAACACATCTCACACGATGAATTTATGGACCTGGGAAGGGGCAAGCAGGTCTGTCGGCAGCCCTTCTGACCCCGGTCCACCACAAACTTTCAAGACAATTCTTTTAATAAACTCTGCTGCTACTCCAGTAAGAAGAATCATCAACAATTCCTTCACTACCGCAATATTTCCAGAAGAATTTAAAAAATCACACATACGCCCTCTACTGAAGAAAACAAACTTGGACCTGCTGAACCCTGACAACTACAGAGCCATTACAAATGGATCTTTCCTGGGCTAACTGATAGAAAGAGCAGCATTTGCCCATATGTCACAATTCATTGAAGAGAATGACATACTTTCAGACTTCCAAACAGGATTCCGTCCGGGAAGAGGCACTGAATCTGCCCTCCTTGCCATCAGGGATGACCTGAATAATACAGTTGAGCACAACGGGGTTGCTGAACTACTCCTGTTGGACCTCTCAGCTGCCTTTGACACAGTTGACCTTGACACTCTGAAACAAAAGACTCTATAAAGCCGGTATAGTGGGAACTGTTCTAGACTGGATCGCGTCTTACCTTTGAAACAGAACTAATGTCATCCATACCCCACCTTTCTCATCAAAAGGTCCTCCACAAAAGCAGGGGTCCCTCAAGGTTCTATCATCTCGCCCATGCTTTTCAACATCAACATGAAGTCATTATCAGCACTGATCAATAAATTTCACCTCACGTGCTGTAACTATGCAGATGACACGCAAATACTCCTTCAACTGGAATGCCCCAAAGACATTGGAAAATCACCAATTCTCAGCTGTCTCAGAGCCATGCATCATTGGATGACTTGGAGCCATCTCAAATTGAATGCTTCAAAAACAGAAATACTCACATGTGGCGATTGGAAATATTACAACCCACTTGCCGCATGGCCTAATGAACTGTGATCACTGTCTAAAGTATCGAAGGAAGTAAGAAACCTCGGAAGGACCATGGACTCCAAGCTGTTGATGAATGCCCAAGTGAGCAAACTAGCAAGATCAAGCTTGGTCACTATAAAAACGCTGCAACAAATTTTCCCTCATTTGGGATTTCCACTCAAGGTCCAAGCTACCATCTCCCTTGTTCTGTTCAAACTCGATTACGCCAATAGCCTCTACCAAAGATCACCTTTAACAACCATGAAAAGACTACAACAGATTCAGAACTTGGCTGCCAGACTGCTCTTGCACATCAAACCGCAAGACCATATCTCCCCTGCCTTGAAAGCCCTGCATTGGTTACCGGTTGCCAGAAGATCCATGTTCATGCTGCTTTGTATCACCCACAAAGCAATACATGGAATGAGACCGCTCTTCATCAGGAAAAAAATCACCAAACACATGCAACAGAGGAACCTAGGCTCTAAAGGAGCATCTTGTACTCAAAATCCAAAGATACAAGAAAATAACCATGGGAGGTACATCATTCTCTGTTCAAGAAACCAAACTATGAAACTCTTTACCCCCAACATAAGATCCACCGACAACAACCTTATCTTCAGAAAACTACTCAAGAATTGGCTCTTCCCCACATAAGCACCGTACGCAAACATTTTTTACAGCATATCCTTGGGTATATAAGCATTTGTTTTCACTATAGATATGTACCTATCTTTGTGTATTACTTTGTATAAACATGTAGAATAATTATGTTGTTGAGGGAAAAAATATATAATAATAATAATTAATAATAATAATAATAATAATAATAATAATAATAATAATAATAATAATAAATAAATAAAAATCATCTTACGTCCATTGTGCATCTGAGTACCTTCCATGTACTTGGATCTGTGTGTCTGTTACTTTTCTCCTGAAAAAGCATATCCAATGCACTACCTTATTTCTCATCCTGTGCCTCTATCAATCTCTTTAATTTACATATACTTACCTCCTTTATGTAGCTATATACTTTCAATGTACTTTTGGATCTATATATTTATCAATTTCTTCTAATTTAGCATTTCCAATGCACTACCTATTTATCAGCCTATACTTCTCTCAATATAGCTTCTAGTCCAACCTTCTGACTCATCTCAAACTTCTTTCTCCTACTCTTTCTAATGCACTACCCTATCTCTTATCTATACATCTATCAATATATCCTCTACATCCACTTTCTCATTTATCTCAAACCCCATGCCACTACTATGACCCCCAAAATAACCCTTTCTAGACTTTCTCCTACTCTATCCCTCCTTGCATCATCTGACACCTCTTTTACTATACCGATCCCCTAAAGCAAACCTTTTTAAACTCTTCTCTCTGACTCCCCCCTCCAAAACACCTTTTAACTTATTCAAAAGCCTCCTCCTACTGCTAAGATCTAAAAAAAAAAGAATTAAAAAAATCCTTTACTTTTTTATCCCTACACTATCCTTTTCAATCAAAATTAACAGACTAACATTTTCACTTCTCAAAGTCCATATTC
Organism: Lissotriton vulgaris; assembly: GCF_964263255.1. Lineage (NCBI taxonomy): Eukaryota > Metazoa > Chordata > Amphibia > Caudata > Salamandridae > Lissotriton > Lissotriton vulgaris. Next base: position 1,464,512,697 of record NC_141694.1, read on the forward strand.
AGCTATATTAATTCACAACTAATACTTTATGGGTTCCAGAGTGGCATACTACTCGCCAATAAAGCATCTCAACACCACCATCAGGGTTACAAGCGCTATATGAATTCAAAATTTTCCCTTTTCTACCCCTCCCGACCCTTCTCAATCCAAATAAATGACTAACATACCCACCACTAAAATTACTTTCATGTTTCACCATAATAGTTCAACACTAATCCTTATGGGTTCCAGAGTAGCGTGCTACTTGGGCTTCAAAACCCCATCAGGGTTAGCAAGTGCTTTATAAATACAAACCTCTTTCCCTCTTCTATCCCGCCACCTATCCTTGTCTACCCAAATAACTGAATAACATTTCCACTACTCAAATTACTTCATATTTTACTATACTAATTTTCAACACTAATCCTTTATGGGTTCCGGACTCCATGCTACTCGCCAGAAAAGCGCTTCATCACCCATCAGGGGTAACAAGTGCTTAACAAATGCAAACCTTTCTTCCCCTTTTAACCCTCCGCTATCCTTCTCACTCCAAATAACTGACTAATATCCACCACTGAAATTACTTTCATATTTCACCATATTAGTTCACCACTAATCTTTTATTGGCTTCCTGAGTAGCATGCTTCAACACCCCATCAGGGGTAACAAGCACTCTGTAAATACAAACCTTTTTTCCTCCTCTATCCAAATAACTGACTAACCTATCCACCACTTAAAATGTACTTGCATGTTTCACTATACTAATTCAACACTAATCCTCTATGGGTCCCGGAGTAGCGTGCTACTCGCCGAAAAAGCACTTTGACGCCTCGTCAGGGGTAGTAAGCGCCATATAAATGCAATTACAATACAAGACAATACAACACAGTCTATCATATGGTGTGTGCCATATGGTGTGCCAGTGTGCCACTGACATTATGAAGAATGTTCTATGGAGTGGGGTAGGTCAGCAAGTATTTGTAGATGGTTTTTATTGCCAATAACATAATGCAGATCTAGCATGATGAGTAGCAACAGGGAAACTTTGGGGATCATTCACTAACATTTTGGGCTGTGTTTGCATCATAAAGGTAATGCAAACCACCAAAAAATTATTTTTTTTATTATTTACTTTCCAGCGCAAAACTTGTTTTGCAATGGAAATTGACTAAAAGTAATACAAAGCAGTTTAAAGCACTTATTTGCGCTACTTAGCATCAAGGGGGAGTTACACGGGCATTACATTGCAACCCTATGCAGCCAAAATGTGTGGCAGCTTTTGCCAAAACAATAACGCCTTTTGAAACCAAGCATTAAACAAAAGAAAAGCTTTCAATTCTCCTTTCTTTTCCCAGTTTGCACAGCACAATACAGCACATACACAAAGTAGGAAAAGTTTTAGAAGTTGTCTAGGTATAGTATTTTTCACTGGAAGGGAAACTTTCCAGTTCAAAACCTGTGCTAGACTATTGCACACATCCTTGCCCTTTGGCGCACAGCAGCAAAATTATGTGGCAGTGCTAAGTAGAGGAGAGGGGAGTGCCATTTTTCTTTATATATGTCTCTCTCCTGCTCCCTCCCTGTCACGCAACGGAGTACAGCATTTTTGGCTGCTTACTTCGTTGGGTGACAATTTAGTAAATCTGCCCATTGTCTTCTTTGGCGAGGACATCATCCAACACATTCTGAGATACAGTTACCATCTCAAGCGTTACACAAAATTCCAGTTTATGCTTGACTAGACTTATTATTTTTTTTTTCAGCTAATATCTGCAGTTGGTTTGCTTTTTTGAGGAATTATGATGGTCCGGATCACCTGCAATTGTCCATCAGTTAAGAACAGTTGGTTCATGCTTGGTCTTTTTTCATTTTTTTTGGAAGTAACCCAACATTTCATGTAAACACTGAAATTTGAGGACAAATATCGAACAAAATCCAACAAGGAGAGAAAAGGAAAAAAAATAAGGAAAAATAAATTAGCAAAGACTAACTATAAAGTGTACCTATTCTTTAACTCAAGTTTTTTTAAGTGACCACAAATTTGATTAAACTTATTCTGCCTTCATCAAGATCCTGCAAAAGTGACCATCTGTAATTTGCCCTCAACAAATGCCAGAAAGAAACTAGCTTCCTCACTTTCCAGTTTCAGGCGAATACATTTCAAGTATTTGCCAATGTATATAGGGTTTGTTTATTTTGTTGGTCCCCAAAAAGCTTCTACATTGGGTAGTCAGCTCTGTGTCTAGAAGTTGCTAAGTACCCTAAAATTACATGTCCAGTAATCAACTAGTAAAAAATAAGTAAAGAACTCGGTCTTCAGCTTGTTCGGTATATCTAGAACACAGTACATCTAGAGCACGTTAAAGCTTTAGACTTTTTCTATTTTGCTACCTTCATTGGGCTAATGTAAAGTTCATATTTAGTTCAATAGTGTAGTCCTGTATATATGACTGAGGTGAATATAATTTATAGGACTGATAGAGCCTCACATATATCGGCTTCTGTGATGAGACTGTTAGCCACATAGGGCCTGATTACGAGTCGGTCGGTGTGCTAACACACAGGCTGGAATAATGAGTTGGAAGGTATGTTAATGTTAATGAGATTTATTGAGCTCGTGAATACCCGGGGGTGTCTTGGCACTATGCACACAGTTGTATATAACATGTTCAATATTTATATAAAGTATTAAATACCTCAATCTTCATCAAATGTTGGCATTTACCACATCATGCAGATATTGGTGTGAAAAACAAAAAAATCCACATGGTATTCCTCGCAAAGCTGTAATAGGTGCCATTCTACTAGTAGATAATGAACATTCCATTGTGCTTTTTTTTGCTTGAGTCATTGTGTCCATGATCACACAAGAATATATCTGACAAGATAAGGTTAAATGTCTACGGTCAGACAACCAAAAGTAACTGGTGAGACAAACATACACTTGCAAAATCCTACACAATGTTGCTAAAGCAAAAAAAGAACATGCCCAAAATTACACAGTGCCATTAAGATGGTGCACAATGCTAATTTGTAAATGAATACATGCCAGGACCTAAGTTTGGTTTATAAGGCCACAGTTTGCATTGTCAAAGATCAGGGTGATAAATACCAAGGCTGTATAGTCTTGAATCATTTTTATGGCTCTTCAATCCAACACCAGACACTTCCTGCCTCTTCAACATACTCTTGCAGGTTATATTTCATCCCTGCTTCCTCCCTTTGTCACTGTTTTTCTGTCTTTCTCATTCTTTCCCTCTTTTGTGTTTTTCTTTGAAGCTCTGGATCAAATTAGGTTGAGGACAAATACGTGCAGCTCTCCAAGAACGAATGCCGATTGGCTCCTCGTACAACACCAGCTCATGTTAAGCACTCATGATGTCATTACCATGTCTGCGGACAAAAGGGATATGTCACAGTAAGTAATCCTAAAATAATTATCAATGGGTTAACATCTTTGGCTTTCCAAAACTGTTTGATGGAAGTCACAAGTTGGATTTGGGCAGCTGGCAAGTACTTAATGCTGATAAAATGTAGATTCTAATTGTCGTGGGTGGTGGATGGGACCTGTGATCCATTCCTTTCTGCCCCAAAAAATCAACCCATGTCTTACATCATTCAAAATAATGAAAAACTTTGACGTTAGGATAGATCACTCTTTACAGCTGTGTGGCCAGGTGAAGATTTTTATACTGTTTTGCATTTCTCAGTTTAAAAAAGCCTTCCAGGATCATGCCATTTCTAACCCACGTAGAGCAAATTTAATGAAATACCCTTGACCTCGAGCATCTGGGTTTTTACTCAACAACTGTGGTAAATACAAAACAATCCTAATAGGATGGCTGCAGATGTCTCTGGTTCTGTAATGCACAACCTTTACATAAAGTCCTAAACTGGCTTCTCATCCACACTAGGATTTCATTTAGCGTACTGTGTCGAATTGACACAACCAGATATGTATTATTGCTTCAGTTTATAAAACACTGTCTCTGTCTATACACCCTAACAAGAATATTTCGGTCCATCTTAGAGCCTTTATCCATCTTCCATAGTTTCATAAAGTATTGCTTATGTAGTCACTCTTTCTCAGTTATGACTTCATGACTTTGGTACTCCTTGCCAGTTTGGCTGAAGTCTGTTCCTAATATTCTAAGAGTGTGTAACACATTAAAATATTTTTTTTTCAGGAATGTATATGTCTGCTTGGTGATCAAATTCTAGTTACCTTCCTAATAGAGACAGACCCTTGTGCAATATGTGCCCTGTCTATTAATAGTTGGTAACATAACTTAACATTACGTAACATAACGTAACTTAAAATAACATAACATAATGCTTCCATGTCTAAAAGAAAATACCCATTTACATAAGAACCATGAACACAATAGAAATTGATGAACATCCAAAACATAAAAAAAATACATTTGAAAACAGTTCCAAAATTCCAAAATCTGGGCACCATTTAATCTATTTCTAGTAATGGGTAAACAATGATGATTGGCTTGCAAATTCAAAGTAAGGGTTTGGCATGCACCACAGCTGTCACTACAATGGGATGAAATAATATGTCTATCAACATGTGATTTACAGGAGGCTGTGGCCAACATGCACTTGAATTGAAGTTTTTGAAGAAAACAAAAGAAGTTAATTACACGATGATTGCTTTAGGAAAACAGACAGTTTATTACCCAAAAGCCATTGGTTCTCTCTACTCAGTTAATTTCAAAACTGAAACGTCTTTGTTGTGCGTTGGTTCCATTAACGGGAATACTAGATTAAAAATAATGTTATCCAATGGTATTCTAATACATAATGTAAAATAGAAGATGTTTTTCACTGTTGTGGTGTCACGGGTTAGTGATTCTCTCTCAGGTCTCCCCACATACTGCTGAGTCTTCAGAACGGAAAGCACAACAGTCTGGTGGAGGGTCGGAGAGGGCTGACTTAGAGGGTAACAAGAGGAGGTGGCAAGACACCAGGCATTGGGTTTTTAAAATATTAGGACAGGGTGGAGGAAGGTATTACCAAAGGCTTTATTTGCTTTAGGCTTTCCGGCTTGAGTTTGTCCCTCTCGTTGTCCAAACTATGTTTACTGTATTTTTCCACAAACTTGCTTTCTATAAACAGGCCTTCAATCTTGTTATTCTTATCTTGTCACATCTGCTGTGCAATCAAGGACAGAGGACAAACGTCAAGCTCTCTATTCTAAGGGAGCTTGGTGTTTACTTTTCTTTTTCTGACTTCAAAGTGAGAGAATTTATGTGCCAATCCTGTTGAGTTCCCATGTAAGAGATGAGGGTGTAGGATTATTTTTAGCACACAAAAAAGATAAACTGTGCTGATGTTTCAGAATTTATCTGAATTAGTACAAATAAACCACATTTTTTTTGTAATTCTGAAGTGAGGTGGAAACAAATATACTGTACACATTGTTGTATGGGTGCAGTAATACTGTTTTTTGGTGCAAACGTAATGGTCATTTCAGTTGAAAATGTGTTGTATGTAATTGCAGTGCACTACCTCACCATTCAAACTACACACTATGCCACTCCACTCCACCCTGTGCCACACAACCCCAATTTATAACACTCCCTATCACTTCATGACATTCCACTCCATTTTAAGACACTCTACAACATGCCTCATGACTTCAAACCACTCCAATCTACCCCACTCACTCCATGAGACAACATGCCACTCCACTCTATGCCCCTCAACTCCAATCTATCCCACCTCACTCCACTTCATTACAATCTACTCCACTCCAATTTACCCTACTCCACTCCAGTCTACCCTGCTCTTCTCCAGTCTACCCAACTCGACTCCAATATACCCCACCCCAATTTACCCATCTCACACCACCCCACCCCAATCTACCCCACTCCAATAAACCACACTTCAATCAACCCCACTCTAGCCCAGTCTACTTCACTCGACTCCAATCTACCCCAATCCACTCCACTATGATTCAATCTACCCCACTCCACTCCAATCTACTCCACTCCACTCCAATTTACTGCAATCCAATATCAAACACTCCATTCCATTTCACCCAATCAACCTCACCCAACTCCTACTTCACTCGGATCTACCCTACTGTGCTCCAATCTACCCTAGTCTACCCAATTTCATGGCAATCCACTCCAATCTACCCGACTTTAAATGACCCCAACCACCCCACTCCAATGTTACCCAATTAAAACCACTCCACTTCAATCTGCATGACTCCACTCTAATCCCCTCCGCTCTACTACATCTCATCAATCTACCACAATCTATCCCGCTCCAATCAACCACCATCTACCCAACTCCATTGTACCCTTTGTCACTCCAATCTACCACACTCCAGTTCAGCCAATCTACCCCACCCCGCTCCACTCTAATATACCCCACTCCTCTCTACAACACTCTTCTCCACTCTACTCAAATCTACCCCACTCCAATGCACTCCACTCCAATTTACTACACTCCACTCAAATCAACCCTACTCTACTCTAATCCAATCTGCTCCGCTCCACTCTACCCCACACTACCTCAGTCTACCCCTGCTGTCACTCCACCCACCCCACTGCAATCTAACCCACCCAACTTTTCCCCACCCCAATCTACCCCACTCCAATACAGCCCACCCAAATCTACCCCACTCCACTCATATCTACTCCACTACACTCCAATCCACCCTTCTCCAAACTACCCCACTCTAATCATCTCTCTTCAATCTACCCTATTCCAATCTCCCCACTCCAATCCAATCTACCCTACACCAACCCACCCAATGTACCTCACTCCACTCTAATAGACCACACTCCAATCTTTTCCACTCTATATCACTCCACTCCAGTCTTGACTCCACTTCAATCTATCCAACTCCACTCTACCCCAATCACCACACTATAATCTACCTTCTCTAATCCACCCCAACTTCTCCACTCCACTCTACCCCAATCTACCACATTCCATGTCACTCTACCCAATCTACCCCACTTCCCTTCAATCCAATCCATCACAACCCACCCAAATCTACCCCATTCCAGCCCAATCTGACCCACTCCACCACATTCCACCCCACTATATGCCACTCCAATCTACCCTACTCCACTCCAGCGCAAACTACCCAACTCCAATCGACCCCATCCAATCCACCCCACTTCAATCTACCCCACTCCAACCTACATCAATCTACTCCACTCCAGTCTTCTCTACACCTATGTACCCCACCCTAAGCCAATCTATCCCACTCCAAATTACCCCTCTACAATCAACCCCACCCCATCCGATTCTACCCCACACCACTCTATCCAACTCCACTCCAATATACTCTACTCCAATCTACTCAACTGCTCTCCAATCTATTCCAATCTACCCCACTCATATCTATCTCACTCAAATCTCCCCTACTCTAATCTTCCCCCTTTACTCCAATCTACCCAACCATAACCCACCCAATCTATCCCTCTCCAATCTACCCTACTCACCTCCAATCTACCCCAACATATTCCACTCTATTCTACCAAGATCTACCCCAATCCAATCTACCCCACTCTACTCCAACGTTCCCCACTCTATCCCAATCTGCTGCACTTCACCCCAATCTACCCCAATTCAATATACCGCACTCCACTTCTCCAATCTACCCCACTCCATTCTACCCCAATCTACTCCACTCCAGTCTACCCCACTCTACCCAAATCTTTCCCAATCTACCTCACTCTACCCCTTCCAATCTACTCCACCCCATCCCAATCTACCTCAGTCCACTCCACCCCAATCTACCCCACTCCAAACTTTCCCAATCTACCCCCACTCCATTTCATTCTATCCTACTATAAATCACCCAATCTACCCCACTCCACTCTAATACACCCCAATACACCCACTCCACTCTTCCCCAATCTTCCCCAATATATCCCACTCCACTCTACCACAATCTACCATACTCCTATCAACCCCTCTTCAATCTATCCCACTCTAATCTTCCCCACTCCAAACTACCCCACTGTACCCCAATCAACACCAATTCAATCTACCAACTCCAAAGAACCATGGTAATCAACACAACTCCCCCACTCCAAACTACCCCACTCCATTCAACCCACCTCCAATCTAACCCAATGCACCCCACTTCTTCTACCCCCACTCTACACCACTAATCCACTCCTCTTCACCCCAATCTAATCCATTCCACTAAACCCCAACCTACCCCACTCCAATATACCCTACCCCACTCCACACCACTAAATTTTAGACCTGAATAGCAGTAACACTTATTTACATAATGGCTAAAGCATATTGCCAAAGACAATAGCTCTCGCATAGGTGTGGCCTATTAGCTTTGCAAATGCTTGTTTATATTTGTGAGGAGAAGGGGAAGATGCTTGTGAGAGAGGTAGGCAGGGTAGAAGGCCATCAAATTGTATTTGGTTATATAATTTGTATAGTTTGCTTCTGGAACTGTGTAATAATAGACGCAAAAGCTACTAGAAATGTTCTGTGCTTCACGGTAAATGAGCCATTAAGCACATACACGTCAAGTTTGAAATTTCTTCAAATAAGGGACAGTCACAGATTGTTTGAGTCGTCAAGTCATATTTTTACAGTTAAAAATTAATGTGTGAAATTAAAGGTGTTTTAACATGAGTGCTGTCTGAAATGTTTTTGCGTTTGCCATCACTTTTAGCGACGGTCCGTGGGGTTAAAAATAAGGTTGCTGGGTTCATCAAAACACTAAGGGTGGGCGTAGTTTGCGAAGTAGCGCTACGCGAAGCTACGCGAAGCTACGCAAAGTGCACTTCGCATTACGCAAACTTCACGTAGCACAACGCGAGCTGTGTAGTAGCATGTTCGCACTGTGCAAGATGCGTTTTCAATGATTGCACAGTGCGGACAAGCATCCGGCACTGTGCAATCATTGAAAATGGCATCTTGCACAGTGCGAGCTGTAGTTTTCTTCTGCTTGAGTAGATTTTTACTCGAGCTGCAGCTTTCTCAACTCAAACTGGTAGTTTCTCATTGCGAGCGGTCGCAAGCATGCGCAACCACTCGCAATGATAAACCTGACCTCCCCGAGTTGAGAATCTCGCCGGGATTTCACTTTGCTTGCTCGCGGTCGCGAACATGACATTGAGGACCGCGAACAAGCAAAAAATGCTACTCTGCACTACGCGTGTTCGCACTGTGCTACGTGCACCTCGCGTAGTGTGAAGTTGCGCAAACTTCTCAAACAACGCAAGCGTTGCGTAGTGCTTCGCCCAGGGTTACAAAACACTACACAATTCCCTTCCTCAGTTTGGTAGGGAGCAAGTTGACCCTCGGAATCAAGGCACATGATGGAGAATTTTGCATCATCATCTCACAGAGGAACGCCATATTTTACATAGGTTCACGGATGCAGAAAAAGCTCCAAATAAAGTCCGGTTAAGTATGTATCCGTCAGCTAATGTCAGGCATCCACTCAATCATATGTACCAGTCACATGCTCTTAGGGTGAAAGAACCTGGAGCGTCAGCAGGAAGAACTCTCTGATGGCCTTCAGTAAGCCAAATCCAAATCTTCATCAGTGCATTCCTTTTTCCTGGGGTCCTCACATTGGAGTCAGATTGCGAATTTAGAACTTACACATACAGTTTGATTAGTTATTGTGAAAGAGTCGCAAATAGTATAATTGACCTGAGTTTAACAATGCTTTTAGAGGGGGAGGAGCCAAGCCTGCAACCATGATGGCCGCTTAGGCTCTCGGCTCCGCCGACCTTCTTGCTCTGTTCCTACATCCTGCAATTTATCCTGCACCCGAGCCGCGTTTTTGCGAGGGAGAAGGGATTCTGCTCCCTTTGGAATCTTTCCGGGATTTCTACCAGCTGTAACGCCGGTGAAACGTCCTCACTTCTTCCCCGGCCTTTAATGTCCGCGAGACCGGGTCTTTGAGTGTTGGGGTCGGCCAGCCCCTGCTGCAACAACAACGGCCATCGAATACGGGGAGGAGCTGGCTGGCCGGAGTGTGTCTACCGCACTGCTCTTCCCTTGCCACAGCCATCCAGCTTACCCAGCGGTTTCGTGTGCCCGAGAGACATCGCAGATCTGGGGGAATACATTGTATCTATTCTCCGCCCGTGAACTGCCCGGATAACTTTTCCATCTTTCCCGAAGCCACTGTGGCCGACATTTTGAGCACGACGTACTCGGCGCTTGGCACTGCAGGCTCTGGATTGTGATTGTGGGTCCAGGTAACTGCTGCAACCGCATCAACGCCACCGATTGTGAAGATATGGAGACTGCTACTCCTGTGCTCCTGACCCGATTGTGCTCCGGTGAGCGGCAGCGGAGTGTTCAGTTGGACGCATGGGAAGACAACGATCAGGCTCCAGAGTTGCTACCTGCCAGTGAGCCTCGAGTGAGGAGGAATGCTGGAGCCTATGCTTCTGGGGCAGCGCCAGGGAACGGTGATGTTCTGATTGCTCTAGGTGCTTTGCGGACCGCCCTGGATTGTAGTGCCCACGACCTGGGGAGCCGACTGGACGCCATCGTTCCCGCTGTGTACTTTGCTGAACGTGATTGTCATCGAGTGCGGGACACTGCGCCATATCCTGCACCCGACTGCGGTGAACTGCTTGCCCCGGTGGATATGGGGATGTCGGGTGACCAGGACCTCGAGACTGCCATGGGGCTGACTGATATCGCTGGGCAGAGGTCTGGTGTTCGTGGACTCGTACAGTGGTTGGAGAATCGGCTCCGGACGCGGTGCCAGGCAACTCAAGTGTGGTCTGATGGGGTGACTCTCCCTCCTCTCCTGGAACTTTTATTACTGGACTGGTCTATTGACTTTGGGGGACTACCGATGCGCGTGGATCCTTCTCACATCGTCTTTGGCCACGCACTATTGTTTTTGGTTGACTTTGGTGGGCAGCTTAACGTCTTCTCATGGCCATCCTATTCGCCCACTCCATCTAAAATGGCGGCTGGTCAGCTGGACTTCATCGATACTATTGACCGCATGGGACAAGGTTGAGGATGTTTTCTTGATTATTATTACATGTACGGCGGGTGGTTATGGGGGACAGGCGGTATATTGACTGATTCTAAAGGTGGTTTTGTATCGGCTCGAGGGTTTGTGCTCGGAGGATGAGCAGCTGGGAGCCCGTACACTAACTGTCTTCTCCTCCTCCATTTCTCTTCTTTTCCTTCTTCTCTTCTTATCTAACTATATTTCGGGACTCCTATTTAGGGCGACGGGCACACTGCTGGGGGGATAGGCCATGGCCTTCTGCAGGGGTGCGGGGTGGGGGGTGGTTTCTGTGTATCTTCTTCTTTCTCCCTCGGTTCTATGGCCCTGTTTCTTTACTCTTTTTTTGCCTTATCTTGCAGGGTATCTATGGCGTACTCAGTTTTTGTGGGGTGGGGCAATGGTTTGTCGCGTATAATGATTGTGTTGATGGCTATTTTGTATTGCTTACTTCGCCCATCACTCCCACTTTAATTGTCAAGCTAGTAGCCTCCGTACATTTTGAAAGCCAGCTGTAGATCCTGAAACAACCGATTATCATTGATCCTGCAATCATTAGGCTCTTTAAAAAAAAAAGAAACCTCATTCATCCTGGTATCGTTTCGATACGGACATTATCCTGAGCTACAACGGGGCACCTGGAAGACGTGATGTTGCATGCTTATGGTATTATTGATTTGTTTGCCCATGATTGTATCTGCTATATGGACAATAAAGGTTTACCAAAAATTAAAAAAAAAAAAAACAATGCTTTTAGAAGTGCGAAGCCTAGGCAGGTCTTAAATCAATTTGCAGTTGTTGTACTTTGTAAATTTTTGGTTTGTTTCTATCTCTGTGCAGCTCCAGTTAAATGTGTCCTTCAGCATTTTGTAAAGTATTCTTAATTCAAGCAGTATTTTGGTAATGTTTTACCCGTTGTCTTAAAAAAACTTCTTCTTTGGGAAAGAGCAGAGCTCAATTGTATCTTAACAAGGCCACTTTCTGTAGCTAGTGGAAGTTGTGAATGGAATTTTAAATGCGCCTTTGTTTTCTTTCATGAAGTTTAATACAGGATTATCCATTCGTATTAGAGTAAAAGTCATTTTTCTTGTGATGTCTTTTCTGTTATACCACTGGATTTTGAGATGTGTCAATTGTTTCACACCATGCTGACATTGTGAATCCTCTGTTTGAAAACCTATATGACATGTTTTTGGAATGTGAGCCGGCCCTTCTAGGCTTTAATTAAACAACATACTCCAAGTTAGTCTGCTAGACTGTATTTCATTCTGGCTTATAATTTGAATAGAGACTGAGAGCCCTACACTAATTACCATCTATTTGCATTTGTAAGAATAATGATGTCTTTTTGATGTGAACCGATTAACTAGTTTTCCCTTCCGTATTGGTTATAAAGTTTAAATAAGCCTTCATGGTTTTGGCTTTGAACCTTGCCTGCTGTCAATGATTTGACTTGGTTTATCTCAGTAAATCAAAAATCTTTATTCCGATGCGTACCAGCCATTGAATTGAATTGAATTGAAAAATAATTTGTACTGCGCAGAACAATAACCCGAAGGTATCAAGGCGCCTAGCAAAAGGTCAGGAAGGACCAAGAGGGGAGACATAGAATCTTAGACATAAGCTTGCTTGAAGAGAAAGGTCTTTAAGGCGGTGCGAAAAATCTGTAGGGATGGAAGGGATCTCAGATCCAAAGGAAGTTCATTCCACCACTTAGGAGCCAGAGTGGAAAAGGCTCTACCGCCCCACCTGGCTTTCCGTACACGGGGAGCTGCAAGAAGCAGCTTCCCGGAGGAACGCAGGTTTCTACGGGGAACATAGTGGGAAATAATGGATCCAATTCCAGTGTCGCTCTTTTTAGCGATGGCTCTGTAGGTCATACACAGGACCTTAAACCGAATACGTAGTTCCACCGGCAGCCAGTGCAGAGTTTTTCTGGCTGCCGTGGCTGAAGAGCGTCTGGGGATATCCAGAACAAATCTGGCTACGGCATTTTGGACCACCTGCAAGCGCTGCAGCTGTCCTTTATTGAGTCCTGCATACAGCGCATTGCAATAGTCCAAACGCGAGCCGATGAGAGCGACAGCTATTTGTTTTCTTGCCTGGAGGGAAAGAAATTTCCTGACCCTACGGAGAGTATGAATCAAGCCCCAGCAAGTGGAGACAGTTCTGCTCACCTGGTTGCCTAGGTCAAGGGCAGGGTCTATTATCACCCCGAGATTTTTAGCAGAGGATGTGGGGGAGGGACAAGTACCTAGGGAGTCAGGCCACCAGTTGGCTGACCAGATGTTTTCTTTTCCCCCAAACACCATCACCTCAGTTTTCTCCCCATTCAGTTTCAGAGAGTTCAGAACCATCCACCTACCGACCGCTTCCATACAAGATCTAAATTTGGAGGCGATTGGTTCATCTGAATGGGGTAGAGAAACGAGGATTTGAGTGTCGTCTGCGTACGAGACTACCTCCATCCCGAAAGATCTTATAAGTTTGGCCAGTGGGGTAACATAGATATTAAAAAGGGTCGGGCTGAGGGCCGACCCTTGAGGAACCCCACATAGCACCGGACGGGATGGAGATAGAAACTCCCCAAGTTTGACTCTTTGTTCCCTCCCTGTAAGAAAGGAGGTCAAGAGATCAAGAGCTGCGTTCTTCACCCCCACCTCCCTCAGCCGGGATGTAAGTACCGAGGGGGAGAGGGTGTCGAAAGCCGCCGTTAGATCTAGCAGGACCAGGAGAGATGTCTGGCCCTCATCTACTGATGTACGGATCTTGTCAAGTACGATGGTGAGGGCTGACTCAGTACTAAATTCTTTCCTGAATCCATGCTGAGAGGAGTCTAAGCATCCAGAGCTTTCGACAAAGGCGGCGAGATGTTTGTTGAGATGAGTCTCAAGCATCTTGGCAGGAGCGGGGAGCAGGGAGATAGGCCGGAAGTTTTTTAGAACCCCCGGATCCAGGGAAGCCTTTTTCAGCAGGGGTTTCACTACCGCCTTCTTCCACTCTGCAGGGAAGATACCATCTCTAATGGCAAGATTCATTATCTCCACCAAAGGAGGTAAGAGGGTCTCCCTACATTGTTTAATGACCTTCAGAGGACAGGAATCCAAAGGAGATCCGGACTTAGTCTTGGCTAACAGGAGCTCAAGATCTTGTACGGTCAGCGAGGGAAAGGTGTCCAGAGTGCAAGGAGTGGAGATTTCGGTGATGGTTAGACTCATCTCCACACCAGGTGTAGGTGCACTGAGGGCAGCTCTTTGTTCCTCAAGGGCTAAGTAAATGTCCTGGATTTTGGAGTGAAAAAAGGAGGCGATCTTCTCACAGAGGTCCTGTGAAGGGATGACGGGGTCAGGAACTTGCAGTCTGACCAGGGAGTCAACAGTTTTAAAAAGTTCCTTCGGGGAAGAAAGCGAGGAGGTCACTGTCACGAAGTATTGTTGTTTAGCCTGCAAGATTTCCGCCTTGTATTTTTTAACCAGAAGTCGATGCGCATCCTTGTTTTTAAAATCCCAACTGGCATGCCATAGTCTCTCCATTCTCCTCACTTCTTGCCTAAGAAGCCTAAGGGAGTTAGAGAACCAAGGGGCAGAGGGTCTCTTTCTAGCGCGGCGTCGGGATTGTTCTGGGGCCAGTTGATTCAAGGCCTCAGTCGTGACCTGTTCAAAAAGGGCGACTGCAGTCTGAACGCTGCACGGGCCAGAGATGGCAAGGTTTGCAGCCCAGGGCACGAAGGAATTACTGTTGATATTCCTAAAATTCCTCGTAGTCTCTATAGTGTGGTTTGCTGGTATAGGGGACTTTACCCTATGATGTTTCAAGAGAAAAGGGACCGCCAGATGGTCAGACCAGGAAAGATGGATCGGATCCTTGGTAATCAGACGAGGATCATTGGAGAAGATGCCATCTAGGGTGTGTCCTGCACGGTGAGTAGCTCCCATGACACGTTGCATAAGCCCGCAAGATTGTAAGGCCTCGGTAAGACAGGAGGTGTCAGAGAGGTCGTGTCGTTCTAGGTGGTAGTTGAAATCACCCATGATGGAAAAATTATCTAGACCAAAGTAGGGTTCAAGAGATTGGAGAAGGTGGTGCGTGAAATGAGTTCTCGAGCCAGGGGGACGGTAGATGAGAATGCCGTTAAAGAAGGGGCGTTGTTCTTCCTTTATTGAGAAGTGAAAAGCTTGAAAACTATCAGGGAAATCAGTCAGGGGTACAGTGTGGCATTGAAGGTGATCCTTATAAAGGATCGCTATCCCCCCTCCCACTCGTCTCTGCCTATCGAGTCTGGCCAGGCAGTAACCTTCCGGAACGGCCTCTATTAGATCGGGGTCAGAGGAGTCCTTGGCCCAAGTTTCTGTCACAAACACTACAGTGGGCGTTCTGTCCAATACCATCTCCTTGAACATAACCCTGTTCTTGATCAGCGAGCGGGCATTAATTAAGATGCCCTCTACTTCTACTAGATTGGAAGTGGGAGAAGTAGAGGGTTCAGAGGTAGGATGGATGGGAACGGGATTGGAAGGTCTGGGAGAAAGGTAGCAGCCGCAGCGGGGGGGGAAGAGGAAGGCGTCCGGATCGTAGGTATGATGACAGCGTTTATTCCTAGGTTTAAGGGCCAACATATCACGCAGAGAATAGCTACAGGCGGGGGATGACATTTTGTCCGAGTCCAGTGCCCAGCCGTCCAGCGCGTCCTTAGCGCGGACGGGCGCAGACGGGCTGGACTCTGGCGTGACTCCGGCGGGCATCCGGCGCATCCGCTGCCGCGTCCGCTGCGCGGAGCCGCTGAGTACTCTTTTATAGTAGCTAGAGCGCGAGGGCGCGCCTACACTAAAGATGGCCGCCAAACAGCCCTCGCCTCCCCGGGACCAGCTCTCAGCGTCAATACTCAGCTGAGAGCGGCTCAGGAGGTAGAGGAGGTATGAAACACAGATGCTGGTAAAAGTCCGCTTTTAAAAAAGCGAGAGCGAGTAAAATACACGCGTCACTCGGGACGCGATAAAAATACACGAAAACCCTCTATAAATGAATCTTAGATCGTAATAACAAAGAATAGCAGAGAACATCTTAAAAACAACATTTCAAAATAATTTACACATTAAAATTTAACCAACATATTCAGTGCACAAAGAGTAATTTCCCAAGGAAGTTCTGGAGCCGTACAGCAGTAGAAATATACTTATAAATCATCAGACAGGTAAATTAATAGTTTCTTATATTTAAAATTTTTAACAATGGTATTAAAAAAGCAAGTCTTGTGGTGGTATAAATTTTAGAAAAAAACATAAAGTGCTCTGTATAGACTCTGAATCACATGGGCACAATTCTAATTTAGCATCACAATGTGTATCTCGCGGGTATGAGACCAAGAGATGAGAGATACCCTTCCTAAACCTAATTTGATAAAACATTTTGGTATGAATGAAGTAAAAGGAAAAGTAGCACTCGATACCTAGAGAGCTGACTAAGAGTGAATGCTAGACAACCCTTTTTTTACTACCTCTTGACTATCTCTAACTTGGTTCAAATGAGAGAGAAAGTCTCTTTTCAACTTGGCTCTTGGGATTTTGGCTATATTTCCAGTTGTATCAAGACAGTCAACCAGTCCCAACTTCCCCAATTGATCTTGTATATGGGTAATCCATGAGATTTTTCTCACACAGTCCAACTTCAGACAATCCGAGAATATAGCGCGGTTGAAAACTGCTTCCTCTTTTACCCAAATATTGTACCGTAGCATCAAGGGTGCTAATTGTATGTGAAAGGACAATGGGGTCACACCCAATTCATTATGACAAATGGTAGCAGCGGTGCTTTTAGGTACTGTCAGCACTCGTCTCAAGAACATATCTTTTAGACTATGGTAATGCCCTACTGGCAGAGGTGGGGTCAACTCTCTTGTCCAAGTTACAAATTGTTCAGAATACGGCCACTCGAATGATTTTGAATCGTCCAGCGGGCTCTCCATCTACCTCATTGCTTAGAGAATTGCATTGGCTTAATGTAAAAAAAAGATCCTTATTCAAAATCTGCTGTCTAACTCATAACGCCCTTAGTGAGAAAGGCCTACGATACTTACAATGTAAAGTGACTAAATACTGCCCTAGTAGGAGGCTTAGATCCACCACACTTGGCCTATTACAAGTCCCCAGAATCCGCCTGACTCGGACTGGTGGTCGAGCATTTTCCTACTTAGCTCATAGGTACTGGAACCAGCTCCCACAGGCCTAGCGAGCTATCTCGAATTATGGTACCTTCAGGAAACAGCTGAAAGCCTTCCTCTTTTAACGACTAGGTTTGCCCGATTCCCGTTAGCTGCAGAAGAATTTGCTAGTCAGCGCCGAGATGCCCCAGGGTGATTTGAGCACTTAACAAATCCTAACAAATGTTCTCCGCCCTCTCCAGGCCCAAGGTATTTGAGCAACCCCAAACTCCGGCACAATACAAAGTAACAGCGCATGTACCTGCTTTATAGATATCTATATTAGCTTTTATGGGTCGAGAGCCTAATTTTTGGGTGAATCTAAGACGACCTGAATATTTTGATTAAAACCTCCAATTCTTGCCTCAACTAAGTTCGACCAGGAACTTTTCTGATTACCAGGGATGCCTAAATAAGAAAAATTTGGCACATGAAGCAATTTTTCATTATTTATGTAGAATGATTTTATTTTCAGGGGAGATTTGCCCACCCCCATAACATGTGATTTTGAAACATTTGTTTTTAGTCCAAGGTCACTCATGAAAATATTAAAACTATTTAAAAGCCTTTGTAGCCCCACCCCGGTTCTGGACATTTGAACACAATCATCTGTGTATAGTAACTCTAGTAGGGACCTCCGGCCTATCAGGGGTGTGTCTACATTTCCGATTCTTATGTGACTGTCTAAGTCATTTATATATAAACAAAATAAAAAAGCAAGAACGCATCCCTGACGGACCCCGCGATCCATATTTATCGGGGAGGTGAGTTCACCGCCTACTCCATATCGCACTTTCCCCGTTACTCCCTGGTGCATTGCTGCTAGAAAATGAACAATAGGTGGATCGATGCCCATGGACAGCATTATCTCCCAAAACGTCCCCCTCTGCACCCAGTCAAAGGCGGAGGTCAGGTCCTTGAACCCAAGATATAAAGATCCAGACTTGGCCAAAGTGTATTTGCTGATGACTAGGTGCAGGTTAAGGCACTGATCTACCATTCCCAGGCCTTTCCTGAAGCCATATTGAACATCGGAAAACTTCCCATTTTCTGTTATACAGGTCTCCAGCCTCTCTAGTATTACTTGACCCATGATTTTACAGGAGCAATCAATTAAAGATATTGGTCAGTAACATTTAGGATCTGACCTGTTTCCTTTTTTAAATATGGGAACTATTATGACTGATCTGTAGGAATCCGGAGGACCCTGGGCCGCGTTACACTTCAAAATGTTGGTTAGCAGCGGGCGCCACAAGGGGAGATTAGTTAAGAACAAATCCATGGGCATACCATCTGGCCCGGGAGCCTTGATCTTCACGGTCTGGGATAAGTCCCTGTTCACCTGATCTAAGGACGGGGGTTCCAAAGTGTGTGCTCCATATTGATAGTTGGTACAGGAGTCGGGATCATCACCAACTCTGTAAAGGCCAGCGAAGTGGTCTACCCAAGTCTCTGGCATGATTGACACGTCAAAGGTACCATTTTTAGTGTCACTAAAGTACTCTTGATTTACAATTTGCCAGAAGAGTCTATTACCTTTACTCAAGCATGCCACATGGAGTTGACCCCAAGCTTCTTGCCTGATTTCCAACTTATGTTCCTCCAGGGCGTGCTTATAATCCAGATGTGTCTGTCTCACCTCCATTCTATTGCTTGGTTTAGACTTTAAGGTCTTAATTAATTTGTTGTGGAGCTGTGAACATTCTCTATTAAACCACCCTTTGTTACTTCGTGGTGTATCATTGTGGTTCTTAGTTTAAAGCACCTTAGTTGTTTCTGTTATCGACATGAATGATCTAATCACAACTTGTGGATTTATATTATCTTCCAAGCAATCCAGAACTTGCCTTAAAAAGTTTCTTATAATCTGCTCCAGGACAGAGTCAGGGTTAACAGTAGACCACTTTCGTAATAGCCCTTTGTTTTTAGCGTAAGTCAAGGGGGATATTCTGGCAGACACGGTGGTATCATCAGAAGGGAGCAGCAATTCTAAAGACAAAGGGTAATGGTCATTAAAATGAATTTTAAGTATCTTAAAAATCATAGAGTGTGAATTAAAATAATCAGATAGGGTGATAAAATTGATCAAAGTACCTTGGCCTCTCCCAACATACGTTACTAGGTCAGAACTTGACATTTCGATAAAATACACAGTTAGAAAGAGAGAAAATTTCAATAACAAAGAATTAAAAATGTTCCCACAAGGATTATGATCAAAATGGCAACCTCCTTCAATATCCCCCGCAAAAAGGTTGCCATGCAGAGTGTTTGGAGAGGGGACACAATTTGCAGTTAAAATCTCCTCCCCAGAGCACTATGAAATCCGTTTTTATCTCCTCTATGTGTTTCAATAGTGCAGGTTCCAATTCTTGGGCAATAGTGATATTTGTCTTATTAAAATTTTTATGATAAAATTTACAACCACTAAAATCAAACTTTTCCTAAATATGATATCAATAATCTGGAAATGAGGAGATTCCAGCTGCATCTTCCCCACTCTACCATTTAATGTTGTTGAAACCAAAGTTGGTAATCCTCCTTTATCATGACCACCTAGTGAGGCTCGAGCTGGTGTATGAATATATGAATAGAATAAAAACGGTTTATATGAACCTTGTCTCGCATCCACTGAATTGTTTAAAGCTAAATTCTGACAAGACGGAGGTTATGGTATTTGGTGAGCTGACCCCGTCTTGGTCCCCAGTCTGGTGGCCTTCGGAGCTAGGAGCCCCACCCTCACCAGTATCAAAAGTCAGAAATCTGGGAGTTCTATTTGACAACAGACTAGCTTTTGTCAGCCACGCTAATGCAGTGGTCTCAGCGTCCTTCTTTACCCTAAGAATGGTAAAGAAACTACTCCCTTTTCTTCCCCCAAATGCAGGCAACACCTTAATGTCCACTTTGGTATTATCTAAGGTGGACTATTGCAACGGCCTATTGTTGAACGCGCAGGAGCAAGTTTTGAACAAATTACAGCTTGTTCAAAATGCTGCTGCAAGGATCCTAACCGGCACACCTAAATATTCATCCATCTCTCCCATCATTCGTCAACTACATTGGTTGCCGGTTAGAAGCCGCACAAAGTTTAAGGCCTTGTGCATTATATATAAAAGCATTGAACAATGCTGGACCAGATTTTTTTTAAAAATCCATCAGTGTCTACAAACTTAATCGATCTTTACGCTCATCTGCATCCCAACTGCTCCAAATTCCACGTACAAAGAAAGCAACATGGGGAGACAAACGCTTTGTGGTTGCTGCTTCGAAATTATGGAACCTGCTTCCTCCCCATATCAAATTTAGCCCATCTCTGCTAATATTCCGAAAACACCTTAAAACCTGGCTTTTTAATCAGTAAATTTTAAATAGGAATCCCCTGCAATCTGTGAACTCCAGCGCCGAGACACCGTAAGGTATTTGTGCGCTATAGAAATTTTATAAATAAAAATAAAATAAATCCACGTTTCTTGTAAACATACTATGCTATATTTCCCAACAAAAGCTGCCCATTCTTTAATTTCTAATTTGTTCTGCAGACCTCCAATATTCCAGAAGAGATTGCCATGTGTGCTTACTTTGGTCTGACTAGTGTGCTCGTTCTCTGAGCAAGTGACTGCAGCGCAACCCTCTTCCATCGCCTTCTCAATTCATACCTGGGAATCTGACCAACCAGGAGGTGGTACAACAGGCAGTAATGACGGGAACTCTGATGTGGCAGAGAAGATGGGACTGATTATCTCAGAAATTTTAGAGTGAGTAGATTTAGCGAACCACCCAAGTCAACCGGGGAAACTACTCTTGGGGATTTAATACTAAAAGTTAATGAAGAGATCGCTATTGGATCAAAATAAATGGCACTATCTGACTCAAAGGGTGTGTATGAAGGGTTAGATTTTCATCACCAAACACACACGAAGATTGATAATTTAGTCAGTCCACATGGTCTAAAGGGGAAAGATTGTTAAAAGTTGGAATGGTGACCAAGGGCGGAATTTTAGTATGTGCAGAGTCAAATCCCGGCCCTTTATGTAAAAACAGCTTGTAAAAGTAGCCTAATGGTACAACTTCAATAGGGCCCCGTTGTTGCTCCAGGGAAGCCTATCCATAAGCCAGTGTACTAAGGACGTGTCCTTAAAATTTACAACAATGCAGTCACCTGGCTCAGATTTAACCTGTGGGCCCACCCATGCAACGCGTTCAACATTATTTATGTTATGATACAAGTCATCACTTTTCGACCAATCCATAGCTTTTGCCAGCCAATGTACAGTTTTATTTTTAAGCGGCTTCCAGTCTTTTTCCTGATTAATTGGCAAAGAGGGGATATTTTTCAGAACAATTTCATAAGAGGAGACTTCTGGAGGGAGGAAAAGTGTTCTCCGTTTGTTTTTGTGAATGCCAACTTGATGTTTGTTATGACGACTATCGATGGAATTTGGTCCACTATTACCCTCTCGTTTGCATGTTGAGCCCGACCGCCCAGTCTCTGTCTGTTTTGCTGAGTGCGTTGCAGTCTGAGTGTAGTAAATACTGCAATCCACTGGTGGTGGTAGCAGGAGGGAGGGTGCCACATGAGATGTGTCCTGGTTGGCATTGGGAATAGGATTAGTCACCATTTCCGGGCCAGAGGTCATCTTTGAAATGCTGGAACCGATTAATATCTTTAGAGACACATCAATGCTGTTTAACACCCCTACAAGGGGATCAAGGATTGACTTGATAATGGCCTCTAATGAACTGGTGAGATGCGAAAATGACGCAATGTCCCCCATCGACCCAGCATTTTTAGGGTCTGTAACAGTATCCAAAACTCCAGTCTTTGTTGCTGATTTGGAAAGGGGGACCACAGTTTTCTTACATGTTACCATGGGTATTGCATCTTTCTTAGCTTTCCCACAGGCCTTGAGTTTTTTTTATGGGAAGGGCAAAGAGTATCACAAAGCCCCCCCCTGTTGAGTGGCTTCATTTCCACTTCTATCCAAACTGATGAACGCAAGCAGTTTGATTGATTTGTCATGCTGATGGACTATGTGGTGCCGTTTTGTAAGGCCCTTTGGGTTACCTCCAATCTCTTCTCCACCGACTAAATTTCACTTGTTATTGCCCCCATTGTTGTTGTTAAAAAGTTAGTAATTGACGAGGTTACCGGACGCTCCTTGGCAGAGATCATAACTGTTTTGCGTTTCCCCATCTCCTTACCTTCTAGTTAAGAGGTATCTCAGCAGCTGGCTGTCAGTGGAATACACAGGTGCTCCTCCGTGCTAATGTACAACCAAGAGCCCTGGCGCAGCCCAGTCTCATCCAGTCACAGACGGGCGCAGACGGGCGCTGCGGGAGCCCTTGGCCACTTATGAGTGATGCGCTGGCACCTCCAGGCGCGAAGACTGCTGGGCAATGTGGTCCAGGCCCAATTGCTGCCGGTAAAGTGCTCTGTGCTCTGTGCAAAGACAAAATGCTCCTGCCCCGCGGAGCCCGCGGCCGCTTATGAGCGATGCGCTGGTACCTCCAGGCACGAAAACTGCTGGGCAATGTGGTCCCGGCCCAAATGCTGCCGGTAAAGTGCTTTGTGCAAAGACAAAAGGCTCCTGCCCCGCGGGAGCCTGAAGCCACTTATGAGTGATGCGCTGGTGCCTCCAGGCACGGAGACTGCTGGGCAATGTGTTCCTGGTCCCAGCCCAGCTGCTGCCAGTAAAGTGCTCTGTGCTCTGTAGAAAGACAAAAGCTTGGTTTATCTGTTCGGTGGTCATCATCTTGAAGGGCACACACCAGGGTGCCAATCCCAAAAACGAGATGTTACAATAATAATTCCTTGTCAGTAGTTTTGAGAGGTAAATTGCTGTCTGCACTATCTTGCCAGCAAACATAAAAAAACATTTTCAGTAGAACCTTGAAGAGAAGTTCCTTTTTGAAAAGTCTGTCAGGATGCTCCTATTTAGCTCTAACGAAAGCACACACCATTTGTTCCTTCTGTAAACTACTAAGCCCAGTCATGCGAGGTAGGAGAACTGAACTTAAAAGGATGGGTTCATCGGACCGGTATGTGAAAGACTTGGGCTCAGAAAAGTGAAGGTTAGTGGTAAGTAGTCAAAGAGTTAGCCCCTCACCCAGTTTACTCACTACTGTCATCAATCTAAGCATTCACCAAGCTCCATGTTCCACTGTAATCCCTCAAGTGAAAAGAAGAGCAGAAATCAAGCCGACGTTGTCCTCAAATACTACATGTATTTCCTGAGCACTACAGCAAGGTATTGAGACTTAAGCAAGTGCAGTTCATTATAATGACCATCACTCAAATCTTGAAGCCTCTTAAGAATGGATTTTGAATCATAATATATTTCGTTAGATGCCCCCTAAAATCTGTGCCTTGCCAAGCTTGAAAGAGCACCTACACCACCCCAGGGTTGCTGAGCCCCACCAGAACTTGAAATGCGAAATGTTCTGAGACCAGTTGCCAAGCAAGACATCCATACATCAAGCAAGAGCTTACCTTCCTTCTCAGAAACGGAAGTATAGTGATAGATTAAATTGTAGCCATAAGAATAATCACTGCTATGTGACCAATTTGCCAGGAGATCTTGGAGACGTCAGCTCTAGTCATTCACTTGCACGAGGAGGAGCACATAACACAACAACATTACACCGCCCATAGTCTATGTTCCATTGACAGAGAAACATGGAAGCTGGTCTGCATTACATGGAGGACAAAGCTACCAATAGGTATCAAATACAATCTTACAAATAGCAGAAATTGCAAGACCATCATCAATCAGATACCCCTTACAGGAACATTGCACTCTTCCTAAATATCTGGTCCATGGCAAGTCTAATTGGAAGGCTTACGGTAAATGCTTATGAGTTCTGAAGGATAGAGATACTTTATAGAGGGCCAACACATTTTATTATCACTACATCATTTTTGTACTTTCCCACGGGGAACAGAACAGTATATATACCCATTAAGTAACAGGACCAAGGGAGCCAAGGATAACCTATGTTAATGGTTTGTGCTTCACTGCTGAGGCATGAGTAGTGCTTAGACAAACTGAAGTAGCAGAGACAATGGGAAAACAACATTTCAACTGGTGGTGGGAAGACATCACTAACCACCCTAAAGCACCCACTAATACAATAGTTACTCATTTCTGGAAGGTGTATGTTGCACAACTTCATGAATTTAAACTGGTTTTAATTGTTGTCAGTTTTGCTTTGTTTTGGGTGATCTCAGAGGGACAAGAAACATACAAGTGAATGCTTGCACTATTGTGCTACGTGTATGAAAGTAGTTTTTTAATTGAGATGGATAGTAGTCCTAACAACTTCATAGATCTAGGCATAGGTTTCAATAATTTAAACCTGAGCTTATCATCCTATGGTAACTATAGTACAGAGCAGGCTTATATTAGAGGCAATATGTAAATCATTTAGAATTACCTAAACAGTTAAAATGTCGAAAAACACTTAAAGAAGAATCACATAAGCAAAATGACACAAAAATAAGTTAAAGAAAATAAGGATACAAGAGATAGGGGATGTACAAGAAAACACTTGCACTATTGTGCTATGTGTTAGAAAGCAGTGTATTAATTGAGATGGATAGTAGTCCACACAATTTCATAGGTCTAGACATAAGTTTCAATAATTTAAACCTGAGCTCATCCCATGGTAGTTATGGTACAGACCAGGCTTAACTTAGAGGAAATGTGTAAATCAATTAGAGTTACCTAAACAGTTAAAATGTTGAAAACCCCTTAGAGAACAATCACATAAACAAAATGCCACAAAAATGACTACAATCAAATAATGATAGGACATTTTAATGTTTAGGAGAGAAAGCATTCCTAAAAAGTAGGATGCAAACTAGAAGCCCACTATTGTGGGTGACTGGGACCTAGGAGCAATTTCTGAGTACCTTAATGAAGTATTATCGTTCCAGTAACATTTTTTACCTTGTAACTTCCTCTCTGAAATGGAAGTCAAAATCTTTCAGTGGGCAAGGTTACAGGCTGTATCTAGCATAACACTTGAAAAGCTAGACCCCATTGGGTAAGGTCCAGTTGAAACAATTGGTTTTGCTGCGAACATATGTGAGCGTCACAATTCTCCAGTGGGGCACAGCAGCAGGCTGTAACAGGGGAGGTCTTACTAAAGTTGATAACTTTCGCCACAACGGTCTTCTGAACTGGATTTTTAGGTGACAAAAAGCCCTGAGAGGGACCAACTTGCTTTACTTGTCCGTGAAGTTTGCTCCTTGGTTGGATCTACTTGGGTGGTTGGTCCTCATTCTCCAGATATCATGGACCCAAACTTTTTCCAAGTCCCTATTAAACCTGTCAGCCCTAGGGTGGTCTCCCCCAACTTGTTTTGCCTTCCTCCTCTACTTTTTCTTACATTGTTTCTGTTGGTATCAGGATTTTGAGCGCTTTACCACTGGTAACCACTGGTAACCAGTGCTAAAGTGTAAGTGCTCTCTCCTCTAAACATACTAATATTGGCTTATCCCCAATTTCCTATCCCGGTATCCTGGTGGGACAACCTAGGCCGCCATCTTTCTCAGGGTGCGCTCTAGTTGTTGGGGGGCATTTCGGCATAAATCATGCACGCTGCGTGGACACCACTGCCTTAGGAGAGAGATGGTGTTGGGTTGCCACTTCTTCTGGCTCCAAGTGTGTGAACCCTAATTCAAGCCGCTATTTGGTGCTAATGTGCTTTTAAGAACTGGATATTTTTTAAGAATTGATGCTGCTACCGTATTTGGAATTAGAATTGTATTTCGCATAGTGCCGCCACTGTGCTTTTAAAAACTGATGCTGCTATTGATTTGCACTATTGCTATGTCCTCTTAATTGAATTAAAAATGTTTGCTTACTTCCACACATGCATCACACAACTCCCGGTATCCCGCTGGGACAACTTAGGCCGCCATCTTGCTCAGCGCTCGCTCTATTTGTCGGGGGAATTTTGGCATAAATCATGGGCGCTGGGCGGATGCGCAGCGGACGTATGCAGCGGGCACGCCTAAAGCAAGTCCATCTGCGCTCGTCAGAGTCCCGGAAGCGACCAGCGCCAGCCATGCTGCCCGTTTTCCACCGGATTTGCCTAACATTCACCTGGCCCGCGCTGAGATTATGTCAATTGGTGTACATATGAGTAAGTGCGGCCAAGAATGGATGGTCTTGGACAACATTTCAAGGACCTGTCAAGTTTGCAACTTTCGCTTCAATTATACCCTGGATTCTATTACAGGACCGGAGGCTTCAGATTATGCTTCTCTTAACTTTACTGCAAAATCACAGCAGCCAATAAAAACACACAATTAGTTTAAGGAAACTACATTGCCCATGATGCTTGTTCCAAGCCACGCCTCCATAGCCCATAAGAGCCCTGTAGGCAGTCCCATCATCCTCTTTCTTTGCTGCTCACAGCAAGAGTTAAGTCATCATAAATCTCTCTATATGTTTATGCTATTGATATATTCGCAAATGGTGTATGATTGATACTGTTTTTTGTTTACCTTATGGTGTTTTCTTACGTATTCTTCCCCTCTGGGGCACGGTATTGACTTGTTGTCACATTACTAGTGTCAGTCCGATACCTCGACGTCTGTGACGGAGGTTTGTTCATTCAGTGCTTTTCTTCCGCTAGTTCCGCCGCCTCGTGCCCGCATTGTGAAACTTTTCAGCTGCGGGGCTGCGATGCGGCGTGCACCGCGGTGTCAGTGGGAGCGAGCGAAGGCTCCGGTCACAAGAGCCTGCATACTCGGCTTTTTCCCCCTCTCCAGCGCTGGTGCGCTAGCGCAAGGGCATCCCTTGTAGCCCGATCACGCTATTGTTTACCTAAGCGCCGAGTGGCTCACGGCTGGTGTGCACGCCCAAATCGCGCGCATTTGGGCTCCTTTTAGTTGGATTTGGGCTGCACACCCCGGCGCGAAAATTACTTCATTGCCTGCACGCATTGGGAGGCTGTATTCAGCACTTGCTGCATCCTATCGAATTTGGGGTCGTAAAATCCTGCCTTTGGAGTGAGCACACGCTCTAGAAATAACAGGCATAGGCCACTGGCCTGAATATTACAGCATTGCTGAGGGGGTTTGTGTAATAATACTATCTATCTCTTTAGTGTGCAAGTGGGCTGACCCCCCCTTACTCCTCCATATATCTATATTTGCAGTGTTGCCTGTGTGTTTGAGGATACTTGGGTTACTCGTTTGTACGCCATGGATGATTGGGTGCACTATCCTGATGAGGAGGATGACTATGAGGGACAGTCTAATACTGTCATTGAAGACAACCTGGTTGATGCTTTAGATGCATCAGTGCAATCATCTGTTAATAAAGAGATTGAAAATACGGTCCCATAGACCGTCCACCAGGCTTTGGCAGCGGCACTTTGCCCTATCACAAAGCAATTGGAGAGTTTCGCCAAAAGGCAAGGATATGGCAAGGGCGCTGCCAAGAAAAAAACAGAGCGTTTTACTTCCTCTGTAGGGGCGAAGCTGGTCGTAATTGGCCCTACGCCCAGGCTTTATCTGAATTACCGGCCTCTAATTCGACTGACCATTCTTATGCTGGCGCTAAGGCCAAATCCAAACAAAAAGTGAAAATAGATACGGATACAACCACTACAGGCGGCCAAGGAGCACTCTACTCCGGTAGATCCTGACATACTAGCGGGTTGGACCCAAAGGGCTATCTGCCTCCTGGGCAACGCGAATTGCGCAATATCACGGGGAAGCGCAAGTCCCTTATGATCAGGATGGACAGCAACCTGATCGAATTGGCTGATGGGGAGCCCGAGCCTTTGGCCGACGGACATCTCTTCGGGGAAAAGTTTGTCAAAGACGTCTCAAAATACGTAGGGACATTTACGTCCCTGGACAAAGCTCAGAGTGGGATCAAACATGTTTTCCATCAGGGTGTTTTTAACCGGGCCGGGCGAGGCTGGGGTCGCTCGTCAGGCCGAAACTTAAATCAGGGCCCCCAAAGAGGTGACTTTGGGCGAGGCAGAGGGGAGTGGGACTCCACACGCGGAGGCACCTTCTACCCCTCCCGTAGAAGATTCAACCGAGGACGTTTTCACAACAATGGTAACAGAGCCGGCTTCAAGACCCAGCAGTCCTCAGGTGAGTGTCATAGATAGTTCTGTTCTACCTTTGGGGGGTCGCACTTGTCATTTTCTTCACAATTGGCGGGAACTGACGCAGGATGCGTGGGTGTTACAGACAATCATGGGGTTTCGCCTGGAGTTCTATTCCCTTCCTTGTCAGCAGACTCTCCCCGCTCAACTCCATTTTTCCCAACAAGAAAGCAGTTTTATAGACAGGAAAATTGCGGAGGTGCTGCACAAACACGCGATTGCTCAATGCAACAATAGCCCTCGCGGCTTTTGCAGCAACACCTTTTTAGTACAGAAAAAAGGAGGTGGCAACAGGCTAGTGTTGAATCTACGAGGTTTCAATCATTTTCTCACTTATAACCATTTCAAGATGGAAGGGATCCATCTTCTGGCAGATTTGTTGCAGGACGAAGATTGGCTAGTCAGGTTAGATCTCAAGGATGCCTATCTCTCCATTCCTATTTATCCCCCTCACCGACGATTCTTACAGTTCCGGTGGAACAATCAGTGGTACGAGTATTTGGCCCTTCCTTTCGGGCTTTCATCTGCGCCATGGTGTTTCACCAAGGTGATGAAGCCGGTTGTGGCACACCTGCGGGAACGGGGTGTGCAACTCATCATATATCTTGACGACATCTTGTTGATGGCCCAGAGTCCGGACATGCTTCTTCAGCAGTTGCAGCTAACAACTACGCTGCTGCAGAGCTTGGGGTTTGTCATCAACCCTTCCAAGTCTGTCCTTTCACCAACACAGACCATAGATTTCCTCGGATTCTCCATAAACTCCCAGATAGCTCAACTATGTCTCCCCAAATCGAAGCTCAAGGATCTCAACAAGGAGATTCTAGCGTTGCTAGAAAAGCAGACGGTCTCGTTGAGGGCCCTTGCCAGAGTAGTGGGAATACTGGCTTCCTCGATTCAAGCCAATTTTCCAGGCCCGCTGCATTACAGAGCCCTGCAACGACTGAAGATACAGCATCTTCAGAAGGGCTTATCCTACGTAGATGCCGTCCCGTTGACTCACGAAGTAAGGACGGAATTGCAGTGGTGGCTGGGACACGTGGATGCCTGGAACGGCTGATCGATTTTCGTATCACAGCCAGAAGTGGTGATAGAGTCGGACGCCAGCCGATGGGGCTGGGTAGCGCGCTGTGGAGGAGTCTCCACAGGTGGAAGATGGTCCCCACAGGAATTATCCCTGCATATCAATTGCCTGGTGCTCCTGGCGGGCTCCTTTGCGATTCATACATTATCCCCAAAGCTGACCTCATGTTCCATCCTCCTCCGCATGGACAATGTGTCGGCGGTGAGGTATATAAACAAGTTGGGAGGCACGAGGTCGTCCCTGTTGGTCGAGATGGCCAAAGATTTTTGACATTATTGCCTCCACCATCAAATCTCAGTAGTGGCGGAGTACATCCTGGGCCAGTCCAATCAGGTGGCAGACTGGAACTCCAGACACCTCAGGGACTTCAGCGATTGGAAGCTGTGTCCCCTGGCGTTTCAGTGATTACAGAGCATTTGGGGTCCTTTTCAGTTAGACCTCTTTGCCTCTGGACTCACTTATCAGATCAATCGATTCTTCAGCTGGAGGCCAGATCCATTGGCAGTAGCGACCGATGCATTCCTACAGGATTGGTTGAGTGTGGTACAGTATGCCTTTCCACAGTTTCTGCTGATACCCAGGGTGATGACTCAGGTGATCAGGCAGAGGACAGAGATAGTCCTGGTGACTCCATGGTGGACGTCTCAACCGTGGTTTCCCAAGTTGTTACAGTGGAGTTGCGACCTTCCCAGGTTACTCCCACACTTGACATCGCTGCTCCGGGGCCCTCTCATGGAACACCATTTGTTGATTCTGGCGGCCGTCTCACACTGATGGCATGGCGGCTTTCCGGCACAGTGGCACTTGCCAGGAGTTTCGGACAAAACTTCAGAATTCATCAGACAGGCATGGGCACCATCCACACAGAAGCGTTATTCCTCAGCCTGTAAGAACTGGGTGGGTTGGTGCCTGGAACGGGGTTTGGTTCCCGTGGGGGCTGAGTTACCCCAAGTCTTGAATTTCCTTTCGGAGAAGGCTGCGGGAGGACTTGCGTACCGTTCGGTGAATAATTTCAGATCAGCCATATCGGCGGGTCATGAGTTGGTAGACAGAAAGCCAGTGGGCATGCACCCGGTGGTGTGCAAAGTGCTCAAGGGCATTCGAGTTGCTAATCCCCCGAAACCCAAGTATACGGGTCTGTGGGATGTTTCCCTGGTAATTTCCCCTTTTAATCGTTGGCCGGTTAACAACCTTCTTTCCAGAAAATAATTGTCGGCCAAGTTAGCTAGGTTACTGTGCCTGTCAGCTTGTAGAAGTTCTTCAGACGTGAGAGCTCCCGACGTAACAGGTAGAGTATTTACTCTGGAGGGAGTTTCTTTTCATATTACTGGTTGTACCAAAACGTTTTAAAGGCACATTGATTACAATGCTTTTCCAGATAACGAGAAGTTGTGTGTTGTAAATTGTTTAAACAAGTATGAAAAATGTACGAGCTCATTGAGACCTCAGAATTGTTCGCAATTGCTGATTTCTTTACAGAAACCATTCAAGCCAGTGGCGGCTGCCACAATTGCCAGATGGCTTTGATTTATTATGCAGGAAGCTGGTGTTGATCTCCAGAGTTTTGGTGCTCATTCTGTCAGGGGCGCTATGGCCTCTAAGTCTTACATGTTGGGTTCTAGCATCCAGGATATCATGCGTTGTGCTGATTGGTCCTCAGAATCAACTTTCAAGACATTTTATTATAAGCCGGTGGGTGACATTACATCTGTGGTATTTGCAAAGCGTTAAACTAGCATAATCTGAAGCCTCCGGTCCTGTAATAGAATCAAAAATTAGCTAGCATTCGCGCCAAGAATTTTCAATTCTATTAAGGACACGGAGGCGAGGATTATCCCACCAGGCTTTATTGTTCTGTTAAAGCTTACCCACCCATGACTTGTTATGACATGCATTGTTCTACAGTGATTACGGGTGTTTCATCTTCTTTGTTTCAGGATCCGATAAGAAGTCGAACTAGATGGCGGCTGTTCGCACCTGGATAAGAAGAAAGTTCCTGATTATACTCCATGTTGAAGGATGTTACAGATTTGTTCTTGTTCTATTTGGACATTGTTCCCTGCAAAGAAAGAGGATGATGGGACTGCATACAAGGCTCTTATGGGCTATGGAGGCGTGGCTTGGAACAAGCATCATGGGCAATGTAGTTTCCTTAAACTAATTGTGTGTTTTAATTTGGCTGCTGTGATTTTGTAGTAAAGTTAAGAGAAGCATAATCCTCGCCTCCGTGTCCTTAATAGAATTGAAAATTCTTGGCGCGAATGCGAGCTAATTTTTGATTCTATCTCTACCTCCACTTATGTCCCCACAGAACTCTCGGTGCATTCAGGCTTCCCTACTTAATGCTCGGTCCATGGTAAAACATGCCCTTGATATCTTTGAGCTGATGGTGGATTGTCAATTAGATTTGCTATTTATATCTGAGACATGGCTCAACGAGTTTTGGCTCCAGCTATCGCCATGGCCATCCCTGAGGGGTATAAAATAGCCAGGGTTGATCGTAAAACAGGTAGAGGAGGAGGGGTTATAGTAGTATTTAGGGAACATTGGATTTTTACGCAGGCAGAGTCTCACCATCTCTCCGCACTTTTTATTGGGGCCATGCTGATATATCGCCCTCCCAGTCCCTCTAGCTCTTTCCTAAAGGCTTTAGACAAAGCCATTGTGCTTAGAGTTTTGCATTATTCTAATTATCTACTTCTAGGGGACCTTAATATTCATTTGGATTGTGTGGAGGCATCTGATACAAGAAAGCTGAATGATTCTCTAGATCTCACCCCCGACTCAATGGATGAACTCTCCAACACACAGCAGGGGGCACACTCTTGATGTCATTTGTTCCAACTTCACCATAGCTGTACAGGAACCTCTCTCGGTTCTCTGGTCCGATCATTTTCTAATCCAATTCTCCTAGAATATTAAGCCATCGTATCTGCCTACGAGGACATCAGAGGACAGACCTCCAACACAAATAGACCCTGCTGCCTCTGTGCAGAGTTCTGACTGATACAAGCCCTGTTGCTTCTGGGGTCCTGGTGGAAGCTGTAGGGGGTTTCAATAATTTGATTTCGAGAGTGGTGGAACATTTTTCCACACCCCTGGTCCATTAGAGAGTAAGAATCACCCCATCCAAACCCTGGTTTTCCTATGAACTTAAAGAACTAAATTAATCATGCAAAAGGCTTGAACGTAACTGGACGCAAACAAAGTAGGAGTCTAGAGGGAAAGACAGAACTAGAACGCCCTCCACTCAGTAAGTCATCAAACAATACAAATCCTAGTTCTCGCGGCAATACTTGTTTATTGATCTGTAAACATCACTGGTTAAGCATTAATCACCCCAGGGAATCTCATAGTCTAGAGAATATCACGATGTCTCAGTCTATTGCCCTTATAAAAAGCAACCTGGCTCTGATCTACACATTTAGGACAACACAAGACCGACAATCACCTTGGAAGACGACAAAAAAAATGTGTGAAGAGCGAGATGGCACCTCATGGGCGCACCAGCAATGGGACCCCTGGCTGGTACTCACCAGGATGGCCCTGTTCTCAGCATTGGTGCCATCAAGCTTTAACGTAAATGTGTCTCAAACCCAAAGTAAAAGGAGAGTGAAGGGTGCAGTGGACACAACTTATATGTGATACAAACATACAACATTAAACATTTAACACACAAGTTACCGTGCAACTAGGACAATACATTTTACTCATATTCCTTTCTTTGTTGCAAACAGTAAACACATAAACATAAAAAAGGAGAGTGTGAATACTACCTATCGATTCACACCCTACGTACAGCCGACATGTTGCATTGCCTTGATTTATATCAGGCAATTTCCTCAGGGCAATTCAATTAAATGCCAGTTACAGTTACAGTCGAAAATGGACGTTCGGCGTCTACTCAGTTCGAGGGCTGAGTAGACGCCGAACGTCCATTCTCCACTGTAACTGAACTGAAGGGAGATAGGAACATGCTCACCTGTGGGGGCTGCTTTCTTGGTTTTAAGTTCCTCTTGGCGGGTATGAGAGGCAAGGCTGCGTGAATGCACTCTAAGCACAGTGTCTTTGGCAGTGGCATTTAATATTATAATATTTTGAAGTTCTGGTTTCCCTCTTTAGCATCCTTCTATTGTGAATGTTGTTAGGATTTATTCCTTGTAAAAGAAATATAGGTCCTTCTAGCGGTACCCCTTGTGTTTAGTTTGTCACATATAAGTTGTGTCCACTGCACCATTCTCTGTCCTTTTACTTTGGGTTTGAGACACATTTACGATAAAGCTTGATGGCACCAATGATGAGAACAGGGCCATCCTGGTGAGTACCAGCCAGGGGTCCCATTGGTGGTGCGCCCGTGAGGTGCCATCTCGCTCTTCACACATTTTTTTTGTCGTCTTCCAAGGTGATTGTCGGTCTTGTGTTGTCCTAAATGTGTAGATCAGAGCCAGGTTGCTTTTTATAAGGGCAATAGACTGAGACATCGTGATATTCTCTAGACTATGAGATTCCCTGGGGTGATTAATGCTTAACCAGTGATGTTTACAGATCAATAAACAAGTATTGCCGCGAGAACTAGGATTTGTATTGTTTGATGTTGAACGTAACTGGAGACAAGCTTATTTCCCGGTGGACAAAATTGCACTCAGGAAGTGCCAGAACAGCTATTATGCTGCCGTCAAGAAGGCTAAAGGTCATATTTGCCCTATCTAAAAATAACTCCAGAGTTTTCTGAAGCCATGCGCAGAATTTAGGGTCACTCCCACCTCTAATTCCTGGTGTGAGCAATTATCTGGCTTTTTTAGATAAAATTCAAACAAATCAGGATAGCTTTGGGCCTGCTCTCCAGGTGCAGGCGGAACACCTGCTTCGGGTAGTTTCGGATTTAGATCCCGTCCATTCTCTTCTGACAGTGTTTACTCCTATCCAGCTGCCAGACACTATGGCCATTCTTAAATCAGGTTCCCCAGCCAATCCCTGGCTAGCTAGGCAGTTGGCAGCAGTGGCGGAGGTAGTTGATCCTGAAGTAAATAATATCATTAATCTGTCGTTTCAAACCGTCACAGTTCCAACAGAGTGGAAACAGGCAAATCTCCTCTCCCTGCTACAAAAAACCCTCATTAAACCCCGCCACTTTGGCTAGCTACCGACCAATCTCACTGGTCCCGGCTGTGGCGAAGGTGTGTGAGAAGGCAGCCTATAAACAGCTCTACAAGTTTGTTGAGACTTCTGGCGCCCTCCACCCAGCCCAGTCCGGCTTCAGGGCCTCATATAGTACAGAAGAGGCCCTGGTTGAGATGGCAGAGGCTATTAGAGAGTGCTTTGATTCCGGCGGCAGAGCGGCCCTGATTTTATTGGACCTCTCTGCTGCGCTCGACACGGTACCGCATCTCCAACTCCTAGCCCGCTTGTCCAATATCTGAATTTCTGGTGTAGGATTGGATCGAATCCTTCTTGGCAAATAGAACACAGCAAGTGTGGCTGCCTCCATTCTCTTCCACATCGAAAAGCCTGACCACAGGCGTCCCTGAGGGCTCAAACGTGAGCCCTCTTCATTTTAACCTGTATGTGACACAGCTAATCTATCTGGTGAAAGAGCTGGGTGCTAAAATCATAGCATATGCTGATGATACCCAGCTTCTCTTCACGTGGTAGAAAAATTATTCATTCCCTGTTTTAGCAAAAAACTGTCTGTCTGTCTGAAGTTTTTAAATGGTTAGCCTGGGCCCAACTCAAATGAAATGAGGATAAGTCTGAGGTACTCCTTTACAGGTCCTTCCCCCCACATTTTAGGGATATCCTTTGGCCCGAGGGATAACGTATGCCTAAGTCAATGGGAAGCCCAGTAAAAAATGTGGGGGTCTGGTTCAGGGAAGACCTCAGATTCTTAACACAGATTAAGAAATTGGCTGGAGTGTGCTTTGGCACATTGAAACTCCTTAAAAAGTGTCTGCCTCTATTGCCTAAAGCTGCAAAAGAAATGGTGACCCGAGCTCTCATTCTCTAGCGATTAGACTATGCCAATGCCCTTAACATCGGTCTCCCTTGTTACCAGCTTAAAAAGCTTCAGACCGTTCAGTATGCAGCCGCTAGAACGCTACTGGTAGGTCCAGCTCTAAGCCGGGATTTGCATTGATTACCGGTGAGCCAGCGTTTTTTGTTTAAGGGTCTCACCATTGCGCATGGTGCCCTATACAAATCAGGGCCTATGTATCTCAGGAGACGCTTTGATTTCTATGTGCCACCCAGACATGTCCGCTCCACGGGGCATTGCCTTGCTGTTATTCCTCGTTTCTGCCTCGGTAGAATAGGAGGTAGCTCCCTCTCTGTCACAGTGGCCAAGGCCTGGAATACCTTGCCCTTCGAGCTTTGGAACATCCACAAATTTAGGCTGTTTAAAAAGCAGTTAAAAACCTTGCTTTTTAATTAATCACCCAGCCGCGGTCCATGCCTCCCTGTCTCCTTAGAACTGACTTTTGCGCTGGGACACTTCTGAGTATCCGGGCGCGCTATAAATGGCGAATAACATAACATAACATAACATATTTTATCTACCTAAAGCCCTTAGTAAAGTGCACTACATGTGCCCGGCATGTAAATTAAATGCTACGGATGGGCCTGCAGCACTGATTGTGCCACCTAGTTAGGTAGCCCATCAAACATGTCGCAGGTCTGCCATTGCAGAGCCTGTGTGTGCAGTTTTACACTGTCATTTTGATCTGTAAAAATAATCATTTTGCCATACCCAAATCTTCTTTTTTAATGCATATATGCAGCCCTTAGAGTTGGCCCTGGACAGCCCAGAGGACAGGGGCCAATATCATTTAAAAGTTGAACATTTACTTTTAAGTATCACATGGCCTACTAGTGAAAAACTCTTGAATTTGTTTTTCACTATTGCATTGCCGTTTAGGCCTAATCTAGCGGTAGGATCAGTGTGCAGAAGCGCTACAGTAGAAACAAAGCATTCCGGCATACCCATGTGTCGCATGACAGACAGGAAAAAGGGCCATTTGAGTGAATCGAATGCCTTTTCGGAATCAAGGAGGATGGCGGCAGCCGGCGTAATAGGATCTATCCTGTGCAATACAGTGAAGAGGGTCCCAAGATTCAATGAAGTGGATCGATGAGGAACAAAGCCGGACTGCGTTGATGAAATAATAGATTCCATTAACAGGGACAGATGTATAGCAACAACCTTAGCCAATATTTTATAATCAAGGTTCAATAAAGACAATGGTCTATATGGGCTACACAGTTTAGGGTCCCTGCCTGGCTTGGGAAGGAAAATAATGACTACCTCTCTGAATGTTGGAGGGAGAGCGCCCACTTCTAGTGCCTCTGCTTAGACCTTGACCATCCGCGGGACCAAGATGTCTTTATATAAAAATCGGCGGAAAAGCCGTCAATACCAGGCACCAAGGAACCCCGCAGAGCATCAATAGCCTCAATTATGTTATCCTGTGAAATGGGAACGAATAAAAAATCTTGCATATATCCCTCTAAATAAACTAGTGCAATTCACGCCATAAAGTTCCCCTGGTCTCGCAGAACCCCGGTAATTCTGGAAGTATACAACGTTTTGTAATATGAAAGGAAATGGTCACATATGTCAGGGGTAGAATGCAACAGGGTGTCATTCGGACCAGTGATTTCCGTGTTGTAAGCACAGTCTTGCGGAGGGCGCAGGGTGTGCGGCAGTAATTTGCCAGGTCTCCCACCCTCGCCATACCGTTGTGCAACGTGCTGTTTATTAAGGAACAATAACTCTCACTCCGCCGCCTCCCTAAATTCAAGCAACAAGGCCAGACATCGTCCCTCCAACATGCTGGAGACTGAAACAAGCAGCTCACGGTCTAAGGCTGCTATGTCAGTTTCAATGAGGTTAAAGTCAGAACGGAGATCCCACAGGACACCAGCATGCTTGGCAATGCAGACTCCTCTGATATACGCTTTGAACCCCTCCCAGAGCACTGCCCAGGTGTCAACCGACCCGGTGTTGATTGTAAAATAGTCCTCAATCGCCTGTCTCGATGCCTCATTAAAAACCTGATCCAGCAGCGTGCTTCCGGGAAAGCGCCATTGTTTTTCGTAGCCACCCAGACTGGGGACATCCAAGCGGAGCACAACTGGAGAGTGATCCGAGAGTGTACGGGGAGAGTAAGTAAGCCACCCAGCCAGCCAGCAACCCCCAAGGAGACCAGCCAATATTCTAATCTGGTCCACGTGGTATGAAACCCCGAATAGTGAGTGAATTCCGGAAGGTGTGAGTGCAGTGTATGTTCAACATCTATCAAAGAAAAGTGAGCGCATATGTCCTTGAGAGCTTGTCGTGCGTGAGGTTTCGTGTCTGTGGAGGTGCTGTCCCTGGATGGGTCAATAACAGGTTGAAATCATCACCTAGTATCAATAGCCCGGGGTCAAGTGATAGGAGCCGAACCTGCAGTTTGTGGAAGAAGGCTGGGGAGTCTACATTAGGGCCATAAATACAAACCAACGAAACCCTGTGTCCCATCAGCGAGCCAGTGACGATCAGGGTGCGACCCTCCCCATCAATCAAGGTTTTATGTAGTGAGAAAGGGACGTGTTTGTGAATGAAAATTGCGACACCCCTAGCATGCCGACTGTAATTAGAAAAAAATCTGTGGGAACCCCAGAAGTGTGGTCAGAGTTAGGCAGGTGTGTCTCCTGCATGAATACAATGTTGATGTGGTGCCTGACAATGTAGTTGAGGGCCTGCCTACGTTTTCTGGCGTTCCATGACATTACCCTCTGACGTTCCATGACATTAAGGAAAGCCGGGAAAGACCGGGCTGTTGTCCTAGCTTGACCATAAAAGAGCCGTTACTTCAAGCGCACTGCAATGTATACCCATCTCACATCTTAAACTAGCAACTTGAGCAATAATACTGCAAAAACCTTTACCGCTTAACAAACAACCCCACCACCCACCACCCAGCCTCCTACTGACCCCAAAGAGGCATACCCCAAGTTTAGCGACCACATTCTTGTGAAACGAAATCAGCAACACAACTGTAGGAGACAAAAACACATATCTCAAGGAAAACACAATATTCAAAGGTACTGTGGTATTCACCATAGGGCGTGGCAAGGCCACGCCAACCGGGCATTAGCAAATACAATATTGTAAAGTAGAAGAGAAAAAGTATGCATGACCTAAGCAATGCAGAACACAGTGATAAATGTAAAAATCTCTCAACTAGTCCCGGGCTGGGAAAAGAGTTCTACGCTATTCTGTGAGCCCCCTTGTAATGGTGTGTCTCCTGCATGAATACAATGTCGATGTGGTGCCAGACAATGTAGTTGAGGGCCTGCCTACGTTTCCTGGCATTCCATGACATTACCCTCTGATGTTCCATGACATTAAGGAAAGCCCGGAAGGACCGGGCTGTTGTCCTAGCTTGACCATAAAAGAGCCGTCACTACAAGCGCACTGCAATGTATACCCATCTCACATCTTAAACTAGCAACTTGAGCAATAATACTGCAAAAACCTTTACCGCTGAACAAACAACCCCACCACCCACCACCCAGCCTCCTACTGACCCCAAAGAAGCATACCCCAAGTTTAGCGACCAAATTCTTGTGCAACGAAATCAGCAACACAACTGTAAGAGACAAAAACACATATCTCAAGGAAAACACAATATTCAAAGGTACTGTGGTATTCACCATAGGGCGTGGCAACGCCACGCCAACCGGCATTAGCGAATACAATATTGTCAAGTAGAAGAGAAAAAGTATGCATGACCTAAGCAATGCAGAACACAGTGATAAATGTAAAAATCCCGGGCTGGGAAAAGAGTTCTACGCTATTCTGTGAGCCCCCTTGTAATGGTGAGGCGGGATGCGGAGCATCAGTTGACCCAGAGAGGTTCTTCCTGTATTCCTGGCAGAATTCCTGTGCCTCCGGCGGAGTGTCAACTATACAAGCTTTTCCGTCCACATATACTCTCAACCTCGCCGAGTACAGCATTCTGTATCCGAGCCCTAAGTTCTTTAAGGCCGTCTTGACTCCCTGGTATTTACGCCTCGCCTCCTGGACCATGATGGTAAATTCAGGGAAAAAAGCCAGTTTGTTACCTTGCTACTGGATATCCCCCTTGTCGTGTGCCGATCGGAGGGTTGCATCTCTGTCTCTGAAGTTCATGAGCCTGGCGATGATGGGCCGTAGGGGAAGGCCCGGACGAGGACGGGGGCGCAGCGACCTGTGAGCGCGCTCAACAACCAAGCCCTGCATGAATATTTCCCTGCCTAACAGCTCCGCAAGTAGTTATTCCATAAAGGTGTCCATACGTCCAGTGGCAGTCATCTCCGGAATTCCAATGATGCGGATATTATTGCGGCAGCTTCGAGCTTTTAAATCCTCGTTCTTGATAGCTACGTCTTTGAGGATATTCTCCACTCTCTCTAGCCACTTCAAGGAGGTTGACGCACCACCTTCGATGTCTGAGACCCTCGATTCCACGACGTCGAGCCGTCGGTCATGTACTTGGATTTTAGTGCCCATGTCAGCCAACTTCTTGTCTAAGTCATCAAATCGGCCATCCAACGCCCTAAAACCAGCTCTCATCTCGGCTAGCATGGCAGTCGCTAGAGAGGCAGGGTCTTCAGTGTCGTTAGAACCCGTGGCCCCACCAGCCGAACCAGGAGGGACATCCGAAGCTTGGCCAGCAGCCTTGTCGAACTGCAGCATGCGCTGTTTAGGATCTTTCTTCACCATCTTGGAAGGGGAGGAGGGGGCTGTGGCCTGTTAGATCAACAACTGAGGCAAGATCAGAGGGCAGAGGGTAAGCAAGTGGGTATCAACCAGACAATTCGCCAAGGAGCAGGACCATCACCTGGCAGACAATGCAGTGCAGCAGTCGCGGGAATCCTGGACGGGAAACACAAATTCGCAAGGTGGCAGAGCATGGATGGAAATGAGGCCGCATAGGTTCTGATGGATGTCCAAGGCAGCACCCCGAGGAGTCCGTGGGCCGACCTAGCAGCAAAGCTCCAATGATCCGCACCAGTGAGTGTGACGCAAACAGCGACGGGCAGTCCAAATCACAGGGCACAGGCAGGCGGGCAGCACACAATGGTACGCCGGTAACTCCAGCCCCTTGCAGGAAGCAAAGGCACCCAATGGTCACCTTCCATCAGGGCAAAGCCGAGGCATCAGGGCGCACAGAGGGCACAATGCACCATGCCAGTGGGTGCCAGGATGTCAGCGGGGTCTAATCCATTCACACAAGATGGCCGCTATCATCTCCGTCCAGGGCGTGTGCAGGAGGGGCTGGCGGGGAATCGGCACACCAGACGTGGCCCAGCACCGCTGCAGCTCCAGGACGGAGTGCTGGGGCCTCCCCACAAACCCGCCTCGCCTCCCGCCAAACACAGCACGCCAGGTCCCGGCGCAGCCACGCCCACCGGGCCTCAAGAGCCCCGCAAGCGTACCACAAACAGTGGGACCCGGTTAGAAGGCACAACAGGAGGGGCGCGAGGAGGAGAGCCCGCAGAAGGGATCACAGGGAGCACAAAGCGGCACCAGGTGCCCGTCAGGGCCAAACTCACCGCCCCCGCAGATTTCACTTCACCGCCGGGGAAGGCCGCAGGGCCGCGCCAGCTCTCCGCGCCGGCCCGCCACGAAGCAGCCCTGGTTATCACCGCAGCCAGCATCCAGGTGTTCCCCACGATGTCCGGGGACTGTTGGAGGGTGCCTGCAACGTTCAAAATGCCCCTACATCAGGCAAACGAAGAACTATGAGACCCGGCCAGTGGAGCTTCAGGCAGAGGTAGCCATCTTGGTCGCCTCCGTGGCCACGCCCCCCCTGGCACATCTTTGATCTTTTTGTCATTCTTCCATAGTATCCGCTAATTTTCGTTTCACCTGTCGTGTGGGTGGAGGTGCAGAAGGGGTGATGTTCCTGTAGTATTGTCTGTTTGCAACATGTTTCCTGCTGTCTCCTATTGGTTTCTCCACCTTTAGCTGGTTGTTTGTAAGGTTGATCTAACGAGTCAGCAGGTCAGGACGTGCAATCTGGATCTGCCACTTTGTGTAGATGGATGCAGATGGCCACCACTTAGCCCTATGTTGATCAGTGGCCTTCTGGAAAAGATGGTGTGGGTCATGTGTGAGTGTGCTAGCCTGAAGATCGAATAGCCCATGGTTTGATCCCTGTTCAAAATGTGTTCTTTGTTTGCTGAGCGTATATTCTGATGGCCTTCTTCTTCTCTTTGCCATCTCTGTGTCCAGCTGTCTCAATCAGCATCTTTCAGACTGTGGTGTATTGTATTCATTGCACTTGTTAGTTTATATTTTTTCCCAGTTCACGTTTTTTTGCAATGAATTTAGATGTTATCTCGTTATTAGGGGCCTGGAGATATTTTCCGGCTTAATTTCTTCTCTCTTACAAAATTACTGGGAGAAGGATGATGTGATAGGGTGTCATGTTCCAGTAACTTACAGGTAATCGTCAATACTGCAAGTGCTTGACACAATCTGATTTCCCACCCTCTGCCACGTTCTGGTGCTTCGATGGAACTCCTCACCAGGGCTTTGAATGTTTGTTGTGTGTTAAGTGGTGCAAGATTTTGACTCTGGGTATCCTGGCTGTGGGGCAGTGTTGTGAGTAAACAGGGCAGGGGTACAGCATAGAAAAGAAAGAAGAGGTATCCATTATGTGGAAAAGAGACACATCCTTCCTTCCTGTTATAGATCACAGGGCTAACTAGCTGTAATGAGGAAGACTTGAAATCACAGTGATGAAGATCGCTGTTAGAGGCAGATGATCTAAAAGGCCAGATTCACTATTATTTTTGTGTGCTGTGTTGCATTACGTCACACGAAGAGAGAAAAATAGATTCGTATCTTTTAAGACATGGAGCTGATTTGTTTCTCTCCAGGCACTGGGGCACTTTAAACTGTTGTGCACCAACGCACACACCCTTGCACTGTAGTGCAAGGGTGGCTGCACTCGGTCAAGCATAGGTTTTGAATTGGAAGGGGCCCTTTCCTGTATCAAAACTATACCTTAATATTCTTCCTACTTTATATGTGTGCTGCTAGGTGCAGCACACATGCAAAGTTGTGATGTGA
Source organism: Lissotriton vulgaris (assembly GCF_964263255.1). Lineage (NCBI taxonomy): Eukaryota > Metazoa > Chordata > Amphibia > Caudata > Salamandridae > Lissotriton > Lissotriton vulgaris. The sequence goes on from NC_141694.1 coordinate 1,464,555,184, forward strand.
ATACTTTTCAAATTTCAAGGATATGTAATTTTTTGGTGCAAATCCCTGTCTACCAATCTGTCGAAACCCATGCTGTGTCAACTTTGCCTCACATTTATGTAAATGTACCTCAAAATGATCTAAATGTAACACAGGTATGTCTTGAATGAGTACAGGAAACAGGTTTTATAAAATGTAAATGTAAATGTATTTGAGCTTATATAGCGCACAGCTACCCACAAAGGGTTTCCCGGCGCTTGCTTAGGGAACCCGTCCTGGTATTCCCCTGTGAGATAAACCCGGCAGGGTATCCACAAGGTGAAAGCCAGGCATCCCGCCGCGAGGGGCCGTTGTGGAGATTAAGCAAGCTATTGCCCAGAGTCGCAGAGTGTGAACCCGTGAGTCGAGAAGGCACCGGAGCGAGAATTATCGAGTCCGTAGAATTTTTTAGCCCAAGACCCGCCGAGGCGGGGAATTGAACCCTGGTCCAGGGCCGATCTCAGCTTCCTCAGCTTCCGGGTCTGCCACCTCTAACCCCTGAGCCACACTTCTCCACAAAAATTCACTGATGCCAGTGTTTGCACTTGAAATAAAAAGCAATGCTCTGAAATTACAGTTATCTCAAACCTGAATACATAAACTATTTAGTCAAGCGTTTCTCATCAACTGTCATTGGAACCCGGGAGGTCGAGTTGACAATTTGGAATATTAATTTCTAAAAAGTCCTGCGAATAATAGGTTTCCATATGCAGTAGGATGGAGGCAAATATCTTTTTAAATGGAAAATTCGTGAAAAAACGTATAAGCAAACATGGTGACAATTTTTGCCTTTTTCATAGCCTACTTTCAGACAGACAAGCAGGTTGGCAGCATATTAGGAAAAAACGTTACAAATAGACGCAGTAAAACACATGCAATTAGCGTAGTAGGGCACATAAGACGCAACTTCCAAATTCTGTCATTGATGTTCATATTGCTTAAGTGGAAAATGAACTTGCTAATATGATAGAAATAAATGCAAATGTGATAAGGCCTTCGTATCTGATTAGTGTAAAAACGCTGCTCAGGCATTAAATAAGTATTAGACTGCCATTTCCATCTGTTCTGGCTCACGTTCAACACCTCTCTTTCCACAGACTTGCCAAATTCGTTTTCTTAGTAGGTGCTGTGAATAGGAGATTCAACCCCGGTGACTTGCAATGGGAAAACATCAAACCTCGGGCAGAAAACGAAAGTCACAGACATCCGGCAAGAATTGTGTGTTTTTTAGAGCCATTAAAGTGGCTCTTTCTATCTGTGTGAAGAGCTGAGTTGCAAGCCAAGCATGAATGAAGCAAAATCTGCTGGTAAACCTACACTGCTGTGGCTCAGTTCCAAAAGTGATGAGTCAGTTATTGATGTTTGGGGCACTTTAGGTTTAAGCCTTCATAACTTGTTTCACATGACGGGGGCCAGATTTATCAGTGGATTGTGTTGCTCCTATGTCGCTCAGGGTGTTACAAGGGCAACGCAATCCTTAACACCATGCGTGCTACGCGTTTTCCCGCTGTGCCCTGACTTTTGCGAAAACCCGCGGTTCATGACGAGCTCAGCTCGTCATGAGCGTACGACAGGAGTACCTCATGACGAGCTGAGCTCGTCATGAGCGTTGAAGGGGTTAAGTCCAATTCACCAAGCCACGCGAGGCCACATTGCATGGATCTTCGTTGCTTGGCAAATCTGCAGTAACGCAAGACAGCACAAATTGCTGCCTTGCATTGCTCTGTTATGTTGATTTGTACTGTGCACTAATGACCTGTGAGAGTATCCAGGCACCTGGGCTTGTGTGTAGGTCTGTTGTCCTCAAGGTACTCATACGCAGTGCCAGGTCTTCAGCTTCCTGCGGAACTCAAAAAGAGAGGAGGAGGCTCTGATGTGTTGAGGGAGGTCGTTCCATGTCTTGGGTGAAATTTAGGAGAATGAGCGACCCCCAGTTTTGCTTTTGTAGTTGTTGGCAGTGTGTGCAATTCGGAGTGAGGCAGAGAGTTGGTGTCTGGTGGGTTGCTGAAAGTGTATTCAGATGTTCAGTTATTCTGATCCTGTGTTGTTTAGGACTTTGTATGTGTGCATGAAAAGTTTCAATTGGCTGTGCTTGTGAATGGGGAGCTAGTTAAGCTTCCTGATTTACCAAGACTGGTACACTGGGAAAGTATGTCTTCCTGAAAGAGGAGCAACACCTTGTTTCCTTTTTCTAGTAAAAAAAACACCTTGAAGGATTGTTTTTGTGCTAGAAGGTATCCCTTCCTGCACAAGAACAATCCTGCCTCCAAAGCATGCACTCTTGCATCATAGTGCACAGGTGCCTGCATTGGTACGAGGCTAAAACTAGTTTGCCAGTGTTAGGAGAGAGCTGGAATTCACAATATTCTGGTAAATATGGCACATCCCTGCCCTCTCCATTTGGTGCAGCGCAGCTGTCTACCTGCATTGCATTACATCAAAGTTTGATCAATCTGATCCTAGCTATCCAAGCAAAATGTGTGTCCTTTTTGCCTGGGATTCAAAGGGTTCCCAGAGTGTGAGTATTCCCTGGTGGGAATCGTGAAAATAACCAAAATGCAAAAATATTTTGCTGTTTGGAGGGAAAAATGTGACAAAAGTGATGTGAAAGAAGGCCTATTTTAAAACAAAAGACATCAATAAAATGTTTCGTGTGCTAAAATAATCATCTTCCAAGCTTTCAAGAAGAAATAGAGTTGTAAAAAAAGCTATTTTCTTTACCATAGTTAGTCATTTTGCTAAGTGGTAGCCAATTTGACCGATTTCTTTGTGGACCCTACGTACTTGCAAGTTGTGGTGTTAAACCCATGGGTGAAAATGGAAAGATACACATTTCGTAAAAGGAGACGAAAAAGGGATGATTTATGTATTTCATGCTTTTCCCAAAGAAACTACTAATTGAAATAAAAAATAATGTAAGAAAAGAGAACAAGATAGTAAGTAATACGTGACAATGTTGTTGGCTGTATTTGTTTGCCAGATGGGTGATGTACAAATGTAATAAAGTCTAGCAAATGGTCCAAGTTACAGTGATATATATAGTGTTTGTTGGTTGTTCAAAAGCACTCTTTACCCAGAGTAAAAGGCAATAACTACTATGATTGTGGCGCAGTAACCCTGCGTGCCCATGGCACAGAATGATAAATACTTGAACAAAGGCAATGGTAAACGGATGATGAGATCCGGATTAGAGGTGCACATGGACAATCTGTAGGCCTCACAGAAAAATGGTAACAAATGTGATCTCCAGTTCTGACCCAGAATCTAAAGAACATGGGTGCAGGTATTTACCATATCGTATGAGAGAAAGGGGTGCTAGGCACAGGGTATTCTTTAAGTCCCACAATGGGATCAGTCCCCAGTGAGCATTGCTTTTGGTTGTGATTGAAGGTTTAGAACCAAGCCATTCATTTCTATGTTCTTTTAACCCTTTAAGTGCTGCCGTCGGCCAGCGGTCGTCACAAGCACTACCTTGCCAGTGCTGCGCACGACCGTTGGCTGACGGGTCAGCATTCGTTATTCGAACGTTCAGCACTGGGCGCTGAACGTTCGACGCTCGGAAGGTGTTAATTCTAGTGCACATCCTCATGTTGCACCATTTTTATGTGCTGCACTGTCCCTACTCATTACCCTCTTCTCATAACCAGCAACAGAACTCCATCCCTCACTGTAGTTGGAAAAAAGTTCTGAGCAAAGATACTCATTCATCTCGTTTAAATATTTACCGTACTTTCCTAATATTTGTGACCTTGAGTGGTGAGATGCAGGTGACATAAGGTACTTGAATTTTCTCTGGAGTCTCTAATCAATAATTCACTCCCTCTTTCAATGTGGACTACAGTGCTGCCTGAAGCGCATTACTCACCAGAATTCCCTCAGTGGAATCGGACCAGGCTCATTGGATGGCACAGGGACAAAGCTGTAGGACTCTGGAATGGCACTAAGCAGCAAACATGCACTAACTCCTTTCTGTGGTGCGGCAATGCCAGAACAATCACCTCTTTCTCTTTTTCTTAAACATTGAGATTACAGTTCTCTCATTTTGTGGTTAATTTAATTAATGAGTGTTCAAGGCACTTTTGGAGCTAGGTCACTTTAGCCCAAGAAGGATTTTCACTCTGACCAGGCAAAACACTCAACACAATTTCAAGGTACTATCACAGTTTGGTAAACAGGACAATCAGTTTGTTTTCATATTTAAGTTACCATTGTTGGCATTTTGTGTTTTCCTTTCCACTTTAACCCACACCTTTGATCAACCAATACTGAATGTGACATTCCCAATCTTCCCTAGATAATAAGATGATTTGAACTTGCTATTGGATACCCAGCCAGGGGAACTCTGTGGCAGAAGAGTAGACATTGACCCAGGGCTCTTCATACTTGTTAATGAAACATATCTGTGTGGCGTGGACACTAAAATATGCAATGAGGATGGGTCAAAGCTCTAGATTACTGCCTCTGACCAAGAATGGAACAAACAACGAGTGACCTGAACATTCCTCATTTACCTACTCAGAGCATTAAAGTGTGTATATTATTCAGAAGGAAGTGCTACTCAACAATGTTTACAGCAGGAAAAAGCATACATTAACTGATTAAAACCAGAACAGTGCAAACGACAGTGGAAACAAATATGCAAATAGGTAAATATGCAAAAGTTGAATATACTGTATATTCAACTTTTGCATATTTATCTAATTTTCTGCATCTCTTTGTAGATGTTTTATTCCATCCACTGATATGGAGAATTAGCATGCCACAGGTTGTATTTGTTCCAACCTTTAATATTTGTGTTATACACATTTTTGTTATAATTTGTACATCAAATCTAAAGCAGTAGCAATATATTGAGAGCAGAGGCCCTGATGAAAGCTGAGGGACTTGCAGCCCGTTAGGCAGAAACATGTTGGCCTTTTTTTACGACAGATATTTGTTTCCACTGTTGTTTGCACTGTTCTGGTTTTAATTAGGGGGTGTGCCCTTATTTGAATAAAAAAAATTCTATGACACATCACTCTATTTTAAATTCACCACATTTTTGTTGCACTGCGTGTTTATCCCTTTCATAGCCATCAATTATTGGCTGTCATATGGTTGTCCATAAGTGCCTGTGAACTTGATCCTGCTCTGCCATTAAGTTGTTAATAAAAGGTCTTGATGATCAAGGGACCAAGCACGTGATGCTGGTGAACCATATGATATGACTGATCACAGAGTTCATTTGATGGTAATTCACATATGAGTGACTTGGATCTTGTCAACTGGTACTGTATGTACGTGATCCCACACATGTAGACCCATCACTATACTGTCCGGTTTTTAGGCTATCTGGGGTGACTAGAGCACTAACTGACATACCCTTTTGGAGTTAAGGATAGCTAGCCATACCAGGTGGTGTTTAGACCCCCTGCGTTCTCCTGCGTGTATTATATGTTGTAGCTGGGGACTTGAACCAGGAGAGGTCTTTAAATAAACTTCGTCCCTACGACCCCCCCTTTCCCTGTATGTTCTCAGACACGACTGGATAATGAAATGTTGTGACACCATTTCATAATGTGCAGTTCTAAAACATTCTGGAGAAGATACAAGACTTCCTTCCTCTACAATAATGTTCTTTCTTTTTTCTTCTCATTTGGATCTTTGTGATTTCATTGCTTTTCATTAAATTGTCTTTGCGAGAAACCTGATACAAAACTTTTGAATCCAAAGAACTGTTTGTAACAAACATCAGCATCATGGAAGCAGGAGAAGGTGGTTGCAGTTCTTCTCTTTGACTTGATAAAGCATATATCTGTTTTGCCGTGTCATTTATAAGAAGGTGCTTCTTCACTTTTTTAAATTGAAATTAGTGTTTTCCAGTAATTTTTTTATGACCATGATATTCACTCTTTGTCAGTCTCCACCAACAAATTGAGACGATTTTTGACATTTATGTAGATTTCCTAAAAGCGAACACAATATAGAAATGGAATTTGCTAATAATGTCGTTTTCCATGCATCCTTTTGCTGCCAGACACTTAAACATTTCTTTAGAATGAAACACTAGCGGTGTCGAACCTGTTCACGGATCCTTTACACAACTAATAATTTTTTGAAGCCTGCTTAAATGAGGTGTTACAGGTGCATGCCATCGCTAAACCCTCGTTTTTGTTTTTCTTTTCAGTATAGGCGTATACTGCGACTATTCTGATGTGGATAGTAGAAGTTAGAAATTATTCCTATTTAAAATCACAGTACTATGGGTATACTGTCTCTAATTCGTTCTCTTTTTTTTTCTCATCCTATCCACGTGAAAATTGCTATTTAGTACCAAGCTCCTCTCGGTACATCTTGAACGTATTTATAATTATAGGAACTGTGTGGCTATGACACAAACATGCGCTCTTCTCCCCTGCAGTATCAGAGAATAGAGTCACTGCCTAACTTTAGCCGTGATGCATAATTTTGTTATTGGAAAAGACCGCTTGAAGCTCGATTTGTGATTTGGCATTAAACACATTTGACAGTTTTATGAGCTTAAAGTGCGTTGAGAGCCCAGCTCGGATAGAACAGGAAATATTCTCATATTTTCCAACTGCCCAAAAATTGGACTGGATTTACAACACTATACTTACTCTATTTCGTCCAAAATAGAGAAGGAAAACTCATAAAAACACACAGTAGCAAAGAGAAAAACTTCCAACTTTTCGTGATTTAAAAACACAATTTAATGTATTGTTATTAACTGTCACTGCTATTTAGATAGAATTACCTGACTTGATACATATCACATGATATTTTTGCTTCTAAATAAATACATTTGATATTTTTACAATACTTCGAACTACTATTTGAAAAGTTTCCTTATTATAATTATAAGCTTCAGAGAGAGGCTCCTCATCTTTTTGGTTTTCTACATTTCACACAATCTGCTGCTATTTTTCCAAATGTTGCAACAGTGCACTGAAGGTGGTTGTTCTGATTATGCAGAGATTAATTATCTACTGACTAATTGCACTTTCCTTCATGGAAGTCCCCAGGTAATGGGGCTGCTGCTTTCTTTTTGTTCACTGTACCATGAAGACTAAACCATTTATATCTCGTCCTCCCTCTGCCTTTCAACAAAAGACTCTATTGGAAGAAAAATTCTTAATTAAATCAGTTACAAAAAAGCAAAGGATGCACAAAAAAGCAATACATAGGACTCATAATGTTATGTGAGTGCCCCTAGTTCAAATAAAAACATTCTAATGGTCAAATGTTATAGACCTGGTTCACAATGCATTTTTGCATGTGTCAATATGAGTGACAACTAGACAAATCTTTAAGTTATACCTGTGGAATTTAAACTAGTTAGCAGAGGGGGTCAGGGTTTGGAGCTGCGGCTCCCCCATGTAATTGTGGGTGATGCACCGATTGACTGCCAGTGAGGCTTTAGCCTGTTCTGCTAGTGGTCAGGGATGGACTGGGAACCCAAAGCAGCCCTGGCAATTTTTACTCACCTCATCCCGCGGGGTATGGGTGGTATAACTGCGAGGCTGCAAGGTGAAGCACTGCTGCTTTTGTTACTGGAAGCTGATACTGTAGCACCTCGGCAAAACAGCCCCCAGTATCAAAACTGGCCCCCACTCTTCCAACCTCCTATGTTAATGCCCGATGTGTCCGACGGCCTCTCAGGTCCTGCTAATGGTCAAACATTGACAGCACTTTATTCACAAGGTATCCACTGCTTTTGGTGCACTTGTGTATTCAGTCACAATTTTTTTCTCTAATCAATCGGCATTTGTCATTCCTTATATCCTTTTGTGCTCCAATGATACTCACTTGAGGTGAGCAAATCTAGAGTGTCGCTGGTGTTGAGGGTGCTCTACACAGGAGCTGATTTCCACCTAAACTTAAGAACTTTCTTTGCTTCTTTTTTGCATAGTTTATGCGTCACTCTTTGCCTGAAAGGGTATTCTTTCCATTAGACTTAAACTAAGTGCTCCCTTGTGTCTGGACAAACCTATACCTCTATGAAGAGCTCTAATGGGAGTGAAACATGGCATGGGTTTTTTCTATGCATTTCAGGTTGGCTGGGTTGGTATTTTACCAATTCAAAGCTGTAATACTGTGCCTGGAGTGGTAAAAGGCTTTTGTCATTTTTCAGCTCGGCATGGTTGGCACTGTGCTAGTCCTATGCTTAAAGTTTTTGCTGCCGAAATGGCAAAAGACTTTGTCCCTTTCTATCTCGGGGTGGATGGCATTGTGCTTATCCATTGCTTATAGACTTTGATAGAAAAGCAGACATTCGAGGTGAGCAAATCTAGGGTGTTGCTGGTGTTGAGGGTGCTCTATACAGGAATTGATTTCCACCTAAACTTGAGAATTACCCAGAGCTCTCTGCTTCTTTTTGCATAACCTCTGCTTCACTCTATGCCTGAAACTGTATACACCAAAGGTTAAATTGACATTATAGTTAGGTGAATATGTCAGTGACAACATTAATGTTTTGAATTCATAAAACCACAGAAATTCACCAGTTCTAGTTAGCAGTGACATGGTCAGTGACATCACTGATGACATCACTGATGACATCTCAAATGACCATATCATGAATGATGTAATATGTGACATCATCAGCAGTGGATTGCGGGTGCGCGAGTTATAGTTAGTGCAACTAACTATAACAGAGGAATTTCAGTGGTTTTGTATGAGTGAAATGTCCAGCTAACTATAACACCCCTAAAACCTATGGTTTTTTCAGTGAATTTCTAAGGTGTTTTTAAATGCTAATCCCTAACTATAACATGTCTGAAACCTATGTTGTTTTCAGTGAATTCCAAAGGTTTTTTAAATGATAATTCCTAGCTTTAATAGGCCTCAAACCTATGTTTTTTCAGTGAATGTCAAAGGTTTTTTAAATGATAATTTTTAAATGTATTAATTGTTATATTTATTTTTTTCATATTGTGTTAATACATTTTTTTAATATACTTATTTTTAGATATCCTATTTTTTAAATTAAATTAGACATTTTTAATATTTTTTTAATTAAAAATGTTACATTTTTTATATTTTTAAAAATATATTTATAATATTTTCTTTATTGTTATTTTTTTATCTTTTTTTTTTGGAGTCGCGCACCCAAATCGCGATCCGATTACTGCGCGATACCTGTCTGCCATTTTGGGATTGTTGTGTAGGATCCGTGTAGGGTGTGCAACGAGTACCACTTTCCCTACGCGAGCGCTATGTGATTGGTACGCGACTTGTGGCGCATACGCGACATGTACTTATTATGCGATGCGACGGTTCCGCGCTTCTGCGTGATGTGATGTGCTTATCGGACGCGGTGGGTGCATGACTCCTGTGAAAATTCTTAATGTCCAAAAACATATATATATATATATACATATTTATTATAAATATTAAGACAAGACATTATCTGAGCTAATCATAAAAATAACATTCTTTAAGTTTTAATAAAGTTACATTACTTTTAAATGCAATTTCGCGAAGTCACGCTGGGTTTGAGCTGGGTGCGAGCTGCGTGCGCGCACCCTACGTGGACCTCATGTGACCACTAAAAAAGAGATTTGATTGGTTCATTACACTTTCTATTCTAAGTATTGAAGGACCCCACCCATTTCAATCACTCTTCTTAGACCTTCTTTAGGAGAAGACCTCTAAGAAGAACTGCTGTTTTTTGGTGTTTCCAGACCTGGTTGTCCTGAATCTTTTCAAAATGGCTACAAATCAACCAACTTCAGATTCTGCACATTCTGACAATGAAGAATTTGTTCCAGAACCCCCACCTCCAGAGAAATATACTTCTAATGCCTGGAAGTTTTTTACCACCAGGGCAAAAAAAGGTAAACGCAACAAAGTTTACCTGTAAAATCTGCAAAGCGGTCTTCTCCAGGGGAGACCCAAATAAAAAATACTCATGTGGAATAGCTAGCATGAGGAAACATCTGCAGACACGGCATCCAGTCAACTTCTCACGAGAAGGAATGAGAAGAATATGGGAACATTCTCCTGCACCACCAGCTGTTGCTAGCACATCTGGGACAACACCATCCACTTCCACATCTCCTCCAGATATACGTTTCAAATTTGGGAGAGTGAGGATGCATGCAACCGTCTCATTTGTTATGGGGAACAGTCAGTGGACCTTGTTTGTCGTGCCATCGACAACCACCGTTGCTAGTTTCTTTTTTTTTCTCCTCATAGTTTTTGGTTCTGTTTGTCCAGTTGACATTTTTTCCCTGTTTAAAAAAAATACACAAAATTGTTAAAAAAAAAAAACAAAACAAAACAAAACAACAGAAAGGAAAAAAAAGTTATTTTCAGAACTAACTACTCTGGTTAAAAAAAGAGCTAAACTTGTATGCTAGTGTGTGAAAGTTTACATGAATGTATGTCTAGTGGATAATTGACTGAAAGAATGCATTAGTGGTGCATGGTGATTGTATGAGTGCTGAACTATAAGGAAGTGCTGCAGCATGACACTGTAAAGTGTTTAGCTGCAGCGTGCTGTGGTACTTCCGAAGCACAGGGATGTAACATATGTACATAAATATGTTGCAAGTCTGTGCTTCCCTCTGCGCTGCTGCTTAAACTGCAGCCATGTGGTGAGACAGGTACCCTTGCCAAATGGTGCAAGGATATCTGTGTTGTATGGACTTTGTTTTTGTTAAAAAAACACACAATTCTGCACAAAAACAATTTGTGAACACATTGTTCTCCTTCAATGTAGTATATATTGAAAGAGAAGAATTGAGGAGAAATGAAAACAATTCTCCTTGCTACACCAATTGGAGGATGGTGCAGCATTCACACACATGTCCAGATTTATGATTTATGATAAACCTGGAGATGTGTCTTGTTCTATGAGTGTTCTGTGCAAATAGGCACAGCAACACCTATAGAACGGAATTTCAACGCAAAGTGGTGTGTATGATGAGAATGTATTTACATGGAAAAGAAAAGGTATACAGAGTGCCTTTTCCTCTCCTTGTAAATATGAAAGAGAGTTAATGGCTAGGCCAATTCTCAATATAGGAGTATTAAGTAGAAAAATTTCAGTACTGCTAACAGAGAACAAGATACATTTATACGTACTTATGTTTTGAGAAACTTATAGGACATGTTTATATATTACTGAAGGTAAGGGATGGGGCCTAATGAGACATGTGCAAAGACACTCAGTGATGTGTTTTAAGTTAAATAGTTTTATTTCTTTTAATTCTGAAATTCCCTGGCCCTACAAGACCACCATATTTCTCTATTGTATACCATACAATGTGTGTTGCAGACAGGTGCTCTGAAGCTGTGTCCTATTTGATACCTGTCTGCAATGGAATTCTCTGGCACAAATCTACTCCATCCATCTTCCCTTTTTTCAACTGTGTGCAAACACAGGCCATTGTGCATTTTAAGACTCACTTAAATTTACCTCAGCAGTAATACATCTAAAAAACGCTATACAATTTATTCAGTGGTTTTTTTATAATATAAATTGTGCTAAATTGCATATTTTAGAATTAAGATCTGTAAAAGAAAAGAAAACATAGTTATAACATGTAATAATATATTTTTAACAGCACAGCATCATTTTAACATTTTACAAACTAATTTCTTTGCCATTTTTGCTGTTCTCAGAATATAATGAATTTCACTAGAAACAGTGATTTCAATCATACTCACCACATAACATTGTGCAAAAAATAATAATTAATGAGATTGTTTAAAAAACACCCAAGACTCTATCCTCAATAAAATACAGTAATATAAAAATCAGACATTTATAAAATGCTTACTGCTAAGAAAATTTTATAACTTATATTTATAAACACTGTAAATGTTGTAGCTTAAATGTATACACTGAGAGAGTGTGCAAGAAAAAGTCCATAATTCAAACATATACCTTTCCATGAAGCCAAATGGTATTATTGCAATCCTTTTTATATTAATTGTCCAATGGTAATCTATTAAACCATAATATTAAATTCCTCAGAGGCTGAATTATCTACCTAAAACTTTGGATTTAAAAATATTAGGTAGGAATTTGGTAATTCGCTAGGCAAATGTTGTTTGAAAAGCAACTGAGCATCATTACAAAGTGTCCAGCCATTGTCACATTTTATATGTAAATGCGGTTTGTAAAGCGCACAGCTACCTCCAACGGAGGTGTCCCGGTGCTGTCCATATACCACTTAGGAACCCTTCCAGGTTTTTTCCTGTGGAATGTCCACTCCTGGGCACCCCCAAGGTGAAGCCAGGCATCCCAGCGCTGTTGGGGCCGTTGTGGAGATTAAGCAAGCTATTGCCCAGAGTTGCAGAGTGGGACCCATGATTAGAATATGCACTGAGGCGAGAATTAGCAGGTCCGAGGAAATTGAGCCCAAGACCCACCGAGGCAGGTATTGAACCCTGGTCCCGGACAAGACATCTGCATCAGGGTCTGCTGCTCTAACCATTTGAGTCACACTTCTCCACATTTTAGATACACAGTGTAATGTCCAGATGTTGTGGAAGTACCAACTTGGAAAATTATTGCTATTGCTACAAAAGTCCTTCCTGATATTGATAGTTGAGTTGCTACAAAATGTTTTATTAAAGTGTCCAATTTTCTCCCATCAGTTGTACAACGTTGCATCATTAAAATTATATATTGTCCATATATTTGTATAAATAATGTTGATAACATTTCTGATTTGCATTGGCTACATTCCATGTTTTGATTTGCTGCTTTAACTAATTTATTGAAAGACACTGATTTACAGTCTGGTAATGTCAAATATAGAAATCTTTCACTGTCTACATTAGTGCTACATGTATACATACAATGATGTTCCCATTTATAACAAAGGCCACAAATATTTTCTGTTTCTACGCCTTCATTTTCCAATATTGTAAGCATATACATTAGAAATTCCTGAGCATCTTATTGGATATTTTGCCTAAATTGTGTAGAACCAGAAAATACATCCAAAAGATTACGAACATCAGAAACGCTTTGTATTTCACTTCAATCAGTTCTCAATTTTTCATGAATGGAATGCAACAAGGAACAACATCTTTTTTCCCGATTCTCCATAATTTGCTGTTGCAAACCTTCAAGAAAAAAACCAACATTGACCACTACAGTAGCATAGCAGTTGACACCTGAACTATTTTCAAACTGATAACCAACAATCTCTTCAACAGTGACCTTTTTCTTTTTGCTTGCGTTGACAACATTATCTTCTTTTTTTCCTTCTATATAGTTTCGCTACAAATATTCTCATACCTTCTTTTTCGACCTACTACACGCTTTTCAAATACAGGATATTGACCTAAATTGGGAGCATATGTTCTTCTTAGACTATTATACTCTTTTACACAGTTTGCATCTGCAGTAACCTTTGTGTCATGAAAATCAATCAAAAACAAAACAGATAATGTTCTGACTCGCGACATATGCCATACCCTCTTTAAAGACAGTATATTCAATGTTTACCAAAGCACTGTCAACACTTAAACCTTGAGATTTATGAATAGTTACTGCATATTTCAGAGAAACTGAAACTGTTTTCTACAGACATATACATCTTTAACAAGCAAGAAACAAACTGAACAATGACAAATTTGCTTCACTTCTTCAATCTGATCAAATTTAATTTTTAAGAATTCAATACCATCTTTATTATGATAATTAACAAAATCCACAACTTTGCCCATTGCTCCATTAACTAAACCTTTTTCTACCTCTAAATTACGCCTTAAAATTACCTGACAGTTTCTACATGCATATAGATTCTTTTCTAAACCAGCAGTTTTAGATATCGATTTTTCTAAAGAATCCAATTTTTTCTTCAATTTTGCTGTCAAAATAATAGTGATTCCTTCATGCTCTATTTTATCAATGGCTTCCATTTTTATTATTTCTTAATTTTCCAGTTTCAAAAGTTGTTTGTTGAATATACAACACTCGCGCAGTGTTGGCACTAAGCAGATTACGGATTTGTTTTCTGCAATTTTCATGTATATTTTCTCAGGAACTATATCTTCATTTGGAAACAAATTCGAAAGTAATCAACTCTGCAAAGCTTGTTTGCCATGTTCTGTCAGTAGTCCAATTCTTATATCTTGAAGAACACTTCCCAAAGACTTTCTGGTGTCTTCATGCACAAGTGTTTTAAATACTGGTTGTCCTTTTACAGGAGTAAGTTGCAGTAGATCTCCGAAAACTATGACATGTTGCCTTCAAATAACACGTCATACTCTGTTTTAAGAATTTGCTGCATTCTTAAATGCACAAAAGCAAGCATTAAGTTTGAGTCCATGCTTACCTCATCAATAATCAGAAGTTTAATTTTCTTCAGCACTCTTGAAACTTCACAACAAGCTTCTCCAGATAGCTTGTGATATTCCGATTTGTTCTCATGCTCCACAGGTAGCATTAGTAAACAATGTAATGCAATTCCTTTAATGTTGTGTGCTGCCAACCCAGTTGGAGCAGTTACAACACAAGATACATGTGACTCCGTTGTTTTCTGTAGATAACTGGTGATCACTTTAATTATGAAAATTTTTCCTGTTCCAGCTTGTCCACTCACATACATTCGGATAGGTTGAAATGATGTACATGTGCATTCTTTCTTTTCATGAATAAATCCATGGTCAATCTGTTGCCTCACTCGCTGATATATTTCTTTGTGTACAACATTTAATTGTTCTTCAAAGTTTGCTATGTCCTTTACATCTTCTTGAGCTTGATGCATTGCTGTTTCCACCTCATTCATGGTGATGGATGCTTCATTTTCAACAATTGGTTGACCTAGTGGATCTTCACTCAGCGCAGCAGAACTTTGACTGTCTTGAGAACTGTCTCTAGCAATCTCAGCTGCAATTGTAGCTTCTTGATCAATTTCATTGTTCAACATTTTCACATAATTTGCAAAAGCACTGCATTGTATGGTATTTTTACCAGGATTGAAGGAATCTTCATAGCTCTGGAAATCTCCAAGTAATTCCAGTTCTGAATGCCACAGTTTGAACAGTTGCAAAAGGGCTAAATAGTAAAATTCCCGTTTATCAGCAGTGTCACAATTCAGCTTCCTGTGATTAATCAAATTTCCTTTCGTTTGTTTCATCAGACATCCTTCGGAACCAATGACTCCATATTTTCCATCATTGATGTTCTCTGTAGTATTCCGTTTCAAAGTGTAGTTTTGCAGCACTTCAATGGGACACATGTTCTCAAGAAGATGACTTCTGTTTGGGTAATATGTGTCCAACATATTCAGTTTCAAAATATCGGTACTTTCTGGATCTTTTTCTGCTAAATATTCAATTTCTTGAACAAATTTCAGTACCCGGTTTCACATTGCTGCAAGACCTAGACTCACCCAAATTATTCTTCTAGATGTGGAGTATAGAATTGGAGATGATAACCGATCTGGGGTCCAACTATTGCTGTTTGCAATACTGCCGCCGCTGCTGTCACTTTGGAGAGGTCCAGGGGGACTTTAACTCCCAGCCTGCCCCGCCGGAACTCCAAGCAAACCACAAGCGCCAGGAAGCGCTCATAAAACGGGCCGCGGGCTCCCGCAGCGCGGGTCCCACTTTTACTGTTTGCACCACTGCCGCCACTGCTGTCACTTATGAGAGGTCCAGGGGGACTTTAACTCCCAGCATGCCCCGCCGGAACTCCACGCAATCCACAAGCACCAGGAGGCGCTCATAAAACCGACCGCGGGCTCCCGCAGCGCGTGTCCCGCTTTTGCTGTTTGCACCACTGCCGCCACTGCTGTCACTTCAGAGAGGTCCAGGGGGACTTTAACTCCCAGCTTGCCCCGCCGGAACTCCACGCAATCCACAAGCACCATGAGGCACTCATAAAACGGGCCGCGGGCTCCCGCAGCATGGGACCCGCTTTTGCTGTTTGCACCACTGCCGTCGCTGCTGTCACTTCAGAGGTCCAGGGGGACTTTAACTCCCAGCATGCCCCGCCAGAACTCCACGCAATCCACTAGAGCCAGGAGGCGCTCATAAAATGGGCCGCAGGCTCCCGCAGCGCGGGACGCGCGCAGATGAAGCCGGGCCAAGGGCGGGCCCATCCAAGCCGGGAGGAGGCAGGGCAGGGCTTGCCCTCTGACGTTTACCTTCCAATCTGCACTTCAAGCTATGCAATGTACTGTTACCCAATTCAACTGGCACCTGACCCTGCTTATTCGCATATACTTGCCTATTAAGGTCAAAGCATAAGACTGTTAAGATCGTGGTTCTCCTATCTGTACGAGACTGCACAAGTAAACATCCAATTTCATCTTTATTTTTGATAACAGTATTTGTATTGCCTTGTTGTATAATTGGCGCTCCTTAGTCATTGCCTGAATCCTCCTAATGGGGAAAAGGAAAGCCTTGGATAATGTGGTGGGGGGTCCTCGAAGACAAGTAAAAAGGCAAAGAAGTCAACAAAGCAATTACTGGGTAACTCTAATCCTGTCATGGATCGTATTGCTAATTTAGTAGAGGAATGTGAGGAGATTCTGCTGGCCCCATCAGGTCTGAGTGAGTGCCCCCCAAATGGGGCCAGCGCCACATCCCCCAACCCTACTGTTAGCTCCCGTAGAATTTCCCCATTAATCCCTGATATGTTTTAAAAGCTCACCTAGAAGGCTCAACAAATAGTTGGTCTAGAAATCCCAACGAGTAACACCATCCCTGAGCCAAGCGTCTGATTAAATGATAACTGCACCTCCCACATTACTTGCACAAACAGATTTTCGGCCTTAATGGATATTCCTGAGGAATCCTCAGACGAACCCAGTGTACTCTTGGAGCTAGACAATGAACGTACAAGCTGTGCGGGCACAATAAATAGATCTACATGTCCATACACATATGCGATTAAAGAAGAGCTAGCAGATCTTAAGGCCCAAACTAGGCAACTTCTAAATGAAGTTAAACAACTTAAGGGTACAATTGTTATACCTACCCAGGCACTACATACACAACCTAGCTCAAACATTCAATTTACTGAAGTTCCAACACAGACTCGGGATCACAGGGAAACTAACATCAGAAAGGGAAATACATGTAGTTCAAGTTAAGAACCTACTAACAAACCGACCTATGGCTCCAACAATCTTTCCTAGTATACTGCATCTAGTGACAAGTTAATTACCGTACTCAATTTCCCCCACTCCATCGTCTTAGTGAGCAGACCAGGGATGTTCCCACAGCTAGATGGAACCATATGAATAAACCCTTGTCTCGCCCCTCTAAAAGTCAAATCTTCTTGACCAACAACCCTAAAATTGCACCTAGTTTAATTAAGGAGGACGAGCACTCTCTGATTAATAAATGTACCCAGTGGTTGAGACACATACGCAAATGCAGGTCAATAATCGGGGAGGATATTTCCACAGCTGTAAGATGTCCATCCATTGGGAGTAAAACCGACTATGTGTGTCTCACCTTGGCCAGCCCATTACTGGTTGAAAATCTGTTAGCATTCAAGATAAGAACTTCGCACATGATTCACACAGACATTAGGCTGAAATGAAATCCTCCCAAAACAGACTCCTCCCAAGCACATACTGTCTCCGAGCTAAGTGTATCAGAGGACTCGACTCTACAAAACATAGATTGACTTTCAATCGCCCCCTATCCTGTATTTGGTTACCTCGAGGCCTCCCATGGAAAGGAGGTAGCGAATTATACTCCGGCACTGACTATGCAGGAAAGAACCATGTAGTAGATACATTTGGGCTGTCAATATCTTTGTCGATAGACAGCCCTAGCGGAACTGATAACAGCGACTCAGCCCCAGTCAACTCTAGTATGGGAACAATCAGGGAGGGAGTTCAGGGTACTCTAGTAGTCAACCAGGATACGTCCTGCCTGACTCTCCTATCTTGGAACATAGGAGGTTTGCCACCCAAGCTTTCATCTTTGGACTGGTTAGAATATATAGATAAGCACAACATTATAGCTTTTCAAGAGACATGGTCACTCATCCCAGTTTATCGCCCGGGCTACCTAAACTTCCAATATCCAACAATAGATGGCAGGATAGGTAGACCGTCAGGTGGCCTAACAATATGGGTAAAGCAGAGTCCCCATTATAAGATAGTGGAAAAGGAGACTGACAGTTTGGATATGATGGCAATAAATATCTGCCCTACAGACCCCCCAATTTACTCATAGTTAACGTATATGCTAGGGGTGTTGCTGGTGGCAGATCATCCAAAGCAGTCTTAGACCTTAACCACTTCTTAGAAAAAATGAGAGAGGGGAAAAACATAGTTATTATGGGTGACTTTAACACTACATTTGAGCCCCTGGGCTCCGAGGATAGCAACCTCAGCGAAGATGAAGATGCCCAGTGGGGTATCCCCCAACTCGAGATAACACCCATTAAATAATGGACTGAGGCAGCCCTCCAACTCAAAGAGTTTAGCTTAGAAATGGGAGTCAGGGCAGCGAACGACCATACTCCATCAGACCGCTTAGGGATACACACCTTTGAGAGTGTTCTAAGGAGTAGTCGTATTGACTACATTTTTATTAATATTGAAAATTGGTCATCCTTAGTGGACATGGAGGTATGCGCAAGGAACGAAAGTGATCGCAACCCTCTTTCCTTAAAACTCAAGGCAATAGGCTATGTAACATATTTTCCCATAGCTTCAGAAGTAGAGACAGCCGTGGTATTCCTAAGTACTGATAAGAGGAGGGTTAGGTGGTCAAGGGTTGTTGAGAACGAAAGATCCTTGGGAAAAATGCAAGAAGGGGTGTCAAGCACACTGGCTAGTTTTCAAAAACTTAATAGCCAGGGAGAAACCAATTCTAACATCATCCATTTGCGTGAGACCATGTATGAGAACATCAGGTACTTTTTTGTCAAATCCACTGGTCCCTCAAAGAGAGCCCCACCCAAAAACGACCATTGGTACAATAAGGATTGTAAAGAATCATATAGACAGTTTTCTCGGGCAATTCGATGCAGAAACATAGACAATATAAGAGCAGCTAGAAAAAAGTACACAGCCATTCAAGCATTAGCAAAAAAGGAATGGGATGAGCAGTGGTGGGGTGATCTCTTACAAGCTAGCAAACTGAAAAATATGCAGTCATTCTGGCAGCTGGTGAAGAAGGGAAGAGGTGATAAAGATAATACCATTGAAAACTATATTGCACCCGATCAGTGGGTAAGACAACTGGCTCCAATATATTTTAATTCTCGCTAACGCGATAGCCAGTGGAGCTCCCATTCCTGACTCCTGGCGAGGAGCGGAGATTTTACCCATTTACAAGAAGGAGGACTGTTCAAATCCAAGTAATTACAGGCCAATCAGCCTAATCGATTGTACACAAAAGATTCTGGCTAGACTGTTCATGATTAGAATTCAGATTTGGATAGACGAGAATAACATATTATCCCCTTTTCAAGTAGGTTTTAGGACCCTTGTAAGCACAATTGACCAAGTATTTTATTTCATTTTAATTTACTGGCATACCGTTTTATTAGTGGGTGGAACCATATATGCCACCTTTGTCGACCTCAAATCAGCATTCAGTACAGTCCTGAGATACAAGCTCTGGGACATATTGAAAGACTTGGGTTGCCTCTAGAGCTTCTTGAGTTAGTAGTTAAACTGCATGCAAACAACTACGTGCAGTTTTGCTGGGGATCACAAGGCAAGACCACCCCCAAATTTCTAATTTGGCCAGACATTATTTTCCCTGTATTTAAACGGTGTGGTTGATCATTTTGCAGAGTTTTCTTCTGATGCACCCACAGTCGCAGGCAAAATGGTCCCAATATGAATGTTCGCTGACGATACCCTGATATTATCCAAAACACAAGATGGGTTGCAACTTGCATTAATCCACTTTGAGTCATTTTGTAAGGTACATGAGCTGGCAGTAAACGTGGACAAAAATAAATGTATGGTGTTGCACAAACACAAAGTAATTAAGGCTAGAGTTGTAATGAACAGGGAGTCATTGGAGCAAACTGATAGATTTACATATTTAGGAATTACTATAGGCCGTAAACTAGACTGGAAACCACAGATAGCAACTCTGTCGCTAAAGTATTCCCAACCCGCTGGTGTAATACTGAAAGAACACAGACTTTCTCAAACCAAACCTGTAGGTCCCACACTCAAGATATATAACACCAAGGTTATGACCTCTACACTTTATGGTGCAGAGCTATGGGGCTTCGAAAATCTGCTTTCACTAACACTAGCTCAAAATAGATTTGTGAGAGGCCTAAGTGGCCTACCCCAAAGTACCCCATTAATCGCTTTATATCTTGATTTGGTATGTACCTCCTTGGGGAACAGCCATGACAATGCGGGGATTACTCTGCAATGCCATTACAACGCAGGGAGTACAACGAAAGTCGTTACAACAACTTTCGCTGGAGGGCGCTGTTGGATAGGGAATAGTTTAATTTTCTATCCAACACCTTCCCTAATATCAATGTGGGCTGGAGTTGGAATAGAAAATTAAACTATTCCAGTATCTAGCGCCCTCCAGCGAAAGCCGTTGTAACGACTTTCGTTGTAATCCTCGCATTGTAATGGCATGCGGGGTAAAAGCCTGAGTTGTAATGCCATACAACCACCTCCTTGGTTGAAGTTGCAAAATGTAGGCAGTTGGCATATCGGAGGAGAATCTGGTCCACCCCGGAACTAGCATACTATGCCACAGCCCTTAAAGAAATTGGAGATGCTGATACATCCCAAAAGATTAGCTGGTTGCAGCGAGTAAAGACCTCCCTTGTGAACATGGGCATGAGGCACTTGTGGGAAGACCCGATGAATAAAACATTTTCTCCCAAAAAAGCCTTTAAAGAACCGTATTGGGCCATGATTAGACTGGGGAATACGAGCTCCCCCAAAGTACTATCATTGAGTAGCACTTTTATGGAACATAAGTCGGAACCTGTCCTTGAAGAATTCTGGAATTTCATAAGTAAGCCCAATGATAGGAAACTGCTTTTCCAGTTTCGGATAGGTACATTACCCACATAAGTTTTTACTAGTATCTGGCTACATTCCCAAAATAGCAAATGTTCATTCTTGTCCGACAGAGGACAAAACAATTCCCCACATACTGTTTTTTTGTCCTGCATATAGTTCTCCACGAACCAAATGGCTCAAACCGATTTGTATTAATATGGGTACCAGATTGAGTGCCACCGCACTGCGAATATTAAAGACAAGCAGGAGGTAATCGTCATTGCCCTGGCAAATTTTGTAGGTTGGATGTGGAGAATTCGACGACAGAATGATAGCAAGTAGACTGCAAGAGTGATTTTTTTTTAAACGCACAGTCTTCTACTTAGCATTTCTCCCCATTGTACTGTATTTTATCATCTCTTTTGCTGATACAAGGATGCACGGGTCCAGTTTCTTAACTGAAATCTTTTTTGTCATAAAAGTTTTTAAACAAAGTACCAATGTTAGAAAGGATGCATAGTTTATTTTATAGACACTCAACCTGCTTGTACTGTTCTTTAAAATTCTGATTATCTATTAATGTCATGTACAGATTTGTGAAGCATCGAACTCTTGTTTTTATGATGATTTTTTATTTATTGACTTTTATGAACAAATTGTTTGAGATAAAGACTGAATGAACTGATAACCGATCTGAGCATTCATATGCTCCAATTTCTCGATGCGATAACATCTTGAAACTGAAACTGTATTATTTCTTAGTTAGAGTCTTCTTGTGAGAAATCTCTTCCCATTTCTTTCAATTCCTTCTTTTCTGATTTTGGAATGGACAGAATAACTGGATTGTAGTCATTTATGTATTTTGACTCTTTAGCTTCTTCTTAAGTTGTAGGTATTTTTTGGAGACTTTCTTGTGATGGTATGCCGCAAAGATGACATAAAACTGTTCACTCTTCCTTTGGATATTACAGGATGTGGAAATGCAAAAAGACATTTGGTATAGAACTTATCTTTAGACTTGTACTTTTGTTGACAGTATTTTCCACATCGATGGCTTTGGAATCTAAGACCTGTTCTCTTAAGTTGTTTTCTTCTGTGCTTTTGGGTACAGCACATGTAGCATATTCTTCAATAAAAGACAAAACAGTATCATCTGCATCTGTTCCGAATTTGGGTGCGTTCTTAATCCATAACAGCATATGTATATGAGGAGGACCTCTTGCTCGAAACTTATTTCACTCAAAAAAAATCCACAACTTCTCCAAGAGAAGGATTTTTTTATTGCAGATAAAATACATCATAGCTTCCAATCTATGATCGAAATCCTGCATACATTAACAGGATCCAAAGAGCACAATTCTCCAGGTGTCTTGTATTCAATATTTTTTATATTGGAATTTGCCTCTCGAAGAAATTCAAGTAAATCATCCCAAGCGTACTCAGCACAGCTTAGGGTAAGGAACCATGTAGGAGTTTCTAAGTTCCTTAGCATACATTTCAGTTCTCCATGATGACGGTACCAATATTCATTAGTCGCACGCTGACATGCCATCAGATTAATCAGCTGAGATTATAAATGGTCATCTCTCTGGGGCACTTTATCCATAAAATCCTTTGCAGATACATTTTGCAAATGCACTCCAGTTTTTAAAATGTGATTTTCTGCATATGAAAGTCTAGAGAAGTCACTTTCAAACAAAAGATGAAATATATAAGGGATACATTGTCAAAATATTGGATCTTCTGCATATAATCTTGTTGTCTGATATTCAGATGCAGGAATCTGCACAGGACGTTTTCCTGTTGGAAACAATTGTGGAAAACAACAAGCTTCATAGCTCTCTTCCCATATACTCATGGGACTTCCTTCTGCTTCTTTCATTTGGAACAACTCAATAGTGTTCCCCATCACTTCTTTTGAATGAAGTGGATGTACAATGTAATGTTCATAGACTTCTTCACAGCTTGACATGTCAACTTTTTCAATTTGTCCACTTGATGTTTCAGTATCTTCTGCTAAAAGTATTTTATGTTCTCCTATATAACCATTTTTATAGCACGTATTATTTTTTATCAAATACAAAGTTGCCTTCTGTACTTTTCCTAACATCCACCAACTCCTGCCAGATTTTCTTACTCTTAGTCGGCACACCATTAACAAAAATAACTAGTGGTTCACTTTCTGCACTCTCTACACCAATAGATTCAATATTTTTCTTTAAATCTAATGGTAAATACACAACTCTTCTTATTAATCCTCTTTGTAAATCTGAAGGAAACAATTGACCTGTTTTAGGCTCCATACAAACAATAGCCTGAAACGGGTGCACACATTGAATGAGAATAGACTCATAGGTAATTAAATCTATCAGTTCTGGAGGAATAGCAACTAACTCTAGATTATTATGCACCGGTCTAGCGTGCATTTTATTCCCATCTAATTTGTTATAACAATATTTACAAATATGCTGATCAGAACCCAAATCAAAACAATTCTCTACCACCAAATAAGTTGCAAAGTCCTTCAACTTATCATTATTTTCTCTTTCACCTTTTAAATACAGATCAACACTCCTGGTCTGATTTTTATAGTGAGTTAGCCGACAACAAATACAAGAAACATTTGGCCTTTCACCTGAAATCACCTTAAACTTTGTAATTTCACCTTCAAATTTTTGATACAACTATGTTCAACATTCTCTTCAACATTTTCTTCTATTAATGTCTCAGTTTCTGCACTCTCTTGTTCAGGAACAAAGTAACAATACTCAATGTCATCACAAATCTTCTTCACATCTGAAACTGACTCACGCAAAAGTGTACTGTTCAAATCATTTAACTTTAGTGCTGGACTTTTTGCGTAATACAATCTTCTGACAAACTTCGGCATTTGAGTATGGTATACTGCCAACATCCTGAAATAGTGAAAAAACTTTGACATACTTTCCTAGAAAAACAAGCCAGAGAATGACCTTTCTAACCAGTATTTTTTTATTACTCTGCAAGGGTCTAGGCCTTGCAACATCTTAATCTTTTATTTAAAACTTTTTTTAGCATATGTTTGTAAGAAATTGCGTAAAACATCAATAGATTCTTGTTGTACACTACAAATACTACTGCAATCCCAAGTAAACACTGGGACTTTAGGACATCTCCCTAGAACTTCATCAGCTATCACTTCTTCTGCATTTCTGGGAACCATTTTCTCTTTCTCAATTGGACAACCATTTCTAACCTCATAAGCTGACCACTGGTGTCAACTGCATGCAACAAATCACTGGTCTGAAAATAACTCTCCTCATTAAAGAAAGGCTCAGAACTTGAACTGTGTTTCCATTCCCCTAAAAAAAACACAAAAATTAGTTCTGTTTATTACTCTTTTCCTCTTACTTTTGGCCTTCATTAAATGGATTGGTTTATCTAGTGATCGAATTCTGTTTAATACTAAAATGAATAGTTTCCTTTTTACTTCAAAAGCCTTTTCAACAATGGATTTAATATGCTTCTTCTTTTTACAAAATAGTGCTCTCTTTTTATATTTCTTTGTATCTTTCAGCAAATTAAGAACTACTCTATTATAAAATATTTTTTTGCGTATTTCTTTATACTGATTTTGTCTTCTTTTACCATAGATCGTGTCCCTTTGACTGTTCATTTGCTTTTTTTTGTTTGCTAATATTTTGACTATTTTTTCTAGTTGAAGCATTGTCAGTGGTTTCAGCATTCTGTACATTCTGTCTGGCCCTAGAAACATTTTTAATAAATTGCTTTCAGGTCTTACCAGAAGATTTTGTCTTTTTAGCCACATTATGTTGGTCATCCAATACTTGTGGTTGAGTTTTCTTCAAGTAACTGTCCTTTTCTTTTTCTTACTTTGTCCGGCATGATAACTTTATTTTAATGATGATACAGATTATCTGTAAAAAATAATAATAAATAAATGTATATTAATAACTTTATAAATGATACTTTTCTATTACCATACAAACATATTTTATATAAATACTGACTAAGAAATTGTAGGCCTGAAACAAGTGTGAATGTGGTTAGAGCACTACATGCATATTGCATAGGAGTTTGAAGCATTCTATATCCTAAAGCCTCGCTCACTGCATAACTCTATGCATACTAATTGAATGATTACAGTACTACAAGAAGAAACATTGGGTGAATTTATTATTGGTTGAGTTTTACTATAGTGAATGGATTTGTGCATGGTACTGAAAGAGTCACTAAAGAGATTGCAACAACAGTCACAGGGTGTTTGCTATAGTGCATGGATAGTGACAGGGGAATTGTTGGCCTGAAACACAACTGTGTGAAGGTGGTAAGACCACTACATGCATAGTGCATAGGAGTTTGAAGCACTCTGTGCCCTAAAGCCTGCCTCACTGTATGACTACATGCATACCGACTGAATGATTATAGTACTATAAGGAGAGACAGTTGGTGAATTCATAATTGATTGAGTTTTAGTTTAGTGAATGGATTAGTACATGGTACTGAAAGAGTCACTATGGGATTGCTAGAGCAGTCACAGGGTGTTTGTTGGAGTGTGTGGATACTGACTGGGGAATTGTGGGCCTGAAACACATGAGTGAAGGTGGATAGACCAGTACATACATAGTACAAAGGAGCTTGAAGCACTGCGTGCCCTAAAGCCTGGCTCACTGCATGAGTACATGTACTTATGTGTCTACAGGCAAATCAAGCAACCAAATGATTCTCTCTCAATGCACGCTGACTTTTCTGGAAAATAGGAATTTTCCGGTGCATTGCCCTCCTTATAAATCATCTCCTCGTAAGTTGAGGCATGGGGTTCCACAAGGCTCAAGTTTGAGCCCCACGCTGTTCAATATTTATATGGAGCCTTTGGCACATATCGTGGAATCCTATGGTGTGGATATCGTCACATACGCTGACGATACCCAATTAATAATCCAACTTGCCAACAACCAGCCTGAGGAAGCCACTAACTTTTCCAATTGTATGCGGGCTGTGGCAGGATGGATGAACAGCAACTGCCTTCGCCTAAATGGCGATAAAACTGAATTGTTGGTGGTCGGTAAGTCCCCCTCCACCTGGTCGCAGGACTGGTGGCCAACGGAATTAGGGCTAATCCCCCGCTCAGCAGAGGTTGTCAGAAATTTGGGAATTATGATCGATGCGGAGCTTTCCTTCAAGCAACAGATTAATAAAATCACTGGAAAATGCTTTGGAATACTGAAAACTCTCCGCAAAGTTCTCGATCTGCTCCCCTTTGGTGCCAGGAAGAAACTTATCCACGCCCTGGTCACGCCACATCTGGATTATGGCAATGCCCTTCTCCTAGGCCTGAGCAAAAAAGGCACTCAACAGCTACAGGGTGTCCAAAATGCCGCTGCCCGCCTGGTACTCAACCTTCCACGCAGGGCATCCGGTAAGACGGCATTGCGTAAACTTCATTGGCTCCCTATTGTGGAGCGCATAAAATTTAAGGCACTATGTATGGCTCATCGTATTGCCCAGGGAAAAGGCCCAAACTATCTGCAAAGACTTCTCACCATCCATCGCCCCACCCGAAATCTCAGATCCGCCGGAGTGATGTTATTCCAACTTCCCCGTGTTCACAAGACCAGAATGGGAGGTAGCTCCTTCCGTTTCTTGGCTAGCAAACACTGGAATAGCCTCCCCCTGAATCTTCGAATGGAGCCCTCCGAAACAAGATTCAGACAATATTTAAAAACTTATCTCTTTCCCAAGTAAATAGTATCCTGGTACATTCTGTTTCATCGGGGAGTAGTAGCATTTCAGCGCGGGGACACACGGTCATAGGAGTAACCAGGCACTTTAAAAATGGTTTTATTATTATTATTATTATTATTCACAGTGTGATTCTAGACAAATAACAATATCCCTGGCACTTTACTGAAACGATTACTACATGCTACTGAAAGATTCACTAAGGGATTGCAACAGCAATCACAGGGTGTTTGCTGGAGTGCATGGATAGTGACTGGGGAATTGTAGGCCTGAAACACAAGTGTGAAGGTCAATAGACCACTGCATGCATAGTGCATAGGACTTTGAAGCACTCCGTGCCCTAAAGCCTGCCTCACAGTATGACTACATGCAAACTGACTGAATGAGTACAGTACTATAAGGAGAGACACTGGGTGAATTCATAATTGGTTCAGTTGCACTTTACCGAAAGGATTACTACATGGTACTGAAAGAGTCGCTATAGGATTGTAAGAGCACTCACACGATGTTTGCTGGAGTGTGTGGATACTGACTAGGGAATTGTAGGCCTGAAACACAAGTGTGAAGGTGGTTTGATCAGTACATGCATAGTACATAGGAGTTTGAAGCACTGTGTGCCCTAAATCCTGGCTCACTGCATGAGTACATATACTTATGTGTCTATAAAACACATCAAGCAACCAAATGTATTCTCTCTCAATTTTCCCAAATGCACACTGACTCACAGTGTGATTCTAGACAAATACCAGTATCCCTTGCACTTCAGTGAAAGGATTACTACATGCTACTGAAAGAATCACTATGGGATTGCAAGAGCAGTCACAGGGTGTTTCCTGGAGTGTAAGGATACTAACTGGGGAATTGTAGGCCGGAAACAGAAGTGTTGAAGGTGGTTAGACCAATATATGCACAGTACATAGCAATTTGAAGCACTGTATGCCCTAAAGCCTGGCTCACTGCATGAGTACATGTACTTATGTGTCTACAAACACATCAAGCAACCAAATGATTTTCTCTCAATTTTCCTAAATGCACACTGACTCACAATATGATTCTAGACAAATAACAATATACCTTGCACTTTACTGAAACGATTACTACATGCCACCGAAAGAGTCACTAAGGGAATGCAAGAGCAGTCACAGGGTGTTTGTTGGAGTGTATGGACACTGACTGGGGAAATGTATGCCTGAAACACAAATGTGAAGGTGGTTAGACCGGTACATGCATAGTGCATAGGAATTTGAAGTACTCCGTGCCCTAAAACCTTGTTCACTACATGAGTACATATACGTATGTGTCTATAAAGAACATCAAGAAACCAAATGATTCACTCTCAATTTTCCCAAATGCACACTGACTCACAGTGTGATTCTAGACAAATAACAGTATCCCTTGCACTTTACTGAAAGGATTACTACATGATACTGAAAGAGTCACTATGGGATTGCATGAGCAGTCACAGGGTGTTTCCTGGAGTGTATGGATACTAACTGGGGAATTGTAGGCTTGAAACAGACGTGTGAAGGTGGTTAGACCAGTCCATTCATAGTACATAGAAATTTGAAGCACTGCTTGCCCTAAAGCCTGGCTCACTCCATGAGTACATGTACTTATGTGTCTGAAAACACATCAAGCAACCAAATAATTCTCTCTCAATTTTGCCAAAATCACACTGACTCACAGTGTGATTCTAGGCAAGTAACAGTACCCCTTGCACTTTACCAAAACACATTTAGTAGTCTGGAACAGGAAACATGACTGCACACATTCCACATATTTTAATACACAGTCTCACAAACTGAATCTAGACAATCAACACTACTCTCTGCACTTTACCAAGAGAAACTTATTAAAAACAAACATACCAAATACAACCTCTCACAAAAGAATAAGTTACCTTTGAAATTGATTTGTAGATGAAGAAGTATGTCAGTCACACACCAGATTTTCTTATACAGAATCTCTGTACTCTGCGGCTCTTAGCAAAACCCCAAAAATGGCAAGCTTTCCCTCTCATTCTCCACACATATACATATACATAGCAAATCACATTGCTTCCCACAATAATTCAAAAACTAACACACATTTCTATCGGTTACACATTTCAGTCCTTTCCAAGTGACATAAATTTGAACCCTACCCCCAATCTGCTCACTGCCTGGTACCATAGAAACAGTTCATGGAGCACTTAACTTAACTCATAGGTCACAAGTTCAGCACACAATGTTGCTAATCCAAACAGCAAGTGTGCTTGACTATTCAAAATATCAGCGTATCCTATGTCATGTTCCTTTCAAGTACTTTTTCTAAACCAATAAAAAACATGCTTTCAAAAAACAGAAACATGCACTCTACTTTTGAGACTAGAATGATCTCAAACACCCAATCATTTATTTTCTTTTTACAGAACTGCATCATATCCACCATTTTAGAAAAATCTCACTAATCAAACTGGCATCTCACATACAGAGACCATGTGAGTACATCCAGACCTCCCTTCAAGATGCTTAGAGTGTAGATTGTGGGACACAGCTATATTTTTAGGAGCCAAAGGTATGCAGAAAACAGAAGCATGGACAAAGACCTAGTTTTACCAAATGTAGACATTAAATAGATTGGACAGGAAGGGTTAAAGTGGCTCCAACTGATGCCATTGGTTAAATGATGTTTGCATCTCCAACACCCTGACCTCATAATTGTGTAGTGCGGTGGTTTCAATGACCTGGGCACTTTCACTGGGGTAGGTATGGAAATGCTTATAAACTACACCTTTATAAAATTGTTGTCACTTTTCCTCCAAACTGCCTTGGTATATTCTAACACATGCCAAAGTCAGAAATGGAACTGTTCTAATCAATGTTGTCCACAAATTGAGAAAGCTAGGAAACATTTCAATAAATCTGTTTCTGCTTTTCTCCGAGATTATAGAATGGGGTCCATTTACCATAACAATCGACGTTTCAATATGGATGGCATCTATAGGAGAGATGGTGTACATTTTACAGATGAGAGTAACAAAGTCTTCCTCTTGAACTTCAGACTCTGCATAGGTACTTACTTGTAGGTACCAAAATCTCTCAATAAACACAAGGGCTCTTTTTAGAGCCACCCAAGAACTAAACTCAAAAGCTTGATGTATATCTGAAAAATTTATATTTTTTTTGCTTGGAGTCACGTACCCAACGCGTCAGAGTCATGTACCAAACGCTTAGAAGTCTTGCACTAAACGCATTGGAGTCGCACACCCTACAAGTTATGAGTCGTGCATCGAAAGCGTGCACACCAGGGGAACGCACTGAGTTGGGTGCGCGACTCTTCATTTTACCATTAAATAAAAAAGCCCCTATCACTAATTTCTATTATCCCCTGGGACCCTATCCCCCAGGGCTTATATAAAATGTTGGGGACCGTGGGGGAGCCCTAATGCCCCCACAGTCCCGCCGGCTTCCCGCATCCTTTGGGAGCCTGCTTTGCTTTTCCACATGGGGAGCTGCTAACATGCAGCACCCCATGTGGAAAAGCAATATAGTTTGGATATTGAAAGAGAGAGCAGGATTTCCTGCTCTCTCTTTCAAAATTCAAACCAAGTTTGCTATGGGAGGGTGGGAGCTGCAAGACTCCTGCCCTCCCATAGCAAACAGCAGTGTCTCGGGGGTGGGCACCCCGGGACGCTGGAGGAGCTGGCCCTGGGGGGTGGCAGTCCCCAGGGCCCTCAAGGGCTCCAGGAGGGGGCAGGAGGGGGGCCATGCAGCCCCTTCCCACAATACATAAAGTCCTGGGGGGTGGAGGTTCCAGGGGCTTGGGGGGCCGTTGAGCCCCCACCCACAAATTGTGCTGGGAGGGGCCTTGGAGCCCCCCAACCATTTTTTTGGAGCCCCTGGGATGACGGTCCCTGGGGCTAGGGGTTCTTGTGGGACCCCCTAAGCAGGTCTAGAGGGTCAGAGTATTTCTACCCTGCCACCTTTATGCGTTTTGCTCACTTATTCTACTGACTTCTTCAGCCTCGCTTCTACCGGGGCACAAAATGGCTGCCAACACTTCCTGGTTTCGAATGTTGAGAACCACTTCACAGCCAATTATTTTCTCAGGAACTACTGAACAGATTGACACTATTTAAGCAAAAGACATGAGTCTGTACTGAGAACTACCTCTTTGCCAAATTTAGTGTAATTCCGTTCATCAGTTTGGCTGTAGCTACGGCTAAAGGTCCCTATGGAAAATTGCGTTTTTCCCATTCATTTTTCGATAGGGCGTTTGGCCTCACTTTTAGCTCGAACGGCTGAATGGATTTGCACGAAACTTGGCAAAATTGTAGGGACTGTTAGCCCGATGTGCCTTTGCAGGGTCTCAATATATGTGCTCCAGTGGATTTTGAGAAATTAACGTTTTAAAAAACAGATATATCTGTGACAGCGTCCCGGGTAGCACTCCGGTTCGCGTACTTTTCGCGTTACGGAACTTTGCGAAGCGAAGCTGATTGGCTCTCCGGTGTCTGTCAACATTCTAAACAGTTCGGAACGGCCGCCATCTTGTCTCTCGGTAGGATCGAGAGACAAGAGGAGGAGAAAAACGAAGGGGGAATTTAATGAAAGGGGGCAAGGTAGACCCCTCTTGACCCCCTAGGAATGATGTTGGGGTTATTAAAGGGTCCCGTGGGGCAAATAAAAAAAAATTGATTTTTCGCGGTAGAAGTGCTTCCCGGTTCGCGAACCGGGTCGCGAAACGGGAATTCGCCATTTTGTGTTTCGTTTTAATTAAATTACAAGATGGAGGAAAAACAATGTGAGAAATGGGTATAAGGGGGTACGGGAGACGTATCCTGACCCCCTATGTTTTCTGAGGGTGGCTGAGGATGCTCATATATGTTGATACATGTCTTCCAGCGGCTGCGCGTGAGCGTTTTTTTTTTTTGCTGCGTGACGTCTGTTAACGTTTGATTCGAAGGAAATCAGGAAGTGTTGACCGCCATTTTGTCACTGCGAGTAAATATATTGTTAAAAATAATTGTTATAAATTAATCCGTATTGATAAACATTGTTTGCGCCATCTTGCCTTTTTTCCAATGCCACACTTTTGTCGTGCACGGCAGCCATTTTAGATGCCTTGACCAGACCCACTCTCTGCACGCCGCCGATCCTCAGCATGGCTCCCCACCCTCGCAAGCATCTCCCCCACGCACTGGTCACCCCCGCTCTCTCTCTCATGTATGGGTCATAAACCTCCCCCCATCTGCGCTGCTGCGAACCGGGTCGCGAAACGGGAATTCGCCATTTTGTGTTTCGTTTTAATTAAATTACAAGATGGAGGAAAAACAATGTGAGAAATGGGTATAAGGGGGTACGGGAGACGTATCCTGACCGCCTATGTTTTCTGAGGGTGGCTGAGGATGCTCATATATGTTGATACATGTCTTCCAGCGGCTGCGCATGAGCGTTTTTTTTTTTTTTGCTGCGTGACGTCTGTTAACGTTTGATTCGAAGGAAATCAGGAAGTGTTGACCGCCATTTTGTCACTGCGAGTAAATATATTGTTAAAAATAATTGTTATAAATTAATCCATATTGATAAACATTGTCTGCGCCATCTTGCCTTTTTTCCAATGCCACACTTTTGTCGTGCATGGCAGCCATTTTAGATGCCTTGACCAGACCCTCTCTCTGCACGCCACCGATCCTCAGCATGGCTCCCCACCCTCGCAAGCATCTCCCCCACGCACTGGTCACCCCCGCTCTCTCTCTCATGTATGGGTCATAAACCTCCCCCCATCTGCGCTGCTCTTCCCTGAGAATCACACCCTGTGCCCGCCCGACACCTCCCTTTCACCCTATTCACTACCGCACCCTCTGACACTCCTCTTCCTCTGTGTCTGATTGTCCAGGATGGTCCCAGGCTATCACCTAGCCCTGCGGATGTAGTTTATGGCCCCAACTGTAAAGAATCACCCCTCTTCAAAGGAGTTACAGTAGATCAAGGCCCCCACCCCATGAGATCCGTCACACCACATGCGTTCCTACTATCTGATAATGATCCTGTATTGTGATTGGGAGGGGATTCTCACTGTAAGGGTGTGTGGGACCGAGCCTGAAGCGGAAGATTCCAGGGATGCCTTTTTGTACATCAAAGTCTTCACAATTATGTGTCACATTAAAAATATATAGCACTCCAACAAAGTAGTAGGATTAGAACACTTTAATAACTTATAAATATATACAACGCTCCAACAAACTAAACACGATAAAAAAAAAAATTTTAAACAACTATTTACATGGCAGCCTGCTGCAACATCCATCTCAAAGCAACAATGGGCTGCTTTGGTCTGTCTTTTAGTCTGCAAAATCTGTCGGCCTGTGAGGTGGCATCAGTAGCGGTCCGTTGTGCGAATAGGCCGAAGGCAGCACAACTTTAGGAAGAGCCTGAAGACTTGGCTTTTTAATTTCTAGTTTCTTTCTGGTGGGTCTTTCTCTCTTTCTTGTATCTGTTTTTCTTGTTATGTTATTACACACTGAGCCGCCTGTGGAAAGCGCCGGGACACTCTTTTAGAGTAGCTGTGCGCTATATAAACTTATTTTAACATAACATAACATAACATAACATAACATAACGCGCCGAGATCCGGACGGCACCCAGGTGGTGTCCAGTAAGTTGCCGCACTGGTCTGGCCATCCTACAATGCTGCGCCGAAAAATGGCGTGGGGCGCCCCGGGGGGGGGGGGGGAGGCGGCGCTAACGGGCCTCCCCAGGTGGAGGCTCCTCTGCTGCAGTGGGGCGCCCTTTAGCGTTTCAATCGCTATTCAGCTGTTTAGAGCCCGCTTTTGCGGCACTGTGCCTCATCCGCCATTCAGCTGAGTTGCGCCCACTCTTGCGGTGCAGCGATAGGCGGCTGCCACAGGACTCTTCGGATTTGGGCCTGGTCCACTAAAATGGCCCTGGGACACATTTGAACTCGTACATTTGCCTGCTAGGGCTTGGGCCCCATTCTCGAAAGCGTCCCCTCAGCCTTGAAGATTCTACAAAAGTCATCGGGGCCCCCGACTCTCACAGGCTTCCGGTGGGGAGTGGCTGCCATGATTGCTTGCGGAATGGCCACGACGGAGCTACGAGATGGTGGTGCTCTCATGCTGACGCCAGCTTCAGTCTGAAACATCCAGAAACACTGTAGACTACCAATTTGATGACTTCCGGTGGAGCCCCAACGTGACCCGGTAGGGAAGAACTTGCCCTCCCCTCTTTTGACTGATGGTTCTTGTTGCCTGTCCCCTCTGTTGTCATCTAACGGAACCTTTTTGGACTGCCGAGTGAGAAAAAAAAAGGTGGGGCTTTCATCATTTGGGAAAAAAAAATGTTTCAATCCAATGAAAAGTGTTATTTTTAGGTCATATGATCAAGCCTTCCATCATTAGGAAACCAAAAGTAAAATGAACCAATGAAAAGTTTTATAAACAAGTCACATGACCTGTTATGCGGCTTTGGGCTATAAAAAGCCTACAAAATCCGTTGGCCTGTGAGGCGGCGTCAGTAGCAGACCGATGTGCGAATAGCCTGAAGGCAGCACAACGCGCCGAGATCCGGATGGCACCGAGGTGGTGTCCAGCAAGTTGCACTGGTGTGGCCATCCTACAATGCTGCGGCGAAAGACGGCGTGGGGTGCCCGGGGGGGGGGGGAGGCGGCGCGAACGGGCCTCTCCCGCCTCCCCAGGTGGAGGCATATCATCTGCAGTGCGGCGCCCCTTACCGTTTCACTCGCCGTCCAGTTGAGTTGCGCCCGCACTTGCTGCTACAGTAGGCCGAAGGCAGCACAACGTGCCGAGATCTGGATGGCACCGAGGTGGTGTCCAGGAAGTTGCCGCACTGGTGTGGCCATCCTACATTGCTGCGCCGAAAGACGGCGTGGGGTGCCCGGGGGGGGGGGGGGGGGGAGGTGGCGCAAACGGGCCTCTCCCGCCTCCCCAGGTGGAGGCACCTCATCTGCAGTGGGGCGCCTCTTAGCGTTTCACTCGCCGTCCAGCTGAGTTCCGCCCGCTCTTGCGGCACAGTGCCTCACCCGCCATCCAGCTGAGTTGCGCCCGCTCTTGCGGCTACAGCGTCTCGCCCACCATCCAGCTGAATTGCGCCCACTCTTGCGGTGCAGCGATAGGCGGCTGCAACAGGACTCTCAAAATGGCGGCCGGCTCTTTGGATTTGGGCCTGGTCCACTAAAATGGCCCTGGGACACCTTGGAACTCGGACGATTGCCTGCTAGGGCATGGGCCCCATTCCCGAAAGCGTCCCCTCTTTTGACTGATTGTTCTTGTTGCCTATCTCTTCTGTTGTCATTTAACGGAACCTTTTTGGACTGCCGAAAGGGGTTCTGGTCCGACCGCTGGTTGGTGGAGACATTTTGACTATATCCTGGACCTGCCCGGCCTCGCCCAAAATGGCGCCGGTATAAATGTGACTCGTAACTCCTTGTTGTGTACTGGTTGCCCAACCTTGATATCACGAGATACGTATGCAGCTTTGAAACACATGGCGGGCGGGGACGAGTACTGATTGAATATTTGGACATCCCTATTGATATTAAGTTCTGATGTGTTATTGATTACTGTACTATTGAAAGTTCGAATTAACGTCACCCATGGTACTTGCCCGCAAATGTATATCTAGATAATTTTATTGTAACTGGCCCTGTCGTACTTTAATTATAAAATGTACGTCCACCGATTCCGCAACTGTTAGACACCTTAGTTCTTGCAACCTAATGGCCCGCCCGTTACGTTCTTCTACAGTGTAAATGTCCCCTCATCATATACGATTCCAGTTTGCTCCGTGGCCGGCCCACATGGTTATAGGCCCGTATTTGTATACTGACATTTTCACAATAAAGGTTTTTAAAACAAAACATGGTAGTGGTACCTAGATTGGTAAAGTTTTGAATAATAGCCACTGTTTTCGAATCAGTAAAAGGCAAGTGAAATAAAGCAGCCCGATTACATGACGGTTAAAAGGTATAATACGCAGGAACGCAGTAAAGATAAATGGTCAAGAGCTGTTGTGTTTTCCACTTCTGCAACATAAAGTGATCGATAAGAATCCGATATTCATGCCTATCAGCGACTAAGACAGCAGGCCGAGCCTCTTTTGTTCAACGGCTCCCTCATGGGACGAAGAAACGCCCTTTTTCTCGAAATAGGAATATTTTACTTGCAGGACAGTTGTAAATTTCCCGGTAAAATACATTAGCCTGGAACATTGTTAGTGATAAACTGTAAATACATCTGGGTCCTTTGCTTTACAAGTCAGAGTGTGAAAAAAAAAGGTGGGGCTTTCATCATTTGGGAAAAATAAATGTTCGAAAGCAATGAAAAGTGTTATTTTTAGGTCATATGACCAAGCCTTCCATCTTTAGAAAAACAAAAGTAAAATGAACCAATGAAAAGTTTTATTAACAAGTCACATGACCTGTTATGCTTACGTTACCCGCTGCGCGATGCACCCTGGATCGCTTCCGGGAGCTGCCCCTCGTGCACCGGAGCACTTCCGGGTGCGCTAACGCTGCGCGTCATATGACTCATTACGCGACAACGCAGGTCCAGAATATAGTCAAAATTTCTCCACCAACCAGCGGTCGGAACACAACCCCTTTCAGCAGTCCAAAAAGTTCTGTTAAATGACAACAGAAGGGACAGGCAACAAGAACCATCAGTCAAAGAGGGGAGGGCAAGTTCTTCTCTACCGGGTCACGTTGGGGCTCCACCGGAACTGATCGGATTGGTAGTCTACAGTGTTTCTGGATGTTTCAGACTGAAGCTGGCGTCAGCATGAGAGCACCACCATCTCGTGGCTCCGTTGTGGCCATTCCACAAGCAATCATGGCAGCCGCTCCCCACCGGAAGCCTGCGGGAGTCGGGGGTCCCGGTGACTGTTGTAGAATCTTCAAGGCTGAGGGGTCTCTTTTGGGAATGGGGCCCATGCCCTAGCAGTCAAGCGTCCGAGTTCCACGGTTGCCCAGAGCCATCTTTAAAACACGAAAATATTTTTACCTACCACGTACTTGACATTTTAAAGCTTTTGATATTTGCTATTAAAAAACCATTGAAATTCACTGAAAAAACCATAGGTTATAGACCATATATAGTTAGGAATTAGCATTTACAAAACCTTGAAAATTCACTGAAAAAACCATGGGTTATAGACCATATATAGTTAGGAATTAGCATTTACAAAACCTTATTTTACTCACACAAAACCATTGAAATTTCATATATAGTTAGTTGCACTAACTATATATCGCGCACCCGCAATCCACTGCTGATCATGTCACATATTACATCATTCATGACATGATCAGTGACATCACTGATGACATCACTGATGACATCTCAAATGACATCACTGATGACATCACTGATGACATCTCATTTGACATTATTGATCACATCACTGATGACATCATTCATGTGATAATACGGTGAACCTCTTCAGACTCTAATATAATCTTACATACACTCAGAGTAAATAGACACTCACAGACTTTCACTCATCCATGGAGTTACTCACACCCCTAGTCAGTCATGCAAAGAATCAATCACACTTCCATTTCCTCAACTATACAGTTATACGCACCTTACTTATTCAAACATATACTAACACATATTTACTCTCTTATACAATCCCTGATACAAGTTCACAATGATCCATACAGCCACTCACAAATTCACTGGCTCTTATGCACAGTTATTTATTTATGTCAACTCTCACATGTACTGTGTTTTACATATGTACTTACTTTGACATGTAGCACTGAGATATCCATTCACTCACCAATTCACTCATGCACACAGTCAACCGCCCATACAGCTGTTTCCACATGCACTTTTGAACCCATACATCTAGTGAATCAACTGCTCACACATCTATGCACAGAGTCATACACCTCCCAGCCACCCACACACACACTCAGTCTCCCATACAAATACTTGGGCAACCAATCAATAACCCATATACTTAATCATAAAGCTACTGATCAACACATGCAGCAGTTTACAGAACAACAGATATAATGATGCACAAATTAAGACAGTTTAGTCACTAACCCATGCACTCAGTGAGACACATTTAATCACTCACTCATACAGTCAGTCATGCACCTACTAAATCCTTCATCCAGACACTTATACATCCACTCATTCTTCAATATGTAAGACATATTTTGACTTTTCAGAAACATACAGTCACTTGATGTTGTCATCAGTGATGTCATCAGTGATGTCATTTGAGATGTCATCAGTGATGTCATCAGTGATGTCATCAGTGATGTCACTGATCATGTCATGAATGATGTAATATGTGACATGATCAGCAGTGGATTGCGGGTGCGCGATATATAGTTAGTGCAACTAACTATATATGAAATTTCAATGGTTTTGTGTGAGTAAAATAAGGTTTTGTAAATGCTAATTCCTAACTATAGAAGGTCTATAACCCATGGTTTTTTCAGTGAATTTTCAAGGTTTTGTAAATGCTAATTCCTAACTATATATGGTCTATAACCTATGGTTTTTTCAGTGAATATATATATATGTATATATAAGTCATGTGATCAAGCCACTCCGGTGGTGAAACGCGTTATGGCGGACTCATGAAAGAATAAACGCTACTTGCTTTTTGCACATATTCTGGGCTCGTGTCTGCTTCCTTGGTGCTGACTGGGAATTCGTCGTTGCACCCGACCTTTGCAAGCAGCTTTTTGTGTATATATATATATATATATATATATATATATATATATATATATATATATATATATATATATATATATATATATATATATATATATATAATATATATATATATATATGTATATATTACCTACTGGCAGTCGCCAGTAGGTATATATAGTTAGGACCTAGTTACCATAGGAAATTCCGAACATTCTATTGGGAATAACTTTGGCGCCGATTGAGGGATCTGCCTGTAATTTTCTTTAAATTTGCCTCGCTGTGCTCCGCTCCTTCTCTGAAAGGTTCGGGGGGATTCGTCAAGCG
Source organism: Lissotriton vulgaris (assembly GCF_964263255.1). Lineage (NCBI taxonomy): Eukaryota > Metazoa > Chordata > Amphibia > Caudata > Salamandridae > Lissotriton > Lissotriton vulgaris. The sequence goes on from NC_141694.1 coordinate 1,464,593,902, forward strand.
GGGGCTGAGAAAAAAGGGGGGTCCCAAAACGTGTTTTCCCCATGTTAATTTCCATAGGGACATTCTGACAAGGCTACAGCTCGAACGGCTGAACGGAATTACACCAGATTTGGCAAAATGGTAGGGACTGGTATGCAGCAGTGCCTTTTGTATGTTTGGTGTAAATCCCTCCAGTATTTTTTGACAAAATTGAATGTGAAATTGAGTCCAATGCAATTTCCCATAGGACCTTTAGACACGGCTACAGCCTGAACGGCTGAATGGAATTATACCAAACTTGGCAAAATGGTAGAGCCTGGTATGCAGAAGTGCCTTTTGTATATTTGGTGAAAATCCCTCCAGTAGTTGTTGAGAAAATTCAATGTTCCCAAATTATATATCTATGAGTGGGACACCGTAAGTGCACGTAAGCTTACTGTACTCTGTACCTTCCAGAGTACGAGCTGCATGCTGATTGGCTGCTACTGTCTGTGAACATTCCAAAACAGAAATTGTTGGCAGCCATCTTGTGACTCGGTAGACTGAGTCACAGGAAAGCAGAAAAACAAATGTGTAGAACTCAAAAAGGGGGCAGGGTAGAAGCACCCTGACCCCCTAGGGCTGCTCAGGGGGTCCCACAAGGCCCCCCCAGAATTTTTTTTTTCGAGAAAATCGTGGGGGTACGCGCACCGTGAGCGTACCGTCCACGCACATGCATGTACGGTGCACGTACCGTGCGCGTACACCCGCGATTTTTCGAAATGCCAGAAACCGGTCCTCGGAAGCTTGTTTCCGGTCCAGGGAAGGCATGGATTGTAGTTCGGGCTGGACTGTTCCCATGAGGCACAGGGTCAGACTGATTTGCATATAGCCATGTCTGAACTGGGGTGGCAGAGTGGGCTAAAGAACGGTGATGGATTAAACCCAGATCTTTTGACTGGGTGTGAGTGTTTGATTGATTCAGATGCTCCGTCCATCACCGCCCCCTTTTGTACCGCTTTTGGCCGCCATAAGTGTGGCAGGGTATGCTCAGACGTGAGTCCCTTGCTCACTTTGCCACTGGATTCAAGCAAGCCGGGCTGAAGACGGCTGGAATGCCAGAAACCGGTCCTCGGAAGCTTGTTTCCGGTCCAGGGAAGGCATGGCTTGGCAGTTCGGGCTGGACTGTTCCCATGAGGCACAGGGTCAGACTGATTGGCATATAGCCATGTCTGAACTGGGGTGGCAGAGTGGGCTAAAGAACGGTGATGGATTAAACCCAGATCTTTTGACTGGGTGTGAGTGTTTGATTGATTCAGATGCTCCGTCCATCACCACCCCCTTTTGTACCGCTTTCACAGGAAAGCAGCATTCTCATTGGCTGTCAACACTTCTAACCAGGAAGTGTTGGCATTCATCTTGTGCTAGGTAGACCGAGACACAAAAGAAGCAGAGCTCACAGCCTACACAGCTCTCACAGCCCACACAGCTCTCACAGCCCTCACAGCTCTCACAGCCCACACAGCTCTCACAGCCCTCACAGCCCACACAGCCCACACAGCTCTCACAGCCCACACAGCTCTCACAGCTCTCACAGCCCACACAGCCCATACTCTCACAGCCCACACAGCTCTCACAGCCCACACAGCTCTCACCGCCCACACAGCCCACACAGCTCTGGCAAAGATAATACCAGCAGCGAACAAGCACTGGCAAAGACAATAATGGCAGCAAAGAAACACTGGCAAAGACAATAACGGCAGCAAAGAAACACTGTCAAAGGCAATAACGGCAGCAAAGAAACACAGGCAAAGGCAATACGAGCAGTGAAGAAACACTGGCAAAGATAATACAATCAGGGGGGCAGGGGCACGAAAAATACACAATCAGGGGACAGAAGGCCCGACAAACGGCACAATCAGGGGGCAGAAGGCAAGAAAAAACTGCAGAATTAGTGGGCAGAAGGCAACAAATACGGCACAATCAGGGAGCAGAAGGCAAGAAATACGGCACAATCAGGGTGCAGAAGGCAAGAAATATAGCACAATCAGGGTGCAGAAGGCAAGAAATACGGCATAATCAGGGGGGCAGAAGCCAAGAAATATGGCACAATCAGGGGGGCAGAAGCAAGAAATATGGTACAATCAGGGGGGCAGAAGCAAGAAATACGGTACAATCAGGGGGGCAGACGGCAAGAATTACGGCACAATTAGAGAGCATCTTGCTCGGGTCCAAAAATTGGATTCCTAGGGCTGCTCAGGTGGTCCCACAAGGATAGTAACATATTTAAACGTTATCCGCTAATAGAATTAGCATTTAAAAAATCTTGCAAATTCACTGAAAAAACCATAGGTTTTAGGCCTTATTTAGTTAGGAATTAGCTTTTAAAAAACCTTGCAATTTTACTGAAAAAACCATAGGTTTCAGGCCTTATATAGTTAGGAATTAGCATTTAAAAAACCTTTGAAATTCACAGAAAAAAACATAGGTTTCAGGCCTTATATAGTTAGGTATTAGCCTTTAAAAAACCTTGCCAAATCACTGAAAAAAACATAGGTTTCAGGCCTTATATAGTTAGGAATCAGCATTTAAAAAACCTTTGAAATTCACTGAAAAAACCATAGGTTTCAGTCCTTATATAGTTAGGAATTAGCATTTAAAAAACCTTGCAAATTTACTGAAAAAACCATAGGTTTCAGGCCTTATATAGTTAGGAATTAGCATATAAAAAACCATTGAAATTGCTCCTATATAGTTAGTTGTACTAACAATATTTCGCGCACCCGCAATCCACTGCTGATGATGCCACATATTACATCATTCATGACATGGTCAGTGACATCACTGATGACATCACTGATGCGGTCGCCAGTAGGTAGTTATAGTTAGGATTGTTTTCCATAGGAAATCCGCAACATTCTATTGGGAATAACTTTGGCACCGGTAGAGGAATCTGCCTGTAATTTTCCTTAAATTTGCCCCGCTGCGCTCCGCTCCTTCCCTGGGGGGGATTCGTCAAGCGGGGGCCGAGATAAAAGGGGGGTTCCAAAACGTGTTTTCCCCATGTTAATTTCCATAGGGCGGTTGGACTAAATTTTAGCCCGAACGGCTGAATGGATTTCCACCAAACTTGGCAAAATTGTAGGGACTGGTAGCCCGATGTGCCTTTGCTATGTCTCAAGATATGTGCTCCAGTGGATTTTAAGTAATTTAGGTTAAAAAAAATATATATATCTATAAGCGCGCCCCGGTACGCGCACGGGGCGTGTACCAGCGTGCTACGCGAGTTCGCGAGCAGAAAGCTAATTGGCTCTCGGGTGTCTGTCAACATTCCAAACAGTCCGGAGCGGCCGCCATCTTGTGTCTTGGTAGGATCGAGACACAAGAGGTGGCAAAAACAAAGGGGGAAATGACCAAAAGGGGGCAGGGTAGACCCCCCCTGATCCCCTAGGTTTGATGTGGGGGCCATAAAAGGCGCGAGGGGAGCACCCCGTACGCGCACCGGGGAGCGTACCGGGGAGCGTACCATGGGGAAAAAAGAATGACAGATTTTTTTTTAAATGTAGCATTTTTTTATAAATTGGAGGTAGTTCTAAAAAGAACGTTTTTTTTATTCTTTTTGTTGTTTTATAGTTTTTTATTGTTTTTTGGAACATTTTTTACTTTTTTTGGCTTTTATGAACAATTTTATATTTTTTTTGTTATTTTTATGGGGACAGACAAAAAACAGGGAATTGTAAACGGCTCAACTGGAGCAAGAAAAATCAGGAAAAAATTAAGGTTTTTTTGGGCACTTGTGGTTGTCACCAGCACGGTTGATGAGTTTAATGCTTTGCTCACCATAGCAAATTGTCCTTCCACAAAATATGCAACTATTTTGAAAACTCCAAACTGGGGTTTGGATGTTTGGGACCATCTCCCTTGTCTCTGGACCCGATAGAGTGGGTTGCTTACTTTGGGAGGTGCTGGGAGAAGATTGGGGAGGGTTTCTGGTCAGTTCTCTGACCTCTGCTGCAGCATAGTTGTTTGGGTGCCGGCGTTGCATGTGGCGAATCATGGTGTTGTTGCCAAAAGAATACTTTTTGGCAGGGTTCCCCCTGGAAAGTACAGTGCCACAGATCATACAAGTAACCTTTGGCACATTAACTTTTTTGAGGCCCCTTGGGATTTTAAAAAACTCCCAGACAATGTGCTCCTTTGGCTTATAGGTGGTAGTATCATCAGGCAGGTACCGCCTCTCCTCCTCCTCCTCCTCCTCTTCTTCTTCTCCACCACTGTGGTGTTGTGGTGGTCCTTGTGGTGGTGGTGGTGGTGGTTGAGATGCTCCTGCTGCTGCTGTTACTGTAGCCATTTCTCAGTACAAATAGGTACAAATAGGTCTGCAAACATGTCTTCCTCACTCAAAGTACAAAGTGAGAATGAAGAAAAAAGGTGGGGGCTTTCATTATTTGAAAAACAAAACTGTCCTGAACCAATGAAACGTGTTTTTGTCATGTCACATGACCCGGGCTTTCATCATTTGGGAACCAAAACTGTCTTGAACCAATGAAAAGTGTTATTTTCAGGTCACATGACCAGACGCGCTTGCGCTATGCGCCCCGGGGCACTTACGTAGCGCGATCGTATGCGCTCGAGTGCTTCCGGGTGCGCTTACGCCGTGCGTATCACGCGGACGCGGCTACGCGATACGTCACGATGATGTTTTCGTTCGCGGAAATAGGGCAAACGGGACGCTCACCGGTACGCGCACCGGGGCGCGCCGGCAGACTGCGCTTACCGGTGCGATCACCGGGAGCGCTCCAGGGCAAAAAATATATATATTTTTTAAAAACAGGAACAATATACATTAAAAAAAATAGTATTACATAAATATACAATATAGGATTAATTATAAAAAATATTATATTTCATAGCTATAGAAATTTGCTAATAAAAAACCTTTGAAATTCACTGAAAAAAACATAGGTTTGACACCAGTTATAGTTAGGAATTAGCATTTAAAAACCTATTAAATTCACTGAAAAAACCATAGGTTTCACACCAGTTATAGTTAGCTGGAAATTTTACTGACATAAAATAATTGAAATTTCCACGTTATAGTTAGTTGGACTCAATATAACTTGCGCGCCTGCAATGCACTGCTTTGGAATGTTAGAAATTAAAGTGCCACCATTACTATTTCCTTTGAAAAATTGGAGGTGTTCTGAAAATGAAGTATAAAAGCTAAAACAGGTGGTAGCAGCAAGGCATACTGTTCCCCTAGATTTACAGATGAGGTATCTAAGGAATAACCACTGTGAGGATATTAAAAGAATATTGTTTTTAAGTATTTTTTACGGTCTTGCGGGACCATGAATAAAAAAGAGTAGATGAATTTGCAATACACTCCATCAACTGGAATGCATAATGTGGTCATTGTTTTCAAGAGGAAATGTGTAAGAGATACGTACTGTGAGAAACTTCTTTCTTGAGTGGTTTCCTGTCCAATAATTTTACTTCTAGGGAACTATTTCCTTTTCTGGGATCTTTAAGCGACTTTGACCAGCTCAGGAGTTGATAATATTTAAATTTCGAAAGTGTAGAGTTTGTACGGTCCGATAATATATCCCAGTCTAGAAGCTCATTCTTAAACAGGATTTGCCCCCATTCCAGTATTCCTGCTGTTTTTAGAGGTACTGCTAAGCTGTCCTTGAGACAGTCCAGAGTGGTAGGGGAGTCCCATATGGGAGCCTTGTCACTGTAAAGAGGAATATCCAGCGTAGATCTTACACAGTACCACAATTTAGCGGCTGACTTCAGGATCTTTAATTTGATTTTTTTAAGAATTTCGGATGGCCGAACTTATATAAGAAATGACTGGTGTTGTTCGTCATTTTCTGTAAAAATACTGGATAGTTATTGTAAGAGCCCAGCAGCAGCTTGCTGGTTTTGAGTGGAAACGCCCTACAATATTCTAGGAGGTCTGGACTAGCAATGCCACCCTGTTCCTTTCTTCTCCTTAATTTGTGCCAGGCAATCCTTGGTTTCTTTGAGGACCAAATAAAACTAGAGAGGTCTCCCTGAATTTTTTTAATGGATTCTCTATTTACCTCCAATGGAATAGAGCTAAAGATAAATGTAAATTTCGGTAATATTGACATTTTTAGGATATTTGATTTACCCAGGAATGTTAGTGGTAGCCCGCTCTATACTTTCAACAACCTTTTTACCTCGACCTCGATTCTATGAACATTGATTTGAGTTATTTTCTCAATGTCTTTTACCAGGTCGATACCCAAATGTCTTATTTTTTCTTTACAATATGGGGATGAGAATTCCTCATTCCAACTCAAGAAAGAAGTTTCTTACTGGTATTGGGCCCTAATCTCAGCGGGGGAGGAAAACTTCCGGATCCCGGAGAGCATCTGGGGTAAAGATCTGCCGACGCTGGATATAACCAATACATGGCAAGTATCTACGAACAAATGCTGGTCGATTGTTACTTCTGCTGCTCTTAAGAGAAATCACTTACTTACCATCCACAGAGCCTACTAGACCCCCAAAAGATTATCAAAACTGAACGGGCCATAGTTAAGAGCTGTCCAAAATGCGGATTGCAGAGGGCCGATGACCTGCACATGTTCTGGCAGTGCCCCAGACTCGATGGTTTCTGGAAGGACATGGGAAACACCTTAGATGGGGCAATGGGAAGACATCTAACTGTAAGTACAGACCTTATCATGTTCGGGGTTATGGACGGACAAGCACCAAGGCTACTTACTAAAGCCCAGGAAAACCTTATGTTTACTTTGATCCTGTTGGCAAGGAGGGAGGTATGTTTACAATGGATAAGCCCAAATCCACCGACTCATAGAGAATGGTTAGCCTCAGTCTTAAAGGTTCACAACTTGGATAGAAATAAGAAATCACTTTCCAAGAAATATAAATTCTGGGAGATATGGGAAGAGTTTCATAGAGCCTAAATGGGTTTATTGGGGGGATATTATATATGTTTTAAACACACTTATGTTTGGGCACGTTAGTCAATCACCAAGTCCAATGATTACGTAAATGCAACATCTCAGATGATGGCTTAAAAGAGTAGCCATAATGGCTAGCTCAACCCCCATCCGTAAAAGAATCCTTCCTCTTAAAAGCATTTGGAAGTAAGGGGATTCCTGCTCTCTGAAAAACCGGATGGTTATGGCCCAAAACCCACAAATAAACAACGGGTTGATTAAGAGAAAGGACTCTGAGAATCTCGTAGCTTTAAATTGTTGCGTATTGAGGACAAAAAAAAAAAAGAGAGATACGTACTGTTATGATTAGAAAGTTACTTTAAAAAAAAACATTACAATCTTGTGAGACTATTGCTGGATTGTGAAAATTAGGAAAGAGTAGGGAATATTTTAATACACTCCGCTATGCCCCTTTTTACTGTATGAATGAGTCTTAGTGTAGATGGTGTTTATCAGGCTCTACAATGTATGCTCATTGGTTTGAGAGGAGTTGGGAGTAGAAGAAAGGCTTATCCAAACACCCTACTATGCACACCCATCATCTGTGATAGAGGTCTCAAAGGAGAATCCTGTCCCTCCCCACATCCTACTATGCACACCTGTCATTACAGAGAGAGGTCCTAGCAGAGAGGCCAGTCCCTCCACACCCTATGATGCATAACTGTCATCTGAGCGAGAGGGCTGAAAACAGAGTGCAGTCCCTCCAGACACCCTACTATGCACACCCGTCATCCGAGGGAGAGGTCTGAAAGGAGAGGCCAGTCCCTTTCCACACACTACTACGCATACCTATTTTTGCAGAGAGATGTCTCAGCAGAGAGGCCCATCCCTCTCACACCCAAATATTCACACCCATCATCCAAGACAAAGGTCTCAGCAGAGTGGCCAGTTATTCTCTATACTCTACTACACACACACATTATCCAAGAGAGAGGTCTCTGTGGAGAGTTCACTCCCTCCACATACTTTAGTATGTACACCTGTCATGCAAGACAGAAGTTTGACTGTAGAGACCAGGCCCTCCCTACACTGTACTACACACATCTGTGATCTAAGAAAGAGGTCTAAATGAAGAGGCAAATCTCTGCCCAGTCCATACTATGTTTACTTGTGATTCAAGACAGAGGTGTCAGCGGAGGGGTTAGTCTCCACACAAACTCTAGTATGTACACTTGTAATCAAAGAGAGAGGTCTTAGTGGAGGAGCAAGTCCATACACTCATTCTGCTATGGACACCCATAAGGGGCCAAGGCTCAACCAATAGTTATCATTCTTATTACATGGTTGAGGAAATGCTGTTATGTAATTGGGTGAAGAACCAGAGATAGTTCACATTGTTCTAGGTGATTTGGAGAAGAAGTAAGTCTCCTGAAGTTGTGTTCCATAGAAGAGACTGAATTTGGAATTGAGACAGACTGATATCTTAATTGCATATAAGAAACTGATGTAAGTTCAGGTAAATAGAAATACACTTTATGAGCTTTGCTGTAAAGTGTCAGTAAGTGCACTACTTTTGGTAACCATATTCTATATTAGGCTTACCGAGTCAAAAGCTGTCTGTAGAAGTATGTGTTTCTTAATATAGGTTTTGAGAGGGTGACTTTAGAATGTAGAGAGATATCACCAACTAATGGACATTGTGTTAAAAAATAAAATGTTCAATCTATATGTAGTTGTAAGTGAAAGAGAGTTAGGAAAGGACTATAGCAAAGTGACAGACATTGATTAGATAATACAATTTACGTTTTTTTGTAAATAAAAACCTAGAATGAAACAGTATATTAAGTCCACTTGTGTACAGAAACCAATGAGCAAAATAATTTCTGATAGAGCTTTATTGTTTATTGTTGTTGACTATTTTTCTTTTGTTTTTTACTGTTTTTTGTATATATAGTTTTTATAAGTGATTACATGTTTAAATTTTATATAGTCTTGAATTAAAAAATACAAAAGAGAAAATACAAAATCAATAGACATGAAACATATATACAGTGATGAAGGCAAAGCGGTAGACACCACTACGCGCGTTTCGGCTCTTGAGCCTTCTTCAGGTGGCCGTCTATTGTACTATAAGCAATAAAAAGATATATGGATGAAATTTACAAACACAGACATATTATGTACAATATGTAAAAGAAGACATATATACAAATTATTTACATTTCTTACAGTTTTATAATGGCGACAACCTTATTATATACAGTGGACTTAGGACAGACATACATGTTATTTACAGTTATAGCAAATCATTGAGGGCAGTATAGGTGTGTCATCATAGTGGTAGGGATTCTTTTCATTTACACTTGTATTACTTCAAGGTATAGTGATTTTACAGGGATGTAACATTTCTTGTATATACGGCAAATTTTATACATTACAGTATTGACATGTTTATGCACTTTAGAGCATGTTAATAGTTAGCCCTTTACATGTTGATTACCTTAGATCTCTTTTAGTATTACATTAATCGATAGACATTATTTGATTATACATTGCAGATCATATACATGGTTAAGCTTTACCTGTTGCAAGGCAAATTTTATACATGACATTATTAACATGTTTATACACTTCAGAGCATGTTGATGGTTAGCCCTTTACCTGTTGATTACCTTAAATCTATTTTAGTTGACATTAATTGATAAACATTATTTGATTCTACATTTCAGATCATATAGATGGTAAAGCTTTACCTGTTGGTTGTCATAAAGTTGTTTTACTTGACATCATAAAAAATGATAGACATTATTTGAGTATATTAATCTTGAACTTCAATTCATAAATTAGACAAAATATTGATAAGTCAAGTGTACAGGTTACTTTCTTAAAGCAATACATATATTGTTTGATAACCATATAGTTTTCAAAAATAAGCCACCTGTATAATGTGGAGTATACTTTTATGGGGGTAGGATAGACTTTATTAGCACAGGTGGGAATAGGCAAAATATAGAAAGATGTGGTGTTTAATAATATCCTATTTGACCTGTAGTTTAAAATATTGCTACATTGTTAAGAGAGAAAGCAAATGTTGTTAAACCAAATGAAAGCATATCAATGACCGAGGTTCCCAGAATTTATATAAAAAGGGGGAACTTAGGTTGAACAAAGATGATATAAATGTATGAAGATGTACTTACAGAGTTTCAAAGAGTCCAGGACTCACAGTTAGGTGTGGCGTGGATATAAAAGGTCAGTCGGTAAAGGCAGCTTCTAAAGATCTGGAGGTGTAATATAATTAACAACGATAATGAAAATAGTTATAATACGTATCATTACAGAATTAAGATAGCTTGAGACATATTGGATCCTGTAAATGAAGGAGGATTTAAACTGTACATAGGATGAGCTGCATAATAAGTCAGCTATAGGTGTAAATCTAGCAGACTGATAGGTAGTAATATCTCTGTTAACCCTGTTGGTGTATAGATGACTATGAACTATGAACATGGATAGGGTCATACAGCAATGAAAGTAAGAAGCATAATAAAATTACCTTGAGATGTGGAACAATGTAGTCCTATAGCTTGTAATATGATGTTATGGCATCAGAGAAAAGGAGGTGGTAGAACAGTATAGTGGAGGTAGCTTAGATTCAGATCGTTATTTGTGTTGACATTTGTAGAACCTAAAATAAAATAAGATATCATGGACCAGATATAGTTTGCATGTATAATTGACTCTCCATATAAGTGAAAGAGTGCATTATCAATATATAGTTACCTCCACGAGGATAACTTCCAGTGAGTAGATGATAAGGTGATGAGAGCAATAGTGAAGGAAGCAAGTATTTATCTAGGGATGTAAGATAAGAGGGTTTAGTATATAATGATGCAATATATTGCATCTATAGCACGATTAAGTATGATGTCTAATATTACCTCCACAAGTTGATAAAATATCCGGAGGCGAGCAATAATGATGTATAATTGTTAGCACGAATATTTTGTATCCACCTAGGGATGAATAGCGAAATAGCATTAAGTAGAAAACATATTTGTGCAGGGAAATCAAAAGAAATTCAATTTTACCAAAACAACAAGTTGGAGATTTACCTAAAGATAAAGTAGAAAGGATGTCCCATGAGCGGAAGATACTATGGAGGATGATCTGGTCATAGCATTGCCTGAAAATAACGTATATAAAGATGAGAGTTGCCGTATCTCTATATTGTGTTTAGCTTAGCAGAATTAAAACGCCGAACCAAACATACTTATTAACAGGAATATCTTTCACATTTGATTGGGGAAGAGGAATAAGCGTATCGGTGTAGCTATGCTGTGAAATAACGCATATAGTATAGCATATCTAGCATTTATAAAAAAGAGAGTTGCCATATCTCCATATAGTGATTAGCTAAGCATAATTAGATGGCCGAAACAAACATACTTATTAGCATTAATATATTTCACATATGATTGAGGAAGAGGATAAGCATATAGATGTAAATATGCTGTGAAATAGTGCATTTGGTGTAGCATGAGTATATATAAATAACCGAGCTAGACTAAGTATGACTTCTAAAGTTTCATCTTGCACAGACTCACCCGTGAGGTTTGATGAAGATAGTGACGCTCCTGGTAGAAAAGGACTGGTAGTAGTACTCGATCGCCAAAAGACCGCACACCGGTATGCTAGAATGCAAGCAACCGTGTGATAGGAAGCAGCCGTTTTATAAATGGTAGATGATTGGATGGAAATACTGGGAGTGGAAATCGAGGAAGGACTTGTTCGTGCTAGGTCACAGTGATTAAAATAGAAGAAGGACTTGTAAAGTAAAATCAAAGAAAATAAAGAAAGGACTGTTCTATGTCTAATGGCAACATGAGGCGATATCAATGGTAGACATAAGATACAGGGTTAGGTTAGAAGAAAGACTAATATGTGGCGGAAACAATACTAATAAACGATCCTAGTAGAAAATTGAAAAAATGCGAAGATGAGTAGAACTTGATTTCTAGAATTACAAAGATGATAGATGACTTTAATGAGCAGAAAAAATTATAATTCGTGACGATAAATAGCAGAACACAAATTATTCAAGAAGTACTGGGAGTGGAAATCGAGGAAGGACTTGTTCGTGCTAGGTCACAGTGATTAAAATAGAAGAAGGACTTGTAAAGTAAAATCAAATAAAATAAAGAAAGGACTGTTCTATGTTGAATGGCAACATGAGGCGATATCAATGGTAAACATAAGATACAGGGTTAGGTTAGAAGAAAGACTAATGTGTGGCGGAAACAATACTAGTAAACGATCCTAGTAGAAAATTGAAAAGATGCGAAGATGAATAGAACTTGATTTCTAGAATTACAAAGATGACAGATGACTTTAATGAGCAGAAAAAGTAATAATTTGTGACGATAAATAGCATAACACAGATTATTCAAGAAGCAATAATACCTGTAGGTGCTGTTTTAAGTAATAAAATTGAATAAACAAATGAATACTATAGAGGCGCTAACCTAGTTCTTAAGTAGGGTTGAAAAAAGAAGATCTGTTGTCATAGTCCTAATTTCTTTGGGTCATGACGGGAGGAATCTGATAATTAAAGGGCGAAAAAAGTAGGTAGGATAGCAAATAGTTAATACTACATAGGGGAATAGTTCCTCCTCATATGTAAAGGTGGCTTATTTCACATGTGTCGTATAGTCATGCCTATATATAAAGGGCCGGTACACAGACAAAATATCGATTTTTTAATATCGATAAGCAAAAATATTGAAGTTTAAATATCGATATACAAAAATATCGAAGGTAAGTAATATCGACAGTCTAAATATCGATATTGGTATGATATCAGTAATATCGAAGTTGTAAATATCGATGTTAATAATATCGAAATTAATAACTTTGATGTTACTAATATCTATTTTTAAATAAATTTAGTGTATATTATATTGTATTAATTATGTTTTATAATTTTTTTTAATGTTATTTTGTTAAATATTGTGTTTTACTACTGTAGCGGGTTGTGGGTTTATAGGGGAATAGGGTGGGAAGTAATTTAATTATGTTAAATTAATTATTAATTATTAGGAATTATTAATTATTTAATTGAGAATTAATTTTAAATTATTTTAATTAATTTATTAATTGATAAATATGTTCTGTAGCGGGTTATGGGTTTATAGGGGAATAGGGTGGGAAGTAATTTAATAATAATTAATTAATTGATATATGTTTGTACATATTTTAAATAATTAATTGGTAATTAATTTCTATTAATTAGTTAATTAATTATTATAATTTTTAATCATATTTATAATTATTAATTAGTTGGTAATTAAGTATTATTAATTATTTTATTAAATTAATTAAAGTAATTTTTATATATATTATTTATTGTTATTAATTAATTAATTGTGCAAAATAATATTAATTAATAAATTAAATTAATTACAGCAAATGTGCTAATATATTTATTTTATTGTTATTGTTAATTAATAATTAATTGGTAATTAATAATATTAATTAATTGTGGGTACAGGGGTATTTTTAGGGTTCAGGGTCAGTTTTCAGTTCATGGGTGCAGGGGTATTTTTAGGGTTCAGGGTCAGTTTTCAGTTCATGGGTAAAGGGGTATTTTTAGGGTTCAGGGTCAGTTTTCAGTTCATGGGTACAGGGGTATTTTTAGGGTTCAGGGTCAGTTTTCAGTTCATGGGTAAAGGAGTATTTTTAGGGTTCAGGGTCAGTTTTCAGTTCATGGGTAAAGGGGTATTTTTAGGGTTCTGGGTCAGTTTTCAGTTCATGGGTAAAGGGGTATTTTTAGGGTTCAGGGTCAGTTTTCAGTTTGTGGGTAAAGGGGTATTTTTAGGGTTCAGGGTCAGTTTTCAGTTTGTGGGTAAAGGGGTATTTTTAGGGTTCAGGGTCAGTTTTCAGTTTGTGGGTAAAGGGGTATTTTTAGGGTTCAGGGTCAGTTTTCAGTTTGTGGGTAAAGGGGTATTTTTAGGGTTCAGGGTCAGTTTTCAGTTCATGGGTAAAGGGGTATTTTTAGGGTTCTGGGTCAGTTTTCAGTTCATGGGTAAAGGGGTATTTTTAGGGTTCAGTGTCAGTTTTCAGTATTTGGGTTAAGGGGTATTTTTAGGGTTCTGGGTCAGTTTTGGGTTTTTGGGGTACAGTCGTACAGGGTAAAAATTAAATAAATTTAAATTAAATCAATTAAATGAAATTATAAAATATAAAATTACATTAAATTATTACGTTTTTAATTTATTTTAAATGTATATGTATTAGTTTTAATTTTTTATTATGTTTTAATACTTTTATTTAATATTTGTAACATTATATGTATTTTATAATTATTTTAACATTATTATTAATACATTTAAAAAAACGATATTTTTAATTCCGATATTTTTGTACTACGATATTTTTTTTTCGATATTTTTGTACTTACCTTGTTAGGGATAGGATTCCGATATTTTTGACTTCGATATTTTTGTCCCGATATTTTTGTATGTCGATATTTTTGGTTTCGATATTTAGTCAGACATTCAAAGGGCCAACTCTTTTATTAAGCTTTAAGTATATATCTTTCAGAGTGTGTATCAAATAATCGCTTGGTCCCAAGGGATTTCGGAATTAAGTCCATTATTTACCGTGTCAAACATGAAAATGTGATATACTTCCCGTTTTTTTCTAATTTTATCACAGCAGAGCCCTGCAGTTGGTACAATTTTTTCCAATATATACCAACGTATATCATCTGGAAAATGTTGTTTTTCCAGATAATGACTTACTAGTGGTGCAGCCATTTTTTGTGTGCGGATTGCCGATCTATGTTCGGTTAATCTAGTATTCATAGATCGCGAAGTCTCACCCACGTATGCTTTTTCGCATGGGCACAGAAGTATGTAAATCAAATTTTTGCTTTTGCAGTTTGTCATCCCTTTATTTTGAATGGTAATTCCATGATGGCTAAATGATTCATTTTCTATGGCCAAGGGACATGATTTACATGTTCCGCATTTGTAGTTACCATGAATAGGCTGTAGGTCTCTAATGTTCAACTGAAGAGGTGGTTTTGTTTTAGGCATACGTGACCTTACTATTAGGTCTTTCAGATTTTTATTTTTTCGATAGGCAAACATAGGTTTTTGTATTGCCTCAGTAGATGGTTTATTGATGTTTAACAAGTGCCAGTGTGAACAGACAATCTGTCTGATTCTGTCATTAAGAATCGAATGTCTGGTGACAAATACCAGATTTTGTTCAGAAGTGTTGGAATTGCCTGACAGTAGGTGTTGTCTGTCGTAAAAGCGGGCTCGTTTGTATGCATCCCGAATAATACGATGAGGATATCCACGTTTCTTGAATTTGATCTTCATATCTTCTGCTCTTAGGTCGTAATCACTGAGTTTGGTGCAATTACGACGTAATCGCAGAAATTGTCCAAAAGGGATTGCATTTTTTTGGTTTGTGGGATGAAAACTAGAGTGGTGCAAGATGGTATTGCGTGCAGTGGGTTTAGTATATAAATCCACATATAATTGCATTCCCTCATGTTTGATCATAATGTCGAGGAACTCGATCTGATAGTTGCTGACATGTGATGTAAATCGAAGATTTTCATCACAGAGGTTTAGCCTTTGTATAAATTCAGACAGAATTTGAAGATCATCATTCCATATAAAGACGATATCGTCAATATAACGTGACCAACAAAGGACAGTCTCGAAAAAGGGGGCCTCCTCTTTGAAAATATACTGGTGTTCAAAGTGAGCTACATAAATGTTCGCTATAGTAGGAGCACAGGACGCTCCCATGCTTACCCCTTTTACTTGTTTGTATAGGTCATTTCTGAATTCAAAAATATTTTCTTTAAGGATAATTGCTAAGCAATCAACAATGAACTTGCTATTGCAATCAACTTGGTAGGTTTCAATGAACCAGGTTACTGCATTAATAGCACCTTCATATGGAATGTTGGAATAAAGATTTTCAACATCCAGTGTTACTAGCCATTGGGTCTGTGCATTGTAAGGGGTGCCTTCTAAGAGGTTGATTACCTGACTGGTATCTTTGATGTAACCTGGTATTAGCTGGACGTAAGGGCGCAAAATTGCGTCTAGGTATTTCGATATGGGCTCAGTAACAGAGCCAATAGTGTTGACAATAGGTCTAAGTGGGGGATTGCCTGCATCTTTATGTACTTTGGGGGTACCATAGATGCATGCTAATTTTGGTGAATCTAGATTAAGGTATTCATATTCTTTGCGACAAATGATGTCATCATTATAGGCTTTGTAAGTGAGTTTTTCAATTTTAGATTTAGTTGCATTAGTTGTATTCTCAGTAATTTTTACATAGAACCTGTTGTCATTAAGCATGTTTTCCATTTTTTCAATGTAGTTATTTGTATCAAGGATCGCTATACCACCCCCTTTATCACAACATTTAACAGTCAGTTTAGTGTTGTTTTTTAAACATTCGATAGCTTGATACTCATCTAAGGGAACGTTGAAAGGTGTTCTGGGTACATATTTAGTGGCCTGTATGAAGTTGTTATATACTACTTTTTCAAATATGGCCACTTCAGGTGGTATTTGATCCAAGGTTGGAGTAAATATCGATTTGGGAGCTAGTCCTGATTTGTTAATTTCATTGTCATTGCTTTGATTATTCTGAAAGAAAAATTTCAATCTTACTTTCGAGTTCGAGTTATAGCAAATCATTGAGGGCAGTATAGGTGTGTCATCATAGTGGTAGGGATTCTTTTCATTTACACTTGTATTACGTCAAGGTATAGTGATTTTACAGGGATGTAACATTTCTTGTATACACGGCAAATTTTATACATTACAGTATTGACATGTTTATACACTTTAGAGCATGTTAATAGTTAGCCCTTTACCTGTTGATTACCTTAGATCTCTTTTAGTATTACATTAATCGATAGACATTATTTGATTATACATTTCAGATCATATACATGGTTAAGCTTTACCTGTTGCAAGGCAAATTTTATACATGACATTATTAACATGTTTATACACTTCAGAGCATGTTGATGGTTAGCCCTTTACCTGTTGATTACCTTAAATCTATTTTAGTTGACATTAATTGATAAACATTATTTGATTCTACATTTCAGATCATATAGATGGTAAAGCTTTACCTGTTGGTTGTCATAAAGTTGTTTTACTTGACATCATAAAAAATGATAGACATTATTTGAGTATATTAATCTTGAACTTCAATTCATAAATTAGACAAAATATTGATAAGTCAAGTGTACAGGTTACTTTCTTAAATCAATACATATATTGTTTGATAACCATATAGTTTTCAAAAATAAGCCACCTGTATAATGTGGAGTATACTTTTATGGGGGTAGGATAGACTTTATTAGCACAGGTGGGAATAGGCAAAATATAGAAAGATGTGGTGTTTAATAATATCCTATTTGACCTGTAGTTTAAAACATTGCTACATTGTTAAGAGAGAAAGCAAATGTTGTTAAACCAAATGAAAGCATAGCAATGACCGAGGTTCCCAGAATTTATATAAAAAGGGGGAACTTAGGTTGAACAAAGATGATAAAAATGTATGAAGATGTACTTACAGAGTTTCAAAGAGTCCAGGACTCACAGTTAGGTGTGGCGTGGATATAAAAGGTCAGTCGTTAAAGGCAGCTTCTAAAGATCTGGAGGTGTAATATAATTCACAACGATAATGAAAATAGTTATAATACGTATCACTACAGAATTAAGATAGCTTGAGACATATTGGATCCTGTAAATGAAGGAGGATTTAAACTGTACCTAGGATGAGCTGCATAATAAGTCAGCTATAGGTGTAAATCTAGCAGACTGATAGGTAGTAATATCTCTGTTAACCCTGTTGGTGTATAGATGACTATGAACTATGAACATGGATAGGGTCATACAGCAATGAAAGTAAGAAGCATAATAAAATTACCTTGAGATGTGGAACGATGTAGTCCTATAGCTTGTAATATGATGTTATGACATCAGAGAAAAGGAGATGGTAGAACAGTATAGTGGAGGTAGCTTAGATTCAGATCGTTATTTGTGTTGACATTTGTAGAACCTAAAATAAAATAAGATATCATGGACCAGATATAGTTTGCATGTATAATTGACTCTCCATATAAGTGAAAGAGTGCATTATCAATATATAGTTACCTCCACGAGGATAACTTCCAGTGAGTAGATGATAAGGTGATGAGAGCAATAGTGAAGGAAGCGAGTATTTATCTAGGGATGTCAGATAAGAGGGTTTAGTATATAATGATGCAATATATTGCATCTATAGCGCGATTAAGTATGATGTCTAATATTACCTCCACAAGTTGATAAAATATCCGGAGGCGAGCAATAAAGATGTATAATTGTTAGCACGAATATTTTGTATCCACCTAGGGATGAATAGCGAAATAGCATTAAGTAGAAAACATATTTGTGCAGGGAAATAGAAAGAAATTAAATTTTACTAAAACAACAAGTTGGAAATTTACCTAAAGATAAAGTAGAAAGGATGTCCCATGAGCGGAAGATACTATGGAGGATGATCTGGTCATAGCATTGCCTGAGAATAACATATATAAAGATGAGAGTTGCCGTATCTCTATATTGTGTTTAGCTTAGCAGAATTAAAACGCCGAACCAAACATACTTATTAACAGGAATATCTTTCACATTTGATTGGAGAAGAGGAATAAGCGTATCGGTGTAGCTATGCTCTGAAATAACGCATATAGTATAGCATATCTAGCATTTATAAAAAAGAGAGTTGCCATATCTCTATATAGTGATTAGCTAAGCATAATTAGATGGCCGAAACAAACATACTTATTAGCAGGAAGATATTTCACATATGATTGAGGAAGAGGATAAGCATATAGATGTAAATATGCTGTGAAATAGCGCATTTGGTGTAGCATGAGTATATATAAATAACCGAGCTAGACTAAGTATGACTTCTAAAGTTTCATCTTGAACAGACTCACCCGTGAGGTTTGATGAAGATAGTGACGCTCCTGGTAGAAAAGGACTGGTAGCAGTACTCGACCCCCAAAAGACCGCACACCGGTATGCTAGAATGCAAGCAACCCTGTGATAGGAAGCAGCCGCTTTATAAA
The DNA here is from genome assembly GCF_964263255.1 of Lissotriton vulgaris. Classification (NCBI taxonomy): domain Eukaryota; kingdom Metazoa; phylum Chordata; class Amphibia; order Caudata; family Salamandridae; genus Lissotriton; species Lissotriton vulgaris. The sequence goes on from NC_141694.1 coordinate 1,464,612,964, forward strand.
TGGTAGATGATTGGATGGAAATACTGGGAGTGGAAATCGAGGAAGGACTTGTTCGTGCTAGGTCACAGTGATTTAAATAGAAGAAGGACTTGTAAAGTAAAATCAAAGAAAATAAAGAAAGGACTGTTCTATGTCTAATGGCAGCATGAGGCGATATCAATGGTAGACATAAGATACAGGGTTAGGTTAGAAGAAAGACTAATATGTGACGGAAACAATACTAATAAACGATCCTAGTAGAAAATTGAAAAGATGCGAAGATGAGTAGAACTTGATTTCTAGAATTACAAAGATGATAGATGACTTTAATGAGCAGAAAAAATAATAATTTGTGACGATAAATAGCAGAACACAAATTATTCAAGAAGTGCTGGGAGTGGAAATCGAGGAAGGACTTGTTCGTGCTAGGTCACAGTGATTAAAATAGAAGAAGGACTTGTAAAGTAAAATCAAATAAAATAAAGAAAGGACTGTTCTATGTCTAATGGCAACATGAGGCGATATCAATGGTAAACATAAGATACAGGGTTAGGTTAGAAGAAAGACTAATGTGTGGCGGAAACAATACTAGTAAACGATCCTAGTAGAAAATTGAAAAGATGCGAAGATGAATAGAACTTGATTTCTAGAATTGCAAAGATGACAGATGACTTTAATGAGCAGAAAAAGTAATAATTTGTGACGATAAATAGCAGAACACAGATTATTCAAGAAGCAATAATACCTGTAGGTGCTGTTTTAAGTAATAAAATTGAATAAACAAATGAATACTATAGAGGCGCTAACCTAGTTCTTAAGTAGGGTTGAAAAAAGAAGATCTGTTGTAATAGTCTTAATTCCTTTGGGTCATAACGGGAGGAATCTGATAATTAAAGGGCGAAAAAAGTAGGTAGGATAGCAAATAGTTAATACTACATAGGGGAATAGTTCCTCCTCATATGGAAAGGTGGCTTATTTCACATGTGTCGTATAGTCATGTCTATATATAAAGGGCCAACTCTTTTATTAAGCTTTAAGTATATATCTTTCAGAGTGTGTATCAAATAATCGCTTGGTCCCAAGGGATTTCGGAATTAAGTCCATTATTTACCGTGTCAAACATGAAAATGTGATATACTTCCCGTTTTTTTCTAATTTTATCACAGCAGAGCCCTGCAGTTGGTACAATTTTTTCCAATATATACCAACGTATATCATCTGGAGAATGTTGTTTTTCCAGATAATGACTTACTAGTGGTGCAGCCATTTTTTGTGTGCAGATTGCCGACCTATGTTCGGTTAATCTAGTATTCATAGATCACGAAGTCTCACCCACGTATGCTTTTTCGCATGGGCACAGAAGTATGTAAATCAAATTTTTGCTTTTGCAGTTTGTCATCCCTTTATTTTGAATGGTAATTCCATGATGGCTAAATGATTCATTTTCTATGGCCAAGGGACATGATTTACATGTTCCGCATTTGTAGTTACCATGAATAGGCTGTAGGTCTCTAATGTTCAACTGAAGAGGTGGTTTTGTTTTAGGCATACGTGACCTTACTATTAGGTCTTTCAGATTTTTATTTTTTCGAAAGGCAAACATAGGTTTTTGTATTGCCTCAGTAGATGGTTTATTGATGTTTAACAAGTGCCAGTGTGAACAGACTATCTGTCTGATTCTGTCATTAAGAATCGAATGTCTGGTGACAAATACCAGATTTTGTTCAGAAGTGTTGGAATTGCCTGACAGTAGGTGTTGTCTGTCATAAAAGCGGGCTCGTTTGTATGCATCCCGAATAATACGATGAGGATATCCACGTTTCTTGAATTTGATCTTCATATCTTCTGCTCTTAGGTCGTAATCACTGAGTTTGGTGCAATTACGACGTAATCGCAGAAATTGTCCAAAAGGGATTGCATTTTTTTGGTTTGTGGGATGAAAACTAGAGTGGTGCAAGATGGTATTGCATGCAGTGGGTTTAGTATATAAATCCACAAATCATTGCATTCCCTCATGTTTGATCATAATGTCGAGGAACTCGATCTGATCGTTGCTGACATGTGATGTAAATCGAAGATTTTCATCACAGAGGTTTAGCCATTGTATAAATTCAGACAGAATTTGAAGATCATCATTCCATATAAAGACGATATCGTCAATATAACGTGACCAACAAAGGACAGTCTTGAAAAAGGGGGCCTCCTCTTTGAAAATATACTGGTGTTCAAAATGAGCTACATAAATGTTCGCTATAGTAGGAGCACAGGACGCTCCCATGCTTACCCCTTTTACTTGTTTGTATAGGTCATTTCTGAATTCAAAAATATTTTCTTTAAGGATAATTGCTAAGCAATCAACAATGAACTTGCTATTGCAATCAACTTGGTAGGTTTCAATGAATCAGGTTACTGCATTAATAGCACCTTCATATGGAATGTTGGAATAAAGATTTTCAACATCCAGTGTTACTAGCCATTGGGTCTGTGCATTATAAGGGGTGCCTTCTAAGAGGTTGATTACCTGACTGGTATCTTTGATGTAACCTGGTATTAGCTGGACGTAAGGGCGCAAAATTGCGTCTAGGTATTTCGATATGGGCTCAGTAACAGAGCCAATAGTGTTGACAATAGGTCTAAGTGGGGGATTGCCTACATCTTTATGTACTTTGGGGGCACCATAGATGTATGCTAATTTTGGTGAATCTAGATTAAGGTATTCATATTCTTTGCGACAAATGATGTCATCATTATAGGCTTTGTAAGTGAGTTTTTCAATTTTAGATTTAGTTGCATTAGTTGTATTCTTAGTAATTTTTACATAGAACCTGTTGTCGTTAAGCATGTTTTCCATTTTTTCAATGTAGTTATTTGTATCAAGGATCGCTATACCGCCCTCTTTATCACAACATTTAACAGTCAGTTTAGTGTTGTTTTTCAAACATTCGATAGCTTGATACTCATCTAAGGGAACGTTGAAAGGTGTTCTGGGTACATATTTAGTGGCCTGTATGAAGTTGTTATATACTACTTTTTCAAATATGGCCACTTCAGGTGGTATTTGATCCAAGGTTGGAGTAAATATCGATTTGGGAGCTAGTCCTGATTTGTTAATTTCATTGTCATTGCTTTGATTATTCTGAAAGAAAAATTTCAATCTTACTTTTCAAAGAAATGTCATAAGATCTGCGAAAAGTTAAAATTTGTTTATGTCAGCATGAGGGACAAAGGAGAGTCCCTTCGATAGTAAAGACATTGTGGATTGATTAAGACTAGTTTTGCTTAAATTGAAGATTGGTATGGTATCTATTGTCTCCAATATTTGGCATTCCTTGTTTCCAGGTATTGATTGGAGTTCCCTTGAGGTGCCTGGAATTGCTGGGGATATGGAGCTTGTTGTTGGTATTGGTTGGGATTGGTGTAAGTGAAAGATGCAGTGATTCTGAATGTATAAATCAAAGATTTAGCAATTTATTAATCCAAGGACTAGCATTTTTATGAGCCTTACTGCACGTATATTTTACTCCTATGAGATGTTTGAGCGGAGATATTGCTATTTCTAGAGTAAAACGCGGTGTTTACTATTAGGAAAGGTATGTAAAGAGGAATGTTTTGCTTTACAAATTTTGCATGGAACTTCCCTGCAGTTGGGAGTACAGGGATGGTAGGGGGTGGAGGAGGAGTTGTTTGTGGGTTTTGTTTATCATTGCTGATATATCTGTTTACTCAATGTAGCTGGCATCACACACTGTAGGAGACGCACACAGACACTTTATCACACCTAGAAAATGACCGCCTAGGATAAATTGTCACTCACATCTGCCCTAGCGCTACTCACTTGGAATGTGAGGGGGAAGAATAACCCAAGGAAAGGGAAGCAGGTATTGAACTACCTGCAGCAACACCAGGTAGATATAGCATTTCTTCAGGAAAAGCATTTGTCGAAAACTGCAATGTCACACTTTGCAACTTCCTGGGGCCCCCACAGATACTCGTGAATTACAACATGTATGCTAGAGGCACTGCTGTCCTCATACAGAGTGCTTGTCTTTCCAATTGTCAAGGGTTTGTACTGGCAGCGAAGGCCATTTCACCATGGTGGTGAGGCACTTAATGGGACACAAGATAGCTTTTGTCGGCATCTATGCGCCTAACATCGATGATCCATACTTTTTTCACACATTACACTCACAAATTCTCCAGTTAGATGTGGATTACATTTACATGGGCGGGGATTTTACTATCCTATTAGAATGTACACTAGATGGCACGTCAGGATCTGCTGATAAGAAAGCTCGAGCATGCTGCACCCTGCTAGAGTTGTGTGTGACTCATGGATGTGTGGCGACACTGTCGACCTGGGGACTCAGCATATACTCATTATTCTGTGCCCCATCGCACTTGTACAAGATTGGATTTTTGGCTAGTTTCCCCCGCCTTGGCAACTGGGTATAGGGAATCCCAGCTTCTTCCCAGAACCCTCTCAGACTACTCCCCAGTGGTGCTGAAGGTCAAAGTCCCATGTCCTAAGGGCTGCGAGAGGCAGTGGAGGTTCCCTAATCAGGCATTGCTAGACAATATCTTCCATACTGAGCTCCATGACGCACTCTTTGAATATTTTAACATAATTAAAGGGTCGGTACAATCCTGGGCCATACTTTGGGAAGCATTCAAGGCATATATACGAGGAGTATGCATTTCCAAGCATGCTGGAGTTCTGCAAGACTTGAGGTATACATTGACACGATTAGAGCAGCAGCTGGGCTTATTGGACCAGGACCAGGTGGGGCGCCATCGACCAACTCAGCAGGCCCGTAGGTTGACACTTTTGATGGAATTTCGAGAAACCGCGGAATCTGAGGCATATTTCCTACTTAAATATGCTACTGCACGCCGGTATGGAGAAGGTGAGAGACCTGGTCACACCCTGCCGTGGCTATTTAGACCCTCTGTGGGGCAAACATGTATTGCTACAATTCGATCCTCACAGGGGCAAATATTGACAGGTATTCTGGATAGCCGGGATGAGTTCCTGGACTACTACGCTCAGCTGTATTCATCCTATATAACACAGTGAAGATGATCGTAACACATATCTTGCGAATTTGCAATAGTGTGGCTTGAAAAAGCTGTGCAACAACTTTTGGCTGAGGTATTTACTGCAGAGGAAATCATTAGTGCCTTTGATACCATGAATGGCTCGACCGGACCAAGGCATGATGGGGTTACGGGCAGCTTTTACAATGCCTACAAGTCCATGCTAGTGCCATATCTCCTTGAGGTGTACAATGAAGCTCTTGAAAAACAGGAACTACCCGCTACTCTGCGGGAAGCACTGATTATTTTACTCCCTAAACCTTCTGTGGGCCATATTGGAAACTGTTATTATTAAATCTAGATTATAAGATTTTGATGTAAATTATAGCATTGCGACTGGCTCTACTGCTTGACCGGATTAATTCCCCTGTCCAGTCGGGCTTTGTCCCACATTGGTCCCCAGCTTTGAAACTCCGAACGCTTTTTGCCACTATCAACAGAATAGATCCCAATGTACCAGCAGCCACCGTGCTCCTTGACACTGAAAAAGCTTTTGACTCCTTGAAGTAGCCTTTTTTCCTGGTGGTCATGAGAAAGATGCGAATGCCGAAGGGCTTAATAGAGCTCACAGCCCTACTCTACACATCACCCACTGCTCGACTCAGGCTAAATGGTATGCTCTCCTCCAAATTTCAGCTTACCAGAGGCACCAGGCAGGGATGCTCGCTTTCACCGTTACTATTTATTATTGCATTAGACCTGCTAGTGAGGCAATTACAAGAGCAGCATTTACACAGAGGGCTCTAATTAAAAACTGGTCCTCTCCTAATTTCACTCTATGCAGACAATGTCATATTATATGTCCGGTGCCCTCAAGAGAATTTGGACCCTCTAGTTCAAGAGGGTATCCGGTTTGGTGGGTACTCTGGACTAGGTATAAACTGGGTAAGTCAGACATTTTTACATTGATGCCCGGCACCGCTAGGTGGGAGTGCGAATTCCCGCTGACATCGTGTAATGACTCCACTAGGTATTTGGGGATCAACATTTACATAGAGGTGGTGCAGATTGTTTGGCTCAATTACGGTCCTGCTATACATGCATTAGAGCAGCAAGTTGAGCGGTGGATAAGGCTTCCACTCTCGCTGGCTCGGAGAGTTGCAATCATTGAAATGGTCGCACTTCCTAAATTCTTGTATTTGTTTCTGAACAAACCCAATAGTTTTTTTTTACCATTTCACTTGTATCTTTCAGACTGACATGGGGCAGAAAAAGAGCAAGAATCAGTTGGGGTACTCTGACCCTGACAAATGAAAGGGGGGTTTAGGGGTCCCTAACTTTCAGATGTATTATTTAGTAGCACAGTGCAGGTTTGCACACTCATGGTACCATCCTGATACATGCATCCCTTATTCCAAACTTGAAGCTGACCTCGTACATCCTGCTCTACTTAAAACGATTTTGCCTAAGGGATTTTCCAGAGACCCCCAGGACATACAGAGAGAGTCCACCACTTGCTTGGCTTGGAAGAAACTGGCACGAGTGACTGACGTTCATGCATTATACTCCTCCGCACTATTGATAGTCAACAACCCATGATTGCCCATCACCGAAGAAAAGTTGGTACAGCGTACACTTACAACATATTCCTTAGACACAAGTGGGGATCTATTTCTGGGGGGCAAGTTTTTCATGGCTCTGAAGATGGGAGGTTCAACAAAGCAACCTTTATGGGCCGTTTCATTCTCAGTAGGCTTCGTAGTGCGCTGAGAGCGCAGATTTCAGAGTCCTCTGGAGCCGGAATCTCTTTTACCATTAAAGATGTTAATCACCAATGCAGGGGAGATCTTCTAATTTGAAAACTGTACAAAGCCTGTATGACATTAATCCCCACTAGAGATGCCAAAGTCCGGGACCTATGGGAATGAGACCTGGGACATGCCATAGAGGGCTCCCATTGGTCCTTTTGTTGTACCCAGACCAAGGAAGTCTCCCTGAATAGTCAACACAAGCTGATCCATTTTAAGTTGCTATGGAGGGCATTCATGTCCCCTGCTAAACTTAACTCAATAGACCACTCATGGCCACACATGTGCCCCAAATGTGGCATGCACCATGCAAACTTTACTCACATGACCTGGAACTGTGACAAAATAGGAGGATATTAGAGAGTGGTTTATATTATCCTAACACGTATGCCCCACCTTGATCTTCATCCTACAACAGAAGTAGCCCTACTAGGATATGTCCATAACATCCCAACTGGAGCAATAAGGTTATTGCCACTGCAAATGCCTGGCTAAAAAGCCTTATTTATTGTAACACAAATTGTGACCTGTTGCAACTACCCTACCTGTAACATGCAGACCCAAGAAAATATGGAGTCCTTTTACGTACTATCTGTTAGAGGATGAAGAGGCCACACTGTTGCAGCCACCTGATGGGATAGATACCCATCGGCGAGGGTTGACCCCACCTATCCCCGACACCAGACTAGTAAATGGCATTTGTTAGAAGGTATTTTGAAACATACGGGACCATTATGAGCGTTTGGTTGTGATTTTTACATCAAAAATCATATATTGTGTTGCATTTACTATATTGCTGCATTGAGAACATGTATCATATTGTGTTATGAAAATGGTAAATATAGTTTAAAAAACATTTGTATGGAATCATGTTTGAAGGCATGTTATAATTTAATTGTGGATACAAAATGAATTGTTTGAGGGTGTGAAATTGCTTAAGAGAAACTAACTGTGAAGCTAGGGGTACAGTACATTGACATATGTGATTGTGGGTGAAATATGTAGAAATCTTCAAAGAATATAATGATGAATCATTGTTATCAAGTATAGATTAGTATGTAACTTTACTTTGTTTGTACCATGTCACACTATATATGGAGGAAGAAAACAAAAAGTGTTTAATTTAGAAGAATGAGAGAACAGTAGCTGTGTGGCAAGTCAGGAAAACTATTTAATTGCACAACTGATGTTCTTACTTCCTACAGCGATATTTGTAGCCCTGAGGAAGCTAGTTTTCTATTATCTTCTTGTTTTTATTGACAATATCATTTCCTTAATTTATATAAGGAGGGTTATTATCAGCTTAAGCAATAAGTGGGGCGAGGTTGTATCTGCTAGTTGAAACAAAGTATAGATAGCTGAAAAACTGTGTATTTTGACAGTATCACCTAAGTTTGTCTTAGCTATCCTTTCAGAATGACAGCATCTACACTTCTTCTACATTCCTGTAATTAATTAAACATACTAGTTGTTTCTAATTTCCCAGCTGAACTCCTTTTGGTAAATTTTATTTGAAGAGTCTGTTTTGCACCTAGTCTGCCAATAATGACTATTAAAGGAGATGTTGTTTTGCAGGACAGGGTGGCTGAAAGAAAAGAAAAGAAGATCTACATACATCAAAACCAAGTAGGCAAATGAAGCTAAAGGGGAGGGGGTGTTGGTGCCTGGGGGTGACAGTGATGACATTTTTTTATACGTTAGTGAAGTTTGGTGTTTGGTTTAACAGTTGTTGAAGTAGTTTTTGCATTTAATGTTGCTAAATTGTTTTTTTAATGAAATGTTTGAAGTTTCTACATATTTGTTTCCTTAATAGCTTTTCAAGATTTCAATATTATTACAGGCTTGCAATGTTGACATAAAGTGGCATTTCCATCCCCAAGAACTGTAACTGTTCTGCTGCATGTATATGTCTGTTAAAGGTGTTATAGAGAGATTAGTGCCTCTTCCCACTGTAGTATAAAGATTTTTATATATAAGACAGGTTTTGGCACAGAGGTGAATGCATTCTCATTGTGTACTACACACTGCTGTCAGCTGCTGGAGAGGGCAGCTCTTTTGCACATCTTAGTATATATACTTGTCACTCAGAGGAAAATTTCAGCACAAAGGTGTGTCTCTGTGTACACCTTACTATACATGCCTGTCCTCATAAGTAGATGTCTTAGAGAGACATGAGTATGTCCTTACATTCAAATATGCACATTGGCTGTCCAAGACAATTTATACTCTGCTAATGACATTCAATCTCATGAACAGAGGTCTGTTCATGAGATTGAATGTCATTAGCCGAGTATAAATTGTCTCTACCCACAGCCTGTTGTGTACACCTGTTACTCTGGGTAGATGTCTGAGCTGACATGGCAATCTCTATATAACAAGATCTGTACGCTTGTCATCCCCCCAAAATTCTCAGTATAGAGCTATTTCTTCCCCAAACCCTAGTTGTACATTTGTCATTTAACAGAGAAGTCTGTAAGGATAGGGGCCAGTCACTCCACACACTCTAATGCATGCATCCATCATCACAGATAGAGGTCTCAGTGGAGAGGCCAGTGCCCCCCTACTATGCACAACTATAATTGATGAGATATCTCAGTGTAGAGATCAGTTTCTTCTTACAAATTAGCTCACACACCCTTAATCCAAGAAAGAGTTCCAAGAGCCACATGTAGGTACATTTTTTAAGGTCTCAAATGGCCCGATTCACAGAATCGGGCCATTTGCAACCAGAAAAAAGGCTTTCCCAATGTACCAAACCCTATTCAGCGATTCTGTAACCTATTACCAAATCGCAAAATGGGTTAGTGATTCGCTACTGGGAAGGGGCCTGTTTAGGGCTCCCGTTCCAAATACTGAATCGCATCAGTATGTAGGAATGTTTTGTGACCGAAATGCAGTCGCAACACATTTACATTTTACCACCTACAAGTAGGTGGTTACCCAGTGGCAAATGGGAAGAGGTTCCCTAGGGGCCCCTCACCCTTTGTGAATATATGCAAACACTTTTTTTTAAGAGCAGGCAGTGGTTCCACGGACCACTGCCTGCTCTTGAAAAATGAAATTTTTTAAAACTTTTTTTCTAAACGCAACCCAAGGGAAACTGGCTGCATTTAAAAAAAAAGATTGCTTTCTTTAATATCAATCACGGACATGGTGGTCTACTGACTCCAACAGGCCACCATCCCCGCGATTTTTGAGATCTCTAAGGGATCACATATTGCGACCCCCTATGAATCGCTATATGAAAATCTTGGAGTTTCATACTTTTGTAATAGCGATTACCTAATTGCGATTCAGAGAAAATCACTATTAGGTCCTCACTATTGCAAATGTTGATAAACGTGCTGACCCAAGTCCTTCCACATAATGTATTGCACCTCTTTGTTGTCCTGGGAGGAGGACTCAGTAGAATTGCCAGTCCTTATTTTATCCTACAATGCAAAGTGGTTAACCTATGGTGAGGTGTTTTTGAAAAGTGTAGTCTCTCATCACTCCCTACTTTATACTGCAGCTATACTGTGAAAAGCTGGTAATGGGGTGGTCCCTTTTTCAGAAAGTTCTAGGAGAACGAAGTAAACATTGTAAGTACAGTAATAAAATAAAGTGTACATTATGTGATTTAAAAACAATTATATCGCGAGATCGTGAAAAAAGGTAGGGGATGCAGGGGAAGGCTTATGCACTCTACTATTAACACTGAAGGATACAGAACTGTTTTCCATGAGAAATACACTAAATGCTCGAACTCGTGAGATTCTCATGAGGCACTGAGAAATACATGGCAGAAGGCAGGCATTTGGGTGCTCCCACACTCACGGGAGGCTTGCAGGATTGTAAAAACGAAAAGCAGTTGGGTAGAAATTCTATCCAATGAGTGACATTTTAGTTGAGACTCTTGTGTGTGTGCTGACTATAGAGAAGCATGTCTAAGGGATATCTACTGTGAAGAGAATAAATCTATATTGTTTTTAACTAATTGTTATGATGTTGTGGGATTCTTGCAGGAATACAAATAGTAAAATGGAGTAAATGAGTTCTCAATACATTCCAATAGTAGGAATGCATATTGTGATGCTTGTTTTTGAGAGAAAGTGTGTCAGACATAAGTACTATGACGAGTAGATGTTTTTTTTCCTAAGGTTCATTCAATCTCACGATCATCAAGACTTGCATGGAAAAGTTCTAGGCCTGCCACAAGGTGTTTTACGATCCTGTGAGAGTCTTCCAAGATTATGTGGAAAGAAGTAAAAATAAAAGGAAGGGCTAAGGCTCAACCAACCGTTACCATTCTTATTACATGGTTAAGGAAATGCTGTAATGTGATTATCTGCAGAACCAGAGATAGCTCAATGTGTCCTTGATGCTTTGGAGTAGAAGGAAGTCTCTTTGAGTTGTGCTCAGAAGAAGTTAATTTATCTGGAGTTGAAAGTCATGTGACGACATTGGTGTGGAAATTTACCTTTTAGAAAGAACTTCATGTTCAGGTATTTAGCAATATATTTTAAAAACGTTGTTGTGAAATGTTATTAAGTGTACTAATGTTGGTAGACTTATTCTACAGTTTGTTTAAAGAGTGAAAATTAGTTTGGAGATTAGTAGATATACACAATATAGGTTTAGAGAAGATCAGAGTAGAATGGAGAGAGACCTGAGCAAGGTTTGCAGATTGTGTTAAAAAATAAAATGTACAAACTGTGTGTACTTGTAAGTAAAGCAAGCAATGTTTCTCAAATAATAAAACAAAAAACGTAAACATACAAGTGGACTTTTAAGAATCTCATTGCATATATACTTTAGCCCCATGACCTTTTTGAGTGGTAATATTGCTATTCCTAGAGTGAAAAGTTATGGTAAGTATTAGCAAAGGTGGGTCAAGAGGAATGTGTTGCTTTTTACATTTTTACAAAATAAGGTTTGATAGCATGTTATAATTTATTTGGGAACAAAACTGCACTGAGTGTGAGTGTGGAATTTTTCAGGAGAAATGAATAACAAGTTGCTGGTGCATTAGATATAAATATGTGATTGTAGGTGGCACAGATAGAAATGTTGCCAAAATATACTGATGTATCACTGTTATCAATTATTGACCTGTATGTAACTTTTATCTTTTTGGTTATTTTGTCATTTTTTAGGCAGAAAATGTAAACTTGTCTCTGAGGAAATGATTATCTGCTTACATAAGTAGCAAAGAAGAGCCTTGTTAAGAGAAGCAGGATAATTGTGCTGTTCAGCAATAAATATGTTTTTAGGCACGGGTGTATTCAGGTTGGAGGGATGTGGTGTCACCTGAACAGATGAGTACTCCAGCAGTAAAAGCTATCTCTGGATGAACTGGGCCTTGTGAACTTTGGGGCAGATTTATGTCGGACTTGCGCCATGTTTACGCCGCCGTTGAGTCACGCAATGGCGCGGAAACGTGGCGCATTCCTGCAACCTATTTAAAACGTGACGCATCTAGGCAAATGCGTCACGTTGTAAAGCCCTGCGCCACATGAAACGTGCGTCAGGTTTCATGTGGGCGTTCTGTCGCAGGGTGGGCGTTCCCTCGTAGGAAAGCCCCGTAAAACTGACGCAGTGAAATCTACAAGATTTCACTGAGTCAGTTTTACGACGCTGGTCAAATCCTTACGCCTGCTTGAAGCAGGCGTAAGGAGTGACGCACCACGTTATGTATGGGTGGCCTCTGTACTTTGCAGGAGTTGCGTTGCACTTGCGACGCTACTCCAGCAATGTGCCGCCCGTACACCACAATATGCGTCATGCATCTGCCCTTCCTTGCACCATGGTGCGCCGCATTGTAAATGCTGCGCATCTGTGGTGCCGCAAGGACGGAATTGCGTGACGCATCAGTTCTGGCGCATCCCTGCTGATTTGCAGAGATGCGCCAGAACTCATAAATCTGCCCCTTCATATATATATATATATATATGCTGCTTTGCTGAGACTTTATTGCCACCTAGTCTGCCATAACATAGTACGAATCTAAAGACTAATTGGCAGGCTAAGGTAACTAAAAGACTGATAATAATTGCTACCTACCTCAACATACAGTAGGCATGTAAAGTAAAAAGAGTGAGGGGATTTTTTAGGAGGTACCACAAGCCTTTGAATTTTTTAATGTATTTTAAAGGTGTTTTTCATGTTATACTTGTTTGTTAATGTAGCTGTAGTTTTGTATTGTTAAATTGTTTTGTTGTAATAAATAAGTTTAAAGTTACTTTGGATTAGTTTCCATACTACTTTTATAAATTTCAGGTTTATTATAGCATTGCAAAATTCACTAAAACTAGCAGTACCATGTTGGGGGTCTGTGAATATGCTACTACATTTATATGCATGTGAATGGTACTATGGCCATCATTTATCCTATAGAGATTTGGTAATGGAGGAGCCAATTATTTTGAAATGCAGGTATGGTTTGTTGTCATGCAACATGAAGGTGCTGGATGCTGCACTAAAATGCAAATGAGGGATCTTCACACAGAGGTAAGTACATGTTTATACTCTAATAAACACTATCAGCTGCTGTGCACACCCTATGTTGTGTGAGTGTTGGTATTGGGAGGTCTTTGAGACACAGGTAAGTATATTTCGATAAGGAAATATGGACATGGGTTGTCCAAGACACAGTTCTGAACACTACTACTATGGGCATTAATCAGTATGAATCTAGGTAAGAGATCTGCTCTTCCCTAGCAGCTCCACTATGGCTTGCTCTGCTGCTGATCCCGCCAAGCAGGGTTCAAAACTGCGCCTTGCCTTGCTACACCTCACTGGTGCCCGGTACTCTTTTCTCCTCTTGTGCTGGTATTGTCCCTTGTATACTTTTTTGCTTTGAATCTGCATTCTGTGCTTGGCTTATCTGTTGCTGTTTTGCTGTCTGCTGTGCACCGCTGTTGACTTTTGTTTTGCATCTCCCCTCCATTCCCGCCAAAATCCTCTGCCCCCCTTTACCCCCGCCTCCCAGCTGCACATCCCGCCCCTCCTCTACTTAATGGTGGCCGCTGTGCAGTCGTACCTAAGTAAAGCCCTTCTGCACCCGTCCGTGACTGGACAGCGGCCAGCGCCAGGAACCCTGGATCTCTGGGACCCAGCGGATGTAGCTCCACCGCCCTCCATGCTCTCAACCCCAGAAAACACATCGACTGCCAAAGATCCACACCGACCACCACCCACAGACAGTTCTCCTGCAGACACTGCCAGCGATCCTTCACCATCGACAGTGACCCCATGACCGCCGAAGACTCAGCAGATGCCCCCGTCACCAAGGAACTGACATGCATCCTCCTGAACGTGCATTCCCAGCACCTCACAAAGCTGGACACACCCTCAACCCCAACCCCATCTTCCCAGGAGGGACCAACATCCACTTCAGCCACACCACCCAGCCCCTCTGGACGGACCACCACTGCATCCATTTCATCTTCAACACGACCACCGCACCCAAACCCCCACTGCGCCCACCTCGAAGGAACTGGAGCAAGGTCACAGAGGAACACCTCAACACCACCCTCCTCCTAGATCCCCCAGCACGATGACCAACACCAACTCCGCAGCCAAAGAACTTCACTGCTGGATCTCCTGCTGCGCCAACAAGCTCGCACTTCTCCGACACACCACCAACAACGCCCTCTGAAAGCCACCAGGTTCACCAGAGAGCTACAAGAAGCCAGGCACTCCTGCAGACATCTAGAGAAAACCTGGTGAAACCAGAAAACCACAGAAGCACGGAACAACCACAGGGGCACCCTGAAGAAATACCACCAGCACATAAGAGACACCTAACGTACCTTCATTAGAGACAAAATCCAGACCAACGCGACCAACGCCAAGGAACTATTCCACATCATACAGCAGTTCACTTAACCCCCAGTGAAGCCACCGATGTCACACCTTCCCAGAAACTCTGTGACAAGCTCAGCTCTTACTTTCATCTGAAGATCAAGACCCTGTACGACAACTTCATCAAACAGACACCAAACACCAACCCCTCCCCACCACCGCCGATAAGCCAGCCGCCTTGACCTGGAATCCCACCACCGTCGAGCTCTTCACCGGGACTATGAAGAAAACCCACTCAGGAGCCCCTACGGACCCCTGTCCACCTCACATATTCCACAGGGCCACCATTGCACCTGAACTAGGATGGACCATCAACGCCTCCTTCAGATCCGGCATCTTCCCAGATGACTGTAAGTGGGCTGAAGTTAAACCCCTCCTGAAGAACCCATCGGCCGACCCAACAATCAATCAACCAGGGGGTTTGTAAAGCGCACTACTCACCCATGAGTATCTTAAGGTGCTGCTGGATTTGGAAAACTACCGGCCCATCCTTCTCCTCCCCTTCGTGGCCAAAGTCACTGAGAGACTAGTAAACACCCAGCGGGCCGCCTTCATCGAAGAGAACGCCATCCTAGATGCCTCCCAATCGGGATTCCGCAGCAACCACAGCACCGAGACCGCCCTCCTTGCCACCACTGATGACATCCACATGCTACTCAACCAGGGACACACTGCAGCCCTCATCCATCTAGACCTCTCCCCAGCCTTCAACACTGTTTCACATTGCAGGTTCGTAGCCAGACTTCACGACGTGGGGATACGAGGAGCCGCCCTCAACTGGATCCAATCCTTTCTCTCCTGTAGAACCCAGAGGATCAGACTCCCTCCCTTACTCTCCTAACCCATGGACATCAACTGCGGAGTACCCCAAGGATCATCGCTCAGCCCCACACTCTTCAGCATCTACATGGCCCCCTCACCGCCATCACCAGACAGCATGGGCTCAGCTTTGCATACTATGCCAATGACACCCAGTTCATCCTCTCGCTCACTAAGAATCCTGAAGACACCAGACCCTGCTTCCAGGAAGGAATGAAGAGTGTCACAGCCTGGATGAAATACAGCTGCTTGGAACTCAACTCAGAGAAAACCGAGGTCCTCGTCCTCCGACCCTGCACCTTCGCCTGCGACAACACCTGGTGGCCCTCTGGCCTCAGGAACCCACCCACCCCTAGAAACCATGCACGAAACCTCATCATCATACTCGACTTCTGCTCTCCATGAACCGCCAGATCAACGCTGTTGCCTCCACCAGTTTCAACTGCCTGCGCATCCTCTGCAAGACCTTCAAATTTATCCTCCCCAACTGCAGAAGGACCATCACACACGCGCTAATAACCATCAGATTGGACTACAGCAACGCGCTATATGCAACAGAACTTTTCTACACAAACTCCAAACCATCCAAAACGCTGCAGCCAGACACGTCCTCGGGACACCGCATTACGAACACATGAACCAACACCTACGAGACCTCTACTGGCTCCCCATCGAGAAAAGGGTCACCTTCAAACTCCTCAGCCACGCCTACAAATCCCTCAACAACATCCGACCCAAATACCCCAACAAGAGAGTATCCATCAACTCATCCAAGAGGAACCTCCGCTCTGCCGACCTCGCCTTGGCCGAGGTCCCCCGCATCTGTAAAAACAGAACTGTAGGGAGATCCTTCTCCTACATCACAGCCAAGACCTGAACGAGCTCCCTGTGAACATCAGACGGTCCAGACCGTGCACACGTTCAGGGTGGACCTCAAGACCTGGCTCTTCGACTGATCCAGAGCTGCTCCCCCAGCACCTTGAGACACTCACACATGCGTTGTGCACTTTATAAACCCCTGATTGATTGATTGATTATGAAGAGAGGTAAGTGCAGAGAGAATGGAAAGGGAAGACCACTCGGTCCCCCGGAACGTATGGATGGGTGCCCCGATCCCCCGGGAAACTATTGTGGGCGGGGGGCGTGTCCCGGCTGGTATGCCAGAAGCGGCGTAGCCGGAGCACGCCCCTCCCGCCCAGAAGAGGTTGGCCCAGACACCCGCCCGGAAGTCCGTGCACGGATGGGCGTACCTGAGGCGGGCCCCCGCCCTCCCGCAGATGGATAAATAGAGCGGGAATTCAACGAAGCTTCCTCTTGTTCCAGTGCTCTGAAGGCTGCACCACTCGTCGCTCGTGAGCCCTCTAGGGAACAAGCTGCAATTTTGAGAACTTGTAATCTTTGTTTTTCTCTTTCAGTATCAGGCGTGTGGAAGATCGAGTCACCCTTGCGGGTCAAGTCGGACGGAGTGATCAAAGTCATGCCTGGCAAGAAAGCGGGAAAAAGCTCCGAGATGGAGAGGTGCTACGCACCTTGGTGAACCAAGTGGCGGTGATGGACCGAAAGTTGGGTAAAGTGGAACAGCTCGGTCGTGGCTTAGCGGCCATCAGCAAACAGGTGGCGGCCCAGAATGCCCCCTCTGGGCGGCCTAAAAGAGTCATAGGACCGGCCTTGCCGAACGTCGCCCCGGGGAATAGGGGTAAGAAGAAGAAGCGGAGGGCAGGTTCCGGTGAGGTCCCAGTCCCAGGGGTAACTTCATCGAGCCCAGGCGCGGACATCCCCGTCGCGCCGGTAGATAGCCCGGTACCAGGACCGGATGGGGGTTTGCCAATTCCCGTGGTGATCACGCCAATTGGGGATGACCAAATGCCCCCTGAACTAGCACTTCAGTTAGCGGCAGTATTACCATGGCTGAAGAAGGGAGCAGGGGGATCAGTGGCTGCGGGAGACCCGGCTGAAGAAGCCAGATTAATTATTGAACAGTTGCGGCAGTCAAGGGATGCCGGGACGGTGAATGTACCTTCTATTCCCCCGCAGGTGGTGATGGGGGTCATGGCTGACGGTCGAGCGAAGACAACGGACACGGCTGGGAAGACGGCTGAAGCCGGTAAGAGAGCGTTGCCATTGGTGGGGGAGGGTCCAGTACCTTCAAGGCGGGAAAGTTTATCGCAACACATTCCCATGGCTACAAAAGAGATGGTGTGGGAAGATAAGTATATTAACATGTTTTCACTTTTGACTGACCATCGGGAGTTAGAATATGCAAAGACCCAGAAAGATCTATGGCACCCCAGCGTATGGCGGGCCAAGATGGCGGAATTCAGGGTCGATGAGACCATGGTGAACTGGGTCAGGGCCTTTTCTATTTTCACAGCAATTATTGGGGTGCATAAACCGGAAGTGTTGACTGACTTAGCATGTTATCAGAACAGGATCATGAATTTCCATGCAATGTACGGGGGAAATGAATGGAAGGGTTACAATGTTACCTTTAGAAAAGCGAAGGAGTTTAACGAGGCCTTGACATGGGATTGTTTGGATACAGTGTCATGGCATGCTCAGCTCTTGCCGGGACCGGCGGGTACTTCGGTACCAAGCACGAGTGGCTCTGGGGCATTCCATCAGAAGCCGTCGCAGCCCTTTAGGGCGAGCGCCGGGGGGATCCCCATCCCAGGTCTGGCGGGAATGGAGGCAAGCGGGGGGTTTGTTGGGGATTCAACAAAGGAACCTGTACCAGGCCTCAAGGAACGTGTAGGTTCCGGCATGCTTGTTGGGCTGTGGGAATTCCTCACACCCGGAAGCCAGTTGCCGATCCAAGACCAATGGTGCGGGAGGAAAGGGGGGATCCAAGCAGGATTGATGCGGTGCCTCGAAAGCAAACATCTTCGCCCGTTGATATCTTGGCTTTGACCCCTTGGCTGAACCGATACCCAGATCATGCGTCCGCCGGGACTTTGAGGAATGGCTTTCTATATGGCTTCAAGATCCCGGCGGGCAATTTTCGGGGGAGCCCCTCCTGTAAGAATCAGCTGTCTATTCAGCACAACCCGGCGGTGGCCGCCAGAAAGATAGCGAAAGAAGTGAGCTTGGGGCGAGTAGCAGGTCCATTTATCCGCCCGCCAGTTGCGGAATTTGTGTGTTCTCCGTTAGGAGTGGTTCCGAAGAAAGACCCGGGGGAGTATAGACTCATCCACAATTTATCGGCCCCTAGGGGGGCCTCGGTAAATGAGGCTATTGACCCCGAGGTATGCTCAGTGAGATATGCATCGTTCGATGATGCAGTCGTGCTGTTGAATCGCCTGGGCCCCGGTGCATTGTTAGCGAAATCAGACATTGAATCTGCATTCAGGTTACTCCCGGTACACCCTCAGGACCAGCGCCTGCTGGGATTCACGTTTCAAGGAAAGTATTACATGGATAAATGTATGCCCATGGGTTGTTCAATTTCATGTGCTTATTTTGAAATGTTTAGCTCCTTTTTGGAATGGGCATTCACAGAGGCCACAGGGCATAGACAGGTGATGCACTATTTGGATGATTTCCTTTTCCTGGGCCCGGCGGGCACTCGGGACTGTGCACAAGCGCTGCAGGATTTCTGCACACTCATGCAGGATTTTGGGGTCCTATTGGCGCCATGTAAGACGGTGGGGCCAGTTACCTCACTGGAGTTTCTGGGGATTGAACTAGACTCGGTGGGGGGGTGTTTCCGTCTGCCAGTTGAGAAGGTGGACAAATTCAAGGCTTCCTTGGTACGATGTCTCCAAAAAGAAAAGGTGACCCTACATCATTTGCAACAGACAGTGGGTCAGCTTAATTTTGCCTTAAGAGTGATGCCGATGGCTCGCCCTTTCTCACGTTCCATAGCACAGGCTATGGTGGGCCTTAAAGAAGGACACCACCGCACTAGACTGTCGGCATAGGTTCGCCAGGACATGCGCATTTGGTTGGCATTCCTGGCGGATTTCAACGGTCGAGTGGTGTGGAACAAACCCCCAGCCTCGTCGGACGAACTGGGATTGTGGACCGACTCGGCGGGGAGCGTGGGGTTTGGCGCAATCTTTGGAAACCGGTGGTCTGCACAAACATGGCCGGCGTGGTGGCACGCAAGCAGCCTGACAGGTAACATTGGATTCTTGGAGCTATTCCCCATTTGGGTGGCTCTGATGGCATGGCCGGAAGACTTTAGGGACCGCTCAGTGGTGTTTTGGTCGGACAACATGACGGTGGTCGAGTGCATTAATCACCAGGCTGCACGCTGCAAGTGGATCTTAAGACTGTTGAAAGAAATTGTATTGTGATGCATGAGATTGAATGTACAATTCAGGGCAAGGCATGTGCCGGGTGTACTAAATAATGCAGCTGATGCACTCTCTTGTTCACACATGCAGGCTTTAAGGGGTTATCTACCCACAGCGGAACTAGTGGCGGCACCTTTCCCCGAAGCACTATGGCTGATCGGTGCCCCGGACTACAAGACCTCGTGGCAGCCAGTTTAGCGCCCAGGACGGGGAAAGCCTATGAAGGAGCGTTCCGTTCATACTGCGCCTTTTTAGGGCCGGTAGGGGGGCATAGCTGGGGGCGGGAAGAGTCCTTGCTCCGGTTCCTGGTGGCACTTCATAAAGAAGGCCGATCGGCGGCAACCGCCAACAGGTATATGGCTGCCATATCATTCATGCTCATTGCACCATCAGGATTCAAGCAAACCGGGCCGAAGACGGCTGTAATGCCAGAAACCGGTCCCCGGGAGCTTGTTTCCTTCCCAGTGTAAGAATTGGCTTTTGTAGTTTGGTTTGCCCTGTTCCCATCATGCACTGGGACAGGAACGGACTAATTTGCATACAGCCAGGTTCTGAAACTGGGATGGTGCAGTGAGCTAAAAAACGGTGTTGGATCTAGCCCTGATCTCTTGACTGGGTGAGAGCTTTCTGCTTTATTCAGAGACTCTGTCCCTCACCACCCCTTGTTGTAAATATCATTCATGGCACAGCTCCAGGGGATACGGGACCCGACGGGTTCCTTCTTAGTCAGGAAGGCACTCCGCGGCTGGCAGCACCTGGAGGGTCGCAGACAGGATACAAGGCACCCGATTGGGTTAGACAGATTGTCTTTGCTACTAGCAAAACTGGATGAGACATGCTCCTCGCACAGTGAGGTAATTCTGTTCCGAGCGGCTGTCTCATTGGCATTCCATGGGGCCATGCGGGTAAGTGAACTCGTGGCGAGGAATAAGAAGGACGTGGGGGGAGGTCTACGCAGGGATCACGTCCAAATAAGGGGCGATTCTCTGCTGATCTTGATAGCCAGGTCAAACACAGACCAGGAGGCTTTGGGGAGTAGTGTGGTGCTGCAGCGCGCCCGGGGGAACCCCAGTTGTCCAGTAAGGTATTTGGAGGACTACATGGCACTGAGGTTGACAACATGGGGGGGGACCCTGCTTAGACACGAGGATGGCAACCCGTTAACAAGATTACAATTGCGGCGGCGGGCTTGAACTCTTGTGATTTTGGGACCCACTCATTCAGAATAGGGGCTGCTACTGAGGCTACGGCTCGGGGTCTGTGTACAGAGGAAGTGAAACAGTTAGGCCGTTGGTCCTCGAACTGTTTCAAGAGGTATGTGCGACTGCACATGTTGTAAAAGACTGATGAAATGCACTCACGCTTGTTGTCTTTTGTTTGGATTACAGTTTCGCAAGCCTGTAACGCGGGGCGAAAATTGGGATCGGCCCAACACCAGAGGACCAGTGAGAAAGGATCACCGACTGGAGATCAAGTGGTATGGGTCGTGGGTAAGCATGGGCGAATTTTGCGAATCTCAGGTTCGCGAATTTTGCGGATTTGCGAACTCGCAATCCGCAAAATCCGTGAATTCTCGGTTCTCGGTTTTGTACAATTTCGCAAACGCGAACTTACCTGTCGGGTCGCAAGTTTTGCGAACTTGTTGTTTCTACGTGTCCAGCCTGTTTGGGACACTCTTCTTCATCACTGCCACTCTCTGTCACCACTGCCACTCTCTGACTACTCATGCCACCCTCTGGCCCACCCATGCCACCCTCTGTTTCATCACAGCACCCTCTGGTTGTCCAGTGTACATTATTGTGGCAAAGCAAAGCACACCTTCCCTGCCTCAAGTGACCTGAATTAATTTGGGGCTGATTAATGTGTCACAGAATATTTTTTTAGCTGGCACCTGCTTCCTTTGTGCTTCCTGATTAGTGATCTTTTGCACTTGCTAAGTGCTTTCATTGTTGCAAAATTAGTTACAACACCTGCCCTGCCCCAACTGACAATAATGAATTAGGGGCTGATTAATGTGTCACTGGATTTGAACTTCCAGCCTGGCTCCTGCTTGTCTTCCTTAGCTGTAATTCAGGACCTTTGTGTAACTATTCTGAGGGTCAGAGCAGGGTCACATAATAGTTGCAAGTAGGCAACTGAACTCTGGAGGGGCCCCTCAGGAAGCACTACAGGAAATGGCTACTAATGATGAGCTTGAACTTTTGAACCTGGTAAGTAGTTTCAGTTTTGCTAAGATCGTATTTCTGCAATTTAGCGCTTATTCGCGGGGCGCGAAGTTGAACTGGGAAGCCGCGAACTCAGGCGAACAGTGCGAGCAAGCCATAAAATCCGCTGCTCGCCGATTTGCGGATTTTGCGGGAAATTCGCGAATCTCGCGGATTGCGAATTTACCGAAAATCCGCAAAATCCACGAGCGTAACGGATTTTCCGCCCATGCTTAGTCGTGGGCCACTCATACATGAGGCGTGCCGGGGACATATTCAATGCAGGTGACGCGACTCACGCATCTGAGGAATATGGGTTCAGAGTGACCTTCCATGGGAAAGGAGGCCTCTGTTTTGACCGATTTCAGAGCTTTGTGGAGGAACTCTTAGGGCGGCACAGGTCACCGCCATCTGTAATCATAGTGCATCTGGGAGGCAATGACTTGGTAAGACTGGGAAGACGGGTGTTAGTAGAGCACATATTGTCAGCAGTCAGTTGGTTGGCCAAGAGGCTCCTGGGGTGTACGATTGCCTGGTCCCACATGATTCCCAGAAGAATTTGGCGGGGGGGTTTTTCTGTGTCGGCGTTGAACCACTCGGTAAAGAGGGTCAACAACAAGATTGAAAAACTGTTTTGCTCTACTCATTTACAAAGCATTCCCCATGGGTGTATTCGGGGGGATCACTATTATTTGAATGATGGGGTGCACCTGTCCAGGGCTGGGAATGACTTACTCATAGGAGACTTCGTAGCATGGCTAGTGGCACTGAGGAGACATGACCTTTAGGAGGTGTGGGGGGGCCGGATAGTCGGTCAACTATCCGGCCTGTGGCGGTAAGGTCATGATCGGTGAGCAGTGATTTCAAGGTCCCTAGGGGGGCGCCACCCAGTATGGATGGGAGCGCCCGGGGGGAGGTGGCCATTGGCCCCTCCCATGGGGGGGCGGCACCCACTACGGATGGGTCGCCCAGGGGGAGATGGCCATAGGCCCCTCCCAGGGGGAGACGGCTATATGCCCCTCCTACGAATTTCCTGGGGGCCGGATATCCGCTCCAGCGGAAGAGAGTGTGGGGAAGGGGGAGAGTCCACGCTGTCCTTCTTACGGATACCTCGCACGAGGACTCGGACGACCTTAAGATGGCGTCGAGTGAAAGGGGGCCCCCACGACAAGGGAAGTTACAGTTGGCTGCGAGGGTAAAGTCCTCTGCGCATGCGCCACTCACACCGTGAGGGCGGGAATTTGGTAGTAGGGATCTGACACCGGTTAAGACCTTGCCGTTGGCCCTTAATGCTAGGTTGTACAATTTTATCTTAGAATGTTATGCATTTGCAGGATGCTAGACTCGGCTAGGAAACCTTTGTATTAGAGATTTGTTAAGGTTAGCCAAAAATTTGTCTTCATCAAAATGTAATGGAAGTTAAAATTGTACATGATTCATGAAACGTTTTAATTTAAAGTTTTAAATTTTGTTTCATATTTTAATAAATACGGCCGGGGGGGTAAGGCCCCCCACCTTCCAAAAGTTCAAACCTGTGTCAGTCTCATCCCATGGGGAATTGGTGTTGGGAGGGGTGGCGGGCATCCCGGCCCATACAGTTTCTATTCACAGCCTACTTTGCATGTTATCTTGGTGAGATGTCTCACCTGAGAGGGCATTGTGTTTTCATATCATAGTCTATATAGATGTTATGTAAGACATACATTTAAACATAAAGGTAATTTCAACTCCATACTTTGCCTGTAGTTCTGTCATACTAGGGTGAGGTGTGACCATAAAAATAAGCCACTTTTCACCCCCTAATTTGCACAAGCATTATCCAAGAGACACATCACTGGAGAGAGGCCAATCTCTCCACATACTATACTATGCTACGTTATCACCCAAGAGACGTGTCAGGAAACAGGGCAGTATCTACCCACAGTCTGCTTTGCATATCTGTCAACATGAGAAGAGGTATGGGTAGAGAAATACATTACTCTCAAACCCTACTGAAGACTAGGGCTGGGCGTAGTTCGCGAAGTAGCGATACCCGTAGCTACGCAAAGTGCACTTCGCACTACGAGAGCTATGCTTAGCACTTCGTGACCTACGCGTAGCACTACGCAAAATACACGTAGCACTACGCGAACTGCGTAGTACCCTGTTCGAACTGTGCAAGATGCCGTTTTCAATGATTGCACAGTGCGGACAAGCATCCAGCACTGTGCAATCATTGAAAATGGCATCTTGCACAGTGCGAGCTGTAGTTTTCTGCTGCTCGAGTAGATTTTTCCTTGAGCAGAAGATTTCTCAACGCGGACTGGTAGTTTCCCATCGTGAGCGGTCGCGAGCATACGTGACTACTCGCAGTGAAAAACCTGACCTCCCGCGTTGAGAATCTTGCTGGGAGGTTTATTTTCCGCGCTCGCGATCGGCAACTTGATGTTGCTGATCACGAACGAGGAAATTGTCTCGCTGGGATGTCATTTTGCTTGCTCGCGGTCGCCACATTGACGTTGAGGACCGCGAGCAAGCAAAAAATGACTGCTGCACTACGCTACGCGCCTTTGCACTGTGCTACGTGCAGTTTGCGTAGTGCGAAGTAGCGCAAACTTCGCAAACTACGCAAGCGTAGTGTAGTACTTTGCCCAGGGTTACTAAAGACACCTCTTACCCTGGTAAGATGGGTTAGTAGAGAGATGAATCCCTTCCCCAACAGCACAACATATCACTGTTGTTCTAAGGAGAGGCATGAGGACAGAGGCCACTGGTTCACAACACTGTACTGTATAAAGAAGTTGTCTGTAGATAGGTGTTAGTGCAGAAGACAGTGTTTCCATACATACTATTGTAAATATCTGTGATGCTGGGGAGAGTTATGAGTGGACAGGGAAACCTATTCCCAATTCACTAATACATATGGTTATTTCCCTCGAAAGAGGTGTCAGTGAGGAGGCTAGTACTTGTTATACCTAGTATGGCATTATTAGGTCTTACATGTGAGGTGGCTACCATCCCCACCCTACTATGCATACTACTTAGCCTAGGAAAGGTGTGAATAGAAAGGCAGTGCCTCTTTATACCTGAATGTACACAGTGGTTGTCTTCATGCAAGGTCTCAGTAGAGAGGTCAGTCTCTCCCTATAGTATAGTATGATTCTTGTAAGAAGTAAGTACTGCAATGCTTCAACACCCTCCGTATACTCTGCAAGACTTGAAATAGATCCCCCCAACCCAGGAAGAACATCGCTCTTATCACCAGCAGGCTACGGAAGCGCGCTCTAAGCCGGAATCAACAAAACACTCCTTTGCAAACTCCAGGCTGTAAAGAACACCGCAGCCAGACACATCCTCAGCATCCTACAACATGACCACTTCACCCAGCACTTCCGCGACCTCCACTGGCTCCCCGTCGATAAAAGAATAACCTTCAAACTGCTCACACACACCTACAAAGCCCTCCATAACTCCAGACCCCAATACCTCAATTGAAGAATCTCCTTTCATGCCCTCAAGAGAAACCTCCTCTTCACCAACCTAGCCCTAGCCACAGTCCCTCGCATCCATATGGCCAAACCTGGTGGAGGATCCTTCTCCTACATAGTGGCCAAGACCCGGAACAAACCCCCTCTCAGCATCAGACGATGCCCGACACTGCACCAATTCATAAAAGACCTCAAGATCTGGCTCTTCGGATGACCATGGACGTGCCCACACCCCCCCTCAGCACCTTTAGATCCTCACAGGTGTGTACTACACTCTATAAATACCTGATTGACTGATTGAGAAAATCTGCAATGTCACAGAGCTATCCCAAAAGGTCTAACCATAGCAAAACCCAATAGGTAAATGAAGCAACAAGCAAGGAATCTTTATTTGCTAAACAAAGACATCCACAGTGAACCAATCACAGTCCTTCCTTGGTATGTCTTTCCTCTCCCAGGTATCTCACGGGTGTCTTGTGACAGACCTGTGAGATTGTAAAAACAGAGAACTTTCTTAATATCTCAAATGTAATAATACACCAACATGTTTTCCACTTTAAGCAACACTTCTCATGTCTTACTTTTTTCAAAATGACAAAAATACACTGCTATGAGCTTAACTGCAAATGTACGATTTCACAAGTGGATCATGAGAGCTGGACAGGAATTACAACCCCCTCGTAGTCCACGCAGGGGATTATGTGTTTGACTCCCACAATCATCTCACAAGAGCGGAAAGTCTGTAAATGAAATAATTAATACAATGAACATACTGTACTGACTTTAGTATTAATGATTAGCATTCAAGAATAACTGACCCCATGAAAAAGATCTCTGCACAATAGATTAGAATGAAGATTATAACTTTACGATTCTTTGAGTCTCCTGCAAGTGACCCGCAACTTCCGCAAGTCTCCCACGAGAGCACTCACACACCCTAAAAATGGATGCACATAGTGAAACACATTGGGCCCGATTCACAAAGGCAAACTGAGACAAAAGTCAAACTTTTGGCATTCATAGAGGTCATCTACTAGTCATATCTTTACGCCCGCAGTTGGGCTGGAATCTATGGCTTGGGACGTAATCTCTGCAAACGGGCCGGAGACTCCGCCCCAGGGGTGGAATCTCCGGCTTGGGCCGGATGATTTGTAATCATTGGCCCAAAACTCAATTCTTACAAAAAGGAACATAAGAAACATGAGATAAATAATTGGGGAGGCCCTGAAAATCTATTTGGGCAGGGAAAAGGGTGTGGAAAGACACTACCTCACATCCCAGAAAAGTTTGCTCCTTTGCATCATGGTACATTCAGTCCACAATTTGCGCTCCCCTCAGTGTTGACTGTAGTGTTACACCAAAGTAACACTATAGTAATTTCTCTCTCCCACTAGCCCACTGTCAAATTAGTTTGACTTGGTGAAAATTAAACTTCCACTGCAGTACCGAACATTTTTTGGAATATCTGATGTTTGAAAGGGAATACGTTATTTTCTAGGCAAATATCCATCATGTTAAGTAACATCTTGGAATGTTGTGTCTCTTTTACGTTTCTTTGTCTCAAAAAATAGTCAACCACCTTTTGACCAGTCTCTTATTGGATCACTGTATATAATGAGACTACTTCAATAGTGATTAAGAGATAGTCCTGTTGCCATTCTGTCTCCGATATACTTCTCAAGAAGTCACCAGTATCTTTGATATATGAGGTGAGTGTGGTTACCCTTAGAGCTATGTATTGGTTAACATATACAGAGACATTTTCATATAATGATCACACACTTATATTATTGGTCTACTAGGTGGGTTCTCCAAACATTTATGGAATTTAGATACAAAGTAAATGGTTGGGATTGTTGAATATTCTTCCTCATTTAACAAAGATTTAACATGCCATTTTTTCAATTTCCTATTTAATGCCAATGTACTTTTATTGATAGGATTGGCTTCCAATTTTTAGTAACTTTAGTATCCAGTAACTGGTAGAAGATATATTTTATATAGTCTTGCTTGTCCATAATGACTATATTAACTTCTTTATCTGCCGGTTTGACTACTAAAGAGTTTTCATTGGAAAGATGTTCAAGAGCATATCATTCTATTAAGGTCAGGTTTTCTTTTTTATACCTTTCTCTCTTATTCCTTAATTTATATAGGTCTGTTGTCACTAATCCATAAATGTTGTCAATTATTTTGCCAGGTGTTAATGTGGGGCAAAACCTGGATTTTGGTATGAAGTTGCTGTATTTGTGTTCATTGGTATCTATAGTAAGATGTTCCAAAACCTGTGTCTCTTTAAAATCTGTATCTTCTAAGTCATACATGAGGTCAAATAGACTTTTTAGTTCTGGTGTTTGTTCTATGGTGAGATTAGTGTACTGCAGTATATTTTCCACTTTCTCCTTTTCATAATATTTCTGTTGTCAGAAGTGCTTGGCCAATTTATTATTCCGCACAAACTAATATGTGTAAATTTGTGTCTCCACCATATCAAAATGATGTTCTGGGCAGGATGACAGTCCTTAATAATTTCATCTCATCCTGTGTTGGTTCATAGTTTGATAAGTTCACCACTAGGTTCTCATCTGATTCGATGACAGTGCTTATGTTCTCTGACGACTGCGAAGAGGGTATGTTCTTTTACCTGCCCCCCCCTCTAATTTTTTTATATTTCTTTATTTGTTTGTTTGTTAGCCTCTGGCTTGACCATGTCCACGATCCCTTCCTTTTGATGTTCTTTGGTGGATATACATCATTAGCATCTCCAAATAAAAAAAAAAGTGTTTTACATTTTTTCTTCTGATGTACCTTTGTCCTCACTAATGTCAGTGTCTGATTCACTTATTTCCTCATTCAGTGTTGCAAGTCTAACCATAACACCTGTATCATATTGTTTCATTAAATTATCAAAACATTTGGCAAAAGTGTATATGATGTCATTTGTGTAGTCTATCAGCTCTGATAAGCTTTCTTTGTTTGCGTGCCTCTATTTCTGCCTGACGTTTATTCAGCGTACTCTCCATGATTTTTTACAATCTATCACTTTCCACTCTTTCTCTCTCTCTCTCTCTCTCTCTATATATATATATATATATTTTCACTGAAAAAAAACATAGGATTAGGGGTGTTATAGTTAGCTGGACATTTCACTCGTATAAAACCATTGAAATTCCTTTGTTATATTTAGTTGTACTAACTATAACTCGTGTGCCCGCAATCCACTGCTGATGATGTCCCATATTACATAATTCATGACATGGTCAGTGAAATCACTGATGACATCTCAAATGACATCACTGATGATATCATCCAGTAAATGTGGTTTGGTTCGTTATTTAAATATGTATTAGATATATATCAATCTGCATTGAAGAATGGGTGGAAATATAAATATCTGGATGGAGGATTTAGTAGCAGTGTGATTGACTGTTTACTTGACTAATTTATAGTGCCTCACTGAATATATTGAATAGTGACTTAACTGTGTGAATATCTGTATCACGTTGTCAGTTATTGTGTAAACTGCTGCACCAGTTGGTTACTAGCTATGTGAATGTCTATATTAGTTATTGATTAGTTAACTGAGTATTTGTACGGGAGAGTGAAAGTGTGTTTGGTTCGGTGGGGTTTGTGTGACTGTCCAAAGATGTGTGAATAGTTGATTTAGTAGGTATATGCCGTTAAGACTACTTGTTATAACAGTTGTTTGGGTGAGTGAATATCTTTATGGTTGTGGTGATGAGCAAATATATCTCTCAATGGTACATGTCCAACAAACTAAGCGTGGGCGTAAAATCCATTTAGTTCGCGATTTTGCGGATTTTTGGCTATTTCGCGGTCTGCAAATTGCGAAAATTTGCCCAAAAATCAGCAAATTCGCAAGCTGCGAATTATTTTGCTTGGTCGCGCTTGAAAAATACAATATTGCGCGTGCGGCGTTGACTTACCGTGATTCTGAGTCCGCCAAGTTGTTTTTCTCCCGGTTTGCGTGTGCTGCGCCATTTTCGATCTTGCTGCGTGATCGCGCAAGATTTTTTTGAACGCAATTACGTCATCGCGGCTCGCCATCTTGCACAGCGAGAGTTTGACAACGCGAGTACGTCATGAGGGCCCGCGATTACGCATTGCGGGAGTAAACAATGCCGAACACGTAGATGCGGTGCGCAGCTGATTTCCGGCGGGAGATTTGAACACTCGCTTTCCTGAAATTGCAAAAATTGCAATTCTGCACAAGATATCCACCACAGGAAGCATAAACCTTCTGATAATGATGATTTTGATCAGAATAACTCCTCATATTGACATTTGGTGCACTTTTTGGTGCAAGGAGTCCATTTTGGGGGGTGGGAGGAAGGAAGTGCACCAAAGTCTCCAACTTCCTGTTCCTGTCCAGCAGGCTCCTCCCAGTGGTTTGTCCATGTCCTGGTCACTTTTCATTTGGATCTGGAGCTGGAAGGATTACTTTTTGTGGCTGCTGCTGGATATTTGTATTTGAGGACTTTTTGGACTTTGGAGTTTGGATCACTTTGGACTTGAGATTTTACAAGTAAGTTGGTGTTGTTTGTTTGGGGCATTGCAGTTGCTGCAACTACAGTTTTAAAACTTTTTCCACAACTTTAAAAATAAATATATATTGTGGGTAGCCACAGTATCCAGTAGGCCCAGGGTTAGCCATGGGTACATGATTCAACTGTTTCTGTGATTTTTATTTTAACTTAATTCTCATTTATGTCATGGAATTTTAGCTCACTGTTATATGTTGATTTTTTTTAATTTTGGGGTGCCTGTAAAGCCTCACTAGCCAGTAGGCCCAGGGGTAGTGAGTGGTGCATGGACCAAGTCTTTCTGTGGGGTGTCTTGAATGTAAACATCATTGAGTGCATGGATGGCATTGGATTGTGGTGATTTTTGTGTGTTTTCGACTTTTTGGGGTGTTGTTGGGGCCTGGCCATGTGGGTGGGGGCCATTTTGAGGCCTGGTACAGGTAGGGCCTGGCCATGTGGTGGGGGTCAAGGGGCCATTTTGAAGCCAGGCAGTGTGCTCAGCTCTTCACCCAGTTTGCCTTGCTTTCATCCATTATGCCCAGGGGTACTCAGTGGTGCATGGACCAAGTTTTTCTGTGGGGTTTCCTGAATTTAAACATAATTGAGGGCATGGATGGCATTGGATTGTGGTGATTTCTGTGTGTTTTTCGGCTTTATGGGGTGTTGTTGGGGCCTAGCCATGTGGGTGGGGGCCGTTTTGAGTCCTGGTACAGGCAGGGCCTGGCCATGTGGTGGGGGTCAAGGGGCCATTTTGAAGCCAGGCAGTGTGCTCAGACCTACACCCAGTTTGCCTTGCTTTTAACCATCATGCCCAGTGGTACTCAGTGGTGCATGGCCCTTGTCTTTCTGTGGGGTGTTTCGAATTTAAACATCATTGAGGGCATGGATGGCATTGGATTGTGGTGATTTTTGTGTGTTTTTCGACTTTTTGGAGTGTTCAACTGATGTTCCTCTGTCTTCCATTGCTTTTAGGTGCACTGAGAACCACCAGTGCAAGGAAGAAGTCCTGCAGCCGTGTGTGCAGCACAACGTCACGTGACGTCTCGTGTGGCCACAGACAAGACAGCTCTGCAACTCGTACAACTGCGGCCTGCTGTTCTGACATCTGAAGAAGATGGGCCCAAAGAAAGGTGGCCGTAGCGCCTCAGTGAAAAAAGTTGCCAGTGCCACTACCAGTAAGGAGGAGCAGAAGAAGCAAGTGGCACCACCTACCAAGGAGACTGGTGGGCCCACCGACACCTTTTTTGGTACAAAAAAAAAACTACGCCTGCAGCAGCAGCGGTGTCCGCTGGGGACCAAGCTGGAAGCAGCACCTCTGCTTCATTAGGCTCGGTGCCACCACGCCAAGTTAGGTCCAAGACCATGAGTGCTGCTGAGGCAGCCACTTTACTTTCTCAATCACCATCGACCAGTGATGTTGGCTCATCACAAGAAGTACCATCCAATCAACGCCGGCTGTAACTCAGCTGACGAGTGTTCAACAACCCAGCAGCAACGACAACCACAGGTGCAACTAGTACAAGCGCAAGTACATGGGTAAGGAGAGGCGCAAGGAGAGGCACAAGTAGAGGGGCAAAGAGATGCGCAAGTAGAGCCGCAAGGAGAGGCGCAAGTAGAGGTGCAAGGAGAGGTGCATGGACAGGTGCATGGAGAGGTGCGGCACAACTAGTTCATGGAGCGGCACAACTGCCTACAACGCTTGTTCCTTCAGAAGTAGGGGCACATCAGGAAATTGATATTCAAGCGGGTTATCATCCGAGGAAGCCACTCCTCCTGGTGATGATCCATTGTCTTCCAGATCCCCAGCAAGAAAAAGGTCAAGGAGGGCTACTACTACTACTCCAAGTTCTTCTTCAAGCCCCCTTCATTCTGAGTACCTTGATCTTGTTTGGAACCCACAAATGCAGTCTGAGAGTGAGGCACACCATGAGCTGACAACGGTAGCTAAGCCTAAAAGGAAGGTTCCCGCAAGGCTTCGACTTATGGGTGATGACGACGAACAAGAAGTGGTGTCTTCTGCTGCTGATGAACAGCCTGACGATGACCCAGTCATCACAGTCATCACTCCAGCCCCAGTGGGCATGCAGCAGACAGCCATTTTCACCCTATCCCGAATGGCTGCTGAGTGGGATGTGGGCAGCGTGGCACTGGTACCACCACCAACGCAGTTAACTACTACACCAACACGACCTACAGCTTCCATATTTTTTTAGTCAGATGGGCCGGCAGGGACCTCCATCCAGCTCGACCTCAAGTAGTGGTGCTGTAAGTGAACAACAGAAACAAATTCAGCCACGCCCATCCTCCACTTCATCTGGCATTGAAAGTAGCACCTCTACCACCAGCAGACATTTCCAGTCCCCAGTTTGGGACTGGTTACTGTTAGCCAAAGGGCGGAAAACATGGTTGTTTGTTCAATTTGTAAAACATTAGTTAGTCAGGGTAAGCTTGGTACCAACTATGGT
Organism: Lissotriton vulgaris; assembly: GCF_964263255.1. NCBI lineage: Eukaryota > Metazoa > Chordata > Amphibia > Caudata > Salamandridae > Lissotriton > Lissotriton vulgaris. The sequence continues at coordinate 1,464,645,424 of NC_141694.1, forward strand.
ACCGGAGGCCAGAGAGGTCATCTAAAAAAACACCACACTATCGAGTGGGAGGCGTACCTAAGTAAGATCCAGGAAGCCAAAAAAAAAACAAATCCAAATGTATCCATTGATATTGCATATGATGATGACAAGGGGCTGATCGTGCAGGGGGTAAGTGAAGAAGCGAGAGACATTTTTTCTGGTACACCCAGTAACCCTTGCAGCAGCACTGCAGTGGTATCGCCCACACCTGCTACCCCTTCAACATGTGTGTGGCACACTAAGAGTCTGGGAGAGACACCAATGCAAAAAAGTTAATCACTGGGCCTAACTGGTTTGAAGAAGTCATCATCATCATCACGTAAAATGGTCCAGCCGACCATTAGCAGAATGGTTTGGTCGGAGGCGCCATTTGAACGTAACCACCCTACGGTATGTCTGTATAACGCAAAGCTGGCTAAAATGCTAGTGCTGGACCTTCTCCCTTTTGCTTTCATGGAAGGGGTTGATTTTCTAGAATTTGTGGCAACAGTCTGCCATAAATGGAAGGTTCCTAGGCGGTCCTATTTTGCCAGAGTTGCGGTTCCAGCACTACATCAAGATGTGCTGGAGGTGATTGGGGCAGCTTTGCAGAAGAGTGCTGTTCACACTATTCACTTGACAACAGACATGCGGACCAGTTGCCAAGCCTTTGATTACATGTGCATCACTGCACACTGGGTTTCTTTTGCAGGGGTAAGATACAAGACAAATGCAGGTGTTGAGGGCGAGGTGTGCCACGAGACACGCCCACCTCGGTTGGCCACGCCCCCTCGCCAGTGCTATAAATAGTGCGCGCAGCTCTAAGGCGCGACACTGATACCGACGAGCGACTCCTGAGGCGGAAGCCGGGAGCGCAAAAGCTTTTTTAAAATTATTTGTGATAACCTTGTTCTTAATCTCACCAAGCTTCTTGCACTTCCTGTTCCTTGTAAACAGCGGTCTTACGCTGCAACGATTCCCTGATTCCTGGTCGCCATTCTCGAGGGCGAGGTGTGCCACGAGACACGCCCACCTCGGTTGGCCACACCCCCTCCAACGCCCCCCCAATCACCATAAATCATGTGCCTTGGCAGGAAGCGCAGCGGACGAGCGCAGCGGGCGCGACGATTGCGCGCCGAAGGCGCGCTTAAGGCAAGCTCGTCTGCGCTCGTCCGCGACCGGCCGGGGCTAGGGGCATGCCACTCTGCCCGCTTCACCAGCTATTCCTCCCCCCAACTACGTTGCCTTCAGGGCCCTTGGCCATTACCTGCCACAACTCACTCTCGCATTATGTCTCTTGGCCTATCCCCCTCTGCCTCTTCGACTGTCCCATTCCCCCAACCCACCCCCTCTTCTTCTTCTGAAGGTAGCGCCACTCCTGCTGCCCCCAGAACCCTTACGGCCTTCTATTTAAATACTAGGTCTGCAGTAGCTCATGCCCATGAGCTTTCTGTTCTACTGGACCTTCAGGCCCCCGACCTGCTATTCCTAACGGAAACATGGTTCTGCGATGACTCCCTCCCTGTCCTCTTGGCTACTCTTCCAACGCCATATTACGCGATCCGCGCCGACCGCTTAAATGGCAGAGCCGGGGGCGGGGTGGCGGTCATTGCTCGAACCGACCTCCCATTCCAAACCTTATCTCTACCAGATATTGCCACTACGGAGTATCTAGCCATCCGTACCACCTCCATCTCACCCCCACTCACCTGCATACTCATCTATCGTCCCCCCCAATCCCCGCTATCGTTTCTTACGGACTTTTTAGAAGTCGTAGCTACAGCTACCGTTAACAATTCTTCCATCTTGCTCTTGGGTGATTTTAATTTTTGGCCCTCCGACCCAGCGGAATGTTCATCTTCCAAAGAATTCACAGAAACTCTTCATTCTTTTAATTTCATCTCGCATATTCAATCTCCAACTCACATCAAGGGTCATACACTTGACCAGATCTGGTCTCTTAACTGCCCAGTAGAATCCCCTTCTGTATTACCCTGCACTTGGTCTGACCATCATTTGATTTCTTTTTCTCTCCCCATCCACCCCCAGGTCAAACCCCCACTCCCGAAAAACATCTGGATGCGAGCATGGGGCAGAGTGGACCCGGATAGTCTAGTTTCCTTACTTGCCACATCCCTTCCCTCTTTGGAAAACCTGCCTACTCACTCCCAGATTACTGCCATTGATCAATGGCTCTCTACAGGTAGTGACTCTGTTGCCCCCCTGAAGCGGGTCACCACCAAACGAGAGAAGGATGCCAACAAGTGGTTCAACCAAGATCTTAAAACCACTAAACTAGCGGTTCGCCGCGCGGAGCGAGCCTGGAGGAAAAATTACTGCCCTTCTTTGCGACTAGAGTTCGTCAACATCTTGGCTCTTTACAAAAAAAACATCTTGGAGGCAAAAACCATCTATTTTTCCTCCAAAATACTCGCAGCGGAAAACAAATCGAAGGAAATCTTCTCGATTATCCACAACTTGGCATTCTCGGACAGAACCTCCCTCAAACCTACCCCCTCACTGGATCTCTGTCACTCCCTCAATCACTTCTTTATTCAAAAAATCGCCATTATTAAAGCCAATATCCCCTCCCCTTCCCTTTCTTTTGTGGACCCACAATGCCCTCCCCCTAAGGCACATCTCACTGCCTTTCCACCTCTTACCCAAGAATCTCTGACTGCTATAATTCCACTTGTCAAATCTGGCTCCCCTCTGGATCCCTGCCCGGCCCATATTCTTCGTCACATTTTCCTCAGCTGTCCTGACCCCCCTCTCCACGCTCTCAATAGTTCTCTTTCTCAGGGCGTGGTACCTGAATCACTTAAGTCTGCCGTCATTGTCCCCATATTGAAGAAACCGGGCGCTGATCCCTCAGTTCCAGCCAATTTCCGTCCCATCTCTCTCCTGCCGTTTCTGGCGAAAGTTCTCGAGCGCCATGTTACTTCTGCCTTGAGCTCTTTCGTGGAGAAGAATGGGACTCTTGCCCCCCGCCAGGCTGGGTTTCGCCCTGCACACTCTACGGAGTCCGTAGTACTTTCGGTCCTTGACAACCTCAGGGAGGGTATGGATACTAACCAACCGCAGGCCTTAGTCCTCCTCGATCTCTCAGCCGCTTTTGACACGGTGGATCATTCCATCCTGCTCTCCCGTGTCAGGGCGGCGGGGATCGGGGGCACGGCTCTGGTCTGGCTATCCTCCTTCCTGAGGGACCGCACCCAGGCTGTCCGCCTGGGTGACTTCACTGCGGACTTCCGTAATGTTCAGTGCGGGGTTCCCCAAGGCTCCTCCCTTTCCCCCCTCCTATTCAACCTATACATCTCCCCTCTTATTTTTTCACTGCAACAAATGGAGGTCGCCGTATTTAATTACGCGGACGACCTCCAGCTTGTCTTTAACCTCTCTTCCTCCCCTGACTCTGCTCTCAACCTTCAAACCATTATGATCCATATCCGGGACTGGATGAACCACAATCATCTCAAACTCAACCCAGACAAAACAGAGCTGGTGTTGACGGGTGGTTCATCCAGCCCCTGGTCTCCCATCTTTTGGCCCCCTTCCCTTGGTCCTCCGCCTGTCCCCTCAACCTCAGTAAAAACCCTTGGCATCAAGTCCAATTCCCAACTCACCCTTCACTCCCAGGTTAGCTCTGTGGTTTCCTCTTCCTTTCTGGCACTGCGCACCATACGCAAGGTGTCCCGTTTTTTTTCATTTGATGCACTTAAACTGATTACCCTTGCCATGGTCGTGTCTCGCCTGGACTACGGCAACGCCCTATATGCAGGTATTCCAGCATATAGTCTTCGGCGGTTGCAGCAGGTCCAAAACCAGGCGGCGCGCCTGGTTTTCAAACTCCCTAAATCCCACCATGTCACTCCCCTTTTGAAATCCCTACATTGGCTCCCGGTCTGTGCCCGTGTCCAGTTCAAGCTTGCTTCTATCACTTTTCAGGCTCGACTGGGCACGGCCCCGGCTTTCATTTCATCTGAAATTATCCCCTATGTTCCCGCCAGGGAACTGCGGTCTTCTACCCTATCTCTTCTTACGGTCCCACGGTTCCGGAGGAAGAAATGGGGAGGCTCTAAGTTCGCGACCCTCGCCCCGATCTTCTGGAACTCACTGCCTCTTGAGCTCAGAGCCTCCACCTCGTACCTATTGTTCCGGAAACAGCTCAAGGCACATCTTTTTGCAAAATTCCTCAACTAACTCCCCCTGCTTCTCCCCTCATGTTTAGCTCTCTGTCAGTCTAGCGCCATGAAACCGCTGGTGTACGTGCGCTGTATAAATATTTTTAAATAGAAATAGAAATAGAAATAGTTGAGCCGGACACAGTTTTTCAAGCTACTCGGAAACATGCAACATTAGCCATGTTTGCCATGGGGAAACCTCATACTGCACCTAACCTTTTGGATGAGTTTGATAGGAAGGGCTCTGAATAGCTGCATCCAAGAAATCGCTTGGTTGGTTATGTTTCCACGGATAATGGCAGTAACTATAGTTAAGGCCATGCAGCAAGGTGGCTATTTCAGAGTGCCGTGTTTGGCGCACAGAATTAACATAGTGGTTCAAGATTTCTTGAAAAAAGAAAACACAGTCAGCAAGTTACTGACCACCTGCCGAAGAATCTGCACACATTTCAGCCATTCTTTTAAGGCCCGGAAGGAGCTGAGGAGCATTCAACATGAACGTAGACTGCCAGTCAAAGGACTCATCCAGGAGGTGGCAACACATTGGAACTCAACCTTTTACATGCTTGAGCGTCTGTCTGAGCAGTGGGGGGGGTAATAAATGATTATGTCTATAAACTGGGTTCTACTATGAAAGACATGAGGCTAGAGTTGGAGGAATGGAAGCTAGTTGCAAGCCTGACAGACATGCTTCGTCCTTTTTTGTGTCTTCACATGTGAAGTCAGCAGGGAGGACTGTTCTTTGGGTAAAGCTATCCCATTGTTGATCATGCTAGAGCACCAACTGAAGGCAGTGTCTTCAACTTTCCGAGATGATGCTGAAAAGCAAGACGCATATCAGTTGGCGGAGAGGTTATTAAGCCGCCTAGTTGCCAATGAAAGGCTTAAAAACATACATACAGAACAACATTACATTTGTGCCACTATTCTGGATCCACGGTACAAAAAGGCAGTGGCCAGTAAAGCATTCATTCCTTTTGATGAAGCAGATGTTTCAAAGTACAAACATTGGATAGCTGTGTCAGCCACTCGGTTCGAAAAAGAGCAGCAGAAAATTCAAGGAGCCGGCAGAAGTTCAACTGAATCAGCAGGCCATCCGGCGTCAAGTTCCACTTCTGAATCTGTGGCCGAAGGGAGTCACTTTCCCTCACAGCCGTTAACGACACCAGCAACCGTATCATCATCCTCACCTGCACCAGGCCCAGCCATTATATTGTCGGAAGCGGATTGGCTAACTCATCAAGGGTTTGCTCGTTCCAGTGCTGCAAAGGCCACAGATGGTACGCAAAGTGGAGCAACCGTGGAGAACCTTGAGTCGATCGTGCAGGCCTATCTGGATGACCCAACAGAGGTCTTTGTTAATCAGAACCCATTGCTGTATTGGTATAGGAAAAGGCCTCTATGGCCACTGATCACCTATCTTCCTCTAAATTATTTGTCTTGCCCACTCGCAAGCGTGTCTTCTGATCGTGTTTTCAGCGCTGCTGGTCCCATTGTAACTTCAAAAAGGACCCGCCTCTCGCCCAAAAATGTGGAGAGGTTAACACTGATCAAGATGAATCAGCACTTCATACCACCAGATTACAAAATACGTGAATGCACGCAGGAAGAAGAGGACTCCGACTTAGGTGATGGAGGTTCTTCTCTGTTAGCTGACCTACTCCCATCTCAATTCATAGAGTTTGAGGACGAGCTCTACTTCCCTGACACCGAGGCCTGAAAATGACTTCCTTTTTTTTCGTCCTTATTCACTTTTATTCCTGTGTGTCTTTCTTTGTTTTGCAACTTTTGCCGCAACAAAACTCTCACAACAAGTCCATCAGCAGCACTGTCTTCATCTAATTTTTCTTATTGATTTGAAGGTGCCGCAGTCTGCATTCCTGAGGTTCACAAGTTCACAACTCAAGTGGGACTGAAATTACGGACTGACTACATGCTTGCTGTTTGCTGACAGAGTTACTTCTGAAATTGACAGGAGAGGCTGCCCTGTGGGCCCTCACTTTCCAAAGAAGATGCGGACAAAAAGTAGAACAGGTAATGAACAATTGAGAAGATGGCATGCAGTGGACAGCAATGGCTGTCTGGCTCTGATGAAACCAATTGCTGTTTTTTTTTGTGCATGAAATTAATCATATGTCTTGTCTTAGTTATTATTTAATCTTTTACACAGTATCATGTCTACTACTCTTTTTTTCAACCTAGTTTAATTCAAATTGTACTTCAAATTCAGGGGCCACTGTGTTGCATTTTACAATATGTAAGATGTCCTTGGAGTGAACTCACTTTCCAATATACCATGATGATTGATTAAATAATATATTTGTTTTCTTTACAGTCACTCACTGGGATGGATGGATCATCAGCATCGGTTTACGGAAGAACTATGGCCAATTCTTGAGTGGGAAACACAGATGCTCCGTCCATCACACCCCCTTTTGTACCACATGCAGACGGTCAAGGCAGGCACCACTGAGTGAAGCATCTTGATGTAGCATACCTAGGCTCTTTGACACAGACAGACAAAGCATATCTAGGGTTTAGGGTTCAGTGCGATTCACTAGGGTTTTTGGGTTTAGGCTGGTAGGGTTCCCGCTGAGACTAGGGCTCAGGGCCAAATGCAGGCTCGCTCATAATGAAATGATGTTGGCAAGGTTTTAGGGGGTTTGGCGTTCTTTGGTCTAGAATTGGCAGAATTTTGGCCTTTTCCGGTGTTTTGCGGGCGTGTGTGTTTGGGTGAAATCTAAGTGAAAACTAGTTGTAGACCTTCTTCTTCTTGTTCTTCTTCTTCAAAGAGCGCAGTGGTTCGATTTTGTTCTGCCTTGCTGTGATTCTTGGAAATAGCTGGAACAAGTTTCCAGGTAAGTTTCAAGAGGATCAAAGTAGTGTAAGTGCTGAAAAAAGCATTTTTTTGTGAGCAGCGCAATTTGCCATGTTTTGAATATACCAGTATTGCATGTTTTTGGGGGGCTCTTTGTGGGTGTTCTAGATTTGTGGGGGTGAGTCGCGGGGTCTTGGAGCACTGCTGGGGAGGTCTAATTTTGATTGCAAGTGATTTGAAGAAAATCCATGGTGGAAAAGGGAGGTTTGGGCCTAGTTGCAGACAGCGTTTCGGCACAATTTAAACTGAGGCCTAGCAGTATTGCGTGTTTTTGGGAGGCTGTTTGGGGGGTTCTAGGTTTTTAGGGGAGTCTAGGGGTCTGGGAGCACTGCTGGGAAAGTCTAATTTTGATTGCAAGTGGTTTGAAGGAAACCCATGGTGGGAAAGGGGAGTTAGGGCCTAGCTGCAGAGTGCGTTTGGAGTGATTTGGACTGGTAGGCTGAAATTTTTTTATGTGTCACATTTTCCATTTTTGCTTTTGGCCTGTTTGGGGGTGGAAGAATTGCTGGAAAGGTCTAATATCTGGCGCAAGTGGTTTGGAGAAAATCCACGGTGAAAAAGTTTTTCCATTTTTGGTCACTTGCCTGTTTTTAGGGGGCTGTTTGGGGGGCTTCTAGGTTTTTAGGGTGGGGTTTGGGCTCTGGGAGCACTGCTGGCACAGTCTAATTTTGATTGCATTTGTTTTTAAGGAAATCTATGGTGGAAAAGGGGAGTTAGGGCCTAGCTACAGAGCGCGTTTGGACTGAATTGAAGGTAGGCCCTAAATTTTCCAAGTGTGAGTTTTTGCATTTTTGCCTTTTTGGGGTTGTTCTTTTTTTGCGGGTGGGTTGACGGGTCTGGGGGCATTGCTGGGAAGGTCTAATATCGGGCGCAAGTGGTTTGGAGAAATTCCATGGTGAAAAAGTTTTTCTGTTTTTGTTCACTTGCCTGTTTTTGTGGGGCTGTTTGGGGGGTTCTAGGTTTTTGGGGAGGTCTGGGGGTCTGGGAGCACTGCTGGGACAGTCTAATTTTGATTGCAAGTGGTTTGAAGGAAATCCATGGTGGAAAAAGGAAGTTAGGGCCTAGCTGCAGAGCGCGTTTGGACTGAATTGACGGTAGGCCCTACATTTTGGGGGAGTTTTTGCATTTTTGCTTTTTGCCTGTTTGGGAGTGTTCTACTTTTTTGCGGGTGGGTTACGGGATATGGGGGCATTGCTAGGAAGATCTAATATCGGGTGCAAGTGGTTTGGAGAAAATCCATGGTGAAAAAGTTTCTCCGTTTTTGCTCACTTGCCTGTTTTTGGGGGGTGGTTTGGGGGCTTCTAGGGTTTTGGGGTGGGTTTTGGGGTCTGGGAGCACTGCTGGCACAGTCTAATTTTGATTGCATTTGTTTATAAGAAAATCCATGGTGGAAAAGGGGAGTTAGGGCCTAGCTGCAGAGCCCGTTTGGACTGAATTGAAGGTAGGCCTTAATTTTCTAAGTGTGAGTGTTTGCATTTTTGCCTGTTTGGGGTTGTTCTTTCTTGCGGATGGTTTGACGGGTCTGGGGGCATTGCTGGGAAGGTCTAATAACGGGCCCAAGTGGTTTGAAGAAATTCCATGGTGAAAAAGTTTTTCCGTTCTTGCTCACTTGCCTGTTTTTTGGGGGCTGTTTGGGGGGGTTCTAGGTTTTTGGGGAGGTCTGGGGGTCTGGGAGCATTGCTGGGACAGTCTAATTTTGATTTCAAGTGGTTTGAAGGAAATCCATGGTGGGAAAGGGAAGTTAGGGCCTAGCTGCAGAGCGCGTTTGGACTGAATTGACGGTAGGCCCTAAATTTTGTGTGAGTTTTTGCATTTTTGCTTTTTGCCTGTTTGGGGGTGTTCTACTTTTTTGCTGGGTGGGTTGAGGGGGCAGGGGCATTGCAGGGAAGGTCTAATATCGGGCGCAAGTGGTTTGGAGAAAATCCATGGTGAAAACGTTTTTCCATTTTTGCTCACTTACCTGTTTTGGGGGGGCTGTTTGGGAGGCTTCTTGGTTTTTGGGGGTGGGTTTTGGGGTCTGGGAGCACTGCTCGCACAGTCTAATTTTTATTGCATTTGTTTTTAAGAAAATCCATGGTGGAAAAGGGGAGTTAGGGCCTAGCTGCAGAGCGTGTTTGGACTGAATTGAAGGTAGGCCCTACATTTTCTAAGTGTGAGTTTTTGCATTTTTGCTTTTTGCCTGTTTGGGGGTGTTCTACTTTTTTGTGGGTGGGTTGACGGGTCTGGGGGCATTGCTGGGAAGGTCTAATATCGGGCGCAAGTGGTTTGGAGAAAATCCATGGTGAAAAAGGGGGAGTTAGGGCCAAGGGTTAGGGTTAGAGTTAGGGTTCTAAAATCTCAGTTTACACTTTACTCCTACCTTGAGGAGAGAGATCCGCAAATTTCACCCCCACTTTCGAAATGCAAGGCGCCACCCCCCTTCGGGGAATGGCGTCGTTAGTGGCAGCCAAAGGGCCGACCCAGAGTAGGTTCACTTCCGAGTCAGCTGACCCGGAAGTGGATATGGTGCAAGGACCAATAGGAACGGGGGGCGGCGGAGCGCCCCGGAAGTAGTCGTAGGGCGCGAGGCATAAAAGCCCGCGACCATCTTAGAGGCCCCCTCTTTGTCCGCTGACCGCCCAGGAGTCGGACGTCGCCTAGAGAAGACATCGCGGGACCATTGCGTGGGAGTGAACAGCGAGGGTCAATCCGACTCGTGATCTAGGTTAGCGGGCCGTGCAGTGTGTTGTATGGTTGAGTTTAAACGTTATGCATGCATATCTCTGGATTCAAACGTTTTTGTTGAGGGAACGAACAGGTCGCAGGCATCGCGAGTCACGCGCACGCAGGAAGTAGCTGAACGGGTGTGTGGCAGTCGCGGTGTGATTGGGCCCCCTACGAAATTGCATTAATTCCGGGATGGAATGGGGCAGGGGCTGGGGGGCTCAGGGATCGGGGTCCAGCGGTAATTTTTAAAAATCCTTTTGAGGTCGCCCTCTTGTTATCTTCATACCCAGGGGGGGCGAACGCTGGCGCACTTAGCAACCTGATTCCTCGGGAACAAGCTCAAGCCGCGGCACGGCTTGCCTAAATGCATGTAATATCAGTTAAAGGTTTTAACGTTTGTTTCTTTAAGTGCAGGATGCCGCCGAAGAGGGCACCGAAGGGCAAAGAACCCTCAGCCAAAAATGATGAATACCTCGCCTTTACGGAGCTGCTGGAGTTCACAAGAGAAAAAGGCGTGGATTGGGTGCTAAAGAACATGAGAGAAGGGGCTAGAGCAGATGCGAATTCTCAGGAAGAAAGGGGGAGAGGCAAGAGAGCGAAGCGTACCCCAGAAAAGCTTAAAGGTGCGACAAAAGGCAAACGGTCTAGGCCGGCAGACCCCCAACCAGCATCACCAGGTGAGGAGGAGGTGCTAGAGACAATTAACTTGAATTCAGGCGCAGATAAAGACAAAGACGATACTGAGGGGCAGCACGTGGTGGCTAGGCCCACACAAATAGGGCTCCCCGTCACTCCTGTGGGGGGGGTCTTGTTCGCAGGGTATGTTACCGCCAGTTGTGGCGCAACCGGGTAGCGGAGTTTCTCAAGTGTGGGTGCAACCCGGAGGGGTCGCGCAGTTACCAGTAATGCAATTATATGGGTCGCATGGGCAAGCGATAGGTAACGGCCCCATAAGCTCGATGCTTCCTGCCATGTCCTACCCGACAAACGGGGCCCCCTTAATGCTGAATGCTTACTCAAATTTAGGGTGTCCAACACAGGGCCCAATGGCTAGCACCGTTGTTGATGTGACTGGGTCTCCTAATAGCCAGATACAAGGTGGGGGGCAACCGACAGGTCACCCACTGCTAGCATTCAGCCCGTTAATGTTTGGTTCATCCTCAATGACCCTATCGCCATCCACAGGGATCACCTGGCACGTGCCAGCAGATATGAAAGAAAAGATACTCAGAGGTGAATATGTGGAGGTGTTTGACCTCCTTAATGCAGGGGTGGTGGCAGGAAAACCCAAAAGTGGGAAAGAGGGTGAATATAATCAAAAGAAGTTGTGGGTGGAGTGGTCCATGAAAAATTGGATCACGGGATGTGCTATTTATGCCGCAGTTATATTGGAAAAGTATCCTGTGCTGGGCCCTCAAATGAAGAGCTATATATCCCTGATTCATGGTGCGGCAGCTGAGTTTCCAGGCCAGGGGTGGTTAAAGTATGATAAAATGTTTAGACAGATGAAAGCAGTCCACCCAGGTATATCATGGGACCAGCGGGAGATCAATCTATGGCACACAGTGTTTTATTCCTCCCCCTCAACGTCTAGCACTGCCCCCCCTGCTCAGAGTCAGTCCTTTCGGAGTGACAAAGGCGTCGGCGAGAAAAAACAGGCCTGCTGGCAGTTTAACAGAAATGAGTGTACCAGGGGGGTCTTGTGCAGGTTCAAACACTGCTGTTCGTATTGCGGTGGAACCTCTCATCCTGAAATCAGATGTTTCAAGAAGACTGGAAATCCCAAAGAACAGTCCAGCCATATCACCCCAAAGGGGAAGCCACCTAAAACCTCCGACAAGGCTACCAACTCCCATTAAACGGCACGCCCTCACACACCTCCTCAGTAGGTATGACAACCTCGAGGAGGCTCAATTCCTGCTTCATGGTTTTACGTTTGGCTTCCGTATCCCGTCTTCAGCCCCCCCTTCTAATGTCCCGCCCCGCAATCAAAGCTCGGTGCTGCGAAATATGGAGGCAGCGCGAGACAAAATCATGAAGGAAGTATCCTTGGGACGGGTCGGGGGTCCTTTCAAAGATCCACCTACCCATAACCTGGTTTGCTCGCCGTTGGGATTAGTTCCGAAAAAAGAGGAAGGTAAATTCCGTCTGATTCATAATCTATCAAGCCCCCCAGGGTTATCTGTCAATGATAAGCTAGACCCAGACCTGTGCACAGTGCGGTATACCAAGTTTGACACGGCCATTGAAAAATTGCAGGCACTGGGGGAAGGAGCATTAATGGCTAAAGCTGATATTGAGTCGGCGTTTAGGTTACTGCCTGTTCACCCAGAAGATACAAGGTTGTTGGGTTTCACTTTTGATGGTAACTACTTCGTAGACTTGTGCATGCCTATGGGATGTTCTATTGCCCGTGCAGTTTTCGAGACGTTTGCGAGGTTCTTGGAATGGGCGGTGGAGCAGTTCCTGACCTCAGACAAATCGCATGCAGTAGTGCACTACTTGGATGATTTTTTATTCATGGGTCCCGAGGGTTCCCAGTCATGCAGGAAGACCCTTCTGGGCTTCCAGCACTTGGCTGGAGCGCTGGGGGTGCGATTGGCGGCGGAAAAAACTGAAGGCCCGACTACATGTTTGACCTTTTTGGGCATTGAAATCGATACTACAGCAGGTGTGTGCAGGTTGCCAAAGACTAAAGTAGATGCCTTCAAGGCCGCAATTGATAGCTGCCTAGGAGCAAGGAAGGTAACCTTACACCAGTTACAAGTTCTATTGGGTCAACTGAACTTTGCCCTGCGGGTCATACCAATGGGCAGGGCTTTCTCCAGGAGTATAGCGAGGGCAATGTCCGGGCTGCGGGCAAAACACCACAGGGTGAGGCTTTCAGCCGAGGTGAGAGAGGACCTACTGATTTGGAAATGTTTTTTGCAAGAATTCAATGGCACGGTGTTGTGGCGGGCAGCCAGCACCTCAAACGCTGACCTTGAGCTATTCACTGATGCTGCAGGGAGTATTGGCTTCGGGGCGATTTTGGGCCCTAAATGGTGCATGCAGCACTGGCCAGACGAATGGATAGAGCGAGGTCTGACCCATAACATTTCTTTTCTAGAGTTATTCCCCATAGTAGTAGCTTTGCACTTGTGGGGGGATATGCTTGCAAACAGGCGTATTATATTCTGGTCGGACAGCATGTCAGTAGTCATGGTGATTAATAACCAGAGAGCAACCTGCACTTGGGTGCTCAGGCTGTTGAAAGAGTTAGTATTGCAGTGCCTGAGCCACAATGTCCATTTCACTGCTAGACATGTTCCAGGTGTTGAGAACAAAGCGGCTGATGCATTGTCTCGTTTTAAGTTGACAGAATTCCGGGCACATTGGCCGCAAGCAGAGACGACAATGACAGCCTTCCCAGCGGAGCTATGGAAGTTTGGTGCTCCACGGCTGCCGAGTTGATATCTGCATCCTTGGCCCCCAAGACTAAGAGTATGTATCAAAGTCCTGGGATTGTTATACGGCATACTTAAGGGGGGCGGGCCTAGTGGACGCCTTTGTGCCTCAGAGCGTCTTAGGTTTCATAGTACAACAAAAAGAGAAGGGGAAATCAGTGGCATTCATGAAAAGACAGTTATCGGCATTGGCATTCTATGCAGGTCTACAGGGAGTTTCGGACCCGACAAAGGATCAGAGGGTAAGAAGAGCAATGAGAGGTTGGGATCGCTTGACACCAGGGGAAAAAAATTCCAGAAGACCTATAGACGTAGGGAAGTTGGTTAAAATCTTGGAGGCACTGCCGCTCGTTTGCTTTTCCCCATATGAGACGCAATTATTCCGGGTGGCCTATGCCTTAGCCTTTTGCGGAGCATTGCGGATCTCCGAATTACTCCCAGCGTCTAAGACAGATAGAGAGGGGGGCCTAAGGTGCTCGGACATAATTGAGTCGGAACATGTCCTGAAACTTAGAGTTCGTAGATCGAAGACGGACCCTTTGGGTAAAGGGGCTTGGTTACAATTGGGTAGAGTAGAGGGGGAGCCCTTCTGTCCAGTTAACCTACTGAGGGGATTCATCCAAGTCAGGCCTCAGGGAGCGGATGATAGATTGTTAGTTCACGAGAGTGGTCTACCCCTTACCAGGTTCCAGTTCACACGAGTAGTTAAAATGACCCTGGCAAAGATCGGAGTTGATCCTACCGACTTTACATCCCATTCGTTCCGAATTGGAGCAGCGACAACAGCTGCTGGCCTAGGCCTGCCCGAACATGCAATTAGGAGATTGGGTCACTGGAAATCAGCGTGTTATGAACGTTATGTCCGCCCGCAATTAGTTTAACAAGTCTGTATCATTAACCTTCCGTTCCCTTCTGCCTAGGTTCATTCTCACCGTATTTCTTAATGTTTACTATAGGTACCTCCCCTAAGAGAATCTAACTATGTTGGTGTGGTCACTCCTTCATTCGCAGGGCGGGGGCGCATTTCGAAAAGACGCTCAAAGACAGGGTGAACATGATGCAAGGTTGTGATCATCATTGGGTGGGCATAGGCGGGCAGCGCCTAGCGGACGTCTCGAGGGATGTTAAGGTGGCTTTGGCCAGAGGCATGCCTTATCCGGATGTATTTGTGTTGCACTGCGGAGGCAACAATATGATTCCGGGCGGAAGGAGAGAAGTGAAGGAGTCCCTGTTCTCTACTTTAGCAGCGGTCAAAAGCATTTTTTCGGAAGCCATAGTAATGTGGTCAGAAGTCATCCCGAGGCTCGTTTGGTCGCGGGGCGCACCTATGAAAGCAGTGAACAAATCTATCAAAAGGTTGAACCAGTCAGTGGCGGAAATCCTCCAAAAATCTAGTATTAGAACTATTCGTCACAAGTTGATACAGACGACCAGGCCGGAGTTATACGCGGAGGATGGAGTGCACCTGTCTGAGGCGGGCACGGAGATATTTATAGAAACAGTCCTAGGGGCCATCTTCGAAGCTCTCGAGCGCGGGGGGGGAGGTCGAGTCCGCCAGTAAGCGCCTCGCCCTGTGGCGGGGTTCCGGACAAGAATACCACGGGAACTTCTTGTCTAGTGACAGTTTTTACCTCTGAACAGGTTTTCTAAATCATTCTGGACTCTGGGCTGGCGGGAGAGTTGGGGCTGACCTGCTGGTGGCTTTGGCTCTTCAGCCCTACCCCGGAGGCCGCTGGTTGCCCAAGTGGGGGCACATTACTCACCTGCGGCTCTGTTGACCGGAAGGGGGTTAACGTAAAGAGAGCAGGTGATCTGGGTTGTGGCCTGCTGGCGCAACCCTGAAGTCAAATCAAAGGCCCATTGGAGAATGGGCGGTAAATGAGTGTATATTGTATGGGGAGGGGGAGAATGCACTTTGTATGCCATCTATGCAAGGCGCCACCCCCCTTCGGGGAATGGCGTCGTTAGTGGCAGCCAAAGGGCCGACCCAGAGTAGGTTCACTTCCGAGTCAGCCGACCCGGAAGTGGATATGGTGCAAGGACCAATAGGAACGGGGGGCGGCGGAGCGCCCCGGAAGTAGTCGTAGGGCGCGAGGCATAAAAGCCCGCGACCATCTTAGAGGCCCCCTCTTTGTCAGCTGACCGCCCAGGAGTCGGACGTCGCCTAGAGAAGACACCCACCCACCCATCCCTATAATAAGGATTTCAGGCAGGGCAGTAGCGGGGTTCCGGACAAGAATACCACGGGAACTTCTTGTCTAGTGACAGTTTTTACCTCTGAACAGGTTTTCTAAATCATTCTGGACTCTGGGCTGGCGGGAGAGTTTGGGCTGACCTGCTGGTGGCCTTGGCTCTTCAACCCTACCCCGGAGGCCGCTGGTTGCCCAAGTGGGGGCACATTACTCACCTGCGGCTCTGTTGACCGGAAGGGGGTTAACGTAAAGAGAGCAGGTGATCTGGGTTGTGGCCTGCTGGCGCAACCCTGAAGTCAAATCAAAGGCCCATTGGAGAATGGGCGGTAAATGAGTGTATATTGTATATAATTGCAAGTTTATTCTTAAATACGTTGATGGAATATTTTACTAATAAATAAAGAAATGGGGGGGTCAATGAAGTAATTGACCTGTGAACTTAATTTTTAATAAACAAGCACACTGCAGAAAATCAAGCAAGACTCCCGAGTTTGATGTTGAATTGGGGCCTTGTAAAGCATGCAGTGGGGAGAATGCACTTTGTATGCCATCTATGATGCTTGTATGCTTTGTAATGCTGTCGACTCTGAAACTGAGAGTGTTATATTTACCTTATATTTTTTTCTCTGTGGTGTTTTAATATCACTTCCTGTTTTTCCATCAACAATTACAGGCCGGCTTTTACCCTGTGCAATGGCAAAAAGGATGACCTCAGGCTTAGTGACCCGCAATTCAGCATCCGCCAGGCAGGCAGTGGACAAGGTGTCTTCTGGTCCACAACATTGATCGGTGGAGCGTTTGATGGAATGGGGGAGTAGCGCAAAAAAGAGGAATGGCTGGATGCATGCAACTTCCCAAATTCAACAGGACAACTACAACAACATACAGTTACAGTATCCATCTTCATTTCTACTTATCTTTTAAGTAATGTTATTGCTGTGAACTTCTGTGAGTGTGACTCTGTGCATTTTGTTTGCTCTCTGCTTCAATGCATCCCGCCAGCCATTGCATACTTTTTTCTTTGCTATTTTTTAAACTAATTTAATGTACTAAGTGGTTCTTCTCTCTGAGGGCAGATAGGCAAGTGAAATTGCGTAATTACTGCAGCCCTGTACTGTCACATTGTTTCTTCATAGGTAGTACATTGTAGAAAGTTCTACTTACTTTACAGTAACCTATCCATTTAGCAAACAACTTCATGCATGCAGTAGTGCATGCACTTCCTTTATGTCCCTTAAAAGATTCATGGATAGTTTTGTATCCAAAGATTTGTTTATCTTCATTTGCTGTTTGTCCTTGCTGTGTTTCTTTTCCTCTCTCCACAAAACTTTCCACACAAACCCCATTCCCATCCAAGTTTCAAACCCTAACCCTCTTCCCCGGGCTGTGTAGTTTTCATTGAGGTGTGAGTAAATAACAACAATAATTACACACACTTGCCGGGGAGGATAAGGTCAAAGCAACAGAAAATCAATTTCAAGGCTGGGGAAGGAATCCGAGGAGATAATCTTACTCAGCTTTACACAGACCCAGGACTATTTGAAAATCAAATCTGATTTTCATGGGCGCCATCAACTGTATTGATCATCAAGAACATCCTCCTCCTACACGTGGCGAATGATTACGCTGCTGTGTCCTTCACCTTCAGTACTATTTCTTGTAGTAGTCAAAGCCAAACTCCACGCAACTAGTATACTTTGGAAACGTTAGCATTTTTTAGGCTAAATTATGGCACTGTTCTTGTGCACTATGCTATCTATCGTACTGTTGTAATGATCCGCTCAGGCCACTCAAGGTTTTTTTTTTCATATGCTGGAACTGCCACTGTGTACCACCACTACTACCACCACAACGATACCATTATATCCGCCCAGGATTGTCAACCTTCATCGCCAGTTGCCATGCAGCCAGCCCTGTGCCTAGCCCTAGGCCTAATCTCAAACACAAATCACAGGTAAGATAAGCGTTTGGGGGGGTGGAAGAATAATGGAGTAGGAGGATAGAGGAGAGACTGACGGTAGTACTACTAAAGTAGTAGGACAATTGAATTCACTAACTCTGTGAGTGGCACTTACTTTTGTAAACATTTGGGCGATTACTTAGACAACTTGAATCAAGCAGCCAGTTAAGTTTCAAGAAAACAAACGAACAGTTAACCCCCCCGCCTACGCGTATGCAATGTTTAAGTAAATAATTATTTCAATCCATAACAAAAAAAACTATCCTGCAAGGCCCGACCCCTCCCTAACCCAAAGAATGTCTGTGAAAAAGTCCCCAAAGTCCAAGAATAAAACCAACTCCCAATTCCCACCCCCCAAAAATCTTTAAAAAAGGGGCAAGGGACAGTCTCTCCTGCTCTACAGCCTCCGGCGGTGTCCTTTGGCCAGGTGGGCCTGTTGCTCCCTGCTCCCTGCTCCCTGCGGAGGTTCTTCTTGAGTAGGCTCTTCATTCCCTTCATCTCCTGCTCAAGGTTGGATACCCTGAGGGTTAGGCGGTGGATGCGGGCCTTGCACCTGCTGTTGGGGGCAGCTGATTTTTTGGCTGCTTGGCGGTGGCGGGTGGCTGCGGTAACTGACAAAAGCGACTAGGTTGTTCCTAAAAGAGGAAAGAAGGGAAACATGAGGTCACAGGAAGGGCAGGGGTAGTGCTCAGTGGAGTGCTACCCTGGGTATCCAATTTGTTGGATTTAATGGCCTCACACACCCTTGCGAGTGTCATGCTTCATCATAGGCATTGCTCCTTATTGGGCAGGCGGTGCAATGCCCAACGGGCTCACCTCAAAGAGGGGCTCTTTGGCGGAGATCTTTTATCCAACTGCCTATGGGTGAAGTGCGGGTGAGGGGCCAGTAGGGAAGGGATAGTGTAGATGAGTGGGTTTAAAATGTGGCACAAGGTACCGGAGATCAATTTATTCTGGTGGCTGCGGTACCACAGCTCCGTACCACTGAAGGCTTGTGCTGACTGGCTGACCCAGGGAGCGTGGAGGAGGATGCAGCTGTCACCGTGGATGTTGTGGTGGTCTGCGACTGCGTGTCCTACTCCTGCTGGGCCACCAGCCGCCGATATTTGGCGACAATCGCCTCCAGCTTCCTTTGCCGGGCCCGTCTAGCCAGCTCCTTCCGTGTCAGTTTCGAAGGAGCATCTATATGAAGAAAGAAAGACATACTGTAACCAATGTTTTTTAAGATTAACACAAAATAATTCACAGAAAGTTGTGTCACAGTAGAACTAGCAACTTGAAAGCACAGTACATAACATTTGTGGCATGTAACTATCTAACCTCCCACTTCATCAGCCTCTTCTCTAACATTAGTTGGAGTTTCAGGAATCTATTCTACGATCACTATATGGACTCACTACATTAGAGTCGACTATGACAGTACACCAGTCTTATTCTTCTTCTTCTCTGTTGTTTAGCGAAATTGGTACGTAAACTTCTGGAAGCCGGCATAATGCCAGTGCAGTCAACTTGCACCCGAGAAAAACAGACGCAAGCCATGATGACACAGACTTGCGTTACAGTACCAGTCCAGTACCCTTACTTTTCTATTATGGGTGGCACTGAGAATACTCTGTTACAAGGGCTACTGCTTAATTAATGTAACTTTCACCCTACAGTACCAATAAATACTAGAAAAGGAAAATGAAGATAAATAATATGATTATCTATCCCTTCACAGTATATTTGCTTACATATGGGATAACTTTAGGTGCTTTGTTTTTTATTGAGTGAACACTGATAGGCCACACATGAATGACAGAGTTGTACTAAAATTATTAACAGATGTAGTGAGGGGCCCCCGTAATCGCCGGATATATGCTGTGCTTGCAATACAAACTACTACTACTGTTCATGGTAGTATTCGGAAAAATTACAACTTCTTTTCCTTGCCTTTGCTACACTGGAACGGACGTGCAGGTGTGGTGTTACATGCTCTTTAAAGTAACACTTACTTCATCCAGTGACCGTCTATTTTGTCTACATACACATATGCTATCTATGAGTCAGATAGTACCATGATCCAGGCATCCATCCATTCAAAGTAAATGTCTCAACTGGACAAACCTTAGTTTTTCTCATGGAAAAACAACATTTTCATTTTATTTTGGAAACCGCAAGCCACGCATCCGTGCATGACTTGCATTTGAATTTGAGCCAAAGGATATATTGCGCACACATACAGTTTCTGTTTCACCCACCCAGGCAGTCATCTTCCCTTTCTCCTTCCACCGATCCTTGCTTCATCCTTCAACCGGCCATGCATCATATTCCCAGCCACCTCGGGCAGCATTCAAAAACAAGTATTATTCTTTGCCAGTCATCATTACTTTTAACTCGCTCGTCCTTCCACACTTACTTACACCCTTCTTTCCCTTTTCGTTCATCCCATCCATCAAGTTCATCTCTGATCTGACTTGGCTTCTCGATAAAACTTTCACAGCTGAGTTGAAGTCAATTTAGAGGAGACTACTCCCTGGTTGATAAAAACTTAGTTCTAAATGTGTAAAACTTCTTAACAGTAAAGTATAATTGTACTGTACAACATATACACCCATGCAGAGAGCACACTCTGCAGTCTGCAATCTCTAAAAGTAAGGAATATAATAGCTTACCACTGCCTGCCGCTCCCGTGGCATCCCCCACAGCAGTTCCCGCTGGCTGTTGCACCACCTCCACCCCAGGAGTGCCCACCTCCGCGCTGGCCCCCGCAGTGGTGGATGGCTGTGCTGATGTTCCGCCTAGAAAATGCATTTCAGATTCTTGGATGCCATATACACCACTCCCTAGTATTTTGTCTAGGAATGAAAAAATGTTACTACGACTACACAAACAAATTTAATAATTTGTGACTCTCTAGTCTAAACTACAAATTGCCCTTTTTTCAGGGAAGGGTGTTTTTTAGTTATGCTTAGCCGTAACATGTCTTGCTACACTTTTTGGAACAACCAATGAATGCTTGCTTTTTAACACGCACCATTTTTCTCATAACAGACAGAAGCTTCCCTTCTAAGAACAAGAGCAAGATCAGATCATCATCACTTGGACGGAGTCATCAACGAATTAGCACCACAAAGAAGACTTGAAGTTCCAACCAGGTGAGGGTTCACCCACAATTAATGTGTGAAATCACTAATCACTTTTCAATTTTCAATCCACCATTTATGTTGTATGATGAACTTGATTTTAATAAATGTTTTTACTTTTAATAAAGCTTTAAAACTTACATAGACTCTGTGGTTTTTGGTCATGAGTGAGTGAGCGAAAGGGTTTGCAATTTGCAAGCATGAGTCCGTGGCTCTGATAGGTCGGAACTCTGACTCCGTAGTCTTATGTCCTGGGTTGTATAATCATTGGGGATCAATCATCCATGAATTCGGGAGCTAAATGACTCTGACACACTAGCTAGTCAGTTAGGAGATTGGGGGTTCAAATTCTGTTATGACTGAGGTATGTGGAAAGTCTAACTGCGCCTATTATAATTGATAAACAATGCACTATTTTGTGTCCATAGTTCTGTTTGTGCAGAATAGTCCCTGCAACAGTAGTAGTATGGATTGTCCTCCTATCCAATCAAAAAGTAAATTAGTACCTTATTCTTTCTTGGTGGCCATTGACATTTTATTGTTGGGAATTGTCAAAGCATAAACATTTAGAAGACTTCAAAGGACATTATGGACAACCCAGAGGACTACACTCAGTGCATAGAGCTATTGCTGAATAGAATGGGAGTTTTGTTTAACACCTTTTGCCAACTGTGCAAGCTTAGTTAGCTACACAGACAGACTAATAATAATTAAGTAGTACCACAGGGAGTCATAGTAGAGGCAGGATAAGAATTTAGAAACAGTCTACAAGAAGATCAAAGACGATTTAGGAAAAAAAGGTGCTGTAAAAGATAGGGAAGTATAATTATTAATATTAACAGGAAAACTTACTGGGGCCAGCAGAGGAGCCCCCGCCGGACCGATCCTGGACTTCCTGATCTTGTCCCTTCTCCGCCAGCGCCGTTACCTCCTCCTGTGTCCACTTGCCCCTGGGGATGCTGATGTACAACATGAAAGAAAGACACAAACATGGATGATTGTTGTCAACCAAATCAAACATTTAAAAAAAACAATAACAAATTATCTCGGGGAAATAGACAACAATTGCACTACATTTATTGACCTATCTGATGTGGTCTACTAGGATATTAATATTGCTGGATTCGCGGACCGTCTACTTGTAAAGTAATGTAACTCACTAAACCATCTACAAAAAGGTCGACTAGGACTGGCAGGCAGCACTCCGCAGGACGCGAAGTGACAGACACAGTCCATCGTGATTGCAGACCAGTGAGAACACTAAAATGTTTCCTACTAAATAACCAGTCATAATATTCTCAAACTGTCAATCCACCACCACTAGCTCTTCTTAGTGGCAGGAGTACAAAGGAAGGACTGGACTTGAGTATCTAGGGGCAGATTTATAAGCCCCTTGCGGCTCTTTTGCTCCGTCGTTGCGTGACTTTTGTGACGCAGCGGCAGCGCAAAAGAGGCGCCATTGTGAGAGGTATATTAACAACGTGACGCATCTGGGAGATGCATCACATTGTAAAGCCCTGCGCAATCAGGGGGCGTTCCGGCGCAAGGGAGGACGTTCCTGCGCAGGAACGCCTCCTAAAAGTGGGTGAGTGAAATCTCAATATTTCACTCAGTCACTTTTAGGCCAATGCTGCGTCAAAACCCTGCGCCTGCTTGAAGCAGACGTACGGCTTGACGCAGTATTGGGGAGATAGGGCACACCAGAGCATTGCTGGAGCTGCGTCGTGCTTGCGACGCAACTCCAGCAAGGCGCCTCCTTTACGGCACAGATACGTGACGCATCTGTGTCATTTTTGCCCCATGGTGCGCAGCATTGTAATGGTGGTGGAGGCGTGGCGCACAATTACTGGCGCATCCCTGCTTATTTGCAGGGATGCGCCTGTAAATGTAAATCTGCCCCTTAGTGTCTAGCATTACGCAGGTCTGTAAAGTACACTCACATAATCACTCAGGCCAATGAAATGAGCACAAAATCGAAAACAAGTAAGCATAGTAGCACCGCCACTGTAGCACCTGCAATGCAATCACAGAAGATTTTGAAACATAATTTACCTACAATGTAATCAGCAGTTATATTGCTCTTCGGAAAAAACAAACATTTGCAATATGATAACAGAGAGCAGGAAAAAACAGAGTAGTGATTAAATAGCTACTACTACTCACCAAACCGAAGGATCTCGATGCCTAGAAGTTCGAGCAGGTCGTGTTCACGGTCCAGGATGTCGGATCACCAGTGGGTGGCCTGGCTGTACGTGCGCCGGACCCGAGACTGCCGATACATGGCCCGGCACACCTTCCCCTAAAGCTGCTGACGCTCCCGGAGCCCGTACCCTCCAGCGATCCTGTCGCCTGCCGCGATGGTCTTGGGGAGGCGGCGCTGGCCTTAAAAAATCAGTGCAGCCACCTCCTCCGCGCTAAAGATTTCCCTGGTTATGACTTGCTCCCCCCTCAATCGCCCGCATGGGAGCCGGGTACGAGGTGCAGGACCCTTCCCCTGGTCCTTCCCGGCTCCCTTTGCCATGGTCCTGGACAGGAATGGAAATAATAAATAGGAAAGAGAATAGGGAAAAAGTAAATAAAAGAAGAGGTAAAAAAAATTAGTTTTAAAGTAATCAAAGAAGAAAAAAACACAAAATATAGATCTAGACAGATAGAGAGGTAGATAATGAGCAAAAAAGAGAAAAAAAAGTTCAAAGAAACAAAGAAATGAAAAGATTAAAAGAGGATAGAAAAGTCAGGCCCAGAACCATAGCAATGAAGAAAAACAAGATGGCCGCGCCCACTGAGGACCGTGTGGGTAAGTTTGCGCGATATTTCCCCTGCGAGCACGCAAAGACACGCGCAAACTTGTAATAGCGTGCCGCACACAACGCGAGATTGCCAATAGCGCCCGGAAATGGAAATACGCAACGCGCAGAAGATGGCCGCGCCCATGTTCGACCGCATGGGTAACTTCGTGGTCAGTGCGCTGCAAGCGGCCCACAAATATGCAAAAAAAACAGCGAACACGCAAATAAATAAATTCGCAAATTCGCACGAATTTGCGAATTTTGCAGATCGCTAATTCGCTTTTGCATGAATTCGTGGACCGCAAATTCGCAAACTTCGCCCATACTTACAACAAACTAGAAAAAAGAAAAGGCAGTGTATGTGACAGTTTTATATAAATAAGTATACATAAGAGTCAGTGATTGTATGAGTGACTGTATGGATAACTGTATACTTGTAATAGTGATTTTATAACACACTAAGTATGAGTTACTATCTATATGAATAAATGAAGTGGTGTTTGTATAAGTGTGTAGCTGAGTAAATGTAATTATGTTCCAGTGTTTGCATACATGAGTAGGATGACTGCATAAGTAAATAGGCGTGTAATGTAGATATAGGTTTATAAGCATTTTGATAGTGTTCTGTTGTTCATTGACAGCATGTATGAGTGAATCTATAGGTAAGTGATTAGATGTGTGTGTAGATCTAGGAATCACTGAGTGGGTTTTTAGAAACTTGTATTGGTGTGTCAATGGATTCAAATTTGGTACACTGTATTTTACAGTGAGTGATGAAAGGTTATACTAGTGTATAATGAGGTGTATCTGATTGTCACATGGATGATGTCATCAGTGATGTCATTTGAGATGTCATCAGTGATGTCATCAGTGATGTCACTGACCATGTCATGAGTGATGTAATGTGTGACATCATCAGCAGTGGATTGCGGGCGCCCAAGGTATAGTTAGTACAACTAACTATAACGGAGGAATTTCAATGGTTTTGTACAAGTGAAATGTCCAGCTAACTATAACACCCCTAAAACCTATGGTTTTTTAGTGAATTTCTAAGGTTTTTTAAATGCTAATCCCTAAATATAACATGTCTGAAACCTACAGTTTTTTCAGTGAATTTCAAAGGTTTTTTAAGTCGTAATTCCTAACTATTACAGGTCTGAAACTGATGTTTTTTTCTGTGAATTTCAAAGGTTTTTTTCGATGATAATTTTTAAATGTATTTATTGTTATATTTTTTTTCAGATTGTTTTACTACATTTTTTTATCTATTTATTTTTAGATATATTATTTTTTAAATTACATTACACATATTTAATAACAATATATTTTTTTAAAATTTAAAATATATATTTTTTAAATTATTTTATATTCTTTGAAATATATTGCTGTGACTGTTATCCTAAAGGCCGGGGCTTCGGAGCGCTTTTAACATTTTCACAGTGGGATGGAAGAAGCCTGTTCATATACCACATGGCGCTCAGTGTGCCTTGTACACACTTGGTGTGTTTAGCTATATATTGCACAATAGCAATAACTTGTTTTTTTGTTTTTCTGCGATTGCCAAGGCCTCAGGCAGTGTTGTGTTTTATTTAGGTATGTCCTTGGCCCGACCCAGAACAGTAGGGTCCAACTTCGAAAATATATTGTCTTCTTATAATGGCCAGTATGTGGAGAGATCGGCATCAGTAAGGAGTATTTTTCGGCATCTCTAGGAGAAAGTGATATGTCTGAACAGACGGCACACTCATGAATAGGAGTGACCCGACATTGGATAATTTTGTTCATTATTTGGCCTACACATAGTGATTATAAGAGGAGTACTTCCCTTACCATCAGACCCACCCGCCAGGGTGCGTTTCCGAAAAGTTTCTCAAAATTGGTGGAATTGAAAAGTACGCACTCAACTGCCCTAGTACTGATGAGGCCAACAAGTAGAGTGGTTGAAACATGTCGGCATACATGTTAAGACACCATATAAAATCGAAATGAAATGTAAAATAAATAGGGAAAGCCTAATATATGAAAAGGGTTTGAATGAACAAAACCTTAAGGCTTTTCCAAGGATGGTGATCTAAAAGCAATGCACTTGATTTATAATGTGTGAGGTGCGTCCTAATATAGAACAAGGGTGAAGAGAGCAAGACAGTTCTTCACATTTGTGTTTCTGTTATATGTATAAATGTAAATAAGTGTCTATATATGTTGTATCAAAGTATTTGTGTGTGTATTGATTTTGAAAATATGATGTTTTCTTCATAATGAAATGCAACACAGATTAATCTGAACTGAAAATAGGTGGACGTATATTGTTTGTTCTTTTGACTGCAGATATTGGAAATATATGAGATTTATTGAGGAAGATTTATTTTGATAGGAAGAGTTTAAATTAATTTTCTCTTCATCTTACTGTTTAGTATTTCTAACTATCCAGAGGCATTGTTTTTTGTTCTGACTATAATAAGGCAGCAGTTTTTGTGTCTATGTAAGCAGATGTACTTTATTTTTAAAATCCTCTTTCAGGGAGGTGAACGACTACTGACTGCAGGGTCATAAGAACTGACGTAATCTTGGCGGCACAAGCCAGCACTGTGTGTCCTTGGGCAGTTCTGCTTAATCCCTCTGCCTCCCACTTTATTCTGACAATATTAGGATGACCCAGAGGTTATCTATGCTATATCTACACTGTTAAAAAAAAAAACATGGGCGGTGAAACTATCGCAGGCAAAACATGCGTTTGATGTTCAACAAGGGTTCATGAAAAGGAATGATGTGGTCACGGAAACTCACTGACTAGTAACAAAAGCGAAATAGCGACGCGTGCATCCACGCACACCCCGGACGGGGCTACCTGTGGTGTGTGGGGAACATGGGGTGCATTAAAAGGCCTTCTACAAGGCACGGATTTTAGGAAGGAGGCGTGATAAGCATTGGGCCACAGCCAAAGAGTTGAAGAAGTTCATGGTAGCAACCCTGGTGGAAACAACCAGCTCCACCCCTGCAAAGGGGTGAGGGGCTAAGAGGGGGGTTGGTGTGGGTGGGAGGGTGGCGCTAGTGCAACCAGGTTTCAGCCCCCCTGGTGTACGTCGTGCGCTCCTGAGGTACCAGGAAGGCCTGCTTGGAGTATGAGGTCATTGGGAGGACATGTGGCTTGGTTGTAGTTATGACACACAGGTGTTGCGTCGACTCTCTCTTGTGATTTTACACTATGTGACTGTCACGTTGTAAGTAAGGTGCACCGCACCAGTTCAACTGTAATGTGTGACTGTGTGATGTCAGGCACTATGTATACGATATTTGTATAGCGAGCACCTAACCAAGGTCAAGGGAGAGCTGTACAGGGTCACAGGCAAAGTCTTCCAGTTACTGGGGGGAGCTCAGAAACAGACCATCCTTAGGAGAGGCTGCTCCTCACCCCCTTACTACACGGGAACAGAGCTGGGGCAGTGGGGTGTGGGGGAGAGACTGCATAGATAGAAAGGTCTGTTGCCTCGCTCCATCTTTCATGCTCTTCCTCGTCTGAAGTCTGAGAGCCACCTGCCCCACTGAGCTCCTCGTCCTGACAGGACGGGCGATGTGTGAGGTTCATCTTCCTAATACAGCGAGAATGTGTGAGGGTGTGGTGAAATGCATCCTATGCAGCTCGAAGTCCACAAGATCTAATGATGATGGTCATTCCAGTGGGCTGGAGCCGAGACTGGGAATGTCCTGCCACATAGCCTTTCTTTCCTAAACTAAAGGACCACTAGCTACTAAGCCCCAGTTGGTGGTAAGAAGGGTCGCAGATCAGTAGATGAAATCATTGCCAGAATCTGGTGCAGCCTCTCCTGGTCAGTTTTACAGATCACGGACAGCACTGTCCCTTTATTGGGCAGTGAGAATGTCGGATTCTGTGAGGTTACAATTCAGTTCTGGTCCGTCACACACCTCCCCCAAGGAATGTGAATAGGGCATGACTAGTAGTGTCCTAATGCACATAAAGTGTCTCTCTTCAGTTCCTTGGGCAGTGAAAATGCTTGAGCAATTGGGGTTACATTTATATTGTAGATCTGTTTGATCAAAGTGTTATAACCAGTAGGATACAAACAAAGGATGGTTGGGATGCTTGAATTAATCTCAGCCATTAGGGATGACTCTGGCGCGTCCCAGTACATCCTTATTTTACACACCATGTCATCTCAGACGTATGCAAATCAGTGCTGACCCTCCTATAATGAAAACTAGAGCCCTATCAGAAGTCAAAGCAGCCTGGCAATTTTATCGCGTAACCCCCGGGGTGTGTAGAACTGCTGCTTTTGTGACTGGGGGCTGCTTTTGCAGCACCACAGCGAAATCGTCCCAAGTAACAAAACATGCCCCCACTGCTGTAAAACCAGCCCCCACCCTTCCAGCCACCTGGGGAAACGCCTGATGCCTGGTACCACCAGTCCGGCCCAGATGAGAACAACAGCCCAGCCCAAACTGCCAGGCCAGGGCCAGAGCACTTCAGTGGACAGGTACCCCGTTAAACTGCCAGGGGTGCTCACACACAATACACAGTAACAATGATAGTCAAAACAAAAATTTTAAAAAATCAGTTCAGTAGGACTTAAAGATTTCTTTTTCTTATATTCAAAATCTTCATACAAAGCGTAGCCAACGCGTTTCGTCCAGAGGACTTCTTCAGGGTTACAACAAACAAATATACAAAAATACACATATTATACAAAACTATTTACAAATAAAAAGCACAGTTCATCAAACATCATAATTGCAAATACATGATATACATACAACTGGATTCATAAACATGATTTGCCTACTTAAAGGATTTGTAGTCTAACGTCTATTTATGGCGAAAAAAAGGAAGAATGACAGTAAATGTTTTCAGAGGGATTAGATGAGGGAAAGAGATCTAAGATAAGCAAAATAGTTGGTGCACTCAAGGAGTATATCCGATTTATGGCCTTTTGAGTAAAATCAATGTTATTGTGCATCGGACCATTTATATCTCTAATTTTATAGGGAGATCTAAACTGAAGAAAGGGAGAATCATTACATTTCTATATTCCGACTTAGTCTAAACATAGTCTAAAAATAGAAATAGGTTCAGTAAATTCAGGGCCTTGTCTTACCGAAAGATATGGAGATTATGTCAAATGTATTTCAGGAACATGATATTCAGAGCTTCCAATATGCGTGGCAATAATGGCCTATTATGAGAAGAAGTACAACATTTATTTTATTTTTATTTCCCGCAGTTATTGATGTGCTGCTGTTAAGTTATATACAAATGCACTACATACCTTATTTTAAATAGAATAGGTCAATACTTCAATTTAAGTATTCATCTTTATTGACAGTCAGGCAGGATAGTTTGGAATGGTGCTGATGTTCGCAACCAATTTCTATGGCATCTGTATTGGCCTTGATTCAAAAGTCAAGATAATAAGTATGTTAGATCCCATGCTTGCAATTAGCATAGATCAAAGATAACTATATATTGTGCAGACAGAGCCAATTTCACTTGAACATAAGGTTAGCGAGAAGCAGGCCATGGTATTTCCCCATTATCTATACTAGATACCTGGAGCCATATTAGCTAATGGTCAACCTGCCTCCCTAATGCATATCACAGTAACTCAAAGTGGTTATTTACATTGCTTAATTGCAAATACAAGGCCCAGCGTGAGTTGGTTAAATACAATGCTTCGTCTGCAAACAATAAAAGGTTCAAATAGGAATGACCTCCATAGTATATGTAAAGGCATTTCGCTATTGGAGGCAGCCATTCTCAAACACAATTATACCCCAAAATAAGGTTAATCTGAAATTAATGATATGAGCAGGGGCCCAACGCAGATCGATTGCATAATCTACTTTATATTTGTCCCACAGATAATATAAATGGGAACTACAGCGTTACGCAGTAAAATGTATACTTTATATTTGGCCCACAGATAATATGAATGGGAACTATGTATGTTACACACAGACAGTCTTTAAGGTTACACCAAAGCAGATCACCCTGTGCAGAGCTGGATGTTTTCTGCTAGTTAGTGCTCAGCTGCTTGGAATGTTAACCTAGACAAGGAAATTTGGTGTTCGGAGTGTAGTGGAACGTGGACGCAAACATGTCACCCCAGCCAGTGGGGAAGATTGCGGCAATGTAGCTTGTTTCATTCCCTCGTAAGCATAGGAGGAGTGGGCTGGCCCGGCATACGCCAGGCCAGTGTAGGGGTTTGAATAAAAAGCACGTTACCCTGGGCGTGGTTCTCTTCGGGAATGCCCAACGTCCCTGCCAGGGCGGCATCTCTCACCCCGCCACGAGGCCGGCGCAGTTAGTGGTGTTGCCAGCAATCCTGTGTGCCTGCTGCACCCGGGCCGCTGGTCCCCGAACCAGTCGGGCCCGCCTCTGCGCAAGCAGGCCTTAATGCTCATCTGCTGCTGACACCGGCGTGTGTCGAAGAGGTCCTACCAGATGACAGTGCAAGGTACAAACCCGAGGGCCGTAACCCAGGCAGCCTCCACAGACCATCACAGGCTCTGCGACATAGGGCCGCAGTACTCCTTTCACGGCGACTTACTCCACCGGCATACCCAGCGGACAAGTAGGTCATACATTTGGAACTGAGTCTTGATTACACTATGGCAGAGAACATTATTTATGGCAGATTTTATGTCACTATACTCCCTTCGATGTGGTGCCACCAAGTCTGTGCATAGCCTTACAACAACACGGGTCCACGCGGACTACTGCCCTCAGGCTACACAGCGCTCGGGTAGGACACGCAATTGGAACTGAGCATAGGTTTTTCAATGGCAGAGTACATATCATCAAGATCATTGGAAGGTTCCCCTGATTATTGAACACAGGTAGGGGGAGAGTAATGCAAAGAAAAAGACCCTGTGATTTATACTTACTAAATGGAGTCAGAGATACTGACTAAAACAAGGCAATATGAGGGCAAAACAGGTTTCTAGGAAAACCTAGTTAGTCAATTTGTAGTGTAATGGCAATACAACTTTGTATATCCAAATTAAAGAGATAAACAAATCCACCAAAAATATAAGAAATATAAACACAATTTATTAAAATACCTCCCTTAAGGGTTACAATCTAAATTAAAATACAATAAAAAGAATTTTCACATGAGTGAACAATCTATATTAAAAAGGTCAAAGGACAAAAGTCGACGAGGCGTTTCGGTGTTTGTTTGTAATATTCACACCTTCTTCAGGACACTTTGACAATTCATTGATAATCTGATTTTTCGAAGTTTCTCTTTTTAAAATTTAGAAGGCTTCTAAAACAACCGGATGTTTGTATTACATCTGTTCCTTATGGTCATATAGTACCTGTGATGGGTTCACTGCATAAGGTAATAAAACACGGAGGAGCCACCGGACTTTTCTCTCGGGTTAATTTAAGAGGGGCGACTCAGAGTCCCTTCCTGAATTCGGGATCACACAACTATATATCCACTTTCATACAGCTGTTTTCGTTTGTTGATTGTATATTATCACCTTCAAGATTTCAATCGCCCTCCCTGCTCCTCAGTGTTTCGTTTCATCCGGGAAAGGGATGCAAGGAGAGGTGTAAGAGGATGATGTGTTGCAGTCAGGAAGAAAAAAAGGATCATCGTTATGGAGGTGATCGAACACTACTGACAGATGCCCTGGTGTCACTAACTCTGTGCATCGCGAGCCAACAACACGTGGCTGTGGGCCACTGCTGACCGCTGCCTTCGGCCTACACTGCGGTCGAGTAGGTCACACATTTGGGATTAAGTACTGATTTAGCAATGGGGGAGTCCATATCATTGTACCGGCATCATCGCAGACTGCATTCCCTCTCAGCCCTGGTGCCACTAAGTCTGTTCCCCGACATTCATGGACACTCTCTGGTAGCACTTTGGTGGCATCTGAGTCTATGGACTGGGGGTTGTCTTCATCCTCATGTAGCTGATACCGGAATGATGGTGAAAATTAGGCTGTTGCATTCCACTCCTCCAGTTGCTGCTTCCGGACGGCTTTTGCCCTCTGCATCATATCCTGGAGGACATCCTCCACTGTCCCCCACATCCCTCTACCACATTCTCCTTGGAAATCGACGAGGAGCCGCTCATTCAGCATGGCCCTGCCTCAGGGTACCGCAAGGCACCGTCCCGTGGTGGGGTGCCTTTGTTAGCTGCTGTGCATCCAGGGCCATTCACTCTGTGCAGCTGAAGTCTGGGACCCTGTCATCTGAGGTATTGGATGGCCTCTGAGACACTGGCCTTGGGTCATCTACGCCATGTGTCTGTGGCCCTGCGCTGACCGCTGCTTCCGGCCTCAACTGCCGTACACCACAGCTCACACATTAAATTGAGTCTTGACAAGCCTGTACTTCGCATCACCGCAGGAGGCACATGCCACCACCACCAGGACCACCTCCAACCCCAACTGCCAGTGTCGAAACAGTCGTACTGGCAGACTAACGGAGTTGCTCACACTTGTCGTGGATGCCATCATCTGCCTGATACCCTGCTCAGCACTCCAGGTACCACTAACTCACTCCAGGTACCACTAACTCAGTGCACCACGAGTCATCGTCCATTTCTGTTTTAGCCATGTGCTGTGGCGAGCTCATGCAGCAATTTCACCTCAGGCCGTGTGGGAGAACTGGGACGATGATGAGGAAGATGATGCACACGTGACACACCCCACTGCACCTGCATCATGAATATGCTGAAGGGACCCACTCCTACGGTGGTGGAGTTTGTGTCGCATTGTGGAACTGCAGAGAAGCCGCAGTCGCTGCCCGCCATTCTGTGCCGCTGGAAAAATATTCTGAAAATGGCCGCTGTGCTGTTTGCAATTTGCGGGTTAACGGTCTGAGAGAGTGCAGACTCCAAGCTGTGACAGCTAGTCTTTGTGGGCGACAGAGGACGGAGGATGGTGAGCGGCGTGTGCAGTGGGTGGCCAGTGAAGTAAGGCCCTAATTAACTGTGCAGTGCAGCGATATAGAGCCACAGAAACCTACGGTCCCACGGAAGACTGGGTTGTTCTATCAATCAATTAAGCAGGGGAGCAGAGAAAGCATTCCAGTCCAGGTTTTTGCCTAAGCTCAGTGAGGTGCAAGAGCAGAGCAGAGTGTAGTGAGTAAGCTGCAGGCGGGGAGCCGGGAGCCGGGATCTAATCTGAGCTAATTCAAGAGAGCAGAGCTCTTAACCACCGGCGACCCGCGACTCGCGACCCCCGATTCGCGGGAGCTCCTCTGAGCTGCGGCGGGTTCTAACTCCGCAGCCATTACACTTCCAGCATTTTAGGATTCATCGGGAGCCACGGAGGGGCCGTGGGAGACGAACAAAACATCATAAAGAGTGGCGAGTGCCGCCCGGGTCTGCCCTCGGGCTCGTGAGCTCAGGTGCAGAGCTCAGGTGCAGAGGCTAAGGAGGACTGGAGGATTGGAGAGCAGGAGAGCAGGAGAGCAGGAGAGCAGGAGAACAAGAGCGCCTGAAGAACAAAGAGAACAGTGAGGTGAGGAGCGCAGTTGAGAGCAGAGTGCAGTTGAGCAGTCCTGTTAGACCCTCCACAGGCCTGGTGACAGACAAGCGTACTATTTAAGAGTCAAGGAAGAGGGGGAATCATGGTCAGAGCCTTATTCCATGCAGGAGTGCTGCTGAGAGGCAGGGGTAAGGTGCAGTGATAATCACCCAGGACAGCGCCTAGAACAGCGCCCAGAACAGCCGGGCTGATGGCACTTGCACTTGCATCAGTAACCGGTAAGCAGTGTCACCCGGTCTACCAGCAGGATTTCATCTGCCCTCATTGTCTAAGTTTGCCTCAACCCCTCTCCCTGCTTATATTAAAAAGCTTTGGGCCCGGCCCGGTCCATGGCTCCCGGCTCCCAGCCTCTGAATAGACCTTGAATAGATTGTGAACAGACCCTGAAAGAGGTGTCCTTGCCGGCGGACTATTTATTTAAGAGCATTGAGTGCTAGCATGATTGTCTAACAAAAGAAGAGCCGATCTATTTTGAACTCAACTGAACTCTGTACCGAACTGTACTATACTATAAGGTCCTGAACTGGTTTGAACTTTACAGTGTGGGAAACCAGAGAGGCGACGACAACGACGAGACAACGAGTAGCGGCTATTACCCACCGCTATGTTGGAGTTAGTTTAAGATAGTTGAGAGCCGAGTGTAGAGTGAGTGGGCCTACGAGCAGGGGGCATTTGAAGTAGTAGCTGAGTGTGGGGGAGATAGCCTGACGCCTCTGCCCTTGCCTCCTCTCATTCACCTGCTGGTTTATCGGTTCACCTGTATAGCCTCAGCCACCATAGTCCAGGCTGCCAGACGGGGGTCAGCGTGCGGTTCTTGCTTGAATCGCTGTTGAATCGCCCAGGCCCAGGGCGGGGTGGCGTGAGGGGTAAAAGCAGTTGTGAGCTGCCATACCATAAGGCGGTGGCATTTTCTTTATTTTATTTTTGTGCACCTTTTACGACTAATTGATTGTCCTTCTGTCTAAAATTTTATTTAATTTATTGAATTGACGCCTGTACTAGTACTCAGTGTTTCACTTTCTATTACAATAATCTCCTAATATAATGACAGCTAAAAAGCTAAGGTCTGGGCAGTTATTGGTAGGAAGGACTTGTTCAAAGTCTAAATCAAATCCCCTACGTAACAAGGATGTTTCTGATATGCAGTTAAAAGGAAAATGTCAACTATAGAGTCTATGGGACAGGGGAAAGGATAGAGTCCCCCAAGTGGGATCAAAAACTGTAGACAGAAAAGGAGAGGGAGACGGAGATGGAAGAGTAATTGTGAGTGGAAATAGCCATTATGTCGAAATAGTTGAATCATCAAAAATGGCAGAGGTTGTAGAATCATATACTGTTGGGGAACCATTTGTTGCAAACTGTTGGGGTTCAAAATAGTTCTCTAACCCTCCAAGGACCATCTAGACCTACTTTTAAAACAGCGGAGGTGATAGTGCATAGACCCACAACTGCCCCCGGTGGAACCATAGAAGAACCACTCGGGCCCTCTTTGGTTGGGGTAGTTCGAAGTAACGATTTCTCTTTCCAGATCTAGATCTAGAGCTCTGCAGGAGATACATCACCTGTGATTCTAGCAAGATTATAGAATTAGCAAACACCCTAGTAGCTAAGGCCACTATAGGACTTCAATTATTCAGCAGTACTCCATCTAATAAATCCAATTACTCTCCATTACAGTCACGCACCTCCACGAGCCCTGATTTAAACATTATTGATATTCAACCCAGTCAAACCACCAGTAAGTATATATTAGTCTCGGACTCTTTATTATCTCTAGAACATCTGTTATCTTCCATTCTAAAGTTACTTGAAACATTTCTTGGAGGGTCAGACTGTGTGCTGGAAACCGTAACACATATATTAAAGGTTTTATGAAACAGTAAAGAGGGGAAGGAATTTAGTTTAAAAACTCACTCCATACAAGTAGGACTGGAAGCGAAGAAAGATAAGCTGGTGGTGAACACGGCTGAGAATGTTAACGGTGATTTAATCCTAATTGATCATGATGGTAAACCCCAACCCTTTGAGCAAAAGAATACAGTTGTTACGATTGAGAAGATCCTTGATTCCTCATCAAACGCAATAGCAGTTGATTGCGTTTGTGAGTGTGCTGAAGAAGCAAAAATCGCGATGGACTTAGGAAAAAGGGTAGAAAAGGAGCTATTTCCTATTTTTAAGACCCAGTCAAATGATGAGAAAGAGGGTGTTTTGGATTCACCAGGTGTGGGAAAAAAGGGAAAAAATGGGAAACTTAAAAAGAACAGAGGGAAAAAGATACGAAGATTTGCAAAGAAAAATTTGTTTTTAAAGAATATGTAGAGACCTCTATTGGAAAGGATCCTTCTCAGGGGCCATCGCTAAATGTATCACAAGATATGATCCAGTATGTCGAAACAGACCAAGTGATTCTAGAGCCTAAAGAGCAGGTGTTAGGGCCATCGTTGACTTGCAATGCCCACCCTCCAAATACTACACACTCACCATCAGCTCCCGATAATTTCGTAACGGAGGGGTTATCAAGTGTTAAAATTGCGGTTCAGCAGATGCCTGCTAGGATAGTTTCTTCAGTGCTCAATCCCTTGGCTATGTCGTTCCCTGAAACGGAAGAAAGCAAAGGTGAACTTATGATGCCTAATGATGTCCGTGTAAGGGAAATTATAGATACATTCTATTTAGACTTCTTGCCTCTGTTTGATATGGATCTTATATTAAATAGGTCTTTGCTCCTCTAATGTCTTTTGGAGATCGAAAGTTTGAAAATTATCCAAAGTAGTGATATAAGTTTAGTCTCCATCTTCAAAACAGAAGTTGGGCATATAACGAGGGTAAGGTTCAATTCCAAAATGATTGTAAATCTTATACTTCAATTGTCAGAAAGCCTACAAAGTAAGGGGATCGACGTCATCCCTTTCTTGGAAAACCCACAAAATAGAGTTCTCTGTAACAAGCCCCCGATAATTCAGGCTGACTCAGGCAGTAGAGACCGCCCTCTTGATACCGAGGACTTAAAATCTGTATCTCTAAAAACGGAAGACAAGTGAAACTTTTAGACCCTATCCCTCTCTCCTCTCAACGAAATTCCATAGAGGAGAGCCTACATTGGAATTGGTTACCTGGCGTCCTGTCGAGCAGATCCAATAATAATCTCCCCCTGCACCCTTTCTTTTAGCAATGAACTAAAAATTGTATCGTGGAATGCTGCAGGAATAAAGAATAGTAGGGAAAAGCTGCATTTTTTACACACATTAGGTGCAAACGTGATCTGTCTCCAAGAGACTTGGTGTACAGAGAAATTATTACTAGATAAAGATTATTTTACGCTAGATGGCAGAGCAATACCATCTAGGAGAGGACATGCAAGGGGCGGGGTGGCTTGTCTGTTGTCTAATAAGATAAAATGGAATTATGTTTATTATTTAGACCCTAGCAACCTTTTTCAGGCAATAACATTGTTTAAATTTGACAACGCTGGAAAATGTAAACCACTGATTCTGATAAATGCTTACATTCCCCCAGACGCCTGCCACAATGCACTTTTAAAGAAAGTCTTTTTTATACATAAAGAAAGTGACTGAAGCTGAACCTACCGCTCATACAATTTTGTTAGGGGATCTTACCTGTAAGATCTCCAACCTTAATCTAAATATATTTAGAAATAAGGAAAAAGAAGAATCCTTGCAGATTCCTCAAGCGCTTCTTCCACGAAACATTAGGACAAATTTGAGAGGGAAACTGCTTCTTGAAGAACGGACAAAAGTTGAAAGCATTATAGCAAATGGAAGGTTACCCTCAGATACACCGGCGAACTTTACCTGTAAATGAAATAATAGTGAATCCACCCTAGACTATGTGATAGTGGGAAGTACCTCCTTCTTCCTTCTGAAAGATCTTAAGGTCTTTAATACACTCCATAGTGATCATAAAGTGCTAACTCTCACTGTAAATTTAAATCCAATTCTGACCGATCCTTGGACATTAAACAGTGAAGCGGTTGGCTTTGGTAAGAAATCAGGAAGATGCCACTGGGATATCAGGGCTATTAGGGGGTTGGAAAGTATTTTAGAGGCTGCCGTGGACAACTTGGTTAATTGGAACAGCTTTGAAATAGCATGTTTTTCCGACTTTATGAATACGGTAATTGCAATTGCAAAAAAATCGAACCAAAAATGTAATATTAAAGTAACTCCCGGATCTCTACATCTACTTAATATTGAAATAAATAAATTAATTAGGGAACAATATTTGACCTACTCCACCAAAAGATATCGTAGAATTTTGCTACTAAAGAGAAGGAGGACTAGGGTGAAGGTTAAGATGAGAAAAGAGAGGGAGGATAGTATATGGATCAAACTGAGGAAAGCTGCATTGAAAGGTCAAATAAGAACATTCTGGTCTCTCATCGGGGAAGGCTGTGGAGTTAGATCAAGACCACTTCCAGTGCCCATTGAGGAGCATATATGGGTTGGTTATATCCAGAACCTTTATGCAAGTAACTGATCTGTTATTGATTGCAAAGGAGTAGATGTAGACCTCTCACCATATGGACTGCCTTCTGAAAAAGATATTGAATTGGCCATTAAAGGTTTGCGCTCCTCTGGGGCGATGGGCCCGGATGAGCTCCCAATTTCAGTTTTAAAACAAAACAGTGCAATGTGGAGTAAAATCCTCTTCCCGGTATTCAGATTTTGCTTTGTAAATAAAACTGTTCTCCCATCTTGGAAGGGAGTATATTAGTCCCCCTGTTCAAGAAGGGAGACCGCAATGCTCCACACAATTACAGACAAATTGCACTCTTGGATGCCGTGGGTAAAGTCTTCGCCAAATGCCTTCTGTCGCAAATCAATCACTGG
Organism: Lissotriton vulgaris; assembly: GCF_964263255.1. Taxonomy (NCBI): domain Eukaryota; kingdom Metazoa; phylum Chordata; class Amphibia; order Caudata; family Salamandridae; genus Lissotriton; species Lissotriton vulgaris. The sequence goes on from NC_141694.1 coordinate 1,464,683,079, forward strand.
TTGGATTGGGTGAAATTCTCCCCTTCGAACAGACTGGATTTAGGCGAAAGCACGGTACCATGGATAATCTAATGGCATTGCAAGTAATAACTGAAAAATACGTTAAGGTCCGAAGAGGGAAAGTGTATGCAGCCTTCATAGACTTCTCCACAGCATTCAACAAAGTAGATCGTGCTGTGCTGTGGAGAAAACTATCGGACCTTGGCATGCCGGCCACCCTTCGGGAGTTAGTTCGAGCCCTCCATACTGACACTTGGAGTAGAGTTTTGATGGGAGGGGAAAGAGGTCTATCCCAAGTTATTCCTACAACAAATGGCTTAAAACAAGGTTGTTTATTAGCCCCTTTATCATTTTCCTTATATATCTCTGACCTCCCCTATGCCTTATCTTTAAGTGAAGGTATCGCCCCATTATTGGGGAGAAAATCGATAGTCTGTTTGCTATATGCCGACGACATATTAATTCTGGATTTAACACCGAGGGGATTAAATAGTCGTCTGCAGGTATTATATAAATATGCAGAGGCCCATCACTTAAAGATAAATGTGTCTAAAAGTAAAGTAATGTGCATGGTGGGAAGAAAAAAGATAAAGTACGGGTGGACAAAAATTGGAAGTGGTAAAATCATATGCCTTCCTAGGAAAAACAGTGTTTGGAAATTTGAGTGACAAGGCTCACATAGGAAACAATATTCGGAAAGCAACGTCACAAGGCAAAAGCTTAATCTCCCTTTACAGATCCACAGGCAGAAGACATTTCACACTTCTACTAGAGGTTTTCTGTGCAAAAATCCCAGCTTCCCTGTTGTATGCCGTTGAACTACTCGACTTAGGAAAATGGGGCTTTTTAAATATAACAGTAGGTAAAATCTTGCGGAACCTAGCCTCAGTTAATTCGGCTTGTTCTGTTGCTGCTCTTAGGTTGGAATTTGGTTTGTGTAGCAGTTGGGTACAGGCTTTTGCAGGAATAGTACGATGGGTTACAAGCCTTGTAAAGGGTGAACCAGGTACATTAAGATTTCTTATTCGGAAAGAATTATTAGGAACCTTAAATGAGCAATCATTAATTGTAAAAAATTTTAGAACTGCGGTTGACTTGTTTCAATTGGACGAATCTGTACTTTTTACTCTATCATCATATCAGCTAAAGGCCACTTTGAAACAGGCCCCTTGGAAATTAAGTTTTACGATGGACAGGGAGGCCCGCATTTCAAAGAGAGGCATCCATCCAGCTATTGACTCTTGTCTGATAAATAAAGTACAATCTTATACTACCTGGAACCTCCCTCATGGAGTGCGCCGTTTTTGGTTTTTATTGAGGCAGGGTTCTCTCCCGCTGATTAATGTATTGTCCAAATGGTACGGTTCATCCCCAGTTTGTAATCTGTGTAATAATTCTATCCAGGATGTTACCCATTTGTCCGGCTCTTTTATTGTTTAGATGTAAGTGGATGAGGCCAATCTGCCTACAATTATCCATTTTGACGGCCACTGCATTTATAGACGCCATTTACAATCCACCAAATGAAATGTTCTGCCATAGGATTTTTAATTTTTTTTAATGTTTTTTAGATCTGTTTTAAAATCCCACTCAGATGTTTTTGACTATTATCTGTGATTTTATCTGACGTTTTACAAGATTACGTGTATTAGTATTTCATATTTTATTGTTCGAAAATGTATGTCTTATTTTGTGTTCTTTTATGTGGATCTCATTCAGGTTCCTAAATCATAAATAAACTGAACTGAACTGACCCACTGCTAGATATTTTCTTCACATGAGCGCGACCAGCTCTAGTGCTTCAAACTCAGTGCACTGCAACTCACAGACACTTAGTTTTGCTCATTGGGTGACCTCTGTACTTGCTCTGGCTACCACCATAATGCTCCACAGTTGCCTCTGTAATGCTGGTGTTTTCTGTTTCCATCTTAATAGTGTTCACTGTGGTATTTGTTGCCAGCACCAACAACTCCCTGAGGGCTGGCTCACACTCACCCCACACACATCCAGCACAGGCGTCACTGTACATGTGACCCTGCTAATAAAGGGGCTGGCCACACATGCCCATAGCCAGTTCCACAAACTATGTGCATGAGCCCGGTGGTCATGGTGTGTTCATGAGGGCCCCGGATCCTACAACCTTACATTGTGTTGTGTACAGCGGACGCAACCATGTCATCGCAGGCAGCAGGTTAGAGCTTGTACATGTAGCTTTGTCATCAGCCACTCAATATGTAAGAGGAGTGGACTGGGCTGTCCTACGGGGGTCCAGCATGGGTGTGTGAATGGTAATTCTGGGGCTCTGGGCGTGGTTCAGTACAGGAAATGTGCAAATGCACGTGTCTCTGTTGCAGTGTGGGTCTCCTTTGTGGGGTGTATGTGGTCCCTGATGGGACTTAGACACCCTGTATGTAATGTAGTTCAGCTTCCATGAGCTCTGACCCCCCCACACCTGTTTAGATACCTTCTTTTGGCATTCTGATGCCTGGCATTTGCATGCGATGTGTGCCTCGTGGCATGTTGGGAGCCAGCCGTGGTGGCGGGTCCTACCTGCTGTGTGGTCTGTGCAGGGACTGGGGTCTCCTCAATGCAGCTTGGCTGACCTGCTCCTGGGAGTGGGTTGCCTGAGATGTCCATGAGCTGTTGTGGTGCATCGGTGTCGAAGGGGTGGTGGTTTTCTCCAGCATCACTGATAGGTTGTCTGGTCTGCTCTGCTGGAGGTTTTGTTTGTCCCTCTGCAATGTGAAGGGGCGATGCATCTTTTGACATTGATTTAACATGTATGTCGGCGCATTGGTCTTGTTGACATGCAGACTGTATGAAAATATAGATTGTGACTGTTTTGGCGGTGCTGGCAATTTGATGCGGGACAGTGGAAAATTGGACATTCTGACGGAAGTGTGGTTGTACACGTACATATGAATCTCACAGTTTACTGCTCTGTTCGATGGGATTGGCCTGTTTCTGCGCATGAGCGGCCCTAGTTGTGTCCCTTGTTCTGCAGTGTTGGTGTTGCACTTTGTACCACATTGTCGTGGGATGTGCTGTGATTGCTATGTGTGTGTGCTGCAGTGTGCCTCCGGATCAGGGACATGGTCCAGGGTCAATGTGGGTGAGCAGTGCGCTACACATCATTGTGCATGTGTGTTATTGTGCCCATTTCCCTCCGTCCCCCCAGTCCCTGGTCGTTACACACTCTGTTGATGTTGTGTCAGGTCATATCGAGCTGTGTCCGTACTCCTGCCTCCTTGCACCATCTCCACACTGATGACTTTGGCCTCCATTCCCTCCTGCTCCTCCTGTGGCGCAGGACTCCCACCTCCTGTCGCTGTTGCTGTCTTCCTGTTGGCAGCGGGTTTGTGCTTGGTGTGGCTTTTCACATCATGCCAGCACCTCTTGTCTGCCTCCATGGACCTCCTCGACACTCCGAATGCATTCACGTTAGTCTCATTGTGGGTCAGTTGATGGTCACCTCCGTGACGCTGATCTTGTTTTTCCATGGACTGCACCCCGTCTTCCTCTCCCTCTTCTCCTTGGCCTTCCCGACCCCGTTGTTCCTTGCTGGTCGTCTGTGGGGCTTGTGGGGTTCGCTTTGGCCTCTGCGCTCAGTCAGGGTGCATCCATGTTGCTACGCACTTTGGGTTGTTTCTGCTGTGTTGTTTTTGTAGCATTTATAGTGCATTTTCCCGCCAAGCGTTTGGGGCTTGCAGGCCTGCTGCTGTTTTTTGCTGCTTTTTGTATCGTGATTGGCCTCATCGCAACATTTTTTGCACTCGTGTTTTGCGGCCTTTTTGCGGCATGGCGTTGATTTTAACGCTGGCATTTGCCGCATTATCTAGAGGCTATCGCATGGTATCGCTGTGTTGCAAATACTTAGTTAACACAGCGTAATTTTCCCGCGATGGACTGCGATGTTGAAGGATGCGTTAAGTTATTTTTGCGATGGTTATCACACGTGCTTGAGAATTTGCCCCTTTGTGTGTTATAAACAAATAGTGGAATTGCTAAAACTCTTAAAAATATATATTAAAAGGCATAATGCACCAATTATCCCCTTTGTGTACATACGTAAGCAGTCCACTAAAATATGATATTCACTTTACAAAAGAAAATTTAACGCAATTTGTTTCCTTTTTTTGGAACACCTTTTTTTTATCCCATTCGCTAACAATAGCGCAAAAATAGTGCAAGCCTCTTCAGGTCAGACTTTCAAATTGCACATCCTGCATACATTTCTAAGATTGGGGAGACTTCATTTAAACTCGTCCATTCCCTTAAATTCATAGAACGCATACAGACCATTGCCTTCATGCCTCATTTTCAGCTGCTGTGTGAAAATACTTCGAGATTCAGAGATAAGCTAAAAACAACGTGCTCGGATTTCCAATTTAAAATAAGAGTCCGTACTCAAAATTGAGTACAATTGTATATTTTGAAACATTTCGATTGCCATACAAATATGTTAGAGTCAAAGGGGACTGCTGGTCCCATAATGCCATGTTTCAACATAAAGATGATTCCAACCTTTTGGAAGGCACAGATAGTTTATTTGGCAAAGCATGCTGTCATAGTTGGCGTTGCTTAATTATTTACATCGAAGCTCAAGGAAAATCCAATGACGTATTATTTAATGACACTCGAGTTGCGAAACAGTAACAATTTTCGCCGAAATCAATTACACTATATATATTTCAGTGCTTTTTCTTTTTTTTTAATTTGCAACAATTTTTATGGCAGCTCCTTTCAGCATTGTTTGTGTCCAATTGTGAATGTAAGGAGGTTGAAATAATCTTGAGTCTAGAATGTATGCGCTAGGCCGTGTCTCCGTCGTCTTCCCATATCTGACACTGTTTTGGCGAAAGTCTTGTCTCCATTTGTTCTCTACCAAAGTAACACTTATTTTGTTCATTCTGTCATTTCATGCTTCATTTTTGTAATGTTTTTCTTTTCAATATATTCCGGTTTTTCCGGATATTTTAATTGCTGACCCGTAAGGGTAACTGTGCAATTCTTTTGATAAAATGTGTTCAGTATCTGATTGTACTTCTTGTGCCCTAAATTAATAATGATGCTGTTGATTTATTTTGCTTTAAAATGGCTGCAACTGTGTTTATATTATCTACACATCTCATAATAAACAAATTTGAGCCTTGTTTGATAGACTTTGTTTTTCTAATTTCTTCTTTTCTTTTACTTTTTAATGGATAGGGTAATTAAAATTTGTACTTTCAATGTTAATGGTCTCAACGACATGAAAAAGAGAGGTATTCTGTCTAAAATGATTCATTTGCTACAAATAGATATTCTCTGTCTTCAAGAGACACACTTATCTTGGGAAAAAGGGATTTGTTAAAGAATCTGGGATTGGATTTGTTAATATCTTCCAGGCAGTCCGGCATTAAAAGAGGTGTGGCTATACTTATGCACCGGAATCTGGGCACAGTAATCAAGACCTCTGCTGATAAATGGGGCCCGTGGGCCATGGCTGAACTTCTGATTTTTCAGAACAGGATCACGATCTATTCAGTCTATGGCCCCAATTTGGACGACTCTGAGTTATTCAACTCTCTAAACTTAGAGCTTGCTTTTAGTACTACTCCCATTATTTTTGCGGGGATTTAAATATTCATATCGATCCTCAGTTCAGCATCAGACAAAATGGAAGATACAGAGGTCTGAAGCCACGATCATTCAAGGCTCTGCGGAATCTGGTATTAGATAATGGTCTCTCAGATGATATCACCAACCTGATAGCGTACCTGATTCTGCCATTAAACACTATCTTGACAAGATAAATACTATAGAACAGGGGTCTCCAAACTGGTCCTGGAGGGCGGGTTCCATGCCAGATTTTTTAAATTACTACATGTATCTCAATGGGGATATCCAAAAAATCTGGAATGGATCCGGCCCTCCAGGACCGGTTTGGAGACCCCTGCTATAGAAGTACCTCCAGAACACGCAGAGTTTCTTAGCGCCCCAGTTACCTGGGAGGAGATCGAATCAGCCATTACAGGACTCGTGCTTGGCAAAGCTATGGGTCCGGATTCCATTCCCTTAGAATTTTATCGAGTTTTCAGAGGAGTTTCAAAGCCAGAACTGATGAAGATTTTCTGCTCTGCCTTTGCTGGTAATCCACCAGAATCATGGTCTCATGCCACTATAGTTATTTTCAAAAAGAATGGCAAAAATAGTGAAGAAATAGGGTCATACAGGCCTATCTCAATAATCACCACTGATTGTCAAAATTATTGAACCCAGTTACTATAAAAAAAACAAATTTAAAATTATTTTAGCTGGCTTCGTTATTTGGCGACAAATTAAGAAAAAAATCCTCTGTTGGGGTGAAATCAGCCACTATTCCCCAGTATTTAATAATAATGCCATATCACCCGTTTTTCATGATCCAATCTTAAGAAGATGGCTCCTTCTAGGAATCCAGGTTCTGGGTGACTAATATGAAGATACTCAACTTTCCTCATTTTCTGCTCTTCAAATCAAATATGGTCTACCAAAGAATCAATTTTTTAAGTATCTCCAGATCCGGAGCTTTCTAGAATCTAAAGGTCTTCTTACTCACTGTTGCATGAGCCCTAATAAGATATTAGAAACTACCAGGAAAGTCGAGAAAATAGGTCCAGTCTATCAAATTAGACATGAAAGGATCAAGCTGAACAGCTTGCCCTCTGCGCACTGTAGCTATTACCCTTTTGGGTTACTGAGTAGTCACTCTGAACACTTTACTTGTGAAATTCAAAAATGAAAACAACACCAGCTATGGTTTCAATCACATTGAATTGTATTATCAGTACATGATCACAATTACATTTGCAACTCTCATGAAGGTTGTGCAAAAAGGTTCATTTGAAATTTGATGTTATAATCACATCTATATAACTTTCATCTTACAATTTATGGCCACAAGTTATCATGCCATTGTGGCCATAAATTGTAAGATGAAAGTTATATAATGGATCGCTCCAAAGTCAACATTATATGTCGATTTTTTATCTTTATTATTCTCCTGCTAAAATAGCGAGGTGAAAGACGGGAAATGATTCGAGATGTAATCGTTGTAAAGAGATGGATGCGGACTCTATTCATATGTTTTTTAAATGTGAGAAACTCTCCCGATTCATCACTGATATTGAATTTTTTATTAATAATAATCTTGGGGTTGTTGTGAAAATCTCTCCTGAACTGGTAAATTTTGGCCTTCAAGCAGACCAGTCTGGGACTAGATCTACTGCTGAAGAAGCCTTTTCTGTTTATGTTTATGTCCGTTTTCCGTTTCTGTATTACTTCTTGCTGGATTGATAACGAACCCCCAGCTTTTCTTCAATGGCAGTACAAGTTGCTTTCCATATATCACCTAGAAATGGCTATGTACAGGCTTAAGGGGATAAGGAAAAAAAGGCAAGGATCAAAAATTTGGGATCCAATTTCTAAATGGATTTAAGATATCTGTTTTCTCCCTCTGTATGTTTCTTTTTTTTATTACATGTATTATTCATGTTCCTTTTATTCTGCTTATTGTACGACTGATTGTTGAAAGAAAACTCAATAAAAAAATATTTAAAAAAATTAAAAACATTCGAAAAATTCACTGGGAAGCAAGCACCATGTTTTGGGCTGGATCTATATAAATATTAGGTAATCTACTACTGGGACTGGAAACACAGGACACAGTTACTGGACAAAGATGTGGGAAATGAGGGTCAAGTGACCCAGTACCTTAACACGTTCCATGCTGATGACGGAACCGCTCCGTCATCAGCTGCGGTTGGGCTGTGCTGATGACGTAGCGGTTCCATCATGGCCCGGCCGCCGCGCCTGCGCGGCGCTGATTTCGCACCTGCGCGGCGCGTTCTATTGAGCGGGGCGGGCCATGACGGAACCGCTCCGTCACGAGCACAGCTCAACCGCGGCTGGTGACGGAGCGGTTCTGTCACCTGCATGCGCGCCACCGCGCAGCCGCCCCCCGCCCTGTTAGCGCTGCGGCGGAATAGCCGCCGCAGCGAAAGGGTTAAAACCACAAAAGTTCTCACAACTGAAATTACGCTCCAGGTTAGAATCTGGGAACAGTGTACTCCAAGACTAGTTGTTTCCTACAGTTAAATAAGCTGATATCACCACAGGCTATCCAGGTGGCTGGCAGATATCTAATGAGTAGCCACACTGTCAAAATACAAGGCTGTTTGCGTAAAATGAACACATCCTTGAAAGGTATCGGCTCCACATTGCTGCCATTTGTTTTCCAAAGTGATCTGACAAAAGGATCCGGCTTAAAGTGCCGGGGTGTGGTTACAATTGCCACTATTACTACCCACTGCTTCACCACCCATAACAAAACCTGACACAGAAGGGGCACAGATTTGACCTAATACTGGGATGCTATTCAGCAAAAAGTGTTGTAGAATATTGTTTTAGTAATCTTTTTATGTCTTTATCGTTATGGAGTTTGCCCTAGCACATGTTGGTCTTTGTGTATTGTCCATCCATTCCAACACAAAGGAACATTGCTCTACATCCCATAAATCTTGTGAGGAAAATGGATGGCAACCGAACGGATTGATTCAACAACAATTGAGCTGTCAAACCTCCATTTTTATGCAGTTATTAGGGTTCCCTGTGATAAATTCTCTTCTGGAAGAACAGATCACGGACATCATGTGGGTTCCAATTCACAAAGAAAGTAGAAAATAACCATTCACAGATTTACACCTATGTTTATCTGTAGATTTACTAGTCTCTGGAATTCACAAATGTTCAAGGAAATATGCATGCAAAGCTGTGCCAGGAAGGCCAGATCAAATGGCCTGGGAAAGGCATGTGACACTTCGGGGGGGAACTATTCCACCTGTTAGGAGTTCTTCATAGTAAAGAATGCCTTGTGTGAATTTACAATCTCATGTTTTTCTGGGAAAACATTATTTCCATGGAGAAACCTGTATCCCTAAACCCCCAACAAATATGGGAGTGGTTCGTTCCTGTTCCCATCCTTGAAAGAGTCCCATGCTGTCTGTGATCAAACTTACATGTCTTAAGAACCTCATCATTGAACTGAAATGGTAGAGTCACCTATTGATGTGCCTCACTAGTGCAGCCCCCACGTCTGGTCTAACTCGTCCATGACTGCACTGCCAGCCTTAATTGGCAGACTATTGCACTCACTGCCTCAAAAATCACCCATATTCCCATCCCAGAATGATCACTTTGAACCTGGGTATCGTAATGCACATTCCATCCTCCTTCAGTCATAGGACTCCTTCTACATTACCTGAACTACCGGATCTGAAGCTTTGGATGTGTTAAATGCCAGGGCAACATTGTGCCATGACAGCATCGCTTCATGATGATGTTTAATGACACAGTGCTGCTGGAGGACATCTTGCTCCAGGGTCCTAGTTTGGGTATCCCAGCTCCTTCCGCTCAATATCACCCATGCTAGATGCCCCTGTCCACAGGGCACATTTCTCCAGGAGCCACCTTAAACGCATCATAATACTTTTCCTCATTAAATCTGTCTGTACCCATTAAAGATTGGCAGACATTGCACTAATTAGAGAGCATGTAGCAGAACTATTTAATCTGCATAGTTACCCAGATTATGTTTACTTTACTATCACTCCCAATTACATTGTTCTTCCTTGCTGATGGAATTTCTTCATAGTGCTGCAGAAGGGCACCCTGTTTCAGAAACACATTGCCTGCTGGTGGCTACTCGTCCCGCCATTAATTTATGAGTCCAGATCTTCTGCATAAATACCAAAACATGCATCATTACGGAATTAATTCGGAGAGCGGGCGAGTTGTATGCTGACAGGGCCCTCAGAAATGAAGAATTGCCAGAGCAATCATTAAATCTGCCCTGATTCACCCAGTAATTACCCATTTTACCAAAGAGTTGACATGCTTTCAGCAGTAGGAGACGCTGGGTGAAATTGATGGTACATCTGCTGATCTTGCAATTCGGATCGCTGCTATCCTACAGTATCATCGAAATTTAGAGGGACGCTTGTAACGAGGCCTGAAGTATAACATTTGCAAACACATTTTTTTGGGGACCCTTTCCTCATTTGAAAGGAAAAACTAAAAAATCATAAATAAATACGAAAACAAAGTCTTTGTAATGTACTTATTAGCAAACATACGCGTACTAAACAGACTTGTCTAGACACACTATTTTAAACATTCTTTAAGAAATGACTATATTAATAGACCCATCTCTCGGAGGCAAGAGTATACATCTCTCTGCTTGAATAATGATGTATTACCATGTAAACCATTTAGATGACTCAGATAAAAGGTGCTAGCTTTGAATGGGTGACGAATATTGATGTGACGGATTTAAAGACATTTACAGATAATTTTACATACAGCTCAAGGCTAACGAGATCATCAAGATCATCATCTTACACAACTGCGTTGATAAATTAGTGTGATTTCTTTGATTGAAATACATTGCTCTTCATATTTCATGTTGTAAGATTTACATCATTTGACTTTTCATCACATTCACTAGAATCACACATGAGATTGGTTTAAACACGCACAAGTTCATAGACAACAATAACTCAAAGAGGGTTGTCATCTGAGGGTAACACTTTACATTTCATAAAGATAATAATAACAATAACAATCATAATATTAATAATAATAAGAATTCAGCAATCATGTAATGCAGTGGTTCTTAACCTTTAAACTTCAGTGGATCCCTGTAATCATTACTGGAACTTTGGGACCCCACTGAATCATTGTTGGAATCTGGGGACCCCCCACTGTGTAATTACTGGAAGTCAGTGACCCCGGTTTAAGAGGTTTTGATAAATTGAATCGCCAAATGATATATATAAAAATGCAAAAACAAACATTCATCAAACAAATATACAACTGATGAAATATTTGATTTTAATTCACAAACAAATATAAAAAAATCAAAATTTGAATGGGAAGGTTGGAGGTTTTCTAAATTCAATTGAAACCCCTCAGCATTCTGACCGTACTGTATTCTGTTTGATTCACTTGCACTGCTCCCATGAATCAATCTGAGGATACTACATTAAATTTTAGTTTCCAACTTAGAATTCTTTAATATTTAAAGAACGATTTAAACTTTCCAATTGTTCATTTTATTTTCTTATTTGCATACACTTTATTAAACCGTTGATATTATTTTAATTTTCAAAGGAGTCGCTGACCCCTGGAAGAAGGCTTTGCAGACCCCCAGGGATCCCTGGACCACAGGTGAACAACCACTGTTGTAATTTGTATGAAAACACATTTATTTTTTATTTTATTTACAAGCTAGTTGTGGCAGTAATATGGCAAAGCTACCTTGCTGTCACAGAATAGAAAGGCAACTGTTCTTCGAACAATAAAAGGACGAAGTACTTTTTCAGTTCTTCTCTTCATGTGTTTGTGAAGAAATTAGTTATTTATATCAGTTTGATCATTTTTGAATGGATAGGTATCTTTACAAGAATCTTTACAAGAATGCAGTCATCTGTCACATTGCTATCAAATATTCTACTTCACAACCTTTTCTGAAGTAACATATGCCTTAACATGAAATTACTAAATGCATATTGGTGTGTTTAATTTATTTTACACATCTGTAAATATGCCAAATTTTTCACATGAATAAACAAAAGAAAATGGATTTAACGGAGACAAGATGGCGATCATGTAGAGGTCGATAGTAGCAGCAGCGAGATATGGTGCAATTTGCTGTGAGAAACTCCTAACTTCTAAATAGCTGTGAGCTGAGATGAGTGGAGGTGGACTAAAATCTCCCCCCCACTCCTTATGCTGGTGCTACGAAGTGCCTGTAACACGCCCTGGTCGATCCGGTGGAGTATCGGACATCGGCTGATTGAGCGGGCGGTTCTGCGTTACCTGAGGTGGCTGACTCACCTGTTTGCTGGGAGCTCGCAGTGCAGAGAAAGAATGGCGCAGAAGAACAGGGCGAACTCAGCTGGTGCGAAGGGTGCCACCGCGGCTCGCAGCAACGGTGGACAATTATTGGCTGCATCGGCCCCAGAGCAACAGGAGCAACAGGAGCAACAGGAGCGGACAATGACAGGTCCGAGGGCAGACTCCCTCGCCCGGCTTGGCGAGACAGGCAAAAGGCGGGTCTACGTCAAAGTCCCGAATACAGCCTGCGTCTATAGCAGAAATGCTAACTCGGGGCAAAGAGCCATGCGCACAGACCCAGACGGGGAAAGGAACGCCGAAAGGAAAGGACCATGAGGTGAGCGGGCGTGAATATGCCTGACTCTCCAGGGATTCCTCTATCAATTTCAATAGCTCTGGGAACAGATGCCCTGGACATAGATGGGGATCATGGGCAGTTAGTAGTGAATGGTGATAACTGTGATGGTGATGATATAACAAAGGAAAAAACGGCCCCCCTATCTGCTGCTCAACCTGGTGCCAGGACAGCAGATAAAGATAGACCCATAGAGATGCTGACGGAAAATGAAGCAGTACATAATGAGGAAATGCAGCAGCCGGTTATAGAAAAAGAAGTGAACAGTACGAACAGTGCGACTCTGGCTACAGAGCTAGTACATGCTGATAAAGAAGCGCATGAGCTGATAAAGATCCTAGGGATTGTTTTTTCTCACTCTCAGATGGAGGAATGGTCAGATCAGAGTTCCTCTCCTGGTACCAGTAATTTAGACTCTGACTTTGAAGAAGAAAATGAAGGGGACCGCCCCATAACGGCTAAAGAAAGACATAAATTTATTGCTGGCCAAAGACATGGAGGGAGGGACCTTAAATGGGATTATTCTTCTACTATCCCATTGTCAGCTCCAGGTTTGGATATCCCCCAGCCCCAAACCAACGGTTCTCCACCAACCCCTTTAAGTAATACATCAGGCTATCCTCTCTCATAGGGAGGAGACGCGTCAGGATAGCCGAAGAGCTCAGGCAGCGATGAGGAGGATACAAGGGACAGTCAGGAAACTCTCCAAGGCATGTGTAATCATAGGGGAAGAGTGTCAAACCTGGAGGAAAGAATTGTTACAACGGAAACAGAAGCTTCCAATGCGTTTGCCCAGGCCGAGTCGGACACATCACAAATCAGGGACATCCTATGGAAGTTGGAAGAATCCGAGAACAGGCAGAGGAGGAACAACCTCAGGGTCTTGGGTATCCCTGAAAGGGTTGAGAGACAAGTCACAAGATCATACATAATTAATCTTTTTAAGTCCGCCTTCCCTGAGCTGAGTGAATTGAACTGGGCAATCGAGGTCCAAAGGGCCCACCGCATTTAGTTTAAACCTCGAGTTCAAGGTAAAGAAGGAGACAAACCCCGGGCAATTTTAATATTTCTGGGCAATTTCCTGTTATGGCTATAGCAGAGAAAGCCAGAGAAAGCCAGGCCGGAAGTAAAGGGGTCAAGTGAGGGGGTCTCTTTCTTCATCAGTCCCGATTTCTACCACTCAACAGTGGAGAGACGCTGGAGATTGAGGCAGCTGATAAAACCATTTCAGAGTATGAATATCCAAGTCTACCTCATTAATCCGGCGCATCTCAAAGTAATTCATGAGGGACAGACCCGATACTTCTCTTCAGAGATTACAGCTAAAGACTAATTGGACACTGTATAGAAATAAGGAAAGTCTATTGTGATGAGAGACACACTGGAGGAGTATTGAGATCCAGAAGGTGTAGGGAACCCTTGAGGCGGAAGCCGGGGGTGTTGCTCCTTAACTTTTTTTTTTTACTTTTAAAACACTGCACCATTTCACACATTGTTGATATTTTTAACACTGTGTGTTCGTTTTAATTTAACCTTTTTAACTCTGTTGTTTATGAGCTTCTGAGGACATTTACCTGCACAGCGAAGCCAGCGCTGATGTAAGAAGGGCGATTTCTCAGCCACCATCACCTCCCAAGAGACTCGAGGCCACGCCCCTCAGAACTAGCCACGCCCCCTCCCAGATGCTTAAAACACCGCGCTGAACTACAAGCCGGTGTTGACAAACAGCTACCCTTGAGGCAGAAGCCGGGGGTGTTGCTCCTTAACTTTTAAAACACTGCACCATTTTACACATTGTTGATATTGATAACACTGTGTGTTCGTTTTAATTTAACCTTTTTAACTCTGTTGTTTATGAGCTTCTGAGGACATTTACCTGCACAGCGAAGCCAGCGCTGATGTAAGAAGGGCGATTTCTCAGCCGCCATCACCTCCTACGAGACTCGAGGCCACGCTCCTCAGAACTAGCCACGCCCCCCCTCCTCCCCATAACTATGTACACCCCTCGGAGGCGCAGCGGATGAGCGCAGCGAACGCGCCCTCAGCACGCCGAAGACACGCCAAAGACTAGCCCGTCTGTGCCGTCCGGGCCAGTACGGGACATGGGGCAGTAGACTATGCTCCCCCCACCCAAAAAAGACTGGTAAGATCCCCTACAGAACTAAGAGCGCTACGCCCACTTCATAATACGAGGTGCACTACTCTCAATCTCCACAAAACAGGAGTCACCTCCTGCAAAAACTGCAAACTTAGCACTACTATCTGCCAACCCTATCCTGACAATGCTAGAAGACATAGGAAACGCAAACAGCCTTGCAACGCTGAGGCACTAAAATATGTGTTCTACAGCACTAACTGCCGCTCACTTCCAAAACACAGACTGGACATTTTCAACCTCCTACTGGATGAAAACCCTAGCGCCCTCTTCCTGACTGAGAGGTGGCTGCACGAGAGTGCGGGCCCAGACGTTGCTTCTGCCCTCCCCGCCAATTATGCAATCATTAGGATAGATCGCAACAAACAGTTAGGAGGTGGAATAGCAATCATTTTTAACAGAGACTTGAAATGTATGCTAGAACAAGTAGACATCCCTGATTGCGAAGCCGGCTTCTTCAAAATTTCTTCGAACCCGAACTTCACAATGTCAGGCTTATAGATATACCGGCCCCCAGGGAATTCTTCCCAATGGGCATCCAATTTAGCCAACTATATCACTCCTTACTACATCGCCTCAAATTTTTTTTCACTTATTGGTGACTTAAACTTACATCTTGAGGACCCTTCCATTCCCTTTTGCTCTAATTTGTTAGAGGATCTGTGGGCCCTAAATCTGACCCTAGTCAATTCTGGACCTACACATAAAGCGGGCCATCTGCTAGATCCCATTATCTCCAACATAAACAAACTAAAATGGCAAAACACCATTCCCATTTGTTGGTCCGACCACCATTTAATTAATTTCAGTATAAATCTCCCACCCACCTCCACTGGGCAATCTGACTTTCCAGCTACATCCAGGAAAAACTGGAAGCTACTGGACCTGCCAAAATTAAATGCAGCTCTCCACGAAAACCCTCCCAGAAAGGGTCACAACATGGACAGTTTAGCGGAAGCTACTCACAAATGGCTCAGCGACGCCGCTGACCATTGTCTACCCCCCACCCATATCAAAGGGAACAGACACCGCCACCCTGCCCCTTGGTTCAATGACATTCTAAAAACTGAAAAATCAAAATGCAAAGCACTTGAGCGTCAATGGCGTAAAGACTTTGCCCCTGACTCAAAAAAGATCTACCATGAAGCCAGGAACCTATATCACACTGCCTGCGCAAAAGCACGAGCCTCATTCGTTTCTGATACTATCATGGAAGCAACTAATAAGCCGAAAACTTTGTTCAATGTAGTCAAAGAACTAGCAGGTGCACAAACCACAGCCTCGGCTCCCCCACTGAATACTCAACAATGCCAAGATCTAGCTTGTTTCTTTACAGATAAAATCGAGAAAATTATCAGGGACATTAACGTCAATAATAACGAACTACCTTCTTCTCCCGTCCTGGAATATACTCCTGCCTGTGAAAACACCCTGGAAGCCTGGCCCCCCATCTCGGTGGATATACTGAAAACCACTGTCAAAAACATCAAGTCCGGCTCCCCCAGAGATCAGATTCCCATTAAAATAATCAAACAACTGGACGATCGCTCCTTGGAAATCATCGCGGAAACGCTTAACTCCATGATAACGCCACTGCTAAAAAAGCCCACAGCAAACCCAGAAAGTCCTGCCAACTACAGACCCATATCCCTGCTCCCTGCCTTCTCTAAATGCTTGGAGAGACACGTCCACTCGGTCCTATCCATCTTTACCGAAGAAAACTCGCTTTTACACCCCTCACAATCGGGCTTTCGGGCTGGTTTCTCGACTGAAACCACCCTTCTAGGGGTTATGGAGCACATCTGGAATCTCCTCGATAAAGGGCAGACGGTCGCGCTCGCACTTTTTGACCTGAGCGCGGCCTTTGACACCATATCCCACAAAACCCTCATCAAGGCGTTACACAGAAATGGTGTCCGCGGAAAAGCGCTTGATTGGATCCGCTCCTTCCTGGCGGAACGGTCCTTCCAAATAACTTCCCCACTGGCCTGCTCCGACACCTTCAAGGCCCCCCACGGCGTGCCACAGGGATCTATACTGAGTCCCCTGTTTTTTAACCTTTACCTCCGACCCCTAGCAGACTTAGCTGAAAAATCTGGACTTACCCTTATGACCTACGCCGACGACTCCCAAATTATTTTCTCCCTATCTGAATCCTGTCCGACATCCCCGTCACTCCTCAAATCAGGGCTACAAAACATCCTAAATTGGATGACAAGAAACCAATTAAAGCTCAATGGAGACAAGACAGAGATTCTTCTCTTAGGAAAACGTCAAGACCTTTGGAATCCTTCACACTGGCCAAACCAGATGGGCAACTTTCCTACCCCAGCGACTCAAGTTCGTAATCTAGGAGTCATCTTGGATAGCTCCCTCTCCATGAGCCAACAGGCCAACAAAGTTGTTGGCCTTTGCCTTACCATCATCAAATGGCTGAGGAAAATTATTTGGATGCTGCCCTCTTCCACGCAAAAGACCGTAGTCAATGCCCTCATTACATCATGGCTTGACTACGGCAACATTCTGTAACTTGGCTCAAACAAAGCGGTAGTCAGTCGACTACAACTTGTCTAGAATGCTGCAGTTCGACTACTGCACAAAATCCCCAAAAATACTGGAGTCTCGAGCTACTGTCGCAAACTCCACTGGCTCAGGATTGAAAGCAGAATCCATTTCAAAGCCCTGAACTACATGTTCAGAATCAAGGCAGGTACTGCTCCCAAATACCTCCTAGCTTTGGCTCACCCCTATACTCCCAAGCGTAATCTTCGTTCGCAATCTGCTGCCAACTTCTGTGTACCAAGATTTAAACTGGCAAAAATGGGAGGCAGATCCTTCGCCCACCTTGGACCATCCCTCTGGAACAAACTCCCTCCCTTCATTCGAAAGGAGGAAAATCATGTCAAGTTCAGAAAGCACGTTAAGACCTGGCTATTCGAACAATAACTTGAATCGCCTGAAATCTCTCTTGACATCCTTATGCTGTGTCTCGGCACCGGGAAACCCTTTCTGGGTAGCTGTAGCGCTTTACAAATGGAAAAAATAAAATAAATAAATAAATAAATAGGGAATAAGGGCCTCACTGTTTTGTTGTGATTTTTTCTTGATTCTCCATCTTCCATTTCTCTTTAGTTTTCCTTCACACATCAGGATTTTAGCATTTCGATGGAGGAAGGGGTTAGGGGGAGGGGTGAGCAGGAGGGCACGGTAGCTGGGTGACTCGCCTACCATGAAGTAATGGTCATAATGGGATTTTAGGGGTTTGAGAATTTAAGAGTAGGAATTTATTTGCTCCCAGCTTGCTGCTTCTGCGCGCATTATATGCCCAGACCAAGGTCTGAGCGCCTCAGTAGAGTAAGAGATGTAAGGGGATGGGAGTGGGGGGTGGTGAGATGGGAAGGGGGAGGATCTGAGGGGGTTGGGAGGGAATGGAAAAAAAAGAAGAAAAAGAAAAATTCCTGGTATGCTTTACATATAGTGATGCTTTTGTTTCTGTCCATATTGATGCTTCTGTTTTTGTCCACTGTTTGGATTTAACCCAGAGATGGTTTGGTGAATCAGCAGGAAATGAAATAGAATACGAAGATGATTAACATTTGTACAATAAATATAGGGTGTCTGAATGACTGGAGGAAGAAGCAAAGCCTAGGGTATTTTGTCAGGTCAAATCAGATCGATATGATATATCTGCAAGAGACCCATCTCCCATAGTCAAAAGAATATCTATTGGGTTTGAGGGGCTATGATCTCTTGGCCTGCTCTTCTCAGACATCTACAATCAGAGGTGTGGCAATACTGGCTAACTCTATCGGGGTTAAAGCTAGGGGCCAGCTGACGGATGGATTAGGGAGATGGGCCCTGGTAGAACTTGAAATGGGATGTACAATTTGTACAATCTATGGCTCTAACCAAGATGCCCCAGATGTCTTTAAATTTTTGGAGCTAGAATTAACAAACTGGTCAAGGGCGATCATCTTATGTGGAGATTTAAATATCTATGCTGATCTGACGAATAACACTGTCTATGACGGCCGCAAACCTAAGGCCTTTCGGGCCTTGAGTTCGTTAATGAAATCACATGGGCTGGTGGATGTCTGGGGGAGTAAGGAGCCTAATAGGGATGGGTACACCTATTTTTCATGTCCCTCTAAAAGATATACTAAGGTGGACTATTTTCTAATAACATCTACGGAATTGAACAGGGTTGGGATTAAAAAGCTACCTAAAATCATCTCTGATCATAGTCCACTAATCTTGCTGTATGATATTGGCACCTCGGCTAGGAATCATTCTACCTGGACCTTCGAGAAAAACCTGTTAGCCTATCTATTATTTGTAGAGAATTTAAGGAAATGGTCAATAGAATATTATGATATGAACCGATATAGTGCTAGTAGAAATAGTGTCTGGGACGCATTCAAAGCTGCTCTTAGAGGAGAAACTATAAGTTTTGCCGATAGACTCAGAAAAAAAGAACGTCAGGATAAAGAAAAATTAACTGCCCAACTGGTTGAATGTGAAGAGCGACATATAGAGGACATTATTCGTGGCAATGACGCTACTAAGAGTGGGCAGCAGATCTTGGCCTTAAAGGCAGAGTTATGTAAAGGGATAGCACAGAAAGCTGCAGACGATTATCAGACTCACAAGGCCAGGCTCTATGAGACAGGAAAATAGGCAGGGAAACTCTTAGTGTTGAGAATAAGACAGAGTTTTAATAGGAATGTGATATCTGACATAGCAGAGGGAACCCAGAAATATACAGAGCCAGAAGATATTATGAAGGTGTTTAGAAATTTCTATCAAAAGCTATATACTGAAGAGATGCAACTCAATTGCCCTGATTCAGAATTTAGAGATGATGGTCCTCAATTGGCAGGAGCAAATAGAATGGGGCTTGACGAGGATACAGATATAAAAGAGGTGATCGAGGCATTGCAGGAGTTAGCACCAGGGAAGGCCTCAGGACCAGATAGAATCCCCCTCGAAGTGTACAAAAGTTTGCAGAATGAGATCGCCCCCATATTGTTGGCTCTTTTTAATGGTATTATTTTTTCTGGGGAGATACCGCACTCGTGGAAAGAAACAAACATCGTCGTATTCCATAAAAAGGGCAAACCTAAGGAGAAACCTGGCTCTTATCGTCCAATATCCCTCATTAACTCAGACACAAAGATATATGCAAAGGTCTTGGCCAAGAGGCTGTGGGGGGGTGGGTCATTGGTCATCTGGTTTCGCCGTGGCAGCATGGGTTCATCCCAGCCTGGGTTCATCCCAGGCCGTGGGACCACGGACCATATAAGACGTGCTATCTCGTTGTTTGATGTCCAGGCTGTCACGGGGGGACGGATGGCCATGATCCTCCTTGAAGGCCTTGCCGAAAAAGGCCTTTGACTGTGTTGCATGGAAATATCTGTGGGGGATATTGAATCGAAGGGGCTTTGGCCCTAAAATTTCGGGCGCAATCAAGGAGATGTATTCCGAGCCGAAAGCTAGGATTCAACTAATGGGAGGCTCTTCTGAACCATTCTATATCTCTAGGGGGATGCGCCAGGGGTGTCCCTGTTCACCCATTCTTTTTGCAATGTATATAGATCCGCTGGTACGTTATCTATTAGATTGCTTGGAAATCAAACCAATGGTTTGTAATGGTTATGCAACCAAGCTGCTAGCGTATGCGGATGACCTTGCTATTACCACCCCAGAACCTGATAAAGCCATGGTAGCAATAGCGGGTATAGCTAAGGAGTTTGGTCGGAGCTCAAAGTACCTCCTAAACTAAAGTAAAACCCAGATAATATGTACAAAAAACATTCTACGGTCAGATCAGAGGTATCAAGACTCAGCAGTTTATCTGGGAGTCAGGATCAGCTCCACAATAACGGATATTCTTAAAACTAATTTTAATCCGTTGATAAAAGCAAGAAATACAGATCTCAAGAGAATAGATGCCCTGCACCTCTCCATAATAGGAAGAGTAAATGTACTTAAAATGACCATGCTGCCTAAGATATTATATCTCTTCCGCTCAGTCCCCTATCTGATTGATGAAGACACGTTAAAAACAATCGAGACAGTTTTTATAAATTGTGTCTGGCAGTACTGTAAAGTCAGACGATCGTTGAAATTTATGTTACTCCCACAACAAAGGGGTGGTCTGGCACTCCCTAATATTAGATTTTATCAGTGGGCCTGCTTGCTGATCCAGATGGTGATATTATTCGAGCCGGCGACGAAAATATCTGATACTCGATATGATAATCAAGAAATACCATCTATATATGAAATGCTACTGGGCAGAGAGGGTCTGGGACTCCTGCTACGTAAAAATATAAGGCGGTATTATAAGAAGATGCACTACAAGGTCTCTGATAGTTTGTGGGAAATTTGGAAAAGAATCCGAAAGACGCTAGTAATCCCTAAAATTAATTATTATACACCTTTATGGAATTCTAGCATCTTCCCACAAATCAATAATGACAGGATGGGGATATTATGGGAACAACAGGGGGTCAATAGACTAGGAGACATCTATGAAGGAGATAATCTCTTGAGCTTCCTAGAGATACAGCAGAGATTTGGAATTCCATCAAGTCAGGGTTTTAAGTTTCTCCAAATTTCTGGTCTGCTGAAAAACATCAGACCCAGGATTATTCCAGGAGGTCAGATCAGTATGATCGACTGCCTACTAAGAGGTGGATGTAAAATGAAAGTGATCTATGGTAATTTAGTGTCTAGTCTACAGAACGACCTGGAAAAAAATTAAATGACCTTGGCAACTAAACTATCTGTTCCGGATGTTGATCTATATAAATCTTTACACTTGGCCAATAGAGTATTTCGGTCTTCAATTTTGAAAGCCAAACATTACAAGACACTATTTAATTTGTATTTTACCCCTGTCAAACTGTATGATTGGGGTAAAAGAGAAGATGACACATGCCCAAGATGCCATGAGGGTCCAGCTAATCTTTTGCATATGTTTTATTACTGTGACAAGTTGACTGCAATCAAAGGAGAGATCGAACATTTTTTGGAAGGGCTGCTAGGTTTCAAGATCTACCTATCCCCTACCCTAATGATAAAAGGAACCAACAGCAACCTGGGCCTCAATGAGGAGAACGAAGCTCTCATATTTATATGTGTAGCTGTTCTCCGGCTTTTGTTAGCTGCCGGGTGGAAAGATGCAGTACCCCCATCTTATCAGATGTGGCTGGCAAGGCGTTTGGGGATCTATAATATCGAATCCGCTCTCTATTCATGCAGGGGTAGATTGATGAGGGAATGGGGCCAGGCTATCTGGAGACCAATTACTGGCTGGGTCACTCCTCTTACTTAATCTCAATGTTCGGTTAATCTGTGTGTTATCATTCTGACATGATCCAGCAAGGGGATGGTGATATATGGTCTAGTTGGATTAATGAATCTGCTGTTTTACTTCTGTTTTTTGTTTTAATTGCTGTTTTAATTCCTCTATAAAATAAAATACTATTTCTCTCTGGACTATTCATTCTGGATGGATTTTTAGCAAAGATATATGATTGGATAAAATGTACTTATTTATGTCAATACCAGGTCTTTTTCAATAAAAAAAAGAAAATGGATTTAAGCTGTCTTGGGGATGGGTAGTGTAGTCTTGTTCCTCATATGCTCACAAAACCTCTTGCTGACTTGCAATATCCTTTAATAAACAGTAGACCTACTTTGCCCCACTTATTATAATTTAATTACTATTAATATTGTTAATAACTAGTAGTAGTAATACTACTTTAGTACCAGTGGTGAAAGTAAAAATAGTTCTAATAATTGTAGTAGTGGTGAAAGTAATGTTATATAATGTTTTACATTTTTTATGTGCAATGGTTAGTCCAAAAGGAGCGTCCCCACACTAGAATTGGCCTACAAGAACGGCATAAAATAAGCATCAAAAATAGAAATCTAGTCATTGTAACTGTTACAGTTTCTTTGTTGTTTTCACAGATAAGAGGATGTGGCCTAACGGCTAGGGAGGTCAACCTCAAATCTGGGGAACCTGGTTAGAGTCTCTGCAACAACTCTCAACATCCTTGGTTTCTAGGCAAACTACTTAATCTCCCTGTGCCTAACAAAAAAAATAAATAATAATGTGTCCTTGTGTAACTCAACAGGGGCACATGTAAAGGGCTTTGATACCTTCGGGTCAAGTTTGAGCTATATAAAACTCTGGGGTAAAATGTTGATTGATTAATGACCAATGATTGTAAACAGTCGTCAAACAAATTATTTATTCTATTGCCACAAAAAAAGTAATACATGGGATAATGTTGCCTATGACTTTGTATGAACTAGCATGATTGCAAATTTGTCATTAACTGCCAGATGTACGAAATCATTTGGCTGTTATAAACCTTAAGATTCACAAAATCACATGGATTGAGACAACATTTTTCTATGCATTAATCCCATATTTCAATTCAGTAAAGCATTTCTTAATCATAAAATGTGTTTAATGACTCATCCCGAATTGGAAATAGCAGAGGAGAGAAAGTGGCCGCCACTCCTATTTGTTATTCACAATGAAGTGAAATAACCCCTCAAAAGAAGATGTACCAATTCATAAAGTGGAATTGCATCTGGTTACCTTTAGAGGAGCTGGCAGTGGTCCTGTCTTTCATAGCAACCACTGCGTGTTAGCCCAGATGTCTTCCTAAATAGTATTTTTTAAAGTAGCATCAGTTCCTTTAGGGAACAGCAGCTATTCAGAAAAAGTTTCGCATTTGGTAATGTTAGCACAGGGAAGGTATTCTATATTCCTTACTGGTCAAAATCCCTTCGTTTGTAGAATTTGTGAAGTGACTAATTATTACATAGGTTGCTCTGCAAATTGCGTTCCTGTTAAAAAAAAGTTGTGAATATTACCAAGCCATAGTTTGTGAATAGCTACAGTGCATCAGGCCACAGAGTATACTTTGACTGGTATAAAAAAGAAACTAAGTTGGCGAAATGAAGCAAATGCCCGAACCGGAAGAGTAATTTCCTATTAAAGTGGAAAATAGAGGATGTGAATAAGGGAGTATCAAAAGAGTACTCGTTTGGGACCTCTCACAGTCTAAGAAAGTTGTTTGGAAATTGTAATGTAGTTGTACAACAGTACCACTTAGACACTACAAAATGTTATTCACAAAATTACAGTTGGAAACTTCCATCTCTGCTGCTTCTTTCTTCTTTACTTTGCAGACCTTTCCTCCTCAGTAGCAGTGACCTCTGCACCCATGGAAATGCAGATTGATATTAAATGTTGGATGGACAAGGGGCAGTGGCATTTACGGCAGAACAGGAGGAATTAGAGAGATTTAAGTGAAAATCTACACATTTTTGCCTCCTATAACTGAACCCATTTTGTTAGCCATAAAACTCTGTGAACGTTACTCCTAGTAATCAGTGGCAACGTGGTTGTAGTCTCCTTTTTACATCTGATAAAAACTGATAACATTGACATATACCTAATTGGCACATTTAATTAATCTCTAGTATAATGTACATCATGTACCCAGATTTTGTAAATTAATTGCTTCTAGTGCACTGCAGCACTCATTGTGTCACCCACTAAAGTTGGACTGCAATTTATCCACATGTCTGCCATTGCAGCTTGGGTGGGAAGTTTTAACCAGCAATCAATTTTGACCTGGCAAAATAAACCTTTGGCCAGACTTACACCTTCCTGTTTATATTATAAGTCACCTCAAAGGTAGACTTTAAATGCCCATAGTGCAATTGCCTGGTATTTAAACAGTAGAACAAGAATAGGTTTACATATCCTGGCAGTCAAATACTTCCAAAGTAATTTCTTCACTGGGGCAAGGCAGGCTATGCCATATGGATATACTGCTTACATCATAAAAACACATAACACTTAATTTTGGTTTGGGAGCCACTAGAAAAATGATCCAATGACTTTTTTTACTAGTAATTTACAAACTACTTAATATTAAAGTTGAATTTAAATTATTATTTTGAAAATTGCACTTTTATACATTTGTAATTTTCCTTACTAAGCCAAATGTGTCTTTATGCTAATTTCTAGTGTCACCTGACTGGTGAATGGCTCACATATGGTGAGATGTTCATTAATCCCAGAGAGTGGACAAAAGTCTTGGGTATGGAGAGTTTTTTCCTTCTGAGCAGGGTGGCTCTGGGGGTTGTACCCACCCCCTTTCTGAGCTTCAAATGGTGCGTACCCTGTTACTGGCAGATATAGCTAGCACATAGGCCTGTCTCCCCTTTTTTTCCACACAGCTTGGCTCTAAACCCAGTAGGAAGGGAAGCTGTCCCACAACCGTTTTGGCGTGACCACAATGGATAGTTTTCCCATTATCATAGCCCGCCTCTGGGTGGACACAGGGAGCCCGGCCAAACGAAGAAGGGTTCAGGCATGTTCAATTTAAGTGCTGAGTGGGATACTTTGCATTAAAACACATAGGAAGTGCTGAAACAGTGGGTAGGGTCACTCCATGGGAATGTTTACCCCACCCACAGGCTGATACTGAGCATAAAAGTGGCATACCCAGTGCCCCTCTCAGAACAGTCCTGGAACTGTGAAGATCAGAAGGAGGACTGCCATACTGGGGAAACAGCCTCCACAATGCAGTCAGACGCACACATTCCTGAACAATGCAGGCCTTCACCATCACCAATTTGGAAAGTAGGTGCGGACCACAGTTCAGTGCTTATATTCTTTTTATTTCTTTTAGCCATTACGCGTTTCGGTCCTCCTAGACCTTGATCACATGACAGCCCTATTTGGCATTTTACCCCTTTTAAAGTGGCAGTGCAATAGTTTGTGGTTCCCGCCTTCTGGACACTGAAAACGTACTACCCTTAGGTAAATTTTTCTTTAAACCAAGATTACATTTTCTCCTTAAATAAATAGCTTTGTGATTGCTAAATTGATTTGGAGCATTACATATCAAAATACGGTATTGACCTCATAAAATATTTGAAGTTTGTAAACATTCAATGAATAAATAACAATAAACATTAATTATTAACTATAATAAATATTTAAATACCTTAGCAGCAATACATAGAACAGATAAATATGAATAAATAGTCAAAAATTATCCACTATTATTCTAAAAATTATTGTTGAAACAATAAACTTGTTAAAAAATAATTTTAATCTTCCCGTGCAGAATATTCAAGACATCATGGCATAATGCCGCTTGTCCATTATATTTAAAATCTTATGATTTTTGTTTAATCTTTGGTTTATTACAAAAAAGTGTATCCTGCCCAAAGCCTTCACCTAATACAAAAAAAGTGCTTGTGCTTAAATTATACAACCTCAAAGAATTGGGTTTGACCTATTGTGACCATTAAAAATAGAAACACCTCCTAATCTGTGTGAAAAAGTTAAAAAAAAAAAAATTATTATTTCGGGTCAGGTCGGATTGGCAGCCTCTCATGGTTACAGTAAAATACTCTTACAACTCCTTCTCTAATGCGGATTCCCCTGCAGTATTGGCATAGATTTTTCCCATGGTGGGTTAGATGCATGTGTAAAGATCCTCCATTGTACATGTAAATGTCAATTGATACTTGTATAGCGCACTACTCACCCGCAAGGGTCTCAGGGCACTTGTACGAATACCGCTGTGGAACCCATCCTGGCTTTCCCTGTGAGGCGTCCACTCCTGGGCACCCCCATGGTGGAGGCCAGGCATCCTTAGTGTTGCGGGGGCCGTTGTGGAGATTAAGCAAGCTATTGCCCAGAGTTGCAGAGTGCAGAGTGGGACTTCATGATTGGAATAGGCACTGAGGCGAGAATTATCAGGTCCGTGGAATTTTTGAGCCCAAGACCCGCTGAGGCAGGGAATTGAACGCTGGTCCTGGGCTAGACCTCTGCATCAGGGTCTGCCGCTCTAATCATTGAGCCACACTTCTCCAGGGGTATTTAACCCTCCTGGGGTCTTGCAATCGAGGTTTAGGATATATTTGGTTTTGAGCTCCTAAACATGCCCTCTCTATCTCCTCCCCATCTGTTCTTGGGTATAAAATCAATGAGATAATATGAGAGGTGTTTGAGATCATTATTGTGTGTTTCTTGAAAGTGCCTAGCCACTGGGTAAGTTGGGTCATGGTTATTAATGGCCCGGATGTGTTACGGAATTTTCTTGTTTGCAGGCAGTTTGGTGCTCCCTACATATTTAAGATTATATATTTAAGATTACAGGAGCACTCCAATATGTAAATAACTTAGTCAGAATGTGATATTTATATTTCCCTGTCACTGAACTGTGTTGTGTATGCTTTTTTATTTGTTCCGTACTGATAAGCTTCACAGCTTTTGCATTTGGTGAAGCCCTTTCTTTGTGACAACCAGGTCTGTTGATCCACAACCTCCGTGCTACTTTTGACCAGACTTCTGCTCATGGAAAGTGCCCGCCTGTAGGTGATCCCAAGGGTATTTGTTAAACTACCTCCTATCACTTGGTCACTTAACACTATGGACCAGTTTCGATGCATAATTTGTTTGATAGTTTTGTTTTGTGCATTATAGGCCAAAATCAGCCTAAACTCCATAGTGTTCTTTTTTGTGTCGGCATCATTGTCTTTTGGTGTTAAAAGGGCACTTCTGTCTAGACCCTGAGTTTTTTTATTGCTGCATCAAAGATCTTACTTTTGTATCCCCTGGCTTGGAATCTTTTTGTACTCTCTTGCTGTGCTCTTTTCAATTCATTGGGATTGCTGCATATTCTTTTTGTATGCAACATTTCCCCAAAAGGGATACTACTTACCAGGTGTCTTGGGTGAAAACTGGAAAAGTGTAAAACTGAGTTCCTGCTGTCTCCCTTCTAAAAATTGTGGTTTCTAGTATATCATTGCACACATAAATGTCAATGTCCAGAAAATGAATTTTCTTATCACTGATAGTGGACGTGAAGCTTAAGTTAAATAAAAGTTTGCCATAGAAGTCATCATAAATCTTTTTTAATGCCGATACGTTACTGGTCCTATAACATGTTTTATCGTTCAATTGGGACAAAGCTTCCTCCATGTAGTCCTTTCTTGCCCATAGGACGACATTTCCTCCTTTGTCAGAGTTTCTGATAATGATGTCATTCTTTTGCAGTTTAGTTATTAGCTGATTGTATTGCCAAGCTTTTTGTTGATTTTCGTTTTGTATGCTGCATTTTGAAATGTATTTTCTGCAACTATATGCTCGTTGAAAATATCAATGCTTCCCTGGGCGATATAAGATTCAACGTAGATCTTTTTCCTGAAAGGAGGTGTTTTTCTTTTAGCATTCTGTTCTTGTGTTTCAATATTAAGATTTGATACTTCATTATCCATTTCATGCCCTTCTTCCTTGATGTTTGTATTGGTGGCTTCTCCCTGTAGCTCCATGAGAGTTTCTAAAAGGGCTGTGTCCCCACTTGTCATTATTTCTTGTGAATTCTCATTGCGACTTTCCATCTCTTTAATGTCTTTCTGTTTGTTTTTTTGTTTTTCTTTTATCAATGCATGGTATCTCAAAAGTTTCAGCTTTCTTCCAAATCTGTATATATCCATCCAGGTATTGGCATAATCGAAGTATGACTCCGGGCAGTATGAGAGGCGTAGTACTAGAATTTGCCTTTCCGCTTCATTTAGGTAGATGTCAGTCAAGTTTATTACCGTTTTGGCTGTCATGTCACTATTGTTTGTTTGCGGTTCCACCAGCCTCTCCCTCGCTTCTTCTTGTTGTTCGGTCTTTCTTCTTATTTTTCGCCTCTCCTTCCACCTGTGGATTCGCCTCTTCCTGTTGCGTTCTTTTGCGTTCTCGGACAGAGGGTCAACCACCCTTCCAAGCAGAAAAAAATCTATTTCTTCCGCCGGAGTGCGACTTGGTAGTGTCCTGCTTGAGGTTATTTGCTATCCTTGATGTTCTGCCTCACTTTCGACCATCAAACTTAATTCTGAATTGGATGTATATGTGTGTCTTTCCTTGCTGGTAGAAGCATTTGTCCCTTGTTCATTTCGTGCTTTTGCTTTATTTGCTATCATTAGGTCATATTTTCGTGAGAACGTGAAGATTCGATTCATCTCGTAGTCCATCCTATCCCGGTGGAATTTAATAGCTTTGCGCTCCTTGATTTTATCTTCTCCTTTGGATAATCATATAATCATTTCTTCCTTTAGTTTGGTTACTTCCTCATCTTTGTTTAATCTGGTAATCTCCTCATTGATTTTGTCTATTTGATCTTAGAGCGCCGTTCTGTCTGCTTCTGCATATTTTGCGAGTATTTCCACTAACCTTTTGGACGGCTCCAGATTACTTTGTGCCCAATCTCGCATCATATCAGGGTTTGGTTGATCATAACTGGGGGCTATTAGAATCCTCAAGCCCCTCGGGATTCTCCCTATGTCGAGATACCATTGTAGGGATTTGTGTTCCCACCATTTACCCTGCTCAACGCGCATTAACTTTTCAAGTGCTCTCACTTTATCTTTGACGCTGCTGATGGTAGGATTTGCAGTGATGTTCCTTATTAGCGTGCTTGTATTACTGGTGTTGCTAAACATTTCCGGTCCCTTAGCGTGTCCGCCGACATGTTGGTCCTTCCTCTCTTCTAAATAATTGCAGTTTGGTTTTACTGGAAGAAGTCTGTTAATGTAGTCTACCAGTTTACCGCCTGCACACCATTCTCCCCGCAATGCTGTATAGTCCTACCTTTCACGTTCAAACCGCGTCAGACAAGTCCTCTGACACAGCACACGTAGAGTCCACTCAGGCACACACAAAGTCCGGTCAGGCAGTCCTATATATATTAAGCATGTGCGAATTTTGCGAATCTCGCGTTCGCGAATTTTGCGGATTTGCGAACTCGCAATCCGCAAAATCCGCGAATTCTCGCAAATTTGCGGATTTTTTTTTGTGTTCGCAAGTGTTTCTGCAAGTTCGCGAGGATTTGGTACTAGTTCGCAATTGCGAACTTACTTGTCGGCTCGCAACGGTCGCAACTATGTTGTTTCTACGTCTGCTTTCACCACTGCCACCCTCTCTTTGACCCATGCCACCCTCTGTTACATCAATGCCACCCTCTGGTTCATCATCACTGTAGAAGATGGGGGGAAAAGCAAGCCCACCTGCCCTGCTTGAACTGACATGAATTAATTTGGGGTTAGTTTATTAACAACACCTGCCCTGCCCCAACTGACAATAATGAATTAGGGGCTAATTAATGTGTCACTGAATTTGAAGTTCCAGCCTGGCACCTGCTTGTCTGCTCCCTTAGCTGTAAATCAGGACCTTTGTGGCATACAGTTAAGGTCAGAGCAGGGTCACACAATAGTTGCAAGCAGGCAACCGAATTCTGGAGGGCCCCCTCAGGAAGCACTACAGGGAATCGTTACAGATGATGAGGTTGACCTTTTGCACCTGCTCATTGCTTTGGCTTTTGCAAAAATCGTTTTTCGGTTTTTTCGCGCTATTGGCGAGGCGCGGCATCGTGCGAAACTGATCGCGGAAGCCGCCAATTCGTGCGAATGAGTTTTGCAGCGTCTTGTTTCGCAAGTTTTTTTGTAGTATTCGCGAGCCGCTTGCAGCGCAACACGCGAATTTACCCCAAGGTCGAGTACGGGCGCGGCCATTTTGTTTGCGTGACGTATTTCCGTTTCCGCCCGCGATGTATAATCTCGCGTCGTAAGCGCATTGCGAGTACAAGTTCGCACGAGATCGCGGAGGAAAATCGCGTGCGAACTTACTTTTGCGCTCGAGAACGGGCGGCCATCTTGTTTTTCATTTATTTCCTGTGTCTGGGCATGGTGTTTAATCCTCTTGCTATCTTTGCCATCTTTTGCTTGTTTTCAGTTTTTTTCGAACGATTTTGCTTCTTATCTATCCCTCTCTTTTCCTAGCTGTATATTTTTGTCTTTTCTGCTATTTTTGTTTACTTTTAAACTACTTTTTTAAATTCTTTTCTTTTCTTCTTCCCTATCCTATTCTTTCTTAATTTTCTACTTCTTCCTACCTTACCTGCCCAGACCATGGTCAAGCCAGGCGCCGGGAAGCTGCCTAGGCACTTGAGGGCCGCAGCGGCGGCGGGGTGTAGTCCTGGACCCAGTGCCAGGACAGCATGCGGGAGATTGAGGGGGGAGCAGGTGACGCGACGGGAGATATTCAGCCCGGAGGAAGTGGGCGCGCTGGTCTACTTCGTCCAGCGCCACCTGCCCAGGACCATCGCGGGCGGCGGCAGGATCGCGGCCGGCGGCTACAACATCCGGGAGCGCCGGAAGCGGTGGGAGAAGGTGTGCTGGGCCATATCCCACCTCTACGGGGTCCAGCGCACCTACAGCCAGGTCACCCATGGCTGGACGGACCTCCTGGACCGGGAGCGCGACCTGCTGGACCAGCTCGGCTTGGAGATCCCCGGGCTTGGTGAGTAGTAGTAGCCATTTCATCACTCACTACTATGATGTTTTCTCCTGCTCTGTGTTGTTGTATTGCAAATATTTGTTTTTTACATGGAGCAAGCCAATAATGCCGCTGATGACGATTACATTGTAGTTAAATTATATTTCAAAATCTTCTGTGCATTTCAGGTGCACTGCTCTCCTTCTCAGTGGCGTTGCTACTATGCTTATTTGTTTTCTATTTTGTGGTCTCATTGGCCTGAGTAACTATTATGTATGAGTGTACTTTACAGAACTGCGTAATGCTAGACACTAGGGGGCAGATTACATTTACAAGCCCCTTGCGCCACGTTTACGTTGCCTTGCGTGACGCAACAGCGGCGTAAAACGTGGCGCATCCCTGCGAGTCATTAACAGCGTGACGCATCTAGGGAGATGCGTCACGTTATAAAGCCATGGGCCTGCGCCACAATGGGTGCGTTCCTAGTACGCAGGGTGGGCGGTCCGGCGGCTGTGCGCCTCGCAAAAGTGCCTGCGTGAAATCTACAAGATTTAACGCAGGCACTTCTGCGACGCTGCTACGTCAATTGAATTCCTTATGCCTGCTTGAAGCAGGCGTAAGGACTGACACAGCATGTTAAGTATTGGGTGGCCCTGAGCATTGCTGGAGTTGCATTGCGTTGGCGACGTGACTCCAGCGATGCGCCGCTCTTACGTGACGAGATGTGCCACGCAAGTGCCTACCCTTGCGCCAGGGCGCGCCGCATTGTAAATGAGGCGCATCTGCCGTGTCGCAAGGGTAGTTTTGCGTGACGCATTTGATCTGGCGCATCTCTGGAGATGCGCCAGAACGCGTAAGTAAGTATGCCACTAAGGGGCAGAATTGCAATTACCGTCGCATCCCTGCAAAGTAGCAGGGATGCGCCAGTAATTGTGCGGCCCGCTACCACCACCAAACATGGTGCGCCGTATTTGCAGTGTGACGCACCATGGGCCCAAAACGTCACCGAAGCTTTACTGCTGGAGTTGCGTCGCAACGATGGCGCAGCTCCAGCAATGCTCTGGGGTACCCTATCTCCCCAATGCTGGGTCAAGCCCTACGTCTGCTTCAAGCAGGTGCAGGGTTTGTGTGACGCATCATTGTCCTAAAGGTGACTGATTGAAATTTTGTAGATTTCCCTCAGCCACTTTTAGGATGTGTTCCAGCGCAGGAATGCCCTCCCTTGCGCCGAAACGCCCCCTGATGGCGCAGGGCTTTATAACGGGATGCATCTCTCAAATGCGTGACGTTGTTATAATATTATACGCTGCACCATGGCGCCTCTTTTGTTTAGCTGCTGCGTCACAAAAGTCAGGCAAGAACGGAGCAAAAGAGCCGCAAGGGGCTTAAATCTGCCCCTTCCTTTGTACCCCTGACAATAAGAAAAATAGTGGCGGTGGATTGATAGTTTGACTATTGAAATGACTGGTTATGTAGCAGGCAACTGTTAGTGTTGTCACTGATCTGACTGAAATCACAATGGAGTTTGTCTGTCACTTTGCGTCTTGCCTGCGGACTGCTGCCTGCCAGTCCTAGGTGAAACTTTCAGTACTTTGTTTAGTGAGTTACGTGACTTTAGAAGTCGCAGGTCCGCAAATCAATGAAAACGAATCCTAATCAATGTAATTTCGCGGAAATATTTTGTTATTGTTGTTTTGAAATGTTTGATTTGGTTGACATTGACAAGCAACAATCATCCATGTTTTCTGTTCTTTCTTTCATGTTGTACGTCAGCTCCCCCCAGGGGCGAGGGGAGGACACAGGAGCAGCAGGCGGCGGATGCTGTTGAACAGGGCCAGGATCGGGCAGGCGAGGGCTCCTTTGCTGGCCCCAGTAAGTTTTCATTTTAGACTAGTACCTATTTTTCCTAGCGTTCCTCATTTGATTTTTTCAAAATCGTCTTTGATCTACTTGTAGACTGTATCTAAATTCTTATCCTGCCTCTACTATGACTCCCTGTGGTATTACTAGATTATTCTTATTAGTCTGTCTGTGTAGCTAACTAAGATTGCACGGTTGGCGAAACTCCCATTCTAGTCAGCAATAGCTCTATCAACTTAGTGCAGTCCTCTGGGATTGTCCATAATGTCTTTTGAAGTGTTCTATCTGGACTCATGCTTGCAAAAATTGCAAAACCTTTCGCTCAGTCACTCTAGTCTGGACAAAAAAACACTGAGTCTATTTAAGTTTAAAAGCTTTATTAAAAGTAAACACATTTATTAAAATTAAGTCATAATAAAACTAAACATTTAACTGATAATGGAAAAGTGGTTAGTGCTGACGATTAATTGAAGACATTTCTTGTGGTCGAGCCGAGCTCTCACCTGGTTTCAACTTGATCTTGTTGTTAGAAGTCCATCTTCTGTCTGTGTGGAGAAAAATGGTACGTGTTAAAAAACCAGCCTTCATCAGTTGTGCCAAAAAGTGCAGCAAGACAACCTTCCTTGGAAAAAGGGAAATTTTTTTAACTTTAAAGTAGACAGTCACAAATTACATTGTTTTCACATGTCTTCATTCCTAGACCAAATACTAGTGAGTGCTTTATTCTAACATTCTTACATGTACTTTGTAGGTGGAACATCTGGTGGCGGGGCCAGCGTTGAGGTGGTGGTGCTCGACACGGAGGCGGAGGGCAATTCTTCAGGGGAGGAGGCGGCGGCTGTGAGAGTTGAGACGGTGGTGGTGGCGGCCAGAGGTAAGCTCTTATATATTCCTTACTTATTGAGATTGAAGACGTGGCTGGGAAGGCAAGAATATGAGATGCATGGCTGGGTGAATGATGAAGCAATGATGGGTGGAAGGACAACAGCCTGGGTGGGTGACACAGAAACTGTATGTGTCCATATACCTGGATCATGCTACTATCTGACTCTTAGATAGCATATGTGTATCTAGAGCAGGGGTACTCATAGTACGGCCTGCGTGCCGGTGGTGGCCCGGCAAGCCTTCCTTGCCGGTGCGCAGACCTTGCAGACAATCACTGCTCCCCCGGCCCCCACAGAGCAGAAGCTTTGTTGTATTTCACCTGTTAGCGCCCCTGCATCTCCACTCTGACAATCACTGCTCCCCCGGCCCCCACAGAGCAGAGTGGAGATGCAGGGCCACAAAGAGGTGAAATAGAACAAAGCCTCTGCTCTGTGGGGCCGGGCAAGCAGTGATTGTCAGGGTGGAGATGCAGGGGCGCTACAACAAACAAAGCCTCAATAATATGTTAATGGTCTTTTAAAGACCTGTTAAGTACTTTGGTGTGGTTGTCTGTGTGTGCGCGTTGAGGAAGCGGTCTCAGCCTGGGCTGAAGGCTGACACAGACAGACACACACACAGTGAGATGACAGAGGGGGAGGGAGAGGGAGGGCAGAAGGGAGAGCAGGAGGGAGAGAGATGTATGTAAATGCTGGGTCTGGTGGCTCAGTGGATGAGGGCATCTGCTGCAGGGACCTGTGTGCAACCTCATGGTCACAAGTTTTCGTTTTGCCTTAGCCCTGCCCCCTCTGACTCCGCCCCCACCAGTGCGGCCCTCGGCCACAAACTACACTGTAAATTTAGCCCCTGAGAGAAAGTTTGTGAGTACCCATGATCTAGAGAGAGTAGACGGTCAGTGGATGAACTAAGTGTAACTTTGAAGAGCATGTAACACTGCACCCGCACGTCCGTTCCAGTGTAGGAAAGGCAAGGAAAAGAAGTTTTAATTTTGTCCAAATACAACCATCAATAGTAGCAGTAGTTTGTATTGCAAGCACAGCATAGATCTGCTTATTACGGTGGCCACTCCCTACCTCTCTTAATAAGTTTAGTAGTACTCAGTCATTCGTGTGTGGATGTATCACTGGTCACTCATTAAAAAGCAAAGCACCTAAAGTCATCCCATATATAAGCAAAAACATCCCATGTGAAGTGATAGATAATCAGATTATTTATCTTCTTCAATTTTCCATTTCTAGTACTCATTTGCACTGTAGGGTGAAAGTTAAAATAATTAGGCAGTAGCCCTTGTAACAGAGCATTCTCAGTGCCACCCGTAATAGAAAAGTAAGAGCTTAACCACCTGCATGTACTGGACGGGTACAGTAACGCAACGCAAGTCTAGGTCACTCATCATGGCGTGCGTCTCTTTTTCTCGGGTGCAAGTTCACTGCGCTGGCATTATGCCGGCTTGCAGAAGATAACGTACCAATTTTCCTAAACAAGAGACAAGAAGAAGAATAAGACTGGTGTACTTTCATAGTCGACTCCAATGGAAGTCCATAGTGCTCGTAGAATTTGTTCCTTAAACTCCCACTAATGTTAGAGCAAGGATGAAGAAGTGGGAGGTTAGATAGATACTGGCCTCAATAGTTATGTAATGCGCTTGCAAGTTGCTAGTTGTACTGCAACACAAATTTCTGCTGAATGATTGAGTTAATCTTAAAGAGCATTGGTTACAGACTATGTCTTTCTTTCTTCATATAGATGCTCCTTCCAAACGAACAAGGAGGAAGGAGCTGGCTAGAGCGGCCCGGCAACGGAGGATCGAGGCCACTGTTGCGGAATATCGGCGGCTGGTGGCCCTGGAGGACGAAGAAAGTGTGCAGTCAACCACAACAACGTCGTCTGCATCGGCCTCCGTGGCCCCACGGGCTGCCCCCCAGCACAGTGGTCCACCCAGACTGGGCCGGGCTGCCAAAGGCAAACGCCACCGCCGAGCAGCAAGGACAACAGCTGCCTCTCACAGGCATTGCACCTGCAAGGCAGTGAAGGCACGCCTGCGCCGCAGTACCCTGATGGTGTCCCGCCTTCAGCAGGAGCTCGCCTTGCTCCGCGAGGAGCATGATGCCCTGGCCCAAAAAGTAAACAGCATCCACCCATAGTGTCCCTTGCCCCTTTTTTAGAGACTTTTGGGGGGTGGGAATTGGGAGTTGGGTTTTTGGGGACTTTTGAAGGACAATCGTTGGGGTTAGGGAGGGTCTTGCGGGAGATTATTTTGTTAGGGATATAAATATACTTTTTCAAACTTTATCTGAGCATACCTGTTTTTTACTGCTTGCCTGGTGGGTGGGGGTTTAACAGTGACTTTGTTTTCCTGAAAGCTTAGTTCCATTTTCTTCCTTTAAGTGTAAATGCCCAAAGGTTTTCAACACTAAGTGCCTCTCACACAGTAAGTGAAGTGAATTCAAGAGTCCTAGGACTTTAGTAGTACTACCGTCAGTCTCTCGTCTCTCCTAATACTCCATTATACTCCCAAACCACCAAACGCTTATCTTACCTGTAATTTGTGTTTGAAAGTAGGGCTAGACCCAGGGCTGGCTCCACGGGAAACAGCGAATAAGGTTGGCAATCCTGGGCGGATAAAATTTCCTCATAGCGGTGGTACTAGTGGTGTGACACAGTGGCAGTTGCATGCCTATGAAAAAAAAGAAAATTAAATCTGGTTTGTCCTCCTGAGCAATTCAACGGTAGAATAGAGAATATAGCAGGTGACAGAGGTACACTAGAACAGTGCCACATTGTAGCCGAACAAATGGTAAAGTATAACTACTAATTTGGTTGAAGTTCTTTGACATTAGCCCCATGGGTCTTTGTCAAGCAGAGTAAGAATATATCCTCGGATTTCTTCAACAGCCTGTTGCTATCACCTTATCCTCCCCAGCAAGTGTGTGGATTTATTGCTGTAATTTAGTCACACATCAATCAAAACCACACAGCCCGGGGGAAGAGGGTTAGGGTTTGAAAAATGGATGGGTACGGGGGTTTTTGGGAAAGGTTTTGGGAGACAAGAAAAAATAGCACAGCATGGACAAACAATTGTGAACATAAACAAATCTTTGGGTACAAACCTACCCATCAATCTTTGAAAGTGCATGCACTACTGCATGCATGTCAGTGAAAAGTAAGTAGTACTTTCGACAACTGTGGAAGAAAGAATGCGACAGTACAGGGCTTGTGTGGAATTATTGATAACTATATTCAACACAAGGTCTCTGTTGCCAGATACCGGAGAGCCTTGCTTGTCACTATAAATCCATTCACCACACTCAATGGGGTTGGTCTGGAAGGTATAGTAGATAGAAAAGGAGAAATTGCTCTTTTTCTAGGTGTCCCCTCACTCACCAGGGTTGCCCCTTTGTGACATGCTTCATCATTGGGGCCATCCCAGTCCTCTACGGGCTGGGGCGTGCTGCGACTTGCGGATTACGTAGGAGCACTTACAAATGACTATGTGTGGTGCAGATGTGATAGTGGAGTGGACTAAGTGATGTGTTAAGGGATCAATTTAGAAGCAGAGAGAGATCCAAGAAATGCAGTCACAGTCAGAGAAAAAGACAAAGGATACTGTATCTCTATGTTGTTGTAGTTGTCCTGTTGAATTTGGTAAGTAAGTTGCCTGCAGAAAAAAAATCCTCTTATTAGCGGCACTCCTCCATTGCAGCTGACGCTTCGTCCATCGATGTTGGTCACCAGAAGACACCCTGTAAAAAAAGCACAGCATGGACAAACAATTGAACATAAACAAATCTTTGGGTACAAACCTATCCATCAATCTTTGAAAGTGCATGCACTACTGGATGCATGTCAGTGAAAAGTAAGTAGTACTTTCGACAACTGTGGAAGAAAGAATGCGACAGTACAGGCCGTGTGTGGAATTATTGATAACTATATTCAGCATAAGGTCTCTGTTGCCAGATACCTGAGAACCTTGCTGGTCACTATAAATCCATTCACAACACTCAATGGGGTTGGTCTGGAAGGTATAGTAGATAGAATGGAGAAATTGCTCTTTTTCTAGGTGTCCCCTCACTCACTAGGGTTGCCCCTTGGTGACATGCTTCATCATTGGGGCCATCCCAGTCCTCTACGGGCTGGGGCGTGCTGCGACTTGCGGATTACGTAGGAGCACTTACAAATGACTATGTGTGGTGCAGATGTGATAGTGGAGTGGACTAAGTGATGTGTTAAGGGATCAATTTAGAAGCAGAGAGAGATCCAAGAAATGCAGTCACAGTCAGAGAAAAAGACAAAGGATACTGTATCTCTATGTTGTTGTAGTTGTCCTGTTGAATTTGGTAAGTAAGTTGCCTGCAGAAAAAAAATCCTCTTATTAGCGGCACTCCTCCATTGCAGCTGACGCTTCGTCCATCGATGTTGGTCACCAGAAGACACCCTGTCCACTGCCTGGCTGATGCTGAATTGTGGCTCGCTAATGTGAAGCCTGACTCCATCCTTTTTTCCCCATTGCACAGACTGAAACCCGGCCTGTAATTATTCAACGAAAAACAGGAAGTGATATAATATTACAACACCACTGATAAATAAATATAAGGCATGTAGGCTGTGGAGTGCAAAAAGTCACACTTTGATTTTCCTAGTAGACAGTACAATATTTTTGAAAGTGTGTACTCTGTCAGAGTCACCTTTTAAAGGATAAATAAGTATGGGCAAATTAATGTAGCGGATCTTTCCCCTCAAGCTAGGTGTCCTGTAAACTGTGTTTTAGAACAAAATTAGATCTTCCCAGCAGTGCTCCCACCCAGACCCTTACTAAAGCCAGTCGCAAAAATGTAGAAGACCCCAATCAAATCTCAAAAAACTAGGCCTAGCAGAAAACTGGTGACAAAACGTACTTTGAAAGTAAAAGTAGGCCCAAGTACCCCCTTACCCACCGTGGATTGCATTCAAACCACTTGCAAGCAACCAAGCAAAAGTATCCATAGCCAACATCGCTCCAAGACTCGAAAACTCCCCCACCCAAACACATGCAATAGAAATACTGCTAACCCTAAAGAACCCTAAGTTAAGAATAGTGGCAAAGGCTTTCTTTAACTATGCCAAATCCCCCCTTTCCCACCATGGATTTTCTTCAAATGACTTGCAACCAAAACTACACATTCTCACGAGTGCTCTAAGACCCCAGAACTCAGTTGCAAAAATCTAGAACACTCCGAAAGACATGCAATCCTGTTGCTAGGGCTAACCCTAACGAACCCTAAGTTACAAAAAGTGCCAAAAGGCTTTTAGGCATGGATTTTGTCCCAACCACTTCTACCCGGTATTAGACCTTCCCCGGAATGCCCCAAGACCCGCCATCACACCCGCCAAGAAGCATAACACAACAAATAAGCTCTTGCAACTACATGTGTGTATATCAAAACAAGGTTCAATGACCAACAGTAAAAAGAAAACGCAGACGCAGGTTCTTTGGTGTGATACTTCTTGTTACAGCAAGATGTTAACTTTTCTCCAGACTTTAAGAATGATATCAATCGCCGACACGTGTTTCGTCGTGTGCGGGTGAGTCAAACACGACTCTTCAGGGCTGGTAATACAAAACAATGTAGGCAAATTTTAATCTAGACATGTAAAGTTTGATACTGCATATGGTGACAAAAGTGCAGACGACATGCAGTCTGACGTGCGTTTGTGTCGCACATGATAGGTGAAAATTGGTGACGGTACTTGCATACTCAGGCAAGTGATCGGTCTATGGTGCTAATGTGCACGTAGTGAGTGAGATGAAAATAAAGACCTAGGTGTGGTCATGATTCACTCGTACACAGTGGTCCTAAAATTAAGAGGGTGTCCGTCGTGATGGTGAATAAAAACGTGAGATGTACTACATCTTTACTTCTAATACATAAGTGAGGAGGTGTTTGTGTGACCTCATAGCGTGGTAGTGACAAGGTGCCTATATTGGGTAAAGATCCAGAGAGCACAAATTCATGCAATGTCTGATGGTCTATGAATAATGGTTATTACCTTAAACTCCCAATCCACTGTGTGGAAGGAGTAAGTCTGGGTCTTTACAAGCTCAGTTTCAGGCTATATAGTGTGAGGAAAGGAAAAAGAAAAGAAAAGGGACTCATGAGGAGGCTTCTAAAGGAAGAAATGATTAAAAGACTTAAATGAAGTCTCGGGCAGCACAACAAACAACAAACACACCTGCTTCTTTCTTTAACTGACAGGGAAGATAGTCCATTGGAAATGGAACAGTTACTGGAAGAACTTGATGTGGAGACAGACTATAGCATAACGAGTGGTCTGAAAAGCAAATCCAGGTGGATACCTACTTTATCAGGGGGCAACAACATTGATAACTTTCACAAACGTGTTTTGGATGACCTGGACAGAACAAATACCAGAAACCTTAACACTAAATTCAAGTACAAGGATAATCTAACTAGAGGTGAACGCTCGGCACTTTCAACTCTCAGTAAGAACCCCAGTATCATCATTAGGGAGGCTGACAAAGGGGGTAATGTAGTGGTCATGGATCTAGTTGACTACAACAATGAGATCCTTGGCCAGTTAAGTGATTGTCTTTGCTATGAGTCACTCAACTACAACCCCACAGGTCCACTTACCAAGCTAATAAATGAACAACTGCTACAATGGAAACAATCAGGTCTTTTAGATGACAATGAATATCTTTATCTCAAGGTTCTTAAACCCACACATCCATGGCTCTATACTTTACCCAAAGTACACAAGGATAAACCATTCCCACCTGGCAGACCAATTGTGTCGGGGATTGGGGGTCCCACTGAAAGAGTCGCTGAATACGTAGATCTCTTTTTGGGACCGTTAGTGAAAAACCTTCCTTCATACATACAGGACTCAAAGCATATATTAAACATCATGGCGGATATTGAATGGCAGAAAGATACTATACTAGTCACCATGGACGTGGTGTCTTTATACACCAGCATCAACTTAGACCTAGGAATTGCAGCTATTACCAAGGTTCTTTCCAATAGACCGGCTTCACTATGGGCACACACTAACATGTTGATTCAAATGATGAAGATCATCTTGGAGAATAACTTCTTCATGTTTGATCGAAAATGGTACAGACAGAAGAAAGGAGTAGCAATGGGCTCCAAATTTTCACCCTCTTTTGCAAATCTCTTTATGGGAGCATTGGAGGCTGACCTTATCTGGGGCACCAAAGGGAGACAATACACTGACTCCATAGTCTTCTGGGGCCGATACATAGATGACTGCTTTCTCCTTTGGTCCGGAACTGAGGAACTTCTTCATTCCTTTTTTGAACACCTCAACACCAACACTTGGGAAAACAGTTTCACCATGCATCACAGCAAAACCAATATTGAGTTTTTAGATCTGGAATTCTATGTCAAGGACAATCATTTGCACTCGAAACTTTTCAGAAAACCTACAGCATGTAATTCTGTACTACATGCTTCTAGCTTTCATCCTGAACATCAGATACGATCAATCCCTTACGGGGAATTTCTCAGGGCCAAACGAAACTGTAGTGAAGCCTGTGAACTAGACAACTGTATCACAAACATGAAAAACAGATTTCTAAACAGAGGCTATTCAAAAACTACCCTTAGAAAAGCTGAGACGAAAACAAAAGCCATCACAAGACCTGATTGTCTGAAAACACGTACTGAAATGAAATCCTCTGACCAACACGTCAGATTCATAACTGAATTTAATGCACTGAACCAACACACTAGAAAGAGTCTGAACAGACATTGGAAACTTCTATTGGGGGACCCCACACTGAAGGAATTCATATCAGAGAGACCCTCCATCACTTACAGGAAAGGTTTTACCTTGAGAAATAAACTGAGCCCTACCGTTCCCGCAAACACCACAGCACAGAACTGGCTATCTACACGAGGCCTTGGCTTCCACAGATGTGGATTCTGTTCTATGTGTATATGGGGTAAACACGGCACAAAAAACTTTGCAAGTCATGATGGAATGGTCTATCAGATCAAACACAACATTACTTGCCTCAGCAAGTTTGTAGTGTACATTATTGAATGCAAGTGTGGCAAGATATATGTAGGGAGCACCATCAGGGCCCTCAAGGAGAGGATAGCTGAACATATGAGAGCTATACAAAGGAGGGACGCTAGATACCCGGTAGCCCTTCATATTGCAGAATGTCAACCCAATGAGGACGACATCAAAGTACGTGTTTTTGGAATCGATCTAATTCCCCTCAATATCAGAGGGGGCAACCGTGAATTGATGCTCAGACGTAGGGAGGCGACATGGATCATGCGCTTACGCAGCGTAGAACATGGGCTTAACTACGATTCTGAGCTACAATATTTCCTGGGGGATTAGAATCTCACCGGGGGGATCCTTGGTGCATACTGTATACAGATTTGGTAAAAACATAATTTTCCTATACAACAATTCTGAACTCCAAGATGTTAGTAATAGAAGAAAATATGAGAGTTTTCTCTCTCTAGGAGTTAAATGTTTTCCACTACTGTGTTTTAATGTATTGAGACAACTTTGTATTTTGTATTATATCATAGAGCTAAATGTTTTTTGTCACGAAGTCCATCAGCACAGACATATGTCTATGATTGGCAAACCATCTGTTAGGCTGTTTTGCAGATTCCACGCATTTGTGTTGAAAGACTTTGTGCAAACATGTGTATATACGTTCAAATATGCGGGGGCATGATGTGTCCCCCTTGTTTTGTCACATTTCTCACGAATCTATACACTTTCTCTTGAGCATGCACCCTATATAAGAATGATCCGGCCACACTTGGGTTGATCCTGCATGCTTGACGTCATACTTTTTCCTTTCTACGGTTTTTTCTAATTGTGAGCAGATGACAATGGACTTATGGAACTGACATACTTTGCCAGTATCGTTTTAACAATTTTATTCCGGAACGGGAATAAAAAGTCATTTACCTTTTCTGGAAATAGCGGGACTTTTTAACTCAATAAACACTATAGTGTATTGCCATTGCTCCTCTTACATAGACCTTGGCCAAACACATAGACGCCCTCCTTTTCCCATACAGTTCATCTCTTAATAATGGCGCTGGTAGATGCATCGCCGTGAGGACGTCTTCTATGTCCACTCAATTCCATTTAATCCCTCCTCTCCCGGGGTCACGTGTTCGTACACGAGAGACGACCGCCGGGAACAAACAGAGGAGGGATTGCCTGAAGCG
This sequence comes from Lissotriton vulgaris, assembly GCF_964263255.1. Taxonomy (NCBI): domain Eukaryota; kingdom Metazoa; phylum Chordata; class Amphibia; order Caudata; family Salamandridae; genus Lissotriton; species Lissotriton vulgaris. The sequence continues at coordinate 1,464,725,852 of NC_141694.1, forward strand.
GGTAAGTGCGATTTCAATACCGCTGTATAACACACCAATAACCGGTCTGTGCTTAGTACGCTTCGAGTGCACTTGCTCTTAACGCGGGTCCCTATGGACAGCTTTCTCACCACAACTTGTTTTCACTCGACAGCACACCGCCTCAGAGGATACTTACTCGTTTCCTCAATTCGGCACGAAATAAGAATCCCCTCCCGGCTCCCCGCCTGACGACATAGCGGGATACAGGTAAACCCCCCCCCCCCTTTTTTCATCCATAATCGTTATCCTTCTAGAGCACCTGGGCAGGCACTGTGCAATATTCCTATAGCCAGCAAACGTTGTATCAAACGACTGATTAACGCTATATGAGAGTAACACATGATTTCCCTATCTCCCTTTCTTTACATATAGCGCTACACTATCTCTACAAGATTACCAATGGGATATGATAACTACATTCCTATACTACCATTGATCACTTTTCCAACCAGCCTCGTCTGTGTATGAACACACAGAATACCCATTGGTAAGGAACAGTTTGTTGTGCTGCCCGAGACTTCATTTAAGTCTTTTAATCATTTCTTCCTTTAGAAGCCTCCTCATGAGTCCCTTTTCTTTTCTTTTTCCTTTCCTCACACTATATAGCCTGAAACTGAGCTTGTAAAGACCCAGACTTACTCCTTCCACACAGTGGATTGGGAGTTTAAGGTAATAACCATTATTCATAGACCATCAGACATTGCATGAATTTGTGCTCTCTGGATCTTTACCCAATATAGGCACCTTGTCACTACCACGCTATGAGGTCACACAAACACCTCCTCACTTATGTATTAGAAGTAAAGATGTAGTACATCTCACGTTTTTATTCACCATCACGACGGACACCCTCTTAATTTTAGGACCACTGTGTACGAGTGAATCATGACCACACCTAGGTCTTTATTTTCATCTCACTCACTACGTGCACATTAGCACCATAGACCGATCACTTGCCTGAGATGCAAGTACCGTCACCAATTTTCACCTATCATGTGCGACACAAACGCACATCAGACTGCATGTCGGCTGCACTTTTGTCACCATATGCAGTATCAAACTTTACATGTCTAGATTAAAATTTGCCTACATTGTTTTGTATTACCAGCCCTGAAGAGTCGTGTTTGACTCACCCGCACACGACGAAACACGTGTCGGCGATTGATATCATTCTTAAAGTCTGGAGAAAAGTTAACATCGTGCTGTAACAAGAAGTATCACACCAAAGAACCTGCGTCTGCGTTTTCTTTTTACTGTTGGTCATTGAACCTTGTTTTGATATACACACATGTAGTTGCGAGAGCTTATTTGTTGTTAAATTGTCTTGTCTTTGACTTGTCTAGACGGTTAAGGGCGTTTTGCCGTCTGCTCTTTACGCACTACACAACGATACTTTTGCTTCTTACACACCTTGTAACGTTTCAACCCAGGCAGTGCGCCCCCTTAGTCCTGATTTTCTAAAAAACCCCATGCTCAGTATTCCAGATTGGCTTTAGGACTGGGTGCCTCCACGTTACCGATCTTACTTTAGTGACTCACACATAGCAGTTTTTTGTCCAGCACAGAATGGACAGAGATAAAGCAGCGGCAGATCTCTTTGAAAACCTGGCCAAAGGCATGCCCACACACCAGGCATCGGCCGCAGCGGGTCCTGCACGAGTTGAGGGTCTTAGAGACAAATTTCTGAAACTAGAGAAACTAAAAAAACAGGAAAATTCTAGATGGTGGGATGGGGCCACTCTTAAGCACTATTTGAGACTCAAGATAGTTCCGAGGGGTTTACGGTCCCACATCTTCCCCACTTATGATGATCTCGACCGAGATCTCATGGTCAAGTGGGAGGATTCACTGAATCAGAACTCTACCACACTTATGGACATCCTTATTGAAAGTGCTGACCGGAAAACCGCTAAGCTACAGACAGAAATCTCTAACATAGAACAAGAGATTAAAGATCTAAACAAACCCGAGGCCGCCGTGAAGAATTACACCCTACTGGATGAAATTCTGCTCAAACACCAGACAGAAATAAAAAATAGAAAGGCACGCCAAATCAAGAGGGACGAGGCGGACTACAAAAATGGGAGGGTTTACACCTTTGACCGCAAATACGATTCACTGATCCCCAGACCAAAAAATAGTTCCCAACCTGGTAGACCTGACACTTCCAATTCCGCTCACTCTAGCACCACCTCTCTGAGCTCTACTGGACTCAGTGACATTGAGAACGAGATTCTTGCCAATGCACAACCGATCAATTCAAACTTTTTTTTAGAAGTGGAGCGAGTGAGGAAGGGCAACAGAACCCAACCTCCAAAGGCCGCAGTAGACCCAAACCCCATAGGGGCAAACGCGGCAACAAGCGAGGAATATCGCAGGAAACTAAGATCGGGGACACAGAGGAACTAGCTACACCTGCTGATAGTGTCCAAGTCATTAATCTTTCCTCGATTTCATTGACACCAGATATGATTTCCCTACTAAGCAAAGGCCTCAATTTCAACCCATATGCCACAGGTGACTTGTGTCAAACTAAAATTGATCTTTTTAAGTTTACACGTAACCTGAAACTAAAGACAACCTACTCTTGTTCCCAATGTATTTGACGATGTACCGTTAACTATTAAAGATGCACAAGCAACACACCTGCTTCTTTCTCTAACTGACAGGGAAGATAGTCCATTGGAAATGGAACAGTTACTGGAAGAACTTGATGTGGAGACAGACTATAGCATAACGAGTGGTCTGAAAAGCAAATCCAGGTGGATACCTACTTTATCAGGGGGCAACAACATTGATAACTTTCACAAACGTGTTTTGGATGACCTGGACAGAACAAATACCAGAAACCTTAACACTAATTTCAAGTACAAGGATAATCTAACTAGAGGTGAACGCTCGGCACTTTCAACTCTCAGTAAGAACCCCAGTATCATCATTAGGGAGGCTGACAAAGGGGGTAATGTAGTGGTCATGGATCTAGTTGACTACAACAATGAGATCCTTGGCCAGTTGAGTGATTGTCTTTGCTATGAGTCACTCAACTACAACCCCACAGGTCCACTTACCAAGCTAATAAATGAACAACTGCTACAATGGAAACAATCAGGTCTTTTAGATGACAATGAATATCTTTATCTCAAGGTTCTTAAACCCACACATCCATGGCTCTATACTTTACCCAAAGTACACAAGGATAAACCATTCCCACCTGGCAGACCAATTGTGTCGGGGATTGGGGGTCCCACTGAAAGAGTCGCTGAATACGTAGATCTCTTTTTGGGACCGTTAGTGAAAAACCTTCCTTCATACATACAGGACTCAAAGCATATATTAAACATCATGGCGGATATTGAATGGCAGAAAGATACTATACTAGTCACCATGGACGTGGTGTCTTTATACACCAGCATCAACTTAGACCTAGGAATTGCAGCTATTACCAAGGTTCTTTCCAATAGACCGGCTTCACTATGGGCACACACTAACATGTTGATTCAAATGATGAAGATCATCTTGGAGAATAACTTCTTCATGTTTGATCGAAAATGGTACAGACAGAAGAAAGGAGTAGCAATGGGCTCCAAATTTTCACCCTCTTTTGCAAATCTCTTTATGGGAGCATTGGAGGCTGACCTTATCTGGGGCACCAAAGGGAGACAATACACTGACTCCATAGTCTTCTGGGGCCGATACATAGATGACTGCTTTCTCCTTTGGTCCGGAACTGAGGAACTTCTTCATTCCTTTTTTGAACACCTCAACACCAACACTTGGGAAATCAGTTTCACCATGCATCACAGCAAAACCAATATTGAGTTTTTAGATCTGGAATTCTATGTCAAGGACAATCATTTGCACTCGAAACTTTTCAGAAAACCTACAGCATGTAATTCTGTACTACATGCTTCTAGCTTTCATCCTGAACATCAGATACGATCAATCCCTTACGGGGAATTTCTCAGGGCCAAACGAAACTGTAGTGAAGCCTGTGAACTAGACAACTGTATCACAAACATGAAAAACAGATTTCTAAACAGAGGCTATTCAAAAACTACCCTTAGAAAAGCTGAGACGAAAACAAAAGCCATCACAAGACCTGATTGTCTGAAAACACGTACTGAAATGAAATCCTCTGACCAACACGTCAGATTCATAACTGAATTTAATGCACTGAACCAACACACTAGAAAGAGTCTGAACAGACATTGGAAACTTCTATTGGGGGACCCCACACTGAAGGAATTCATATCAGAGAGACCCTCCATCACTTACAGGAAAGGTTTTACCTTGAGAAATAAACTGAGCCCTACCGTTCCCGCAAACACCACAGCACAGAACTGGCTATCTACACGAGGCCTTGGCTTCCACAGATGTGGATTCTGTTCTATGTGTATATGGGGTAAACACGGCACAAAAAACTTTGCAAGTCATGATGGAATGGTCTATCAGATCAAACACAACATTACTTGCCTCAGCAAGTTTGTAGTGTACATTATTGAATGCAAGTGTGGCAAGATATATGTAGGGAGCACCATCAGGGCCCTCAAGGAGAGGATAGCTGAACATATGAGAGCTATACAAAGGAGGGACGCTAGATACCCGGTAGCCCTTCATATTGCAGAATGTCAACCCAATGAGGACGACATCAAAGTACGTGTTTTTGGAATCGATCTAATTCCCCTCAATATCAGAGGGGGCAACCGTGAATTGATGCTCAGACGTAGGGAGGCGACATGGATCATGCGCTTACGCAGCGTAGAACATGGGCTTAACTACGATTCTGAGCTACAATATTTCCTGGGGGATTAGAATCTCACCGGGGGGATCCTTGGTGCATACTGTATACAGATTTGGTAAAAACATAATTTTCCTATACAACAATTCTGAACTCCAAGATGTTAGTAATAGAAGAAAATATGAGAGTTTTCTCTCTCTAGGAGTTAAATGTTTTCCACTACTGTGTTTTAATGTATTGAGACAACTTTGTATTTTGTATTATATCATAGAGCTAAATGTTTTTTGTCACGAAGTCCATCAGCACAGACATATGTCTATGATTGGCAAACCATCTGTTAGGCTGTTTTGCAGATTCCACGCATTTGTGTTGAAAGACTTTGTGCAAACATGTGTATATACGTTCAAATATGCGGGGCATGATGTGTCCCCCTTGTTTTGTCACATTTCTCACGAATCTATACACTTTCTCTTGAGCATGCACCCTATATAAGAATGATCCGGCCACACTTGGGTTGATCCTGCATGCTTGACGTCATACTTTTTCCTTTCTACGTTTTTTTCTAATTGTGAGCAGATGACAATGGACTTATGGAACTGACATACTTTGCCAGTATCGTTTTAACAATTTTATTACGGAACGGGAATAAAAAGTCATTTACCTTTTCTGGAAATAGCGGGACTTTTTAACTCAATAAACACTATAGTGTATTGCCATTGCTCCTCTTACATAGACCTTGGCCAAACACATAGACGCCCTCCTTTTCCCATACAGTTCATCTCTTAATAATGGCGCTGGTAGATGCATCGCCGTGAGGACGTCTTCTATGTCCACTCAATTCCATTTAATCCCTCCTCTCCCGGGGTCACGTGTTCGTACACGAGAGACGACCGCCGGGAACAAACAGAGGAGGGATTGCCTGAAGCGGGTAAGTGCGATTTCAATACCGCTGTATAACACACCAATAACCGGTCTGTGCTTAGTACGCTTCGAGTGCACTTGCTCTTAACGCGGGTCCCTATGGACAGCTTTCTCACCACAACTTGTTTTCACTCGACAGCACACCGCCTCAGAGGATACTTACTCGTTTCCTCAATTCGGCACGAAATAAGAATCCCCTCCCGGCTCCCCGCCTGACGACATAGCGGGATACAGGTAAACCCCCCCCCCCCTTTTTTCATCCATAATCGTTATCCTTCTAGAGCACCTGGGCAGGCACTGTGCAATATTCCTATAGCCAGCAAACGTTGTATCAAACGACTGATTAACGCTATATGAGAGTAACACATGATTTCCCTATCTCCCTTTCTTTACATATAGCGCTACACTATCTCTACAAGATTACCAATGGGATATGATAACTACATTCCTATACTACCATTGATCACTTTTCCAACCAGCCTCGTCTGTGTATGAACACACAGAATACCCATTGGTAAGGAACAGTTTGTTGTGCTGCCCGAGACTTCATTTAAGTCTTTTAATCATTTCTTCCTTTAGAAGCCTCCTCATGAGTCCCTTTTCTTTTCTTTTTCCTTTCCTCACACTATATAGCCTGAAACTGAGCTTGTAAAGACCCAGACTTACTCCTTCCACACAGTGGATTGGGAGTTTAAGGTAATAACCATTATTCATAGACCATCAGACATTGCATGAATTTGTGCTCTCTGGATCTTTACCCAATATAGGCACCTTGTCACTACCACGCTATGAGGTCACACAAACACCTCCTCACTTATGTATTAGAAGTAAAGATGTAGTACATCTCACGTTTTTATTCACCATCACGACGGACACCCTCTTAATTTTAGGACCACTGTGTACGAGTGAATCATGACCACACCTAGGTCTTTATTTTCATCTCACTCACTACGTGCACATTAGCACCATAGACCGATCACTTGCCTGAGTATGCAAGTACCGTCACCAATTTTCACCTATCATGTGCGACACAAATGCACGTCAGACTGCATGTCGGCTGCACTTTTGTCACCATATGCAGTATCAAACTTTACATGTCTAGATTAAAATTTGCCTACATTGTTTTGTATTACCAGCCCTGAAGAGTCGTGTTTGACTCACCCGCACACGACGAAACACGTGTCGGCGATTGATATCATTCTTAAAGTCTGGAGAAAAGTTAACATCTTGCTGTAACAAGAAGTATCACACCAAAGAACCTGCGTCTGCGTTTTCTTTTTACTGTTGGTCATTGAACCTTGTTTTGATATACACACATGTAGTTGCGAGAGCTTATTTGTTGTTAAATTGTCTTGTCTTTGACTTGTCTAGACGGTTAAGGGCGTTTTGCCGTCTGCTCTTTACGCACTACACAACGATACTTTTGCTTCTTACACACCTTGTAACGTTTCAACCCAGGCAGTGCGCCCCCTTAGTCCTGATTTTCTAAAAAACCCCATGCTCAGTATAACACCCCCAAACAGGCCAAAAGCAAAATCTCATACTTGCAATATTTCTCGGCCATCGGTCCAAACGCACTGCGTAGCTAGGCCATAAGTCGGGGTTGCCAACACGGATTTCCTGAAAAGCAAATCTTTCCAATTTCCCAAAACACTCCGCGCGCGCTCTGCAGCTAGGCCCTAACACCCCTCTGCCACCATGGATTTGCTTCACACCTCTTGCAAAGTAAAGTATCCATAGCCAGCAGTGCTCCCAGACCCCGAAACCCACCCACAAACACCAGGAAGCCCCACAAACAGGCCCCCGAAAACGCTACATTGAGCAAAATGTCAGAAATAGCAAAAAAAAACATCGGCCTGGATTTTGTCCCAACCACTTCTACCCGGTATTAGACCTTCCCAGGAATGCCCCAAGACCCGCCAACACACCCGCCAAGAAGCATAACACCCCCAAACAGGCCAAAAGCAAAATCTCATACTTGCAATATTTCTCGGCCTTCGGTCCAAACGCGCTGCGTAGCTAGGCCATAAGTCGGGGTTGCCACCACGGATTTCCTGAAAAGCAAATGCAATCAAGATTAGAGTGTCCCAGTAGTGCTCCCAGACCCCGAAACTCACCCACAAACACCAGGAAGCCCCACAAACAGGCCCCCGAAAACGCTACATTGAGCAAAATGTCAGAAATAGCAAAAAAAACATCGGCCTGGATTTTGTCCCAACCACTTCTACCCGGTATTAGACCTTCCCAGGAATGCCCCAAGACCCGCCAACACACCCGCCAAGAAGCATAACACCCCCAAACAGGCCAAAAGCAAAATCTCATACTTGAAATATTTCTCGGCCTTCGGTCCAAACGCGCTGCTTAGCTAGGCCATAAGTTGGGGTTGCCACCACGGATTTCCTGAAAAGCAAATGCAATCAAGATTAGAGTGTCCCAGCAGTGCTCCCAGACCCCGAAACTCACCCACAAACACCAGGAAGCCCCACAAACAGGCCCCCGAAAATGCTACATTGAGCAAAATGTCAGAAATAGCAACAAAAAAAATCGGCCTGGATTTTGTCCCAACCACTTCTCCCCGGTATTAGACCTTCCCAGGAATGGCCCCAGAGCCGTCAACCCAGGAGAAAACTAGTAAAAGACCCCCAAACAGCCAAAAAGCAAAAGTACAAAAATGGGGACTTAGTCATTTTCTTTCCAATTTCCCAAAACACTCCGCACGCGCTCTGCAGCTAGGCCCTAACTCCCCTCTGCCACCATGGATTCGCTTCAAACCTCTTGCAAAGTAAAGTATCCATAGCCAGCAGTGCTCCCAGACCCCGAAACCCACCCACAAACACCAGGAAGCCCCACAAACAGGCCCCCGAAAACGCTACATTGAGCAAAATGTCAGAAATAGCAAAAAAAACATCGGCCTGGATTTTGTCCCAACCACTTCTACCCGGTATTAGTCCTTCCCAGGAATGCCCCAAGACCCTCCAACACATCCGCCAAGAAGCATAACACCCCCAAACAGGCCAAAAGCAAAATCTCATACTTGCAATATTTCTCGGCCTTCGGTCCAAACGCGCTGCGTAGCTAGGCCATAAGTCGGGGTTGCCACCACGGATTTCCTGAAAAGCAAATGCAATCAAGATTAGAGTGTCCCAGTAGTGCTCCCAGACCCCGAAACTCACCCACAAACACCAGGAAGCCCCACAAACAGGCCCCCGAAAACGCTACATTGAGCAAAATGTCAGAAATAGCAAAAAAAACATCGCCCTTGATTTTGTCCCAACCACTTCTACCCGGTATTAGACCTTTGCAGGAATGCCCCAAGACCCGCCAACACACCCGCCAAGAAGCATAACACCCCCAAACAGGCCAAAAGCAAAATCTCATACTTGCAATATTTCTCGGCCTTCGGTCCAAACGCGCTGCGTAGCTAGGCCATAAGTCGGGGTTGCCAACACGGATTTCCTGAAAAGCAAATGCAATCAAGAATAGAGTGTCCCAGCAGTGCTCCCAGACCCCGAAACTCACCCACAAACACCAGGAAGCCCCACAAACAGGCCCCCGAAAACGCTACATTGAGCAAAATGTCAGAAATAGCAACAAAAAAAATCGGCCTGGATTTTGTCCCAACCACTTCTACCCGGTATTAGACCTTCCCAGGAATGCCCCAAGACCCGCCAACCCACCCGCCAAGAAGCATAACACCCCCAAACAGGCCAAAAGCAAAATCTCATACTTGCAATATTTCTCGGCCTTCGGTCCAAACGCGCTGCGTGGCTAGGCCATAAGTCGGGGTTGCCACCACGGATTTCCTGAAAAGCAAATGCAATCAAGATTAGAGTGTCCCAGCAGTGCTCCCAGACCACGAAACTCACCCACAAACAGATGGAACCCCCCTAAGAGCACCTAAAAGGCAAGCAAGTCATCAAAAACACAAAAAAATTTCCGCCTGGGATTTGGTCCAAACCACTTTTATCCGGTATTAGAGCTTCCCAACAATGGTCCCAGAGCCGTCAACTCACCTGCAAAGAGCTACAACAACACCCCCACAAGTGCTGAGTCTTTCTTCATTGGGCGTAAACCAGCCCTCTGGTTTGATGGAAATAGGAGTCTGGAGGAGGAGGATAGAGGAGCATGTTCTTCTGAACTTGTGAACCTGAGGAATGCAGACTGCGGCAACTTCAAATCAATTAGCAAACCAGTGAAGACAGTTCTGCTGATGGGCTTGTTTTTGTGATTATCTGATTAAAGTTTGAAATATATTAACTGTGCACAACAAAGAAAGACAGACACACAGGAATAAAAGTGAATAAGGACGAAAAAGAAAGTTATTGATTCGTTTTCTCATTTTCAGGGCTCGGTATCACGGTCCAGGAATAAGAATAAGGCTTCGTCATCATACTCTGCGAATTCAGGCAGGGTGAGCTCAGTGTCACCTGACAGAGTAGAAATTCCCTCATCTATGTTGCTGGCCACCTCCTCTTCATCTGGCACGCTTTCTCATACTCTGAAATCTGGTGGTATGAGGTGCTGATTCATCTTGATCATTGTTAACCTCTCCACATTTTTGGGCGAGAGGCGGCTCCGTTTGGGAGTTACAATGCCACCAGCAGCACGGAAAACCCGTTCAGAAGACACGCTTGCGAGTGGGCAAGACAAGTAGTTTAAAGCCAGGTTGGTGAGCTGTGGCCACAATTCTTTTTTCCCATGCCAATACGCCAATGGGTCAGAATTAACATAGACCTCTACTGAGTCATTCAGATAGTCCTTCACCATCGACTCAAGGTCCTCATCCAAGGTTCCTCCACTTTGCTTAGCTCTTGCTGTGCCTCTGACCTTTTGAGAACCAAACCCACGCAGAGCTAGCCAATCCTCTTCAGCCTCCAATGTTTCTGTTGTGTCTCGTGCAGATGATCCGGTTGCCGGTGTCTTTAACGGCTGAGAGGTCACTTGTACCACAGGTGCAGAAGTGGATTGTTTTGACTGGGGATGGCCTGCTGATGTACTGCCGTTTCCTTCAATTTTTAGCCATTCTCTTTCAAACCTCTTGGCTGACAAGGCTAGCAAATGTTTGTACTTTGGAACATGTTCATCATCAAAAGGAAAGAATGCTTGGCCTGCCAGCGCCTTTTTGTAGCGTGGATCCAGAATAGTAGCACAAATGTAATGCTCTTCTGAGTGGATCTTTTTAAGAGGTTCATCACCTTGTAGGAGCTCTAATAATTTCTCAGCCAGAAGCAAAGAGTCTTGGTTTTTTTCATCTTTTTCAAACACAGAACACACCTCCTTCAGTTGGTCCTCCAGCATGTACAACAATGGGATAGCTTTTCCCAAATTAGAGTCCTCCTTGCTGACTGCACGCGTGAAGAACTCAAAAGGACGAAGCATGCGTGTCAGGCTTTGAACTATGTTCCATTGCGCCGCACCCATCCTCAGCTCCTCTGTACCCTCTGTAAGGAAATATTGATCGAGTTCCGTATACTGCTCATACAGACGCTCAAGCATGTAGAAGGTTGAGTTCCAACGTGTTACCACCTCCTGGATGAGTGCTTTCACTGGCATTTTACGTTGATATAGCAGGCTCCTCAGCTGCTTCCGGGCCTTAAAAGAATGGCTGAAATGCTTGCACATTTTCCGGCAGGTGTCCAATACACTGTACGCTGCACTGCCTTTATTACCCAAGAATTTTTGGACAACCAGGTTTATACAGTGCGCCAAACAGGGCACTCTGAAATAGTTACCGTCCCTCATGGCCTTAACTTTATTGGAGCCATTGTCCGTGGAAACATAACCAACCTGGCGTTTTAGTGGGGATAGCCAGTTAAGGACCTTTGTGTTAAAGACATCCAAAATGTTTTCTGCTGTGTGACGTTTCTCCAAACCAAACATGGCTAGTGTTGCATGTTTCCGAGCAGCTTTAAAAACAATGTCCGTGTCAACACCTGTGTTTAGCTTTGCTTTAGCCCCTGAAAAAGAGACCCAGTGTGCAGTGATGCACATGCAATCAGCGCCTGCGCCACTGGTCCACATGTCGGTTGTCATATGTATAGTGTGAACAGCACTCTTCTGCAAAGCTGCCCCAATCACCTTCAGAACATCTTCATGTAGTGCTGGAACCGCAACTCGGGCAAAAGAGAACCGGCTAGGAACCTTCCATTTAGGGCAGAGCGCTGCCACTAATTCTAGAAAACCAACCCCTTCTACAAAAGAAAAAGGGAGAAGGTCCAGAGCTAGCATTTTAGCCAGCTTAGTGTTATACAGAAGCGTCAGTGGGTGGTTGCGTTCATATTGCCCTTCTGTAAACAACATCTTTTTAATGTTGCCCTGGACCAAGGATTTACGGGATGATGATGATATCTTCGACCCAGTTACGCTCGCTGATGAACTTTTCCGCATTGATGTCTCACTCTCTCCCACACTCTTAGTGTGCCTCACATGGGGTGTGCTGCTGACAGGGGTACTGGGTGTAAGTGAAGTGTTTGAATCGTCTTCTTCCTCCTCGTCATCATCAGATGAAAAATCAACGTTTTCATTACATGCAATTACGGCTTCCTTGAACGCCTCTAGGTGTGGAAACCATTGGACAGGGTGCGCTCTCCTAAGATGACCTCTCTGGCCTCCGGTACCATAGTTAGAACCAAGCTTACCACGACCAACTCGAAGCTTACAAATGCTACAAATGGCTACGTTTTCCATTTTTGGGCAAACACTAAAGAAGTCCCAAACTGGAGACTTGAAATGTCTTTGGGGGCCGGAGGAGGCGGCGATACTGGTGGTGGTAGTCCTGCTGCTAATGCCAGATGAAGTGGAGGATGTGGATTGCCGAACTTCAGTACGTTTTGCACTTTCACCACCACGAATTGAGGTCGAGGTGGGTACCTTCTTGCGAGGAAGAAATATGGAAGCGGTAGGTGTTGGTGTACTACTTAACTCCAAATCTAATGATTGTTGTGTTTCCATTTCAATTGCCTCCTCGTCGACATCATCATCACGCTCAGCAGCTTCTCGGGATAGGGTCAAAATGTCTCTTTGCTGCATGCCCGGTGGGGCTGCAGTGACCTTTGTGATGACTGGCTCGTCGTCATCGTGAGAGGCTTCATCACCAGCAGTATCTGTCACTTCTTGTTGAGCCTCATCACACTCCATAGGTATGAGTTTTTCGACGACCTTCCTTTTACGCTTAGGTATCTTTGTCAGATCATGGTGTGCCTCACTCTCAGGCTGCCGTTGTGGTACCCATTCGTCATCCAGATCATCAGTAGGAGGTGAGCTTGAAGAAGATGTAGACACCCCCCTTGATCTTTTCCTTGCTAGGGATGTGGAAGACAATGAATGATCATCAGGAGGAGTGGCTTCCTCAAATGATACCTCGGTCTGATTGTCAATTTCCTGATGTGCCCCTACTTCGGGAGGAACAACTATTGTGGGCACTTGTGACCCTCCATGCACCTCTGCTTGCGCATCTCCTTGCGCTGCCTCTCCTTCCACATGTACTTGGGCTTGTACTACTTGCACATGTTGTTGTTGCGGCTGTGGTGTTTCAACACTTGTCAGAAGAGTTACAACAACCTGTGTTGATTCAGGGACATTGCTGCTACTTTCTTGCGATGAGCCAACATCACTGGTCGATGGTGATTGGAAAAGTACACTGACTGCCTCTGAAGCACTCAAGGGCTTTGACTTAAGTTGGCGTGGTGGTGGAGGCACTGAACCCAATGGAGCAGGGGTGCTGCTCCCAGCTTGGTCCCCAGCAGATCCTGCTGCTGCTGCAGGCGTACTTTTTTTTTTGCTCCCAAAAAACGTGGCGGTTGGCACACCAGCCTCCTTGGTAACTTGCTTCTTCTGCTCCTTACTACCAACTTTCTTGCTAGAGGAGCTACGGAGAACTTTTTTTGGGGCCATCTTCTTCAGAGCAGGTCAGACAGCAGGCCCCAGTTGCACGAATTGTAGAGTTGTCTGAGGCCAGACGTGACGTCGCGTGACGTTATGCTGCACACACACACCGCTGCAGGACTTCTTCCTGGCACTGGTGGTTCTCTTGAGTCTTGTGCACCTAAAAACAATGGAAGACAGAGGAACATCAGTTCAGTTATACACCACAAAAAAAATCGGAAAAAAAAACAGAAAAATCAGCACAATCCCATTCCATCCATGCCCTCCATGATGTTTAAGTTCAAGACAGCCCACAGAAAGACTAGGCCCATGCTAGACTCACTACCCCTGGGCATAAAGGTTGAAAAGTAGGCAAAATGGTTGCAGGCCTAACAACAAAGCCTGCATTCAAAATGGCCACTTGCCTGCCAGCACATGGCCAGTGCCTGTAGCAGCACTCAAAATGGCCACCAGCCACATGGCCTGTCCATCCCCATGAACACCCCCAAAAATCGAAAAACACTGCAAAATCAGCACAATCCCATTCCATCCATGCCCTCCATGATGTTTAAGTTCAAGACAGCCCACAGAAAGACTAGGCCCATGCTAGACTCAAATACCCCTAGTGAAAAGGCCACAAGTACAGCCCCAAAAAACGAAAATCACTGAAAAATCAGCACAATCCCATTCCATCCATGCCCTCCATGATGTTTAAGTTCAAGACAGCCCACAGAAAGACTAGGCCCATGCTAGACTCAAATACCCCTGGTGAAAAGGCCACAAGTACAGCCCCAAAAAACGAAAATCACTGAAAAATCAGCACAATCCCAATCCATCCATGCCCTCCATGATGTTTAAATTCAAGACAACCCACAGAAAGACTAGGCCCATGCTAGACTCAAATGCCCCTGGTGAAAAGGCCACAAGTACAGCCCCAAAAAACGAAAATCACTGAAAAATCAACACAATTCCAATCCATCCATGCCCACCATGATGTTTAAATTCAAGACAACCCACAGAAAGACTAGGCCCATGCAAGACTCACTACCCCTGGGCATAAAGGTTGAAAAGTAGGCAAAATGGTTGCAGGCCTAACAACAAAGCCTGCATTCAAAATGGCCACTTGCCTGCCAGCACATGGCCAGTGCCTGTAGCAGCACTCAAAATGGCCACCAGCCACATGGCCTGTCCCTCCCCATGAACACCCCCAAAAATCGGAAAACACTGCAAAATCAGCACAATCCCATTCCATCCATGCCCTCCATGATGTTTAAGTTCAAGACAGCCCACAGAAAGACTAGGCCCATGCTAGACTCAAATACCCCTGGTGAAAAGGCCACAAGTACAGCCCCAAAAAACGAAAATCACTGAAAAATCAGCACAATCCCAATCCATCCATGCCCTCCATGATGTTTAAATTCAAGACAACCCACAGAAAGACTAGGCCCATGCAAGACTCACTACCCCTGGGCATAAAGGTTGAAAAGTAGGCAAAATGGTTGCAGGCCTAACAACAAAGCCTGCATTCAAAATGGCCACTTGCCTGCCAGCACATGGCCAGTGCCTGTAGCAGCACTCAAAATGGCCACCAGCCACATGGCCTGTCCCTCCCCATGAACACCCCCACAAATCGAAAAACACTGCAAAATCAGCACAATCCCATTCCATCCATGCCCTCCATGATGTTTAAGTTCAAGACAGCCCACAGAAAGACTAGGCCCATGCTAGACTCAAATACCCCTGGTGAAAAGGCCACAAGTACAGCCCCAAAAAACGAAAATCACTGAAAAATCAGCACAATCCCAATCCATCCATGCCCTCCATGATGTTTAAATTCAAGACAACCCACAGAAAGACTAGGCCCATGCAAGACTCACTACCCCTGGGCATGAAGGTTGAAAAGTAGGCAAAATGGTTGCAGGCCTAACAACAAAGCCTGCATTCAAAATGGCCACTTGCCTGCCAGCACATGGCCAGTGCCTGTAGCAGCACTCAAAATGGCCACCAGCCACATGGCCTGTCCCTCCCCATGAACACCCCCAAAAATCAAAAAACACTGCAAAATCAGCACAATCCCATTCCATCCATGCCCTCCATGATGTTTAAGTTCAAGACAGCCTACAGAAAGACTAGGCCCATGCTAGACTCAAATACCCCTGGTGAAAAGGCCAGAAGTACAGCCCCAAAAAACGAAACTCACTGAAAAATCAGCACAATCCCAATCTATCCATGCCCTCCATGATGTTTAAGTTCAAGACAACCCACAGAAAGACTAGGCCCATGCTAGACTCAAATACCCCTGGTGAAAAGGCCACAAGTACAGCCCCAAAAAACGAAAATCACTGAAAAATCAGCACAATCCCAATCCATCCATGCCCTCCATGATGTTTAAGTTCAAGACAACCCACAGAAAGACTCAGTCCACCCACCACTGAGTACCCTTGGGCAAAAGGCCCCAAAACAGCCCACAAATCGAAAATTCCAAAATTTTAGTTGCAGCAACTGTAATGCCCCAAACAAACTTACTTGTAAAATTTCTAATCCAACAGTGATCCAAAGAAAGTCAAAAAGGCCTCAAATCCAAAGATCCAGCAGCATCCACAAAAAGTAATCCTTCCAGCTCCAGATCCAAATGAAAAGTGACCAGGAGATGGACAAAGCACTGGGAGGAGCCTGCTGAACAGGAACAGGAAGTTGAAGACTGTGGGGCACTTCCTTCCTCCCACCCCCCTCCCCCCCTCCCCAAAATGGACTCCTCGCTAAAAAAGTGCAGGCAAATGTCAACCTAAGGAGTTATTCAGATAAAAATCATCATTTCAAGAAGGTTTATGCTGCTTGCTGGTGGATTTCTTGTGCAGAATTGCAAATTTTATATTTTCACTTGTGCGAGATTCTTGCTGCTCGCCGCATCTCAAATCTCGCAATTGCGAAGTACCGCGAGACGTGATCTCGCCGTACTCGCGTTGACAAACTATCGCTGGCAAGCCGTGATGACGTAATCGCGCTCGCCAATTCCCGCGGGATCACACAGCAAGATCCAAAATGGCGCAGCACTCGCAAACTATCGAGAAAAACAACTCGGCAAACGATGATAAACGCCGCGCGCCGCAAAAATTGTATCACCAACGCCGCGCGCCGCAAAAAAAATCCGCTGCGTGCGAATTTGCGGATTTTGCGGGAAATTCGCAAATCTCGCGGGTTGCGAATTTCCCGAAAATCCGCAAAATCCTCGAGCGTAACGGATTTTCCGCCCATGCTTAATATATATATATATATTCACTGAAAAAACCCAAAGGTTACAGGAATGTTATAGTTAGGAATTAGCATTTAAGATACCTTTCAAATTCACTGAAAAAAACAAAAGGTTAAAGGGATGTTATTTTTCTGAAATGGAATTAAAAAAGCTGAGCTAACTATAACTTGCGCTCCCCACAATGCACAGTTTATGACCTCACATATTACATCCCTCATGACATGGTCAGTGACATCATGGATGACATCACTGATGACATCATCCAGTGACTGTGAATTCTTTAAAAAAAGTAGGAGTGTAAAATACATATACCAAGGTTTATTGGTGAATAAGTGGGTGTATGAGTGCCTATAAAGTTGATTCAGTGGGTGTGTGACTGACTGTATAAGTGAGTGATTAGGGGTCTGGATGAATATATGAGGGAGTGACTGGTTGTGTGAATGTCTGTATCAGTCTCTTAGTTGGTGTCTAAGTGACTGTATACATGCGTGAGTGGGTTCGCTAGTGAATGTATGGGTGAGTGATGGGTTGTCTGAGTCACAGATTCACTTAAAACTCATGCACCCACTTAGAGACTCAGGCAGTCATTTACTCACTTATAAACTCATTCACAGACATATGGAGGCAGTCCCAAACCCACTCAGACTCTCTGACACCCACTCACAGACCCACTTAGACACTGATGCATCCACTCTGAGATCTAGTCATAGACTCTTGCGTCCAATCACAGATTTAGTCAGATATTCTGACAGCCACTTACAAACTCAGAAGGAGACTCACAAACCTACTGCCAGACCCACTCAGGAACTAATGAACCCACTCACAGGCCCAACCAGATGTTTGCCTACTCACTCATAGATCTACTCCCGGAAGGAGATTTCTGTAATAATGAGTCTTACCCAAGAAATTTTATAGCTTTGGCTTGAAAATGCTTCCTTATGGTTATAGGTTCTTATGAATGCTCGGACAGGTTGAGCTCAGCTAGCCTAGACCTTGCAACCAGTTGAATACAGTATCTCACAGAATTTGATCCAGAGAGTGGAGATATTTTGAAAACTAACATGCTTGATACACATCACCCAAGAAGAAGTCCTCATCTTCAAAATATGTGTCTCTATGAAGTACTAATAATGTAACTGAAAACATAGAAGAAGGAAGATATGGTTTACATGGATGTTAAAATTGTTTGGTGACACACAACAAAGGGAATCTAATTAAGCACCGTAAGTTTAGTTGCCAAACCCCAGAGAGAAGAGGGTTTTTCTACTTGCCACTTTTTCAGTTGTTCAAGCCAAGACGCACTGAATCAGAATTACTTGGACACTATGACTGTAACAAAAACTCTTTCAATTCTGTGAAAGTGAGCATTGAGTGCTCAGTCTTTCTAACCTATTTGCAAATGTTGAAAGATGAGATTGAAAAGGAAGAAACCATTGCTGCTCAAATAGCCTAGGAGAGTTCAGAAAGCAGCCTAGGTTCTGCACCAGTGAGCCAAGATCCTCTCGGAGAACCAATTGATCAAAATGAAGCAGCTTTGGCTATGAATGAGGTGGATACTACAATGCAGCAAGCAAGAAAGGAAACTGTAAATTTCGAACACTTAATACAGCAACTGAACAGTGGGCAAAACGAAATTTACAAGTTAAAGGCAAAATAGAGTATGGATTTCTCCATGAAAGGAAGCAGTGTGACTGTTCTTCGTACAAACCAATACTATTGTCAGTGATCAAGCTGGCACTGGAAAAAGCGTTCTAATTAAAGTTCTGACTGTTTAAATACAGAATCAA
This sequence comes from Lissotriton vulgaris, assembly GCF_964263255.1. Classification (NCBI taxonomy): domain Eukaryota; kingdom Metazoa; phylum Chordata; class Amphibia; order Caudata; family Salamandridae; genus Lissotriton; species Lissotriton vulgaris. The sequence continues at coordinate 1,464,744,435 of NC_141694.1, forward strand.
ATTTGTCATGTGTAGTAAACAGCACCAATAGGATTAGCTGCACAGAACATTAAAGGAATTACTTTGCATCGGCTATAAATGCTACCAGTTGAACATAACAATAATCTGGAGAATCAGAAAATAACTGGTGAAGCTTGCCATGAGGTATCAAGCATATTGAAGAAACTAAAGTGTTTAATTATTGATGAGGTCAGTATGGTATCCAACATAATGCTTGCTTTAATTCACTTAAGAATGCAGCAGATTTTGAGAACATACTATGATGTACTCTTCAGAGGAAAGCATTTAATTGTATTTGGTGACCTAGTGCAACTCACTCCCATAAAAGGATTACCTTTTTTCAAAACACTTCTGCATAATGAAACAATACATTTTCTGTGGAGGATTGGCAATGTCAATATTTGCTTAAACTTTGAATACAAAGAACTTGTGAAGAAGAGGCAGCCAGCATTTGATGTAAATTATGGAGATATACAAAAGGACATTCGAAAAGGAGTTTTAACAAAAGAGGGGAAACATGCTATGGAAACTCGCCTTATCAAGAAACTATTTCTATGCAGTATTACAGCAGCTGAACTAATGCACACTTTCACTGAAGAACAGAAGTCTATGATTTGTTTAATGTCAACCCTTCAAGAGTGCACCAACTTTAATGATCATTTACTACAACTGGAGAAAGAAGATATTTTGGAAATTACAGCTTTTTATAAAATGGATCAGCGAATCACAATACTACTCCCAGGTAACCTGCAAGCAAAATTGGATGCATTGGAGAAGTCTGTATCCAAAACAACAGGATTAGAAATGATTTTACGTGTCAGCAAAAAACTGTCAAGTAATATTGTGCAGTAATTTAAATGTAGAGGAAGGTTTATTATATAGTGCAATAGGTAAAGTAATTGATTTTTCTAATTTCCTAAACAAAGATGAGATTGAATACTTGCCTATAAAATTTGATCAGCTAGGTGGTGTGAAGATTGGCCATTGTGTTGTACAATTTTTGCTAGTGAAAGACTTATATGTGCTCTGCCAACAATTCTCACTCTCTCTAGCATATGCTATTAATGTCCATAAATCATCAGGTTTAAGTGTAGATGCAGCTTTTGTTAAAATCGGAAGTAATGTATTTAAAGATAAGATATAATGTCGTTCTCCAAGGTGAAGGAGTCGAATGGATGTAACCGCCACCAGTCCGCAATATAACCCAGTTGTTCGTGGCAATAACCACAGAGCACCTGTAGTAGGGTGCTCGTATTCCGCAGTCCCGATCCAAGTGGCGGCCACTTCACCTTGGAGAACGACGTTGCGGGGATTGTAGGGACATTCCTCACAGAACCCATTAGAAATTCTGTGGAAGAAGGATTTAACCCTAAACACTATTTGACCGTGATCTTGACTCTAGTTTTTACGAACTTCGAATATGACTATAAGGTACCGATTGGAATAACTTAAGGTCACCCCCTGTGGGCCTCATCTCCACAAGTCTTAAGGTTATGCGATTCTGACCCACAATTTGTCGTTGCCACTGATCCTTACCTTTTTGACCAAATTGATGTCAGCTCAAACTGCATTAACTCGCCCTGACGAAGTTCCTAAAAGGCAAAAGGAACGAAACGCGTTGGCTGTGCCTATGTCCCATGAATACTGTTGAATAAAGAAGAAGAAACTTTAATGCACTATTTCTACTGACTCTAATTGTGTGCACCTTCCGTTTTTTTCATGTATCTCCTTGACCCATACACCCAACGGTAGCGGGTGTAGGAAGAAGTTTGCACCATCCAAAACGAAGAACTAAATGATCCTTAGTGCTTGACCTGGTCTGCTGCCTTGGTCTTTTGAGTTAAACACAAGGAGATGATGGACGTTGCACTGAAATTTATCAGACACTCACCCCCAGTCACATATCTGGGTTGAAACCATCATCATTCTTTAGCTCACTTTGCCACCTCAGTTCAGACCCAGCTATATGCAAATCAGTCTTGATCCTGTGCCTCATGGGAACAGTCCAGACGAAACTGCCAAGCCAGGTCTTCCCTGAGCCGTAAACAAGCATCCTGGGACCGGTTTCTGGGTAACACCCTTCATCAGCCAGGCCAGCTTGAATCCAGTGGCTAAGTGAGCAGGGGACCCACGTCTGGGCAAACCTAGCCAACTTAGGGCAAACAAAGCAAACTCAAGGAGATGATGGACAGATGCCCTGAAACGATCCCAGGATGCCTGTTTCAGGTCCAGGGAGGACCTGGCTTACCAGTTCGGGCTGGACTGTTCCCATAAGGAACAGGGTCAAAGGATGATGGATTAAACCCAGATCATTGTGACTGGGGGTGAATGTTTGCATTGTCCAGCATTCCGTCCATCAATTTTTTCAATTGTTTCTTTTGCATATGTCGCCCTAAGTGATTCAAGCTAGCCTGGCTGATGAAGGGTGATGCCCTGAAACAGATCCCAGGATGCTTGTTTCCGGTCCAGGGAGGACCTGGCTTGTTCGTTCGGGCTAGACTGTTTCCATAAGGAACAGGGTCAATACTGATTTGCATATGGCTGTGTCCAAACTGGGGTGGTGTGGTGAGCAAAAGAATGATGGATTAAACCTAGATCCTTGTGACTGGGGGTGAATTTTTGCATTGTCCAGCATTCCATCCATCAATTATTTCTTCTGCATATGTCTCCCTAAGTGGGAAGGGTATGCCCAGACGTGGGTCCTGTGCTCACTACACCACTGGATTCAAGCTAGCCTGGCTGATGATGGGTGATGCCCTGGAACCAGTCCCAGGATGCTTGTTTCTGGTCCAGGGAGGACCTGGCTTGGCAGTTCGGGCTGGAATATTCACATAAGGAGCATGGGGCCAGATGCAGGTAAATCTCATTTACCGATTCTTAAATACCGAATTTTACGGATTCCGTATTCATGAATCAGTAAATGAGATGTAGATAAAAAAATCGGTATTTTTTACCGAATCGGAAAAATTCGGAATCTGACTTTCGGAATTTACCGAATCGGTATTTCCTATTCATTCCTATGGGCCAAAAGGCCCATAGGAATGAATGGGAAGTAAATACTGAATCGGTAAATTCCGAAACGGAAAGCAAGCAAAAGTGAAACTTAAAAAAACAGCCAATCAGGTGCTACCACCCTCCCCCTCCCTATCAGGAAGTGGCTACCCAGGCAGGTGCCACTATTTAGAAGGTTCTGGAGAGGCAGTCAGAGCTGAGCAAAGTCACAGAGCAGCAGGGAGAGTTTTTTGAAACTTTATCAACTGAAAAATGGTAAGCAGCAGTGAAAGCCAGAAGGCAGAAAGAAAGAGGAAAATAACGTCTAGCAGCATGGAGCTGCAGGTACTTGTGGAGGAGGTAGTGAGGGTGCACAACAAACTTTTTGGCAGGCACTCGCTCACTGTTCCAGAGTCTGCAAAAAGAAAAATCTGTCTGGCAATAGCAGAAAAAGTGAATGCAGTGGGAGTCACAACTAGGAATACAGAGGATCTCAAAAAAAGATTCAATGACCTCAGGAGCCTCATCAAGAAAACAATGGCTGATATCCACAAGCAGGCAGGCCTAACCGGTGGAGGCAGGAAAACAGCGCCCCCCGACTGACCTGGAGGAGTTGTTGGCCTCAACCATTGAGGCAGACAGCGTCTGCGGACTGGAAGATGTGGACAGCTCAGCCAGAGCTGCAACAAAAAAAGGTAAGACGCATGCGCTGCATGTCACCCCATACCAACCTGCTCCCCTATACCCTTTGTGGACAAGCAAACCCCAGTCCAGTACTGCTATCACTATACAGGAGCAATGCATTATGGGAAATGTAGTCAGCAAATGTAAGACCATGTGCAACAGCTTAGACATCAGCAAGTTAGTGAACTGAATGCAGATAAAAGAAAGTGAAATGTGTAAAGCATTTATAGTAGTGACTGTGACACAGTAGCACTCAGTTGATATACACTTATTTATACCTAGGGGACAAATCAGGCAGTCGACCAACTGACACAGAAGGGACTGCACCAGCGAGGGAGGAGAGTGAGGAAGCAGGTCCAAGCCAAGTGCAAGCCTCGCAGGAGGAAGGTGACATGACTGGCATCTCCCATGAAGATGAGACTGTACAGACCCCAGAGTTGCTGCACTCCCCACAGCTTTCCCAATCCCCTCCCTTGGTATTTTCACCAGAAACTTCACCATCACTGCTCCAGTCCACTCCTGCAAGCCCACCAGCCAGGGGGCGTGTCGTGCCCCTGCTACCATTAATGGGTGCAGCAGAGGGTGAGGGTGAGGCTCAAGTCACCATAGATGGGAGGTCAGCAGCACTGCAGTCCACAAATGAGACAGTCACTGCTCGCAGAAGACAACGCAGACCCAGGAGTGCAGGTGGACATGGTGAGGGCACTGTGTTCCGTGGCCTGGAGGGGAGTATGGTGGGCATTCAAAGGATGCAGGGCAAATCCATCCAAGCCTGCCAACGCCAACTCCTAGCCCTGAATGTGCAAATAGGAGACATGGGGAAGGGCATGAGAGACATTGTGGAGACAAATAAAGAGGTAGCAGAAACAAATACGGCCATTGCAGCAAGGATGCTGCAGATGAGCAACTCAATTACGCAGCTATGCACCAAACTTGAAAGTCTGTCACACACAAGGTGCAGGGATACCCGTGCCCACAATACGGCCATCAATCGCTTGGCCACTGCCACATCCCTGCTATGCAGGAGGGGCATAAATATACAGGAGGCTTTGACCCAGAATACAGCTGAGGTCACCAGGGGCATGGACAGAATTACGAGTGCACTAGAGGCAATGCTGATTTCCCAAACAGCACAGAATCCTGCCCTGGACGTGGCAGAGGCTGAAGACACTAGTAGCCGGAGCAGCATGGCTAGCACTATTGTGGAGACACGGAGGAGTACCAGGCGCCAAGATGAGGCTGCAGGGCAAGCTGAACCAAGCGAACAACACCCTAGTGGCTCAGGGAAGCGCGGGCGCAAGTGACATTACCGGTCATGGGTGAAGTAACCCGGGACATACAGTCCCCATGTGTATGATGTTTATTTTGTTGCACTGAAGTGCTTGAACGTTGTGGCACCATTAAAATACGTTGGTCCCATACACAACCTGTCTGTGTCTCATTACATACTCAGAAATAGTTGCGTGTAATCTCCTCACGTCTTTATCTGTCATCACTTGGTGTTGACACTCCAGCAGGTTGTGTTTCAGGCACAGCAGTTTAGTCGTCATGATCCTCAAAGTCTGACAACTCCACCACTGTGCCCTTCTTCACAGCAAGGTTGTGCAACATAGCACAGGTTGCAATGATTTTGCAGCAGGTCAGGGGGGTATACTGCCGGGCACCTCCACTCTTGTGCAGGCACCTGAACCTGCTCTTTCAAATGCCAAAGGTACGCTCCACGACATTTCTTGTGCTCTTGTGGGCCCTGTTATACCTCCTTTTGCTGGGTGTTGAGGGGTTGAGGTAGGGGGTGAGGATGAAGGAGCGTAGGGCATATGCACTGTCCCCTAAAAGGAAATGGGAATACATTACTCACATGCATACATGTACTTCTAACTGCAATAGGTGTTAAAGGGGTCGCACAATGTGTCTTACCTAGGAGGTATCCTTCGCCAAATTCCCCTGCTGTCAGCCGTGCATAGATGCCGCTGTTTTGGAATATGAAGGAGTCATGGGTACTCCCAGGAAATTTTGCCACCAGGTCAGTGATGACGCACTTGGCATTGCAGATCACCTGCACATTGATGGTGTGGGTGGACTTACGATTCCGATATATGTATTCGGTGGCAGCTGGGGGACAAATGGGAATGTGGGTGCCATCGATGCAGATAATGATATTGGGAAAATGCGCCATCTGGTAAAAGTCAATTTTAGTTTGGAGCAGTTCGCCATGGGTTGCAGGGAAAGATATATAATGGTCCATCCTCTGTAACATGGCGTCAAGGAATTTGTGGAAAAAGCGGGACAGGCTGCTCTGGGTCACCCCACCTACTGCAGCAACCACACTCTGGTAGCTCCCTGACTGAAGCAGGTGTAGGCTGCACAGCACCTGCACGTGGGGTGGAATGGCATGTGCCCTTGGGGTAGTGTGCTCCAACAGTGGTTGGAGGTCCCTGATGAGGTCCAAGATGGTGTCTGGCTCCAACCTGTACCTCTGGAGAATCTCTGCCTCTGTGAGCATGAACAAGGTGATCCTCTGCCTGTAGACCTGCTCCTGTCTCTGCCATTCCCTCTCTCCTTCCTCCTGTAGCCGTAGCCGTATCGCAATGACATAGAATGCCGCCATTGTGCAAACAGTATTGCATTTTGGGTCCTTTTTTATAGTCTGCACCTTGTTACCACCTGATTTCAATCCATGGTAAATACCGACCCCTAAATACCGAATTTCAAGCAAATTCGGTATTTAGGAGCTTTCCTACATCTCAATTTCCAATTTTGCCACTTCTTATTTACCGATTCGGTATTTTACCGATTCAGTAAATTTACCTGTTTCGATAAATTTACTGATTCAGTAAATTTACCGAATCGCAAACCGTTGCGATTTGATAAATTTACCGATTCGGTAAATATACCGATTCAGAATGTTTACCGATTCAGTAACTTTACCGATTCGGTATATTTACCGATTCGGACGATTTTCGGTCCCCTACATCTCAAATGCCAAATACCGGTCGGTAACGGCAGAAAATACAGATTTTCGGCCGATACCGACCAGTATTTGGTTACCTACATCTGGCCCTAAGTCAAGACTGATTTGCATATGGCTGGGTCCAAACTGCGGTGGTGTGCTGAGCAAAAGAATGATGGATTAATCCCAGATGCTTGTGACTGGGGGTGAATGTTTGCATTGTCCAAGTTTTCCGTCCAACAGTTGTCATCACTGATTTAAAAACATTGGTCAGGAGGGGTGTCCAGAGGTTGGGATTACTTTTAAATAGGTCTAGAGGGACCCCGTCGGGCCTGGGGTTTCATGCAGATTCCCTTTGCCAGAGCCTCCTCAACCTCAGCAACAGTGGGAGATGCACTTAGTGGGGCAGCCATTGTTAAGTCTGAGGGTGGATCCTCCCAGTCCTCCTCTAACTCAACACAATTTGGATTAAATATCACTGAAATATGAGATACCCACATGTCCCCCATAATCAGAGAGTCCATCTGCCCAGCCTCATCCTTAAAAAATGGACGGGTAATGATATTCCAGAAACTTTTAGAATCTTTAAGGTCACTGGCTCTCTCCAAATCTTCCCAGGCTAGTTTCCACAATTCCTCCTTCCTTAAATTAATAACACTTTTATATGCCTGTCCAGCATTTTTTATTTAGGTTCTGTTATGAGGATTTTCACGAAGGGCTATTTTAAGATTCCTTTGGGCTCTGGAGCACTCTGTATTAAACAAACCCCTTGCTCAGGATTCCCTCATCTGTATGGCTCTAGTGACTCTTTTAGCTATGTCAAGATAGACAAGTTCAAAGTCACAAATGACCTCATCTGCAGGGGCATCATGTTGGAGGCATCTCATGATAGAGTCCATATTCGCTGCCACAATTTTCCTCTCAAATTCTATAGGGTTTATTTTACCCCAGTTTAATTTTACCCCTTTGTTGCGATCACATTGAATGCAACGACCATTACCTTTCCCTATCAGGGCTGTATGCTCAGGGAACTGGAGGACTATGATCACAAGCGTTATTTGGTTTTACCTCAAAGATGCCAACAAATGGCAAGTACCTTCTTGCCATTTAAACATAAAATCTATAAAACTCCAAATACCTCCTCCAATATAAGTGGGGCAGTGTGCTACAAGGCCAAGTCATTAATAAAGCCCAAATCATTTTCAATAATAATAGAATTTAGGGCATCACCCTGTGGTGTGTAAATAAAGTGTGACTGAGGATTGTCCTCTAAGTCCAATATCACACAAATATGTTTGGTACTGAGCGTGCAGGTAGTGCAATTGAAATCCCCCACCCAAATGATATATAGAGGCTGCCACTTTCCTGAAATAATATTGATTTCTGACTGGAGGGCTTCAATAACATAGCAACTATTAATGTAAAAACTGTTGTAATACCAGTTTACCAGCAATAGCTTGACCCGAATCAAGTTAGAAATTAAGATCTGTTGGTACCAGGGGGAGAAGTTGACTACAGAGACTTGTACAGACCCATATTTAATGGAAATTAACAACACCAGCCCTCCTTTAGCCCTCCCTGCCAGTGACGGTGCTGAGTGGATGGTAAAGGAATGAGCCCCTAATGTACCCAAGCCACTCCTCATTTGCTAACTTTGTTTGAATGCCTGAAATGTTCCAGGAAATAATTTTAAATAGGTGAGTAGCGTGTGCAAGGTCCACTGTGCTCCCCAATGTGGGATTAGTAGTGGGCGTGGCAACAATAGCTGCCTGGTCAAACCCCTCACCTCCAAGGTTATGGTTGGAAATGGAAGAGGGAGACTGACAGCACTTACCAAATTGAGCTCTATGCTCAGTGGTATTAATAAGGTGGGACAAAGTGGTGCCAGGTGGCTCAACAGGCAGATTTCTACCAATATCAAGAGCTTCTGAGGTTCTCTCTAGACTTCTGTGTTGTAACCTTGATCTTCTCGTTTTTTGCTGTGCTGCCCACGCATACGGGTAGTCAGTCGTTTTCGCTCAAGCCAGAGAGAGCATCAAAATGCTCGGAATGGATAAATGACATAAACTTTGGGACTGGGGATTGTTGGATTTGGGCCTTTTTGGCAGGTTCACCCCTAGAATTTTTGTCTTTAGCCTCTGGCATAGTAGTAGTGATTTTAGGCCTCTGCGCACTTTAGCACTGTGGCCCAGTGTAAAGTGTGTGCGCACTCTGAGTGCGTGCGGTGAGATGGCCTGCCCTCCCATAGGAATGCATGGGGAATATGTGTGTCCATGGTAGTTCCTGGTATGTGGGAAGTGCAGGGTCGAGTTTAGTATGTGCGAACTCGTGAGAATAAATGCTGCGCAATGGTGTGCGCAGATTTATAGTATCTAGTGGAGAAGTGCCACTTTTAGAATTTGGCATTCCTGTGTTCTGTGAGATGTCAATCGCCTGTCTGGCTTGTGAGTGACAGGGGCTGGCTGGTGTGGTTGGCTCCAGGAGCCAGGATGGTGAATAGAGAGATCTGCATGTAGATGGGAGGGAGGAGTTGCACCTGGGACCTGAATAGGGCTGTGCCTTTCCTCCACAATGCTGGCTCCACCTCCTGTGGTGCGTCAGATGTCCCTGGCCTGTCCTGTGAAAGGGAGAGAAGAGCTGGGCAAAACAAAGTGCTCCTGAACCAGTTGTATCTGGTTCTCCCCTTGCCTGCACCTTTGAGACAAAGGATTTAGCTGTATAAACATAGGGGCTGTGACCCCAAGTAAATGTTCTTGTTTTTGGACTTGAAACTACCAGGGGCGTGCTGCTGCTGGGGCTCAGGGGAAGGCTTGCCTCCCTGGGCTCTGCCCTGCCCCTGGATGCCTGGATGACTTATTTTCCTGGGACCCTTCTGTCCTGCTTTGATTCCAGGACTTCTTATGCTACTTTGGGCACCCTGAGAGTGCTTTGCCTTCTCCCTGCAGTGCTGGACTGCGCACTGCTACTGAGAAGGTATTCCCCCTGCCTGGGGATTCCCCCCTCTTTGTGCGCATTGCGGTTGCCCTACCCGCTTATTTTAGTATTTACTTGCAGGTGCCCACCATGCATTATGCCCGCTTATCTTTATTGAAATTATGGGTGCCCACCCTGTTTTTGTGCTAGTAATTGCACGGGTGCCCACCCTGCTACGTACTTTTGATTATGAGGGAGCCTACCACTCTTACTGCCGAAGAAGAAACCACCGCCGCGGCCCGCAGCAAAACCGGAAGTCAGGCGAACATGGTAGTGACGTGGGCAGGGCCTGCTGAAGGAGTGGGAGAACAGTGCTGCCGGAGGACCCAGGCAGGAGCCCACCCCCCGCTGGGATCTGCTGAGGGGAAGCCTGGAGCCTCGCAGGCGCCACGTAAAAGCCCCAGGTCCCAGGAGGGGGCCTGGGTGAAGGAGAGTGCAGTGATGCTCCCCGTCGTGCTGGGAGGAGAAGCCGTGCCGCGCCTTGCTGATCTCCCGTGTGGAGAGGGAGACCGGAGATTCCTCCACACTTGAGAGGAGCCCGTGCCAAGAGGAGACCCGAGTCCTGCCCCAAGAACCGGTGAATGAGGGCTCGAGGGGGGGTGGGGTGCTGCCGGGCGAGGCACAGACCCTGAGCGGTCCCGCCAGCGAGAGGGCTGCTCCACTGTTGTGGCCATAATTGTTTAAAGGATCCAGAAGGGCCCGTGTTCTTTCCCTCATTATTGGCTTCATTATCCCAGAGCCTCCGTGGCTCTAACAGAGTGCATATTTGTTTTCAGAGCCATATGGCTCCCACATGTGCATTATTTATTTACAGAAGCCCTGTGTGGCTCCAGCATTTGCATACATTTTTTTCAGAGCCTAGATATCTCCAACATGGGTTATTTTTATTTCAAAGGCCCGTGTTCTTTCCCCACAGTTCACTGGGGGCCCATGGCACCTTTTTAACTTTCACTGCTGTCCAGCAAGTAGTGGGCAGCTGCACCGTTTAGGTGTTTCATTTTAAGGGACATGTGTTAAGTTCAGGAGTGAGACACACTCCTTCGTCCGCATCTTTTCCTGCACAGCTGTGCAGCACTTAGTGCCAGCTGCTACGTTTAGGCCCTCCTTTGAAATTCCCAGCTGCCCAGCAAGTAGTGGGCAGCTGCAACGTTTAGGTTTGCACCAAGTGCGCACCCTTGACTGTTGCTACATTGGCAGCGCGCCCTGACTTTGGACAGAGGGCATTTGAGCCCCATAGAGATGGCCAGTTGGCCAAGGGGACTATTAGATTTATAGGGCGCCAAACCCTAGTGTCATTTTTATAGGTGCTAGGAAATGTAATGTTTATAGTGTGTTTTATGCACCTTTATTTATGCTTATAGATGTGCTTTCATGATTATTAGGTTTTACCTACTGTCTTATGTTTTATTTTGATTCTCTACTGTGGTCTAGGTTTGATTTATTCCCTCCAGCAGGTTATGTTATTAAGTTTATTTCCTAAAGCAAGTTATGTTTAGCTGATTATGGCCTACTATATTTAGACTTATGAGGTTGGCGCAGAATAGAGTTCTTGCATGATGTGACACTGTGCATGTTATGATTTATGTTACAGGTTGACACTGAGTATAGTGTCTGCCAGTGATTACTGGCTGTGTTTTAGGTTCCTAATATATTCTTACTTTTACTATTCTTTACCAAGTGATGATTCTGACAGTTGCCCACGTGGCCTTGTCATGTGTAAATAATCCCCTGTAAATCTTGCGCGTGCCAGTTGGCACAGTGTATATTGTGTGATTACCATCTAATGTGTTTTATGATAATACAAAGGCTATTCTTACATATAACCTTAAGTGGAGTTCCTTTTGTGGTGTGCCTAGTATGTTGTTACTGTGTGTGTTGTGCAAATGCTTTACACATCGCCTCCGGAATAAGCCTAACTGGTCGTGCCAAGCTACCAAGGAGGTGTACAGGGGTTGTCTTTGGCGTGCAACTCCCTTTCCCAGACTAGAGTGGTGGTGGTCTCTGCCTGGCTTTGGCGCAAGCCTTGGCCAACCAGAGATCCCCATTTCTAACAGGGATCTATTCTGTCGTCTCAATATGGGCTGTTGTCTCATATAAGACATCTGGTTGGGGGTAAAAGAAGCCAAGTGGACGTACTTTAATCATTTCATTAGATGAGTTTCTAAGATGTGCAAGGTCAGCGTTTCTAAAGTCAAGCACAACACATTCCCCGGTCACAAGTTTAGCCGTATTGCCCAACCAATTCCCCCTCCTTGCAATAATAATATGTTCGAGACAGTTTGTTTGTGAATTTTTTTCCTTAAGAACCAATAAGCAGATTTATTGATTAAGCTCTGGTACTCGATGCCCCGGCAAGAGATGGGGGATCTCTGTCAAGATCAATGTATATGGTGTACAATCTGGTGGTAAACTAACATGTTGATTGCACCTCGTCCCCCCTGAATACATTCAGTGGGCCATTTAGATTTATGGAGCTTTGTGGGTGTCTCCTTCCACTCAGAGGGCCAGAGCTCTCTCGGTTAGTAACCCCAGGTCCCTGCTTTCGGTTGTCCCCAACGAAGGCTCTTTCCTGTCCCACAACCCCAGATCATAAAGGCATTGAACTATTATTGACATTTGTGGGGACATGCTCTTGGGAGGAATTTTGGTTCCTTGAAATGAGTAAATCACTTATAGGGGCAGGTCCTCTCAGGTTGGCACTAACAGTAACATCATTAACATCTTTCAACCTTTTATTAGTGCAGCTTGGTCGGGTCACCATGTCATCATGTATTCCTGTTATCGTTAATTTCCCTACACTGTTAGAAATGCTCTCCTATGCAAAGAAGCTGTGCTAAAATGGGTGCCAGGGCCACCTGTACTACTGTGTTAAGTCTATCAATTGACATGTCCATTTCCTCCTGTGTAGTATTCTGCCTTGTCCAACACAAGATTTACCCAAGAGGGCTTATTTAGGTCTCTTTACACTTGGTGAATGGCCATTCAGTCTATGGTCAATTCCTGCACCAGCACCTACCAATTCAGTACGTTTTCTTTTTTCTCCTGTCGTAGGCTGGGACCGAGACTCTACCACGGCTGGGAGAAAGATGGACTCTGCTCCATTTTGTATAGTACATGATTCTCTTTGGGCCAGAATTACAATGTTCGGTGTAAGTGGGACTTGTAACCTCTGACCAACATCGGCGCCTGCCACCACTATATGTGGGTCAGATGGGGCTGAAGCTGATAGATCAGGTGGCAGCACTGATGAAAGTCTGCGCTACACCAGTTCTCTTTCCTTATTGATAACCCCCACCACCTTTTGGAGGAAGCCAATTAAAGTTGTATCAGTATGTTTTACTGGTGGTATAGGTTTCTTTTTCCCCATGCTGTAGATTTTCTTATAATTAAGAAAGCTTTTTTACCTTAACCCAGCTTCAGTCAGATGTATCTTGTGACTTCATACCAGGATCCAGACAGGAAAACCAAGAGGGTAGGCCCAACACAGCCTCCTCCAGGCTCCAACGGGCGTGGACGGGCCCGTCTATGGGAGCCCCGAGCTGACTAAGGGCACCTCCAGGTGTGGTAAGATCGCGTTGGCGCCTCCTGGTGCTTGAGGGCTGCTGGGGACTGAAGTCCCAGGACCAAAGTACAGAATGTGTGGGCTAGGAAGGGCTGTGAGTCATTGGCTCAGCATTCTGAAATTTCAATTATTAACAGTGAATTACATTTTTGTGAAATCTTTTGTTAATAAAATGTACATTTTGAATTTTTCACTCATCCTCATGTCAAATCCAACCAGTATGTATGTGTACCTGCGGAAGAGATGGTTGCACAATAATATTTGTCTTTTTTGGGGTGTACATTGTCTCTAGGGATAATCTACCATCTCAAGATATTTTCATAAACTAGACACCAGGGGGACGCCATAAGCTGGCATGGATCCCTCATAGTACTGGAATATGTTGGGAGCCTCAAACATCCTGCCACCTAGAGTTCCCACATATCTCCTGATAAAAATGGTACCTCACCTGAGTGGGTGGCCCTATCGCCGGCAAAAGGATGGGGTCCAAGATGCAATGTGACAGCATCAACAAAAGGGGTAGATGCAGCTTTTGGGCCTGCGTTCGGCAGTCAACCAGGAATACCTACCAAACACAGGCATTTCTGTAACCTAGACATCCAGGGGAGTGCAGGGTGGTGTGCCTCTTGTGGACCCCACAAAGGTTCCTTATCCAGAATGCCCTGCAAACCTCAAAATGTGGGTAAAATCACACATTTTCCTTGCATTTCTGACTTATTCTTCCAGAATCAGAAGGAATCAACCAAATGCATTCCACTCATTATTTCCCCACTTGTCCCAATAGAAATGCTGCCCCACTTGTGTGGCTAGTCCTAGTGCTTCTGACAGGAACAGATCAAACTAACATCAACTGGTTTGATCTATTCCTGTCGCAGGTACTAGGCCCAGCCGCATAAGTGAAGTACCATTTTTATTAGGAGATTTCGGGGAATGGAAATTAGTTGCTTGCTACAGATTCCATAACTTTCTATCACAGACATGTGAGGACAATGTATTTTTTAGTCAAAATTTGAGGTTTGCGAGGGCTTTTGGATAATAAGATCTGGTAAGAGCCACATAAGTCATACACCCTGGATTCTCTCAGGTATCTAGTATTTAAAAATGTGCAGGTTTGCTAGTTTTTCCTAGGTGCCGGATTAACTGGGGCCCTAAATCTACAGTTTGGCAGATTATAAAAAAGGGTCAGTTTTCACTGAAAAAATGAGATGTCTATGCTGTTTTTTGGTGCCTTTCCTGTCGTGGCCATTAGTCCTACCCACACAAGTGAGGTACCACTTTTTCTGGGAGACTTGGGGGAATGGCAGATAGTAGGAAATCACTTGCTCCCTGCAGATCCCAGAACTTTCCATCACAGAAAATGTGAGGAAAATAAGTTGTTTTTAGTCAAAGCCTGAGGTTTGCATGGGATTCTTGGTAAGAAAACCTGGTGAGAGCCATGCAAGAGACCTCACCCTGTATTTCCCCAGGGGTGTTTAGTTTTTAAAAATATGCAGGTTTGCTAGGTTTCCCTAGGTGCCGGTTGAGCTAACACCCAAAAACCACAGCTGGGTACATTGCAAAACAAAGGGTCAGTGTTCCCTGGAAAAATATCATGTGTCTATGTTGCCTTTAGGCACCTTTCCTCTCACAGCCTCTAGCCCTACCCACAGAAGTGGGGAACCATTTTTATTGGGACACTTAGGGGAATACAGAATAGTAGAACAAGTGTTTTAACAATTGTATTTCTCTGCATTTATGCCTTCCAAATGTGAAACAATGTGTAAGAAAGAATACATTATGTGAGCTGAAGTGCAGTGGCAGCGAGTTTACAAGTCTGAGGGGAGGACCAGAATGCATGTGACAGTACTGGCAGAATCTTCCTCATGTCTGTATGGGTTTTGCCACAGTAGATCATAGACCTCGGAGCAGGCAGCTGTTTACACATGCTGCTTGCTTCTTGCTTTATTAGTGTTGGATGGGGGCAGCAAAGAACCAGCATCAGCAGCGGAGTTTGTGAGCCTGTGCAGGAATGGATGTATTGTTGGCACTGACACCGATAACAATTATGTTGCTTTAAAGCAATGGGAAAACTATCCAAGGTTCATGCTATGTAAAACTGCACAAAATAAAATGTGAATTCTGCCTGTCACCAAAATCTATTCACATTCTTTAATAGTTAAGCACATAGCATTGACCTTTAATGGCAGAAAGAGATACCAATCTAGTGGCTGAATTTTACAGTGTGAAACTGGATAATGTGGGATCAATCCCTGCTTGACCAAACTGTGAGATCCTAGGCATCGAATTTATTTCACTGTTTTTGTTCATTAGCACATATTAGAGCACCTTCAAATACTTGAGTTCAGGATGTGCGCTGTACAAAAACGAATCTTGTGTTGATTAAATAGTCTATAATGATACTCCATCTAGAATAAGAATCGAGGCAACATATATTGTATACATGATAACTGACTTGTCTCTTAATTCACTTACAGCATTGTCATTAGGAATTGGACAGGAAAGTTCCTCAGTTCATGTTTAAAAACTCCCACTTATAATAAATATGTTTCAAAGAAATTGATTAGCAGAAGTAAAATGCTTCTGCATGTTAAATAAAGTAACTTTCTTGAATCTTGAAGACAATAAATCATGCTCTAAGGTGATGTTTATTGCATGAATTAGGTGTCAGCTATTTTCAGAGCTTGTCTAATGCACAGGATTTTAGAGCCAAAGCTGGCCCTTTACTCAACTCTTCCTGTTATTTTGTTGACTCTCCCACCTCATCTCACTCCTAGCTGTTGTGGACTGCAGACAGTTGTTAATTTGTGCTCCCTTCCCTTCCATAAAAATACACAAAAACGTGATGGATATAATGCTTTTATTAATCTCAACCACTGGAAATTACTCCATCTGCATTCCAGTCCATCGGTTTTTCGGTCACCATATTATCTCACATTGGACTTAGCATTATGAAAATCACTCTTCACTATCCTCAAATTGGAGCAGTCCACCATGAACTGCCATGCCAGGTCTTATCTGAACCAGAACGCAAGCAACCCAGAACCAGTTTTGCCATAAGTATGAGCTCATTGGCCAAGTACAGCTTGGTTCCAGTGACACAGTGTGCATGGGACCCAAAAGTGGAAAAAAACAACTGACATTGTGCCAAAACTTCGTACTCCTACCTGGCCATGATCACTCTGACCATTCAGCACTCCAAGGAGAAGAGGGCCACACTCTACCAGGTAAGATAGTCCCATATAACTTATTCACCATTATGCTCAAAATAGAGGATGTTTTCTAATTGCATGCTGTTGAAGTTTATACCACCATCACTGTCCAGTGCCAAACAGGCTGCATAAACCAGCTCAATCAGCTTTCAGGTAATTGTCATTAGGACCCCATTCTACCTTCAATCCTTCAGTAAAATGTCCTAATGGTACAACCTTCTAATTCTTGTCCTTTTCTAAACCTGGGCTATAGGTATCACTAGAGTAAACAATTAATGTCGTGACAGATTGGGTCTACATTGCAAAACTGTCTCAAGACCCTAATAAATGTAGCTGTATGTGTGAAATGCACCTGGTTTCACTGTTGGAATAAAAGATTTGGAGTGGGGATTGCCACAGATTTAAATAGCTGAGCGCAACTCTTAAATGTAGGATCAGTTCCTTGGTGCACATAGACTTGTCTGCAGTACACAGAGATCTTCCACTACTGCACACACAGGAAACAAATTAAAGGCAACATTGGTCAAGGGCGTCTGCTGTTACTAGACGATATGAGAGCAGTGTGTCAGATTATTTTCACCAGCCTTAGTGACTTTTGGTTGCACACCTCAGATGCTAGTTGAACACAATACTCCCATACAAAGCAGGGCTTTTAACAGGGGGGGCTGATTACTGCATTCATCCACCATTGCAGAACTACCCTAATGGAAAAGATGGGTTTAACAGGCAAGCCGGGTATGACACTCCCATGGGAGAAAGATACTTCAGGATTGACACTGGACAAACTTAATGATTGGACCGCGACTTTATGGAGGACGACAAACACTAAACCTGTATTCCTCTATCTTTTCTAGAGGGAAAACATCCTCAATATTTTCTATAGTTCTATGGAAAATCAAACAGCTGAGGTTCGAGAGGACATTACTTGGTTTTAATACTATTAAAAATCAGTAGAAATGTCACGAAAAGAAATTGGAACGGTTGTCACACAGTACTTAGATAGATTGAATTAATAGCACAGGTGGGGTGACGAGGGACCAGATGTACAAATAATTTTTGAGGTTGCAATCGACCACATTCACAGATTCAGGCCATTTGCGACTGCAAAAAGCATTTTTTTATGTACAAATCCCTATTTGCGATTCAGTAACCTATTACTGTATAGCAAATTCGGTTTGTTATTCGGTATTAGGAAGTGAGGAAATAGAAATGCTATGTGGCCAATGTGGCCCCTGCTTGTACCCCCACGTTTAGTGCATATGCATGTTACCCATGCATTTTCCCTCTCATGTCTGCAATAATGATGCTTCTGCATTTCCGTCTCACATTAAAATGTCAGTTACCAAGCCTTCCATAAAAGAAACGTTAATTCTGCATTGAGGCCTATGTTGCTAATGTATTTGCATGATACACGTTTAAAAGTCGAGATGAACCCGTTTTGTGCCTCAGCCTGAGCCAGGACCAGAATTAAGGTTTTTCATGCCTCCAGACACTCTGAAAGCTGCAACTCAGCTACGTATCCCTGACCTCTCGCATACTTCTGGCTCAGCCGAGAAGGGCCCAGCCCGGGGTGCCAAGACAGTATTTTGCACACAGTTATCTGCTTGCTCCACAGAAAACACATTCCTGCCTAGTGAAGAAGGTAAACAGAACCCGACTGCAGAGATAGGACCTAGTCCTTCTGCCTCCGTTTAAGTGATTTACAGAGCTTGCATCCATAGAAAGCCTATGGCCCCCACGCAATGCACGAAGAAATATATGCACACACTGGCTCTTAGTGATGAGCAACCTTTGCTTGAGCGACCTTTACTTCAGATAATACATCCCCGGATCCAAGATATCAGATAATACCAGACGAGCAGGTCGTCCTGACACTGAAGGCCTCTCTACTAGATCGAAAGTCAGCTCCCCCCAGCTTC
Source organism: Lissotriton vulgaris (assembly GCF_964263255.1). Taxonomy (NCBI): domain Eukaryota; kingdom Metazoa; phylum Chordata; class Amphibia; order Caudata; family Salamandridae; genus Lissotriton; species Lissotriton vulgaris. Next base: position 1,464,762,723 of record NC_141694.1, read on the forward strand.
CCCCAGTTACACGTTAGTTGCACGTCATTACCAAAGATGCGCACACAAGTAGGGTAAAGGTTCAAGCTGGCCATGCAGACCCCCTCCATGTATCCACCCACCTATGACTCACCTATGACTCCTCAAGTGAACGCCCTCTTGCACGCCCATATGCTCTTATCTCTCTCTTTCCCTTGCTCTGCCTGGAGCGCTCCTCCTTCTCTATGCAATGTAATGTATATCCCATGTATAAATATTGTACTCTGTGAATAAAGTTCGTAAGACCCTTCCTGAACCTTAGTGGTGACGGAACCCGATTCTCCCTTAACTCGAGTTACTGAAATAAAGCCCTTTTGAATCGGACACCACGGACTCTGCCTCTCATTATATGCATGACCCATTGTTTAAGTATAGAAATTCTGACAGGGTAATATTTAATTTACCACAGAAGGGGCTTGTTTAGGGCATCTCTTCCTAATACTAAATCGCAGTAGTATGTGTGAATGTTTTGCAACCGAAATGCAGTCACAAAACATTTGCATTTTACCACCTACTTCAAGTAGGTAGTAACCCATTCAGAATGTTGAGAATGTTTGTAAACACATTTTTTAAGAGCAGGCAGTGGTCCCATTTTCTACTGCCTACTCTTAAAAAATGATAAGAAATCTTTTCATTTTTCTTTTTGAAATGCATCTCATCTTCCTTTATTCAATTCAATTCAATTCAATAATACTTTATTTGGTTACACAAATATATAACCATAAAAGCACATATAATATCATCATACATTATTATTAGAATATATTCATATAAAAAACATCATAAAACTTTGTCACATTATAATCGTTTTTCTCAATCTAAAAACATTTTTTAAAAAGACCGTGATGGAAAAAAAAACATAAATTGAATCTAATTGCTGAAGTACCAAAAGCCCAGGGCGGCAATACCTCATTCCTAGTTCCTTTAAAACAGGGGCAATCCATTTTTTTCTCTGAATGGAATAGAATTTACAAAAGAATAACACATGTATTGTAGACTGCTCAGAGGTGTCATCACATGAGCATTTGCAGAGCTGTTTTGTCCAATCATTAGCTAACGGGAACAAATTAATCTGTGTAGGGAACCCAAGCGAAAACGCATAAGTAGGAATCTGTCATAATCATTCATCGACAGGCGTAGGTATGGCTGAAGACAGAAGGTGATTAATGTGAGTAATGTTGAGTCTAACAACCATATAGGACGGTAACAGGCTGGGTCGTTCCTGTCCCCTTTTTTAAAAATTGAGACAAGGATAGACTCATACCATGTTTAGCAAAAACCAGTTGAAATAGATACATTAAAAATTGGCGTGAGTAAGGGGCCCCATAAAGCGATATTTGCTTTAAAAAAGTCAACAGGGACACTGTCCGGCTCAGCTGCCTTCCCTCCCTTGCTAGAAGCAATGGCCAGATTTAACTCACTAAGCTTGAATAATGTTGCATTCCCATGATTTCTAAGCGCCGGACCTTGATCCTCGATGTAGTCCCAATTTAATATATCGTGCTCACACTCAATACCCCTGATCTCATGTGCTTGTGGAGATGCAACATCATATAAAAGCGAATAATGCTCTATCCATCTATTCTCAGGGATAGCAACCTCAATTGTTGTTACGGCCTTATCTTTAAAGAATGGTGCATTGACAACCCTCAAAAATGCACAGGGATCTTTAGCAATTGAGGCTTCGTGAAGAGTAATCCAGGTCCCTACTTTCAATTTTTCTCTTCTATCCTTTAGGGCCAATTTATATTCTTTCCTTGCCACTCTAATTTGATCTCTATCCTTGACATCATTATGCAAAGCATGTTTTAAATATCTATAGGTCTTGGTACAATTAGAATCAAACCAACCCTTTCTCCGTTTGTGATTATGCCTATGCCTTATATTGATGGTAAACACCTTTTTAATGTAATCTGTAATTACTGTAAAGCTATCGATAACATCCTTAGATTGAGCATTTTCCTCCAAGCATGTCATAAACGCCTCATTACAATTAATTACCACCCTGGCCAGAAAGTCTGAGGGTATCACCTTCTCCCAACTCAAGCTAAAGCCATTTTGTCTAGTTAAAGCAATATTTTCTAGAATGATATCTTGGCTGGTAACTTTGCCTTCATTTTGTCTAAATAACAATAATCCTACGCTCTGTGGGAGATGGTCCCTCAGAACAATTTGATGTTGGGAGAAATCTTCGACAATTGACCCATAGCGATTTGAGACAAAAATAAAAATCTATTATGAGGAGGATCGATGTTAAATAAACGTAGGGCCCAGAGGCGCCTGGTGACTAATTAGGGTATTTGCAAGACCCAGGTCAAGCTCAAATATTAGTTCATTTAAACATTCACAGTATAGATTATGTGGGAAATGGGGTAGAAAAATCTCCATATCGTATGTAAAACCACAGTTCCCATTCTCCGAATGTTGACAGAGAGCAGAATTGAAATCTCCACCCCATAATATAATCACATTTTATTTCCTAAGTCCTGCAACTTATACTGATGTCCACGTACAACCTTCAGAACCCCTTGTTGTGAATCATGGGGATTATTATTATAGTAATTCATAGGTATTACTAAACAGTTAGTATCTACCTTCATACTAATGATTTGATAAAAACTATCCTCACACACCAAATCTATTTTTTCAAATTTAACTACATTTGAAATATATGTACATAGCCCCCCTTTTGCTCTACCATGTTTGTAGGCTATCACATTAGTGTGAAAGGTTCTGTAACCATTAATATGAATTGGTTCTGTCACCCATGTTTCCTGCAAGCTATAAACATCAAACTGTTGAATAAAGGGATACCATAGCATATTATTCACTTTTGATTTTAACCCAGTTACTTTCCAAAACATATAATTGCATCTACCGTTCCCTATAGGGCCTCTTTAGGATATCAAGCTTTTCGCTGTACTGGGCCCAGGAATAGGATCCCTCAATATCTTATGAGCAATATCGATATCAGGATTCCCAGATTAAACACTTAGTAATAGGTCATTTTCCATAATATTCCCAAGCGCATCATTCTCATTTATTCCCGTAATTCCACTAGCCCCTATACCAGCATTGACCGTATAATTCATTTGTATTCGATCCCTACTGAGTACACTAGATATCATAGGAGATCACCTAAGACTAGCGATAACGGACCCATTTTGTAAATCTACTTCTTCCAGATTCAATACCGTGTTAAAGTGGTTAGAAGTGGGTATTCCATAGCTTGTACTGGGAAATATCGGCGTAACAGGTTTTCCCTGGGTATCAAAGCCAAAATGGCTAGGTTTATTAAAAGAGCCCAAAGGAACAATATTAATCTTGTCTTCACTGATTGGGTTATTAAGCACCCTGCCCAGGATTGTCTCAGTTAATTGAGGGGTTTTAAAATTCAGAATTACACAGTCTCCCTCATGATATTTTTGTCCCCTTCCAATACAACCCACCCTTCTAGCCATTTTAAACTTGTTAAATAAACTGTCTGTCAAGCCTGTTCTGGACCCCAACCAGGATAGTGATTTGTTTCTTAGACTTTACCATTTCTCCTTGGTCCCTTTGCGGAGCCTCGGTACATTAGTTAGTGCCACAACCAACGGAGTTACAGCTGGAGGTAGATCTATGTATGGCACTTGTTTCTCAAACTCTAAACCTCTCGACACATCAGAGGTACTATACCCCTCACGCTGGTTATTGGTACAATCATTGTGTGTAATTGATCTGGAGCTGATCGCTGTGTTTCCAGTCCCACCTCCCAATATTCGTTGTGGACTTCGGGTATGAGATTGTAAATGTGTACCAAAATTTAAAATGGTATCGTCTTTTCTTACATGTTGTGTGACTTTAGGAAGTGGTTCACATTTACTGTGAGATTTAATCAACACATCTTCAATTGCTCCCAGTCTTCCACTTAGATTTCCTAAGATATCCCTAAGTAAGTATCTAAGGCTTCCAGTTTATTTTTCACTTTTATGTCTTCATTCTGCAATCATGCATCAGAACTGGCTAGGGCTTTCTCCCACCCACAAATATTATTTGGTGCCAATGTCCTACCCTTTTTTATTACTTTTGTTTGCTTTAAGTTTACTGTAACCATATACTTTGAACTATGTTCCATATTATGCTTATGGGAATAATCAGGATTTTGGGATCCTTTCGCGGGCGGCGGGGGCTCACTCTCTGAGTCAAAACTATCAATGTGGTCCGAGATGTTTACCCCACATCCGTTTCTAACTTCAGATCCATCTGTGCTACTTGGCTTTTCCATTTGCAAATCAATTAGTATGTTGGTATTATTACTAACACTAGTAGATACAATAGGAGCCAATATGCTATTAGATTTATCTGAGGTCATGGCCTCTTCAACCTTTGATATTTGCTTCTCAATGGCACCCATTGCGCCAGTAAGATAGTTCATTAGCGATAAACAAGGCCCCTCCCCGTTTTTTCCTGTTTCTTTTCCGGTAGAATAGTTGCAGTTTTTCATTTCCCCATATTAGTTTAGTTATACAGAGACAAGATCTTGTATACTTAATACAAACAGTAAATACTAACACTTAAACCCACAAGGGTTCAGGTTCCCTTGCAAACTGAGAGACCTTAAGTGAAATTCCCTTACAGGCGTAATACACAGTACCTTAGATGATTATCAGAAATAATTAGTCAAGAGCCGTGGCACAGCCCAGCCTCTTCCGGCCGATGACGGCCAAGGATGAGCCCGCCCTTGACCTGGGCACGCCCGCGCGTGTCCCGCGATGCAGGAGCCCATTGGCCCCTTTTTAGCACCTCCTAGTGCTCACGGTGCGGTGCGCGGCGTGCACACCGCACTGGACGCTGGGCGGTGTAGTTCCAGGCAGGTAGGCGGACAACAATGGCGGATCACAGACGCCTCGCGCCTGCCTGCAGGTTTGTGGCTCCACAGGTCGAGTGTCCCCCAGAGTCAATGGGCGAAGAACAGCGGTCCCCAAACAGCAACCGGTAAGTTCAAAAATGGGCTCCAGACCCGCGGGCGCCCTCGGCCCCTTTTGAACACCTCTTGGTGCTCACAGTGCGGTGCGCAGCATGCACACCACACAGGACGCTACGGGTTGTAGCCCAGGGCAGGTAGGCAGAGAAAAACCGGGGGATCACAGACACCTCGCGCCTGCCTGCAGGTTTGTGGCTCCACAGGTCGAGCGTACCCCAGATTTAACGGGCGAAGAACAGCGGTCCCCAAACAGCAAACAGTAAGGTTACAAAAGGGCTCCCACCCCGCGGGAGCCCTCGTCCCCTTTTGAGCACCTCCTGGTGCTCACGGTTTGGTGTTTGGTTTGGCACCGCACAGGACGCTGGGGGTTGTAGTTCAGGGCAGGTAGGCGGACAACAATGGCGGATCACAGATGCCTCGCGCCTGCCTGCAGGTTTGTGGCTCCACAGGTCGAGTGTCCCTCAGAGTCAACGGGCGAACAACAGCGGTCCCCAAACAGAAACCGGCAAGTTAAAAAACAGGCTCATCTTCCTTTAAGAATAAATGGGCTGCATATACAAAAATACCTTACTGAAAAGCAATCACAGACGTGGTGGTCTGCTGACCCTAGCAGGCCATCATTCCTGTGATTTTTGCGATTCCCAATAGGTTGCAAACCTAGACCTACCTCATGAATATTATTGAGGTAGGTCTATTTGCGGCCCATTGGGTAACAAAAGAATGTGATAAATACACATTTAACATGGTTTCTGATTACCAAATAGCGAATCGCAAAAAATTGCTATTTCTTTATCGCTAACACCTTCCTAGGTACAGCTGACCCCAGATGCTTTACAAACTAAGACAATGTCCAGGTAAATTTGGAAATGTAAGTCATTTCCTGTACAAAGGAGTTGCTTTTGCTTGAAAGAGACACATGTTGTACTAGAGCAATATTTGTATTAGTGCTGGCAGAATCTATTCTGCTTACAAGGTGAGATTTAGAGGAAGAACGAGAGAACTGTATGAATACCAATATTTACGTGAGGTATTACTGTTTACTGCAGCCTAACACTTCACTATTTTTTTTTACATTTTTAAATAAATTATTCTTTAGCCTGACCAGACTCTCACCCTCAACATTCTTGGAACTTTAATTTCTGACATTAATCATTTTCTTTATTACGATAGACATACACACCTCTTGTTTGCTATCCCAAAAGGTGATTAGGGTCAATCCATTTCTTTCCTAATTACGCCGTTGTAAATTATTCTTGCAATTAAAACAAAGCGTTCCACTGAGCACAGCTATTTTCATCAATGCGTATTATTCTAGGGATGAAAACATCTATTCCTCTCAAAAGCGGTTCACTCTGTTATTTTTGTTATTTTCTCAAATATGTTTCAGTAATTGTTAAAAGTATGGCATGACCTGTCGTGATAAACGACTGACCCGCCTATAGTACATTCTTTTATTAAATTTGTTCCACTTACTATAGATATTTATTTCGCAGAATTGAATAGACCAATTCAATAAACGATACATAAAAATAAATAATGTAATATATTCTAAAATATTGTTGCTATATTCTATAGCCTACATTCTTTCTCCAGGTGGTATCTCACAATTGCTTAGGTCCTGTTTTTGCATCGGAGTTGCGTCACTTTATTGATGCAGCATCCGACACAAAGGCTATTTTTGGATTAGAAAGCTATGCAAAGACGTTGCTTGGGGCTTTATAAAAAAAGGAAACAAAAAATGGCCGTGCATAGTGCCGCCTTGCGTCGAGGAGGCTTTATTACATGGTTATAGCATGGGTGTTCTCGTGCATTCACGCAAGCATTGTGATGCAAACCCTTATTTACTAATGTCAGTAAGCATGGGTGTGTACCAAAATGGTTTACCTACCCGAGACTGGGGTATCAAGAAGATATATCTTTATTTCTCCTAGTTACTTCTTCTCTGCATGTGTGCCTGCATCCTGCAGCACATACACAAAGAGGAATAAGCGTCTCGGGAATACATTTGTGTGTAGGAAGGCAGCCCTTGCAGCACAAAAGCTACTCTGACCACAACAAATTTTACTCTTGCGTCATGGCACAAGGGTGCCATGACTTAAGGCATGGGTTCTATGCAGCTAGATGTGCATCTAGTGATTTGAGAGAGCAGAACTGTACACAGTGCTTAATTTGCAAATCAATTAAGTGCCAGGGCTCCCAGTAGGAGGCCTCTGCAGTTTGCACAACACATTGCCCCTACCAGGGCTACCAATAAAAGTAACAACTCAGCTACTAACCATCACACTTCTACAAGTGTGACAATTCAGATTATTTCAGGCCCCCAAAGCAATCAGAGTGGCTTGGGCGGCAGGTAATAGTCATTTCTATGTATATTGAATTAGTAATTACCTGCTATTGTGGTCATCTCTAAATTAGCCAGACAGAGGCATCTTGTGGCAGACAGCCACAAGGCCCGGTATTGACAATTAAGTGCCGGTACCGAGCACCAGAAACCACCAGCTTAAATAAGGCACTGACTGTACAACATCTTATGTAGATATGGTGCATTCCTGCTCACCCCTTTTGATGCAACAAAGCCCAGAAACTTTCTTTACTGTTTCACATTACATCAAAGTTTAGTAACTCTATGCCTTAATGTTTATTAAAATGTAATTCCTTTTTCAATGGATCTTTGAAAGAAATATGGCAATTTATCCACTTCTCTATATCTCTGCATATCATTGTTTTCATATTTTAATATAATTCACGCACAAACACTTACAAATATGAAAAAAACAATGAAATTGCAACCTTTGCTGGCACTATGGGCAGAGAAAATAACTTTTTGACTACTGTGTGCTTGGCAGTGAACTGTGAAATGTAACCCCTTTACCGCAGCCGAAAATTGTACAGCGGCTTTGAAGAGTGGGCGGGCCCGTGCGGGCCCGTGCGGGCCAACGGACATGCGCATCACTACGGAGGTAGTGCTCGCGACGGCTGTTGGCCGATGCACACAGTGAACGGGTTAATAGTAATGATTGAAATCTTGCCGGGTCCACACCACCTTTCATCCTTTGACTTCAATAACATGTGTACTGTTGTGTAATGTGCCAAGGTCACAGACAGTTAGTGAAAAGCTGAAAATCTATGGTTTATAGATATATCTAAAAAATGTTGGCAAATTTTTATTTTGCTGTAGAATTGTAAAAATTCTCAGGAATATTCAAATAACTCTATGCATTCGGTTATTTTAAGGCCTGCTCCTCATGCAGGTATTTTTTTGGATTGTCTGTAGAAGGAAGACTGAGAGATGAGTTAATTTACTTCTAACTTTGCTCTTCTGCATGGGCCTTCCGTTCAAGCAAAGGAACAATAATTTCTACTGCCCACGCATATTTTGTTACGGTTCCCAAGATGAAAAGTGCACTAGGAAAGTGCTCTCTGATCAATGCTTCGGCTTCGCTCCCCCAAGGAGCCAAGAACGCATGTGAGTATGAGTAGTAAAATCACATCAATCTTTGTAAAAAAAACAATAAAAACAACCTTCAATCCACACTTCACTCCACATTCAGACCCCTCTCTAACCTACCATGCCTAGGAAATCCAACTGTGAGGGGTGCTTACAAACAATAGGTCTCTCATATCAATAAAGAACATTTATTTACAGAATGCCAATTTGTATTTTGTCCCCGGTACATATTTGATCCTGCAATTATAAAAACAATAGATGATGCTCACTGCACAGAGGGCTCAATGTTGATTTTCTCCTTGATCTCGCTGCACCCTTTTGTCCAATCGATAACAGTAGGCTAGTACTAAGACTGGTCACCTGCTTGTACTTCCGTGAGGAAGACTTGCTTCCTTTTGTTTGATTGTCCACAGACTTGCTAATCATCAGTGCTGGGTGTCAAACACAATTTTGGTCCTAAATTCCTTGAAAACAGACATCTTCTCATGTCCCATAAACTGGGGAAATATAGAAGAAGCAATGATTGATGAACTTAAAGGTGAGTGGATTTTATATGTCACTCTCCACATCAACAGGACCATTAGGAATCACATTCTGTCCCTCACTGTTGTTTATGCCATGACTCAACAGAACTGCTAAATCAGTAAATTTTCATCTCCACGCCCTCAAAAAAGATCACTTTCTTTCACCAGCTCATCCAAAAAACCAATGACTATGTCTTAGTAATCTCTCAAATAGATTTTTGCCGTGCCATTATTGACTGGGTTCCCCAATCCTCACTTTCCTCCATACAGGCAGTAATCCTTTCAGCTGTCAAACTTTGGTCATCCATTAAAAAAATTGTGACTGCATCTTATTAGCCTACCCTTCTTTTGGTTTGGCACCTGACCTGTGACCCTTCAGATATTTGTGATAGTCACTTTAAGAGGCCCACTTCAGCATAGAATTTGGTGAACAGGTGCCTGCAATCAATCTGCTGAACTGCCATCCATTTGACCCGTGAGCAAGAACTGAGAACATCCAAAACGCGTTAGGCCTCTGAAAGAAGAAATACAAATTCTCAGTAAGTTGCTGGCTTAGCTGCAGTCCATAATAAATAATTGGAACCTGTTCTGGGGGTGCACCTTCACCTGAGGGCAACTTTTCCTGTGTAAAATGTATATTTTATATATTAATATATATATACTACCCATAGAGAAAGCATGGTTTGACTTACCATTAACATTGCTCCTGGTTAACAAATCCCCACAAACTTTTCCATAGAAAGTGCTCCAGTTAATCTTGTTCTTCATGGAAAGTTTTGGAGTGATCTGTGTTGTGGATGAGAAAAAGGAGGAGAGGGTGTCAAAAAAGTCTGCTCGCATGTTAATTCTCATAGGACCTTTAGTTGAACCTGCATCCCGGAGCGCTGGATGGGATTACACCAAATTTAGCTGAAAGGAAGATTTGGTTACTCAGATTACATGTTGAATTAGATGTTGAGAAATTTAAGAAAATGAAAATAGTGATATCTGTGGCTGTAATCACAAAGAATGACAAGCTTTTTTTAGGGAAATGCAGAGCTCTATTTGGCTGCCAACAAGTCAACTAGGAAGTGTTGACAGCCATCTTGGAACTCGCTTGAGCTGAGTCCCCCCGAAAAACATTAAAAAAGGAGAAGGGGGCAGGATAGGATACTCTGACCCAAAAAAAGTTTGTTCTGAGTCCAAGTGGGACCTCTACAGGCCAAAAAAGCATTTTTTAATAAAAGTACTGCCAAATCATGATATTTCTGAATTCTCTGGAAAAATGGGAAGAAATCCAAGCGCAGGCTTCTGTGATTGTTTTTAATGCACCCCTGGGTGGCCCAGGACCTGGGGGCATACCATAAAAATAGAAGAGAGCAGCATGACTTAACAGACTCTGCCAGTGGCGGAACTCCACGGAGCATGGCAGAGTTTTTCTGGCACACTGCAGTGTAAAATTCTGCAAATTCTGCCCAGACTTAGAAATTACAGCAAAATTATGCAAGAATATGTAGAATTATGCAAGGAGCATAATCCAACATTTACCACTATTTTCATAGCGCAAAATGTGCCCTTGAAACCACAATGGCCACGAGGATGCATTGCACTAAGTCAACAGCAGTCACAGCTGGTTACAAACTGCTTCATATATTGTCACTTTCCAGCTAGATACTATGTAATCCTTCCACCTATTCAAAATGAATAGAAGGTGAAGAATTAACTTACCAAGACGAATGTTGATTCAATCTTTTAAAGACCTCAGACAAGCTGCTTAAAAGGATTTCATACTTGTATTTAAGGATGACTGTCCTTGGATTTACACCCACTTTGAACCTCACTCTTCTATATCGTGGTGTAAATAGCTCTAGGTAAACTTCTAATTTCCCCCTTCAGTGATATCCCATTTATTCTGTGTGGCCTGAAACTCTGCATATGCCACCTCTATGCTAAGACCCTTTGAGTCCGAGCACCCCATTACTTGGAGATCAATCGATGAGATATGAGTCATCACTTCCCAAATTCCTCAAACACATTTTTCAGTATCAAGGTGCACTGAATCTCTCCCCCGCATCCAATTACCGCTGTGGAAAGAAGCATAATAGACATCTTGGCTGATCTCAGGACTTTTTTTTTAACATTTTGGAAAACAATCATTCTGTATGAAGTCCGCACCATTTACCAGTTTTAAATAGTTCTCCTGCACTTAATATAACAATTAGGAACTGTGAATATTAAGGGGGAGATTACAAGTTTGATGGTGTGGTGGCAGGACCACCCACCGCTGCACCACCAAAGCCACGTGAGAACCGCCTGCTGTATGATTACTATTTTAGTAATTGGCAGGCGATTCTTTGGTGATGCCTATAAAGAAAGCATTGCAATGGGAATGTCAACGAAAGTTCCAGCATGGCATAGACTATTGTTGCAGGGATTCTGCAGAGTCACAGAACTATGCTTGAGATCATACAACCTTGGTAGGCAGGGATTGAGTCCAACTGAGTACCCTAGAGCCCGGGACCGACTAGCTGTAGTGTTTCACTTGCCGTCCTACTCACGCACAGAGGAACAAGTGATAAGATACCCCAGAACACATCAATCCCGACCATATCAGCAATCGCGGTTACAGGACACACCCTTTTGCTTTCACACTTGTACTAGTCCACCATAAGTTCTGACAGAGACACGTGGAAAGTTTAAAATGTTTATTTTAACTATCATGCTCTAATATGCAGAATACATGCCACAATAAGTAAGACACAAATAGGGTCAGCATAGTAAGTAATACATAAATAATAAAAAGAGCTGTCATTGTATAAGACAGGATAGCCTAACCTCCGTCCCCTTCTACTGAAGCAAAATGATTATATATCAGAAGATCTCTGGGTTTTGGCAGTAGACCCCATACCTTAGCATGCACAGATGAAGGTTCTACATCTCAGGTGCTGTCACAGGCTCTTTCCTGGAACAATCCCTTTCTAAGTGTTTTACCTATTTGTGCATACCTATATGAGGATTGGTGACGGTACAACGCGTACCGTCACAACGCGTGCTGTTACAACGCGTCCCTTACAACGCAAGTCGTTACCACGACTTGCGTTGGGGGCGCGGATATCGAATAGTATAATTTACTATTCTAACACCAGATCCCGTGGACACTTGGGAAGGTGTTGGAATAGTAAATTTACTATTTTTAATCTTCTAGCGCCCTCCAGCGCAAGTCGTGGTAACGACTTGTGTTGTTATGGACGCGTCGTAACAGCACCGCGTTGTAACATCCGCGTTGTAACGGATGTTTCCCCTATATGACAAAAGTATTTGTTCCCAAACAACAGCTACTTTTCTGTGTTTTGTCTAGGTGCTAGGGCCTGACCAGAACAGAATATCAAGGGACATTGTTGTTTGACCTTGTCTACGAGGTTCAGACCAAATCCCAGGAAAGAACAGAATGTGAAAACAAAAGCAGGTTCTATGTGAAAGTACAGTGCGGCACAAAGCAAAATATGTTTGTATAGGAATGTGCGCAAAGAAGAGGACAGCATTCAATGTGCTCATGCTGACATAGGGAAAACGACAATGGACCTCCACAGGACATATGGCACTGTAAAGTGCATGCTATGCTGGAACTGGGGGTGCATGCACACGGGGGGCTCATGCTGCGCCCTCCTGTGTACATCCACATGGAGTAAGGCATAAGGGGCCCCATATTTATGTCTTTTAACCACAGCGTCGCTACCAGGGAACAGCTGCTCACTGGCAGAGTCTGGGGTCCTAGGACGGCATGGCCACCAAGGTCATGATGTGGCAATCGGAAGACCGCCAACGCTGCTCCACCATGAGTCTGGCGGTCCAAGCCTGCCAGACTCATAATCAGGTCGAACGTGGCCATTTCAGCTTCACTTGGTTATTTAGATACATATATAGGAAGTGCTTTATTGGATGTGTCCTCGAAACCTGATGTGTACGTTCAATCCTTACAACTGAAGGAAGAGAGTTCCAGAAGGAAAGCATCCGCTGGAAAAGTCCGGTTCAGTTTTTAAAAGGTCTTGTGTTTGGATATTTCCAGAAGTAAGATTTGTTTTTGCTCCAGATGCCTGTTTAACTACTTGAGATGTTGAGTTTTGTCAAACAGAGCGGAACAGCTGCTCTTGAGTTTATTGCACACTTCAATTGTAAGCCAATCTTGTTCCTTCAGAAGGGGCTTGACCTGTCCTTTTTTGTTGTTTAATAAACGTTTTAAAAACATACACAAATATTTACCATATAAATAAGAAAGCAAGCTAAAACATTGGAAGAAATACAGTATATAAATAAAACAAAAAAAGGCATCTTAGGAAAAAACAGTAAAATGTACACAATCTTTTTTTGTTTTAAAGTTAACTGAAAAGTGATTAAAACGTTACCAGTTAAAATCTGGCATACAACCTATATCACTGATCAATGGCAGAATTAAATTATCTCTTTTTAATTATGCTGTGCAGATGTTATTTTTCTTGGAGAATAATTAACATAACTAATTTTCCCTCCTAATCTGGAGCCAAGAACCCTTGACATCCAAGAAATGAGCCACACCCAACCTTTGCTTCAAATATATATTTCCTTTTAACAGGTGGCAAAGTATGCTCCAGGTTGAGCTGCAGCCTTTATCAAATCTTGCATAAGTTGCTTTACCTTCCAAGAACAACATGTCTTCTTGTATAGCATACATACACATTACAGTGTGTAAAGCATTTTTAAATGAGCATCGAACAGATATTTGCTATAGAAGGGCTCTATTAGATCTAGCAAATTCGGCACATAAATATAATGTATAAAGGAGTTTCACATCCAAGTTGCCACTGTCTTTTATTCATTCCTTTTCTATCGGTAAAATCAGAGTGCCTGGAGCTGCCTGATTTGACTTGGCGCTGCCAACTTATAAAAGCCCCAAGGGCTTCTCTCCATCCTGATTTTATTGCACATTCCAGGTGGATTACCTCAAAAGGAAGAGTTGCATAACACAAGTACACAGTGTTACAGAAGACCTTCAATGTTATCTGTGTCAATGTCTATCCCAAAGAATCACACAGCTGCACCATAAAACATTGGCAGGCCCTTTGCAGCACATTTTTAAAATTGAGTTTCTGCTGTAAAGACTATTGAATCAAAGCCAAGCCAGAAGCCTTTCAGCCAAAACCAATGGTTCCCATCGCAGTTTACAATCATTTGAGACACTTAAGCAGTTCTAAGTAGTAGCCACTTAAAAATGTGCTTTTTTCCTAGGTGCCAGTTGTAAACTTTGTTTCCGCCCCAAAGCACACAATTCTAGGTTTGCGAATATTTACTGATTGGCTGCACCATTGAACATAGCTGTCCAGATTATCCAGACCACACTGAAGCCCAGCGGGTAGTATGCCAAGTTCCAATACAGCATCTGCAGAAATCAGAACAAAGACGGCTCCATTTCCTAACTTTTGCCGGAAGCATCCCCTTGCCCCCTCCTCTCTCTGAGAACTTCTAATGTAGGCATTAAAGAAGAGTGAGCACGGACACACCCTTATCTTACTCCAGAGAAACACCAAATATGAGTTGATACCTCCTTGATGTGCATAATTTGGGGCCATGTCTTACTAATGAATGGCCTCAGAAGCAACCGGTGCAGGTCCCCCAAAGAATTGCATTTTCTTCAACAACAGTGATAGCGTCACTTTCACAAAGGTAGTTAGGAAAGTGGTTGAGAAATCCACATAGCACACACACATCTGGCACACCACTGCCCTTGTGGGCCCACCTTGCAATAAGGACAAGTGAGTGGCATTGTACCCAGTCGATATACCCAATGAAAAGCAAGTTTGCATTTTAGGTAGAATGTCATTACTCTCAGCCGACTCCATTAGCTTGAGCTGCAATAACTTTGAATAGGTTTTAGAGAAGAGACACAGCATTAAAACAACAGTTTGAATCACAGTTTGTAGACATAATGGCCCTAATTGGTGAAGATGGTGGGACTCTTTTGTTTGTCAAGTGTTTAGAATCCACGTCAACTCTCTTCAATTTTAAATTTTGGGCTATGTACCCGGAACGTTCATCTTAATTCCAACTTTGTTTAAAAGATAGTATGAGAATGTTGGAGCTCGAGGGCGCTGGGCCCCAGTGGTTGATCAACTGTGATCCTTAAAGTACAGCTTGGGTGATGACGTCCTTTACTTTGCTCATTGTCTATCTGAACAAGGACTTTGGCAGCCCGAGACGAGTTAGGCAGATTTTATTTCGCCTTTGTAACTCTGGATTGCCAAAAGAAAGGACTGACACATGCTGATGAGTGTGGCTTCGTCTGAAGACACACATGAGTTTCATGTTTATAGCAGTCCAGCCTTGCAGCCTGCACCACCACAATGAAAATAAAGCAGGACCATGAGCTGGGCTTTTCATGGCTTGTACGGAACAGCGCAACTGTGGAGAAGTGTGGCTCACTGGTTAGAGCAGGCAGACCCTGAAGCAGAGGTCAGACCCGGGACCAGTGTTCAATTCCCGACGCAAATGTCGACGGACTCGATAATTCTCGCTTCGGTGCCTGACCTAATCATGGGTTCACACTCTGCAACTCTGGGCATTAAACTTGCTTAATCTCCACAACGGTCCCCCGCAGCGGGATGCCTAGCTTTCACTTTGGGGATGCCCTGTAGGGGCTATCTCACAGGGAAAAGCAAGGACGGGTTCCCAAGGCAAGCGCTTAGAGACCCCTGGGTGATAAGCGCTATATAATCCAACATACAATACATCGGCGGCACACTGTAGGGTAAAAAGCAATGTTTATAGACTCTTGGCATCATATCACCCAGTGAGGGTAAAAAGGAACATGTCATAAACTACCAGTTCAGCATGCATTGATACATTGTATAGTCCACTAGAAGGCAATAAATAGCATTTTGGAAAATGAATTGGTGGTTTGCGTTATTTGTTTGGCTGCCACAAGAGGACCATGTGAACAAAGGCTTTGGCAGCCTGAAACGCGTTAGGCAGATAATATATTGCCATTATAACAGCAGGTTGGCATAAGAAAGCAGTGGCATGCTAAGTGTGGCTTCGTCTGAGGACACAAATGCATTTTATATACCTTAGGAAGAGCATTTTATGTTAACATGGTTTGACAAAGCATCACAAAACCTTCCAAATAAAAACTTCATCCACCTCAGCTCTTTTCTGGAAAGTTTTGTGCTGATCCATCACGTGGGCGTTGAGAAAAAGAGTGGGTGGGGTACAAATGCAATTACACCACGTAGTTTCTGTTGGACATTTTGCACACTGCTACAGCCAAAATGGCCACACAGAATTGCACCAAATTTGGCAGAAAGCTAGATCTTTACCCAGAAAGCATACTTCTTGCAATTTGTTGTAAATCGGTTTAGTATGTTTGGAGAAATTAATGTTCAAACTTTATAAAAATATTGACATTTGGGATGAAATCCAAAAATCCAAGCCTTCTGACTGACTGAGGTGGCTTTTTTGGAACGAGCATTCTGATTAAATGAACAGAAATGTTGCAGTGGACATTGCTGGACCGGGAGACATGGTCGCCTGTTCTGAAAATGCTTTAAATTACCATAAATAAAGGGGCAGGATGGAGGTACCCTAAACCCCTGGCCCTTGTGAGGAGGTCCCAGAGAAATTCCCCCAGGGCCTAAACTTAAAACAAAATTGGGGTGTTGCCATGATCCTGCGCCACCCCCCACCCCAGGCAGCCCACAACATTTAAAGAAGTTGAAGGATGGCATCGCGGCACCCACAGAGGAATACTGGGTGGTAGCTGGAGAGTGTTAAGGGCCTGCGGGGCTCCCCATGTGATCCCAAATTAAATTTATACTGTGGGTGTCCTTGGTGGGATTGGTACACCCCAAAAATATTTTCCGAACAAATTAAAAAAATTATAATAAAAGAACCACAGGATTTGTTAATGTATTATTCGCTCCTACCAACCAGAAGCACCCCACAATACCCTTTAGCAGCCTATTTAGATATTAGTCTGTTTTTGGTACCCTAATCTTTCAGGGCACCACCAACATGTTACAAAAATGTTGTGAGGGCCTGCAGGGAGCTCAGCAGCCACCTAGGAAATTTGTTTTAAACAAATCTATAAGTTTCTTGGTTTATTAAATGACTCTGATAGAGCTTATCATTATTTCTAAAGCACTCTGAGCTGGAGTGGTATGTTATTCAGCTGGAGAGTGGGACCTCTTGTGGTTCGTTCTATGGCTACACTTTGTTATCTGGAGTGTTTAAGAAATACTCAGACACACCTTTATTCTTGTTTGTAATAACAATGCTTTATTTTAAATATTTTTGAGGAAATACTTACTATGCATTTCCAGTGAGCATATTTATAAGGGTTTCTTTGGAACATTGATATTGACAAATTATTGTGGTGACTTTTTGACAAAGTCAATAGATCTGTTTTATATAGGTTGATGTGCTGACTCCTTGCTAAAGCCAATGGGGCAGATTTTTTTATTTTGGTGTTCTGACTCTTCACCAATATCAGTACATCTGCCTTACTTAAAATGACTCTTCTCAATATTGTTACTTTATTGTAGAAAACCTCAGAAATTCACTGAAAAAAACAAAGCTTAACGTGAAGTTATAGTTAGGTCTGGTAATAATATTGTACTTTTAAAAAACTCAGAAATTCACTGAAAAACAAAGGTTAAAGTGGTGTTATAGTTAGGTGCAAATGTGGGCTGTCAAAACATTGGAAGAAATACAGTATATAAATAAAACAAAAAGGCATCTTAGGAAAAAACAGTAAAATGTACACAATCTTTTCTTGTTTTAAAGTTAACCGAAAAGTGATTAAAACGTTACCTGTTAAAATCTGGCATACAACCTATATCACTGATCAATGGCAGAATTAAATTATCTCTTTTTAATTATGCTGTGCAGATGTTATTTTTCTTGGAGAATAATTAACATAACTAATTTTCCCTCCTAATCTGGAGCCAAGAACCCTTGACATCCAAGAAATGAGCCACACCCAACCTTTGCTTCAAATATATATTTCCTTTTAACAGGTGGCAAAGTATGCTCCAGGTGGAGCTGGAGCCTTTATCAAATCTTGCATACGTTGCTTTACCTTCCAAGAACAACATGTCTTCTTGTATAGCATACATACACATTACAGTGTGTGTAGCATTTTTAAATGAGCATTGAACAGATATTTGCTATAGAAGGGCTCTATCAGATCGAGCAAATTCGGCACATAAATATAATTTATAAAGGAGTTTCACATCCAAGTTGTCACTGTCTTTTATTCATTCCTTTTTTATCAGTAAAATCAGAGCGCCTGGAGCGGCATGATTTGACTTGGCGCTGCCAACTTATAAAAGCCCCAAGGGCTTCTCTCCATCCTGATTTTATTGCACATTCCAGGTGGATTACCTCAAAAGGAAGAGTTGCATAACACAAGTACACAGTGTTACAGAAGACCTTCAATGTTATCTGTGTCAATGTCTATCCCAAAGAATCACACAGCTGCACCATAAAACATTGGCAGGCCCTTTGCAGCACATTTTTAAAATTGAGTTTCTGCTGTAAAGACTATTGAATCAAAGCCAAGCCAGAAGCCTTTCAGCCAAAACCAATGGTTCCCATCGCAGTTTACAATCATTTGAGACACTTAAGCAGTTCTAAGTAGTAGCCACTTAAAAATGTGCTTTTTTCCTAGGTGCCAGTTGTAAACTTTGTTTCCGCCCCAAAGCACACAATTCTAGGTTTGCGTATATTTACTGATTGGCTGCACCATTGAACATAGCTGTCCAGATTATCCAGACCACACTGAAGCCCAGCGGGTAGTATGCCAAGTTCCAATACAGCATCTGCAGAAATCAGAACAAAGACGGGTCCATTTCCTAACTTCTGCCGGAAGCATCCCCTTGCCCCCTCCTCTCTCTGAGAACTTCTAATGTAGGCATTAAAGAAGAGTGAGCACGGACACACCCTTATCTTACTCCAGAGAAACACCAAATATGAGTTGATACCTCCTTGATGTGCATAATTTGGGGCCATGTCTTACTAATGAATGGCCTCAGAAGCAACCGGTGCAGGTCCCCCAAAGAATTGCATTTTCTTCAACAACAGTGATAGCGTCACTTTCACAAAGGTAGTTAGGAAAGTGGTTGAGAAATCCACATAGCACACACACATCTGGCACACCACTGCCCTTGTGGGCCCACCTTGCAATAAGGACAAGTGAGTGGCATTGTACCCAGTCGATATACCCAATGAAAAGCAAGTTTGCATTTTAGGTAGAATGTCATTACTCTCAGCCGACTCCATTAGCTTGAGCTGCAATAACTTTGAATAGGTTTTAGAGAAGAGACACAGCATTAAAACAACAGTTTGAATCACAGTTTGTAGACATAATGGCCCTAATTGGTGAAGATGGTGGGACTCTTTTGTTTGTCAAGTGTTTAGAATCCACGTCAACTCTCTTCAATTTTAAATTTTGGGCTATGTACCCGGAACGTTCATCTTAATTCCAACTTTGTTTAAAAGATAGTATGAGAATGTTGGAGCTCGAGGGCGCTGGGCCCCAGTGGTTGATCAACTGTGATCCTTAAAGTACAGCTTGGGTGATGACGTCCTTTACTTTGCTCATTGTCTATCTGAACAAGGACTTTGGCAGCCCGAGACGAGTTAGGCAGATTTTATTTCGCCTTTGTAACTCTGGATTGCCAAAAGAAAGGACTGACACATGCTGATGAGTGTGGCTTCGTCTGAAGACACACATGAGTTTCATGTTTATAGCAGTCCAGCCTTGCAGCCTGCACCACCACAATGAAAATAAAGCAGGACCATGAGCTGGGCTTTTCATGGCTTGTACGGAACAGCGCAACTGTGGAGAAGTGTGGCTCACTGGTTAGAGCAGGCAGACCCTGAAGCAGAGGTCAGACCCGGGACCAGTGTTCAATTCCCGACGCAAATGTCGACGGACTCGATAATTCTCGCTTCGGTGCCTGACCTAATCATGGGTTCACACTCTGCAACTCTGGGCATTAAACTTGCTTAATCTCCACAACGGTCCCCCGCAGCGGGATGCCTAGCTTTCACTTTGGGGATGCCCTGTAGGGGCTATCTCACAGGGAAAAGCAAGGACGGGTTCCCAAGGCAAGCGCTTAGAGACCCCTGGGTGATAAGCGCTATATAATCCAACATACAATACATCGGCGGCACACTGTAGGGTAAAAAGCAATGTTTATAGACTCTTGGCATCATATCACCCAGTGAGGGTAAAAAGGAACATGTCATAAACTACCAGTTCAGCATGCATTGATACATTGTATAGTCCACTAGAAGGCAATAAATAGCATTTTGGAAAATGAATTGGTGGTTTGCGTTATTTGTTTGGCTGCCACAAGAGGACCATGTGAACAAAGGCTTTGGCAGCCTGAAACGCGTTAGGCAGATAATATATTGCCATTATAACAGCAGGTTGGCATAAGAAAGCAGTGGCATGCTAAGTGTGGCTTCGTCTGAGGACACAAATGCATTTTATATACCTTAGGAAGAGCATTTTATGTTAACATGGTTTGACAAAGCATCACAAAACCTTCCAAATAAAAACTTCATCCACCTCAGCTCTTTTCTGGAAAGTTTTGTGCTGATCCATCACGTGGGCGTTGAGAAAAAGAGTGGGTGGGGTACAAATGCAATTACACCACGTAGTTTCTGTTGGACATTTTGCACACTGCTACAGCCAAAATGGCCACACAGAATTGCACCAAATTTGGCAGAAAGCTAGATCTTTACCCAGAAAGCATACTTCTTGCAATTTGTTGTAAATCGGTTTAGTATGTTTGGAGAAATTAATGTTCAAACTTTATAAAAATATTGACATTTGGGATGAAATCCAAAAATCCAAGCCTTCTGACTGACTGAGGTGGCTTTTTTGGAACGAGCATTCTGATTAAATGAACAGAAATGTTGCAGTGGACATTGCTGGACCGGGAGACATGGTCGCCTGTTCTGAAAATGCTTTAAATTACCATAAATAAAGGGGCAGGATGGAGGTACCCTAAACCCCTGGCCCTTGTGAGGAGGTCCCAGAGAAATTCCCCCAGGGCCTAAACTTAAAACAAAATTGGGGTGTTGCCATGATCCTGCGCCACCCCCCACCCCAGGCAGCCCACAACATTTAAAGAAGTTGAAGGATGGCATCGCGGCACCCACAGAGGAATACTGGGTGGTAGCTGGAGAGTGTTAAGGGCCTGCGGGGCTCCCCATGTGATCCCAAATTAAATTTATACTGTGGGTGTCCTTGGTGGGATTGGTACACCCCAAAAATATTTTCCGAACAAATTAAAAAAATTATAATAAAAGAACCACAGGATTTGTTAATGTATTATTCGCTCCTACCAACCAGAAGCACCCCACAATACCCTTTAGCAGCCTATTTAGATATTAGTCTGTTTTTGGTACCCTAATCTTTCAGGGCACCACCAACATGTTACAAAAATGTTGTGAGGGCCTGCAGGGAGCTCAGCAGCCACCTAGGAAATTTGTTTTAAACAAATCTATAAGTTTCTTGGTTTATTAAATGACTCTGATAGAGCTTATCATTATTTCTAAAGCACTCTGAGCTGGAGTGGTATGTTATTCAGCTGGAGAGTGGGACCTCTTGTGGTTCGTTCTATGGCTACACTTTGTTATCTGGAGTGTTTAAGAAATACTCAGACACACCTTTATTCTTGTTTGTAATAACAATGCTTTATTTTAAATATTTTTGAGGAAATACTTACTATGCATTTCCAGTGAGCATATTTATAAGGGTTTCTTTGGAACATTGATATTGACAAATTATTGTGGTGACTTTTTGACAAAGTCAATAGATCTGTTTTATATAGGTTGATGTGCTGACTCCTTGCTAAAGCCAATGGGGCAGATTTTTTTATTTTGGTGTTCTGACTCTTCACCAATATCAGTACATCTGCCTTACTTAAAATGACTCTTCTCAATATTGTTACTTTATTGTAGAAAACCTCAGAAATTCACTGAAAAAAACAAAGCTTAACGTGAAGTTATAGTTAGGTCTGGTAATAATATTGTACTTTTAAAAAACTCAGAAATTCACTGAAAAACAAAGGTTAAAGTGGTGTTATAGTTAGGTGCAAATGTGGGCTGTCAAAACATACCTTTTTAAACTTACTTAAAAGCATTTAAATTCCACAATTATACTAACTGACTGTCACTTGTGCCCTCATCATGTACTGCTTGTGACCTCACATATTACAACACTCACGACATGTTCTATGACATTGATGTCATAACTGATGACTACTGACATGACATCATTGATGACAACATTGTCACTGTATTAATGTATTTTCATATTAAATGTTTAATTATAATAGGCATGTTTACATTTTATTTCTTGAGCTGGAACATATGAAATGTTTGTTCCTTATAAATAAGGCTTCAGTTTTCCGTTTTTACAGATTTGTGCACATAAATACAGACAGAAAACAAAGTGTTTCCTGACTGTATTTGTTTTTAAAAGTGGAAAAATACTGAAAATTGTCCTTGTTCTGAGAGACCCTCCATGCTCTCCCTCATGCATTCCAGGCAACAGCTGAGCACATAGACAGCAAGGAGAGTTAAGGTTTCCTTAAATACATGCATATCTTAACATATATCTTTAGCACAATGTTAATGTATACCTGTGAGTGTAGTTGTTTGTCATACATGGCTGCTTAATTTTCTAAATCTTGACAAGCATCCATGTATGAGTGCAAGTTCAACAATTAAATAAATGTTGAAATATACCATGTTATGGATCCATTTATTCTCAAAACACAAAATAAATATGGATAAACACCAATAAGATGGTCAAAAAATAAATATGGATAAATACAGATGGAAATGTTAAAAAAATAACTACCATAAAACCAGGCGCCCTACTTGTAAAATAGCATCAGTTTGCCTTCTTTGATTGGACAACTTAGAACATAAACGTTTAGAAATTGATTGTTTTTGTCCACATTCTTGGGTGTTATGCTATTTTAAAAAATGTCTATGAATTAGTGGAGTGTATGGTAGTGCAACCCACCCAGGTATCTTCAAAGTATTCAAACAGTGGAGATAGTTGGCTAGATGTTAAACCACAGATAAAATAACCAGAGAGAAGCCTTGGTGTCAAAAAAGACAGTGGCATGGTCATAATGGTAAACATTTTTAGATGGGAAGTTAGTGTGCATGACTTGTAGGTAAGATTGCCAATCTGCTTCACCGAAAACCACAGGGTGTGGTTTGAGTACTCATGGCTGCAGTGACCTGAATGGTATCTGTTGATTTCATGTCAGTCTGCTCATAATCCAAGATATTGAGCTGAGTCTTCACAGTAAGGATAACGGTGACAGAGGGAATTAGAGATGCCAAGTGGATTACAGGCAGAGTGCAAGGTATTTGATTTCTCTTCTTGCATCTGTCTAAAAAGGACAATTACATTTTCCTGCAACAGTGAGATTGGTTAGGACTTTAGTAGTTCCTAATCCAAATTGTCATCCTTCCTGTTTGTACTGCGAGAACATACCTGTCCATCATGGTGTTTGTACATTTTTCTGTGTTTTCTTTTCGTGTTCTAATCCATATATAAGGGAAGTTGGAGCTAGGAATGATGCATCTCAATGCTTTTGATTAGAATAGTTTTCAAAATGTACATCACCTAACTCAGATTTGCTTTGTATCTTGATATGTGCTCCTTTTTTATGAAGCTGTCTTTTCCTGTTGTATTCTGCAGCCTTGGAGATTATGCTAAACACTTTCTCTACTGAGTCACGGTTTCTTCATTCCAAATTCTTGTAAAGGTCTTCACTCAAGAACTGTATTTTGTCAATTCAGAATGGAGTGATTGTATGCACTTCATTGCCAGCTGGAGTACCCTTAGTCTTTATTCTAAAGAAATACTGGGGTCTCAGATCCTGGCTTGATTACAGAGGCTTACATTAAATGATGAAAAATCTTACACACTCCTCTACACTCCTTCTGGTAAAGATAGGTTATAACTCATATTAAGTAACAATGTATTTTAATAAAGCCAAACACCTTAGAAGAAAGAAATAATTTCTCTAAGGTGTTTGACTTCTTAAGGTTACTTAATAAGAGTTGTACCCTATCTTTATCAGAGGTAATGTAGAAGTGTGCATAATATATTTTGTATGTTATTGCCCCTGGTTCCTCCCTCCCTAATTATTTTCAGGGGCCCTCTTTTTGTTGTTTTACATCAAATTATGACAAGAGGGTCAATATCCATTATCTCTTACTAAAGCCAGTCTAGAATGCACCAAACTTGATTTGTGGGGTGCTTACTATTTCATGTGTTTGAAATAAAGTGATAAAGGGATACAAACTTTATACTCAGTGTGGGCATTTTGAGTAATGCCATTATTGTTGTACAAAGGTCCAGTCATTTTGCAATGCTTCATGGTTCAACATTTTTCTGATGTCTTGAAGGACGTAGTGTTAATACAACTGGATGACATTTTGTTACTTTCTAAAACCCTTACTGAACCTCAAGACCATGTGGCAACAGTGTCTTCTAGCCATCAACAATATCAATGGATTTTGAGAAGGAAGATGATGATGTATCTGGTATGTCAATAGACTTAAAGAAGGTGTCAGTCATCCTTGAATCACTGTCTACTACCAGTCTGAAGGACACTGTGAGGATGTGTCGGTCTAATCCTCCAACCCCTCTAAGGCTGAAATTATTCCAAGGAAGGTAAAGCTGGTGGCCACACTTCCCAAGAATCCTAGTACCCTCACATTGGTGGGAGTTTGTTGCGGTCCATATGTAATAATAGGTATGAATTTCCCCATGTTCCATGATGTCCTTGCTAGGCAATCATGCCAATATATTTCTAAAGTAAGATCCTTGAGCATGTTTTTGTATTGTCACAAGAGACTGAAAAATATGTATTTGAGAGAAGTTTTCAAAAACGAAGTGAATTTGGGAGAAAAAGAATCTTTGAAGTTTTTCAATTGTTGATTATTAATTCTGATTTTGAGATATTGTTTCATATGGACTTGTGTTTTTTTCTTGTGAAGTAACAGGGGAATTATCACATACACAACATTGATTACTCAAGGTATGTATACATGATTATGTGCAAGGTACAATAGTGAATATTGATATTTTTCTGGTATTAGGTATCATAAAGTATTGATGAATATTTATCACCGTAAAAATGCATGCACAAAACACATAGGAATTAATTATGTTATCCATTAGAGAGTGTGCATTCTCATATCTGAATGCAGTTACCTCATAAACAGAGAAATAAGAAGGCCTGGGTTGTACTCATTGAGTTTTGCTCCGCGGAATTCCGTGAAGTTCCAAAAAACGCTGCAAGAATTTGCCAAATACCTCAAATCAGCGCAAGAATGTTCTTCTGCCTGTTCACACTGTTTTTTCAGGCTGGTATCACATTTAGCACTGAAACATCAACTCGAACGGCACTATGCAGTGCACGCAGGCACGGCCATTTTGTTTTACCTGCTTTCTCTCCTGTTCGGTGCATGGTACTGAGCCTTTCTCAATCTACATTCTTCTGTGCTAATCCTTCCCCTCGCCCACTCATCAACTCCTGATTTACTTATATTTTATCAGTGTGTGTCTTTCTGTGTGTGTTTTACATTTTTCTCTTTTTCTACACGTTTTTGTGACTTTATGTACTTATTTGTTTCTCCTTTCTTCCTTGTGTTCCACTTCCTTTACTTCTTCATTTCTGCTCTGCATTTGTCCTACTTCTTTCTTTTTTCAACCCACCCGATAACAGAATAGACAGCAAGTGGCGACCCAGTGCTACAAGCCACACAACTTGTGGTCACCGGTGCAGTTCAGGAGTGCAGCTGGGCACGCTTGTTTTTTTCTGCAGGGTCACCTCCCCTCCATGCTGGCAGCAGTTGCTGGGCCTGGGAGAGGGTACGCCCTCAAGGAGCGTCGGATGCTTTGCTGGAGAGCACGCTGGTTCATGTGCTGTAGCACATGGGTGAGCTCATCACACAACAGCTTACACACCACTGTGCGGATCTAATAGATCAGGAACAGGACCTGCTCGACTGACTAGGTGTTGAGGTTGCAGGGCTCAGTGAGTAATTATTTTTTATTTTTGAAAAATGGTTTAAATAGTCAAATAGCATGCTGCTCACACTAGGAGGGAAATTAAGTTTACCTTACAAATACTATCTGATCCTGCATGAGTTAGCCAGATGCTCAACACTAGCTACTTGTTACTTGTTGGCATTCACTTGGGCTTATTCATTCAGAAGTGAAGCACACTTTTCTGTCCTGCCACCAAAATAGTAGTATATCAGGGAGTTAGCATTCTCTGTGCCTTTCTTTAAGTAGTTTATACATTCCCAATCTCCTAATAACATGAGGTAAACATTGAAAAGGTAGACTGAGTTGGCCCATCAAAGTGAGTGGAGAAGTAAACATCTTTCGTTGCGATGCATTAGTAGTTCAAAATATACTTCAAGCATAGGAAATTAGGAATAGGGCTTAGGTTTAAAAAATTAGGAAAAGGGCAATGAGCAATTTGATTTAGAAAAGTACAATGCTACTGCATCTGCCTGTCAAATCCCAAGGACAAGAGGGCATCACAGCAGGGCAAAGGGGCTGCCACCACCATTGCTGCAGTGGGTGGAACCACCACCACCAACGACTGATGGTCTGCTGGCCCCAGTAAGTCATTTTATTGTTATATCCCTAACTTTTATCTCTCCCTACTATTAGAATTATATTGCCTTGTTCAATTGTTTTGTATTGTCTACTTTTTTCCAACTCTTCTATCTATTGTTTGTTAAGTTCTTGTTATCCCTGCATTATCCTTTCTTTCTATATTTCATATTTCTGTAGCTGACTTCCTCCTGATCGTAGGTTTCTTCTTCTTTTTTAGTAAGTATCCCCTCTCTCCTTATAGGCCTTATGGTACTGTTAGACTAAGAGAACAGAATTTTGGTACTGTGAAGATAGCAGTGCCAGGTAAACTATTAATCATCACAAGTTTTTCGAGAAGGCCTTTTTGCTCATTCTGAAACAGTAAAAAAAAAAAGAGAGTGGCCATGGTCATGGACCCTCCAGTGTTGTGTTATAATTCATTTATACAGTATACCAGAAGTTTCCATGGCAGTACAGTATGGAGGAATATATGAGATCCAATTGCATTTGTCAGCCAAGACCATATGTTCTTTGTTGTCTATTCCACCTCTTCCTTGTGCTTCAATGGCTCAGTGTCATCATAGCTCTGTCACACAATTACGAACATATTTTGGTTGGCTTGACTACCTGGCTTTTCTAACATGTCAACCAAAAAACTTCCTAAAGTGATAGTTTCAATAAAAGATACTGCTAACCGAACCATAGTGAGGTATTGCTGTTTGTTAAAAAAATATAATAATTACTTAGGAGGCAAATCTGGAATCTAAAATATGTAATTTTGTTTCTAGCCACATAGACCACCAGTGGCTGGCAGAAGCACCATTATTGAAATGGAGGAGGGCCAGCAATAGATTGGATGGGAAGGGGAACAAGCTGTAGCAGAGACAGGTAAGTCACATTGCTTGCTTATTGAAAAATTAAGTATACTGTATTTATTAAGTGAGGCAAATATCCCACCCATCATCTTCCATCACCTACCTGCCCATAGCATTTCACCATCCATGACCTAAATGCAGCATAGTTAAATTCAGCACTGCAGTGCTGGCGGTGCAATGTGCATCTGCTTCAGTTGATTTGGAATTGTGAAGTTTTCAATGCATTACATACCGAAATCAAGGTGTGTTTCTCAGTGCACACTCAGTCACCTCCTACTAGTACTGAACTCCATTATTCTTTCTTACGTTCTGTCCCAGCCTAGCAAAAATGTACAAATCCATTCGTGGAATGTTCCACATTTTTCTGGCCAAGTTATTTACATATATATATTTCATGGCTTCCATCACTGATTTACACCTGTTCGAAGTTTTCCCTTTTGCCATTTGTCAACTACAGTGACTGACTGAGCAAACGTTTAGCACCTGATGATTAGTGACACCCCACTATTCTATATCAAAAACTCCACGTAGCTGAATCCCTCTAACTTACCTTGCAGTAGAGTAACTTTCCTTACTGTGAAGGTATTTGTTGAAAATATTTTGTGGTGGAGGGCTAGGCCAAGGAGTAAAGTTGGACTAAGTGCCTGATTTAGAGTTTGGTAAATGGGATACTCTGTGACGAATGTGCCAAATAAAATATATATCCCATTCCCTTCCCTGTACTGAAATGCATTGTTTTTTCCACTGTCTACTTACGGCAGACGGGATAGCAAAGTTTATATGTGACATGTGTGACAAAGTATTATTAATATTATTTTTGTGCCTCTTTGGAGTTAGGGAAGAATTGAAAGGCAGACAGAAAACAGCAGGGCAACTGGAATTTCAGTAAGGTAATAACTGGTCCATTACAGCTGCCCAGTTGCAGACTGCAGAGAGTACCAGACCTGACACTAGCATTCCTTTATTAATGTCGTACAACACGACTAGAATACTATTCATTGTGCTGCATATATGCCTTATTTATTAATGAGAGGTAATTTCTCTTTTTACACAAAAGGGGGTCATTACAATGGCGTAAGGCCCGCCACCACCAGCCGTGCGGTGGCGAGCCCTCCACCATCGAACGTAGATTCACAGCATGCCATATTAGGATGGCGGGTGGATCCAGACCATGACCGTGGCGGGCGCAAAGAAAGCCCGCCACGGAACCGCCACAGGCAATTGTTCCTATTGTCTGATGGAGCGGTCTGCATCCCTAAAATGGTGGCGTTGCCTAGCAGGCACTTTCTACCAAATTAGGATGCTGGCTACAACCTTTCCATGGTGAAACCACCATGGAAAAACTGGCGGGGATTGGTTTTGGGGGCCTGTTGTGGGCCATCCTTGTTTTGGGGGAGTTTTTGGTGAACTGGATACATTTCGCTGCACGAAGTGGCAGGCACCATGTGCTGCATGCCACTTAGTGCAGTGAAATGCACCACATGCATTTTTAACATCGCGGCGGGTGCTCCCCCAAAGTGTCTGTGCTTTATATGATGCATGTGTGGGTAAAACTTGGTCCCGTGGCTAATCACATAAAACATTTTAGTGGCCCTAGAGACCAGCAATGTCCTGCCTAATAAGCCACTATATAAAAAAGTTTTTTCAGTGAGCATTATTCACAATTTTTATTTTGTCTTTTTTTCTTTCTTGATATAGCTACTCCTGCTGGTAATCCATTTCAGCAGGAGATATCATCCCGGTTTTGGACTGGTTAGACCTTGGTCGGGGCAAAATATGTATTAAATTGGGGAGAGTGAGGGGCTGTTGTGGGTGGAGAGGGTGAGTTTTATTTATTAAAAAAATTAATGGAAGTTGTTTATTCATGTTTTTTGTCTTTGCACTGCTTTTAGCACAGCCTTAATTGGCAAAACACTGCCCTGTGAACAGTCACATAACTGTACATCGACTTTTCTCCCTAGACTTTCCCTAGGTGATTCTGAAGTCCCTTGCCATATAAATATGTATTTGCTTGGTTAGGTTAAATAAATATACCAACTCAATCATTTTCAAAATGAGCTCTGTTTCTTTGCTAGAGTATGAACAAGCACTTCTCCTTAACTGAGACAGGCCAGCAATGTTATTCATAGGTATATGCATGTTCTCTCTCTAATATTTCAAGAGGGAGTCAGTAAATACTCCTTAACATCCTCTTGATTATTCAGTGTAACTTTTATGTTGCTACTGAATAGTGCAAAATGCCTTTAATGGGAGATACAGTTTTAGGTTGCTTTGCATTGTTACAGATACCCAATCAAAGTTGTAATTTTATCGCATTCTCAATCATTATGTGCCTGAGTACTATGATCGAAAATTACAAAAAACAATTTGATGGACAGAATGTAGATCAATGTCTTACATTCACCCCAGTACAAGGATCTGGGCATAAATCCATCGTTTTTTTGCACTCCACACCACCCTGGGTCAGATAATGGCTTTATGCAAATCAGCTCTGACCCTGTGCCCCATGGGAACAGTCCAGTCTGAACTACAACAGCCATATCTTTCCCAGACCGGAATCAAGCATCCGAGGACCGGACCGGTTTCGAGGTAACACCTCTCATCAGCCCGGCTAGCTTGACTCCAGTGGTGTGGAGGCTCTGGGACCCACGTCTGAGCTACCCCAGTACACTCAGGGAGAAAATTACAAAAAACAATTTGATGGACAGAATGTAGATCAATGTCTTACATTCACCCCAGTACAAGGATCTGGGCCTAAATCCATCGTTTTTTGCACTCCACACCACCCTGGGTCATATAATGGCTTTATGCAAATCAGCTCTGACCCTGTGCCCCATGGGAACAGTCCAGTCCGAACTACAACAGCCATATCTTTCCCAGACTGGAATCAAGCATCCGAGGACCGGACCGGTTTCTGTCCATCACCTGTTTTGTTTGCAATTGCCGCCATAAGTGCGCTGGGGATGCTCAGACGTGGGTCCCAGGCACTCCACACCACTGGAGTCAAGCTAGCCGGGCTGATGAGAGGTGTTACCTCGAAACCGGTCCGGTCCTCGGATGCTTGATTCCGTTCTGGGAAGGACATGGCTTTTGTAGTTCGGACTGGACTGTTCCCATGGGGCACAGGGTCAGAGCTGATTTGCATATCGCCATTGTCTAACCCAGGGTGGTGTGGAGTGCAAAAAAACGATGGGTTTGGGCCCAGATCTTTGGACTGGGGTGAATGTGTGACATTGATCCACATTCTGTCCATCACCTGTTTTGTTTGCAATTGCCGCCATAAGTGCGCTGGGGATGCTCAGACGTGGGTCCCAGGCACTCCACACCACTGGAGTCAAGCTAGCCGGGCTGATGAGAGGTGTTACCTCGAAACCGGTCCGGTCCTCGGATGCTTGATTCCGTTCTGGGAAGGACATGGCTTTTGTAGTTCGGACTGGACTGTTCCCATGGGGCACAGGGTCGGAGCTGATTTGCATATCACCATTGTCTAACCCAGGGTGGTGTGGAGTGCAAAAAAACGATGGATTTGGGCCCAGATCTTTGGACTGGGGTGAATGTGTGACATTGATCCACATTCTGTCCATCACCTGTTTTGTTTGCAATTGCCGCTGTAAGTGCGCTGGGGATGCTCAGACGTGGGTCCCAGGCACTCCACACCACTGGAGTCAAGCTAGCCGGGCTGATGAGAGGTGGTACCTCGAAACCGGTCCGGTCCTCGGATGCTTGATTCCGTTCTGGGAAGGACATGGCTTTTGTAGTTCGGACTGGACTGTTCCCATGGGGCACAGGGTCAGAGCTGATTTGCATATCGCCATTGTCTAACCCAGGGTGGTGTGGAGTGCAACAAAACGATGGATTTGGGCCCAGATCTTTGGACTGGGGTGAATGTGTGACATTGATCCACATTCTGTCCATCACCTGTTTTGTTTGCAATTGCCGCCATAAGTGCGCTGGGGATGCTCAGACGTGGGTCCCAGGCACTCCACACCACTGGAGTCAAGCTAGCCGGGCTGATGAGAGCTGTTACCTCAAAACCGGTCCGGTCCTCGGATGCTTGATTCCGTTCTGGGAAGGACATGGCTTTTGTAGTTCGGACTGGACTGTTCCCATGGGGCACAGGGTCAGAGCTGATTTGCATATCGCCATTGTCTAACCCAGGGTGGTGTGGAGTGCAAAAAAACGATGGATTTGGGCCCAGATCTTTGGACTGGGGTGAATGTGTGACATTGATCCACATTCTGTCCATCACCTGTTTTGTTTGCAATTGCCGCCATAAGTGCGCTGGGGATGCTTAGACGTGGGTCCCAGGCACTCCACACCACTGGAGTCAAGCTAGCCGGGCTGATGAGAGGTGTTACCTCGAAACCGGTCCGGTCCTCGGATGCTTGATTCCGTTCTGGGAAGGACATGGCTTTTGTAGTTCGGACTGGACTGTTCCCATGGGGCACAGGGTCAGAGCTGATTTGCATGTCGCCATTGTCTAACCCAGGGTGGTGTGGAGTGCAAAAAAACGATGGATTTGGGCCCAGATCTTTGGACTGGGGTGAATGTGTGACATTGATCCACATTCTGTCCATCACCTGTTTTGTTTGCAATTGCCGCCATAAGTGCGCTGGGGATGCTCAGACGTGGGTCCCAGGCACTCCACACCACTGGAGTCAAGCTAGCCGGGCTGATGAGAGGTGTTACCTCAAAACCGGTCCGGTCCTCGGATGCTTGATTCCGTTCTGGGAAGGACATGGCTTTTGTAGTTCGGACTGGACTGTTCCCATGGGGCACAGGGTCAGAGCTGATTTGCATATCGCCATTGTCTAACCCAGGGTGGTGTGGAGGGCAAAAAAATGATGGATTTGGGCCCAGATCTTTGGACTGGGGTGAATGTGTGACATTGATCCACATTCTGTCCATCACCTGTTTTGTTTGTAATTGCCGCCATAAGTGCGCTGGGGATGCTCAGACGTGGGTCCCAGGCACTCCACACCACTGGAGTCAAGCTAGCCGGGCTGATGAGAGGTGTTACCTCGAAACCGGTCCGGTCCTCGGATGCTTGATTCCGTTCTGGGAAGGACATGGCTTTTGTAGTTCGGACTGGACTGTTCCCATGGGGCACAGGGTCAGAGCTGATTTGCATATCGCCATTGTCTAACCCAGGGTGGTGTGGAGTGCAAAAAAACGATGGATTTGGGCCCAGATCTTTGGACTGGGGTGAATGTGTGACATTGATCCACATTCTGTCCATCACCTGTTTTTTTTGCAAATGTGAGTATTATGATCAGCATGTTCATCATTGTACTACAGTAGCATGCAAAACCCATTTAATTCAGAAACCATGATGACATACAATGTGCTCTTTTTTAAAATGCTTTTATTTATTTATTCATTTTTTCATCATGCATAGTTAATTAAAACCATTAAATAGTAAAAAATACATAAGAATAAACACACTAAAACAGTGCAAAATGACATATGATAAGTTTCTATTTCATTTTGGCTAAACCTGACTAGCGTTTAAAACTGTACAATTCCAGGATGGGCTCAGCCATACAATATTCAAAATGAATATAAAAGTCCACAGGAGCCAGCTTGTATTGAAGTCCTAATATGCTTTATCTCCTGAGGGCCACCCATCTTAGTGTCTGCTGGTAAAGTGCTGAAAAGTGCAAAAAGTAGTTTTGAATCACATTTAAAAGATTCTTAATATGCATTTGCTAGAAAAAAAGCTGGGCAATTTTAATAGAATGAAAGTACCTAGACCAATATCAGCTCTTGGTTTACCAACTGAACGTGAAGTGCCAGAATGTGTAGACGTCTTGGTAATTTGGTCGTTGAAGTGCGATAGCATGGCAAAATCCCTCAAAGTCTCAGTAGTTTATTCTGTTACAGAGGTTAGTTTTCCATGTATCGCCAGGAATTTCAATTGTTTACAACTAATCTGGGGTGTGTGGAATTGAGACAATTTATGATGGCAACCGACAAGTTTGAATCCCTTGTTCGTTGAAGAGGGATTTTAGCAGTAAATGCTGTTGCTTCTCTAATGCTGGACATATGCAAACCAGATGTATAAAATCTTCCTTAAGGGTGTCACATAATCTGCACAATTTAGAGCCTTCGTGTTTCCATACTGGTTGATCAGCCAGAGATGGCAGGACCCCAATCCTGACGGGCAACAGTTTCTTCTTTAGATATGTTGGGTAGGTCATGCTAAGCAATGTTTGCTGGTTTTAAAGTGACATATGATAGTATTGTCAACCAAGCATGGGACCGAGCAATGAATTTATACTTATCCTCAATAAGGGAACAATCTAGTGGATTTACTGATGGCACAGCAGAAAGCTGTGTACAGTAAGTTTAGATGCCATAAGTCTATTGTATTTGTTTCTTGTTGTGAAGACTTCATTCAGATATTTACTGTAAACCGAGAGAGTGTCACTTTCCAGGGACTGCCACAGAGTGATGACCAGAGGGCTACCTTGATTTATCCATACTTTGCTCCATGTTTTAATGGTATGATATCTTCTTGCCATGGTTTGCTGCGTGAGCCCAAATTCAGGTGTTGTGTTGTGAGACTCAAAATATATTGTGATGGGGCAGAGCACCCTTAAACTTTTTTATTTTCTTTTTCCATTTCTACAAAATGTATTTATTCAAGACTACTTTAAATGAGGAGCATACAGTCTATTCAATCTGTTGTTTTTTGGATGTATTAAAGATCAGTATTTAATTTTCCCTCGTGCAAATCATGAAGGTGGATTCCAGGCACTGAATTTGGGTAGAACATAATTAGGTACACCATACCTTCTTTGAATACTTTTTGGTATACCTTGATAAGTGTAAAATCATGGTTCAGTCACTGATACTTGTGTACAGTGACAACATAGGCAAAGCAGTGGGAATTGAGCTGTTCACATGCACACACCCTATGAAGATTGTAAATGATTACTTGCAACAAACAATTTACTAGGGCTCAGGGCACTTGAATGTTGTCAGATTTCACCAAAGTGAAATGCATTTTTCAGTGTTTATGCACAACTAAACTCATGAGTTCCCAATGTTATCCCCACAGACAGGCAGCCACTTCAGTTTGACCACAAAGACGAACATCCTTTTTAGCCTGAGGATGTGTCCTCCACTTAACTGCTCTCTGAGCCAAACCATTGGCCCCAGATGGCTTCCTTTTGCGCCTCCCTGGGAAACAACCTCAGATCAGTCGGCTAGGAGATGACTGGGGCTTATGAAAGGTCCTGAAAGATCCCCTGATCATGACACTGGAGGATATTTTGGCCGCAACTAAGTAGGAAAACAACAAAATCATACTTAAAGCCATGCCAGTTCTAAAGTAAACAGTAGAGAGAAAGGTCTTGCCATCCCACTCCTGCTTGTTGGAGGATACTTACCTCTCATCAGTAGCGTAGCACCACGTGTATCCTGACTCATTTTCCCCTCCATATGAAAACCATTGATAATCTGAAATGAAAACAGGTATCTTTGAGATCATATATTGTGCAATATCCTCATGTTTAGAATACTCACCAGTGCTGCACAATTCATAATCCACCCCAGCATCATTGCAGCATGCACCGCAGAACTGTGAACAATTGTTCATGCCTATGGACTGTTTCCCTAGGAAATGTTGAGCATCATCAATGAGCATTGAAGATGACGAGGAATTAAATGTCATTAGTTGATAAATCAACATTAAAAATATTGGAAGATTACATTTCAGAATGTTTTTGCTGAATGAATTATGAACAAAATGATGTTGCTAGTAGCATAAGAGAGTAGTAAGGTAGATAGTGAAGTAAGTATCCCTTTTAGGGAGATACCATTTCCCTAATCGTCTGAACAAAGAAAAACACGGGGATTGAAACTAACTGAGCCTAACTGATACCTGGTGGGAAAAGTAAAATAACAAATATTTTGCTTATACCTATTGCTATTTAAGTCCAGAGGGCAAAATCCAAAGTTTCACAATGTAGGATCCTGCCCTACTAGACAGCGAGGCAAAAAGACATAACAACCTCTTTATGTAAATGCCCAATTTTGTTAGTGCTTGTTTGTGGGCATACTAGAAGCCCTAACTACATGTCCTCAGTCGTGGCTGTCATTGCTCATGGGTGGGGGGTTGGGGGCTGGGACGTGTGGGTTGGGGTGAGTTTCACTGCTGGGTCTGCTCCTGCTTTTCTGCTTCCTCAGGAACAGGAAGCATATATATATATATATATATATATATATATATATATATATATATATATATATATATATATATATATATATATATATATATATATATATATATATATATATATATATATATATATATCATGCTCAGAATCCTTCGCACTCACGCAAAGAACACAGCACTCCGGAGGGACAGATCAGGTTCACAGTTTCTTTATTCAGGAACCACACAAACGCGTTTTGGCATTCTGCCTTCGTCAGTGTCAATGACACTATGCTCCTGATATGTTGATAACGTTTCTCAACCTCCATGGACACAAACAAGGGACTAACTCCTCTGCGACGACTTAGACGACATCTTGGAGTGTGTATTTACTTCAAACATTGCTGTCATTCTCATGTAACCTTACAATCAGTTAACATGTAAAAGAGGATAGAAACCATTGCATATTGGGAAATGCCACACCATCTAGCTGTGGATCGGCTAATATCCCTTGTCACACTGTCCAGGTTGAAGTAAACCCAATCACTTAGAACAGAACCAAAAAACATACAGATATACCAAACAACAAAAACCACAAGCAGTGATGCTCAAAATTATGTTTCAGTTGCTACGAATCAATATTGCGCGACAGCCTTAAGAAATACTAATAGTCACTCTAAGAATTCATTTTCTTCATGATTACTCCAACACATTTTCTTATCCCTATATCTTGGTTTATATTTGAGAGCGAAATCCATGATTCATAATGTCCAATTAATTCATTACAGATAATATTTACACTAAAGAAGACAGTATGTCAATCATGTATTGTCCCTGTCATTTCCCTAAATGAAATGCCATCTCCTCTCCACTGTTCAGGCTCTTCGGTGTTTGGTAGACAGGTCTATCATATATCTTGACTCTAGTCTACGGAGCCGTCTCAGCCGGTTCCCACCCCTGACATTTAGTGGTACAGAGTCCAATCCAAAGTTTTGTAGCTTGTTTCTATCCCTCTCATGTAGTTCTGCAAAATGACGGGCCACCGGGTAAGCCGGGTCCGCTTTGTCAATGGCTCGAAGATGTTCGAATATTCTCATTTTGAGCTGGTTGATCGTACTCCCGATGTAGCGTAAGCCACATGGGCAGACCAAGCAATAAACAGCATAGGGGGTGCTACAAGTGATACATTTCTTTGTCTTCATTGTTTTCCCTGTATCTAGAATGTCATATGTGAGGACTCTTCTGCTCCCTTCACAAGCCTTGCAGCGGCAGCAGGGATAGAAACCTTTAATTTCTCGTAGGGTGTTAGTTCTAGGGATTGGTTTCTCCAGATGGCTTCTCACCAGCATGTCACCCAATGACCTGGCTTGGCTGAAGGTCACTAAGGGATAGGCTGGTAAGTCATCCTTTAGCACACTATCTGTCCGGAGAATGTGCAAGTTCTTCCTCAACATGGCTTTTAAATCATTAGCCCCAGATGAAAATGGGGTTATCATCCTGAATTTTCCCTTGTTCTTATCCACTTTGCTCTTGGAAGGTTTTACACATAAGAGTTCCTTCCTGGGGATTCTACTCACCTTCTTGAGAGCGCGTTGCAGCAACTTCTCACCATACACTCTCTGGGCGAATCGTGCAAGGCATTCCGAGGCAGCTGCCTCGAAGTCCTGATCCCTAGAGCTGTTTCTACAGAGTTTCAATAATTCCCCGTAGGGTATGCTTTTCACCAACTGTGGCGGATGACTGCTGCTGTCAAAAAGAATGGAGTTGCCTGCAGTTTCTTTTCTGAAAAGTGAGGTATGTATGTGGCCATTGTCAATGAACACCCTCAGGTCCAAATAGTCCGCTGCCACCGGACTGATGGACCCTGTGAAGTGCAAATTGTACTCGTTGCTATTGAGGATTTCGATATATTTCTCTGCCCTATCTACTGCCCCTTGCCACACAATGAATAGGTCATCTATATACCGATGCCAACATTCAATTTTTCCACTACTCTGTCCCACTATGCAGCTCCTGGGCACCTGCACCTCCCACCAACCAACGAAAAAGTTTGCGTAGCTGAGAGCAAAGCAGGTGCCCATCGGCGTCCCAGATCTCTGTATATACAGTTGTTCCTCAAACAAAAAGATGTTGTTAGTGAGGCAGAATGTTACAAATTCCAGAATCATCATGTTTTGTTGTGCAAAGCGCATTTGTCGTTGGTCAAGAAATTGCCGGACTACATCCAAGCCATGTTTATGTTCTATACACGTATAGAGACTGGCAATGTCCAGCACCATCAGAAGGTAGTCAGAGTTCCATACCATGTCCTCGATTTTATTTAGGAAGTCCTTGGTGTCCTGGACATAGGACTGTAAATTTACCACGAAAGGGAACAGGAAATTGTCCACGAATCTCGACATATTTTCTGTGAGACTGTGGATAGAAGAAACGATCGGGCGACCATGGGGACATATATATATACTTTAAAATAATTGATAAACATTTATCTTTAATTTATTTTAAAACTTTAAAATATCATAAAAATAAAATATATATATCAATTATTTCAAATATAAAAAAAATTCTATAATAAATTAAAACATTAAACTATTACAAAATATTTAAACTTACATTTGCCAATACAATCAGTGCAACAGTTGGGAAAGTGTTGGTTAGCAAAATAATAACATTTATTATTCCAACTCCAGTGAGTGCAACAGTAGGGAAAGTGTTGGATAGCGGAGGGGAAAAAATGACTATTCCCGCTCCACTGAATGCAACAGTAGTACAACTCTTGGATATTCGAGTAGTATAAAATTGTGTTTCCACTTCAATTAATGCAACAGTAGGGAAAGTGTTGGATAGCGGAGAGGTAAAAATTATTATTACCACTCCAGTGAGTGCAACAGTAGAGAAAGTGTTGGATATCGGAGGGGTAAAAATTCCTATTCCAACTCCAGTGAGTGAAACAGTAGGGAAAGTGCTTGATAGCAGAGAGGTACACATAACTATTCCCACTCCAGTGAGGGAAACATTAGGGAAAGTGTTAGACAGCAAAGAGACAAAAATTACTATTCCCACTCAAACAGTTAAAACAAAAATAAAAAATATTAACATGTTTTTAAAAATTATAAAAATATATAAAACAATATTTAGAAATTAAAACTCTATCATATTGAATAAATAAAAAGAAAAACATATTATAATCTTAATTACATATAAAAAAAACTACAAATAATATATAATATGAAAAAATTAAATACATTGATAAAAAAATCTTTTCAACTAGAAAATATTTACAAACAAATAAATTAATTAATACATAAATGTTTTATTATATTTTCTACCCCATAACACCACACTAATAACAAAACACTTTAACATTTTTAATTAAATGTTTTTCCAAATTAACATTATTATTAATCAATTCAAAACAAAAATTTTCTTAATAAAAAATGTAAATAAACATTAATTGACTACACATACTTTAACACTATGATATCCACAACACACACCTTAAAGAAACTCTAAAATATTAAAACACAAATACATTTATTTATAATTTAAAACTATTATTATTAAGAACTAATAATAAAGTAATTAGGGGTGTGGCGTACGCATCGTAGCAAGATCGCGGCTGTCTACTGAGCTCCATATATTCACGGAGCTATAAACTTTTTTATCGACCGCATTGAGGCCATGCCCAGTGCTCTTGCAGCTGGTCTCCTTCAGAGCTTTGTGGTGGCAAGCTTTTGAGTTAATGGGAGACTTTACAATCCTGTTTTCATCGATTTTCGTTGGGGCAGAAAAACAATTTCACAGTGAGCGGGCGCCATTTTGTGCAGTGCGGCGCTCACGTTATTCTTACCTCCGTTGCCCCAAGCGACCAACCTTATCATTTGAGTCTTACTCCATTTCTCAACCTCATCGCTTTTGCCAATACTTGAACATCACAAATAGTATTCCTCTCAGATGCCTTATTCTTCAGAGAAATCATTGTGCACACAGCAGAGGCAGAATACTAACCTAATCCAAATAACGACCTAGCACTTTGCTGTCTTCCCAAGAAGAATTGCTGCTTAATACCATATCTGTATGGAGCAAGCACAAGTACAACTAAAGTCATGGGCAAGTAAATGGTCAAAACAGGTGTCCATAGTGACGACGAAAGGTAAATGTTGCATTCTGTCTACATGTGTTTAAAGGTTTGTACTACAACTAAAAAACGATTGTAAAATTATGGAAACCTGTTTGATCTTTACATAACACCCGCTAAGCTGAGCAAGTGGTATACTGTCGAAGATACTTTTGTCTGGGGAGTGGCTTATGCATCCAAGCATGATGGCGGCTGTCTACTGAGCTCCATACATTAACAGAGCGATGAACTTTATTATTGTCCGCTTTCAGACCATGCCCAGCGCTTTTGTAGCTGATCTCCTACAGAGCTTAGTGGTGGAAAGCTTTTGAGTCAATGGGAGACTTTACTCACCCGTTTTTCATCGCTTTTCATCAAGGCAAGTCTTCTTTTCACTCGCTAGCAGCTGCCATTTTGTACAGTGCGGTGCTCGCATTATTTTCTCCTCAGATACCTCTTGCAACCAATATAATATGATCGTTCACTACCAGCACCACTCATATAAATGGCTTGATGGAATAAGAACCTCCTACTGGAGTCTATGTTCATTTTGGTGCCCACAGGGCATGTAATTTGGAACTGATTGTTATTACCTCATCTTATTCCTTTATAATCCTACAGTGCCTTTTGAGCATAAATTGCTGTTGGATCAAGTCTACATCTACTTTCTCTTGTGACTGTTCCTCAGGTATAATGAGCATGTTTTCATCTCCTGTGCAGTAGTTTCTCTCAAACCCCTCCTTATATTTCTATGGACAAACTCTCTCGTCTTCAAAAACCTCTGTATCGTCAGGCACACATTATTAACATGCCTAGCGACTCACTTAGATTATCCAGGGCATCCTCTTCTGGTACCAAACCTAAAAGAGTCAAGAATGATCCTCCATCTCCGATTCAGTCATCTTCAGATCCGGTCCTGGATACAACGTTGGACAAACTACGTGCACTCAAACCATTCATGAGTACCACCAATGAAAAATTGCAATTCATTGAGGACCGTTGGAGCAACATGGAAAGCAAAATCACTGAAATGGGACAAGGTGTGAGCCATCTCCAGGACATGTCGACAAAAATTCCTCTGTTGGAACAAGAAATCCAAAAACTTAAATTTCACACAGAGGATCTTGAAAATTGTAACAAAAGGAACAATCTGTATATTTATGGTCTACCGAAGAACATTGAAGACCCCAATCTGCTCTCCTTCTTGAAGAAAGTTTTTGCCTGAACTCTTAAGTCTTCAGTCTCCTGCTCCTCTAAACATCCAAAGAGCACATCGCCTTGGTCGCCTTCAGCCGCATTCCACCAAACTGCGTGGTATAATACCGCTCTTCCTAGAATACAACGACCTAAATTGCGTATGAAAGAGTGCCAGAGAGAAAGGTTGTCTTGTTTGGTCCTGTCATAATATTTTTATTTCTTTGGATCTTTCTAATGCAACCAACGCTAGACATAAGGAATTTTTGGCACTATGTCCTCTAATGAGATCTCTGAAAATCAACCACAGCATATTGCATCCCTGTCTCTGCAAAGTTTCCTAAGAATGTGTTTCTCACTCATTTGAAGATCAAACCAAATTAAAGTTGTTTCTGCAATCGATCACCAGGGCGCCAATGGACACAAATATTTTATGTTACTTTATCGTTACAGTATGGTTATTAACCGCTGACTGTTGTTTTTACTTTTATTTCCTAGTTTTGTTCTTTCTTATACCGCTTTTGTGGCCAAAATGTTCTTTGTATATTACTGTCTTTTTCTCCTCCGCTGTTGTTCTTGTCTTTGGGTGCTGACATGCCCATTTCTCATCTCATTCTTTTTTCTTTCTGATCTGGTTTCATGTTCTTGATCTGTCTCTTCTTTTTTCTACCTTCCTTATTCCTCTCTCCTTTCCTCTCGATCTTACCTGCCCGCTCCATTCCTATTTTTTCTTTTATCCCCTTTCTCCTTTATTCATAACTTTATAGGGGTCTTTTTGGATTCAATGCTCCATGTTTTTTGTAAAAATGTTTACATTACTCCATTTTTAATAATTGGAAATTTGTTTTCAGTTATGTTTTTGCAGTGTGTCTTCATTGTTCCTGTATCTCGATACTACAACATGTTAAGTTTTGTGTTGTGGAACGTCCGTGGTCTAGGCCATCCTACATAAACGTCAAAAGATACTCTCTCATTTAGTGAAACTTAATTGTCAAATAGCTTTTTTACAAGAAACTCATTGTAATGATATTGGATCACTCAAACTAAAATTTCAATGGGTGGGCCAAGTTATTTCCTCTACTGTTCTTACTCGTAAGAGAGGTATTGCCACACTATGTCACAAATCCTTAAAGCTTCAAGTTTTATCTACTGAATGCGATGCAAGTGGACAATGGGTAATACTTAATGCCATGGTACGTAATAAACCGGTCACCTTTTTTAACATCTATGGACCCGTCAAACCTGATCCAGACTTTTGGCACATGATTAAATTAAAATTGTCCTCCATTACTAATCCCAATATCATTGTTGCTGGAGACTAAAACAATTGGCTGGATCCTTTTTCCGACAGGAAATCAAATTAAACCTGATAAATCCCATAAAGCATTTCAATCGGCTATTTCCTCTCATTCACTCTATAATGTATGGAAGACATGTAATCCTGATAAATATAATTTTTCATTTTTATCTTATGTTCACCATACCATGTCACGTATTGATTATATTTTGGTTTCAAAGTCTCTACTTCCTTCGATCCAATCTTCAGAGATTGGGTCTATTTTTACTTCAGACCATGCTCCTATCTCTGCCTCATTTGATTTGTCCCTCCCTACTTCCAAACATGCCCGATGGAGATTCAATAACTCTATATTACCTGACGAAACGTACGTTTCAGAGGCTACCTCCTTTATAGGCAAATTTTTCCTGTTTTACAAGCCTAATGATACTACTGTCCACAGCAACTGGGATGTCTTTAAAGCCTCTTTTAGAGCCTTTACCATTTCTTATACCACCAAGTTAAAAAGATTATAGAATTCCCAATATCTATCTTTCTCCAACATATCAAAACTCTTGAACATGCTTACTTCACGCCTAATAGTCCTACACATCTCTGGGATCTGGTCAAGGTGAAGTCCGAATTAAATAAACTAGCTACTAATGATACTTGCAACATTGTACTCAAAATCAAATCTAAATATCATGGGGGCCAAAATAAAGCAGGTAGAATTCTGGCAAATCATTTAAAAGTGAAAACGGAAAAGAAAGCCATTGGTCCTATTTGTGATACCCTTACTAACACTTTACTACACTCTGACTCTAACATTATAAATGCTTTCCAATCCTATTAGAAATCACTATACATGGATGATACTCATCCTTCTGAAAATGATATTCTGTCATTTTTTGATAATCTTCCTCCTCCTTCCTCCATACCTGATGTCATGACTCTGCTTGAAAAAGATATTTCATTGCAGGAGATTCTAAATGCCATTAATTCTCTCAAAAAAGCCAACGCCCTTGGCCCTGATGGTTTTTGTATTGAACTTAGTTCCTTCTTTTCATCCACTTTTGCTCCTCATTTATTTGAACTTTTCTCCTTTTTTATATCAAAATTCAAACCTGAAGGCTCCTTTTTAGATGCTCTTATTATGATCATACCCAAATCTGATAAAGATCAAAAACTATGTCCAAATTATCACCCAATCTCAATAATTAACTATGACTTTAAAATTCTTGCCTCTAGATTAGATACAGTTATACTTTTGCTCATCAAAACCAACCAGTCTGGCTTTATTAAAGGTAGGCTCTCATCTGACAATGCTAGAATGTTCTCTAATAATATTACATATTAAAATAAAAATATCTGGACCCTCTAGCTGCTTTATCCCTAGATGCTGAAGACATTCGACTGTATAAATTGGCAATTTATGTTTAAAACTCTTCACTGGTTTGGATTCGGTCCCAAATGTATTTTCTTTTTTAAGTTATTATATGCAGAAGCCTGTGCCTGTGTCTCTGTTAATGGTATTTTGTTCCCATATTTTAGGTCACATAGAGGTACTAGACAAGTCTGCCCCCTCTCTTATTTCTTTTGTGTCTTGAACCTTTTCTTGAACGCATTTGTTACAATTCCTCTAACAGGTTTTAAACACAACTCCTATGCAGATGATATTTTGATCTATCTATCAAAATCTACTTCTTCCTCACCCCCTTTACTTCAGGAGATTGAATTGTACTCCAAAATATCCGGCTATAAATTAATCTTCTATAAGACTGAAGTCTACCTTTAAACTCTTTGTGCTAACAATACATGCTTTCTGATACCAACTTTAAGTGGTGTCTGTCCAAATTTAAATGCCAAGGTGTTTGGTTTTCACCCACCATTTCCCAAATTCTCTACCATAATTTAACACACTAAAACTTAAGATTCAAAACCTACTCACTTCTTGGTCCCCTCTGTTTTTATCCTGGTGGGGAATATTGGATACTGTCAAAAATGATGATTGTTCCCCTCATTCTTTTCCTACTTTCTTTGCTACGCTTTAGAATTCCAAATTAGTATTTTAACCAAATTAATTCTCTGTGCTAAATTTGTATGGAACAATAAACCTTCCCGCATCACTATATCTAAATTAATTAAACCTAAAACTGAAAGGGGTGTACGATTCCCTAATTTTAAATGATATCATACTGTTTTTAATTTAGACAATTTATGCCCTAAATAAGCAGTATGAAGACTTACTGATATCTCACTGGATTAATTTTGAACGGTCCTTGCTACATGAATTCTCTTTTATGACACTTGTTTCATATCCAATTGTACTTTTATCTCAAAATACCTCATTTTAAAATACTCACAACAATTAATATACTGCTTATTTGCGGATGGCTCCAACTTTCATCAAGCCTCCCTTGCTTCTTCCATTTGTTAAAACATTTTTTTAACGTTTCACCACAAATCTTTCTATTTCAAACACTGGAAATAAAAGGATATTTTCTACG
Organism: Lissotriton vulgaris; assembly: GCF_964263255.1. Classification (NCBI taxonomy): domain Eukaryota; kingdom Metazoa; phylum Chordata; class Amphibia; order Caudata; family Salamandridae; genus Lissotriton; species Lissotriton vulgaris. Next base: position 1,464,807,477 of record NC_141694.1, read on the forward strand.
TCCACCAACTGGTATCCCATAACTCTATCATACCCTTTACTACTTTACAAGAACGCTATGACTTACCCTCAGCATATATATCCCAATACTCACAATTAGCATTGGAACTTTGATCATTCATACTATCCAAAGATTTTCCTGATGACTCCTCCCCATTTACCTCCCTGATCCCCTTGTATAATTTCTCCTCTGACTCTTGATTCAAAGCTTCATTTATTTACAAACTTTTAACTACTCATATAACTGATAGACAGAAATCAGCAGTTAAACTAGCCTGGAAAGAAGACCTTCTGATTACCCTCTCGACTCAAAGATTGGATCATTTATTGCTAAAATGTTTTACCACCTCTAAAGCTGCTAATATTAATCAATCCTTATTTTTCCTATACAATAGAGTGGTTCGCACACCCGTTTTTATTCATTAGATTAATCCCTCTTCCTCCCCCTTTGTTGGTCTTGTCTTTCTTCTGATGGCACACGGTTACATTTAATGTATTACTGCCCTACTGTTTTTAAATTCTGGGCTTCCATTTGGTCTACCTCCTCTAAGATATTTCAATGTTGTATTCCATTATCAATTCAAAATGATTTTCTTGGATTCATGTCTGATGATTTCTGTGACTCCTATTTGAAGCTGAACCTACTCGATCTTTGTATTGCTTTAGCTTTTACAGTTATTTTAACTTGTTGGAAAGATAACTCTAAAGTTTGTACATCAACATGGTGGAATCTTATTTGTAATGAGGATAGAATTTCTAATGTTTCAGGGTTAACATTATCTCAGAAAATCAAATCTGATTTATTCTGGCTTCCCTTTACTTCTTATTTTACTTCACACACTTCTTTACACTAACCTCTTTTCACTATCTCCCCCTCCCTTCTTTTCTCTCTCCCTCTCTTTTCGTTCCCATTCTCAGCTGTAAAATTTACTTATAACAGTATTTGCTTTGTTACGTAACTTTAATGCTTTTTCATTCATTTGTAATGCATAAGGGTGTTTCTTTCTATGTACTTTAGGTATTTTAGATAAGATTACCTTTTACTATTGTAACATTTGTGAACATGATGTCTTTAATATGTTATTCATCACCTTATGCCAAATGTATTTTTGGTAGTCTCTTTTTGTATTAATAAAAATGACTTAACCAAAAACAATAATGAATTAATTCAAATGTATTTAATACCGACGCTTTACCCCTTTAAAAGTAATTGATAATAATATAAACAATTACCCAAAATAATATCAAAAAATGAACATTAGTTAACAACTATATATTAATTACTTGAATACAAATCACTTCCCACCCTTTACTCCTGTAAACACCAAACACACACACCTAAAATTAATTACCCAATTTCCATAATTAATTACTTATTAACTAATTAAAATTAATTAACATCCACCTATTAATTTGTCAATTAATAAGAAATTACTTCCCACTCTTAACACCCATAAATACCACATCACTCACCACAAATTAATTACACAATTACCATCATTAATTACCAATTAATTAATTCAAATTCAAGTACAAGCAAATTACTTCCCACTCTTAACATCTATAAACACCACAACACACACATAACATTAATTACACCATTACCATCTTTAATTACCAATTAATTATTCTAAATTAATTAACACATTATAGATTAATTAATAATAAATTATTTTATACATTTACCACTATAATATATCAATTAAACAAATTTTAATATAGAAAAAATAATCAATACTTTTAATATAATTAAATTACTTCCCACCCTATTCCCCTATAAACCTATAACCCGCTACAGAACTAAAAACACAAAATTCAAATAAAAAAAAGTTAACAACTACTAAAAGTGTAACATACAATGTACAAACAATTCGTACACAAAAAACATACAAAACATACATATAAAAATATACTAAAATATACTAAAAACGTAACATTAATAAACAAACAATATTTTTAACAACTATCTTTTTGCAAACGATATTAAACACCAATATTTTTAAAATCGATATTACTTACTTTAGGTCGATATTCTTGACCACAATAGTCTTCCTGTTGATTTGTCTGACCCACGATATTTGCAACTCGATATTTGTGCAACTCGATTTTTGGGATTTGATATTCTGTCTCTGCACTGGTATTTATAATACCATTTTATGTGTCTGCTTCTCCTAGTGCGAGAAAGCAGTGGGGCAATGCTCCTCAGCCCACATGAAGGAACCGTCCCTGCTCCTCGACGATCTGCCTCAAGTGTCGGATACGCATACCTCCAACGCCGTGCCATAAGAATTCGGTCTCGCCCAATGTGGCTAGTTTCACCACCTCTCTTCACTGCAAGCGCACCGCCGCGCGACGCACGAAAGAGTGCCCGAGTATCCATACCACGGAAGCGGGCATACTAATCAGAAAGGAGAGAGATGAAGCCGTTATACACTGCACACATATGTTTTTACAACAATTCAGGCCTCACTTGTCGCTTATAGCAGTCAGAGGTCCAGCGACCTACACTTTTCACCACGTTGGGGGCGAGACCGGCCCCAGCTGCCAAAGTTGCGGCACCAATCCTAAAGGAATGAGATGAATAGCCCACTGCTCCCAGACCCAGATTCCCCAAGGCCAACCTAAATACTGCCTTAAATTGGTATTGAGACAGGCAATCCCCGTTTTTGTGGACAAAGAGAGCCGACCCCCCCTGCTGGGCGTCGGGCCATGTACGCCTGCATACGGGATACGGGGCAGGCTGCTATCCCTGGGGCTGGTAGCAAACGTATGGTGACCCCCCTAAGTGTTTGGTCTGTCTTGGAACGTCCCAACTGCAGTACTAGGCCCCCCGAGGAAAGGGAGATATCCCTGAACTGCAACCCTCCCCCATGGTCTACTTTGGAGGCCCCAACTATCTCACCCAGGCGAAAGGCCCCGTAAAAGGCCAGGCAGAATGCCGCCCCCAGCATGATTCCCTCGAACGGTGACTGGCAAATAACAGGCAGTACCCCCAAAATATCAATCAAGGTCGGGAGATCCAGAGGCCTACGACAGTCCCGCCGAGGCCTGTCTAATCGGGCCCAACCCGCTAAGGCTTTTCTGATCAAGAATGAAGCCCCAGTGTCCCGCTCCCCCCGCCAGTTTAGCGAAGAAGCCTATTGCTGCCAAGGAGGCCCTAGCATAGGACACTGATTTGCCCTGATCCCGCAGAACCTGTAAGAAGGCATACATTGTTTCAGTTGAGAAGATCCTAGCCTCTCCACAAATGATCTGTAAACATTAAACTGTGACTGATAGGCACGTTTGGTGCGGTCACACAGAGCGGCACCCACCAGCCCCACTAAAGCGGGGCTCCAATTTTCCACAGTGACGTAGGGAACGTCGTCATGCGCTCTTCCGCCTGCGGGTGGTACCTCCGGAAGTCCTGCAACTTGGAACGAGACAAAGCGTCAGCAGCATGGTTATCAACACCGGGTATATGCGCAGCTTTAAAGGTCAAATTCAATTTCAAAAATGCCAACATCAACAATTTCAGCAACCTCAGCACATGTGGGCAAGTCGCTCCTTGCCGATTGATAACCTGGACCACTGCCATGTTATCCGACCAGAAGGTCACAACCCTGTTCCTGAAGCGCTCCGCCCAAACCGTAACTGCCACCCAGATGGGAAAAGTTCTAGAAAGGCTAAATTCTTAGTCAAGCCTGCTAAGTGCCCCTCCGCTGGCCAAACCGCCGAACACCAGGAGGGACCCAAGATTGCCCCAAAACCAACACTTACCGCTGAATCGGTGTATAATCCTAGCTCCACACTGGACACCGGCGGCGCGGGCCATACTACCCGCCCGTTGAAATCTGCCAGGAAATCTCGCCACATCTTGAGGTCCTCCTTAACCCCTGCTTTTAACCTCACCCAGTGATGCTTCTGGGTAAGACCCACCATCGCTCTGGCTATAGACCTCGAGAAAGGGCGTCCCATGGGAATGATACGCAAAGCAAAGTTTAGCTGACCCACAAGCACTTGTAACTGGTGCAACGTCACCTTTGGACACTCCAAGGCTACCTCAATGGCTAGGGAAAAGGCCTTTACTTTATCCATTGGCAATCTACATTCCCCCGCCACTGTGTCAATTTCGATGCCCAGGAAGGACATGCACGTGTCGGGGCCGACTGTCTTGCTCGGTGCCAGCGGCACTCGAAATTCTTTTAGCATAGCCACCAGCTGACTCAGGGCCAAAGCGCAGGCATCCGATGATGCGGGACCCATCACCATGAAATCATCTAAGTAATGCACCACATCTGTACATCCTGACTTTTGCGAAAACACCCATTGCAGCATGGAGCTAAAGGTCTCAAAGTACTTGCAGGAGACCGCACAACCCATAGGCATACATCTGTCGTAATAAAATTGCTGTTGGACCTGAAAGCCTAACAAATGGTAATCCTCAGGGTGTACCGGTAACAAGCGGAATGCTGACTCAATGTCAGTTTTCGCTAACAACGCCCCACGGCCTAGCGCCCTCACATTCTGAACCGCGGCATCAAAGGACGAGTACGTCACTGAGCACACTGCCGGGTCGATGGCATCGTTTACAGATGCACCCTTCGGTGCAGATAGGTTATGGATCATTCTGAATTGTCCCGGCTCCTTCTTGGGCACTACTCCCAGGGGGGAGCACACATAGTTCTCCCAGGGAGGAGCCGGGAACGGGCCTGCTACTCGGCCTAATACCCGCTCTTTTTCCACTTTTGTGGCCACTACAGAGGGATGAGTTCTTGCTGAAACTTAGTTCCTACACTGAGTAATAGGGGGGACATGCGATGCTGGGATACGAAAACCACTGGAAAAACCCTCGAACAACATCCTAGCAGCTGCCCTGTCTGGATACCTGTCCAACCAAAAGATCAGCTTCTCAATATCAACAGGAGTAGGCAATTTAGACTTGGGGAGGCTTGATATCCTTAGAGGCATTACCCCCCCGGTCTTTAGATTTCTTGTTGCACTTTGGTTCGGGATGGCACGGGTAACCGCAGTAGGCACATGCGTGCTTAAACTTGCACTGCCCGGGGGGCCATGTGCACCCTTTACCATTGAATGCCCAGCATGTACCTTTCTTCTCGCCCGGCCCTCCCTGGGAAGTCCGAAAGGGCTGCCTAGCCGGGTGTTCCCTAGTGCTCATGCTCTCCAACCAGGCATTGACCTCAACCTGATCCCAACAAATGGAGGGGTTTTCCTCCTTCGCCCAGCGAAACTCCCTATCATATGTCAACCAGGCTGAACCACCATGCGTGGAGTGAGCCTTCACGATCTTATTGGTATAAAACACCAGCGGAATCGCCAACTATGGCCTTCTTTCCAACAACACTGTCATATAAACATGAAAGCCGCACAACCAATTGGTGATCGTCTCCTCAATCCTAGGTCTCCGATCTCGGAAGGAGTGCTCTTTCCCCTCCCTGTCTTTGTAATCTTCCTCTCTTCTTTTTCGCCTGATAAGGGAGAATATGTCTACGTAGGCACCCTTCCAAATCTTCTCTCGCATTTCCACGCTCACATGCGTAGCTAGCATCCCTGACTGGGACAATACGTTCCCCTGACTAACCCCCACTTCGCTGCTCCTTGCTGTAGCGTCACCAGGCTTACCTCCTGTAGGTGTTACAGCTATCGCTGTCGCGGGGGATGGGCTCCAATCGCTACACTAAGCAACGCCTTGCACGACTCGACTACGAGGGCCAACTGCCTCTGTATGTCCTGCCACGCGCCCTGTTCTGCGGCCAGAGGGGGCCCCCACGGTGCCGCCGCTCCATGCTCACTCTCTCTAATACTTTCTCCGGAGCTGATAATTGGTCCACTAATGTGGAAACCGACGCCAGCAAGCTATCTAACGGATCGCCCACGACTGCGACTGCGGCCACCGGCTGCGGTGGGAGTGGGTCCGGGGGGACTGTAACTACAGGTCCCAGGCCTCCCAGGGCCAACGCCTTCAGCGCCTTCCTAATCTCGGACGACACTGAACCCACTGGGTCTACTGGCGCGGATACATTCGGGATGGGGACAGAAGGGTACACCTGCTCTGCATCCAACGGAGGCCTGGGGACGGGACCTACTGATCCCTCGTCCTGTTTCCCCCTGACAGGGCTAGGCCTACCCTTCCCCTGCCTGGCTCCCCCTTTCTTTTTAGGCTGTGCCTTAGGTTTCTTCTTTAACGGAAGGTCAGCGACCTTTGGTGGCACCCCCCTGCGCGGCCGCTCTACAACCTCGGGCTGATCCCCCTGCGAAGAGTCGCTCTCATCCCCGCTATCGGGAGCCTCCTTGCTCAACTTCTTCAGCAGTAATTTCATAATCTGTGCCAATTCAGGCTCAGAATCTTTCCGCTTTTGTCTTCCTTTTTTGGGCGCCATGTTAACTATCTCGCGCTTCGCGCTACCTTGCTATAACACCTAGGGCGCGCGTTCCCTGCTCCCGCACCCCTAAACACCGTTCACGCCGCCCGGCAGGAGTCCGCACCAAGAGGACCACGCACACAGCCATAAGCCCTGTAAGGCGGCAACACTCCTATCACCTTCCAGCACCCACCGTGACTCACGGCTGCCCACGAGGCCCCCCGAGGCACTCGACCCCTTACCTCGCATAATGTTCAAGACGGGTTCATTTATTTGAGCTCGGTAAAGACGTGTCTGTTCACACAGGCAGGGTAAAGACGGTCCATTTCGGTGGGCACGGTAAAGACGCGTCTCTTTATGAGACCTGTATGGTTGTACTGTATTGCAGTACATAAAGTTAACGGTTTTTCAAGTTCATGTTTTCCCCGTATCAGTCAAACTGTATCTGTTTTTAATGTTTTAGTCTTGTAGTGTGAATGGTTGTTTCAGTCAGTCTATTTTAGTGTATTGTGTTTTCATTACGCTAGTTCCAACATGCCACTGTTTTCGAAATTACGTCAGATAGGGACCAGGAAAGGGATACTCGAAGAGTCAGTTCCCGTCCCGCCTAGAGACACACCTGGTCATTTTATGTACCAGAAACACGGGCTAGATGCCATATTGTTTTTAGACTTGTGGGTAGATTACACGAAGGATTTAGAGGAAAAGTACAGATGGCCTGCTTCAGGAACATGGGATTCTGAATGCATTATGAAAGTAGAGGAAGCGCTATGGAAAAGGAAAGTAAGACCGTCCCAGAAAGATGCCATTGAGTTATGGCGTAAAGAAGCGCATAGGAGAGCAGAGAAAGAATTCCACCAAGCAGAGAGGATTAAACAAGCAGCGGAAAAAGCCAAAGAAAAAGAACTGCGGGAGGAGGGGGAATGGGTCAAGGCAGAACAAGCTGATAGAGAAAGAAATGCCCTCGTTGCAGGTATTTATCCCGTCCTTTCAGAGGAACTAGCTAAAGTGACCCCTCCAGAAAAATCCCGTAGGTCGCATACGCCACCACCAGTACCCTTTAGAGTACGTAGACAGAAGCCGACAGCCTCTGAAGCTTTTATCTCCACATATCTAGAAGAGCCCGCACCGGACTATGTAAATGCAGAATTCCCTCCGCCCCCATCACAGGATCAGCTTCTACAGCTTCAGCTTCCGCAGGCTTCTCTTTCACAGGTCGTAAAAGACGACATAGGTGCTGGGGCAGTGGGAGGGGGGCCACCGACAACGCCACCGACAACGCCACGAACACCGCCACTGACACGAAACCCGCTAGGACTAGGGCCACCACGAACGCCACAAATGACATCAACACCATATAAGTATTTTGCAACGATCCCACGTTGTATATACGATCCAGTGCCAGGAGAGGGTGCAATGCTCGTGCATTCACTAAGATTAAGACATGCCGTCGATTATTTGATCACATTACCAGGCATGAAGGAACACCTAGACAAAATATACGATTTCATTAGAACAGGAAAGGGACCCGGGAGTATTGAAGATGCCATGGAACAAAGAAAGTTGGATGTTAAGAACATGATTTTACGTTTTTTTATTAACTGTCTGATCAGAGAACAAGTTCAACCAGACAGGGAGGTAAAGAAAGTTTTGACGGATTGGAGTGACAACATAGCTGCTGGTAAGCATGATAGACAGGGACAGAATGTATGTACAAGAAAATACGAAAGGCGATTATAGAAATACACAAGGAAGATTCTGACGGGCAGTATGAGTCATCAACGGAAGAGGTTGAGCCAGAAACGGAGGAGAAGGATAAAATACATTACGTAGGCAAAGCACGACAGTTTGACAGGCCCAAGTGTCTCGACTACCGTAAACACGGACATTCTATAAAAGAAAGATATTCCCTCGAGAATCTATTCCAAGCTACTGAAAAAGCACTGAAACGACGGGTAGAGTGCGAGATACCCCACACCCCACACGAACAGGAATTAGTCCGATCAGCTGTCCAATGGGCGTCTAATTCTAACATATATAACAGTGATGTAGTGGCACAGACCTTTTTGAGCCTCCCACCGAACGAACAGTGTTCAGCTGGTATTTACATGGTTCAACATTTGATCACGTTGTACGAGAGTCAATATTCTGTCCCTTGTATAAATTACTGGACAATATACTTCTAGAAAGGTGGACAACATTAGGTACTGAATTAATTAATGTCATTCTGGACCAACAACATAAGTACTTGACTTCTCTGACCACATGCATGATTCCCGCCCCACACCACGACAGAAAGAACTTACACATAGACAGACAGAACCCCCTACGAGAGGTACATCCCGTTAAAAATACTGCGGGTGAGCTTCAACGGGTATATGTTTACACATCCTTGACGAAATTAGAAATACTGGAAATGAAAAAGATGTTGCCCTGCCATGATAAAGACCCGGGGGGGTTCCACCGAGAATTAAAAGACATTCTCCGCATAGGTGATTACACGTATGCTGACCTTATTAAGTTATTGAAAGTACTGTTGCCTGCTGGTATTTATGAAAAGCTGAAAGAAAAAGACTGGGAGGTGGGAGAGAAAAAGTTAAGTTGGGCAGAATTGGAAGAAGAGGATAAAGCCAGGTTACCTGATGTTGGTCTTGGGGACAAAGCTAAAGCACTACCTGAACTCCTAATACAGGTTCTGCCGAGACTATTGATTACTAAAAAGGAAGATTGGGATGCTATTTCAGCCTGTAAACAGAAACAAGACGAGGACACAAGTGATTTTTATTCTAGATTCGAAAAATGTTTTACTATTAATAGTGGCCTTAAGCCAAGTAGTGAATCATATCCACATCTTTTCGTGAGCAAACTGGTAGAGAATTCCTTACCCCAGATCAAGAATAGAGTACTGAAGGTTGAGAGTACCTGGCAAGCAAACAGCCCTTCCCAAATGTTGCAAATGTTACAATATCACCAGAACAGAATTAGAGAGGAACAGGATCATGAAAAGAGACGCATGAAAGATACGAAAATGAAAGTACTGGTTGCACAATCGGTACCAGCTAATGCGAATAAAAAAGGCAGGACACCTGTTAAAGGGAACTGTAATTATTGCAAGCAACCAGGCCACTATGTAAATGAATGTGCTGTCCTGAAACACAATATAGCTACAGGCAAGACAAAAGAACGACCGCATCCTCCTAGACAGAATAGCACCCCACAGAACACGCAACAGACAGTAGCGAATTTTCCACCCCCACCACCAGCTGCCACACAACAAGCCACCCAACAGATGTACCAGTACACACAGTCGGATTATCCAGAATTCCAACATTTCTCATGAAACAGCCTAGAGAGGGAAGTTGGCTTGCCCCTTATTGAGGTTCCTGTAGATCAAGAGGGTCCCTATGTACATAGTCGTGTATTGGGAAAAGACAGAAAATTTCTGATTGACACAGGGGCGAGCAGAACTACCATCAGCCATGACGAGGTTCCAGGGGCACCCCTTTCAGGCTCACAGAATTTTTCCCTGGGATTTTCAGGAAAGCCTATTGTTAACGAAGTGTCAAAACCAGTTTCCCTAGGGGCCGGTCCATTGTCACGTACCACAGACTTGCTGCTTACTAAGTCATGTCCAGAAAACTTGCTTGGTATAAAGACATTGAAAGAACTAGGAGCAGTTATATGTTGTTCTCCGGACGGAGTACGACTGTTCTTACGCGATTTTAAGGGACATTATGTGTTGAAAGATTTTGACCACAGACTCCGGAATGTACCACAGCACTTATGGGCACAAGGTCCGACTGACGTAGGTTACATGCACATTACACCATACCGTGTCACTCTCAAAACAGGAGTAGTACTGCCACGTATCCGACAATATAAGTTACCACCTGATGCCGTAGTAGCCTTACTGAAAATTGTTGATGAACTCATTGCACAAGGAGTGGTAGTAGAGACTGACTCGAATGTATGTAATTCACCTGTCATCCCTATTCTTAAACGAACAGACCCTAATGCACCACCAGTCTACAGACTTGTGGTTGACCTTCAAGAATTGAACAAATGTATAGTCCCTCAATACCCAGTGGTCCCAGACATTTCTTCATTACTGACTGCTATTGATTCTGAGGCCATATTCTTTACTGTAATTGATCTGAAGAATGCCTTCTTCATTGTACCAATTCATCCAGAGAGTCAATATCTCTTCGGATTCAGTTTAAATGGACGCAGCTTTAAATTTACAAGAGCTCCCCAAGGTTTTACAGAGAGTCCGAGCATTTACAGCCAAGCATTAAAGAGACAACTAGACAGTATTCATATGCCTGCTAACACTGCACTGCTCCAGTACGTAGACGATATCCTAATCACAGCACGATCAGAACCAGACTGCGAGAATGCATCACTGACAGTTTTACATTTCCTGGCAGACAAGGGGCACAAAGTGTCCCCTTCAAAGTTGCAATTCTGTGCACAGCAAGTGGTGTACCTTGGACACTTGCTGTCCAAGAGGGGTAGACAGCTGACACAAGAACGTATTCAGTTAATTGCTAACCTTTCACAGCCCAAGACACAAAAGGAAGTACGGGCCTTCATTGGCCTCACTTCTTACTGCAGACAATGGATTCCCCAGTATGCCTATCTAGCCAAACCACTCATACAGTTGACAACACAGGAGACAGCGTCTTCAACTGTCCTCCCTTGGACACAAGAACATTCCCTTGCATTTGAAGAATTGAAAAAAGCCTTATGTCAAGCACCAGTTTTAGCGACTCCTTGTTACAGCAAATCTTTTACGCTTTTTGTCACTGAACGAGATGGAACAGCATTATCTGTCCTTACACAAGAACAAGCAGGAAAACACAAGCCTTGTGCTTATTTTTCTAGTACACTGGATCCAGTGGCCCAGGCTCTGCCTGCGTGCCTGAAATCAGTTGCAGCAACAGCCCTAGCTATAAGACAGAGTGACTCCATAGTGTTAGGACACCCCCTGACAGTACAGGTTCCACATGCAGTGGAAGTTCTCTTAAACAGAACACAGACACAGCACCTGACTGTAGCGAGACTGACAGGATATGAACTGACGTTATTTCAGCCACACATAGAGATCAGACGATGCAATATTCTCAACCCTGCTACACTCTTGCCCTCCAGCACAGTAGACACTACACCACATGACTGTGTGGAAATAATTAATACAGTGACGAAACCAAGACAAGACCTGACAGACATTGCACTGCCAGACCCTGACCTGACACTTTATGTAGATGGTTCATGCATGAGAACAAGCAAAGGAGAGTTAGTGGCTGCATATGCTGTGACTACTGATACTGAAGTCATAGAGACACAAAGAATAGACACACTGTAAGCACAAGCAGCAGAGCTTATCGCTCTGGCACAAGCCTGCATAAGAGCCAAGAACTTGAAAGTGAACATATATACAGATTCACAGTATGCTTTCGGGGTTGTTCATGATTTTGGAGTATTATGGAGGGAGAGAGGTTTCCTGACCTCTCATGGGGCTAAAATTCAGCACGGCCCGCTTATCCAGGCTCTGTTAGAAGCGATACACTTGCCTACAGCCATAGCCATTCTGAAATGCAAAGCACACACAAAAGTTACAGACACCATTTCCCAGGGTAATGACCTGGCAGACCAAACAGCTAAACTTACAGCCCAGACACCAACAGACACGGCAAAGACAGAAGTACCATTACTGACAAACAGCATGACAGTCAGGGATCCTTCACAAGATGTACTTGACATACAGACACATGCCACACCAGACGAAATAAAGAAATGGACTGAACAAGGCGGGGTCCAGACTGACCAAGGTTGGATGACTAAAGGCAAAGCTACATGGTTTCTCCCAGACTCTATGGTACAAGTCATCATAAACACAGCACATAGTCCAGCACACTTAGGAGAAAAGGCAATGCTAGACAGCTTACAGAACATCTGGTTTAACAAGCACTTGCGTGCAGCAGCGAAACAGAAAGTACGTACCTGTATGATCTGTTGCCAGTTCAATCCAGGCAAAGGCATCCCGGTGGAACAAGGCGGATTTCATCCTCCTGACCATCCTTTTGAAGTCCTCCAGATGGATTATATCCAGATGGACAGATGTAGAGGTTACAAGTATGTCCTGGTAGTTGTATGTGTACTATCTAGATGGACAGAAGGTTACCCAGTCCCAGATTATACTGCTGTGACCACCGCCAGGCAATTGGTACGAGAGTTTTTCCCACGGTACGGATTGCCCCGTGTCGTGTACTCAGACAACGGTCAGCCATTTTCCTCTGAATTAATGAAACAAGTGTCCCTTCTGTTAGGATATCAATGGAAATTTCATTGTGTACGACACCCAGAAGCAGCAGGACTTGTCGAGCGCCATAATCAGACACTTAAGACGAAATTAGCGAAAGTCAGTGCAGAAAAAGGCGTGGATTGGATGGTAGCCTTGCCGGTTGCCCTCTTTTACATGCGTATGGTAGCTCATTCCAGAACGGGCCTATCTCCTCACGAAGTGGTTTTTGGTAGACCACCGAATATGTGGGGTACGCCTATGCCTAAGAAAATTACTGATGTTGACAGTAATATGCTGACAGATTACCTGGCTTCCTTGATGTCTGCACTACTCTCTTGTCGTTCACAGGTTGCCGCCGCCTTCCCTGACAACACCCAAGTCAAAGAGCATACCATCGTCCCTGGGGACCTGGTCTTCATTCGGAACTTTGATCGTTCAAGCCCCCTTGAGCCGCGCTGGAAAACACCGAAGTTAGTTCTGCTTACCACGAGGACTGCCGTCAAGGTCGAGGGACGCAAAGGCTGGATCCACGCCCTGCATTGTAAAAAATTCTTTGGAGATTCTGGAACTTTGATCAAGCCTAAAGACTGTCCCGATAATACTGATTCAAAGCCCCCTTTTCTAGAAAAGACTCCGCAACAGGAGTATAGGTCTAAGTTACGGTCTAGTAAGTCAGACAGCGTTTAATTGTTTAAGTCCACTAGGTGGTGAATCGGTTAGACAGGTTCCTGACATGTATAAGATTGTAGACCAGAATAGTAGAAAGAGAGAAATGAAAGAAAAGTACTGCAAGATATTACGCAGTAGATGTATAGTAACTCTGATTTTTATGTCTCTTCTGTGCACCACTATAATATGTATCAGCTTGGCACTACATGTTTTCTTTCCTCCTATTGCCTCACGTATACACTCTTCCTTTAATGACACTGTAGAGCACACATTCAGTGATCTGCCACCCCATGAACTGTCATATCGACTAGCCCTGCGCAACAATACCTTTATTCGAATGTTGCACCGTTCTCATCAGACCAGCAATGTAACAAATTGCTGGGTATGTGGCCGGCTCCCACCTTATCAGAAAACGAAGGGAGTTCTGCCCCTTTTTCCTTTTCCGTTCTCACACAATGGTTCCTGCGGAGCATGGTTCGCTTTAATGTCATCACTAGACAGAAGATTTACAGTCTCCCAAAACGATTGGATATGGGGAGATTTGAATAAAGTAATGAATGAGGCATGTTTTCCAGACGAAGACGGTCTTCCCCAAAAGAAAGGGACCGATCTAGAAAATGGTGTACGAACAAGGAAATGCTTCCCTTAACTTTATGATTCTGAATGTCCAGCCCGAGCAAAGTATAGGTCCACCGTTCATATCAGTCCTACCAGTAAAGGGTGAATTGTGCGTTAGAAAGAAAGGATCAGTGCATTTGGGACACAGTGATTGTAATACTGTAGTAGAGTTCGCTGATAAAGGAAAGTCCACTTTCAAAGCTTCCCGCCATTCCTATTTCATTTGCGTACAGACAGCCTATGTACGTCTGCCCTTAGACTGGGGTGGGACATGTTATATAGCGTTCCTGCTGCCACCTGTCTTTCTAGCCCCATCCCATTATCATCGAGATTCACGACTAGTACATGTCAGACACAAGAGGGAGAATGATTCCCCAGTGATTGATCAGACTGAGACAGCTTGGGAGCAATATACAGATTTCAACAGAGGATTCTTTTTCTTTATAGGTCCCGTCCAAAACAGTAAACTAATACGCAGGTTAACAAGAACTCTAGAAGCAGTAGTGAATGAGACTGCATCTGCTCTGGCGAACTTGACAGAGGAGCAGTCTGCGATGAGACTTGTTGTTCTTCAGAACCGCCTTGTTCTTGACGTCTTCCTGGCAGATAGGGGCTGGGCTTGTAGAGTGATCGGCTCCAGTTGTTGCGTGTTTATTCCTAATAACGTGCCTTCCATGTATGCAGCAATAACAAGGCTCCACAAGATAGCTCACGAGATACATCAAACCCCAGGCACATGGACTTGGTCCGGTTGGCTCTGGAGTGTTATATCAGCATGGGGATGGAAAGTGTTGTCGTTCCTGGGAATGATACTGCTTATGATATTCAGTTGCTGTCTCTGTCTGCAATGTGGCCCGGCGATTTGCGCCCTGTGTGCCACTGCCTGTATTCCCCATCCACGTATACAAAAGAAGAAAGACAAACAAATGATGCTGTATGATCAGATATACGGTATCATGAATATAGATGTGTCTTGAAGGGCACAGTAGGGGACAAGGAGGGGATGAGGAAATAGAAATTTTACGTGGCCAATGTGTCCCCTGCATGTACCCCACGTTTAGTGTATGTTCATGTCACCCATGCATTTTCCCTCTCATGCCTGTAATAATAATGCCTCTGCATTTCCGTCCCATGTTAGAGTGTCAGTTACCAAGCCTTCCACGTTAATTCTGCACTGAGGCCTATGTTGCCCACGTTGCCAATGTTATTACATGGTGCACGTTTAAAAGAGATGAACCCGTTTTGTGGCTCAGCCGAGCCAGAACCCGAATTCAGGCCTCATGCCTCCCAGACACTCTGAAAGTTGCAGTTTAGTTATGTATCCCTGACCTCTCGCATACTTCCTGCTCAGCTGAGAGGAGCCCAGTCCGGCCTGCCAAGACAGTATTTTGCTTACAGTTATCTGCTCTGCTCCACAGAAACACATTCCTGCTTAGTGAAGAAGGTAAACAGAACCCGTCCACAGAGATAGAGCCCAGCCTTTCTGTCTCCGTGATTTACAGAGCTCGTATCCATAGAAGGCCCATGGCCCCACGCAATGCACAAAGAAATATATGCACACACTGGCATTTAATGATGAGCAACCTTTGCTCAAGCGACCTTTACTTCAGACCATACATCCTCCAAACTTCAGATATCAGATAATACCAGGCGTGCAGGTCGTCCTGACACTCAAGGCTTCTCTACTAGAACGAAAGTCAGCTCCCCCCAGCTTCCCCCAGTTACACGTCAATTGCACATCATGCCCAAGTAGCGCACACAAGTAGGGTAAAGGTTCTGCACGACTGCACAGACCCCCTCCATGTATCCACCCACCTATGACACACCTATGACTCCTCAAGGGAACGCCCACGTGTACGCCTCTTGCACGCCCATGTGATCTTATCTCTCTCTTTCTTTTACTCCGCCTGGAGCGCTCCGCCTTTCTCTATGCAGTTAATGTATGTTTAACGTATAAATAATGTACTCTGTGAATAAAGTTCAGATGACGATCCTTCCTGAACCTTAGTGGTGATGGAACCCGATTCTCCTTTAACTCGAGTTACTGAAATAAAGCCCTTCTGAATCGGACACCACGGACTCTGCCTCTCATTATATGCATGACCTTTTGTTTAAGTATAGAAATTCCGACAGGGTAATAATTTTATTTACCACAATAGGCCCAGAGTCTCCACCCCCTGACCCTCGGGTCACACGATATCGCCGGGCCGGAAATGGGTGGGCCGTCCGCCCGACCAACCACTAGAGACCAGGAGCGGGCGGGGTCCGGAGAGGCCAGGTCCTAAGTGCGCGCGTCGTGATTCTCCGCGCTTGTCACATGAAGGAACCGTCCCTGCATGCCCTTGCTTTCCAATGCAAAATAATGAAACATAAAAAACAACTCACCTGCCCAGTCCCAGCAGTCAGGTAGTACAAGAGATCGAACCAGAGTACAGAGCTAGTCTTTCTTTTCTTTTTTATTCACAGTCGTCAATCCCCGTGCTGAAGTGAGAAACTTGTACTCATCCAGGGAATTCATGGTAAAATAGCGGTGTTATGGGGCATTCATTGCCCCTGACATAATCAGGAAACTCAGATAACTGCTGTACTGTGTTCTGACTCCCTGCCCCTTTAAGAGGTTGGGGAACTGCTAGGTTTGTGATGGCAGAGCTTCATCGTGTTCCACCTTCTGAAACCTATGATGAGCAGGTCCTTCACCACAAGTCTGTGACTGGCAGAAGGCCCTCCCCCAATTGTAGATTGACTTTAACACGTGTTTTTTTTACTGTGTAGGACCACCACTCCAAACATAGTGCCCCCATGAATAAAAAATCATTAATGGATACCCTGAGCCGAAATGTACCACTGCATCAGGGCCATTATTTTTGGTTATACAAAAATAAAGCCTTGCAGCCTTCAGTGCTTAACCTATTCTGGCAGACGCACTTTCATTCAAAAAAATTTCCAAAAGAGGATAAGGAAATGTAAAAACAGCAGGTGTGCTGCAGACACTGGGTGAATAGTGACCTTCTTGTATACTAAAATGATACTTTGATTCACTTCAATTTCAGTTTGAATATTTCAAAAACATTAGCTATATACTAAGCATGGGCGGAAAATCCGTTCCGCTCGCGTATTATGCGGATTTTCGGTAAATTCGAAATCCGCGAACGCTCGCGAATTTACCGAAAATCCGCAAATTCGCACGCAGCGGATTTTTTTTTCTTGGTGATACAATTTTGCGGCGTGCGGTGTAAGTTCGCAATTGTGAACATGTAGGTGCGGCGGGCAGAAACAATCTCGCACTCGCGAAATTACAAAAATTGCAATTCTGCACAAGAAATCTACTAGCAAGCAGCATAGACCTTCTGAAAATGATGATTTTTATCAGAATAACTCCTCAGGTTGACATTTGCCTGCACTTTTTTGGATTTGAGGCCTTTTGATTTTCTTTGGATAACTTTTGGATTAGAAATCAACTTTCTCATATAAGCTTGTTCTGGCATTACAGTTGCTGTAATGCTGTTCTGCAGAAAAACGAGTTTTGCAATAGTGAAAGCATTCAGCAGGTTCAAAAGTTCAAACTCATCATTAGTAACCATTCCCTGTACTGCTTCCTGACAAGGGCCCCTCCAGAGTTCAGTTGCTAGTTGCAACAATTGTATGACCCTGCTCTGACCCTCACAGCAGGCTCATAGAATAGCTACAAGTAGGCCACAAAGGTCCTGGAAAAAAAATGTGCACTGCAACAGAAAGCAAATTACAGATAAGGAAGCAGGTGCCAGACTGGAATTTTAAAACAGTGACACATTAATAAATCAACCCCAAATTAAGCAGGCAGGTGTGCTTGCTTTTTCCCCCCATAATCTACAGTGATGATGAACCAGAGGGTGGCATTGATGTACCAGAGGGTGGCATGGGTGAAACAGAGGGTGGCAGGGGTGAAACAGAGGGTGCTGGGAACCTGTGATGATGAACCAAACGTAGAAACAACATAATCGTGACCGTTGCGAGCCGACATGTAGGTTCGCAATTGCGAACTGGTACAAAACCCTCGCGAACTGGCAGGAATCCTTGCAAACTGGCAGAAATCCTTGCGAACCCCCCAAAAAAAAATCCGCAAATTCGCGAGAATTCGCGAAAATTCGCGAGAATTTGCGGATTTTGGGAATTGCGAGTTCGCAAATTCGCAAAATTCGCGAACGCCAGATTCGCAAAATTCGCCCATGCTTACTATATACCCCATTACACCATTGACCAGACCTCAGTCCTCATTTAAATTTCTTGTCAAATTACACACTATTGAAAGTTAGCAGTCAAAGTGATTGATTTTTAAAGTTTTCGTGCCATGTGATTCTAATTTGACCACTGATATTGTGATAGATTGAGCTGCGTCCATGCCACGATGATTGTATTACAATCAGGACATTTACCTATTAGGCATACAATTTGCTGATTTTATTTCTGCAATCCTTGCATAACTTGTACACTTCTAGCCCCTTCCCCACAAAAAGAGATAAAATGGGAAGCTACACAGGCCTTACTGTATTTCTCAAACATTTTTCCTAATCTTACTTCTATCACCCTTCCAGGATATGGAATGTCATCAACTTGTATATGTTTATCACAATAATGTTGCTGGCATCTGGTTGTTAATACCAGGAAACCATACTGGATTCCTCAATAATTGTAACATTAATTTCTCAAGAGACTCTACTAAACCTTCTGTCAGCAACACCTGACAGTTTTCAGAGTTCCAATTTAGTTTCAATCACTATTGATAATATTAGATTGCGATGCACAGTCTCACCGCCAATATTGCCGGCATCTAATCTTGATGGTGTTGTAGGCACACAGAGCAAGCTGCACCCTATTTCCTGGTGAACTCATCTGGTTATGACATGAATGAGACAATTCTTACCGGTCTGTCTCTGGCCACTGACAAACAGATGTAGGGGGTTGAAATAAGAGCAAACGCAGGGTTGCAAGCCATGTTTCAGGCTTCCTATTCCTACTTATTCTATTCCTACTTGCTCATAAATGTTGTTTTTTATTTAGTTGTGAAAGTAAAAAAGCCTAGCCAGCTTCATTCTTATTGGTCTGTCCCGCAGCTTCATCAATCTAATTCATACCCATCTCACATTCATTTTGAATAATTGACTCACCCGTAGCTTCATTATGAGGGTGCCTGACTTCAATCTTTAGTCTTTTGGGGATGAGGTGTGGGCGGATCCGTTGTTACCAATATTCCATGCTGGATTTCCTCTTCTAAATAGTCAATTATAGTTTAAAACATTAAGAATACCAATTTCCTAGTTGCAATTATCGCCAATTCACAATTAGGAAATCAATATTCCTAATGTATGGTACACATTAAGGATTCCTTGTGGGTCACAAATCAACCTACCTCATGAATATTAATGATGTAGGTCGCAGTTTACAACCCATTAGGAATCACAGCTATCACAGGGATGGTGACGTGCTGAGGTCAGCAGACCACCATGTCTGTGATTGCTTTTTAATAAAGCAATCTTTTCTTTTTAAATGCAGCCTGTTTTCCTTAAACAAAAATGGGATGTGTTTATAAAGAAATAAATGAAACCTTGAAGTTTCATTTTTAGGTCACATCTGGGCAGCGCATTCCCTGCTCTGCAAGCCATGCTGTATTAAAGTATATACTTGAAGCTCTGCCCACTCTCCGCCCAGATTTTTATTTAGCTCGTGTCATTGCTCTTTGTCAATGCGGGCTTGTGATTCGGTAATAGGCTTGCTAGTTCCTCCTTAGCACGGCCTTGTCTTCCTTTGTTTTGTCCGATGAGGACTGGTCCTTTTACTGGTGGTGTTACTCGGTCTGTTTTATCTTCATCTGGGAGTACTATTTTCCGGAGTGACAACGTTTTTTGAAGAGTAGTCAATGGTGTGTGGCACCACCACCCACACTTAAAAAATATTATTTTAATTTTCAAGGGAGAAGGGGTCCCTTGGGGACACTTACACCTTTGTGAATGGGTTACCACCAGTTTTAAACTAGTTGTAAAGTATTACTGTTTTGGGACCAGAATTTGGATGCAATACTGTAATACATACTGTGCTGGTTCGGTATTTAGAAAGGATGCCATAAACACGCCCCTTACAAATACTGAATTGCAAATGACAAATGAAATTTGGTAGCAAGTTACTGAATCGCATTTTGTACATTTGAAAAAGCATTTTTCTCGTTGCAAATGATTGCAACTGGACAAATGCTTTGTACATCCTGCCCACAGTTGAGTGAGGTCTCATACAGCTTTGTGATAGATCAGTTTCTCCTCATTTCACCATAATAACTATAACAGAGTTAGATTCTTTCTTTCTGTAATGATGTTTGCAAGGACTGTGAAGAGTGGCTTTTGTAAATCAACTTTAAAGTCTTCTTGACCAATGACATTCAATGACTAAAAACTAGCTTTGAGCTATGCATAATTGGTGATCAAGTACTTGTCTAAAACTCAACCCAAAAAAGGTGAAGTTCCTTCTATTAGCAAACAGCCCCGGTTTCACTCTGTCTGTGGCTAGCTTCCAACAGTGATAGGAACATGAGCTTCAGCGGGAGCCAGTTGACTGCAGTCCAACTAGTGGCCTGCTGCGGGCCCCAAGACACACTTTCCTCAAGGCTTGCAGGATGCCATTGCTCTCTTAAATGGCAGTGCTCTCCTTGTTGATATGTTGGGAGACAGTATTGGCAGCTCCATGTTTCTTCTGCTTCTTTTGGGATATAAAAAACTTCCTGTTCCAAGGGGACGCCTTATCCATTTCTTCCAATGGGACACTCCCAATACAATATGGTGGCATACCTTCCTGTTCTGGAATTTCTGTTTAGGACCATTAGGTTTTCCATTCTCTTCCTGTTTTGCAATGCTCCAGTCCTTCCTTGGCTCCTCCAAGAATCGTCAGTCTTTTCCAGTTAATTTGAAGTTTGCTTCCAGCCATTCCAGGGTCCCAGTCTCTCCTTGGCTTATTCAGGAAACTCCAGTCATCCCCTGTAGTTTGGGTCCTCAGCCTTGTTTCTTGCCTCAAAGGTCCAACTGCACCCAGTAGTCCTCTCAGAGGTTTTTTTTCCCTCTGGATCTTTACTCCTTCTTGGGGCCAAGTCCAGAAGGTACTTTCTGCCTAGATGCTTTCTCTGTTGGCAACTACAAGGACTGTGAAAACCTGGCTTCCCGTCCAATTCAGAGCCATAATCTTTCCACCAGGTTTCAGCTCTGTGGCAGTTTACGATGCCTACAGCCCAGTGTTGCACAAAAGAACAATTGATGGAGGGAATGGTGAACAATGTCAAACATTCACCCCCAGTACAACGATCTGGGCCTAAATCCATCTTTACTTTGCTTACCATGCCATTCCAGCTTGGACTCAGCCGTTTGCAAATGAGTCTTGACCCTGCTCTCCATGGGAACAATTTTGCCCAAACTGCCAGGTCAGGTTCCTCCTGGACCGGAAACAAGCTTCCAGGGACCTGTTTCATAGTATCACCCCTCATCAGCCAGGCTAGCTTGACTCTAGTGGCATGGTGAGCATGGGGCCCATGTCTGAGCATACCCAGTCCACGCGGAGTGACAAATGCAGAAAGAAGAATTGATGGCCAGAATGCTGAAAAATGTCAAACATTCACCCCATTACAGAGATCTGTGCCTAAATCCATTGTTTTTGCTCAACAATACCATTCCAGCTTGGACTCAGCCGTATGCAAATTAGTCTTGACCCTGCTCTCCATGGGAACAGTCCGGCATGAACTGCCTTGACAGGTCCTCCCTGGATCAGAAACAAGCATTCTGGGACCAGATTCAGAGTATCATCCCTCATCAGCCAGGCTAGCGTGACTCCAGTGTTAGAGTGAGCATGGGACCCATGTCTGGGCATGGGCATACCCTTCCTACTCACGGTGGCAAATGCAATAAAAACAATTGTATGCTGAACAAGGTTAAACATTTACCCCCAGTACAGAGACATGGGCCTCAATGCATCACTTTTCTGCTCACCAAACCATTCCAGCATGGTGCCAGTCATATGCAAATCAGTCTCAACCTTCCATGCTAGGTCCTCCCTAGACCGGAAACAAACATCCTTCTTGACTGCCTTTAAGTGAATGTTTGAAAGACTAGATGCAGAATATTCAGGGGGAAAAGTCCTCAGTTAAATCCAAGAGGGAAATCATGAAGGTTTACATCCCTAACCTGCTTTTGTCAACTGGCACAAAAACACATTGGGACAACCAAATTCTGATAACCCTCTTTCACAGACACCTCAAGGAGGAAATAAAAATGAACTAGTTCACTCAGCTCAATCACACTCCTTCTCTGCCTTGATTGAGCATGCTCTTCAGATCAAACAGTGCCAATGTGAGCAAAAGGAAGAATGCCAAAGGGTTTGTCCCTCTTCTTGCCTTGGTCCTGTCATGCCTGCCAGCTCGCCAGCCAAATTGCGCTATCCGACAAAGATGGCCACCCCATACTGCGCATGTGCAAAGGAGTCAGGCAGGGTCTTAAGCCTGACTTCCCCCTTGTTTGATGCTTCGTGCTCTAGTGTTTTGGGAACCTGGTGTTGCGTCACTTCCGCAGAGCCGCCCGTCACTGCACTCCTCGCTGAATCCTGTTGTTCGGACCCGCGAGTCCGTGTTTCCTTTTTCTGGAGTTTTCTTGTGCCTTATATCACAGTTGGGGGCCTTTTCGTTACTTTCCTTAAGTGAGATCCCACCTCTCCGCCTCCGTCTGCAGCATTACGACGGACCCGGAATTTCCCTGTTCCCTTGCTTTCCCCTTGCCGGCTTACCTCTCCCCGTTCCTCTGTAGCCTCAGCCAGCGTCTCGCGGTTCCCCCCACCGGCCGGACTTGTGTTCCGTCGGTTGGCCGGACTAGCAGGGAGCAGGCGGGGGTCGTTCAGAGTGTATGGTGTTTGGGGGAGTTTGCATGGAGGATTTCCCTTATCTCTTCCCCTATTACGTTATTTTGAACTCCCAGGCATTCCAAGACTGGCAGTCATGTAGTATATCGAAGACAACGACCGGTTAAAGCGCTTTAGCGCTTCTATATACAATTATTACTTTGGTTATTTCAACTATCTATTTATGTTGGTGATATTGTTTTTTGTAGTTGTCTTAATCCTGAGATTCGAGATCCTGACAAGATCCTCTTCACAGCTGTAGCCTTACATTACAAAGTAAGAGACAATTAGAATCTAGAGACTTTTCATACACCTATTGAATTGAAGAGAGGTAACAGTCTTTCTTCCACCCAGGCAATGAGCACTTCTTTCAATATCATTGAGGAGAGAGAAATATCACACTTAAGTTCGAGTGGGACATTGCACATCATATAAGTATTGAGGTGAATATACAGACATCATACCATTTATTGTGCATCATCGTCTATTGTTATTTATTAACCCGCACCCATTCTTTCTAGCTGCTGCTTCTACTTGGAGGGTACCAGTCCGTGGATTCTTGTTTTTTCCCTGCCTTCCCTTGTTTTGTTCCCTCCTTTTCCTTCATATCACCGTTGTTTTCTAGGGTTTGATAGACACAGCTGGTGTAGAGGGGAAGGACTGGGTCTGTCTTCGGTTCCTGGCACTCCTGCGGAAACGGCTTGTGGATCCTTACAGGTCCATCTCGAATTCCATGTCAGAGGGTAGAGGATCCTTGAGGAGAATCCTTGTCTTCAATTCCCAATGAAGAACCTCTGGAAATAGGCTTTGACCAGGGCCCTTTTTCTGAGGCTGAAAGAGAAACATGTCCAAAGAAAGGCCTGTGTTTGTACAGTGGATCACCAGAACGTCTGATCTGCGATTCTCCTGTTCATCCTCCAAGGCCGTTGGGAAACACCAGGTCCCACCTTTGATGTAAAAGTAGAAGGACGAGAAAATATCAAGTTCCTTTTGTTGGAGTATCAGTCGGTACCACTTTTTCTGTTACCAGTGTTTTTGGATCTATCTGTCGGAAATAGAAAAATAATCCTGGCATTACTGGACTGTGGTGCAAGTGGACTGCACCTAGATGAGGGCTAGGCCAGGAACAAGAATACACCTAGGATTGCTAAAGAGACCCCTGAATAAGTCCAGACCACCAATGGCACTCTCCTAAGTTTTGGATCACTTGAGATGACTGTGCTAGTGATGGTGACCTTTCGAAAACATCAGGAAACTGTCTCTTTTGACCAAAGTTCATCTCCAAATCACACTGCAATTCTGGGCATTCTTTAGTTGACTCACCATAACCCATATATCAATTGGGAAACCAGAACTATATCCCTATATTCACAATTCTGCCATAACAACGGTTATTCATCAGATGACTACTAGACCCATAAGGAAATGGTTACAGGACAAGACTCTTGAACGATTAACCTTCTAAAAGGAGTTCCCACTCTCTTTGAGAATCTGGATCTGTTTGTGTTATCTGTCACATGAGGTTAGTTAATCTTCTGTTAGGCCTCGGTGCGTTCAACTTCTGTCTTCATATATACTACCCTAACCTGTAAAGATAATGTATTTTCTTTTCACATCACTGTAAAAAAAAGTTCTTCGCACTTGACAAGAACAAGATCTGTCATCCCGTTAGACACTACACTCTCCTGACTTTGTGCAAATGCCTTAGGGCCAGATGTATGAAGTAAAATTGCATGAGCAAACGGGTTTGCGACCCGTTTGCACATGCAATTTTAGTTTGGGCCATGTACTTACACTATTTTCGCTATTACGAAGGGGCATTCCCTTCCTAATAGAGGCCGCAGAGCCATGTATGAATGTTTTGTGACTGCAAATACGGTCGCAAAACTCTCGCAAATCACCGCCCTCTTCAAAAGAGTGGTAATGAAGTTCCAAATGGGAAGGGGTCCCCAGGGGACCCCTTCCTCTTTGTGACTGGCTCCAAAAATATTTTTTAAGGGCAGGCAGTGGTCCCAGGGACCACTGTCTGCCTTTAAAAAATGAAACAAAAACGTTTCATTTTGTTTTTTTTAAATGCATCCCGTTTTCCTTTAAGGAAAATGGTCTGTATTTTTTAAAAAAAGCTGCTTATTTAAAAGCAATCCCAGCGATGGTGGTCTGTTGTGCCCAGCAGGCCACCATCCCTGGGTGGACCTGTCATTCCCAATCGTCTCGCAAGTTGCGAGAGGCTCATTAATATTCATGAGCCTCGAAATTTGTGACCCCATTGGGAATCGCAAAGTGTTAAACACACTGTTGTACATGCAAAATAGCACCTCGTAAATTGTGAGTCACAAAAGGCTCGCAATTTGTGAGGCGCTATTTTGCGAGACGTACATCTGGCCCTTAGTGCCTGGTCTCCAAATACTCCACATGCTAGATTCCTGTGTGTTCCAAAATGGGAACTGGCCATTTAAAATCAAATAGGACCACACTCTAGCAACACCATTTATAGAGGAGTCGGAACCAAGATGGTTGGCTGCAGGATGAGATCTTTAGCCAGACTTTCCACACTGGCCCAATTTACTCGTATCCCACTGTATTTTGCTGTATGCAATAGGTTGAGATAGTGGTGGAATGAAGGAATAACTAACTGGATCCCCATTCCGGCAGCTATTATTCAGCTGGATTAGGGGTCTATCAGCCCCAGTTGAATATGCTGAATTGGTCTTGATCTAATTTGCCAACACCAGGATACAATTCTGCAGCGCCTGCACATTGTCTGTTTTCTGTATGCAGCAGCATTGTGCAGGCAGTGACGTTTTTCATTTTTTTTCCAGCTTGGGCCGAAAGCATGGGAAAAATTTAGAGGGCCATCAGTCCTCCTTTCTTTCAAGTATAATCCTTACTGGAAGCTATCTGCAGCCTAATACCTAAAGCAATTGAGAAACATAGGCATATTGCTTGTTATCACTACACAAGTGCTTAAGACAAACTACGATTTTGAGGCAGGTTTTTGACTTTTTGCGACCCCTAAATCCAAGAGATGTGCATGCACTATAAGAATGTATCTGTACATATGAGTATTTACAGGGATAGAAATCCAGCCAATTGTTGTATTTAATACTTTTATAGTGCTGCTCATCCCACTGTAGGGTGTCAGAGCACTTTACATCACACACACATTAAACATTGACAATAAATAATAAACTTATGTAGTGTAAATCAATGTACAGGATATAAGTCAAGACTAATAGGGTTTCAAAATGTAGGAGTTGCACATTTTGTTTACTCTTAGTGACTATAAGCTAAGATTGCATAGCTAGGAGAAGCACAAATGAGGATTTAAAATGTAACACAGTGCTCTGGGTTGTCCTTTATTTCTATCCAAATCTCTTTTAGGCAGCCTTATAATAGTGTAGTGTAGTTCCTATATTCCCAATAGGCTCTGCGCATTGGAATAATATATACTGTAGTTTAGAAGTAGGACTGAGGTCGACTAGGTCTCTACCGAATATATTAAACTTAATAGTGAGTGCCAGCTAGCTCAGAGGTCACTAGAAACTTTCTCGAATAAACAAGAAGGGAAGAGTTTCTGACAACCGCATAAACATGACAACTTTGTTTCCCAAGAATAAGAAATCAAATCTCTAGAGCCGCGGAAACAATAGATAACTATTTTACTCAGTCAATCGTGCATGCTTCGTTTCACCAGAGATGCAGAGAAATAAAGAGACGGGCGTTTTCAATAAAAGTATTTATTGAACAGTCTTCTTTCTCAAGCATTGGAAATGAACTGCTACAATCGTAATACTGGTTATAAAGTACAAGGCATATATTACAAACATTATTATAAAGTAGTACTGTAAAAGCATGATATGGTTTCTAAGGGCCCGATGTAGGTAGGCCGTTACCGATCGGTAACGGCCGAAAATACCGATTTTGGGCCCTTACCGATCGGTATACAGCCATCGAGATGTAGGGCAAAGAAAATCGTCCAAATCGGTACAAATACCGAATCGGAATGACTACCGAATTGGAAATAATCCGATTCCGAAATACCCCGAATCGGAAAGATAACGAATCGGTAACATACCGAATCGGATAAAAATACCGATTCGGTCCATATACCGAATCGGTAGTGACACTGAATCGGAAAAAATCCGAATCGGTCCATGTATCCATTCGGTAGAGACAGCGAATCGGAAAAAAGCCGATTCGGATAACCTACCGAATCGGTAGAGTCACCAAATCAGAAAATCCCCAATTCGGACAGATAGAGAGATGTAGGGAAGCACAGAAATACCGATTTGGCTCAAAATCGGTATTTCAAAATCGGTATTTACCATGGATTACAATCAGGTGGTAACCAACTCCAACCCATAAAAATAGACCCAAAATGCATTGCAACTTGCAGGATGGCTGCTTTTTATGTCATTGCAAGGCGGCTACGGCTACAGCAGGAAGGACAGAGGGAATGGCAAAGAGAGGAACAGGTCTACAGACAGAGGATCACCCTGTTCATGCTCACAGAGGCAGAGATCCTAGAGAGGTACAGGCTGGACTCAGACACCAGTCTGGAGCTCATCAGGGACCTCAAACCACTGTTGGACCACCCCACCCCAAGGGCACACGCCATCCCAGCGCACGTCCAGCTGCTATGCAGCCTACACCTACTTGCGTCTGGCAGCTATCAAAGTGGAGTTGCAGTGGTAGGAGGGGTGACCCAGAGCAGCCTGTCAAGGTTCTTCCACACATTCCTTGACGCCATGATACACAGGATGGACCAATACATCTCTTTCCCTGCAACCCACGCAGGACTAGTACAAACTAAAGCTGACTTCTACCAGATGGCACAATTTCCCCAAATCATTGGCTGCATAGATGGCACGCACATTCCGATTTGCCCCCCAGCTGACACAGAATACATATACCGCAATAGGAAGTCTACGCACACCATCAATGTTCAGGTGATCTGCAATGCGAAGTGCACCATCACAGACCTGGTAGCAAAATTCCCAGGGAGTACCCACCACTCCTACATTTTTCAACAAAGCGGCATCTATGCACGGCTGATGGCTGGCGAATTTGGTGAAGGATACCTCCTAGGTGAGACACATCATCAGACCCCCATAACACAAAGTAGCTAAGTGAAATACATGTGTGCATGTGAGTAATGTTACCCCTTTTCCTTCTAGGCGACAGTGCATATGCCCTCCGCTCATTCATACTCACCCCCTACCTCAACCCCTCCACACCCAGCCAAAGGAGGTATAACCGGGCCCACAAAAGCACAAGGAATGTAGTTGAACGGACCTTTGGCATCTGGAAAAGCAGATTCAGATGCCTGCATAAGAGTGGAGGTGCAAGGCAGTATACCCCCATCACCTGCTGCAAGATCATAGCTGTCTGTGCAATGTTGCACAACCTTGCGGTGAAGAAGGGCACTGAGGTGGAGTTGTCAGACTACGAGGACCATGACGACGACGTTGCTGTGCCAAAAACACAACCTGCTGGGGTGTCTATGCCAAGTGATGGCAGATACAGACGTGAGGAGATTACAGAAAACTATTTCTGAGTGAGTACAGATGCACAGACAGGTAAATGGTTGTGAGGAAAAGAAAATTTTAATAATGTTGCAACACCGTTACTGCACTGATGTGCAACAAAAGAAAATGTTAATGAAAAGTAGTTCAATGTCAAAGGTCCGGGTTGCCTCACCCGCCCTGGAAAGCCTACTGTTTGCTGCGCTTAGCAGCCCCACTGGGGTGTGCCTCTCCCCCTTCTGCATGTCCAGCAGCTTCAGCAGAGCGCTTAGTGCTCCGGCGCGGCTCCGACACAGCACTGGCTGGACTGCTGCGGCTGCTGCTGTCCCCAGCCTCACCCAGGTCCATGGCTGGATTGGCCACAGTGTTTGAAAAATTCATTGCCTCCATGGTGGTCGTTATGCGGGCCATGCCCCTGGTGACCTCAGCGGTGTTCTGGGTCAGGCTGGCCTCCATATTTGCCCCACGTTGGCATAGTTGTGCGGTAGCAGCAGCAAGGCGGCTTATTGATCTGTTGTGCATGCGGGCATCCCGGCGGCGAGAGTGCTCGTGCTCGTCAAGTTTGGTGCATAGCTGTGTGATGGCTGTGGTCACACGGCCAAGACCTGCAGCAACTTCCTTATTGGTTTCGACGAAAGCCTTAAACCCTTGCACCATCTCTCCCATTTGCAGGTTATGCTGGCGAAGCTGGCGCTGGCAGGCCATGATGGATTTCGACTGCATGCGCTGTATCTTCACCATGCTGCCCTCCAGCCCCTGAAAGACGCTGCCCTCCCGTGCCGGAAGTGCAGTGCTGGAACTTGTACGCCTCCCGGAACTGCTGCTGCCCTGCTGTGTGGGCTGGGGTGCCACTGGTGTTGCTGTGTTGGTAGCTGGGGCTTGACCCGCTGCTCCCTGGATAGGGTTCAGTGGAGCCACAACAATACTCCTGGCAGGAGATGTGGCAGGTGCAGGGTGGGCCGTTGTTGGTGAGTTCTCAGGGGAGAACAGCAATGGGGGTGTGCCAGATATTTGGGGGGAGTGAAGAAATGTGAAGTGAAGTCCTAGGTCTCCCTCATTTCCCTGGCCAATGGTGTTGTCCTCCTCCTCCTCCTCCAGGGCAGCTTGGCTAGTGCTTGGCCCTGCCACCGCACTGGAATATGTTGCTGGTGCTGGTGCCTCAGTTGCTTCTGCTCCTCTGCCTGATGGTGCCCCTAGGTATAAAGAAGCATTTGTGAATTGAGTGCCGATGTATTACAGTCACTACAATTAAAGCATTGCACATGTCCTTGCATATACTTTGATTCTGTTCCACTGTTTTTTATATTATGGTTCTGCACTGCCATATGTTGCCTACTTCTGCTGACTACATTTACCATGATGCATTTCTCTTGTCTGTTGGTAGCAGTACTGGGCTGGGGTTTGGCTGTGCATTGTGTCTAAAGGGGAGGTGT
This sequence comes from Lissotriton vulgaris, assembly GCF_964263255.1. Lineage (NCBI taxonomy): Eukaryota > Metazoa > Chordata > Amphibia > Caudata > Salamandridae > Lissotriton > Lissotriton vulgaris. The sequence continues at coordinate 1,464,837,285 of NC_141694.1, forward strand.
CTGGTAGGGTGTGTCATGATGCGGATGCTTCTTACCTTTAGCTGTAGCTCTGGCTGAGCTATCCAGGTTCCCGATTCCAGACACATTCTCCCTCTCGATGGTGCTGGACACCAGTTCCTCCAGCTCAGTGAGGGGTGGCGCCGGGTTCCTGCCTCCACCAGTCAGTCCAGCTTGCCTCTGCAGCTCTGCCATTTTGCGTTTAGTTAGGCTGCGGATATCATAAAACCTTTTTATTAGGTCATCAAGGCTCCTGGGGGTAACACCAACTGAGTTAACTTTCTCAGCAATCTCGCTCCAGAGCCTCCTCTTTGTGCTGTCCGGTACAGTGAGGGACAGCCTCCCAAAGAGCTGCCTGTGCACCCTCACCACCTCCTCCACCAACACCTGCAGCTCCATGGTACTGAATTTGGGTTTTCTCTTGTGGCCAGCCTTCTGGCTCTCACTGCTGCTAGCCATCTTTCTCTCACAGTGCTCTGGCTCCTGCTTCCACTGCTGCTCACTGTGAATGTTCAGCTCAGGCTGCCTCTCCAGAAAGTTCTTAATGAGCTGCACCTGCCTGGGTAGCCACTCCCTGCTTGGGTGGGGGAGGGTGGATCCACCTCATTGGCTGTTTCGGATTTTACCGAATCGGATTTTACCGAATCGGATTTTACCGATTCGGATTTTTCAATGCATTCCTATGGGCATTTTGGCCATGGGGGTGTATTTCGATCACCGATTCGGTATTTGCCGATTCGGTATTTGCCGAATCGGGAAATTCCGATTCGGTGGTAGCCGATTCGGTACATTCCGATTCGGTGCATGCCGATTCGGTACGTATCGAATCACAATACCAATTACGACCGAATCGGTATTTTTTCGTTTTTTTTTCCTACATCTGGTTTTCCGATTTCAGAAAACCGATTCGGTGCGCTTCGGTATTTTGAAATCGGAAAAAGCGTTTTACCTACATCGGGCCCTAAGCCCTAAAGTGCATAAAATGTATAAAATACATACAGTAATAAATAATGAATAAAAGTACTCAACTGGTGCTTAAAATACGCCTACCCCTGTGTACCTAACCTAAGTCTAGTTCGAGAGAAGAAGTAAGTGAGGAGTAGCTTAAGTTTAGTAGTTCTCTGTCAGGAATCTATTCCAAGAATTCTCTAAGAGGTCTAATCAGCTCCGTACCTTGGTTTTAGAATGAAGGAGGTCTTGTATCTCTCTCAGGACTCAATTTCCCAGATACCCGCAAGGGTAAGCCGGAAACACTGGAGCTGGATTTCTCGGCAAGAGAAAAGACAGCATCTCTCTCAGTGCGTCTGTTTGAGGGTCGGCTTCCTTTGGCACTTGCTGCTGCAGGGCGTCGGGCAAGTAGATAGTCGATCTGCTCCAAACCACTGAATGTTTGTCTGGGCAAACCTAGGCATATTTATACTTTGAAGAAGCAGAGTTTGACGCATGTTTGGACTTAATAATGTCACTCAAAGGCTAAATTCTTGGAAAACGCCAGGAGTTCTTGGAGAACTTAATATTCAAGCAGGGGGAAGTCCCTAGCTGCTGAAGGCAGGTTTTTCCAAGAAATTGTTGTTGATTCTCGGAATTTAGTGGAAGTAGCCATGCCGTATTTGGGTTGCAAGGCTCAGGCCAAATATGGACCTGATTTCTATGCCTATATAAGGATATGAGTGTATATGAGGATATAAGAATACCTATATAAGGGCATGAATCGGGAAAATGTACACTAGGGTCCTAGATTAATTTACAACACCCACTCCACGATCTTAAGTTCAATAAAGCTAACCTAATAAGAACTGAACATATCTAAAGCTAGTGTTTACAATCCCACCCCAAAATACAAAAAAATGCATTTGAAATGAATGTACATGAGAGGAAAAAAAATCAGCTTTTCCACAGTAGGCATTTTAAGGAAGTGATGACATTCTAAGCATATAGTATGGTATCTAAATATGCCAACAGAATGAATCAATAATTTATATTTATGAAAATGGCTCTTAAATAGAGAAAGAAAGGTCGAGACCATTTCATAACATAGTATATTATACAATTGTTATATGAGGACAAGGCCAAATATTTACTCTTGGCAGTGTTTAAAAAGGAAAATAATTTCTTGTTCTCTAAGAATAGTTCTACTTTAAGCAGATTAGTCTGTGCCAAAAGTTCACATGTTTTGGAGAGAAAAATTCAATTGGTTGTGAAAAAATAGAATTCCAAAGTAGAAGTCTTTGTTTTCAAAATTTGAAGGCCGAATTTCAGAGTTCAGGGAACGCTGTGTGCATAAATCAAAAGTTATTCTCGGAGTCAGGAGAAAACATCAGAATGCCTAGGCTGGCAAAGAAATCGTCTACCACAGTAGGCCAAAGTGGAACTACTTGATCAAGTAGATCAAATGTGCACAGATGAGAAGCATTGCCGTCAGCGCCAGGTGCCGCATTAGCAGTGTTCATATCAGATAGTACCTGTGTGCCTGTTGATACTCATATCTCACTCTCAGTTAGACTTACTGGTGGGACCTCAATGAATGCCGTCATCAGGATTGGTAGCCGTTGGGGACAACACAATGCAGGAGTCGTTACCGGACCTAGCAAGGCATCCACATCCGATGGCAGGACTAATGGAAGAGTAAGACAAATGTCCAACCCGCATTCTTCTCCGCAAAGCAGGCATCGTAGAACAAGTAAGATGCAATCTTGCCAGATTAGTTTGAACGATAGAAACCAGGTTGTGTTCAGATCTCTTAAACGAGCCAAGCCAAGAATCTGTGTAATCCTCTCACGATACCTCATGGCAAGGAGGGTCCCTTCCATGGTGGTTTGGGTATCGTCGGTTACCGGACTTGCCATATCGGAGCAGAAGGAATAAAAATAGAATTCCTGCTACGAGTCCCAAGATGAGAGGAAGGCCGCCAAACACAAAGTGCACAAAATTTGGAAAAATGCCGAGGGCTGCTTCAAATGGTGTTAACAGTCCTGAAAAAATCATCTTGAATACATGTGCGATGCCACTGGTATCAGACATATTTAAGATTTGACTTAACATTTCTGCGAAATGTAATGGGCAGTTTGTTGATAATAATGCATGTATCTCTGCAGGTGTCCTTGCAACGTGCAGATCATACGTTTCTTTAGACGAGGTCAGTGGCACAGATTTTTGCAAGAGAATGGCTTTTATTCTCCTTAAAGTATCAATTCATATAGAAGAGATATTCAGTGAAGGCCATAATGCCGTCCCACTGTCTGTCTTGTGCGTTGGATACAATACTTGCATACAACAAGTGACCATGGATGACACACTAACGAGATAAAGTTTTCCTGGCATCATGCCACAGCAGCTGTGATCATTCAATCAATCAATCAGCAAAATTTGTAAAGCGCGCTACTCACCCGCTAGAGTCTCAAGGCGCTGGGAGGAGGGGGAGACGCTACTGCTCGAACAGCCAGGTCTTAAGTTGCTTCCTGAAGGAGAGATGGTCCTGGGTCAGCCGAAGGTGAGCGGGGAGGGAATTCCATGTCTTGGCCGCCAGGTAGGAGAAGGATCTTTCTCCGGTGGTGGTTCTGCGGATTTGTGGGACGGAGGCGAGGGCGAGGCTGGCGGATCGAAGCTGTCGAGTGGGTGTGTAGAATGTGAGGCGGCTGTTGTATTTGGGGCTCGTGTCGTGGAGAGCCTTGTGTGCGTGGGTGAGGAGCCTGAACGTAATCCTCTTACTGACGGGAGCCAGTGCAGGTCTCTCAGATGGGCAGAGATGTGGTCGTGGAGGGGGATGTCCAGGATGAGTCGTGCAAAAGCGTTCTTTATGCGCGGGAGTCTTTTCTGGAGTTTGGCTGTGGTTCCCGCGTAGAGGGTGTTCCCGTAGTCCAGTCGGCTGGTGACGAGGGCCTGGGTGACCGTCTTCCTGGTATCGGTGGGGATTCATCGGAAGATCTTACGGAGCATGCACAGGGTGTTGAAACAGGATGAGACAGCATTGACTTGTTTGGTCATTGTGAGCGAGGAGTCCATTCAACATAACGTAACTGCCATTGGATAGCTGCCTGAAAATGGGTTCTATCACAGTGAAAGGAGTACCCTGCAGGTGGCAAGAGAGGTTAATTGCGGAACCGTTGCAGACTCTGTGTAAATTCATTCCTTTGCACAAAAGTGTACCACTTAGTGAGCTCTTACAATTTTTACCACTTAGGAATACCTCTTTTCCCTTGTTCCAACATTTGTGTGTGTAAGGTAAAGTCCATGTTGACTTAATGTATTCTTTACCCAAACTTTCATACAGGCCCGCTGGCATATGCTGTAGACAATACTGAAATTGGAAAATCGTCACTGGTATCATGATGGTGCCATGAATTATCCATTCAATGACAGGTTTCTCAGAAACTGTCAATGGCAATCTTGCCAGTTTTTCAATGCTCAGCACCGTATAGTCTGCTCCTCTTTGTGCCAAAGAGATTTGTTTATCTGTAAAGTTAAATACAGCAAACAATGACGTTGTGTTGATAAGACGCCATGGCACATAGCCTACACGAAGATTTTGCAACGTCCAGCATAACTGCATTTTAGAACGTAATTGAGACTGGCCATGTTGTAACATTAGCAAGTCCTGTTCAATTATATCAATGCAGAGGATACAATGCTGTCCAATGAATATATCCTGGAGGACAGAGTCGTTAACCCATTGTCCACTACAGAGAGAGCTTTCTCTAAAGTAATACGATCAATTTCTTGTGTTCTTTCTGCAGTTTCCATTTGCGTTATTTTCCAAGCTTCGTTGTACGCAGCGTATATACCAGCTTATATGAAATGTTTTTGCCGTGGTTTGCGAGGCCCCATTAAGAAATATCGCAAATCATTGCTTTCTTTAGGTAAAGATGAGTCTTGTTTGATATCCGGAAGTGTGGATGTCTTTAGCCACTCAAGGCATAGTTTTCCTACTCTATAAGTTGTTACTATCCCTGGATGTTGTCTCTGGAAGTATCTTGGATCTGACCTGTTCAGTTTTAACCCATGTGTTTTGTTCAGGAATTTATCATTACAGTTATTGGTGTCTGTGGGCCAGATTAACCATTTTTTCCAATCAGGATTAGTTCTGTTTTGTGTTAAAATATGTGGTACGTCTACCTCCTTTTCTGTTGTGTCATTACTCTCAGAAGTGGGTTTAGGTATAGACGGTTTAGTTAAATCTTTTATCTTAGCCAGGCGAAGACAAAAATTCTGTTGAACAGTGTTGTTTAAAAACATTCTTTGTTCTGGTATAATGCAAGCTCTGAACAAGTTTTCTAAACCATGTACCTGCCAGTCTTTCGTGCCCCAGACAGTTTTTGCCTCAATGTTGTCTTTCCAAAAGTCAAAACCTAATGTAGACAGCTGAGCATAAAAGTTTGCAGAATAAATTTGTTTAGTGTTGGTCAACATTGTTTTCATTCCTGTCTTATTGACATTTTTTAAATAAAACGTTTCTGGATTTGTAACATTAAACCCTGAGAAGTATAAAAACTTTTCATGAAATATTTTTGAGCTGCCTTTTGGTGGCGTGGGACAATGTTCCCATTGATTATATGTAAAAACATTCCTAGGACTTGGAGATTTGTGCAAATACTGGTGACCATAATGATTAAAACAATACATTTGTTCATAATCTCATGACCCTTCTAAATAGTCATGTTCAGTAAATTTTGGAGACATTTCTAAATCTGACATCCTATTATTAATAGTCTCAAAGCCCCAATCATCAGAAAATGTGCTGGGTGATACAAAGTCACTTAAAGAAACCTTGAACTGGTGCGGAATCTTCAACAGCTCCACCGGGCCAAAGATGTCATAATCAGTTCTATCTTCAATGGGTGCTGGATGTGCACTGCGTGGTTCAACAATGTATTTTTACTAGTTTACGTGCTCCTGGGTATCACTCCCCACTCAGGAGTGTTATTTGATACTGAATTATTGGGCAGAACCGAAACTTTGGTCTGTCTCCCTGGGCACTGTATAGGCTGAATACTCAGTTCAAAAGTTTGATAATAAAGATGCCTTTGGTAATTTGTTCCAAACGTTTCTTTCATTTCATATTCTCACTTTTGGATGTTGGATTCACATCTCTTATGGTATGTCATGTTTTTGACTTATCTTGTTCATACATTCACAAAATTATCACTTTCCCAATGCATTTCGGCGCGGTTTGCGCCTTTTTCAAGGGATCAATCTGTGAAAATGAAAAAAATATGTTTTACTCCATTTAGCTATGCATTCTTTGCCACCTTTTATACATTTGTACAGACTTCTCTTCTGTAATCCATTATAAAAATAAACGTGAAACAACTAATCATATAGTCATAATCCTTTCTTCATTAGTGTTATATTCGTAAACTCGTAGTGGTAATAAATTAAAAAATACGTGAAGGGGTGGCTATTTCGGAATGTGAGTGTTGTCCTAATGGTGAAATTACTGAGTTCAAAGTTATTAGAGAACTGAGGGCGATGCTTAAAGATGTGGAAATGCCTTGGTTGTGGGAGTTACCGGCTGCGCGTTTAAATTAACTGTGCTACATTCGCCTTTGTGTGGCGTTCTCAACTGCATATTCTAAATCGTTCTCCAAAATAGCAACTTGAATGTTAATATTATTCTGCTGCATGTGACCTACTTCAACCCTGACTAGCAGTCAGACGAGGTAACTTATAAAACGCTGCGCTTACCGTGATAGCGTGTTTCTCGTGTCACCGTTACAACGCGTGGTGTCTGCTGGGATAGCTCTGGTCACGTTAGGAGGAGCTAGGAATAGGGGTGTTTAATGTGTTACGCCTTTGATAATTCTAAAGAAAAACGCACCTCGTGTGAGAGGGGCGGCGAAAATGAAACTAAGGAGAATGGAATGGGTTCGAGTGTTCGTTCACAACGTAGCTAAATGTGAAATATCCAAAGAGATTAGTCATGCTAATGTGATGGTGAATGATGGGAGGGTATTGGGTGAGGAATCCGTGTTCTACGCCTACATGGTGTAGCTATGATCAGTAATATAAGTGGTAAAATACATTCAAGATAATGTGTACCCATTAGGTATGATAAATAAATTAAAAATAACACATAAATTCAATTCTTTCATTGAGTCCCTTTGGTTTCATGGTTTGCAAAAAATATATCCAATGATTTTCACGTTTCAATAAAGTTTTTCGATTGTCTGTTTCTTCTTGTTTTTCTACCATTTCTAAGATGCAGGCTCTTAACTGTTCAATTTGATGTTGTGCTTCAATGAAATGGGTCGCTATAGTTGACTTCATCATTTTTGTCCTTATGTTAATTTTATGTTTGTTGAGTCTAATTTTGAGTTTTCTTTCTGTTTGTCCCACATAGTTTTTCCCGCATGGACAGGTTAATAGGTATATTATGTTTGTGGAATCACAGGTTCCATTTACCTTTAATTTGATTTCTTTACCTGTTATGGGATGCTGGATGCTATCTCCTTTCTGGATGTTGCTACAATTGTGACAGGTTTCGTTCCTTTGTATCTGCTCATAATGATAGGTGCTTGTGTTGGTTTCAATAACTGTCCAATGTTTTTAGATCTCGTGTATGCGAATAGTGGTTCTTTCGAAAACAAGTCTTTAAAGTCTGGTTCCACTGCTAATAAAGACCAGTGTTTCTTTATGGTGTTTTTAAAAGAATGGCTTTTGGTAGAAAATTTACTCACACACGTGATTATTTGCTCTTCTGTTTTTTTTGTGTTTTTAGGAGGTCTTCTCTGGATTTATTGGCATTTATGACAGACTTATAAAAAAAAGATTATAAATTGACTGGCAGACTGCTTTTAATGACTCCAACCCTTATGACTCCAGACTCTGTTTGTTGCCACCCAGACTCCCAATTTATGGGTTCGCAGAGTAAGGTTTACTCGATTCCAATACTATTTGGGACCAGAAGGGCGTTGGAACTGCAGACACATGGTCTGCCTTCCAGGAGAGGGCTTATTCTTAAAGTCTATTTGTAGTTATTATACAAAATCACTTGTGGATATGTTTTACACAAAGAGTTTAGATGATATAGGAAATTAGTGCAAAGTTAGTGGCAATTAAAATCCGTTATAAATGTAAGAGACATTATTGAAATGCATTCCCTATTAGTATTAAATAAACAAATTGCATAAGCTACCACTGAGCTGCACATCATACCCTTCATACTCCAGACCACCCTAAACAATCTCCAATCTATAAATAATGCATTAATAAATTAACAACGGCTACCATCCAGTTAGACTTTTTAGCGTGTCCAAATGCTCCCTACTTCAGTGCCACATATATGGGGCACAAAGCAGTATCTAACATCCAAAAAGACTATATGCATAACTTACGTTCTTGTACAAATAATTTCAGAAAATAAAGAGTGGTCTTTAACGTCCCTATTTTACATACAGTTGGCTGAAGGATATGGCTTTCTGTCAAACCCAGTGGCCCCACCCTTTATTTATGAAGTGAGGTTCAGAGCACAGGGCCTATCCCCAGTCATATTCTATATGTAGTACTTGTCTATGCCAGAGCACTCATTATCACTCATTATCACTTCTGAATGAAATATAAATAATTTAACTGAGAAAGGAACTGAGTGCAGAATTAAACACAAGCAACATCCTGTAATCAATTGGAACCCTCCCGCAAAAGACATTTGTTTGAAATTAATTTTGTATGAATACTACCTTAACAAATTACAAAGGCTATCAATGAGTTAGATTTGTTTTCCTTCCCCAGATCACTCAGACCCACTGTCAGGGGTGAAGCTTGGTCAGTCAGATTTGGAGGGGTGTGAACCTCAAATTTTTCAACTAAAAAAGAAGGGCTGTAGGGCTGAGGTGTGAGATGACCAAGGTTCAGGATGGACTCTTCTCTTAGATAACAAGGTCATCACTGATTTGCATTAGCTGGGCCTCTGTCTGGTGTACCACAATGGGGAAAAAAATATGGGTTGGAATGCTACTCCAAACGATTACCACTAGTTAGAATATTTGCAACTATTCATGCCTTAACGTTTTGGGTGTCTGATTGCCAGTAGTATGCCCAGAAATGTGAGACTGGTGCAGATTTCCAAGCCTACTACAGTCCATTTGTGTTAATTCCAAAAAGTAGTACATTTGCACTTATTCAAGGAGTACTTCTATGGGTGTAGATTTACTACTTTTTTAATACACCAGTCTGTCGTGTTCTGGTAATAGAGTATGAACAAAATGTTCATAGGTCATCTTTATAATGTTCCCAGCATTCTATATTCATAAGTTGAATGTGGGGAAGGGTTTTTACAGTTGGAAGTTGGCTTTACAAAGATGCATGATGCATCCCTTGTGTGGCAGTTCATTGGAATAAACTTACCTTGTGTTATTTTGCAACTGCTGAATTCTTGTTATCTCAATTCTCAATTTAAAGGTCTTTATTTCGATTTATACATCATAAAAGACAACATTAAAATATTTAACAATTTTAAAAAAAGTACTAAAAGGTAGCTTGTAATGTAGTTGATTTCATAATACAATTTGGGGAATCACATTGAGACATTATAGCAAATTAGCAACCGACCCACACAATAAAAATATCATTTAAGTTCATAAATGTAGTGTGTATCATAGAATTTTAACTGCAGTTAAATACACATACCACTGAGACTAAAAAAAGTTATTTTAAAAGAGCACAGATAAAAAGTGAATACAGAAGGAATCTAAAATGATCAAGTTAAACATAATTTACGGGCGCAGATAATCCTCATCCAGTGTAAAAACTTTGCGACTGCAATAACCATATGTTGAGAGGTATTTGTTTTAAGAATCCTAAGAGCCTCGCTGCCTGTTTGGAGACCAAGCTGTAAACAAATAGGTTTCAACCAGGATCGCCTAGGGGCTTTGTAATCTGGGCAGATAAATAGGATATGCCCGATACTTTCCTTTTGAGTGGGACAGAAAGGGCAACTGGGATGAAGCCCTTCTCTCCATTTGCAAATAAAAGAATTAATCGGTAGAGCTCCCACTCTAAATTGGTGATATCTATTTCTGGCCTCAGGAACAGTAATGCAATCCCAATAACCCTATCAAAGAGCAATTGAGTGTTTGAGTTCCAAAAAGTCCGCCGTCAATGACGGACCAATAGTTGAACCAAATGTTTTCATTGAAACCATGCTCCAGTAAAGTTCTCTGAGGGTTTTTCTAGGTGGGAAAGTATTGACTGTTGGGTCTTCCCATAGACTGGCTAAACCCATAGCAGAATAAGTTGCTTTACCTCACGCATCCAGGGAATTTTGTGGGCCCTGTCAGCATTTCTAACATCTAGGAATGCCCGGGCATACTGAGAGAGGTCTGGGGTAACCCAGAGTCTCCTCCAGTATACCACAGGTCTATAGCGAACCATATCCTCCAAGCGTTGGGAACCTAAATCATAGAAGAGGGGAATCAGTGGAGTCGATACTGGAAGGCCCGTAATCCCACGAAGGAACTTATTTTGGGCCATTGTCAAGTCAACTAAATTGCTGAAACCCCATAGTTCCGCCTCATATAAAACTGCAGCGCCTATCTTTGCATCGTAAATTTTAAGAGCAGGCGATATTGGTCTTGTATGAGAAAGGAGTAACTCCTTTGTTAAGGCTCCTGCTAATTGTGCGTGCTTTGTGACCAACTGGGTAATGTGCGGTTTCCAATCTAATTTAGACGCAAGGGTAATGCCTAGGTATGTGAAAACCTGTGTCTGTTCTAATTTAACCCCATTCATTGACACATTCCCTCTTACATGTTTGCAATTATGAAGCACCATGAACTTTGTCTTGTTGACATTTACTACAAGACCATGATCCTTGCAGAAGACCTCAAACACATCAATGGATTTTTGAAGGCCCTGTTGCGTTTTTGAGATTAATAGAGTGTCATCTGCAAACATCAACAGGGGGATCAACTTACCGTCCAACTTGTTGCTCGAAGTAGTTGATCACCCTGTTGATGTATAGTGAAAAGAGGGTCGGGGCTAGTACGCATCCTTGGCGTACTCCCCTCGCTATAGGGAACTTATCTGTAACACTACCCAATTGGTTCCATCTAATTTGAGCAAAGTTGTCCTCATGTAGTTTCTTTAGAAAGGACAAGATGTCAAGTGGCATGCCTTGATCCTCAAAAACTGTCCACATTTTTACTCGAGGCACCAAGTCGAACGCAGATTTGAGGTCAACAAATGCCGCAAAGAGCATACCCCCCCCAACGATACCACCCGCCAATAAATTAAAAGAAATATAAAAACTTGGTCTACAGTGCTTGTATGACTGCGGAAACCAGCCTGGAGAGGAGACAATATTTCTGCCTCCTCTATCCACCCTCGGATTCTCTGCAGAACAAGCCTCTCAACCACCTTCTGTATGCAGTCTATCAAACTTATAGTAAAAACACAGTTGATGGACAGAATGCAGAACAATGTCTTACATTCACCCCAGTACAAAGATCTGGGCCTAAATCCATGGTTTTTTGCACTCCACACCACCCTAGGGCAGACAATGGCTATATGCAAATCAGCCTTGACCCTGTGCCTCATGGGAACAGTCCAGCCCGAACTACCAAGCCATGTCTTTCCTAGACCGGAATCAAGCATCCAAGGACCGGTTTCTGGCTATCAGCCTTCTTCAGCCTGGATAGCTTGACTCCAGTGATGTTGAGAGCCTGGGACTCACGTCTGAGCATACCCAGCCCACTCGGGGTGAAAATTGCAAAAAACACAGTAGATGGACAGAATGCAGAGCAATGTCTTACATTCACCCCAGTAAAAAGATCTGGGCCTAAATCCATCGTTTTTTTGCACTCCACACCACCCTAGGTCAGAGAATGGCTATATGCAAATCAGCCTTGACCCTGTGCCTCATGGAAATAGTCCAGCCCGAACTACCAAGCCATGTCTTTCCTAGACCGGAATCAAGCACCCAAGGACCGGTTTCTGGCTATCAGCCTTCTTCCGCCTGGATAGCTTGACTCCAGTGATGTGGAGAGCCTGGGACTCACGTCTGAGCATACCCAGCCCACTCGGGGTGAAAATTGCAAAAAACACAGTTGATGGACAGAATGCAGAACAATGTCTTACATTCACCCCAGTACAAAGATCTGGGCCTAAATCCATCGTTCTTTTGCACTCCACACTACCCTAGGCCAGACAATGGCTATATGCAAATCAGCCTTGGCCCTGTGCCTCATGGGAACAGTCCAGCCCGAACTACCAAGCCATGTCTTTCCTAGACCGGAATCAAGCATCCAAAGACCGGATTCTGGCTATCAGCCTTCTTCAGCCTGGATAGCTTGACTCCAGTGATGTGGAGAGCCTGGGACTCACGTCTGAGCATACCCAGCCCACTCGGTAAAAATTGCAAAAAACACAGTTGATGGACAGAATGCAGAACAATGTCTTACATTCACCCCAGTACAAATATCTGGGCCTAAATCCATCGTTTTTTTGCACTCCACACCACCCTAGGTCAGACAATGGCTATATTCAAATCAGCCTTGACCCCATGCCTCATGGGAACAGTCCATCCCGAACTACCAAGCTATGTCTTTCCTAGACCAGAATCAAGCATCCAAGGACCGGTTTCTGGCTATCACCCTTCTTCAGCCTGGATAGCTTGACTCCAGTGATGTGGAGAGCCTGGGACTCACGTCCGAGCATACCCAGCCCACTCGGGGTGAAAATTTAAAAAAACACAGTTGATGGACAGAATGCAGAACAATGTCTAACATTCACCCCAGTACAAAGATATGGGCCTAAATCCATCATTTTTTTGCACTCCACACCACCCTAGGTCAGACAATGGCAATATGCAAATCAGCCTTGACCCTGTGCCTCATGGGAACAGTCCAGCCCGAACTACCAAGCCATGTCTTTCCTAGACCGGAATCAAGCATCCAAGGACCGGTTTCTGGCTATCAGCCTTCTTCATCCTGGATAGCTTGACTCCAGTGATGTGGAGAGCCTGGGACTCACGTCTGAGCATACCCAGCCCACTCGGGGTGAAAATTGCAAAAAACACAGTTGATGGACAGAATACAGAACAATGTCTTACATTCACCCCAGTACAAAGATCTGGGCCTAAATCCATCGTTTTTTGCACTCCACACCACCCTAGGTCAGACAATGGCTATATGCAAATCAGCCTTGACCCTGTGCCTCATGGGAGCAGTCTGCCCGAACTACCAAGCCATGTCTTTCCTAGACCGGAATCAAGCATCCAAGGACCGGTTTCTGGCTATCAGCCTTCTTCATCCTGGATAGCTTGACTCCAGTGATGTGGAGAGCCTGGGACTCACGTCTGAGCATACCCAGCCCACTCGGGGTGAAAATCGCACAAAACACAGTTGATGGACAGAATGCAGAACAATGTCTTACATTCACCCTAGTACAAAGATCTGGGCCTAAATCCATTGTTTTTTTGCACTCCACACCACCCTAGGTCAGACAATGGCTATATGCAAATCAGCCTTGACCCTGTGCCTCATGGGAACAGTCCAGCCCAAACTACCAAGCCATGTCTTTCCTAGACTGGAATCAAGCATCCAAGGACCGGTTTCTGGCTATCAGCCTTTTTCAGCCTGGATAGCTTGACTCCAGTGATGTGGAGAGCCTGTGACTTACGTCTGAGCATACCCAGCCCACTCGCGGTAAAAATTGCAAAAAACACAGTTGATGGACAGAATGCAGAACAATGTCTTACATTCACCCCAGTAGAAAGATCTGGGCCTAAATCCATCGTTTTTGTGCACTCCACACCGCCCTAGGTCAGAAAATGGCTATATTCAAATCAGCCTTGACCCTGTGCCTCATGGGAACAGTCCAGCCCGAACTACCAAGCCATGTCTACCCTAGACCGGAATCAAGCATCCAAGGACCGGTTTCTGGCTATCAGCCTTCTTCAGCCTGGATAGCTTGACTCCAGTGATGTGGAGAGCCTGGGACTCACGTCTGAGCATACCCAGCCCACTCGGGGTGAAAATTGCAAAAAACACAGTTGATGGACAGAATGCAGAACAATGTCTTACATTTACCCCAGTACAAAGATCTGGGCCTAAATCAATCGTTTTTTTGCACTCCACACTACCCTTGGTCAGACAATGGCAATATGCAAAACAGCCTTGACCCCGTGCCTCATGGTAACAGTCCAGCCCGAACTACCAAGCCATGTCTTTCTTAGACCGGAATCAAGCATCCAAGGACCGGTTTCTGGCTATCAGCCTTCTTCAGCCTGGATAGCTTGACTCCAGTGATGTGGAGAGCCTGGGACTCACGTCTGAGCATACCCAGCCCACTCGGGGTGAAAATTGCAAAAAACACAGTTGATGGACAGAATGCAGAACCAGGGTTCAGGCCGAAGCACAGAACGGAGTTCACCCTTCTGTCAGTCACTGATGATTTGCACATGTACCAGGACAAGGGCTTCTCAGTGATCCTGGTTTTACTAGATCTGTCGGCAGCGTTTGACACCGTGTCACATACCATCCTGACCGATCGGTTGTCGAACGCTGGTATCAAGAACAAAGCCCATGCCTGGTTAAGGAGCTTCTTATCCGATCCCACCCAGAGTGTCACCATGGATGTGTATTGCTCAGCGGAGGTAGAGATTTCAAAAGCAAGAGTGATGCGCATGTATGGCTTCATCCCAGTATCATATGCTGATGACACGCAGCTCCTCTTCCCCTTCAAAACTCTCTCCGCTGAAGTAAGAAGCTCCTTCTCATCAGGCATGAAGGCAGTGTCACACTGGATGTCCTCCAATTGCCTTCAGTGCAACGTCAGTAAAACTGAAGTAATGTTGTTTGGAGAAGCTAAAATGCTATAGACCCCAGACTGGTGGCCGAACGACTTGGGAGCAGTTCCCGAACCCAAGCAGATCGTGAAGAATTTAGGGATCCGCTTGGATCAAGAACTATCACTAAAACAACATATCAACTACATTTCAGGTACATGCTTCCATACCATTAGCCTACTACGCAAAGTTTTCCCTCTAGTACCGGACTCCTTTAGGAGAACTCTAGTCCCAGGCTCTCCACATCACTGGAGTCAAGCTATCCAGGCTGAAGAATGATGATAGCCAGAAACCGGTCCTTGGATGCTTGATTCCGGTCTGGGAAAGACATGGCTTGGTAGTTCGGGCTGGACTGTCCCATGAGGCACAGGGTCAAGGCTGATTTGCATATAGCCATTGTCTGACCTAGGGTGGTGTGGAGTGCAAAAAAACTATGGATTTAGGCCCAGATCTTTGTACTGGGGTGAATGTAAGACATTGTTCTGCATTCTGTCTATCAACTGTGTTTTTTTGCAATATTAAACTTATAGGCCTGTAATTCCCGGGATCTGAGCGCTCCCCCTTTTAGTAGATCTGTATGATCTCAGCTCCCTTCCAGGTATTTGGTATGGGCGAGCCATTGGCAATACCGTTTGCTAGAGATTGAATATACGGTTCCCAGAGTTCCTTATTTGTGCATAAACAAATTGGCTGGAACTAGGCCCAGTCCTGGTGCTCTACCCTTTGGGATGGAATTCAATATTTTTCTCACCTCGATTGTCTCGAAGTGTAAAGGGATTATAGCCATGTTTGGGTGGGGGTGATCTTTACAAGTTTCATTAATCTTTTCTTGGGATGCAAACTGGGATGCATAGTGAGAGACCCAGAGGTTAGGCGAGATATAGTTTATTGGTTCTCCCCTTTGCATTCACCTGCCCCACTTAACCATGTCCCAAAAAGTGCACATTGAGCGTTCTTGGCTAGCACAATAGAGCTCCCTCCAATAATCATCATCCCAAGTGCGTTTAGCATCATATTGTACCTTTTTATAGAGGGCACGGGCACTCTTGACTCTATCTCTATCTTTGGTTTTTATTGCGTCAGCCAGGGCTTTATATGCAGCCACGCATGACTTCCCATACCATTGATCTTCCTTCTTTACAGGCCTATTCGGTTTAGAAGAAACTATTTTTTTGGAAAAAAAAACCCTAAGTTGATTTAAAAAATTAGTGTGGATCGGATTGACATTTGCCACAACCTCCTCCTGAGTCATACATTTCTGAAGGGCAATTGTCACCTGGATTGTCAGTTCCCTCATCGCTGCTATCTTGTTCTCATTCACCAAGAAATGTGCCCATCTAACACGCCTGACATTGTTTGATAAGACAATGTCAACCCTCTCAGGAGAAACCTCCTCAAAATGAGATTTAATTAACGTAAATGATAGAAGTAGTGGATCATGATCACTTTCTACCCTTTCTACTACCACCATGTCCTTAATATTGGACCAATTCTCTTTATTAGTGAATATATAATCAATACGGCTCTTACGTAAGCCAATATTGAAGGTAAGAGCCCCATGTTTATCAGAAGCTGATCTACCATTTATTGCACGTAGCCCCTGTCCAATACTTAGAACCTTAAGCTGAAGTGCAGCCTCTATCCACTTTTTAATTGGCAAGAGTGTCAGGGGAGGGATGTTCCATGTACAGTCTTCTTCCAGGGTAAGATCTACATCATTACTGTCCATTGGTTCAAAACAACAGTTGAAATCCCCCAAAACAACAGTTGAAATCCCCCGATCATTGATGATGTTGGAATGTCCAATACACCTTGCTTCGCAATGAGAAGAGGAGCAGCTGGCACAAACCAAATTCATGCATTCCAAGGAGTTCGACCGAGAGCACTTTCTTTTAATATGTGAAGGACAAAGAGGTTATGCGCACTGTTTTTATGGCACCCATGATGCTCTTCAATTTATTTAGTGGTAGGAGTTGATTCAAGCTATCACATCGTAGGTTCTCCAGAAGTGCACACACATTATCATTGGCTGGCCCTTTGATAATGGGGCACAAACCCTTACGTCCTGTACACCTTTTTAATCGGGGTAGTGTCAGTATTCAGTACCATTTTGATTTGGGGTCAACGCAACAGTAATGGAGGGACTATGTGTGTTGTCCTGGCCAACATTTTTATTTGGGACACAACATTACTTTGTTGCGATTTTGAGTTGAGGACTGTTTTGTAACCTTAATTTCAGGTATGTCATTCTATACAGCCACCATTTTAGTTTGAGCAGCAATTTCCAGATAAATTGTTGAGCTAATGCAGAGCCCAGCCATCATTTGTAAGTGAATCTTCTCCTCTTTTGGGCCATTTTTCATTCCTGCAAACTTCATAGTGGTGTTACTTGTTTTTCTGACAAAGGTAAATACCCAGGAAAAACAACGTAAATATCTGGCAAAAAATACAATACAATAAAATAAGGCAAACACAAGAAGGGAAATAGAACAACAACATGCTATGATGACATAAAAAATGTAATTATATTTATAAAAGTTAATATGGATATGATCAATCATACAGAAGAATTGTGATTAAAATGCATTAAAAGAACATTAAATATTCAATCACAATAATATATAATGTGCGGGGGAAGACTAGAGCATTGATAATTCCCAGAACTGATTGAAGAACCTGATGTATGTCAATGCGTTTCGACACATACAATGTGTCTTCATCAGGACAATTTCAGCATAGTTCTAAAATTGAGAAACTACTGTTTTAGATCACTCATTTTTGTGTTTAAATGAAATACAATTGTAGTAGATTATGATAATTCTACTATAGCACTTTGCCAGATAATTAATACAACACCATACATACATACATAAGGACACATATTTGCTAACTCAGGAGCTATTTACACTAATTTTTAAACATATTAAGCATTGTACAAACCAGAATCAACATATGAGGTAAAGAACTCATACAGAAAAAATAGAATCATGAATACAGACAGTGAAGATAGAAGGTTCCTGGTGCTAATATCCTGATTAATTTTAAAGTTTAAATTCTTCATATTTTTCCATATTCAAGTTATTTTAGATTATACTGGAAACTTTTTGTTTAGCTGTCTATAAAGTCATAGTTAGCCTAGAGTACTGTGACTACCTATCACATATACACGTTTAGATGAGGTTACTTACCTTTAAATATATATAAGATAGGATTTATCGATCATTTGAAATTCAAATTCGTGGGTTTAGATATTGCCTATTGAAAATAGAGATAGATAAAAATGGAAAAGAGGAAAGAAAGGTTTAACAGTCAGATAATGCTCGAGTTACGTTTATATCCAAAAATAAGGAAAGCAGAAAAAAGGATGTTTTTTACTTAGAAACAATTTTATCCTCCTAGTATATTTTGTATTTTAATAGAATTTCGAGTCAACATGGCTATATATAGAATTGTATATTGCTAAATCGCTTCAAAAAAACGCCTATTCATCTATTTGAAGCTGTTTTCAATAAGGGACAAAAACCATGCCGCTAGTAGGGCCTTACCATTAGGTTTTTCATTCTGTCTATTATTTGTGCAATTCATCCTAGACCAGTAATGGCAGATTTAGAATTGAACATTGAATAAAGGGATTCTATTCGGCAACCATCCACTTATTTATCAGAAATAATGCTAGATTACAATAAAATCTGGACACAAAGGCTTTTTTTTTTAAATTCCTGGTTACTAAAGTTCACTCTAGGGTTTCTAGCATTGGAGCATACCTACTGTCACCTTTCGTATGCTTCATACATTTTCCTTTATTCGAAAAGTGAAATAGTTGTGCACGATATCCTCAAATATGGACAACTTGCTATCTTGCAACCTGTCATAAGGATAATAATTATAATTCCATCAGTTATTTGTAATGTCATAGGTTTCCTACTAAGGCATCTATTAATTATCCTTGGATTTACCCGTAATTCGGCGAAGACGTATGCCTAGTTTTCAAGTACAAAGTACTTTACTGGTAGAAAATCACCCATCTTGTTTAAAACATTCTAGAAAAAAGTATATGTAGAGAGGATATCATTTATGGATGTCGATCAAAGCGGTTCGAAATTCAATTTTATTTGCCCTTGAAATAAATAATCTTACCTTTAAACAATACAATTTGCTTATTCAGTCAAGTTATGGCACAACTTTCAATTAAAACGGTCACATGGAAGCAGATCGGGCAGCAGGATTCACAAATTTGCTGTTCTGCGGGTAATGATTAAGCAGTTATTTAATAGCGAGTTTAATGTCTTGTGTCGTTCTATCTTTTGGCACGTGTCAACAGGATTTTACCTGATAGCAAGGACAAGATTGTGTGCGCTGTCCGTTCACGTGTATATTCTGTTAATTTGTGAAAACAGTAATATTCCACCATCATCAACGCGCGCTTATATTCGAATTGCACGAGAACTGCCATTAAAAATGTCATAAATTAGGTGTTTTCAGAGACAGTCTGCTTCTATTTAACAAGAGACAGACATGATTTCTTTTCTAACATGCAAAAATAAATAAAAACAATGTCGATAAACGGCTTTGTAATATATCGATGCCAAAAAAACAGCGGCATTTCGCCCGCATCTGTTCATTTTAGTACATCTAAACGGACAGTATTGACGGAGTTATTAGAATCTCTTATAGAGACAGAGAAATCTTTACGCGGCACACGACATGGAGTCAGAGGTACATCCCGCTGTGGCTCTTGCCAATCATGTGATTTGATTATTACTGGTGAAACCATAACATTCAATGATGTTACCATCCATGCGAAGGAACTCTGCACATGCAACACGCGGAATGTAGTTTACCTCATTGTATGCCCCTGCAATTTGGGCTACGTGGAAGAGACTGCACGCGAAATAAAAACTCGCATGACAGAACACAGATCTGCAATTAAAACAAGTAAATACACGGCACCAATGGTAAGCCATTTTGTGGAATATAAACATTCACCCATAGAGGCCAAATGGTGTGTTTTGGAGAAAATCTATACACCCAATGACAGAGGTGGAGAAAAAATTAGAAAGAAAAAAGAAGTCTACTGGATATTCACTCTTGGCACCTTTAACCGAGGGTTAAATAATGAACTCCCATGGGAGAATGCAATTACATAAACTACCCTATATAGGAAATCCTGATGCCCCCCCGTGATCTTTCTATAACCATGTTTGGTTTTTCTTTAATTTCCCTATTTTCACTGCTTTTTATCCTATAGCTCCTTAGTAGAATCTAAGATCACACAGTGACATTTGCTGTGGTTTTATATACAAATGTTAGCCGTCCATCGCTAGATTACATAAAAATAATAAATTAGTAAGGAAGGTTCCACACGATGCAACCAATGTTGACATCTTTCCTTTTTAAGTGGCGTCGAGTTTTTCTTTTCTTTTGTTGGGACCTCGCGTAAAATACAATGACCTCTCAATGATATGAGAACAATGAATTAACAAGGAATAACATGGTTCTCTGTGATGCAACCAATGCTGACACCTTCCCCCTAAATTGACGCTGGGATTTCCGTATCGCAACCTCACGCAAAATATAATGACCTCTCACTTTAAGAGAGGGTGTTGCCAAATCCCTTCGCCAATCAGGAGATCTCATATATATATATATATATATATATATATATATATATATGTGCTGGGTTTGAATTTACAAACCTTTCCTTTCGGACGACGCATAAGACGCCATTGACGACGCCGGTTTAGAACTTTGGATAAAGGTACGTGTGCAGCGTAAAGATTTCTCTGTCTCTATAAGAGATTCTAATAACTCCTTCAATACCGTCCGTTTAGATGGACTAAAATAAACAGATGCGTGCGAAATGCCGCTGGTTTTTCGGCATCAATATATTACAAAGCCGTTTATCGACATTGTTTTTATTTATTTTTGCACGTTAGAAAAGAAATATTGTCTGTCTCTTGTTAAATAGAAACAGACTGTCTCTGAAAACACCTCATTTATGACATTTTTATTGGCAGTTCTCGTGCAATTCGAATAAGCGCGCGTTGATGCTGGTGGAATTCTCTGTTTTTCACGAATTAACAGGATATATACACGTGAACGGACAGCGCACACAATCTTGTCCTTGCTATCAGGTAAAATCCTGTTGACACGTGCCAAAAGATAGAACGACACAAGACATTAAACTCGCTATTAAATAACTGCTTAATCATTACCCGCAGAACATCAAATTTGTGAATCCTGCTGCCCGATCTGCTTCCATGTGACCGTTTTAATTGAAAGTTGTGCCGTACCTTCACTGAATGAGCAAATTGTATTTTTTAAAGGTAAGATTATTTATTTCAAGGGCAAATAAAATTGAATTTCGAACCGCTTTGATCGACATCCATACATGATATCCTCTCTACATACACTTTTTTCTAGAATGTTTTAAACAAGATGGGTGTCTTCTACCAGTAAAGTACTTTGTACTTGAAAACTAGGCATACGTCTTCGCCGAATTAAAGGTAAATTCAATGATAATTAATAGATGCCTTAGTAGGAAACCTATGACATTACAAATAACTGATGGAATTATTATTATTATCCTTATGACAGGTTGCAAGATAGCAAATACCATATTTGAGGATATCGTGCACAACTATTTCACTTTCCGAATAAAGGAAAATGTATGAAGCATACGAAAGGCGACAGTAGGTATGCTCCAATGCTAGAAACCCTAGAGTGAACTTTAGTAACCAGGAATTTATAAAAAAAAGCCTTTGTGTCCAGATTTTATTGTAATCTAGCATCATTTCTGATAAATAAGTGGATGGTTGCCGAATAGAATCCCTGTATTCAATGTTCAATTCTAAATCTGCCATTACTGGTCTAGGATAAATTGCACAAATAATATACGGAATGAAAAACCTAATGGTAAGGCCCTACTAGCGGCATGGTTTTTGTACCGTATTGAAAACAGCTTCAAATAGATGAATAGGCGTTTTTTTGAAGGGATCTAGCAATATACAATTCTATATATAGCCATGTGGACTCGAAATTCTGTTCAAATACAAAATATACTAGGAGGATAAAATTGTTTCTAAGTAAAAAACATCCTTTTTTTCAGTTTTTCTTATTTTTTTATATAAACTTAACTGTAGCATTATCTGACCGTTAACCCTTTCTTTCCTCTTTTCCATTTTTATCTATCTCTAATTTCAATAGGCAATATCTAAACCCACGAATTTGAATTTCAAATGATCGATAAATCTTTTCTTATATATATTTAAAGGTAAGTAACCTCATCTAAAAGTGTATATGAGATAGGTAGTCACAGTAGTCTAGGCTAACGATGACTTTAGAGACAGCTAAACAAAAGTTTCCAGTATAATCTAAAATAACTAGAATGAGGAAAAATAGGAAGAATTTAAACTTTAAAATTAATTAGGATATTAGCACCAGGAACCTTCTATCTTCACTTTCTTCATTCATGATTCTATTTTTTCTGTATGAGTTCTTTACCTCATATGTTGATTCTGGTTTGTACAATGCTTAATATGACTAAAAATTAGTGTAAATAGCTCCTGAGTTAGTAATTACATGTCCTTATCTAGCGGTATATCATGGTGCTGTATTAATTATATGGCAAAGTGTTATAGTAGAATTATCATAATCTACTACAATTGTATTTCATTTAAACACAAGAATGAGTGATCTAAACAGTATTTTCTCAATTTTAGAACTATGATGAAATTGTCCTGATGAAGACACATTGTATGTGTCGACACGCGTTGACAGACATCAGCTTCTTCAATCAGTTCTGGGAATTATCAATGCTCTAATCTTCCCCCGAACATTATATATTATTGTGATTGAATATTTAATTTTCTTTTAATGTATTTTAAACACAATTCTTCTGTATGATTGAACATGTTCATATCAACTTTTATAAATATAATTACATTTTTTTATGTCATCATAGCATGTTGTTGTTCTATTTACCTTCTTGTGTTTGCCTTAACTTATTGTATTGTATTTTTTGCCAGATATTTACGTTGTTTTTACCTGGGTATTTACCTTTGTCATAAACTGCTTTGCCCTAACTCAGGAAATGTATTTCATTCAGGGGGTCCTTGTTCAACGTTACTTGTTTTTCTGTCATTCAGCCATATCTTGAGCAAATATTTAGTATCCATGGCATTGTAAAATTATGTCCATTGTCATAATCTCCTCAACTGTAGATTTTGTTTGGCAGTTATTCAAAATTATATGTTCCTTAAGTAGTTGAAAAATAATGAACTGATATATATTACAACAGTTACTGAGTCTTCACTTCAGTTTATTATTCACAGTGTTTCACCCAACGATATTTGCAGTCATAGGCACACAAGAGATTCCGTGATCCACTTTGGAGTAACCCCAAGGATTTGTGCCATCTAATTATAACAATCCTGCTCAGTGACACACACACTGATGTGGTCTGCGGGCATTTCTTGTGGATTTCGAGTGTGCCCAAGAGTGCCTTGGCTTAAATCTTAGCCATTCAAGTGACATTTAAGTGTCTACATGAGTCAACCAATAAACCCACCCACCCCATTTTTAGAATATCATGGTGACCCACCTGTAGGATGGAGAAACTGGTTTGATGCATTCCAAACTTTACTGGGAGCACTTGGAGCATCCAGGTTTTGTTCAGAACGGAATAAATATTTATTATTGCACTCTTTGGGTTTCGATGGTCGTGCAATTTTTAAGAACTTACCTGAGGTGGAGGGTGTAGCTGTTGAAACAATTGACAAGTATACTGAGATTGTTAAAAAAAAAAACTAGGATTGCGCTTTAGTGTTCAGCCCAGTCTTCTAGTATTACACCACAAATTCCTCAAGAGAAGGCAACTCAGAGGTGAAAATCTTGACATATGCGTCGGCACTCAGAAGACTGGTGGCTGATTGTCATTTCGAAAATTATAACAGATCAATTGATTCATGATCAATTTGTTTGTCATTGTAGGAACAAAAGTATTCAACAGAAACTGTTGTCATTGGAGAACCTTAAATTGCAAGAAACATTGCATATTGCTAAAAGCATAGAAACTTCACAGGTTTTGGGGAAGTACCTAGAAGAAAAAACTGATATTGTTTGTGTAATTCATCAAAAAGGGAAAAATGGTGTTAACTGATTGAGTTATGTTAAAGAGGTTTCCAGGTCAAAATATTATTTAACAAACCAATGTATGGTTCAGGTCTGGAAATATATCTCATTCCAGGAGTGAGAAATAGTGACCGGCTAAGAGTGTTAATTGTAGAATTTGCTAAAAGTTTGGGTACGCTGACAAGGAGTCAGATGAAACAAACAGAAAGGCGAAATAATGTGGTAGCTAATTTGGTAGAAACAGAGATGGACAATCAGACAAACTTCAAGAGGATCTTCAAGACATGGTTCTGGTGGTTAGCAAGGACGGTGTGGCTACAGGCGACCCTTATGTTAATGTGTTGGTGAGTAACAGATCTGTGAAGCTTTTGGTGGTTTTAGGAGCCAGTATAACCATGATAACTAAAGAGTTGTTTGATGAAAAAAAAAGGCAAATAAGGTCCTGGAACTCCAAAATTGGGCCCCAGTGTCCCATGAAGTGAGATGCATTAAACTGTCAAGTTTCTTTTAGGATGTGTTGGCATTCAAGGACAGGAACATTTTTGATCAAATATATGTGGCGCTCAAAGGGTTATGCATTCTGGGGTAGTTCCACCAAGGTGTTTTCAAAATGGTACTGAAAACCTGGCACCAATGATCATGTTTCTTTATCAGGAGAAATATTGGTGGCAGAGCTCAAGATCAAATTTCCTTCTGTTTTGTATTATTATCGGGCACCATTACTGGTTTCCAACACAGAATTAAAGTTAAGGAGGGTTCAGTGCCAGTCAAACATAAGTTGTATAATGTTCATTTTTCTATTAGGGAGGATCTTGAAAACGATTTGAAGAAATTATGTGACAAGGAAATCAGGGAAACTATTGAGTTTTCCTCTGGTTATCACCATTGGTGGTGGCACACAGCTGTGAATTAGGAGTTTACATAGATTTGTGCACTCTGAACAAGGCCATTTGGGTTGAGTCACATCCTCTTCCAAAAATTGCAGATCTTTTAGATTTGGTTGCAGGGGCAAATTGGTACTCCAAGCTCAGTTTGCCTCAGCTTTCCGTCAGGTTGTTTTGGATGAGCATGGGCGGAAAATCCGTTCCGCTCGCGCATTTTGCGGATTTTCGGTAAATTTGCAATCTGCGAGATTCGCGAATTTCCCGCAAAATCCACGAGCGGAACGGATTGGGGCAAAAGTTCAAGCTGACTTTTGTAACTCTTTTAGAATGGCGCCGGCAAGCTGCCAGAGCCATTCTAAAATAGTTACAAAAGTCAGCTTAAACAGGAAGCTCTAATTGATAAAGTAAAGCAGGTGCTGCTCAAAATCAGTTACACAATCATTAATCACCCCAAACTTGGGGTGATTAATGATTGTGTAACTTAATTTGACCTTCAACTGGAGCACCTGCTTTACTTTATCTATTAGTGCTTCCTGTTGAAGCTATTTCTAGCTATTTTAGAATGGCGCTGGCAGCTTGCCGGCGCCATTCTAAGTGGGGCTGAGGGCAGAAGGGCACAGAAACGAGTGGTACAGAGGGCAGATAGGCATAAAAAACCAGAGGGTGGCAGTGATTAACCAGGCAAACCCCCCCACGAAAACACAAAGCGCCTCGCAAACACCCGCGAACACGCAAAGCGCCTAGCGAACACCCGCGAACACGCAAAAATAAAAAAATCTGCAAATTCGCGAATTTTGTGTATGGCGAATTTGCAGAATCTGCAAATTCGCGGATTGTGAATTCGCTAAATTCGCCCATACTTAGTTTTGGAATCACAGTCTAGACATTATACTGCGTTTAACATATGCCCCATATATAATTTTCAGTACTGTAGGACACCAATTGGCTGAGCCTCAGTGGCATCGGTTTGTCAGAGAATTATGTATTTGTTTTTCAAAGAGATCAAAGGTGTTGTTATTTTCCAAGACTATGTGATAATTTTTGTGTCGTGTAGTTATTCTCAACCAGGTGTTAGGAATTTTGCAACATAAGAGTGTGGTCCTAAGAATAGATAGATGTGAACTGGGTAAAAACAGTGTGAGGTATTTAAGTCATGTTGTCTCTGCTGAGGGGATTGACCTGAGACCAGGCTTAGTAAATGCCATAATTGTTGCCTTACTACCCACTGATAAAACAAGTTCAATTCTTATATGGCTTTATGTGAATTTTACACTCATTTCATTTCCTAGTATGCTTCACACATCTAGCCTCCAAACATGCTTTCAAAGAAAAATATATTCTTTAAATAGGATTCAATTTGCCAGGAGTCCTTTCACTTCATAAAGATGCAGTTGGCAAGTACCAAATTCTCAAACCTCTTGACCCAAGGTTGCTATGTTGTGTCATTGTTGATGTAAGAAGTCTTGGTTTAGGGGCAATTATCATCCAAAGGTATGGTAATGTTGAAAATAACACTGAATATGGCTCTAGAGTTTTGAGAGAGATGGAGGCTCATTTTTCCAGCATCGAGAAAGAATTGTTGGCCTGTCGGTGGGTATACAGTAGTTCTAACCATATATTTGGGGCTCTAAACTTCTGGGGAAAACACATCATAAGCCCCTTGTGTCTACTCTGAGTGGTGACAATATTTAAGAACAGATGTATAGAATTTCAAGGCTGTCAACTGAACTTTTAAAGTTCCATTTTGATATTATACACATACAAGGAGCAAAGAACCTGAGAGCAGATTTTCTGTCTAGGTCTCTTTTCTGAAACAGTTGGGGTAGATGAGGCTGAAGAACAGCTGGAGGAGAATTGTCTAATTCCTGCTTTTAATCTTGAACATATGCGTGCTATTTTAGACTCTGAGTGGAAGGCTGAAATGTTGACTGATGAATATCTGAAATTAGTCATTACATATGTGACCAGTGGGTGGTCCAATGAAAAATTTATTAGAAGTACTTGCCAATAATTTTTGGAAGGTGTGTGATGAATAATCAGTTGAAGATTGACTTTTGATCAGAGCAGAGAAATTAGACTCACCTGTTGGCCTGAAGGACACATTGTTCAAGGTTGTTCATGAGGGATATCTGGGATGCACTTTTACCAAACTGAGGTTAAGGCAAACTTTGTGATGGACCTCAATGGACAAAGAGGTTGATCATTTTGATCGAGAGTTCATTATTTGAGCCACTTCAGAGAAGAGTTTTGCAGTACAAAAAAACTGCGTCTTTCATTTGAAGCCTGGGAAAAAGTTGGTATTGATCTAGTCTGTCTTTTCAATAGGTTGCCTTGTCAGTACCATGTTGCACTGGTGGTGGTTGATCTTTATTCTAAGTGGTCAGAGGTAAGGTTTATTGCAAAGCAAAATGTCAGGACTGTCACAGAATTTTAACGGGATATTTTCTTCCCAGAACATTTTCCTCCATTTTTAGTTTCTGATAATGCCGTAAAATGTATGAATGAGGAGGTAGACAGGTTTCTAAAGTCAGGGGATGTTATGCTTTTGTAAACATTGCTTGATCATCTTAAAACCAATGGGCAGGTTGAGCAAGTGAACCGGGTGTTGGTTAAGTGTATTCAGTGGGCTCTTACCAATCAGATTATAGTTATTAATGCGGTACAGTCAATGTTAAGGTTCTACTGTGCAAGTCCGTATTCATCTACTCAGGAGTCTCCTTTTAAGTTTCCTATAGAAAGGAAGTCTGCCACCAGGGTTTATACAAGTTGGAAGAGCAAGTGGGTGAAATTAGGAGCAGAACTGGAAAATCTTGACTTCGAGGTGAAGGCTAATGTTGAGGAGGTTAAATCTAAGCAGAAGGAGGTTTTTACAATCACAACTATTTGTGAGGTCAGGTTTCATGTAGGTGAAATTGAACACATCAAGAAGGGTGTTTATGCTAAGAAGGGAGGTGGGAAATGCAGCGTCCCTATGGTTGTGGACAAGGTTTGTGGTAGTGCAGTCAGAGTTAATGGTTCCAACTAGTGGAATTTTCGAAGATGATGAGATGCAAGGGTGTCTGTGGGGCAGGGGAACTGAAGGTTGTTTATGGGAACAGAGCTAGTAGAGTTAGATGTGAAAAATGTCAGAGGAGTGTGTGTCTAATTGACAACAAAGCCCCAGAGTTGAAGTTCACAGGAGCAGTGGATTCAGACAAGTACCATTCTATTTTAGGAAGTAGCAGGTGGTTCGCGATTTTTTCTATATTATGCTGTATTTTGATATTATTTATGGACTTTATTTAGGACTTGGAGGTAACAGCTTTCCTCCTGATGCATATGGTTATTTATACTATTATTTATGCTCTTCATTTTATAAGTTATTTTGTATTGTGTCCTCTTGTTGTGTTTGTTTTATGTTTTGTTTTTTATGTTTGAAAGTTTCAATTGTCATGTTCCCCTCAGGGGAGAAGTAATGTAGTGTTCTGCTAATAGAGTGGTTGGGGTATGAACAAAACATCAATAGGTAATCATCAGAACGTTCCCAGAGTTCTTTTTTATAAGTGTAATGTGGGGAAAGCTTTTTGACAGTTGGACGTTGGCTGCACATAGCTGCATGACGCTTGTCTGGTGTGGCAGTTCAATGGAATAAACTCACTGTGTGTTCCTCTGCAACCACTGAATTCTTGTTATCACTTAGTTGGAGCCACTACATAATCACTATATATAATATCCCAATCCAAAAGAAGGAACAAGTTAAAGGATCTTACAGAAATGAGAAAGCAAGAAAAACTGACACTGACATAGAAGACCTGACTCAGGGTCCCCAGACTCAGCTTCCAAACCAATAATTCATTTGAGGGGTGTCACATTCCAAAATACCTGCTGAAGCTACGTCCCTGCTTGTCCCATGTGGGCCTGGTAGTTCTCACTGGGAAGTCATGAATGCGGTCAGATTCAATACAGCAGTCTGGAGTCCTTGCCCTAGGATCACTTATTTTAAAAGTATTTTCTCTGCACACACTCATCTTTGCCCATGCTACAAGAAGCCTTGATGGTAGCGTTGTCAAATCAGGGCATGTGGTCAGGGATCCATGTTTGTAGTCCTCACCTTTTACAAATCATTACCTCAAGTGACTGGCAGCTCCATGTACTAAGTCCTGAGTCACAAATGGAGGAGGGCAGAAAAGTCTATTAAGAGGATGAGCCAGAGCTGAACCATGGGGGTGGCTTGGCTCTAAGAGTTTGTGCATGACCTGAGTCATGAGAGCGTTTGGTGTTTATATTGTGAAACAAACATAATGCACAAATATGATGCAAATTTTCCAAAATGAAAAAAGAAAGAGTATTTCCTTAACATATGGAAGAGTTTCAGCTTAGTAATGTAGATTATATCACTCCATAGACAGGCATTCACTAAAAGGGACAGTTTTGAGAAACATTCATGGCTCGCCCCACAATGACAATGCCATTAGTGAACTAAGAGGAAAGTCAGTAATCAGTGTCCTAGATTAATATTGCAATCTATTAAAACAAATATAAGAGTTGTTTTTAAAACACATGTCCTGAACTCATATATTTAAAAGTCCACACATATGTGATAATAAAGCAAAAGGAGGCTCTCTGAAATAAAATATGTGACTAGGATCCCACAAATTGGACAAGCAGGGAAGCTGATATTGATTCCAGGTTATCCGGTTTCACTTTGTGAAATTCAGACAGTAGATATCTCTGTCCCTATCTCTCTCTTGGCTGCATCAAAGGTTACTGTTTTGTCTTTCATCTTTGATTCATGATGAGAAAAACAACACAGAGATAGCAGACCCACCTCAATGCCCCTAAGCCCAACTCCCAAGCCAAGAATGCATTTATTTTGTGGGTGTACCACTCCAAACATCCCCCTGAAGCTATGCCACTGCCCACTGTAAAATACTTGAGGCTGCATCACCTAGTCTCCAACCAGAGTCTATCTCTAGTTCATATCACTAGTAAATAATACGTAGCACATCTACATGAAAAAATGAATGTATACATTTTAAATATATCTGTTGAGAGTCTAATATTTGTAAATTGCAATGGCTGCCATCTAGTATCTTTAATTCTAAAAGTCAGTCGCAGACTGCAATGAGTTATGTGCACCTGCAGCTTACTGTATGTTTAATTCCTTTGTCTACCTTGACAGTACATTCTATTTTTAAGTAAAACACAACTGTGTTGGATAGCAAACAAATGATCACAAAATCACACTCAGCCTTCACCCTGGGAACTAGCTGTAAATTAATCACTACTTTATTCATCTTGAAAAAGGTTTATTGACCTTTGTATTTTTAGACTCTAGTAAAAGGCCAACAAATACCTCTTCATAAAGTTATGCAATGAAATGAGATTGGAAAATGTGACTTTAAAGTGATTGACAATCAAAGGTCTAAACTACAACTTGCAGTAGCTTTATTTAATAGACAATACGTTAAAATTCATTGGATGGCCTGCTGGCAACCGCTTTTTCATTCAACTAATAGTTGTATAGTATTTGTTTGCCCTATCTATAACACTTTCAAGAAAGACAGCAATGCAAATAAAATGCACACTGTACTTTAAACAAACTCAATTTCTTTATACAGAACTGCAATCATTTGCGATATTGCAGATTTGTGAAATATATTTCATTTTAATACTATGTCAGATCTAGCAACCTTTATAACAATCAATGTTCCCAAATGTGAAGATAAGTTGGGAAGCACTTACAGGTTTAAAGCAGCACAAGGCTTTTCTCATCCTTTAATGACAAGTCAGTTGTTGAGCACCATAAATGAATTATTGTCCAGTGTGGTGATAATCATTTAGAATTTACAAATAGAGTGTCTGAGAAAAGGCCTCTTTTTGCATGGTAACCACCATTTTTGTGGACTGATGTTACTGTTTTTTTTACTTTGTTCACTCTGTCACTGCTAACCAGGCCCCTGTGCATGTGCTATGTCCTCTAAGATATGTCAAAATTGACTTACTCCTAATTGGCCTATTTAACTTTCATAGTATATGGTGCCTCAAAATACATGCATGGCATGGGAGTTTAAATGTCACCAATAGACTACAGCACTACTGTGCCATCCACTAGAGTGAGAAGACAAACATGACTTCAGGACTACCAATGTAACCTGGATGCTTCAGATTTAAAACCGCAGCCCGACCTGTCAAAATTACTTTTTTGACAAGAGAAAACCTTTCTTTTAAATATTAATTACTCATCCCTGTGTAAGCCTTGCACCCTACAAGGCAGGGTGCATGGTATTTTAAAGTAGGACCTTAACCTTGACTAGCAATAAAAACAATTTCACTGAAGTAAGGTTGATTGACACATCGAGAAATACTGAGTGGTATATTAAATATTAATTTTACTATCTCAGGCTAGAAACCAATTAGATAAATAATTATAAACAACTGTTTTAATATGCATTAAAAGCTGAACTTAATGGTGTAGTCATATTTGTAATAAATATTAAGGAAAAGGGACTTTTAGAAAGCTACATTTTCCCTGTAAAAGTTATGTTGTTATGTTAAATAGGCTTATAGAGTGAACGTGTACCCGGGGGTGTCTTGGCACCAGCTGGAAACCTAACCTCATATTGGCTCAAGAATCTAATGGCCATGCTATGAGAGGTTAGAGTCAAGGGGAGTTAAATAACCAGGGTTTTAAGGCTTTCCTAAAAGCCAAGAGATCATTTATGTGTTTTAGATGAGGTGACAGATTGTTCCAGGAAAACAATTGTCTATTCATAAAGCTTCTGCTTCCCTAAGAGAGAAGTCTTACTTTAGGAACAATTATGCTGTTTGCTGCAGATGACCTCAAGGTTCTCAATAGCCTATGCAAGGTAAATTTCTCCTGAAGGCTAATTTACATTGACCTTTCAACTGTCACCCTGCTGGTGAATTGACCTGATGAGGTATGAAAACTGCTCCTAGAGTAGAGGCAATGTCTTAGATGTGGGGAGGTATTGTTGTTCCTCTGGTGGGAATACCAATAGGGTTCCACCCAGGAACTTAATTTTCTTTAAAGAGGCCTCCACTGTCACACGTAGATGTCAGATGACACCTGTATAGGCTCCTTACTTTGTCTTCCCTGTCAGACAGGCATCAAAACCAGTGGGGGGCACACTGCCTCCAGAACTGGTTTGGAGCAACCAAAGAGGAAGGGCTGCTCATTATCCTTACCACACATCTGGGTAGGCACAAAGGTTCTGAATCAAGGGAGAAGAGTTTCCATCTTGGATTGAGTGAGTAAGGGACATTCTGGGATTGTTTGCAGTAGGGCACATAGGAACTGCAGCAATAAAACAGGGATACTTCTTGAAATGTTTACCCTAGAGGATAGGGAAGGTCTAGGAGTCCCAACTACCCACAAACTGGTGTCAAGAAAAATAGATCCCCATACAAGACACCTTCTTCAGAATACTTTGTACCTGATGGAAAACCTAAAAAGAGACTCCATCTGCTGTTTGAGGGCTGTGGGTGACCTGAATGGATGGTGCTGGTCTAACTTGTACCCAGGACAAAGAAGTGGGTCCAAGGTCAGTTGTCTGACCTACTGTGCACAAGCTGCAAGAAGCCTTTTCCTGAGGAGCCAACCTTAGCAGTACCAACTGGACCTGACCTGGACCCTGCAGTTGTTCTCTGCTGGAGTGAGTTTTGACTCCCCAGGTGCTGTTCCTGAGGTCCCACATTTCCGGGACCCTTGGCAGTGTCTAACTAGACTTCTACCAACCCTGAGGAAATGTTTGGACTTCAGTGCCTGCAGTGGACCGGGACAAGCCTGCTAAGCCAATCCACCCAAAGGGCAACCTCGCGAGGCCAAAGACACAGGTTTCCCCTACTCAATGCTTGTCCAGAGCAGGAAATCCATTTCAAAGGGAGCTCAGTGAGAAGGTGTCCAGCCTTGTGGAGCCCTTGTCAGACAGAATGTACAAGACTTGCCCTGTTGGAGGATTTCAAGCTCTTAAAAGGAGACTAAGCACCTGATTAAGAATTTAGGGGGACAGGATACCTTGTCACAAAAGTGACAGATATTCCATCTTTCATGTTACAAGTGTATTATATCCTATGGAACTTGTAATATGGTGGATGGGATAGGCTTGTAGGGGTGTTTGGGGTGTGACACCGCTCAAATTAATTATTGATTTGGTAGCTTGTACAATGCCTATCTGATGCTGTGGTGCTATCCTTGGATACAACCTTCTGCCTGAAGCATTTTGGCTTCAGGGAAAAAGACTAATACCCAAGCTAAAACTTCCAACCAGGTTTGTGTATCCAACCCGTGCTCCATCATGTTCAGCCTCAAATCAAGCCTAGGTCCAGGCCTACCATGACCATTCTTGGTGCCATTTTTACTTAATTGTTTAGAAATTCATATCTCCAGTTGCCCTTATTGCTTTTTTATTCTTTTAGTGCCATTAAATCCTACTCAATATTTATAAACTTGAGTGGGATTTTGATTATTTTGTGTTTTTGACTTTTTAACAGTTTGGCATTACTAAATGCTTTACATATTTTCTCTAAGTTGAGCCTGTCTGCTCTGGGCCATAGCTACCAAGTGCAAAGCTACTTAAACCTTTTACTGGACCTAACCTTCATTGTGCATTTATTACTTTTAGTGGACCACAATCCACCAACTAATCACTTTCTCACAAGGTGTATTTAACCTATCAGATAAACAGTTAATTTGAGATGCTGATATAACCATATCCTAAAACTTACTTTGTGTTTTCTCACATAATCTAAAGTCAGGAATGGACTTTTTAAAACACTTTCCAAAATGGAAAAGCTAGCATATATGTCAATAAACCAATTTGTGATTAGCTCCTTAATTATGGAATACCATAGATCTTCAACAACAATTACAATTTGGCATGGTAGACAGTTTAGATGAGATGCACTTAGATCCAAAGAAACATTGTCAGTACAAAACACCTGTACAGATCATTGAGCATGTAATGTTATTCAATACAACTCATTAAACATCCAAAGGCCCTGTACAAGAGCACTCTAGTAATGAATTGATTAACTTAGTACGTACTTTATAATTTTTTTAAAGATTTGAATAATTCCTATATCCTCCATCAGCCATTTTATCAAAAACCTTTTATAGCACAGAAAAATGGGCAAATGTCAAAATTTAGAATGGGAATTGGCAAATTCAGGTGACTACTGGCAGATCCTGTAGCAAGAATGCCTACTTTTTTCTTTTTCTGAGGGTACAAAATACCTCTTTGAGCCATTCCCACATCAGAGATAAGTGGCAACTCTATAGGACCACTGCTTACTCCTAAAAAAAGTTAGTGAAACGCTTATGATTTTTTAATGTACATTAATTTTCTTTGAGTAAAACAGGGTGCATTTAAAAAGAAATGAATGGTCTATTGAAATGCAATAACAGATGTGATAGTCTGCTTACCCCAGCAGGCCATCATTCTGTTGGCTGTGAATCATAGTCGGTCACAATTTGCAACCTATCTAATCAACACTCCTGAGCTAGGTTGAATTGCAACCCACTACAAATCTGCATTTTGCAAACCGACCTAATAGTTCATTCGTTGGTCAGCAAAATACCAATGTATTTGTTAAAAGTCAGTGCGCAATTTGAGACTGCCTTTGCCAAATGCATTCTTAGTACATAAGGCCCTAGTTTCCCTGGTGTAGCAAAAGAGTTTCTGAGGTTCAAGCATTAAATTTGCTTAGTCGTGTCTTTACTCCACTGAGTAGTGCTCATAATTGCCTAATTGTAAATGCCATGTGCAACTTTTCATGATAACATGTGTGTGGTTTGGTACTAACAGGAATTTGAGAATGTGTTAAACGCATTGAGACCCAGAGGTTTAAAACAATTATCTCTTCCTGGAAGCTCTTCAGAAATGTGTCATCCCCCAGCAGACAGGTGAGTAAGCTAGGTCATGCAGGAGGCTGACATAGACCTATTTAGTTAAGGTTTGGAGCTCACTCTACCAGGGGGTACAATGGCCTCCAATGTGTTTGCTCTGGGTGGTCTGAAGTGCACTTTGGAAGCAGATGATTGGTTGCTGGATTCGGGTTTTAAAAAGTTAAAAAATGTTTACTACAAACCAGTGTTAATGGTAGGAAATTGTTAAACAAACATAATTCTCAATTTGATCCGGCCATAGAATGTGAAAATTCCTATTTTGAAGAAAATTACAATTTTGTTAAGGCACTGTAGCAAAGATTATCCCACTTGAAATCACATCTGAGAAGAATTTTTTTCCTCCCTAAATGGGAAATGATTTTATGAAAGTTAGATGTTTGAGCA
This sequence comes from Lissotriton vulgaris, assembly GCF_964263255.1. Classification (NCBI taxonomy): domain Eukaryota; kingdom Metazoa; phylum Chordata; class Amphibia; order Caudata; family Salamandridae; genus Lissotriton; species Lissotriton vulgaris. The sequence goes on from NC_141694.1 coordinate 1,464,872,368, forward strand.
TTAGTAGAGCCTCATTGTTGTAAATATTTATTGTAACATACCTGGGGCTGTATTATGTATCCCAGGTGCACAACACGCATGTGTGCCTGCTTTCAGCAACCTGGGGCACTTAGCTATTACAGAAAGGGCTGCAGGCGCTTGTGCATTTCCTTTCTGTAATATACGAAGTGCTGGCACACGTGCAGTGCTCTACCTCAAAGGGTGCTCCATCATGTATATGGGGCTGTGACTCCATGCAAATGAGGGAAACTCTTTGCCTCTGTGCCCGTGCTGTATTATGGATGTGCACAGTCAGTGCACCCACTGAGGCGGCACCTCCAGAGTGGATAGGAGAGGTCCTATGGATCTTCCCAGGCATCCCTTTGCAGGTGAGTGCAGTTACTAACTGCACCTACCTGCAGGGAGATCTCTGTCCACCTTAAAAGTGCAGGCTGGCTACTTCTATCAAGTCTGTCGTTCACTAATGCACGGTTCCCAGAGCAGCACAAGTTCTCGACTAACCTGAGGTTTATTCATTATCAGTACTAGAGTACACTGTAGCAGTCTGCACCCAGCATACCTACAATTGCACCATGTTGCAAACATGGACTGTGTGTCCATACATTAGCACAGCTCTGATTGTTGGTAAAGTGCAATTTACCAAGGAGCCTCCCCAGGTTGGTCTAAGGTCCTTAATATGTTTTATATTTTGGGTTTGCATTTTCAAAGGAGAAACACATGTATTGGAACTTGGAGGATGCAGCACTAGCAAAGGAATATCATCTACACTCGCCACAAAGAAAAACAAAAAAAAAAAAGGAGGTGTGTAAGATAATTTTGTTGGAACTTTATTGTAATTGGTTTATTTTGTCTATGTGTCTTAGGTAGTAAAGGAAGTGCATAAACATAAGCCTTGCCTCCATATCATTAACAGCATTGAAATTTTCCTTTACATTAGCTAGATCATTTTATCGATCCTGTCTAAATTGTGAATCGTATATTAATGTTATGCTAAGTTATGTTTAGGTAATTTCTAGGGTGCACGACCGCTGAAGCTTCTTGGTGCTGGGCAGAGTTAAAGCAATATAACACCAAGTGCTTATCGTGAGCGGTTATAAGTAATTCTGAATTAAAGTGTATTAGATCTCTCGTAAACAGAAGTTTGGGATCTCGAACATAAGTGAAGGGAGTTATATTATTTAGAAGTAGCGTAGAAAGTTTAGTGCTTGTAGGGCTATTTATATTTACTTTTTTTCTAAAAAAAGATGGGGCCTGTCTATGAATGATAGACAACGTATTGTATTGAATTCTCTAAGTTACTGGAAGCCAGTGGAGCTGATAGAGAGTGGAGGCATTATAGTCTTTCATGTAAAGTTTGGTGATAAGACATGCTGTTGCATTTTGAATCAGTTGCAAACATCTTGAGTGATGTGAACACTTATTTGTGTAGTTCAGGAGGAAAGAAATAGAGAACATATTTTAGAAGTTTCAAATACCTGAAAAATGTGGAAGTAACTTTAGTGATCTGGGTATATGTGATAACTGCGAATCTAATATGAATTTCACATGTCTTCCTGATTTTACAGGAGAAGGTAGTGTACCCATAAAATTGGGCCAGAGATTAATTCAATTTTTCAATAGTGTGCTTGGTAACTAAAACCCCTGCCTTTGCTACTCCGCCTTCTTTCCTAAGGCTACAATTGTTCTTAAGCATACAGTAAATGGGAGCCACCAATCATATAGGGTAGAGTCACTGGAACCATCTAATAACATTTCTGTGAGGCAGCAGATATCTCTATTAAAAATTGATGTAGATTTGCGATCTGAATCCTAAGTTTTACTGCAGATCTAGCGTTACAAAGTAAAAATGTGACTTTGTCTTTGCTCTGACTAGAAGTAAGGCATAGTACATCGTTGCTAGGACCAGCAACATGGCTGGCAGCTGGGGGTGCACATACTCGGACAGGTACAGACGGGTGTGCCTTCGGCTTGCTTGCAGCGCGCCATCAGCACGCTCACTGCGCTGTCACGCGACGCACTCTTAAGAGGCCACTGATGGGCAATTCATCTAACTAGAACGCTAACCTCGTATAGCTCCTTACCTCCTTAATAAGGATGAGCAATGATAGACAGCATCTAGGAAAAGCAATCTGACCAGCTACAGTAAAGAGGTAAATTCTAACACCAAAAACGTAATTGGATCATAAACTATGATATTTACAATTATATCAACCATCGGATAACAACGCTTCCTTCTCGAAACCAGCTTGGCTCACAAAGTGGAAAAAGAAAAGTGCAAATGTTATCAACTGTGAAAGTGGGAATTGTGACAAATTTAGAGGATTGAAAAGCGATTAAAAATGTAAAGATTGAGACAGACGTCAGCAACCGATCTTCAGTTATTATCTTGGTAACAATTATAGCTTTATACCTTGCGGGAAACAAAAACACAATGTTTCTTTTTTCACATAAACTTTTCAGCTCTGGAAATATTTGCCAAACTGAAAAAGTGTGTTTGCCATGTTGGCTGTGGATCTATTTTACAGCGTCCTGTAAATGTGTGCCCATTTTCACTTTAAGCTTTCTGTGCTTAAAAGCGTATATTTTGGCTTCTCTTTTTCGTTAGCTTCGCAGAGTAAATAGTCACGAAACTGCTCAGTAAACATTCCCGGTGCAAGTTAAAACCTGCCTCGTGGTAAGCCTCACCTATGGACCCACCCACTGGGAATTTTCCGTCCAGCACAGGAAGAGAGTTCACAAGTGCGAGCATGAGATTAACTGCTTTCCTCATCATTTACATTTGTGTTGCTTTTGGCAGGTGGCTGCATCAGGATTTCAGCCTTCTGCCCCTCGGGTGCTCAGCTGCTTGCTCACTCTCTTTGAGGTTTCTTCCACAGGAGCTTGAACTCTCTCGGCTCCAGATCTTTGCAGATCTACACACACTCTCTACTGCTTGCTTTTCCCACCGGAGGCTCGGGAACCTTCTATCTGCACGCCGTTTTGTGTGATTTACGTCTCTAATTGCATCCCAGTGGCAAAATCCTCTCTGCTAACAAAGTGCATCCTAATCACCCTTTCATCATACAAATTATATCCTTAATTCACCCACACAATTTAACAGCTTTTATTTTAAGAAAACTCCTTTTAGCAGTTTTCTTATTGTAACCAGTAGGGGTGCTATGACAAGGATCAATTCGCTGGCAAACACACTCATTTGTCAAACAGGCATTAAAATGATTGTTCCCTTTTTGACTGTTACCCTGCTGTTTTCAGTAATATTCCATAACTAAATTATTTACTCATTTGGAATTTCAGCTGCGCATATTTTAATTGATATGCTCTCGCAGGGCTCTTGTTGTTAATGACAACAATTAACCCGAAATGATTGCTTTGTAGCTCTGCTCAAAGTTCATGAAACGTATATACTAAATACTGGAACATTTTGACAAGCATTTTAGTGCAAGTTTGGTGCTGGTTGATTAAGAAGATTAATAGCTTATTATTAAATGAAGCTATAAAGTATATTAAAAGCTGGCATGAAAGGAGGAGTGCCTAAGGAGCAAATTGTCTCACAATAATATTTTATAGCCTGGGACACTTTTTTTTTTTTTTTACTTTTTGAGTTTGTCCAAGTTGATTGCTTTAGCCTGAGACGGGTGCATTATTGGCGCGTACTTAGGTCTTATTCCTGACCTTCAGCCAGTTCTGGCTTTTCACTCAAGAGCACTTCCCATGCTCTAATGTTTGAGCACATATTTAAAATGTTAAAAATGAAACCACAAGTACAAGATTTCAACCATGTGTAGTGTAAAATGTTGGGCGCTAAAAAGATGGCACACATCACCTGAGGCTGCATTGCGGATTTGTGGATTGGCTTTTGTCTTCCTCGAAGGAATTTCAGAGTGGCTTTTGGTTGATGTGATCAGTAACTGCAGTGTTGAACGTTCTTGGCACTCTGTCCATGTGAACCTGCTTCTCATTTTATTCTGGCAGGCGCTGCTTGTTAACTTGTGCCAACCAGTGTCACAAGTCTTCTGCTCATGGGGTCGTGGCTTGGAGCTGAGGAAGATTAATCTCCTGCCAACATCCCTCACATCTTGCTCTGAACCCAGGGAGTCATCTATATGGTGGGGGGCCCCATAAACATGAGCGGCAAGGAGGTCGTGGTGGAGCCTGTTTGACCAGCCCACGAGGATGAGCAATAAGGCAGCGGCTCCCGGGCCGTGTGGACTTGTGAGCTTTGGCATAGCAGTGGTGCACAGTGGAGCATCAGAACTGCGGTAAGGTGGGTGCTGAAATGGGCAAACAGAACCTCGAAAGCTGATGCTCCCATTCGGTTTTGCCGGTGTGGACCACGGGGACAGTTAATACCGTGGTGCTCGAGCGGCTCCCCTAGTCTTTCCCTTCCGCCTCCCCCGCCTCCTTCAGTGATTGGAGGACAATGGCAGACATAGTGCTGCACTAACTTCCTGCTGGGTCCGGGGAGTGCAGAAGGGAAATGATGGGCCCATGCACTGTCAGCTGGTGGTATGGTTGGTGCAGCATGTGCGGCGAAGGAGGCCGGGCTGAGACCTCATCTCGATGGGAGGCCAGAGAGCCCTTGCGACTGCCTGCTGCCGGGTGTGACTGCCCCTGCAACATGAAGATAACTGTTTATGGTGGTCTGATGCACTGAGTCTGGACACCCTGGAAAGAGAGGGCCTATTGACAAAAACATGTGTGCTATACCCCTGGGGTTGTGAACGTGAGAGACAGTGACTGGGCCTGGTTCACTGGCCTTGTGGGTACGCAATTTATTAAAATGAACAAATTAGCTTTGGCAATGTCGGCCTGATGAAGTTGGGGTGTGGGGGGGTATTGATGATCCGCTGGAGAAGGGTGGTACGCTAAGCTGTGAACCCTCTTTGCAAGAGATAATGACTGCCAAAAGGGACCTGAAAGGAATGATCAAGTCTAAATTAGACACTGTCACAATTGATGTTGCACTCCTAAGGGCAAACTGCCAGAAAATGAGTTAAAAGATGTCAGTGGCAGAGAACAACATTACCTCCTTACAGGTTGCCACTAAGTCCCAAGAGGAGAGGGTACAATGACTGGTGAATGAGCTTGTGCTCATGGTGGAAAACCTGAGGACCAAGAGGGGAGGGCCAGACAGCGCAATATTCAGGTTGTGGGTGTCCCTGAGAAGGCAGAGGAGCCCAGTGTGGAGCTCTTCTTGGAAGACTTAATCACCAAACAGCTCAAACCGAAGAGGCTCTCCCACTTTTTTATTATAGAGCAGGCACAAAGGGAGCCAGTCTCCACCCCGAGGCCTGGGGCACCACCGAGAACCATCATCGCAAGGGTGTTAAACCATAGAAGAAAAACACACAAAAAAAGTCCCTATATCTGATGGCCCTGTGGTAATAACCATTCCAGGTTTTGAAGTTGTGAACAAACCCAGGCTGTTTTATTTTGACTGGAAGCTTCTCCTGGACGAGAAGTTTATCACACATATGAAGGCCTGGATCGCTGAATTTTTTCGCATCAATCGGGGTAGTACCGACCCAGAGTTTGTATGGGACGCATTTAAGGCTGCTTTTAGGGGAGAAACAGTTACGGATTGTACAATCAAAAGCAGCAGGCGTTAAAACTGCAGGAGTTATATTAGGGCCTGGCAAGAACTGAAGAGCCTCTAGCGCAGGGAATTCATGCCGGTATAGATATTGCGGCAATAGTAGCAGAAGTGGCAATTACCAAGGCAAAAATAAATTTCCTATGGAGGCTGCTAAAAAGTATGTAGTTAGGCAGCATCTTAATTACAAATATGGGGAAGCTAGTGGTAAGTGTCTAAGGATGAAGGCAGCAAAGGAGATAATTAACTATATCCTGGACGGCAGTGGCCGGCGGGTTGAGACTGAGAATGGTAAATTGGAAGTCTTCAGAAGTTTTTATGAGACATTATACACGGACGATCATCATGATCTTCAAAAAGTTAGGGAATTTGTATCTCAACAGTGTGAGCGAGATATGGGGAAGGCGGATGTAATGAGATTAGATGCCCCGATTACAATACTGGAACTTGAACAGGCTATAAATGAACTTGCAGTGGGTAAGGCTGTGGGCCCTGATAAAGTACCACTGGAAGTATATAAAACTTTTTTTGAGTCTATAAAAGATGATATGTTATTAACAGTCAGAAGAGCCCAAGGTGTATTGTCCCTGAAATCATTGGCCGAAGCCAGTATTGTCGTGTTTCGGAAAAAAGATAAACCGGCGGAGTTTCCAGAATTGTATCGACCGATATCTTTATTAAATAGGAAGGGCAACATTTATTCCAAAATTCTGGCTACTCGGCTAGCCACGGTCATATTGCCTCTTGTATCTATAAGACAACATGGATTTATTCCCAAGCGGGGCACAACAATTGTTAGCAGAGTTATTGCATTATTAGACCATGCCAATAGCACTGGCGACCCATTGAGTCTTATTTTGTTAGATGCCGAGATGGCTATTGACCGAAGTAATGCGGCATTGGGGCTTCGGGCAGCAATACATAGGTGCAATACAAAAGCTATACTCCCAACCTTTTGCTAAGATATGTATCTTGGGCCTTGAGTCAAAAGCAGTAGTAATTCAGCGTGGTACTAGACAGGGCTGTCCCTGTTCCCCATTATTATTTTCATTATATATTGATCCTTTTTTGAAAATGCTTGAGTCTAGTTCACAGATACAATCCATAATTATTCAACAGCAACAATACCGCCTCCTGGCCTATGTAGATGACGTGGCTGTGGTCTCTTCTAAACCTGCAGCCGCAATACTGGCGGTAGAACAGCTTGCAGTAGAATATGGGTCAGTTTCAGGGTATAAATTAAATACGCCCAAAACGCAGATTTTATGCCATAATGTGAAGAACTTATGTGATCCAAGGTTATTACCGGAAGTAACATATTTAGGATTACTAATAAGGACCTCGGCATCAGCGCTTATTGATCCTAACTGGGGGAAGCTTCTGCAAGGGGCACGCAGACAACTTGATCAGTGTGAATGCTTACATCTGTCATTAGTTGGCAGGTGCAACATGTTGAAAATGAGGATTTTGCCCAAAAATTTGTATTTCTTTAGATGTGTTCCACTAGAAGTCCCACGCACCTATTTGGCGCAACTACAGTCTATATGTATGAATTTTATATGGGCACGCGGGAAAGCCCGCAAAGCACTTGGTTACATGGTACTACCTAGAGGGGTTGGGGGGTGGTCAGTACCAGATTTCACACTGTACTATTATGCATGCATGCTCCAACATATGAATATACTCCTTACAGGAGTGGGACCAATGGAGACCGCTGAATCTCCCTCCATATATCAGATGCTGCTGGGGTCAGATGCTAAAAACTGTTTGTTTATACGCCTAGATGAAAGCTATTACAAGCGCACAAGATTTAAGATACTAGTAGCAGCTTGGAAAGTATGGAAAGCTACTAAGAAAATGTATGTTTTTGAGAAAGTCTCCTGGTACACCCCATTAACAGCTACTGTATGCTTCCCGAGCATATTCTGGGGTGAGATAGTTCAGAACTGGCGGAGTAAGGGTATAAAAATAGTTGGGGATCTGTACACGAGAGCAGGTTTGAAATCATTTGATCAGATTAGGGATTAATATCAAATTCCCCGGACAGATTTTTTTAAATACCTACAAATCAGAAATCATTTGCTCTCTGCCCGGTGGAATATTCGGAGCAATCCCCTTATAGAAGCCATTCGGAAGGCAGTAAGAATTGAGGTGCTGTACATTTGTATCCTAGAAGCAAGACCCAATGATTTGGAAGAACATAACCGCAAGTGGGAGAGTAGATTAGGATGCTCTGGTATCTTCTTGGAGACCTCTATCGACTTAGCCAGTTGATTATTTATGGCCGCCAGCCTGTCCGCCCAACATTACAAAACTATTTTTTATCTAGATTTGACACCACATAAGATTGCTAAATGGGGTGGCGGAGAGGAGGGTAAATATTTTCGATGTGATAGCCTTGACGCAGATGTTCTGCATATTTTTTTCACTTGTCCACAATCAAAAGAACTATTGGAGCATGTTGATAAATTTTTAACGGCCATTATAGGGTCGCCTATAGATCTGTCCCCTATGCAGATTCTCTTGGGTGTAGAGATGGGTTTAAATAAAGATAAAGTACCCAGTAATGCCATATATTTGATCTTCCTAGCTACAGCAGTGTTAAGGCTATGCATAGCTTCAAGTTGGCTGCAAAAGGACCCCCCAGCCTTCGATGCATGGAGGGCTAGGTTTTTGGCAAAATTTAATACGGAGTACAGTCTGTATGTTCTAAAAGGTAGGCGCAAGCGGAAGCTAGGCCTACAAATCTGGGGCCCAGTGTTATCTTATTTGGATGTGGAATTGTAATACTTTTTTTGTTGTTTTTTTCTTTTTTCTCTTTTGTTGCATATATTGAAGCTTTATCCATAAATACTGGGCTATATCAGCTGCAGCCGACATAACATGGAAATGTATGTATTAGATGGACTTGGCTACATTTTGTTCATAGACAATGCCGCATGTAAACCATGTAATTGTATTATGTTCTAAGTTTCCTTCTGTAAGCTGTATACTCATTCACCGCTAAGAAAATAATAAAAGAATTAAAAAAATGTTAACAGATCTTGTTTCAAGTTCTTTAACTACATAAGCTGTGCCCTTTCCCAAAGACTATAACATTTTTACTAGTATACCACAGTAGCAACAATGAATTCCTCACAAAATACTTCTATTTGGATCACAAATTATATTTTGAACAATGAATTAAAAATTAGGAATAAAAACAGAAATGCATTACATAGTCAATCCAAAGGCAATAATGGTATGCCTCCCAATACAGGTTACAATCTTATTATGATACACATAAAGTAAAAAAAGTTGACGCAGCGTTTCGGTGTTGATTCAATACTATCACCTTCTTCAGGACAAAAAAATGTTCATAAGATCTTTATATTAGGTGGATTATGTTTGAATAATTGCATAATCAGTAGAATTTGATGTTCTTTCCACAGGTAGCGGTTTCCTTGATAAGGCCTCTCTTATTAGATTAGTTCTGTTTCTATCTCCGTCAGAGCCACCGTCTTGTTCTGGTGTGGGGATTTGATAAAAACTTTCTTTTGTATAAAAATTCTATTATGTATGGAAATGCATTTTTTAATTTTCAGGATGCTTATAAATTTACATATGATATACTAGAACTTTTGGCAGCAGGCTGAACCAAACGATTCAATGAAAGTAGTTCAACAATAAAATCTGTGCGTTGAAAAGCGGCCTCCCTGCTCTGACGGTTCTCTGGAAACACGCAAATTTATAAGCGTGCTGAAAATTAAATACACTTGGCACGAGTGAGGTATTTTGTCCTCTTAGATATTTAGATATAGGGACTTTATTGTGTGAAAGAGAGAGAGAGAGAGTTTCTTTATTTGTATAGTTAGTAAAAACCATTACAAAAAATAAAATGCCGTAATATTAAGAACAAGGAGTAATAAGACTAAACTGGAGGTACATACAGAATTAGAAGTTAAAATCAAGTAAAAAAAGATGACGTTTGAAATTCAGGAGACAGTTACAGAGGGAATGGTTACACAAGTATTATATGTTCAGGGTATGGATTGGATCTTTACCAAAGTTCCTCTCTTTTCCTCAAAGATGGTGATGAATTTAACTGCTCTGCAGATCAACTGTGGGTCCCTGGAACACAGGACTTGTATGATCGCGGAACGACAAGTGTGAATACCATATTGTACAAACTTCGCTTTTAGCCTGTTCCTGCGTTCCTGGTCCAGTGCGGGACAAAGGCAGATCAAGTGAATGAAATCTTGTTTTGCTGCGCCACATAGGTCGCACTCCTTGATCACTGGGGTTCTCCAATTGGGTTGATCGGCATTGGTCGGCAGGTTCCCCATCCTTAGGCAAAGGTATTTATGTTTGATATGTGATGAGAATGCGAGTTCCAGGTAGGCTGCTGGCATGGACTTTTTATATGATTGTATGGTCATCCAGGCATGTGAGCGATGGCTCAGGGCTAGCTTGTCATTAAGCAATGAGTGCCTGTTGGCTGCCTTCTTTACTGCCTGTTTGAACGTTGGTACAGGAAGCTTGGTTTCCCAGAGTGCTGCTAGTTCAGTGGTTTCAATGGATTGTCGTAGGTATTTGGCATACTGGGAATTCGGGCTGTTATGAATTGCTTCCCACATTGCACGGTAGACCTCATTGTCTAGGTTCATCCAGATGCCATACCAGAATTTAACAGTCTCATATTTTTTCAGCAGTACTTGAGACTGAAGGCCGAATTCGAGTCGCACTTGCGCAGGTGATGCGTTGTGTGGTAGACCAAATACGCTCTTTCCGTGGTGTAACACGCTTCCGTACGCTATAGTTGGTAGTAGCTTGGCTTTCATTGCGGTTAATAGAGGGTTAGATAAAGGGCCTTTAAGTTTGGTGGCTAGGGTACTAAAGGTGTGCAACAAGGCGGTGCCCTTCTTTTCCATGGCATTGAGATGTGTAGAGAAATTGAGGCGCTTGTCCAGTGGGATCCCCAAGGACTTTATTGTGTGTTTTTCTTCATATCTGTACCCCCGTCCCTTTGTCAAACATAGGATTTTCTCCCTTCTTTTGTTCTGTCATCCATCCTTCAGGCACCCACGCTTGAGGTTTCATTATGTTGTTGATTGGGCGACATGCAATATGTATATCAGGGTGCTCAAGAAGTTAACTCACCGGTTGGTCGTTCTTCTATGAAATCCCGTTCATCTGAGCCACTTTTAATAGATTCATCAGCACCCCACCAACACGACTGTCACGAAATGATTAAGGAGAGGGCTAGGCCTAAAAGTATTACCAGGGCTCAAAAAGCCAAATATAGCCAACCAACTCGGCCAAAACCCCTATGGAAGAATAGAAAGCCCATGAATAATACTAGGCAAAATAACAAACAAGCTACAATTTCACAACCTGTGGCGAATACAGGGCTGCATGTGTCGACCTCTGAATCACTATCCTCTACAGAGGCGGCTTCCTCCTGCCCTACAATTCCACACTCCAGAGAGTTTTGGCAGAAATTGGAGGAAATCCTCACAGTGATTGTGAGTCCTTTAAAATCCACACTTATTAAAATCGAGGATAGACTACCGAAGTTGGAAAGTCTTATGAACCACCCCTCTGTAACTTTACAAAGCTCTAGTCAACTCGTTACGAGGGTGCTACCTAGTTCCCCCATAGGCGATAGATTGCAACCCAGTCTAGAACAACATCCTGTTCCTAATGGTGCTGCCTTCTTGCAAAAAGCGGCAGGTCATTCGGTGTATACCTACCTGAATTTGCAGCAGGGCAAGCAAAGAGCAGCCAACTTAACATCTAACTCTAATCACCAGCCCCCACAAAAGAGGGGTTCAGGAATTTCTTCTTGCCCGGACTTCGGACCCCCGAGGGTTTCGGGTGGGGGTGGGGGAGGTATGGGCCTGAAGACTCTTCATCTTCCTCCCAAAGCGACACAACTCACAAAAGGTCTGGTGAATGTCCCTTTGTTGCCACAAGGGGAGGTGGAACACTGGTCCACTCTCCGCAATAAATCTTTGCACTATCTAAGTGGGAAAACTGGGTTGTCAAATGAGCTTTTTTCCGAATTTAGAATGGCATGGAGGATAGGGTGGGTGGGTCATTCTGTTAGGTCTCTTCCGGGAGACTGTGTAGTTCTTTCCTTCCCTTCTCCAGCACTTGTCTGCACCATCATGAATAGAGTGGGCAACTGGCCAGCCAGAAGTAAGGGGGTCAGCATTGTACCGTTGGGTTTCTTTTATCACCCTGTAAACTCTTGCCAACAGCATCCAGAGGGCTTCTCCGGTGGCCCTCATTATTACTCTTACCCAATCCCTGTGAGTCATTTTTTTGAACCACTTCACAACCTGGAAGAGGTTGACTGACTGGCGATCCCTATGCAGCCTATTTTAAGAGCAAAGGGGGGCCTGGCAAGCCTATGGTTAGCCCTGCCACGCAGTGCAGTAGGATAGTAAGCCCTAGAACTCCCACTAATCTACTTTCCCCCCCAAACTTGGGCGAAAGCAGGGAGCCTTTTTTGTAGCGACCCCACTTTAGACGATCTGCGAAACAACAACAGTTTGCTTTACGTCACTACAGGGTCACCTTATAGTTCAAGCCACTCTTCTTCTACATCACAATGAGTCCTATTTCAACTATAGCAACATCAGCAACTAGCATTATCTCTTGGAACATCGCAGGTCTGCGTGCGGAAATTCAAAATCTGCTGTGGTGTGACTTCATTGCAAGCACTGACATTCTCTGCCTGCAAGAGACTTGGGAGTTGGATCCTATACATATTAACGGTTATATGACTTTTAACACTCTTGCGGTGAAGGGTTTGGGAGGAAGGCCCAGGGGATGGCTGTGTACATACATTTATAACATGCTAGTGGTGGATAAGATGGTCTTTTGTGCAGGGGACTGCTACTATCATGTTATCCAACTTCATATGAAACACTCACAGAGAGTGCTTATAGTAAATTTCTATAACAATGTTCCTGCAGGGAAGCTCGGGCCGAGGTTAAAAGGATTGGCGAGGCCTTGGATGCCATTTGTAATTCAAGATAAAAGGACACTGTAATCATCTTCTTGGGGGATTTTAACTGGGCATTGTGCAAATCGGTTGAGCCAAAAATATCTGGTATCCATATTGAAGACGGGGACCTCCACTGTCATTTTTTACACCGCAAGGCTGGGGATCTTTTCAATGATTTAATATCTCGGTTTGATATGGGATATGCAAATGAACTTGTTCCTACCCAGTGGTAATGTCCCCGAGCTTTAATGGGAGAGGTCTTTTGTCAACCTTTTGCCTCTAGGCTGCTCTCCTTTGCGATAGGCAGCATTGCATTGAGTGATCACTATCCGCTTTGCCTTAAGCTACTTCTATCTGTTCAGAATTCAGTGAACCGGGTGATTGGTACCCTGGAGCTAAATAAAACGAATGGTATGTCCTTAGGTGGGCTAAAGTAAATTCAGAGGCATTGACTAAACAGCTCCTTTTAACATGTAAATCTGCCTTTGACATCTGTTTAAACAAATTTTCCACTTGGGACAACATAGTGCACTCCTTTCATAAGATAACCAAGGAGGTTAAGAGCTTACTGAGTGTCCAATGCCGTAATAAGCTGAAAACCTCCAGATGGTTCAGTAGTGCCTGAACTAAAGCTCACTCTAATTTGAAGTGAGAGCTCCATAGACAACCTAGATCGTGCGAGGGGATAAGGAGGGCAAGAGCACTCTATACGAGGACATTTGCCGAATGAAAAAGGCACCTGAGGGAGGAAGCCTGGGAATCGCTCCAAGCAGCAGCTGAATGGAAGGATTCCGCTGCCTTCTGGAAGGTCTTAAGGGCCCCCCTCATGAGCGACGGTGGAGGTACTACCATTGAGATTGCGATCTCAGAAAGAGACAGGGTTAATAATTTTTCTGCACTCTATAATGGCCCAGCCATCCATGACGATCAACAATCTCAGAATGTTAATCCTATCCACCATGGTAACGCTCATGTAACAGTGGATGAAATGGATTTACCTCTTGCTCTTAGCCAGGGGGGTAAGGCCCCTGGCCCCGATGGGGTCCCAGTTGATCTATTCAAGTCAAATGTTGCGCTATGGGGCCGACTCCTGACTCAATTGGTTAACGCTAGCGACTCCACTACCTTCTTAAAGACTTGGACAGAGTCCATCATTGTCCTGATATTCAAAAAGGGAAATCGTCAAGATCCTGGCGGCTACAGACCAATTTCCTTCCTTGATTCTATGGTGAAAGTGGCAGGAGGAGTTGTCCTACAGCGTTTAGAGGAATGGGCAGCTGAAAATCAGGTGCTGTCAGACTTTCAGTACGGTTTCCGAGAGGGGCTGGGTACAACTGAACAGAGTTTAAACCTGGCTATCCTCGTAGGGAAATACACAAGAGCTAAAAAAGGGAGGCGTCATTTAGTTTTTGTAGATCTGACAGCAGCGTTCGATTCCATAATCCATGTGAGGCTTTGGGAGATCCTTGTAGACTTAGGGGTAGACCCCAATATTATCGCCTTCCTGCAGCGACTCTATGAGGGAGCGTCGGCCAGCGTCAGATATGGGATGGAGGGTCAGTGCACAAAAACATTCCCTGTAAGGGGAGGGGTTAGGCAAGGGTGTGTACTGGCCCCCTTCCCTTTTAATCTATACACTAATGGGCTGGCCAAGGCACTCCTAAAGAGTGGACAAGATTTCCCTCAAGCGGGCAGGCGACCAATTCCGTCCTTGCTATATGCTGATGACGCGGTCTTAATGGCGCATACGCAAAATGGCTTGCAAAGGGTCCTGAACAGTTTTAACACTTTTATGCGTGACTTGGGTTTATGTATCAATTTCTAAAAGACTTTTATAATGAGTTGTGGTATAGGGACACGCAGGGATAAGGGCAGGGACATTTGCCTGGATGGTAGGAAGTCAGCATCAACAAGAACTTTTTCGTACCTTGGTGTCCTTTTCAAGCAGAACGATACTTGGACCCGCGCAATGGAGTAAAAAAAACTTGGCTTTAGTAGAACTACTAGTGCCTTTGCCATCTTTGTGAACAATTTGGGCAGGAAGCCACCGGGCGAATTCCTGCCAATATATAAGGTGCAGTGTATATCCGCGGCGATTTATGGGGCCGGGGTCTGGGGGTTTGGGGGTTTGCTAATTCTTTCCCTCTACAGACCATGGAAAATGCCTTCCTCAGGTATATTCTTTCAGTTCCTCCTGGCATGTCCTCATTTGTGTGTCTTGAGGAGCAGATAAAATCTGTTGTCCCAATAAAAGGTGATAACACCTGTTACCGCAATAAACAATCATTTCGAAAGGGAAAAGGCCTTATTTGAAGTGCGTGTGTCATACTAAAACTTAATTGCATATGGCAAGAGGTTCAACAAGCACAACAAGAGAGAAGAAAAAATAAAATAAAATAAAATAAAATAATTATCTCAATCACACCGCGATCAGTGGAAGGACAACAATCAAGCTGAACCAATCACTACTTGGTCCACGCTCCAGCTGAAAGAAAAGGTAGTGAAGCCAGCACACCCTGCCCAATTAGAAGACATCAAATAAAAGTGACAATGAAGCCAACGAATGGAAAGAAAGGGGCGGACTGCAAGCCCCTTGTTGTATACTATATCTCTTGCAAGCAAGAGTGCATGCAACACATGTGCTATTGAAGGCAAGACCTACAAATGAGAACACAAAAAAAATGTGAACAACTATCCCAGCTTGAAACCTTCACCATTGCCTAAACATTCACTATTGCAAACATTTTGTAGCACATGTGCTAAATAATGTGGTATGTAGCAATACACTAAATTTGATACTGTTATCAGGACAGAATATATCGATACAGGCATGTGCATATATAGGAACTATCGCAAAGTTGCTGTGTGAAAGAAGTCATTGGTTTGAGATGGAAGGCCAGGAGGACAGAAGCAGGAGTGCCTTAAAACACAGGCTTTGCAAAAATTCTGTCTCTTCCTAAATAAATCAGTAATGAAGTATTTGTAGTCTTCTTTGAATAAGTCAATGTGGTGCATTTTGTAATTTTATTCCAAGCCAGGATGTGGTTCTAACATGGTATAATATGCGTATGTTAAAGAGCAGTCTGTCCTAAGGATGAGCCATGTATTTAGCTACTTATGTCATACACACCTGTAGTGTCTAAGCATACAAAGGAGTGTTGACCTAGAATACCTTATCAAAATTTTAGGAAGGTTCAGCATTGTTATTTGTTCACAGGCGAGGATTCAAGTTCTTCAACTATTTATCAGTAGTCAAAATGTGGTAATAGCTCATAACTTTAGGAAGGGCGCATCCACAAACATCTTGCAACCTGTAAAGACTTCTGATGGCCCGAAGTTCTCCTCAAAGCTACTTGGAGGACATAGCAACAACAGGACAAATGGAAGCTCTCATCAACATGCAGACAGCTTTGTTATTTGTAAATGAGCTCCGTAAGCATCAAGCCTTTTTGGGCCACACCCGTTATTTTTTGCATTTATACTAAAGGCACATGCTCATGTCTTTGTATTTGCTTGTCTTGTCAATGAAAACCAGTGGATTTGCACAGCAATGCTTGAGTCAAAACTTGAAGAATAATGCAGTAATGTATTTATTTTTTACTTTATTATCGCTAGAAGGATTCTTTTGACAAATTGAGCGCTTTCTGAAAACAACTAATTTAATATCATCCCACATATAAATGTGGAAGGAATATTTAGGTATTATTTTCTCCTGTTGCAAATTGCATATTTGTCATTTGCATGTAAAGGGATAACAGAGTTTAGAAATTACTGAGCAAGCAAAACCTTTTAATCAAATGACAACATGTACTGATAATGAAAATATAAAGCATGAATAAGTGAATAAACAAATGCCACTTGTGTAGCACTCTCAAACTAGAAAGGTATCTCAGTGGTTGGGTTCAGCGTGCAGGTGAGTGCTGGAACTTACCTTAATATGTGATAAGAAAATATTTGCATTAGGGAGGAATTTATTTGTTATTGAAGAGAAACAAATTGAGACAAAAGATCAATAGATCACAATAAGTACATGATGAGTTATAATATTCCTTTGATAAAGAAGAAAAAGGGGTGTCATAGAAAAACAAGAAAGAGAGAAAAAAACAAAAAAACAATGACAAAAGGAGCAATCATCTTTGTAAATAAAGGGAACAAGGTGTAATATGACAACAGTACATTTCCACCGGAGATAAAGTGTGGTACAATAAGAATGGATTTACATAAGGTTTTAGGAAGATTTAAATAACTTGTTCCCTACAATAAAGTAGGGTATCAGTGCATTCGGGTTAAGCTTTAAAGCATTTTGAATATCTAAATAAGTTTCATCCTTGAGTTGTTCCATATATTTCCAGATTGTTGCATACCTTTTAGTTGAACCAACCCTTTTTGCAGAGGCCTCTTCAAATTTACTGGTGTAGATTATTTTCTTGTGGCAGTCTTCATTTGTGGGAACTATAAGTTGTACCCCAGTTCTGCAGAATTAAGGATCCGGCCACCAAAGAGGTGATTGAGATAAAGGCATCATTAGCTTTAGTATTTGAAGACATTAACTTCTGTTTTGTCAGGCCTAAAAAGAGCCAATGCAGACTCCGGGTTAACTTGGCAATGTAAGCCTCTACTAAGAACACTAAATATTTTCCCCCAGAATTGAGCCAACAGTGGACAAGTGAAAAGAATATGAAGCCAGTCTCGACCATCTTCCTGCTGACATCGAAAGCATTTATCATCCAATGCGGGGTACATTTTGTGAAGGGCTTTAGGGCTGTAATACGCCATCCAGTGTGAGAGAAAAGACATACGCTTAAAATTTGATGCCCTTAAACCTTTGCTTCAAATTTGCGAAATCTTCTGCCACTCGACCTCAGAAAAGGAGCCCTGTGTTGTCAAAAATATTTTTGCCAAGAAATCCTTTATTAGATGGATTTTCCCTTGACTCTGCAGAACTCTATACCAATTGCCCACCCCACTCAATCTGGCTTTAAAAAGAGCTACCTCTAGTGGTGGTTGACCAGGGTGGGTAGAAAGACCATATATCTTCATGAGATGGATAATTTGTTATGACCTCCACATCTTTCTCGAATTTCCTGCCAGGTGATTCACCTCCCTCCCAGCAGGAAATTACCTAACTCTCTGAAACCTCTTGCATTCCAATACCTTAAATGACTGAACTGTATATGCATACCTAAGACTTTGCATTCCTTTAACTGTAAATATTCATATCCAGCCTCCAAAGTGTTGGTAAAATAAAGAGCGTGGAGTCTAGGATGTAGGTCTTGTAACGTCCATTAGGGAGGAACTTAATTTATGGTCTGGCTTGACAGTGTATCTCTCACCAGACAATCTAGGGCCCGATACACAGAACTAACTTAAGACAAAATCCTAAACTTATGACCATTTTGGTATACACAGAAGGTACTTACTCATTTTCGTATTCACAGAAGGCACTTACTCATTTCGGTATTCACAGAAGCCATTTGGGAGTCCTAAAGTTAGGAGTCCAAACTTTACTACTCCTAAACTGAGAGAAATCCTAACTTTAAGACTCCTAAATGCCTTCTGTGAATATCGATAGTCTTAAAGTTAGGATTTTAGGAGTAGTAAAGTTAGGACTCCTAACTTTAGGACTCCTAAATTACTTCTGTGAATACCGAAATGAGTAAGTCCCTTCTGTGAATACCTAAATGAGTAAGTGCCTTCTGTGCACACCAAAATGGTAGTAAGTTTAGGATTTTGTCTTCAGTTAGTTCTGTGAATAGAGCCCTTAGTGAGCATCACTGAAGAGGGGCTTTGTCTCCACATATATGCGGGAAGCTAGGAGTACATGTTTTGATTGTGTGCTTCCACAAAAAAAGTGCTTGCCCTCCATGCAGCTGTGATCATTTTGTCTATTTATCCTGTTGCCTAAACTTGAACTTTCAGGGGAACACACATGATATTTGTAATGCTACTAAAACATCTTCGATAGTTAGATACTTTCTGATGTTTTTTTCTCTGACAGCTGCACAGATGGGAGGATGGAAATCCTTAGCCAACATACGTTTTTAGATCTGGCTTGACATTGCAACTGCCACCTGAAAGTTTAACCTAAACTAATATTGTTCTACAGTTCATTGCTTCTGCTCAAATATATATTTATGTTATTTACTAGTAGTGCTTCACATAACCATATAACATTCCTTTAAAGCCAGGCATATTTGCATTGCCAATACTTGCCAATGCTTGTTTATAATATGTGTGTAAGAAGTCGTGAGTTGGAGTATTGCTTTTAGAGAAGTAGTATTTCTGTTGGTATGCTCAGTTAGGAGTAAGGAATAGCTTTGGGTCATGCCCATTTACGTGTCACAAAAGAAATCAGTGTGCATTCTTTTGTCCCAACACATCAGTACAGTGGTCAAATGAATTTTTAAAAGTTTGGGAACTGTGATGCTGCATCCAATAGGGGTAGGGTCAATGAGTATGGGATTGGGGTCAAAGGTGTGGCTAAAAAAACAAATGATGCTGTAAGTTTTTTTTGATCTTCCAGGTAACTACATTTAAAAATTATATGTAGCTTAAATGATAAATACATTTAAAAAAGTTATGTTAATTAGTGGGATATGCACTATAGTTCATTATTAAACCTCTATGAGTTAATGCACTGCCGAAGTCTGTGTGTGTAAACAGAAAGCCATAGAATTGAATCTTAGTTGATGCAGTGGAGATTAGTGCATTGAGTATGTTTAGTGCTACGAGGTCCTAGTCTGTGACAGAAATCACTGTGAGTATGAAAGTCACTATTTTAAAACTTCATTCCTCACAGCATAAGATAGACTGCTACAAAATTAACAGAACACTTTAAGATAAAATGGTGCTTCCAAAATATAGTTTTTAGTAATACCAAGACTGTGCGAAATGCCATTTTATTTATATAACTGTCCCTAAAAGCACACAATTCACAGCTCAGCTGGTAACTTCTTTGCAATACTACTCAAAAAGAGTAAATCTTTGTCATCCCAAAGCTTCAAGTCAATTAAAGTCAGTACTCGCCCTCAAGCACCCATTACATTTGCAGATTAACCAGTTGCGTACATTTCCATTTCCTTTAAGCAAGCAGGCACCCTGGCAAGAAGGATTGATAATTGTTAAATTGCCTGCCTGCCTGCCTGACATTTCACGCTTATCCCCTAAACCCAACCTTCCTTCTTTCCACTACTTTTTTTTTCATTCCTATGTTTCTTCTCCCTCTTTCTCTTTCTCTTCATCATTCCTCTCTTTCTGCATGTACGTTTTTTGGGGAATACCTATCTCTTTCCTCATTCTAAAATATGTTTCCCATCTCTCGTGCTTTTCTATGATTTGTGTGTGGCACGTTTTATACACTCATTCTAATTCCTAAACCGTTCTCAAACAGTCCTCCCCCAAAGCATTGAATTCTAACATTTTTTTACTTTTATTCATACAAATCTAGTTACTAAGACTACCAGTTGCACCTTGATACAGAACCAATAAATAAAATAAGTAATAACCTCTAATCGTTTAAAAAACAACCGCCTTCACTCACCTGCTCACCATACCCAAGTACAGGACAACCCACTCATGATATTACCACAGGCCCTAACACTCTCTGAGGTAGACCTCACCCCCTCTCACAGTATAGCAGAAAAGCTGAAAATATGGTCACAGTACATCTAGTTAACATTTGATATATTATTCCAAAAGCTGCAAGGTCCTCAACAATACCTGATAGAATAAGGAATGTTTAAGAAGCATGTAGTAGATTCCAAGTCTTCAGGAATATCCCATCTGCAGTTGATAGATAGAGGTCAGCTTCTGTATCACAATAAGCTGCCTAATTTGTGAAATTAGCGTTGAATTACCACAATCTCCCTTGAATTTCAAATTTTAACAACACACATGATTTGCCACATTAGAACCACATTTCTTTTACTTTAACCCTTTACCTGGGCTGCCCCCTCCCGAAAAAAAAACTCTGGCTTTCTGGGAACCTGAATCCTATAACTCCTGTAATGTGCCCCAGAACTTCCTTTCAGTATACTTTTTTTCTGGTGCGGAATTCCCACAAGATGTGTAGTGTAGTTCCTATATGGAGAAGTGTGGCTCAATGGTTAGAGCGGCAGACCTTGATGCAGAGTGCTGGCCAGGGACCAGGGTTCGATTCCCGCCTCGGCGGGATCGGGCTTAAATTCCTCTGACTGGATATTCTCGCCTCAGTGCTGAATCTAAGCATGGGCCCCACGCTGCAACTCTGGGCAATAGCTTGCTTAGTCTCCACAACGGCCCCCGATACACAAGGGATTCCTGGTTTCACCATGGGATGCCCAGGAGTGGACACCTCACAAGGAAAAGCCAGGAGGGGTTCCCTTGTGGTAGGAGTACAAGCGCCGGGATACTTACGGGTGACTGTTCGCGCTATACAAATACAACACATTTACACATTTACATTTACATATATTCCCAATAGGCTCTGCGCATTGGAATAACATAAACGGTAGTTTAGACATAGGACTGAGGTCGACTAGGTCTCTACTGAATATGTTAGACTTAATTAGGTATGCCAGCTAGCTCAGAGGTCACTAGAAAATGTCTCGAATGAACAGGAAGGAGTTAACTTTCCTGATTAGACAAGCAGGGATTCGTTTCTGACAACCGCATAAACATGACAACTTTGCTCCCTCCAGAATAAGGAGTATATCTCCAGAGTCGTGTGAAAACAATAGATAGCTATTTCACTCAGTTAATCGTGCATGCTTAGTTTCACCAGAGTGCAGATAAATAGAGAGACAGGCGTTTTCAATAAAAGGTGTTATTTATTGAGCAGTCTTCTTTCTCCTGCAAGAGAAATGAATTGCCACAATTGCAATTGCAATACTTATCATAAAGTAAAGTGTGTACAGTAAAAGGAGTATTATGAAATAATACTGTAAAAGCATTGATATAGTTTCTGAGCCATATGATACTTAAAACGGATAAAATATATACAATACATGCAATGATAAAAGTTGACTAAACGTACTCAACTCTTGCTTCTAAAATACGCCTACCCCAGTGTACCTAACCTAAGCCTAGAACGTGGGAAGGAGTAAGTGAGCTGCTGTTTAAGTTAAGTTAGTTTTGCCAAGAATCTGAATCAAGAATTCTCTAAGGATCTAATCAGCTCCGTACCATGGTTTTAGAATGAAGGAGGTCTTGTATCTCGTTCTCAGGACTCGATCTCCCAGCAACCCGCAAGGATGCCTGGAAACACTGGAGCTGGATTTTCTCAGCAGGAGAAAAGACAGCGTCTCTCTCAGTGGGTCAAATGGGAGGGTCGGCTTCCTTCGGCACTCGCATCAGCTGGGCTTTGGGTAAGTAGATAGCCGCTCTGTTCCAAACCACCGTGTGTTGCTTAAGGCAAATGCTGGTATATTTATACCAGGAAGGTGCCGTGTTTGACGTAAGGTTGGACATAAAACGTCACTAAGAACTGTCACTAGGAACTGGCAGTTCTTTTAGGACTCTCAGGAGTTCTAGGACAAATCAAAACAAAAGCAGGGGGAATTTACGGGCTGCTGTAGGTTTGGTTTGTTTAAAGAACGCGTTGTACTTTCTAGGAGTCTATGGAAGTAGCCTTGCCGTATTTGGACTGCATTGGCTATGACTAAATATGGATATGATTCCTATGCCTTTATAAGGATATGATTTGTTATAACCACATAAGGGCATAAATCGGGAATATTTATTTAGGGTCCTAGATACGTTCACAACACCCACTCCACGTATAATGGCAATCATTACTAAATACTAAGCATTATATAATCATATAAGTATGCATGTGTTTTCCAGCCCACCCCAAAATACATCAAATTTATTTGAAATGGTATAGAAACACGAAAATGAGTATTATACTGTACGCTTTTAAGCAGTGGTATCATTCAGTTAAAATGTTGTTCATTTACAATGTTGACTGAATGAATCACGAAAATTACATTCATGAAATGGCTCTTATTACAGAAGAAAAAGGTCGAGACCATTTCATCACATATTCATACAAGATTGTACATGTGCTAAAGGCTGATTCAAAATATTGTCTCTAGAGTCTCTAAAAATAGAAGTTCTGTTCTCTAAGAATAGTTCTACTTTAAGCAGAGTATCATGTGCCAAAAAAAGGTAAATATTTTGGAAATTGGGAAAATATAATTTCGCTTTCATGGGAAAAAATAGTTCCAAATGTTTTCAGCAGGGCTGTTTATCAAAACTGAAGGCCGAATTCAAAGTTCAGGGAATGCTGTGTGCTCGCTATTTCAAATATTATTCTCGTTGTTAGGTGAGAACATTATCTCACCTAGGCCAGCAAAAAACGTGTCTACCACAGTAGGTGAAAGTTGGGCCAACTCCGAAATAGTGCATATATGCGATGCATTGCCATCATCGGCGTTTAGATCAGCAATGGTCACGGAAGGTTGTACCTGTGTGGTGCCGTTTTCATCTCGTACTTCACCGTCACCTAATCGTAATGATGAAGTCTCCACAAATGCCGTCATCAGAATAGGTAGCCGCTGGGGACAACACGTTGCATGAGTCGTTACCGGACCAAGCAAAGCCTCGATATCCATTGGTACTGCTGATGGGAGTGTGAGACAGACATCCAACTCGCATTCTTCTCCGCATAGCAGACATCGAAGCACAGGTAACATGCAATTTTGCCAGATTGGTCTGAATGAAAGAAACCAGGAAGTATTACATCTCTTAGCCGGGCCAATCCGAGGACCTTAGTGATACGGTCTCGGTATCGTATTGCTAGGATCGTTTCTTCTATCATAGCTTGAGTTTTGTCTGTGACTTGGCTTGCCATATCGGAGCAGAAGGAACAAAAATAAAATTCCTGCTATGAGTCCCAAAATAAGAGGCAGGCCACCGAAAAAGGAATGCACAAAATTCGGGAAGATGCCCAGAACTGTTAAAAACGGTGCTAACAGTCCCGAAAATGTTTTCTTAAATACAAATGCGATGCCACTGGTATCTGACAAGTTTAATATTTGGCTTAACACTTCTACGAAATGCACGGAGCAATTTGTCGATAATAGGGTATGCATCTCTGCCGCTGTCCTTGCAACTTGCAGGTCGTACATCTCTTTAGACGAGGCTAAAGGCACAGTTGTTTGTAAAAGACTAGACTTCATTCTGCTTAAAGTATCAATTCAAATAGAAGAGATATTCACAGAAGGCCATATTGCTGCCGCCATGTCTGGATTGCTGTTTGGATACAATACTTGCATACAACAAATGACCCTGGAAGTAACGCTTACGAGATAGGCTTTTCCTGGCATCAGGCCACAACAGCTGTGGTCACTTATTATAACGTAGCTACCGTTGGAAAGTTGTCTGAAAAAGGGCTCTATCTCTGTAGCAGGGGTGCCGTGCAGATGACATGAAAGGTTGTTTGATGAACCTTCGCAAGGCTCCATGCAAGTTAATACCTTGACACAGAAGTGTACCGCTTAGTGATTTTTTACAGTTGTTACCACCAAGAAATACTTCTCTTTTCCCCTCACTATAACATCTATGTGTATAAGGCAATTTCCAGGTCGACTTGATGTATCCTTTACCCAACCTTTCATACAGGCCTGCTAGTATATACTTTTGGCAGTATTGAAACTGAAAAGTTGTTATCGGGATTGTAATGGCGCCATGTATTATCCATTCAATGACAGGTCTTTCTGACATTGTCAATGGTAATCTCTCTAGCTTTTCAATGCTCAGCACCGTATAGTCTGCTCCTTTTTGTGCCAACGAGATTTGTATATCAGTAAGGTTAAAGATAGAAAATAATAACGTTGTGTTGATTAGACGCATGGCACGTAGTCTGACCGGAGGTTTTGTAACGTCCAGCCTAGCTGTACAATAGAACGTAATTGGGATTGACCATGTTGTAACATTAGCATATCCTGTTCTATTATATCAATAGCAGATTATACAATGCTGTCCAGTGAATAAATTCTGGAGGACAGAGTCGTTAACCCATTGTCCAATACGGAAAGTGATTTTTCCAAATTAATACGATCAGTTTCTCGTATTTCTTCTGCAGTTTTTATTTTGTGTTACTTTCCAAGCTTCATTGTGAGCTGCGTATATACCGGCGTATATGAAACATTTTTGACACTGTTTGCGAGGTCCCATTATGAAATCTCGCAAGTCAGCACCTTCTTTAAGTAAAGTTAAGTGTTGCTTAATTTCGGGAAGTGTGGATCTCTGTAGCCTTTCGAGGCATAGTTTTCCTACACTATATGTTGTAACTATCTCTGGATGTTGTCTCTGGGAATATCTTGGGTCTGGCCTGTTCTGTTTGAACCCCTGTATTTTGTTCAGGAATCTATCTTGACAGTTATTAGTGTCTGTGGGCCAGATCAACCATTTGTTCCAATCAGGAATTGTTCTGTTTTTTTTTAAAATATAGGACACGTCTAACCCCTCATCTGTAGTGGTGTTTCTATCAGGCATAGGCTTTGGTATAGACGGGTTGTTTAAATCTTTTATCTTGGCTAGGCCAAGACAGGTTGTTTGTTGAATGGTGTATTCAGGAACCTTATTTTTTCTGGGATCATGCAGGCTCTAAATAATGATTCTAAACCTTGTACCTGCCACTCTTTTGTACCCCAGATGGGTTTTGTCTCAATGTTGTTTATCAAAAATTCAAAACCAAATGTAGACATTTTTTCATAAAATTTTTCATAATAAATCAATTTAGTATTTGTCAACATGTTTTTCACTCCCGCCGTATTCATTAATTTAAAATAAAACGTTTCTGGATTTGTGTAATGAAACCCTGAGAAGTATGGAAATTTCTCATAAAATGTTTTTGAACTGCCTTTTGGTGGAGTTGGACAATATCCCCACTGATTATAACTTAAAACATTTCTAGGATTAGCAGATTTATGCAGATAATGATGCCCAAAGTGATTGAAGCAATACATTTCTTCATAATTCAAAGAACCCTGTAAATAATCATGTTCTGTAAATGTTGTTGACATTTCTAAATCGGACATCATATTAATAATATTTTCAAAGTCCCAATCATCAGAGAAAACACTAGGTGATACAAAGTCACTCAAGGAGATCTTGAATTGGTGTGGATATTTCAAGAGCTCAACCGGGCAATAGATGTCATAGTCAGTTTTGTCCCATGCTATACCACCAGGTACAGGGATGGCTGTGATGTTCACGGATGCTAGTTCTCTTTTTTAGATGTGAGAGGACCTGTGTGGTTTCAGGACCAAGTTGATGTTCTGACTTGCTGTGTCCATTGTACTATATTTTCCATCAATAAATCTAGGAGGAAAAGTACACCTAACACAATCCATAATTTAATCCATGGTGAAATTAGATATGTTTCTCTCGGTTGATGAAAGAGCTCTGTGATTTTATCTTTGGAAGTTTTTGTTGCTGGCTTGTTTCCATGTTCACTTGGATCATCGGAAAAGTCATCAAAGTTGATAAAGTAGCCAGATGCAGTTCTGTCAATTGGTGGAATTGCTTCCGGATTTCCATTGATCTTTGGATTTTCTTTTGTTACATTTGTATAGTCCGAGGCTACATCGTTGTAGACAGGTGTTTCTTGACGAACTGTTGCAATTTGGGTTTCAAGAGGCACCAATGTGGTCCCTCTCCCTGAGTTAGCATCAAAAGAAACTGCAAAGGAAAGTCATTTGGATGACAGGCTGTCAAAATGCCTTTGACACCCTGAAAGCAGCCATGTGCTCAGCACCTGTCTTAAAAGCACCTGATTACAGGAAACAGTTCATTGTTCATACAGATGCTTCTGAACATGGGATTGAAGCAGTGTTTTTACAGACCAATGATGAGGGACAGGATCAACCAGTTGCCTCCATTATCAGGTTTTTCGTCCTTGGAGAGCAGCATTGGAGTGCCATTGAGTGGGAAGCATTTGCTGTGGTTCAGTCCTAAAGAAGCTAAGACCCTACTTGTTTAGGACTCACTTCAAGTTCAACCATCCACAGGCCTCTCAAGTGGATGATGCAGAAGACAGGAGAGAAGCCAAAGCTTTAGAGGTGAGCTATTTCCCTACAGGAAATGGACTTTGGAATGGAACCCAAACCAGGGACCTACCATACCAATGCCGAAGGCCTATTCAGGTTTTTCCACTTAGACGATGAGAAAAACCATAAAGGAGGTTAGTGCTCATCACCTTTCACCTGGAAGGGGCCATGTTAGAAAATGCCGTTTTTGTCATGGACACCCCCCACTTTTTACTCTAGATGCTGTCTTTATAGGTCTGGAAGTGCACTGGGATTTGCTAACCAGGCCCCAGTGCCAGTGCTTTTTTCCCTTAAACTGTAACTGATGAATTGGTACACCCAATTATAAGCACTTATCGCTCCTTATACGTCCCTAGTAGGTGGTAGCAGGGGTATCCAGGGCAAGAGTGATAAGAGGGCTGCTGCACTTTATTGTGCCACCCAGAGTTACCCCAGGAAAAGTATGTCTGCAGATTTGCCATTGCAGCCTTGCATGAGCAGCCTGATAGCTCGAGAGTGACTTTGCACACACCACGTGCTGCAGAGCCACACCACTGCCTTAATTTAAGTAAGTCACTCTTAAGGATGTCCTCATAAGCCCAGGAGGTAGAGTGCATTATATTAAAGGTATGGATATTTACAGTGCTTTAAATGGGAAAAAATAAGTGCAGGTACTCATTAAAATGAGCTAGAGGTGTAGCAAGTGGGCGGGGTTATGGGTGGGGCTTACGGCAAGACAGGATGATACATAATAACTTCTATACCACTTGCAGCACATATCAAAACGCAACAGAAATGTATTTATGTTAAAAAAACAGGTTAAATCATCACACAAAATCAAAGCCAAACAGAATAATATGGTAACTTTTTCTAGTTTTGTAATATTTGCAACTTCTTAATGTCATACCATTATTTGTTGTTGTGTGGCACAATGCTATATATTCTCAAGCATGCACACACACACACACAGAAAGAAACAAGCAGACATGTACACAAACCCAATCCCCACATTCAAAGGAGTATTTCGTTGTGCTATACATCGTTCTTTTTGTTGATAGAGTAAGCTTACTGCTGAGGGCTTTATGTTTAAATATAGGCTTGCAGAAAAAAAACTTGCTAAATCAGGATTTATAAATTTTCCAGTAAATAAAAACATGAATCATTTAATCACTTCAAAAGTACAAAAGTATTTTCAAGCTGTGAAAGTGTGCGTGTGCACGCAAGCACCGCCGGGGCCCTGTAAATTCTGCAAGGCAGCGTTTTAAACTAGATTTCAGGCTAAAGGTTATTTATTTCTCTTGATCAGACTGCTTCCAAGCATTAAAGGAGGTGATTCGATTGAAATCACATGTGGTTCCTCAATAGTTAAACCAATAACTTCAAGAAATACAACATATTTATACTTTACACAGATTTGTGTTAACATACCATTTCTAAGCACCCTTTTCAGACATGAACAAATATCTGGTATTTGTATCTGGAAAAAAAGTGGCAATTCTAACGTCACCTCTCACCTCACTTTTGTCCATTCCTCCCCCCCTTCCTTCAGTGTTCATGTCGTTTTCCCCCAACCAGATCCATTTCCCGGAGTGCTGCAGCATTCCCTGCTATTCATTGCTCTTTGGGCAGGGCACCTTCACACCCGTGAACCTGTTGTAATGTCCCTGTTATCATGTAAATGCAGCGACTAGTGTTGGAGAGGCACACAAAGGGAAGTAGCTCCTGTGTTAAAAAGAAAACCGGCCTTGTCGAAAGTGAAGGATTGTGTTTCCCTGCTACTTGTTTTTGTGCAATATCCTAAATGGGACTGAATTACTGACCAGCAGGAGAGAGGTTAAAGCACTTTCAACTGAATGGTCATTGATGGCTAATTAACAGTGCAGGGTCTGATGAGACCCTGTCCTGTTAATCACAGCGTGACGCAAGCCCGTACCAACCCCAGCAAGTCTGTGAAAATCAAATGGGAGCTGTTAATCTAGCAGCCTCTCCGCAAAAGGCTATGTCATGGCTACCATGTTCCTGCTGTGCCATCAATCAGGGTACCGGTACTCTCCCTGAACTAAAGAAAAGTGCCGGTACTGACGGCTCGAAAATTTTGAAGTGCCGGTACTCAGTACCGGTGAGTACCGGCCCATTTAAAGCACTGGATATATATGTACATACATATACATCCCTACTGCAGCCCTGTTTTTACTGTAAGTGACCAGTGGTCAATAGAGTAACATGGGCTGGCTACTGAGAAAACTCAAAATAGCCTATTCCATTATGGAACATCCAAATGTGTCATTTTTTTAAATCAACCACCATGCTTTTTCACCCCTAACATGATTTTGTGTTAAGAGTGAACTGTAATGCACCCGGGTTGCCACCCTGCGTGGGTACCCGCATAGGATACAAAGCTCCAATGCATTGGTGGGCTTCCCAAAGCAGTTTGCCACGGAGACAAGAGTCTGCCCTCCTGATGGGATGGGCTAACACTTCCCCAAGATGGAGACAAAGAGCAGTCAAGGAAGGAGGTTACACGTCCACCCTCCCAGAATGGCTAGTGTTTACAGTCATCAGGGTGGTGAGCCTCAAAAACTTTCACCATCCTTAACCCCTTGCGTGCGGGGCGTATTTTCCGCCTGTGCTGACTCCGCCTTGCGTGGGCGGAGTCATGATGGAACGGTTCCGTCATCAGCACAGCTCAACCGATGCTGATGACGGAACCGTTCTGTCATCAGCACGCAAGGGGTTAATGTGTAATTACCTTGTTACCAACTCGAGGAGAAACCCCTTTCCACCCTGCAACTCGGTCATGCAGGCAAATCAGTTATTCAGGAGGTGTGCACTCCCCAAAGCCTAGCCACCCTAGGAGGTCTGTACAGCCGAGGATGGTTCTACCATTTTGGAAGACCCTAAAATAGAGTACTCTGGGTAGCACAGTGATGTACACCCACAGGATGTTGTCACTACAGGGGCGGATTAGCCACAGGGACCAGTAGCCACTGTCCCTCACAATCTGAACGCCCCCTAAACTAGGGTTCTGGGGCTCTTCTGGCACCAGAACTTTAGTTATAACTTGGGATCCGAAAAGAGGCACAAAGAAGTTACCAACAACAGGACTTTGGACTCTGCCCAGTGCATAGAGAGGAAACTTAAGTGCTCTGAAGAGACCATATACTGCACAGCGTGTTAATGTGTGTCCATAGTGAAAGCTCATTGCACCCAACAAGTGGGACTCCAGTGGACATCAGAAATCGGAAGCAGCCTCCCCTGACTCCTGGAACTGGTCAGCTGCAACATGAAGAAGAATCAACATGCTGCGACACAACATTTGTGCCCCTCTGGGCCTGTTCAGAGTGAGCCCAAAGTGAAATGGTGTCCTGCAAGCCTGGGGAGGTAGCTAAGATCACATAAAGTTTTGAGTAGCTAGTCCACTCCTTTCGACCTCTAGCTGCCGAAGAACCCCAGGACTACATTTGCCGTAGTCAAAGCTTGGTGATCGCCTTTCAGATGTTCAAACCCTTCAATACATATCCAGCCCGAGAGCTACTCACAGTGACAGCTACCAATGTCAGCAACAGCCCCGCTGCTGTGCCCCTGCATCCTGAAGTTGGAGTTGTTGAGTGTGTGGCAAAGCATCTTTGGAGCGCACTGACCCAGTGATTGCCAGCTACCTCTGCATCCAGAGCCGCAGAGCAAGGTAGAAGAAATCCAACTGTTGCATCCAGGTCTTGGGATCTCAAACGTCTCTTCTCTCCGAGGGTAGAGTGCAACTCCATTGCGAATTGTGGTTTTACCAAGTGCTGCATTTTTGACAGCTCCTGCGAATCCTGTCAGCATCAAGGACAGTCAAGTAACCTTTGCACCCGGACTCCCTGGGTAAGGTAACAAAGTAATGACTGTTGAGTCTTGGTATAGGGGCCCACGGAACATTATCCACAAGAGGGTTCATTTGAACTTCCCCAGCAGCTATCATTTTGCTAAGTGTGTTTTTTCCCTATTGACTTCAAATGTGAACATTTGACAACTTTCATTGCGTTTATTGTTTAATACTTTGAACACCTATAACTCAATTTCTATGCAACCTAGCAAGTTGATGTTACTGCCTATATTTATATAAAAATACAATGTAATTTTGATAAATTGTTGTCAAGTTTTCTTTCGAGTCGTGCCACTTACTTATTATTAATGCTGGTACTGTGAAATGCTTAACACGTGTTCCTCTGAGTACGCCTGACAGCTCTCTGCCACACTACCAGGACCGAGCTAAGGCTGTTATGGGTGAATCCATGGTCCATGTCTGTGCATTGTGTTAGTATTACATGATAAGACTTTCCAGCCGTATCTCATAATACTTCCACCTTGCAACACCCCATTTCTAACAAGCTCCTTTAATGTCTAGTACAGTATTACTCTTTACATAACAAAATTTAAAACCAGGATTAATTTCCTTCATATTTCTGGCTCCAGTTTGATGCTATAGCACCTGGACGCCTTTTGGCAGCTGTGCGCTCTGAAAATGTTTTGATTGATCAACTGATTTATTGATATGCTCTTTAATAAGCAGCTTCTCTTCTTTATTACTGTTTCTTAAGATCCTTTGGTTTTGGTTTTAAAAATGATTGTTGTTCCAGTGTGCATATTTTACGGCAGCTATAAAGAAATACAAATACACACAATTAACAATCATAGATAAGGAGAGACAGGTTATTTTCACTACAGGCATACTGAAAGCTCTGTTTTGCATAATGGCCAGGTATGACTAGGCCAAACCCTAAGTCTCTGCAAATAAGCTTTTTCATTATTTATCTCTCAAACTAACCACAAACGCTCTTGATTGCACCTTCATTTTAGCATTATTGCAGGATTGCATGGGAGATTTTGCTTCTAAATGAAGTTTCCATTATGATCGGCACATCCGCATGGTTGCTAGTCCGTGATTGCATTTCCTGGTGTTTCCTATTTCTGTTCCTAAATAAGACAGATTATGTAATCCCTGAAAAACAATGCTCCTGGAACAATAAGCATCCTCCTGTTTTTTAACACCTGAAGAATTTTCTGTTCCAGATCCTAGAGTTTCTTTTAGCTTCTTTTGGCTTAAGTTTAAGACAAGAATTTAGTATGCCTTTCATCTATACAGCGTGTTCTACCACAGTTTCAAATTTGTATTACTGACCGACAACTATGTTGAGTGCAGAATATAAATAACAACTATGTTGTCATGGTAAGTATATATAATAATGTTTAGATTTACTATTCTTAGGTCCACCCTATTTCTTTGACTTTGTACTACACTGGCAGTAATAGTGCCAGTGTAGTTAAGGTTTTTATTTTCTTAACTTTGTTGCCATTGACGAACCTGCATGAAAATTTCCAACAAAAGCACATGCATTTTGGGTCCTCCATGGCAAGTTTTATGCAGATCCATTAGGCAAGGGCTTAGAAAATGGGGAGTCACAAATGTGCCATATCCCATTTTAATTCCATTAGGTAGTTTTGCTCCTTGATGACGAAAAAAAGGCTGATGAAATTACATAAAATTTAGCATGAAACTATTTGGTGCACAGCTGCTACTTGACGCCTCTCAATCCAGCTGCCACAGCAATCACAGCGCCGACACTGCCTTAATCACAGCTACAGATGAAATCCAAACCCAGAGGATCCACCTCCCACCTTTCACCTCTGAACCCAAAGAAATCACCCAGGGCTCATCTCTGAGCCCCATGCTCTACCGCATATATGACCCCGCTGGCCATTATCATCAGATCCCTTGGTCTCAACATACTTTCATATGCAGATGACACCCAACTCATTCTCTCACTCACCGACAACCTCACCACCACCAGAACCAGCTTCCACAGATGAATGACAAATGTTGCAGACTGAAGAACAACTACCTGCAGTTGAGCACAGACAAGATAGAAGGACTGATCTTTGGGAACAGCAACAACACATGGAATGACTCCTGGTGGCCATCAGATCTAGGACCCGCACCCACTCCCTCCAACCACGCCAGAAACCCAGTAATCTTCATTGACAACAAGATCACCATGAAATCACAGATTAACGCCATCTCCTCCACCTGCTTCCTTACTCTGCGCATGTTTTGTAAGATCTTCAAGTAGCTAGCCCAACACACAGGATGCACCGGGATACAGGTCCTCACCACCAGCTGACAGGACTACAGCAACGCCTTCTACATAGGAATCACCTCACACCTCCTACAGTGACTTCAGACCATGCAGATGGCCACAGCCAGGTTCATCCGCAGCCTTCCCAGAGGAACCCACATTACACCCCACTTCAGGCAACTCCACTGTACAAAATAGATGCCAATTCAAGCTGCTGACCCCTGCACACAAGGCTCCACACAATCAATGATCGACATATATTAACCACCACCTGCACTTTCACCAACTATCGAGAAGACTATGTTCTGCCTCCCTTTAACTTGCCCATACTCCTCGCATCTACTGAAGCAGAAGTGGATGATGCTCCTTCCCCCACGCCTCAACAAAGACCTGCAACAGCCTCCCCATGCACCTCCGGACCATCATCTCTCTTCTGGAATTCTGAAAGGCCCTCAAGACCTGGCTGTTTGAAAAAGCCTCTGGAACCTACAAGCGCCTGGATACCCTATCAGGCGATGATCCACACTTTATATGTCCTGAGTGATTGATTGATTGATTGAAGGATTATGCCCTTTTTTAGTTTGGGGTAAATCGTTCAGCTGGTCTTGAAATTAATATTCAAAACCTTTTGTGCGCATGAAAGAATAATGGGGCATATTACCAAGCAATAGCGATAATTATCGCTATTGCTTGGTTAGAGACAAAAATTTACCGTAGCGCTGCAGCGATTTTTACCGCAAATAAACCTTGGTATTACCAAGGTTTAACGCAAAAGCGGTAAAAATCACTGCAAAGCATGAATATCGCTGAAAAGTCAGCGATATTCATGCATTAGCGAGCTAATGCTCTTAGCCATGTTATCCACCTCCCATTGGATAACATGGCTAAGAACTGCTCAGGGCAGGTGTTAGCTTTTGGAGATATTCCCGCTGAGCGCGAATATCTCCAAAAGTTGGTAATAGGAGATAGCGATGTTAGCGACTGCTTTCAGTCGCTAACATCTTGGCCCGCCCACTTTGCATCTCATTAGTGATAAATATCACTGACATGCAAAGTGGGGCCCAAGATGGTCGTTATCTCCTACTAGCTGTCGCTAACTGGTGTTAGCGGCAGCTAGGTAATAGGGAGATAATTTTATCTCCGCTTTCTTGGCTTTGAAAGCCAAAAAAGCGGAGATAAACCCCCTTGATAATATGCCCCAATATTTTACTGGACTGATCATTTTCAGAGGAAAACTCAATAGCTCCAAAATTAAAAAAAAAAATACTCTGATCTGATTGGACAAAGGAGTTTTTCACCCTTTTGAGATATTTCAGTAATGTGGGTCCAAAGAAGGACTCGATCCCCACATCTTGAAAGTGACAATAAGAGGCAAATAAGGGGGTAGGGTGAGCACAATATGACCCCCAGGTTTATATGGAGGGGATGGGGAAAGGAACCCCCATAGAATTTAGAATTAAAAAATAATTTCAATTTCGTTCTGGGACCCACGGTTCCTGCAGATGGAGCTGTGGTTCCCAGAGAGGCCCTCCATTTCTGCCAGCCCTGTCTTGGACCCACAGATTCAGGACAACCTTCACCGTCTTGAACTGCAAATCCAGGAAAACTTCACAGGTTGCTGTAGGCCTGGTATTGGATTCCAAGTGTGGGTCTCAAACAACCGTTTAAGCAGAGGTTCATGAAACTTGCCATATGCTCGCAGTTTCAGACTGTGAAGCTTGCATGTGGTACAGCAGATTCAATTAGGGATCTGTCAATCCACAAAACAATATAATGCCAGTCAGTCACTCAGCTTAAACCTTTTATTGTTTTAGTCTAATTTTTGGAATGACAACACTTTGTTAAAACAGACATCATCATTCCTCGATCTATAGTTTCTGTATTAAAAATAATATTTTTTTTACACAAGTTATAACTTTTCTCACCATTTCTTTCACACCTTACAGTGTTATCTAAGTGAGGAAGAAAAGCAACGCTGAGATTTACTTTGCTCCTACTAACACCATAAACGTCTTTTCCAGATAAAACATTTCCAATTAAAAAATATAAACCATTTTTTCCTGGGTTATATTATTTCTTACCCTTATCTATCACTCCTTACAGTGTCACATAAATGCAAAGGAGAAATATCACACAGTTTTCCAGTGCTCCATCTAACACCTCTAGTTAATGTGGGGGCATCATACAGTTGTTTGCCTCTACTCCTTGGACACGAAAGGGTTATTAGGAAACACAATGAATCCATAATCAATACAATGTAAAAAAAAACTTCTAAAAAATGTAAACATTTTATAACAGGTCATTTCATAAGCAGGATTATATAAAAGTGCACATGCTTTATCAGCAGTTAAAACGCCATTATGTATAAATCGTGGCTTTAAAAATCTTAAACTGTAAATACGTAGTACGTGGCAAATGAAAATTAAATGATCAAAGTCTTGAATTTCATTAGAGCATAAATTGCATGTCTGCTCAGTTTTGATCATTCTTTCCCAGAATCCTAGAATACATCTTAATGTTAGCATTTGCAATCTAATTTAAAGGCTCAAGAGCCGTATATTATGGACAATGTTCCAAGTCAGATAAGGCTGCATTCTCTTAATAATGCAGGGCGAATGTACCAGCCTACATCTAGGAATTGGTAGACAAGAGGCCATGTCCCATTCCATGTTTAGTGAGGGACCTGTATTTAAGTTAAGGTAAATAACTTAAGGTACGACAAAAACAGATGGCAATTCCCCCTGATTTAGTCTGAAATGTGCTAAGGCACAGTGGAAATGTCACCTGAAGATGCTATGTTGTCTTTGCTCCAAGAAAATGTCTTTCTACAGTAGTCTCCTTAAAGAATTGCCTCAGACTCAATCAGCCAAAGGATTGCTGCTAAACCCAACACAAATATACTTACCAAACCCATTTCTAAATGGAGAGCTGCTGTGGAGGCTAACGTATTCAAATTGCCGATCTATGGGGAATTTTACCTTCAATAGAGTCTAGAAAAAACAATATGTCAATTTGCACTACCTATAGAGCATATAATGGACAGGAGAGGATTTTTAAACAGTATAGCTGAAGTAAAGAGAAAAAATGTCTACGGTCTGTGGCATAAAAGTGGGTCTAGATGAGTCACTAAATCTCATCACAGCCCCAACATACTTG
The DNA here is from genome assembly GCF_964263255.1 of Lissotriton vulgaris. Taxonomy (NCBI): domain Eukaryota; kingdom Metazoa; phylum Chordata; class Amphibia; order Caudata; family Salamandridae; genus Lissotriton; species Lissotriton vulgaris. The sequence continues at coordinate 1,464,908,239 of NC_141694.1, forward strand.
GTTTTAATCATACCAATGGTACACAAAAATAAAGGGAAACCTGTGAGTCTACCGTTAGGTATTTTCAATATTTATCTGGATTCCCGCAATGAATCCAGCAAGCATTTGTGTTTGATTTCCCAGCAATTGTTGAGTCCGCCAAGTTGGTATTTACCTACCAAGGTGTGGATAACCGCCAATGATGAAATATGCTATGATAAGTTGTGGCTGAGGTTTCTTCCCCAAATTCTTTTGGATTTCTTTAGGTTTATAACTTTAGCCTTTCACATAACCTAATCAACTTTAGTGAGCTCATCGAAACAATGTCTAAGACCACGTGTGGCATGTGCGTCACCTCGTTTGCATGGTTCATGACTTTGATATACAAGTAGGCTATATGTTTTCTTTCTAATAGGTTAGAGGTAAATATTTTCCCAAGATACACATATGACTTTACCTCCTCTATTTTATTGGCCCCAGATACCAAATGTACTTCAATTTCCTTAATTGATCCATGCCTTTAAACACTAAAAGTTTAATCTTTGATGATTTTATCTTTAAAAAGTAGCCTCCTGCAAATATTTGAAGTAGATCTAACCTCCTTTGTAAGCCCTTAGACTTCGGATCAAGTATGACTATATTATCGGCATACAGGGAACAAGACACTTCCTCCTCCCCTACTTTATGAGGATCTCCGTATAAGAGGAGAGAATCACTGGAAGGTCAGACATATAAAGGGAGAATAATAATGGGGCTAGAAGGCAACCTTGTTTGAGACATTAGGTGGAATCTTTGTTGAAAGACCTTAAGTACCTCCCAAAATAACCTGCTATCATGTGGCTGAATGCAGGGCCGCCAATGAGTGAAGCAATGAATGGGGAATTTCTCCACAAGGTGGGTCTGTTGACTGGGCTGAAGACGGTGGAGAAGTCAATGAAAGACATGTATACAAATTGCCCTCTAGTTTTCATATACTTTACTGAGATACCTTGGATGATTGAGATATTATCCATAGTGGAGCAATTAGATCTAAAGCATGCTTGTTCTCTGGGTAAAATTTCCTTATCGGCTACCCATTCTTCTAGATGCTCCACTACGCTCTTAATAAAAATCTTCCCCACCTCATCCAAGAGTGTTAATTGGCAATCACCACTAGGAGTTGCTCTATCAGCCTTTTTTGAAGAAGGAAGCAATAATACTGATTTGCCATGAAGGGGGAACTACACTTTCCACATAATAATATTAATATATATAATATTAATATAACAGGGCAAGAACAGAACCATATGTGACCCCTTTTTATTTAAAACCAAGATTGGAATCTCATCCTGCCCCATCGTGCTTGAAAAGCATGATTTTATGCTAAAAGTGTTTTATCTGGGCTGCAGAGAGGGGGCTATATTCACTTAAGACATTGATCTTGGATGTCTCCACCATCAAGGCTGCATAATCGCTTTTGCTATGGGATTCATACACTTTCTTCAAGAAATAAACCCGGGTTGAGCTGCTGATGGATCAAGACATTGCAACTTTTCTAGTTACACTAGCTTCTGCTATCAGGGCCCAGAAGCTCCTCAAGTTCTTAGCAAATATAACTTCTATGAGGGTGATCCATGTCCAATCAGATTATTTTTGCTTAAAGTTTAATCTGTATCTTTTCTATTTCTGCTTCAGTTTCTAAATTGTTATGCCTCATACTTGGTAGTAAAATTGAAACTGACATCAAGTCAACTGATTTATGACTTTAGTGATATCTCTAATTACTGTAGGGTTCTGACAGTTTTGATTCTTCCAGTTAATACCTTTATCATGTCTAGCCCTGATGCAATCTATTTTTTGCCTTGCAAATGTTCCCATCCAGTGCTTATACTTTTCTACCGGGTTAGGATGCAAACACTTAGGATCTTCTAGGGCATTTTGAAGGGAAATATTTAGCATAGCAATTGTACCCTTGTCCCCCTGTGTGCAAGAATTGTAAAGATTCAACTAGAAATATGCACCTTATTGAGTCTTTATCCATAATTATAACGTTTGTAAGAAGGCCAAACATAAAGAAATAAGCTATTACCGAGTTGAGAATAGATTGATAGGTGTTACACTTGAATGTGAAGTTAGCTGGGATGTCATAATCTAATCTTCCAATACAGATTACACAATCATTTACTCCCCAAAATTTCAAAAGCATTCACCCTCTTTGATCTAATCTGGTTGAAACTGGGAAAGACAAGCTGGAAATATTCAGGGATTCAATTTTTTTCAATATCTTCTTAGGATGACAGAAATTATGTATGCAATCATAATAGAATCCATATAATATTTGCTATGTCATTAAATATGATGAAATGAGGCAATATGGGATGATTTTGTATTTACAGCATTGCTTTTTGAGAACATTCTAAGATGGCTGAAACACTCACTAACCTCAACATTATATCAGTAGGGAATGTCTGTCCTTTATGCTGTTATTTGCTTTCATGTTTTGTTTAAATTTGTGCCAGTAACATTTCTTTCCTACCCGTGATCAAGGCATTGTGATGTCGAAATGCGTTGGGTTATTCGGCTATGCCAGAATAAATTCATCACCATAACTCTTGGCTGTGAGTATTTGTAGAGGTGAGGGCACAATGTCGAGCATTTGTTATGCTTCTTCTGTGGAACTTTACATGCTCAGGGGTACTCATACCCTGACATGCACTTGGGTCCCGGCACGCAACTATGAGGAATGTGGCGAAATCATCAAAACTAGTATGATCCTCACTTCAGCTGGTGCTGTAAAAGTTTTGTGGAAGTCCGTCAAGCAGGGACAGATTAAAAGGGGGGTCCCAAAAACGTGTTTTCCTGATGTTAATTCCCATAGTAACTGTAGACACAGCTTCAGGCTGAACTGCTGAACGGAGATACACCAAATCTGGCAGAAAGGTAGATAGTGGTCCAGAGAAATGCCTTTTTCTTATTTGGTGTAAATCCATTCAGTAGTTGCAGATCCTCTGTGGATCCGACAATCCCTGTGCTAAAATATGATTGGTTGTCAACACTTCAAACCAGGAAGTGTTGGCAGCCATCCTGGGACTTGGCTTGAGCCGAGTCCCCCAAAATTTTTTGAGGCAGGGTAGGAATACACCTCTAGTGGCTTATAAAAGCTCTGGGGATCACCGCTTGCCTGCGTCATATTTGTTAATAAAAGGGGACCACTTGGACCCTCAGGACCTGGGGACAACCACCTCTACAGGGCCACATAGTAAAATTAATTGGGAGGGCCACGTGGACCTTTCCCAGCCCGAGGATCCACCACCTCCCCAGGCCTAAATGAAAGGTAATGGGGTTTGCACAGACCCCCCTTGGGACCACCACCTCCCTGGGGCCAAGTTAACATTAAAACTTGGAGGGGGGCTGTGTGGCTCCCCTCTCTGGCCATAAAAGGTCCTGGGGACCACCACTTCCCTGGTGAAGGCTCATCTACTTCAAAGGAGGGGTGTTGCGAAGCCCCCCTCCTGGAGCCAATAATTGACTTTCTGGACCGCCACCCACCAGGGCCGGGGTATCCACCCCTGGGATATAGCTGTTTGCAGTGGCTTTGTGGGAGCTTTAACCACTTTCACCAAGCCGCAACAAACACTCCGCATCCAGCAAGGGAGAGCAGAAAATGCTCTTGCTTGCTCGAAGCAGAGCATTCATCCGTTTCTCTGCCTGCTGTCAAGCGTGCAGGACAATAGACAAATTGCTTTTGGAACCAGGGAACTGCAGGTTTAGCAGCTCCCTGTGTTTGAAAGCAATGCCCGCTCCCACTGGAGGTGGTGAGCCGGCATGGACCGCAGGGGCCTTCAGGCTCCCCTTGCAGTCCCATTTCAGACTGGGTGCCCTAGGGGCACCCAGGACAAATGGCCAGGCCCCGGGGGGACTGGGTCCTAGAGCCAAAATCAGCCTGGGGAGTGGGTTGCGCAGGCCCCCTCCCCCATTTTTAAATGGTCGGGCCACAGGGTATGGGGTCCTTGGGGCTGAAATCATCCCGGGGGGCTGAGCGGCCTCTCCCTTATTACAAATACAATGTTTTAAAAAGCCGGACCCCAGAGGATGGGATCCCCAGGGCTGAAATCAGCCCGGTAAGGGGGGGGCTCTGTGACCCTCCTCCTAATAGAAATAAATGATAAAAAAAGGCTGACCCCAGGAGGAAGTCATCAGGGGTCCTCCCCTTACCCCACCATTCTGCAAATGTGCTTTTTGGTGCATTACTAGTTGGGGATGAATTCCCCTGGATTCTGAGTGTCCTTAGGGGCAAGATCCCCTTCTTGTCACTGCCAGTAAGCCTCCCACAGTGGCGATTGCTGCGAGTACATCTGAGGCCCCGCCCCCTTTCTCCACTACTCTTCAAAAGTGCCTCCTGGAGCACTACTTGTTGGGGGATGAAGTTCCCTTGGATGCTGAAGGTCCTTGGGGCCAATAACCCCTCCTGTTACCTCCAGTAATTTGCACACATCAGCATTGCTGGGAGCTCATCTGAGGCCCTGCTCTCTTTTTCCACTATTAAGGTAACAGAATGCAAAAAAACCTTAGAAATTCACTGAAAAAAGGTTACAGGGACATTATAGTTAGGAATTAACATCGAAAAACCTTAGCCATTCACAAAAAAACACAAAGGTTACAGGGACGTTATAGTTATGAAATATAATTTAAAAAATTTAGAAATGTATTGAAAAAAGGTAGCAGAGATGTAATGGTTAGGCTCATATTTCACTCATACAAACCATAGAAATTCAGCCGTCATAGTTACCAATTTAACTATAACTTACACCCCTGCAGTACACTGCTTATGACCTCACTTATTATATCACTCATGTAATGGTCTGTGACATCACTGATGACATCTTAAATGACATCACTATATATGGCGGTCGTCAGTAGGTAGTTATAGTTTTTAGCATGTTTCTATAGAATTTTTTTTTATTTGCTCATATCTTTGCCGTCGTTTAACGAATCTTCACACATTTTCCCTAAAAACTAGTCATAGTGAGTTTTGCTGTGCATGGAATGTTTTGGGGTGATCTGTCAAGTGGGGGCTGAGAAAAACGGGGGGTAAAAAATACTACTTCCCATGGTTATTCCCACAGAAGCTTTGAATACTGCTACAGTCCAAACCGCTGGACGGAATTACGCCAAATTTGGCAGGACTGTAGCTTTTGGTTCGCAGATCCCACTTTCAGTTATTTTGTGTAAATCCATTCAGCAGTTGTTGAGAAATTTAGGGGAAAGCAAATGAGGATATCTAGGTGGAGGCTAAGCACAGATCTCATCACGACATCTGGGACCATATTATGTATTAGGGAGCACTTTCCTGTTTGCGCCTGGCGCATCTTAAAACAGGTGCCCCCAGCTCAAGCAGAGAAAGTGCACCCTATTACATAGAATGCACTGCCCCCAGGGCAGCCACAAACTCATGCTGCCCTTGGGGTAGCCCATTTAAGTGAAATACGGAGCAGCTTTGAAGCAGCCGCTCCGTGTTTTTGCAGGCATCAACCCACTTGCACTTTGAAGGGTGATTAGAGATTCCCTTGCAGGCAGGTGCAGTCAGTGACTGCAACTAGCTGCAAGGGGATGTTTGGGGGTACATGGGATCTCTTTCCCCCTTCAGAGGGATGCTCTCAGGGAAGCACTGACAGTGTGCCACCTTTTACGTGGCACACTGTCAGTTATCCTCCTGAGAGTTTCTCTGCCTCTTTACCCATGTCTTTATACGGCACAGATGCAGAGGCAAAGGGATTCCCTCATTTGCATGGGGCACACCCCCATGCAAATGAGGGAATGCCTCCTGACGATAGGGCTGGTGCTTTCAGTGTGTCAGCACGACCCGTATTACAGACGGGAACACACAAACATCCGCGGTCCCCTCTTTAATGCCAAAGTGCACCGGGGCGCGGAATGCAGGAGCAAACCCTTGTTGCTCCCACTGGGCACTTTCTGTAATGTGGACCCCGATTGGCTATCTGCACTTCAGCCAGAAAGTGCTGGCATCATTGTGGGACCAATATACATGATAGCACCCCATTGAAATGCATTTTAGTGAATAGCAGTTTTTGAGGGTCACAATAACGAGAAATCATTTGTTGATGGCACCATAATAATTTTAGAAATTGTGGTGTGTTCTAAGGTGATTTTACCCAGCAAAAAAAGCCCTCTGCTGGGAGTGCATCAATCGTGTTTGAGAGGAAACAGTTTTCTCATGATTTTCCCTTATAGAATATAGATAGTAATCCAGTAAATTCACACTATGTTTCTCAGCCATATGAGAATAAAGGCTGACATTGTCAGTAAATCATATACTTCCAACAGGAGCAACCTCTCAGTTGATTCCCGTCTGTTCTACTGCAGCCTTCCAGAGTGTTGTAAAGAACAACCAGAGCACAAACAGTCTTACTTATGATATAAGTATGGCGCACCTGTAGCCATCTTAATTTAATCAAACTGGTAAAACTTAAAACATTTAATTTAGAAAGAAACACCATGAGGAGGTTTGATTTGTCGTAGAAATTATGGCTAGTGCTGTAAATAAAAAAAAAAGGTTCTCAAATATCTTCCTCTTTAATTTCATTAAAACATTCTGACATGTAGACTGAAACATGCACTTTCAACATCAGCAGCAGACTGTCAGTAAGCTTCCTGGTGATCAGCAGTTAACTACAGTGTTCTGATGAGCAATTAGAGTATTAACATTCTGAATTCATGCCAAAAGTGTGACACCTCTGACCAACATCTTAATGGAATCAAAGTGGAAAACTGGAAGCATTTTCTACTGAGGAGACTGCAGTAAATAAGGAGATTATGGAGTCTTCCAAAATGGCCACCAGAGAGAAACAAGCCCACATGTTGCACAAATATCACCCAAATGTATCCCAGGTGTAGCCCTATGTAAGAAGTGTACAAAACACCCACACATTTTGGGCTTTTCTTTTTTTATGGAATTTTATATAGTGCAAACTTGACCCAAAACAGGTATCAGAGCGCTTTACATAGCACCAGTTGCATTGCATGAGGACACATTCATTTTTTGTTAGGCACGGGGAGATTAGGTGATTTTCCCAGAATCACAGGATGTTCAACGTTATTGCCAAGACTCATACCCAGTTCCCCAGATTCGAGGACGACCGCCCTAGCCATTAGACCAACTACTCTCCAAATTATTTGGGCTTCTAGCTATCGGAAGGGGCTACACCTACAGCCCACCTGAAATATTTGTAAAGGAAAAGGGCTGGCATAATTTTTTCTTTAAAAAGCCTTAACCAGCGACTACACAGTCCAACTGCAGAACCTATTCTGAAAGTTTGCTAGGCAAAATTAGTGCCCTCTCTCAACTATGGCCATTTATGTTTCCCCCGGTGCCTTTAATAAGTTCCTCATGAACCTTCAAATCCTAGTCTATAAAAAGGTTCTAGCTCTCCCTCGACAGGCCAGGAAATCAAGAGTAAGGCTGGAGCTGGGTCTCACTCATCCGTACATTACTTGCTCAGGCGATCTATTAAAATACTACATTAGAACTCTGAGAGCCAAGATTTTTATTAAGGGCAAGAAGGCCACTGGTGGTTTGCAGTGAGAAGTCGCATCTCACTCCTCCTCCCTTCCATGGCAAACTGATGGTTTAACATACCTCCCCACATGGCGATGAGAGCGGACCTCTGGGCTCCTGGAAGCTGTAACGCTAGTACCCCTGGTACTCGACCGTGGCGGCACTTTACGGGCAGAATAGCAAAGGCACTTTTGTACAGAGCTCGGAAAAGGTTCACGGACTTCGCAGCGCAGTTTTTTAAGGCAACCCCCATTATGCCGCCATGCACAGCTAAGCAGAGCGTTGCTAAAGATGCAACCCAGAAGGAGGCGACAGGCAGAGAGTAAACCAAGCCCAAACCCCCAGCTGGTACCGCATTGCAGCGAGGGATAGCCGCCAACATCACAAAGAAATCTTTGGGGAAAAAGTCGGGCGAGCAGCGGAGGAGTTCTGAGATGGCACCTACTCCCAGAATTGCTTGTGATCCCTTGACTTTGCGATCTGCCCAGATTAACGGAAAAACAAAGGAAATTATACTCCGCCAGCCTACAGTGACGGAAGCTTTTGCGCCCAGATCTGCAGACCCCTCTGATGCTGCGGCCGTCATTGTGAGGAACGATGATGGAGTCTCCAGTTCACCTCGAGGACGCTACGACGCTGGTATCCAGGCAACCGGAGCAGGCGCTGGGGCAATGACTGAAGCAGCCAGACGCGGCCGGCGCCGTGCCAGAGAAGGCGGTGAGAGAAGCAGATGGAGTTGATCAAGAGAGCAGAGGGGCAGAGGGAGCGCTAGGCGGAGGCGAAGGCGGAGATGAAGGCACCGTCGGCATCCACCCCTAACGCTGCTATACTCCCACAGGCGACAAGCAGGGTGAGTCAGGAGGTTCTCCGCAGGCAGAAGGGCGACAATCAGGAGGCTCCGGGGTGAGCACCTGGGCAAGTAATCCGGCACTAGCTTATCAACAAACATCAATGACACTGACCCTACAAGGTATTTGGAGAGTGGTGTTCCTGGGGGGGCAGCCTCACCGGACCGCTTCTATTCAGTAAATGAGGACTCAGTATCATTAAGCTCAAGCGAGGTTAGCACGGAGGAGTCTTCCAAGTCAGGGAGCAGTACTGACGCCCAGAAGAGCACGCAAAAAAATGAAGGTAGAAGGAAATCTAATCCCTCAGGGAGCCCCTCTGACCCTTCTCAAAAATTGGTTTGGGATTATTCGGCCACTACACAGACTTACCAGGACATTGGTGGTAGCTCGATGCCACCTGGAGGTCAGGCCTCACCTCAGCTTCCACCCCAGCCAGTCTCAATGGACCTACTATTTAGCACCCTCAAAAATATGCAAAGCGAGGCAAGGGTAGAAAGCCGAAGGGCCAGGCAGGCGGTTAAGAAGATCCAGAACTCTTTAAGGAAGATGAACAAACTATATGAGGAGGTTGCAGAAAGGGTTTCCCAAGTGGAAGAAAGAACTGGGAAATTGGAGGCCCATTTTAGCAGCTTCCAGTCATTTAAGCAGGAGCAGCAGAAAGTGGCTGAAGATATGCAGTGGAAGCTTGAGGACTATGAAAATCGCCAGCGCGGCAATAACATTAGGCTGCTGGGTGTGGAAGAGGGGCTGGAAGGGCAGGACGCTAGATTGTTTGTTATGAATTTGATGAATGGGCTTTTTCCGAATTAGCTTCCTGGCATTGGGAAATGAAATTCAAAGGGCACAACGCTTACCCTTAACGATTAGGAGAGGGCAGAATGCACTAGAGGGTAGGCCCAGAGCTATTCTCTTGTATGTAGGCAACTTTTTGTTGAGACAAGAAATGCTTGAGAAAGCGAAGCCGGAGGCCAAGCGTTCATTCAACAATGTCACATTTTTTGCCAGGCCCGAATTTGCCACGTTACGGTGGAGCGAAGGTGGAGATTAAGACAGCTTATCACCCCCATACAGGCCCTTGGTTCAGAAGCCTTTCTGCTATATCCTGCTAAATTGAAAGTAATTACTAAAGGTCAGGTGAAAATGTTTTTTTCCGAAATCAAAGCAAAAGAGTATATGGAGGAAGTGCTAGGATACAAGGGTGGGGAGTGTTAAGAAAAGCACGTTAAGCGCTTGGCACTAGTGGGCCATTATATTATATATAGGGCCAGGTAACTCCACAGAATAGGGGGAGGATTTTGGTGTTTGATTGTGATTTTGGCTTTTTTTTTTAGTTATGGGGGAGGGAGGAGGAGGCGACAGCTGCATTCTTAAGCAACCTCACATAGGTCAGGGTTGACCTATTTGCCCGTAGGGGGGGAGGGACAGTGGGAGGGGGGTTGGGCCAAGGGGGGAGGTAGGAGGGGAGGGGAGGGGGAGCACTCACAGGTTGCACAGCATTCACAGCACATACAGTACAATATTACTTTTTTTTCTTCTTGTTTGGATTTGTTTAATGAGCCGTTTACATTGGCAGGCCATGCATTTGATGTATTTTAATGACATGGAGGATTGCTTCAATTAATATTTGTGGGCTCAATGATGTTAACAAGAGAGTGAGAGTTGCTGCACTGCTTAAAATGCTTCCGTTGGATCTTGTTTGTTTACAGGAGACTCACATAGAGGGGGCGAAGGAGTATCTCCTGGAGCAGTTGATGTTCTCACTATTGGCAAACACCAAGCAGGGGTCAAGGACTAGAGGGGTTGCCGTTTTGGGTAAACGTAGGGATATTGTTGTCAATAGAAAGAAGGAGGATCAATGGGGTAGGTGGGTATTGTTGGAGATAGCCTATAAGGGAGAGAAGTTCACTTTGGCCACAATATACGGCTCCACTGAGGATTATCCCGACATTTTCACATTTTTAGACGCAGAGTTGGCTCAGTGGCATGAACCCATTATTTGTTGCGGTGATTTTAACATCCATGACCCCTCTGGCTCATTTACACAAGTAGGGGGGCGGTTTACAGGGAGGAAAAAGAAAACATATAGAGCATTGTCTGCTATGGTACAGCATAACTCTTTGATAGATCCGTGGGTCAAGCTACACCCGCATAAAGATGGCAGTACATTCTTCTCTGCTCCCCACAAGGTTCTGGTAGGCTGGACTATTTTTTGATACCCAGCTCCCTCGCTGCTGGCTCCCAGATCGAAAAACAGCCTCGGATCATCTCAGATCATAATCCTCTGGTTTTAACTGTCAAAGTAGGCCAGGCACAAAGACGGGATACACAGTGGACATTTGAGAGAGCATTGCTGAAAGATGAGGTATACATAAAACATATGAATACGTGATTTGGAATTTCTGGTAATTAAATAGAGGGACGGCAGCCCCAGGTATGGTGTGGGGCGCTTTCAAAGCCGGAATCAGGGGAGAGACCCTGAGCTTTACATTCCATAAACAGAAGGGGGAAAAGGCCAGGGCAGAGGAACTGGGTAAAAGACTTCTTAAGGCAGAAGGAGAGCTAACTCTAGGTATTCAGCAGCAACTCCCGCTGGAACAGCAGTTACTTAAAATCGTGGCGCTCAAAGCGGAAACATCAGAGTGTATTGCCAGTATAGCCACAGCGAACTATCTAACTAAGAAAGAGAATGCATATGAATTGAGTGAGAGAGTTGGACGCATATTAGCCATCCATACTAGACAAAGACTATCCTCATTCGACATCAAGGAGATCACAGACGAGCAGGGTAACTGTGTTTTGGAACCCGATGAGGTGAGGGAAGTTTTTAGGCAGTTCTACACAGATCTCTATACCTTGGATAGCGGAAATGAGACTACAGACATAGCTGGGTATCTGAGTAACATCCCACCCCCGATCCTGCCTGAGGAAGAGAAGACGGCTCTAGATCTACCAATTCAACTAGAGGAAGTCGCAGCAGCTCTGGGTTGCCTTCCTTCAGGTACGGCTGCAGGCCCGGACCAGATCCCGGTAGAATTCTATAAAGTGTTCCAAGGAGTATTAATCCCTGATATTTTTAATACTATGATGCAGGCCCAGCAAGGGGAGGGGACTCGATCCCTAACTCCTGGGGGGGGGGGGGGGGGGCGGACATTATAGTAATTCTGAAGAAAGGGAAACCCCCGCTAGCGCCTGGGTCGTATTGACCAATCACTCTAATAAATGCAGACGCGAAAATCTTTTCTGAAATACTAGCTAAAAGATTAGCCAGAATTATTGAGAGCATGGCTTCATCCCTGGTAAAGGTACCACCCAGCATATTAGACAGGTAGTCACACTGTTTGATGCGGTGGGAGTCTCGGGAGACCCTATGGCAGCTTTACTCTTAGACGCAGAGAAGGCATTCATTAGGGTTTCCTGGGACTACCTTTGGGCAGTAATGAGGTGGTATGGCTTAGGGGAAGGCTACATAAAGGCTATTCGAACCCTCTATAGAGAACCAACAGCCAGGATTAGGGTTAATAGAGGGTACTCAACTTCAGTCAAGATCAGCAGGGGGTCCAGGCAGGGTTTCCCTTCATCCCCTCTGTTGTTTGCACTCTATTTAGACCCCTTGCTGAGTAGCCTAGAAGGTAACCCTAATATTCCTTCATTAAGCGTAAACGGCAAGGAGGTTAAAACATTGGCTTACGCAGACGATGTGGCCATTCTAACATCAAACCCGTCTATAGCTATTAGGGAGGTGGAATCTGAAGCTCAGCTTTTTGGTCAGGTCTCAGGCTATAGACTTAACAGAACTAAGACCCAAATTGTGAAAAATGTTCATACATGTTGTAATGATACCCGGGTCACTAGCTCTGCAGTATATCTAGGGGTTGAGATTTCTGCGGATCTGGATAGGGTGGTGGAGAAGAATATGGCTCCTCTAATGGCCAGAGTGAAAGTACATCTAGAAAGAATGAACAACCTTCATCTATCCCTAGTGGGCTGCACCAATGTCATTAAAATGTTAATTTAGCCTAAATTTCTTTATTTTTTCAGAGCTATTCCCTTATACTTCGAGGCTAGGTGGTTTCATACACTAGAGTTAATTTTGAATAGATTTATTTGGGCACACGGTAGAACACGGAGGGCATATAGGTTTATTTACCTCCCAAGAGATAGAGGTGGGTGGGGAGCACCTGATTTTAGGTTATACTATTGGGCGGCGGCACTACAATATATGCAGGGCTTGAATGGAGGTGGCAGATTAGATCAAAGGATTACTAGCAATTCCACAGATGTGTATGCTGCGGTTTTGGGGGTAGAGGTGGAAAACTGCTTCTTAAATTGTACCGATTTCGCATACTACAAGAGGACTAGGTTCAAGACAATAAGTACTGCCGTTAAGATCTGTACTGCCTTCCTGAAAAAATCTGGACTGGGGAGATTCAATAGGGTACACGCGGTTGTACAGAAATAGATCTTTTCCAGAGGCAGACTTCTCGGATGCAGCGATGGCGGATTGGGCTGATAAAGGGATAATACAGATCGGGGCTATTAAGGATTCAGTGGGGGTCCTACAGTTTACAGAGTTAATAACTAAATTCTGTATAGACACTAGAAGCTTTTTTAAATACCTGCAGGTTAGGAGTTTTTTTAATACTAAACAGGGCGGGCCCGCAGGCTTTGGTAATAATGAAATTCTGGACAAAATAGCAAAAGGGGGTGACTGTACGATTCGTAGCTTCTACGCAAGCTGTGCAGCAGGGAAACCGGATGACTTATGCAAATATGGCACTAAATGGGATGAGAAATTGAGCATCGAAACACACTAGTTTCAGGAGTCATTAGACCTGGACATCACGGTTCTCTGCTCAGCCCCTCTTCAGGCACAGCACTACAAAACAATATATTCCCTGTATTTCACCCCAGCAAGGATAGCACAATGGGGCGGTACTCCGGGGATCAACTGCCCACGATGTAACTTCCCAGAATCCGATATTGTACACATCTTTGCCACCTGCCCTCAGCTACACATATTTATTAGAGATGTAGAGCTGGTTTTAGATAAATCTATAGGGATTCAAGTAGTACTTACACCGACCTTGTTACTTTTGGGGGTCAGCTCAGATCCCGTTATCCCCCATCGGGAATTTATGTTTGTAGCTATGGCAGTTTATAGATTAGCTATAGCCAGGGCATGGCTGGATAAAAGACCGCCTGTATTACATCAATGGCTGGCAAGCCTTCTGGCTGCTTATAATTTAGAAAAAGCAATCTATGCACGAAAAGGCAGGAGAGCGAGGCAGCTTGGTCTGAGAATCTGGGATAATGTAAGGAGATGGAAGGAGGGACTTTTGTTGGCTTGATTGTCGGAAATAATGGAAACCTCCCTTGTCCGCTGTACATTTTGTTTTCCTTCTTTTTCTCCTGTTATCATAATTTTCTTTCCGTCGTGACAAGAGTGTCTCTAGGCTGGAATGATCAATCCTTTTATGGTTTATTTATATGGTTTATAGTATCGCAATACAGCTCAATTATAATTGAGCTAATACTATATATACAGGTTTTTTTTGTTGTTTTTTTTTAAAACCTTTATTGTACCTTCTTACAATTACACAGCAAGTCGCCTACAACCCCGGGGGGCCGGCCGCTAAAATAGAAGAAATAGCAGTGACAGCCATGCGGAAATGAAGTCCATACGTTAAAAAGGCTACTGTAGTGAAAAGGCTCATCACAAAACTAATTGAAGGTCATTAGTCCAAGTCACATTTCAAAATAAATGAGGTTTTCATTTTTTGTTTTTTATGAAAAGAACCAAAAGAACAAACAGGAAATCACATTGCGATCATGGAGAAATAATATTGCAGGTTAGCTGTATGAAAGATCCCCAGGATAAGGTGCCATGTGTTATCTAGGGATCCCATGCAGAACGTGGGAGAGCTTTACCCCCCCACTCTTCTACCCAAATGGTGTCTCTACCTCGTCTTCCCCCCTTCACTCCATCCCTCCCTCATCCTCCGATTCCAACAGATCATCTTCTGGCAGTGGATCGCAGATGTCGCCTCGGTACACATTCCATGGGGACCACACCTTATTCCACTTGCCCGGACATGCACGGCTCAAGTACACCGCCCTTTCAGTTATCATTGTTCATATTCATGCACCACTGTGACTTCGTTGGAAGTTCTGCCGCCCCCCAACGCTGTGCAATATCCCGCTTCGCCACAATCATTCCTAACGTTACCCAGAGTCGACTATGCCTGGGCAAATCTGTCGGTTCCCACACGTTGAGGAGACACCGCCTTGGCTCTGGGAGGATCGAAATCTCTAGTGCCTGGGATACAGTACGCAGAACCTGTCGGCAGTAATTTTGTATGCGTGGGCAGTCCCAAAACGTATGGAAAAAGGTGCCCTCTTCCCCACAACCACGCAGACAAAAAGGTGCGGTGTTCTGTGGATGCGGTGTAGCAGTGTTCTTGTGTAGTATACCCTATGAAGAACCTTGAGCTGGACAAGTCTCATCCTAGCCGAGATGCCCACCTCTTTCAATGACGCCAGAGCCTCATTCCACTCATGTTTATCTAGAGCGCCCACCTCCTGTTCCCACCTTTCCTTCAGGGGAGCCAGAGGATCTGGCGAGTTGTTCAGGAGCTTACGATACATCAGTGAAGTTGCTCTTTCCACCATAAAGTCAGTCAGGAGGCGATCTTCCAGCGGGGACGACTCAGGAAGAGTCGACCCAGAGGGGATGGCCGAGAGCAGGGCATGACGAATCTGCACGTATCGGTATGATTCGTGTGGCCCCAGGTCATATATTTCCCTCAGGCGGGTGAATGAAATAACGTCACCCCGTTCCCACATGTCACCCACCGTGGAAATGCCGATGGAATCCCAGAGGGAGAAACCCTTGCTATTTCTCAAGTTGCCCAAGGCGCGTGCATCCCAGAGCGGGGTGAGTTTGGTGATTTTCCCCCTCCAGCCTAACGCATCTGTCGCCGCGTGCCAGGTCTCCACAGTGAGTTTAGTGGGCCCTGAGAGGAGTCTCAGTTTTCTCCGGTCATAGAGTGGGGCAAGTATATTGTTAATGCCCAGCTGCGCCCTGTCTGCTTGAAATGCCGGATCAGACTGCGGGGCGTGCAGCCATTGGTTAATGGGCCTAAGTTGTGCTGCCCAGTAGTACAAGTGCAGATTCGGCAGTGCAATGCCCCCATCATACCAGCCTCTACAGAGTTTAGCTTGAGCTATGCGTGCCGGTCGATTGCCCCACAATAGCCCCGAAACCACCGCTGCTACCTTCTTGAAATATCCCGCTGCCACCGAAAAAGGCGTATTGTCTAGGATATATAGAAAACGGGGCAGTGATTTCATTTTGTACAATGCTGCTTTCCCCAGCATAGTCAGTGGCAACCCCGCCCAGTAGTTGGCGTCACGCTTGAGACGCTCCAGCGGTGGCACTAAATTCAGTCTCTTATATTCAAGTGGATCCCTCGTAACATAGATGCCTAAATATTTAAAGGAGGAACCAGCCAGTCTCAAAGGGCAGTCTGGTCCGAGCGTCGGACTCTGACCTGTCAGTACGTACATCTCCGATTTGCTCCAATTTATGGTGTAACCGGAAACCTTGCCATGCTCGTCGCACAAGTTCAGAAGAGCTGGTACTCCATGCTCGGGATCCATTAAATACACCAGCATAGAGGGATAGGCGGTCTTCCCATCCCTCCTTCCATTGTATCCCCTTGAGCAAGGGAGTTCGTCTTATGCGATTAGCCAGCAGTTCCAGGGTTAGCGCAAATAGCAAGGGAGACAGAGGGCAGCCTTGCCGGGTGCCCCTCCCAAGCGGAAACGTGCGCGAAATGTGGCCATTCGCAACTACGTGTGCCACAGGTGCCGCGTAGAGTAGCTTAATCCATGATATGAAGTTCGGGCCAAAGCCCATGTGGGACAACACCTCGAAAAGGTAGACCCACTCCACCAGGTCGAAAGCCATCTTCGCGTCCAGGGCCAATATAACTGCACTGTCACTAATCTGATCTGCTCTCGCCAACACCCCATGAACCCTACGAAGATTTAGCGCAGTGTTTCTATGAGGCATGAACCCCGATTGATCTGGGTGGATAAGATCAGGCAGGTGAGCCAACAGCCGGTTGGCCAGGAGTTTAGCCAAGATTTAACTTTCTGCATTCAGTAGGGAGATGGGGCGGTATGAGGAGCATTCCTCCTGAGGCTTACTGGGCTTTGGTATAGCCACGATCGTGGCCGTCCGCTGGTCCAGTGGGAGCAGCCCTTTCTCACGGCATTCCTCATACATAGTAAGTAAGTAAGGACAAAGATCCTCAGATCGTGCTTGGTACCATTCCACCGGAATGCCGTTCGGACCGAGGGCCTTTCCAGGCTTGAGCGCCCCTATGGCTATCCGTATTTCGTCGATGGTTAATGCCGCATCCAGGTCGGCCATTGCCTCCGGTTGTAGTATCAGGATAGCTATGCCGCTCAATGCACTCTGGGCCATGATCGCGGTCACCTCCCTTTCGGGAGTATACACCCTTTCGAAGTGGGCCGCCAGCGCCTCCACTACCTGTTCAGGGTTAGTCAGCATCGCACCATTCCCATCCTTCACCTGTTGAATCCCTCTGGAGCTACCCCCTCTCTTGTCAAGCCAGGCCAACATCTTTCCCGCCTTGTCGCCTACATCGTACACCCGATTCTGTGTATCAGTAATATGTCCCTGTTCTGTGAGGCGTGCATGGTCTGTGTACAGTCGCTGCTGGAGTGCAAGGTTATGCGCCGTGTCCTCTGTAGGGTCAGCCTTGTGTATAGTTGTGGCTGTGCGCAGTCGAAGCTCAAGTGTAGACTGCTCAACTGCTTGTTCCTTCCTATGAGCCGCAATGGAGCTTATAGCCTGCCCCCTTAGCACTGTTTTGTAGGCCTCCCAGAGAACCTCGGCGGATGCCACAATTGACACATTCTCAACAAAGTATTGCTCCGTGGCCCGCTGAAGAGCCCTCCTGATTTTTGGGACTTTAAGGTAAGACGCCTGAATAGGGTATATGCAGTGACGCGACTTTGTCTGGGTGGATAAGGTGAGGGTTACCGGAGAATGATCTGAAATGCCTCGGGGGTGTATGTCAACAGTGTCTACTCCAACGCCAAAAAATAATCAATGCGGGAAAGACTGTTATGGACTGTGGAGTGGAATGTGTACTGTCTGACCTGAGGGTGAACATGACGCCAGATATCTACCAATCCCAGTGCTTCTAGGAACCGCTGTAACCGGGAGGGTCCCCCCGGCGAAGCAGTCACCGGAAACCTATCGAGCTGTGGATCCGCCGCTGCGTTAAAATCCCCACCCAAAATTACATCACTGTCGGGGAGAGATAACAAGAAATCACCCAGGGCTGGAAGCATTACTGAATGGAGGGACGGCGGAACGTATACAGAAACCACTGTCAAGGGACGACCGTCCCACTGCCCCACCACCGTTATCAGTTTTCGCACTCAGTGGAATAAAGTGTGAGGATTTTTTAATCAGGACACCCGTGCCCCGTGAACCCGATGAGAATTCTGAATGTACAATCATCCTATACCCCCTCCTATCTAAGGCCTTAGTAGCCCCTCCCACCAAATGAGTTTCTTGCAAAAGTGCTAGTTGGGGTTTATGTCGCTTCAACTCGGTCAGTACTAGGCCACGCTTCACCTTGTCCCCTAGGCCCCTAACGTTCCAGGAAAGTATTCGAAGGGCGGAGCCACCAGTCCGTGCCCCATCCAGCCCCGCGGCATTGAGTTGTTCATCTGCCATTTTCAATCACATCACCACACATGAATCGTCCAGAAAGAATCAATCGTACCTGCAATAACCCAAGTTCAGTTACAACACACTTTACAGTTCTTGACCGACTTAGTGAATTTCCAATGAAAAAGAACCAAACCCCCCCATCCCTACCCACCCTGACTCCCTGCTTAACGGACCTACAACTGCCCGCCACCCCAACTTAGCAGAGCGCTTAACCCATCCCACAAACAGAGTACTTGCACGTCGGGGGAGAGTGTCCCCCAGAGGAGGCGGCTCCCTTGCTGCCCTCGGGATGACCAGGCCGGCGTCCACTAACGACGTAGTTGAGTAACCAAGGTGGGAAGAAGTCAAAGTCCAAACATTTCACGGCCTGCTGACCTTATTTGCCCCCGGCAGCTCCGGACAAGTCTTGTGTCGGCGATGCACTCGCACTCCTCCCAGCCGAAGTCTGTGAGCCGGGCCGGCTGTCGTTCTGGTGCCTGCTGCGCTGTCGGCCAGACGTGCGATCAACTGTGCGCCATCCCTCCAACCAGTCTCTTGCTGCCTCGGGGAAGTCAAAAAACCAAACCTTCTTGTCGGCCACCACCCGTAGCCGGGCCGGGTATAGCATAGAGTACGGCAATTCCTGTTCGCGTAGTGTCTTCTTCACTTCCAGAAAAGTTCTCCTCCGTCTCGTGGCCTCCGCTGTATAGTCCGGAAAAAATGATATCCGCGAGTTTTGGATCTGGATGGGTGGTGCCACTCTGGCCGCCTGTAGGATCGTATCACGATCCCTGAAGTTAAAAAGTCTCGCCAGGATCGGACGTGGGAGAGCCCCAGGCTTAGGTGTTCCTCCGGGCACCCTATGGGCTCGTTCAACCGTCAAGAAGTTGGAGAGCCCCTTGGGGGCCAGCTGATTTTTTATCAAATCCTCCACGTACAAGTCCATGGCCCCTTTGGTTTCAGATTCCGGGACCCCCAAAATGCGGACGTTGTTCCGCCGGGAGCGTCCTTCATGATCGTCCAGTTTGTCTTTGAGCAGTTTATTATCGGCCTGCAGCTTCTCCATTGCGACCTGTAGATCCGAGACATCCTCCACCAGCGATTTAGCTACCACCTCCACTTGCTTCACTCTTTCACTGATCTTCTGGAGGTCCGCTCGGATCAGGGTCACCTCGGTAGCAGTCGCGCCCACCGTTGCCTGTAGCTGCGCCAGGGCGTGTAAGACATCTTCCAGGGTAGCCTACTTAGCCCCTTCACCTTCCATGCCTTTGCCCACAGATTTGCGCTGCTCCGATTGGGAGAGTGTCTGTTTATTGTAGGCGAATTTATCGAGCTTAGCCTGAGTGGTGGTTTGTCGGAGTCCCTTCCCCGCCATTGTGGCTCGACGTCGGTGCACCCTCGGTGGATAGGTAGTCAGGCCGCCTTTGGTCAGCGGCGCCTAGTCTTCTTGGCAGGCAGACACGCCAGTTGTTGTTTGCGAGTCACTAATGGCGTTTAGGCCCGTCGTCAATGAGTCTGTACCAACACAGGTAGACGAGATAAAAGATGGCGGCGACTACGCAGTAACTTTCGAACTTCAGTTATAATTATCGCCGCCGTTATCCACTGTACTGCCTTGACGTCGGAGAGATCGAGCCGGCATTTGAGTGACCGAGAGGGAACCGCCAGTCTGAAGCTCCGCTGACGTCGGTCTGTGGCCGCTGCGGGCACTTCCGTTTGGCCGCGCCGGCGATGGACCACTTCCGCTCGGATAGAACTCAACTCAGCCACCGCGGCTGCGCTCGTGCCACCAGGCCGCACTCTGTAGCCAGTTGAAGTAGTTCCTTCCTCCCAATCCCGGGGCGCGAACGCCCCCAAATTTCTCCTGCAGCCGTCGTTCGGTCACCGGACCCGGGGCACCCCTTCTGGGTTCGTCGTTGAGCGGATAGGCATGCGGATTGATGCGGGAAGCCGCCACGCTACGGGAGCCTCTCTAGTTTGCTGCCGCCATCATCGGCTGCCAGCCACGCCCCCTATATATACGTTTTTATGATTTGACTGTACTGTATTGAACTGTGCTATGCTGTATAATTGTTGGAAGAAAAGTAAAAACTTTTAAATAAAAATTATTTTAAAAAAAAGAACTCTGAGAGCCCCAGTATTGTCATTAAAAAGGCAAATTAAAATGATCTTCTAAGAGGATGGCTCTCCATGGCTGGTGCAGTTGGCAGAAGCCACCAGGTTACTGGATATGGATGTCCAAAATCTGCACAACTTTGACATCCCAGTAATAGCCTGTAGAAAAACAGTGAACACACAGGTCAAGAGAATATCTTTTGAAAGGGACCTGGAAAGTTTGCATCATCAATTCAATCTTTCTCCACTGGACACCTCATACATTGTGGGAAAATCGCCGCCCTACCTTGAGGAAGTTTTGACAGTCTTGGCCCGGGAAAGAATCATCTACATGAGACTTCTCGCTCTGCCTATCACAGACTTTAATTCAAATTGGGCTCGGCAGGACAACATAGTGGCCTGTCGACTTTGCAGCTACCACCATGAATCTTGGCTCCTTCTGTTGTGCTGCTGCCCAAAGTTAGTTAGTGAGTGGCAGTGCTTGGTTCTCCCAATCTGTAGGCTTTACAGCCTTCGAAGTTGCAGAGAAGTTTCAGACCTGTGCTTCTTCGTTAATACAACTCAAACTGTGGCCCAATTAGGGAAATTCATAGATGCAATCCGGGCCGCACTGAAACTGAGAACTGAGGCATAAAAGTAATCTGTTGGCCATCAAGCAAGAGAGACTATGATAAAACTCTTCTTTAAGTCATATGCACAGCACCTTACTGCTAGATTGGATAATAGTTCTAGCAATAGTTATTTTATTATTTTAATTGTTTTAATTTTTCTTCAGCCTTAGCCAAATTGAGTGAGATTTTAAACATTTCTTTGTTTATTGATAGAATATTGTAAAAATTGTAATTAATTGAATAATAAAGCTTCATGTCACTTACTCTCAAACTCCTCTCTCCTTTCTTTATAAAAGTGCATGAAAAAGTTATAACATACTAGCCATTCAGGAATGGAGTGAGAAAACAGCAAAATGTAATAAATTTTTTTATTTGCTGCCTTCCGCACAATCAGGGGGTGGAAAGTTGAAAATGATGCCATTAATGGTTGCTTTGTGTGAGTGGTGTGTCATTTTTATGCTTCTTTTTTAGGTCTCGCCTATGCAGTGCGCATGTGTTGCATAGGAAAAAGACCTTTAACAATCGCTTCACTTTTGCAGGCAAAAACGTGCATGCGTTGCATTGCTTTCAATGGCAACGCGTGCACGTTTGGAGATTCCCTTGCGGGAGCGAGCTTTCAAACCATCTGTTTGTAATTAACATATGGCTTCAACCCTTACTCCTGCAAGGAAATCTGGCGCAGGCCCCCTCCTCTCTCCCCTCGCCCTGCTGCCTCCATTAGGCGCGAGGCACGCATGCTTGTTTTAATTTGCAACTACTGCAGTAACAACTGGAAATCACATCAGTGCTAAAGAAACTAAATGCTCGTGTTCTCTGCTTCATTTTAAATATATTTTTTTCTTGATTTATTATGCACTTAAACTATTTTTTCTTTGTTTTAGAATTCATACTGCAGGCATTTAGATCATCGCAAAGCTGCCTAGAGACTTCCACCATGATCCTTGTGTATGCCTGACTGAAAATGCAGTGTTCAGGAGCATTGGACATGCCTTAGCGCCACCCGAGGGCACAATGATTTCATCAGCCGCCAGCGTGGCCAAGAAGCCGCATGCCATGAGCCTGCGGGGAGTGGACTCGGAGACCCGCACCATAGTCTTCAAGAAAAACTGGGCTCAGGTAATCGATTGAAAAACTGGTGTGCCTACACGCTGTCTGAAGCCAAATGCAATGCTGAAATAACAGGTTTGGGGTTACAGTGGGACAAAAACAGTGCCTAGGGCCGCAATTGAATGCCACAGTTCCTTCTGCAGTGCAGGGCCAGGATTTACTGTCAAGCTTCACTAGCTCCCAAGGAAGGACTGGCTATTAACTTCACAATATGTGTTCAGTAGTCTCCGAAGTAGCGTTGCTAAAGGAAATTGTGTTTGCAAAGATACGTTTAGCTGGAGACTATCTGTGTGCTGCAGATACCCGCTACCAGTCACAGGTATCTTTGACCAGCTCATCTCACAGGGCACAGGGCTGTGTGAAGGACTCCTCGAGGCATCCCAGCCTACGCTTCTTTCTAATTCCTCTTTCTGGGAGTCTGCAAGGCATTCCTTCTGTGATTCCCCTGGTGCTCTAAGCAAGTACAGGGACATCTTAAGGATTTTTTTGGGCCCTGGGCCAAACGTATTTTGGGGGCTACTGTTGGGAACAGTTTTGAATTCATGATTCAATTTCAGCTCCTTCATGCAGTCTTTGGCCAGACCACTAACAGACACACTCATCCAAATTCTAAATGTGTTTACATCAAATATTCAGGGATAGTGATCTGTATTTTCAATATTGTAACACAGCAGTAGCTCACTAATATTGCTGCAAATAATCCCTGTGACCCCCTCCCATATCTTACATGTGAGGTCCTGTTTTGATCTAAAAGAAAGTTTTTTGATTGGATGTTGCATGAAACATAAACAGAACATTTCTCTGCAAAATGCCTGTCATAGACTGTCGCCCACAATAAAAATGAATTAAAGGAAAAATTATATATAAAATAATCTTTTTAAGAAATACTTAAGGTTATCAGGGCAAGACTCTGCAGAACAGGCCTGGCTGTATCAGAGGGGCTCCATGAAAGACTCGGGCCCCGGACCAGATCCCACTTTCCCCATGCCTTAAAACGTCTCCGAGCAAGTATACTGTCACTCTTAATCTTTGGCTAGTAAAATGTAATTGTGACACTAACTTGCTCCCCCACCACTGTGTTTTTAAGTGACAGGCAGCGGCATTGTACCAGCACATGATCTTGTTTCCCTAGGCATGTGCCTCTCCTATCTATAGTTAGCTCAGCTCCGTGTGAGTGCCTGGGTCGGTTGGTACAACAAGAGTCTGTTGTATTGATAGTACGCATGTTCATCAACAGTGATTGCTACCTTAAATCACAATTGGATTTTAAGGATGCAGCTGAGCTGGTCTGTGCAGGGAGGGAGAGGGATTGCTGGTGTCGAGATAGCATAATGTTTTATGTGATATGAGTTATCCTATTTGCTGGTGATGCTCCATGAAGAGGAGAGATCCTTGTTTCTAAGCTCCTCCCCATCCTTTTCTTCACTGAAATCAGAATGTGTAACGTTCAGCAGGAGTTCTGATGCATTTTCAGGCAGACTTAACCTCCTTTCCAAGGGTCCTTCAGTGTAACTCCCCAGGAAACATCAGGGTCTGAGATTACAAAATTACATGCCACGGATGCATGCTTTTTGCATGGATTTTAAGACTACAAACGCCACCCTTCGGAGGCATGTTTTCCGTGTATATCCGAAGACCAACAAATAACATACAGTTGATGCAGGTTTTCTGTGTGGAACCTGACAATGTGTCAACATGATTCCAAGTCTGCAAAATAATGGTGCCAAAATAATGGCAGCCAAATAGTGATGCATGTTGTCTGCATGGATCCCACAACAACAAAGTACTATACCGTTGGTGCATGTTGTCTGTTTGGAACCTTGTAGTATTTGAGCTAGTCTGTAGTCAATTTCACTGTCTACATGAAGAATGAAAGTGAGCCAAGCTTTTGGCGTAACAGTACCTGAAGTGGCCCCCGTGCAAGGCATTGTGGATACCTCCATCACATCTGCTTATTATGTGGTCCCCCAATTCTTGCCTTCTTGAGTCCTCATGGTGCCTACCAGTCTTACAGGTTACACGGACTTGCAAGCTCGGGATTTAGTACTCATGGTTAATCTTCAGAAGCAACAGAAGTTACAAGCTCACATCTCATATGCAGCCTGAACTAACAATCTCACTCACTCCCTCTGGATATCTTTTCTTCATGCCTTGCCTCCCTATTGTTCCTCTTCTAAAACAGTCTGACTATGGGGAGGGACACTGGAATTATGCGACTGTGTAGCTGCTTTGTTTTCACATAATTATAGATTTGCCACATTTGTCACATAATCCATCATATGCTGCATAATCTGCAGATTATAACAACATTTTTTAACCCTAGTTCAAATGGTTCAAAAGTTCCTAAAATGCAGCAATACGTGCTGCAGCACCGTGGCAGACCCTTTACAAGAATTGACTGGTCACCTTTCTGTTGTTTATTGCTATTAAACTCGCACTGTTAATTAGCGAGCGATGCCCAGACAGAGTTAACAAGTGTAACAAGCATTGGCATAGCCAATAGGTCTTGCCTGTGAGACCTTATGCATGTTTAACCATGCAACAGTTGATATTGTTGCACCAAGGATATTGTGCTGGATAACTAAAAATTTATAAGGTCCCAGAGGCGAGACTTATTGGCTATGCCAATGCTTGTTATATTTCCTGAAAGTAACCAAAAAACAATAGTTGATCAACGAACTCAACTTTAAGGTATGTGAAATAAATTTAATTTAGAGACAGAAATTACTGAAAAGGTATACATATATGTGAGAATATTATAAGACAACATCAAATATTTTTGCAAAACAATTGGATCTATATGAGGTAATGTATGAGTGGTTTTGTGAGTGGCTTTGTATGTTTAAAAACAGGTGAGTAAGACTCTTTATGAGTGTATTAGAATGTAACAGTTTGTCTGATTTGCAGGTTAGCTGTGTGAGAAGTTTGTTCACAATCTGTTGCTTTGAATAAGAATGTTGTACATTTGCTGCTTATACATGGTGTAGTTAGTAGTAAAGAAACTGTAGATTAAGAGATACACTTTTAGTTAACACGTCATAAGAAGATGTGGACATATTTACATGTACATATCTGATGTGCTGTTCTTAAAGAGTATTTTTCTTTGAAGTCTGGGTATTGCAGTTCTGTTACACTGCTTTGTGAGACAGTTACAGAAACACATATGAATTCAATCACTTACTCTGAAACTACTTGTACATGCAACAGATTCAAACATAGTAGTAATCACATCTATTTTGCTCTCTTTTCCGTAATACAGGAATTGAGGTGTTTATTTATAGCCACTTACATAGATATTTAGTGAGTCATAGAGATACGAAAAAAGACAGTCACATACTGGCACATTTACTTAAACATCTCATGGCACTGCTACAGGTGTACTCCTACAAATTCTCAGATATGTTGGCAAGTTCTGACACAATCTTCTCAATCATGTAGAGAAATACTCTTTCAAACACGGATGATGCTTGGTAGTACAGGTCCTGTGTGTGCACTTTCACTTGTGGCTTGATGTGCCATGTAAATGCTGTTTGACAGCTTGATGTGCCATGTAAAAGCTGTTTGACAAGTCTTAAATACAAGTTTCAGTATGCACAAGCCGCATTTGTGAGAGCTGCTGTAGGTGTGCTATAAAGCATGCTGGTTTGTGCTAAAAATTTGAAATGTTGTTTTCATTTCAATAAGTTACTTATTCACTTGCATGCCCCTATTCCAAGTACTACACAGAGTATGCCATCCCTAAAGGAAGCAACTGGCAAACATGTTAAGAAAAACTTAAAGCCTAATTTTCAGCTACAGAAACACATATAGATTTCGTCACTAAGCAGAAACTATTAATACATGCAGCAGACTCAAAAGTAGTTGCAGTCATACCTACATAGCTCTGTATTGCATAACAAAGGTACTGAAATATTTCTGCAACCACTTACATACATATTGAAAACGCCTTAGAGTGGAGTGGGGTGGCTCACTGGTTAGAGGCGGCAGACCCGAGAGCAGAGGACGGCCTGGGACCAGGGTTCAATTCCCGACGCGGCAGGGTCGTGGACCAGGGTCAGCGGACTCGATAATTCTCATCTCGGTGCCTACTCTAACCAGGGATCACACTCGGCAACTCTGGGCATTAGCTTGCCTCATCTCCACAACGGTCCCCCACATACGCTGGGGATGCCTGGTTTCACCTTGGAGATACTCAGTAGGGACCATCTCACAGGGAAAGCCAGGGCAGGTTCCCCAGCGGTCTATTGCGCAGAGATACTCCTTCGGGAGTCGATTCTAGTGCATTACAAACCCACAATTAATTAATTAATTAGAGGTATTATAGCAGGCAGTTATATATCAGCACATGTACTTAAACGTCTCATGACACTGATAGAGGTGTACTTTTATACTCTCTTAGATATGTAGGCAATTATTGAAAGAAGTAGTATTTCAAAATTGGTGATGGCTATTAGTACACTCCCTCTCTGTACACTGTCACTTCAAGCTTCACTTGGCATGTTATAGGTATTTCTGAAATGTCAAACCCACGTTTTAGTTTACATAACACACTTCTAAGATATGCTGTACATATGCCATAAAGGATGTTTTTTATGCCTAAGAGACGGACATATGTCCTTTTAAGCTGAATAAGTTACTTGAGCACTTGTAGGCCAATATGCAAAGTACTACATAGAGTATTCACCCCTAAAGCAACAGAAATGCAAATCCATAAAAGCATACACCCTCTCAGCAACCTAGTAAGACAGTTACTGATGCACATACATATTCAGTCACTTTCTAAAAACTACTTATGCCTGCAGCAGACTCAAAGACAGTTGCAGTCACAAGTTCATAGCTCTCTTTCACCTTAGAGAGGCACTGAAGTATTTGTGTAGCCACTTACATATGCATTTAGAGAGCCATAGAGCTACTAAAACACACAGTCACATACCAGCATATTTATTTAAACATCTCATTACAATCATACAGGTGTACTGCTACACTCATTCACATATGTAGGAAAGTAATGCACAACCTTCTGAACCATACAGAGAAATAGTTTGTGAATCATGGGTGATGGCTACTAGTGCAAACCTTGACTGTGTAGTATTACTCAAATCTTCGCTTGGCATGTTACAGGTCTCCGAACCCACGCTTTACTGCACATAATACACTTCTAAGATATGCTGTAGGTATGCAATAAAGGATGATGTTTTGTACATAAGAGATTGAGAGATGTCTTTTGAGTTGAATACGTTGCTTGTGCACTTGCAGGTCTTTATGCCAAGTACTACATAGAGTATGTCATCCATAAAACAATTGACATACATGTTGACAAAAGCATAGAACCTCTCTTTCACTTACAGAGACAGCTACAGAAGCATTAATACATATAGTCACTCACCAGAAACTATTTATGCAAGCAGGAGACTCAAAGGATGTTGCAGCGATGCCTAAATAGATCTCTATTGCCTACACCCCCACAATGTGATGATGTCATTTGAGATGTCATTGTGATGTCAGTGACCATGTCATGAGTGATGTAATATGTGAGGTCATAAGCAGTGCATTGCAGGGGCATAAGTTATAGTTAGCTGAGGTAACTATAACTTTTGAATTTCACTGGTTTTGTATGAGTGAAATGTGAGTCCAAATATAAGGTCCCTATAACCTCTGTTTTTTTTAGTGACCTATTACCGACTGGTGGTCTGTAGTAGGTAGTAGTAGTTAGGACCATGTTTCCATAGGAAAATAGTTTTTTGACTTGCCTATATCTTTGGCGCCATTTTATGAATTTTCATGAAATTTTCTCAAAAAGTGTTAAGTTAGGTCTTGTTGTAGATGTAAAGTTTCAATGTGATCCATCAAGTGGGGGCTGAGAAAAAGGGGTGTCAAAAAAGTGTTTCCCATGTTAATTCCCATAGGAACTATGAACACAGCTACAGCTCAAACCGCTGTATGGAATTACACCGAATTTGGCAGAAATGTAGATTTGGTTACTCAGATAACTCTTTTACTTATTCGTTGTAAATCTGTTCAGTAGTTGTTTAAAATTGTAAGGAAATCCAAATTGAAATATCTATGAGAGAGGCTAATTTTCGATAATTCTCAATCAATCATGAATGCATGCACTAACAGGAATGCAGTGATTGGCTAGCCGCAACCTGATCAGAGAGTTACGGCTGCCATTTTACCTCATCTCAACAGTCCCTCGGGCTCAAACCAAATAGCAGAGTGGCATAAGGGGTTAGGTTGGATATGACCGGACAGGAATATAGGAGTGTTTGAGGAACCCCTTATGAGTATAATATGTTGAAAAAAAGTATTTTCCCCAATTGCGATATTCACTAATTTGCTGTGAATATCAGTGCAGCACCCTTGTAACCTTGCGATGATTTCTTGAATATACATCTTGACAACTTCATGAATATCACTGAAAAAATAAAGGTTTATACACCCACACCCAGTCTCACTTAGAAACTACTCATACACCCAATTATAGACCCACTCTGAGACTGACTCTCCCACTCAAAGATGCACTCAGACACTCATGAACCCACTCACAGACCCACTCAGACACTCACACACCAACACATGCTCTCACTCAGAGACTCATGTGTCTACTCACTGACCCAGTCAAAGACTCAGATACCCACCCACAGACCCATACACATTGATGCACCCACTCACAGACCCACTCAGACACTCATACACTCACTCACAGACCTATTATTATTTTCATGCACTCACTCACAGACCCATTGAGACCCATTGATATTCAGACACACGCACTCATGCTCTCACTCAGAGACTCATGTGTCTACTCACAGACCCAGTCAGAGAATCAGATACCCACTCACAGACCTATGCAGACAATGATGCACCACAATCACACACTCAGTCAAACACTCATGCACCCACAGCCTGACTCAGAGACTTACACACCCACTGATACCCACTCAGAGACTTATGCACCCACTCCTAGACCCTCTCAGACACATATATGCAAACTCCCAGATCCACTTACAGACTTATGCACCCATTCACAAACCCACTCTGACACTCATGCACCCACTCACAGACCTACGGAGACAATCATGTATGAAGTCAGAGACCAAGTCAGACACTGATTAACCCAGTTACAGACCCACTCAGACACTCATGTACCCACTCAGAGACCTAGTCAGAGACTCATGTATCTAATCACAGACCCAGTCAGAGACTCAGACACCCATTTATATATCCAAGGGGCCCCAAACTGACTATTTCCATTAAGATTGACTAATAAATTGTAGATCTTTGGTCAAGCCCTCTTTGGATATCCAGCAATCCCTTCTGGATAATGACTGGGATTTAATGTTTTTGACCGAGACCTGGCTCAATGAAGAGACTAACCCCGCCATTACTTTGGCAATTCCTGATGGCTTCAAAATTATTTGTGCCAACCGACAGAGTGGCAAAAAGGGGGGCGGACTGGCCATTATTTTTAAAAATAAATGGTCAATAACCTCCCCGCACTTTGACCCTATTGACAGTATTGAAGGGCTTCCTTTTTGCATTAAACTTTCAGCATCAGTATCATTTTCGGGCCTTCTGCTATATCGTCCTCCTAATTCTAATCCTTCTCATCTTCCGGCACTATTAGACTTTATAACTCAATCATGCTCCCGCTATGCCAACTTCACGGTCCTCTGAGATTGTAACCTACATGTTGAGGATCCTGAATGTCCGATAAGCACGAATTTCATATCCCCTCTGGCTGCTTGTAAACTACCCCAGCTAGTCACTTATTCCACCCATAGAGCTGGACACACACTAGATCTGATCTGCTCCAACCTTCCTGACATCTTGATCGACGACCCTATACCTGTTATATGGTCGGACCATTTTCTTATCCCCTTTTCTATCCTCCTGACTCATATTGATAGACCTTCCTCGGTCCTGAGGAAATCAGGCAGAAATTGGAGTAATATTTCCTAGACTTCTCTTGAGGACTATCTCAAAGATACTTGTCCCACTCTTGCTGAAGATTTGGACTCCCGAATCTCTAACCTCAATGAGTGGGTCAACAAGGCAATTGACTCACTGGCTCCTCTTAAACCGATAAAAACCTTTAGGGCATCACCCGCAGCCCCATGGTATTCGGACGAACTACGGCAACAGAAATCCGCCTGTAAAACCCAGGAAAGATGCTGGAGATCTGGGTACTCTATGGAGAGTAAATTAGTTTATTGTGAAGCTCTCAAAGAGTACCAGAATCTGATTGTCAAATACAAAAGAGGTTTTTTAGCTGAGAAGATTGATAAAGCCAGTAATGCTCCACGAGAAATCTTTTCAATTGTCAGATCATTTACAGATCCCCAAGCTTTGATCAGACAGCAGCCTGTGTCCCAAGAACTTTGCACTCAGCTCTCCGAATTCTTGGAGGATAAGATCGCCCAAATTTACACTTCCTTTCCCACCACTGACAACAATGATTCCTCTATGGTGCAGATGGAATTCAACTACCAAGGCCCAGTTCTTTCAGAATTTATAGTAATTTCGGAAGACTCTTCTCTTCGGGAATTACTAAAATGCAGGTCAGGATCTCCGGGTGACCCCTGGCCTGCAAAGCAATACAAAGCATTAGCATCTTTCCTCAATCCATTTCTCAACCCCATATGGAACTCTTCTTTAAGAACAGGCGTCTACCCGGAAGCATGGAAACATGCCTTTTTAGTCCCCATCCAAAAAAAAGCCCAATGCGGACCCAGAAAATCCGGCCAATTATAGGCCGATATCACTTCTACCTGCTCCGGCCAAGATTCTGGATAAATTTGCCCACCAGCAAATTGCCAGTTTCATTGAAGACCATGGGCTCTATCATGATTCCCAAATTGGTTTTCGTAGAGGCTAGAGCACAGAGTCAGCCCTCATTGAAATGGCGGACTCAGTCCGTTGGACACTGGATCGGGGCTCTAGGGCGGTGTTGGTGCTGCTGGATTTATCAGCAGCATTCAACACCGTCTCTGATCCCATACTGCTGAAAAGACTGAGGGCTATAGGAATTCAGGGTAAGGTCCCTAAATGGATCAGTTCATTTTTGTCAAACCGTCAGCAACAGGTCCACACCCCTCCCTTTGCTTCTACAGCTAGGCCATTGAAATGGGGTGTCCCTCAAGGCTCCTCGTTAAGCCCCCTTTTATTTAATGTGTATTTTTCTCCTCTAGCGGATATGATTTCTCGGTCAGGCATTAAAACAACGTCTCATGCCGACGATATTCAGTTGCTCTTCACTTTTGAGGAGCCTTCCCTTTTTACTTTTGATCCCCTTAAAACCTGCCTCAGAGAGATCGCCAAATAGATGGATCTTAATTTTTTAAAACTGAACGCAGGCAAAACTGAAGTGCCACAAGATCTGAGCCAAGCCCCTACCCCCAAAGACTCCGTTTGAAATCTCGGAGTCCGTTGGGACCATCAATTGTCATTTGAGTGTCAGGTCCAATCAGTTTCAGCAGCATGTTTCTCTAAGATTAAAATCCTGAAAAAACTCATGAACTACTTGCCCTCCGCCAACAGGAAAACGATAGTCCATGCGTTAATAATCTCTCACCTGGACTACGCCAATGGACTTTACCTAGGTTTATCCACTGGCCTTTGCCACAAACTCCAAAGGATACAAAACGCCGCTGCTCGCTTGATTGGGGGCCTTCCACGCAGGATGCACATCTCCCCTTATCTACGTAAACTGCACTGGCTACCCGTGAGCAAACGCATTGAGTTTAAAGCAATGACACTAGCGTATCGAACCATGCAGGGCAATGGGTCTGCTCTAAGCATGAGCGAATTTTGCGGATCTCGCGTTCGCGAATTTTGTGGATTTGCGAATTCGCAATCCGCAAAATCCGCGAATTCCCGCGAATTTGCGGATTTTTTTTTTTTGTGTTCGCCCGTGTTTCTGCCAGTTCGCGAGGGTTTTTACAATTTCGCAATTTGCGAACTTACCTGTCGGGTCGCAAGTTTTGCGAACTTGTTGTTTCTACGTGTCCAGCCTGTTTGGGACACTCTTCTTCATCACTGCCACTCTCTGTCACCACTGCCACTCTCTGACTACTCATGCCACCCTCTGGCCCACCCATGCCACCCTCTGTTTCATCACCACACCCTCTGGTTGTCCAGTGTACATTATTTTCGGCAAAGCAAAGCACACCTTCCCTGCCTCAAGTGACCTGAATTAATTTGGGGCTGATTAATGTGTCACAGAATATTTTTTTAGCTGGCACCTGCTTCCTTAGTGCGCCCTGATTAGTGATCTTTTGCACTTGCTAAGTGCTTTCATTGTTGCAAAATTAGTTACAACACCTGCCCTGCCCCAACTGACAATAATGAATTAGGGGCTGATTAATGGATTTTAACTTCCAGCCTGGCTCCTGCTTGTCTCCCTTAGCTGTAATTCAGGACCTTTGTGGCATATGTGTAACTATTCTGAGGTTCAGAGCAGGGTCACATAATAGTTTCAACTGGCAACTGAACTCTGGAGGGGCCCCTCAGGAAGCACTACAGGAAATGGCTACTAATGATGAGCCTGAACTTTTGAACCTGGTAAGTAGTTACTTTCAGTTTTGCTAAGATCGTATTTCTGCAATTTTGCACTTATTCGCGGGGCGCGAACTCACGCGAACAGTGCGAGCAGTGCGAGCAAAATCCGCTGCTCGCGGATTTGCGGATTTTGCGGGAGATTCGCGAATCTCGCGGATTGCGGAAGATTCGCGAATCTCGCGGATTGCGGATTTCCCGAAAATCCGCAAAATCCGCGAGCGGAACGGATTTTCCGCCCATGCCTAGTCTGCTCACCTTAGATCCATTCTTCGCCCCTACTGCAATGCGAGAGCCCTTCGCTCTAACACCAAATCTTTATTGGCTACACCCAGATTCAAAAAAGCTCGCTCAGGAGGGAAAATATTTGAACTACGGGCTGCCCAAAGATGGAACAAATTGACGCTTGACTTGTGCATGAGCAAGACGGAACCTGAATTCCGTCATGCTCTAAAAACCTTCCTATTCTGCCTGTAATTCTTAGCTTTAAGAGATTTCTCTGTTAAAGCAATTAGCGCCGGGACACCCCGTTGGGGTAGATGTGCGCTTTATAAAAGACACAATAATAATAATAATAATCTACTCAGACACTGACACACCCACTCACTGACCCCTCAGACACTCATTTACTCAGTCTTAGACCCATACAGGCGCTCATGCACAGACCCTTTGAATTTCTGATGCACTCACTCACAGACAGACTCAAACACTCGCACACCCACTCATAGACCCACTAACAGACATATGCATCTATTCTTAGACCCTCTCAGATACTTACATGCTGACTCTCAGACCCACTCAGACACTTTTGCACCCACTCCCAGATCTATTCAGACACTCATGCACCCACTCACAGACCTATTGAGACAATCATGAACCCAGTCAGAGATCCCCTTAGTGATGCATTCAGTCACAGACCCATTCAGACACTCACACACTCACTGAAAAACCTAGTCAGAGACTCAGAAACCCACTCCCTCATCCACTCAGACAGTAACACACCCACTCCCAGACCCACTCAAACGCTCACTCATTCACTCTCTCACTCACAGGCCCATTGATGTGCTGATGCACTCACTCACTAGTCCACGTAGAAAGTCACACATCCACTGACACACCTATTCATGCATTCATGCATCCACTCACTGATCCACTCAGATGCTCATGCACTCACTCACAGACCCACTCATATTCTCATGCACTCACTCACAGACCCATACAAACACTCAATCACTCACTCGCAGACCCATTAATATTCTGACACACTCACTCGTAGACCCACTCAGACACTCATGGAGCCAATCAGAGTGCCACTGAGAGACTCATGTACCCACTCACAGACACCCTTAGAGAGTCACACCCATACATAGACCCACTCACAGACTCATGGACCCACTCACAGACTTGCTCAGAGAATCATGCATCCACTCACACACCTACTCAGAGACTCATGCACCCACTTATAGACACACTCAAATACTCACACACCTACTCACAGACCCCTCAGACAGTTATGTATCCACTCAAAAACCTACTCAGATACTTTTGTTCCCACTCACAGACCCACTCAGAGACTCGCACAACTACCCATAGACCCAATCAAAGATGCATGTACCCACTCACAGACTAGCTAAATGAATGAATTTATTTATTTATATTGCACAGTTGCTTAAAACCATTTGCAATGCAACTTACATACAATTAAAAAGAAAGCTGAAGCAACCATTGTTTAAAAAAGTATACATAAAAAAACATTTCCATACAGCACTTTCAAAACATAGTAAAAGGATAAATATATACATTAGTAAAACTACAAGAGATTGCCAGTTCAACAATTTGCAAAATGTCATACAAGTTCTAAGATTTAATAGTTAAAATGATGTCTTCACTGGCTGGTTACTGGAGACTAATTATTTAACAACCCAGATTGACTTTTGTATTGCCTGGCCCCTCTTGTTCCATAAGCCTATGTCGGAGCTCGGCCATGTATCTCCCAAATCTGGCCAAGTCTGACTGTAAAGTGCACGAAAAGAGTACTGCGACAGCTTCTTTAACTGTCGGAACCCCGTTACGCAGCCATATTTGTTTTAAAAGGTTCTGACGGGGCTGAAGCATACCGGGACAGCAACAAATCAAGTGTAGCAGGAATTCATGTTTGAAGTTGCAGATTCTACATCTGATTTTGTGTTCAAAGTACTTCCACCCAGGGTTTAAGTCTTTAATTGGGAGGGGCGCTAATCTGGCCCATATAATGTTTTTGAGTGCTTTCCTTCCCAGTGCTTGACTATGATAGGGATGGATTTTGTGTCCTACATACGATGTTAACAGCCCTGGTGGTCCTCTTTCTGTTACATATTCCGCTAGATCATTTATGTG
Organism: Lissotriton vulgaris; assembly: GCF_964263255.1. Classification (NCBI taxonomy): domain Eukaryota; kingdom Metazoa; phylum Chordata; class Amphibia; order Caudata; family Salamandridae; genus Lissotriton; species Lissotriton vulgaris. The sequence continues at coordinate 1,464,943,141 of NC_141694.1, forward strand.
CGACAGTTGGAAACATTGTTTGTTAATTGAGTTTTTAATGGCCTGGTATTTTGTCGACCCTTCCTGCCAATTTTCAATTGCCAAGCCCAACATTTCCACTGCTTTCTCCATGTAACATTCCCACGAGTTAATTGACCCTCCATAGATTGGCTTCAGCATGCTCTTTAAGCTTCCCATTGGGGCTGTTAATACTTGATAGCAGTATTTTGCATGCATTCCCAAGCATTCTTTACTTTGTTGCTTCAGTCCAAATTCGAAACGAATTAGGCTATTGCAGGTGTATTTTGGGAGTTTAAAAATGGGTTTGTAGGCCAGGCAATGTGCTTTGTCCAACATTGCTTCCATTTTGCCTGGAAATGCCTGCTGTGCATAACCTGCAATTGCCGTAATTTTAGCTTGTATTACTTTTCTGATAGGGGCTGTCGTCGGACTATGCATTAACTAATTTAGTTTGCATAGGGCGAAAGTTATTGACTGTTCTCTGGCCTTCATTTTGTGCAGCTGTAATGTTGCTTTACCCGTTTCACTTAGCCAGCACCCGAGGTAGTTGTACGATCTTGCTGTAGCGATGATTTCTTTATCCACATGCCATTTCAGTAAAGCTTTTTTTTTTAAATGACCAAAAATGACTACTTTCGTTTTTTGAGCATTTATTATAAGCTCTTTCCTTTCATTATACTTATTGAAGGTGTCTAGGCCCCTTTGTAGCCCAATTTATGTGTGGTCCATTACAACTAAGTCATCTGCATATTGTAATATTTGCAGTTTGTTGGTCCCAATTTTCGGGGTTACAAGACTGGCGTTGTGAAGCTTCTTCCCCAGGTCAGTGGTGTATAGATTAAACAAACTGGGGGCAAGTACACATCCCTGTTTTAGTCTACGATTTGTCAAGCACTTCTTTGTTATGGTCTTATCTGCTAACTTCACTTTGATCCAGGTGTTGCAATTTAAGGAAATAATGGCATTGGGGGTGCAAGCTCGTGGGGAAACTGCAAACTCAGTCCTACCAGTGCTGAGCAATGGACACTTTGGTTACCTGCTCCGCTCTACCCCGCCGCCGCTCCTGACACCGCGCCGCTGAGAGGGGGGAGCCACAGAAAGACCACACTTCCCATCATCCCCTGCTTTCACATGGGTATGCCGACTGCCGCGTCAAACTCCGTGCCCGGAGGCGCATAAGAGCGAGCCGCTCCTGCGGCCGAGCGGGGGTGCATGCTCGTGGGGACACTGCAAACTCAGTCCTACATGTGCTGAGCAATTGAGACTTTGGTTACCTGCTCCGCTCTCCCCCGCTGCCACTACTGACACTGTGGCCGCTGAGAGGGGGAGCCACAGAAAGACCACACTTCCCATCATCCCCTGCTTTCACACGGGGACTTCGACTGCCGCGTCAAACTCCTGCGCCCGGAGGCGCATAGGAGCGAGCCGCTCCTCCCGTGTCGCGGGACGCGCGCGGGCGGCACCGGGCTGAGCCCGGGCAGAGGGCGGGCCATCTGTGGCCATTAGGGGACAGCAGAGGCCGGGTCGGGCCACCCCTCCAACATCTGACATGGGGAAGCGAAAACAGATATGTCGAGGCGACCAGGAAGGTAAGGTTGCCAAGATTCCTCGGAAATCGGAATCCATTATTTTATATTTGACATCTGCGGTGGGGGTTTTGAGCAAGGAAATCGCTCACGCTGAAAAGGAACTTGGCCTCGAACCAATTAATAATATCTCTGTGACAGACCACGGACTCATCACTGGACATGCACAGTGCATTCCGTTGGAACCTACTATTGTTACTATAAACAACCCATGTCCAGCACCCCCGCCGATTGCCTCCCTAAGCCCTCCTCCTCCACATTCTCTACATCTTCCTAGTAAGGTTGTAACCCCATTGTCCCCTATGCTCACGACTATGCACAGACGAAGATCACATGCAAAGGGTGCTAAGAGGAAACTTGCTCATGGGAAATCTACTCACCAAGCTGCTACCCTAAGGGACCATGTTTGCGACATTGTGGAAGAACTGTTTACAAAACGACTTGAACCAGCCCTAGTAGCAGTAGCAAAGGACATAGTGGACACTTTAAATGAATGTGTAGCGGGTCTACTGGCTAAATGCAAGAAAATTGATACCCTTCTCAAACAATATCCAAGTAATACCGAGAAGCTGGTTAACTATCCACCGGGTATTACTAGCAACCCAGCTGGTAACACTGTAATCAATCATAGGGAAATTTCATGTGAGAATACCCAGGTGCATGGGGACACTGTGGAGGGGCCCAGACATATTATGTCTGGTGTACACATTAACATTCAAGAAACTAGTGGGGCTCTTTATAGAACAAAATGTTTGCATCTCCCCCCAGAGGGGGCTCCTTTGGTGGCTGTTTTCACAGGGATTTTACCAGTAAGGGTCGGTAATGGGGAAACAAGTAACGACTTGATGGTTTTAGCTAGGGAATACTGCGCAGAGTTTAGTAGTGGAGGCACAGACATCACACGCACCGTCATCGCAGCAAGGAGAGTGAGTTGGGTGGGGCACCATCCAAAAACTATCCCAGGGGACTGCCTGGTTGTAAATTTTAACAACTATGACAGTGCACATAGGTTGTTCTGGGATGCCTCTGATCTGTCAAATGACGGCATCAGACCGCTCCCTCTGGGCTTTTTTTATCCCCCAGGTAGGACAACAAGACCTTTTTGTAAACCTTTGGTGACTCGTCGGGAGGGGCCCGTTTGTGCCATCTCACGCCCATCCTATCAGCAGCGCTTTAACATCGTACAACAAAGATCTGGTCTAGAACTGTCTGGAGGGGCGGGTAGAGATTCTTTTGGCTCCGTTGGCCCTGCGTTACAGGATGGTTCCTACCCAGTAGCCATTAGCCTCACCAATCGTTTCTCCCGCTTGACTTCAATGGAGACGAACGATTGACTGCCCGATACTTCAGTTGGGGATGGAGGGGAGCATAGCCGACAGAGACACCGTTGTAAAATCCTCACCTGGAATGTGGCGGGAGTTAGCTCTAAAGCCTTTGATCCTATTTGGCAGGAGTTTGTCAAACAGTATGATATACTGGCCTTCCAAGAGAGCTGGGACATATCGTCCAGTTTCTCATTGGATAGTTTTCTCAGCTTCTCTATCCCGCAGTACCTGGAATAGTGGGAAGACCTAAAGGGGGTCTGCTTACCTTGTTTTCACTTAATCTGGTAGGGGTCTTCAAGAAAGTAGAATCTGCCCCTAGGAACTCCCTTATTATTGAATGGTCAATTTCGTACCATCAGAAATTTTTATTCATTAATTTTTATAATTCCAGGGAGGGATCAGCTGGGAATGAGCATTTGATTACCCTGGAACATTTCTTGTCAGTTTATAAACATGATTGCATTTCTGTCCCAGAGATGGTTCTCCTGGGAGATTTTAACAACCAACCCTGTATGGGGTATTGTTACAATGATGGATATGGAGGGTCGCCTGTGGAGGGGACGCCTCATTTTGAGCATAGTAAGGAGGGAGATACCCTCGAGAGCCTCCTCTCTAACTTAAACTTATTCGAACCTGGCTTAGGCAAAGATGAGGTCAGAGCACCAACATTCATTGGTAGGGGTGTAAACACCATTATTGATTATATTTTTTTATCTCCTGGGGTGTTGGCTAAAATGTTGGTGTATAGGGTAGTGACCGCAATTTTTAGTGACCACAACCCGGTTCTATTGGTAGTGGACCTTGGTAGCTTTATGTCTGGGAGGAACCTAGGAGTTGAGGCACCAAGGCACCTGCTAACCAGGGATCAGGGTAGGCGGATTAAGTGGGAGAAGGTCATTCCAGAGGCCTTTTTTAAGAAACTCGCACAGGAAACCGAGGCTAATATGGCTGTCTGCTTAGATGCTACTTCATCAGGGGTTGAGGTTGTGGCTGCTTATGTTGAGGTTTGCTCGCAGATTTCTAAGAATTTGGGGTCCGGTGACAGAGCACACTGTGGGAAGGTCCATAAATGGTTCGATAAAAAGTGTTCTCTCCCCCATGGTGCCTCACTCAAAGCACTGAAACACAGACTCAGGAATAAAGCATCAGTGGCGAACCTCCGCCAAGAATATAAACTGGCACTTGCAACACGCAAGTGCCAAATTAAGGAAGAGGCCTGGGATAGTCTGCAATCCACAGATGTGTTAAGGGATAGCAAGAAATTCTGGGCCATTAATAATCAGCCGTTTTTTACAGAGGATGGGAAATCGGACATGGATTGTGTAATCGCTGATGAGAGCTGGCTTGAGCATTTTAAAAACATCTATGTTATAGAGAATGGGGCCTTAACTCCCCCTGACACTGCTGTGACACGAAATATTACACCCATTAAGTTTAATACTTCTGAGGTGGAAAAGGCGATAAAAGACACAAGTAGACATACGGCCAAGGGCCCTGATGGGGTCCCCGCAGATCTGTATGTCCTGTACCCACAATTTTGGTCCAAAATTTTAACTAATGTTTTTAACGCAATACCCACCGCAGGTTTTCCATCTTCCTGGTCATCCTCCATTATTGTTCCCATTTTTAATAAGGGGAATAGAGGGGACCCATCTTGCTATAGGCCGATCGCCCTGCTAGACTCTGCCGTTAAGATCCTGGGCAGGGTCATTCTACAGAGACTAGGGGATTGGCTTGAGGGGAGTGGGGTCCTCTCTAATCTCCAGTATGGTTTTAGAGCTCACAGGGGGACCATGGATCAATGCTTAAATCTGTACTTTATTATTAGTAAATACACAGTGGTGAAGGAGGGATTTTTATATTTGGGTTTCATGGACCTATCTTCTGCATTTGATTTAGTTAATCGTTCAAAACTTTGGTTTATTTTGTGGGATATGGGTCTAGACGCCTCCTTGGTTAATTTTTTAAGTGATCTCCATCAGAACCTGTCGGCTTCTGTCAGGTTAACAAGGGATGGCAGGTGTACTGAGCAATTTAGATCGGGAAGAGGGGTCAGACAAGGCTGCATTCTGGCCCTCTTCTATTTACAATCTATATCAATGCCCTGGCCAAAATCCTGGACCTGGTCACACTGGACGTTCCGCGTATGGGCGGGTCGGTCATCCTGGTCCTCCTGTACATGGACGATGCCTTCCTACTTGCACGTACAGGCATGGGGCTGCAGAGATTGTTAGACCATTTTGGTACTTTTATGGAAGCCTTGGACTTAAAAATTAATATTCCAAAATCCCATGTGATGGTGACCGGAATACGCAGAAAGAACATGAAGCTTAAAACCTTTACATGTAACGGTACAGAAATTTCAAGGGTGCCTTTTTTTGTTACTTGGGAGTTGTATTTGATAAAAGGGGGAACTGGGGTCCCGGTTGAAGCTTAAGAGCAATGTGGTTGCAAGATCTACCACAGCTCTCTTGAACTTCCCAAAGACACTGGGAGCAAGACCCATGGAGGATATGATTAGGATCTATAAGTCAAAGTGTATGACAATTGCCTCATATGGGTCTGACATCTGGGGCTATGTGCCATCACCTGGGATCCAAATCGTAGAAAATAAGTTTATCAGATCACTCTTGTCACTCCCACAATCATCCCCCACATTTTCGTTTCCCTCTGAAGTGGGCTTGGGGTATGTTTCTGACCATCTGAAAATGGCCCCTTTGTTACGATGGGTCAAAACCTGGTTGAATGAGGAGATTACGTTAAAACATTTGATACTTAAGGACTGTGTGGCCCTAGACAAAGCGGACAGAATACCCTGGCTCTCATATGTTAGAGCGGCATGCGATAGGCTAGAGCGTCCGGAAATGTACCTATCACCACAGGGCCTAAGGAATGAGGATGTAGGGTGGATCAAGCATAATTTTCGCAATTTGTTGGAGTTAGACAGGGAAGAGGTTGAACTTAGGAAACCCACAGTGAGATCAATTTATGGTCTGGCAATCTCCCCAGTTATGGAACCGTACTTGAAGTATGTGACTAAGCCTTACCATCGCTTCTTTCTGGTCTGATTTAGGTTTAATCTCATTCATCTTACGTTGGGCAGTTATCCAAAGTGGGGGATTCCAGAAGATACCCCACCATGTACCTGTGAGAGTTTTTCCATACAGGACACGCTCCACCTAGTGATGTTCGGTGAGCATTACTCGGTGGCTCGTAAAAACATTTTAAACCCAATCCTGAAGGTATTAAAATTTGTTCAGGTGAGGCCTGCCCTTCTACACTTACAAATGCTTAATTCAGTCCAGGTCACCTACAGTGTAGCCAGCTTTTTGGTAGCGGCAGCGCGCTTAAACAAACTGAGATTTCCCAAGCTGAATTCATCTGTAGGGTGAAATCGCCGAAAACCAAACTTATTTATCTAATAATGCACTGTGGACTGTTTGAAATTGTGGTTGGTCTATGGTTTTATGATACCCATTTTTACTCTGTTTTTGTATCAAAGATTTTAATTATTGTATTCTATAAACATTGAATTGTAATCATGTGCATAATTGTATAATTTTAACATGTGTAATAATGAATTTTGCATTGCTTTTATGGTTTTTATTAACCAAAATAAAGAAACTTGACTGACTGACTGACTGACTGGCATTGAGGAGACCTACTGGGATATGCCAATTACGCAATTTGTCCCAAAGCTTGTGTCGGGGCACCCCTTCAAAGGCAGCTGAGTAGTCAACAAAGCATGCAAAAACTGGTTTATTATTTTTGTAGTGTGCCTTCTGGCTTAAGGATTACATGGCCACAATGTTGTCAGCTGTGGATCAGCCTTTACGAAATCTGGTCTGATAGTGGGGACGAATTTTGTTATCTTTAATCCATCTATTTAATTTGTTCAATAAGGTCCTGGTGTAGGCTTTTCCTTCAATGTCCAAGAGGGCGATTAATCTATAATTGTTTGGGTCTTGAAAATTGGATGCACAAATGACCTTCTCCATGAGTCAGGCACTTTTGCTTTCAGTCTACATTCGATGAATAGTTTTGATAAGATTTTTCCTCAATATACTGGATCTTCTCTAAAGATGGCTCCTGGAAGACCATTGGGCCCGGGTGCCGCGTCTTTTCTTATCCTTTCTATTACTTGTTTGACTGCAGTGTAATCTTGATCTTTATCCAAGAGTTCCACTGGGGCCTCCTCGTCTGTAATTGCACTATATGAGGGATAAACCTCAGATCTTTCGGGTCTATGGAAACTGCTTTTTCCATATAGATTGTAGCGATGTGTCTGAGCCAGGCATCTGCGTGTACCGAGTTGCTCCTATCTACTTTACCTTTCTCCAGGTTTGCTATGAATTGCCAAAGCTGGCATTGTTTATGAGGTTTTGAGAGCTTGTGTATTGTTACCCAATCTATCTCTATTTTATCTTGTTTGAGTGACCATAGCAAATTTCTATGTTTTTTAGATAAGTCTTTACACCTCTCACTTTTTTCTTGTGTTCCTCCATTTTTTTGTGCTCTTTTTGCCCTCTTTAGCTTGTGTAATATTGTGATTGGTGTTATGTAGTTTTTTCTAAGTTTTGCGGTGTACATTATAGGTCCATGTAAGTTGACTTTATGGTTGCTGGCAAGTATAGCTTTTAGAGCTCCAATCCACCTTGTCCAATTTTCCATGTTGGGTTGATTTCCAAGATGCTTATCTTTGCACTCTTGTTTTTCTTTCCATGCCTTAAACAGTCTTGCCTGATGCTTGTTCCATTTTAGCCTTGTAACTAGTGCATGTTCTTCAGTCCCTGTTGAGTGGGATACTGCAGCTGCTTTTTCCCTCTGTATAATGCCAGAATTTAGTTCCACCTGCAGCAATTTGTGATCACTAGTTTCATGTGTTTTAACTTTCTTCAAAGTTGACAATTTTCTAAATGAACAGACTGCATAGAAAGATGTAATCAATTGTGGAACAGTACTTAAATGTGGCCTTTCCAGGGTGCTTGGGATACAGACTGTTCCAGGTTTCACTGGTGGACTTTAAGTCATCATTTTGCAAAAAGGAATCGAAAACTCTTTCAGAGCTGGTCAGACCCAACCTGTGATTCTTATATGTTCCCAGGTGGTGCAGATTAAAGGCTCCTACAATCACTTTAGCAGATAGCACGTTAGTTTGTAACATTTCCTTAATTAAGGTTATAATATTTTTAGTAGCATCCAGTTTTTCCCGATCGTATGCGTTTAGGTATAGGTTTATCACCAGGATTGGGGCACTGTCATCTCTGTCCCTTTCTCCCTCTATTACGAGCGCCTGTAACACATCTGACTCGATTTTTACCCTTTTACTGTTATCTGTTTTAGATGTTTTACGTAAATCAAAATACCACCCGAAGGTCTACCAAACCGATTGTGTTTGGTTGCTAGTTTATGAAAACCAGCATAGCCTTCAAGGTGTACATATTCTGTGGCCCAGTTCTCTTGTAGGCATACTATTTCTCCTTCCTGCATTTTTGTGGCTGTTTCTGGTTTGAGTGCTTTATGTATTCCTGCCACATTCCGAGAGATGATTTTGAGGTTGGAAAGTGATTTATGATTAATGTGGAGCTCAGATACCCATGCACTCATTCACATACTAATTCAGAGACTCATGCACTCACTCACAGACCCACTCAAAAACTCACTTAGAGACTCATGCACCCACTTGCACAGACCCACTCAGACACTCATGCACTCACTCACAGACTAAGTCATACACATGGAGGCACTCACAAAACCACTCAGACACTTGGACACCCCCCACAAACCAACTCAGATACTCATGCACCCACTGAGGCACCCATTGAGACACTAAGGCATCTACTAAAACAGCCACTCAGACATTCACACACTCACTCTCAGACCTACTCATAGTCATGTACCAACTCCCATGCCCACTCAGGCACTCGCTCACACATCCACTCAGAGACTCATGTACCCACTCCAGACCTACTCAGACACTCACGCACCCATTCATATACCCTCTCACAGACACATGCTGAAACTAGTACACCCAGTCACAGACCCACACAGATACTCTCACCCCATTCAAAGACCTATACAGCCACTCACACAACAACTTAATTACCTATACAGCCACTCACACACTCACTGTCAAAGGTTACAGGTTACATTTAGGAAATAACAATTTTAAAAACCTTAGAAATTCACAAAAAAACAAAGGTAATAGGAGCATTATTGTTAGGCTCAGATTTCACTCATAAAAAAACTGTGAAAATCAGCAGTCATAGTTAGCTGAGCCAATAATAACCTATGCCCCCACAATGCACTGCTTATGACCTCACATATTACTTTACTCATGACATGGTCAGTGACATCACTGATGACATCTCAAATGACATCACTGATATATATGTGTTTATATATATGTGTGTGTACATTACCTACTGGCGGTCATTAGTAGATAGTTATAGTTAGGATCTATGTTCCATAGGAAATCCACAACATTCTATTTGGAATAACTCTGGTGCCGGTTGACGAATCTTCGCTAAATTTTCAAAACTGGTGGCCTGCTCTAGTCTGCTCCTTTCCTGTAAGTCTCGGGGTGATTCGTCAAGCGGGGGCCGAGAAAAAAGGGGGTCCGAAAATGTGTTTTCCCCATTCAATTTCCCATAGGAACCTTTAATCGCAGCTACTTCCCGAACTGCTGAATGGAATTACACCAAATTTGGCAGAAATGTAGCCCTTGGTTCAGAGTCATGTCTTTTGGTTATATGGTCTAAATCTGTTCAGTAGTTCCTTAGAAAATCAAAAGTAAAATCATAGATATATCTATGGCCTCGGAAGATCCGCTTACCCTAAGCGCACCCTGCAGAGCACGAGCTGTATGCTAATTGGATGTCAACACTCTAAACCAGGAAGTGTTGGCAGCCACCTTGTGCCTCGGTAGAACCGAGGCACCTAAGAAAATTTTTTGCAAAACGCTAAAAAGCGGGCAGGGTAGAAACAACCTGACAACCTATACCGGCTCAGCGGGCCCTACAAGGACCCCCAGGACCAAAAAAAGAATGTTTAAAAAAAAATAAATCGGCGAGATTCACGCACCCAGCGCGTATTTCAGCCGAAATAAAAAAAACAAAGCGTGGGCTCCCGCGCTTCGTTGTTAATTAGCCCGGGGGGGTTAAGTACCAGGGCCAATGTTTTTATGTGAATGGGGGGCCTCTGGGCCCCCCAGCCCCTGGGACTGCCACCCCCGGGGCTTTAAAAGATTATGTGGGGGCTCACAGCCCCCCAGCCCCGGGGACGGCCTCCCCCAGGGCTTCTTTAAATGAGTTGAGGGGGCTCTCAGGCTCCCCAAGCCCCAGGGACAGCCACCCCCTGGGGCTTTCAGAAAACAATGGTGGGGGCTCATGGCCCCCCATGGCCCCGGGGACCACCTCCCCCGGGGTTCAATTTAATTTTGATTGCGGGGGGCACACTGCCCCCCGCAGCCCCCGGGAACACCACCCCCAGGGCTCTAAATATTTAGATTGGGGGGTTTGTGATGGACCCCCCAGCCCTGGGGACCACCACCCCTGGGGCTTTGAAAATGTGAGGAGGGGGCCACCCTCCTGGAGCCATGATGGCCCTGGGGAACACCACCCCCCCCCCCGGGCCGGCTCCTGCAGTACACGGGGATCCGGCTGGGACCATGGGGGGATTGGGGAACCCCCATGGTCCCCAATGAATAGGGCCAGCCCCGGGGGATGGGGTCCCCGGGGCTACAAGTGGCCCGGGAGGGGGGCCATGCGGCCCCCCTCCTCAGAAATCAATAAAAAAATATAGAAAAAAAAGGCCGGCCCCTAGGGATGGTGTCCAGGGGGCCATAATTGGCAAAAGGAGAGGAACAAAGCAGCCCCCTCCTGGGAGATGGGGTCCCTAGGGCCAAAATATTAGTGAAAGAAGGGGGGCCACTCAGCCCCCCTATTTAAGACAAGAACAAAAATAAAAAGACGGGTATCGCTCTGGGGGCCATGCCCCCTTCTTGCAGCACTCTGCAAATGCGCCCTCTCATGCGTTTGCAGAGGGGGAACGAATTCCTCTTGAATACTGGGGGTCCCTGGGGGCTAACTAGCCCACCAGGAACCTCCAGTATGTGCCAGGGGGCTGTGTTGCAGAGAGGTATTCTGAGGCCATGCCCCTTTTTACACCTCTCTGCAACGCAGCTCTGTAGCCCTTACTGAAGGTAGCTGGTGGGCTAGTTGCACCCCAGGGACCCTCAGTATTCAAAGGGAGTTAATCCCCCAACTTAAAACGCGCCACGGGGCGCATTTGCACAGTGGGAAAGGGAGGGGGCGGGCCTGAGTTCACATGTGTGCAAACACACCCTGTGGCACGGTTTAAGTTGGGGAATTAATTCCTTGTCAATCCTGAGGGTCCCTGAGGGCCAACTAGCCCACCAGGTACCTCCACTAAGCACCACGGAGCTGCCTTGCAGAGTGTTGTACAAAAGGGGCATGGCCTCAGAACACCTCTCTGCAACCCAGCCCCCTGGCGCATACTGGAGGTACCTGGTGGGCTAGTTGGCCCCCCGGGGACCCACAGGATTGAGGAGGAATTAATTATCTAACTTAAAACGCGCCACAGGGCGTGTTTGCAGACATGTCGCTCTGACGCGCAGCTGACGTGCTTGCTGGTGAGGCGCTAGCTACGCTGTTTCTGAGCTCCTCTGGCTGCTAAATAACATTTTAAATTTGCCTGATTTGCTTCTTTTGCACATTTTTTTAAAAACTGTTTGCCTACGGAATAAACTGCACTGCTAAATGGTTTTGTTTATAAAAAAATCCCTGCTCTGACTTACCCCCGGCTAGGATTCCATCCGGCACTTCGCGCTTTTTGCACAGTGGTCATAGGCCCCGGTCCACCACTGCTTGTGCTGTTTGAGTGGAGGGCTTTCGCTGACCAATAGCCTGGGGCTCCCCTCGGTGTGATGCACTTTCGGGGACGGTGAGGCGGGCCTTCCCCCTGTCACCCTCTACTTTAGGGGAATGCTAGCTCTGACGTGCAGCAGACGTGCTGCAGGCGCACCCAAGGCAAGCCCATCTGAGCCCGTCCGCGCCCGGCCGGGACCAGGGGCTACGACACCTGGCCCCCTTATTATCTATTCTAAGCAGGGGCTGCTCTCCCTGAAGAATAAAGTTCACTCATTGTCCGATAGATTATTAGCAGAACTTGGGCGTGAAGGCCTTCTGAAATCACAAATAAACCCAAGGAAGTCAAATAGCGCCCCACTATCGGTAAAACCGGTTAAGCAGGGGAGCCATCATGGGTGCAGGTTTGCACTATTAAATACCTGTTCACTACAAAGGCACTGCCTTGAGGTCTTCTCACTTCTTCAAGAAGACAGCCTGGACCTCCTATGTGTCACAGAAACATGGCTTAATGAGTCCGCTATGCCAGATCTGGTTGCGGCGATGCCCCCTAACTTCGCTGCTATTCATTTTAACCGACCTAATGATAGAAGGGGGGGGGCATAGCTTTCATCTTTGATAATGCACTGAAAACTGAAACTCTTTGCTCTGAAAGTATAGAAGGCGCCGATGTATTAGGAGTGAAATTCTGCTCCCCTACAGACTGTGCTGTATTTCTCTTAGTATACCGCCCGCTACATACCCTAACTAAGTTTATGGTGCCCTTCTTGGAACTAGTTCATGATCTCCGTACACTCTACCAAGGAATGATGGTACTCGGGGACTTCCATTTCCATTGGGAAACAATCCCAAAGGATGGCCAGGCAAAGCAGTTAGAAGAGGCTTTAACCTCTGTAGGACTCAGCCAAATGGTGGGTGGGGCTACTCATGAGAAAGGTCACATACTAGATCTGGTCAGGTCTTCCTACCCGCTGATTGGCCATATAGTCATCTCTCCGTGCTCCTGGTCGTATCACTATCTAATTGCCGACCAATATCCCCTTTCTACAAAAAAGATCATTGCCATGCCTGAATGGAAAACACTGCGCAGCTGGAAGCAGGTCAACACGACTAACCTGTACAAAAGGGGGTGGTGATGGACGGAGCATCTGAACCAATCAAACACTCACACCCAGTCAAAAGATCTGGGTTTGATCCATCATAAGCATGGGCGAATTTTGCGAATCTCGCGTTCGCGAATTTTGCGGATTTGCGAACTCGCAATTCGCAAAATCCGCGAATTCTCACGAATTTGCAGATTTTTTTTGTGTGTTCTCGTAGGTTTCTGCCAGTTTGCGAGGGTTTTGTACAATTTCGCAAACGCGAACTTACCTGTCGGGTCGCAAGTTTCGCGAACTTGTTGTTTCTACGTGTCCAGCCTGTTTGGGACACTCTTCTTCATCACTGCCACTCTCTGTCACCACTGCCACTCTCTGACTACTCATGCCACCCTCTGGCCCACCCATGCCACCCTCTGTTTCATCACAGCACCCTCTGGTTGTCCAGTCAGTGTACATTATTGTGGCAAAGCAAGCACACCTTCCGTGCCTCAAGTGACCTGAATTAATTTGGGGCTGATTAATGTGTCACAGAATATTTTTTTAGCTGGCACCTGCTTCCTTAGTGGTTCCTGATTAGTGATCTTTTGCACTTGCTAAGTGCTTTCATTGTTGCAAAATTAGTTACAACACCTGCCCTGCCCCAACTGACAATAATGAATTAGGGGCTGATTAATGGATTTGAACTTCCAGCCTGGCTCCTGCTTGTCTCCCTTAGCTGTAATTCAGGACCTTTGTGGCATATGTGTAACTATTCTGAGGTTCAGAACAGGGTCACATAATAGTTGCAACTGGCAACTGAACTCTGGAGGTGCCCCTCAGGAAGCACTACAGGAAATGGCTACTAATGATGAGCCTGAACTTTTGAACCTGGTAAGTAGTTTCAGTTTTGCTAAGATCGTATTTCTGCAATTTTGCGCTTATTCGCGGGGCGCGAAGTTGTACTGGGAAGCCGCGAACTCACGCGAACAGTGCGAGCAAGCCATAAAATCCGCTGCTCGCGGATTTGCGGATTTTGCGGGAGATTCGCGAATCTCGCGGATTGCGAATTTACCGAAAATCCGCGAAATCCGCGAGCGAAACGGATTTTCCGCCCATGCTTAATCCATCACCATTCTTTAGCCCACTCTGCCACCCCAGTTCAGACATGGCTATATGCAAATCAGTCTGACCCTGTGCCTCATGGGAACAGTCCAGCCCGAACTGCCAAGCCATGCATTCCCTGGACCAGAAACAAGCTTCAGAGGACCGGTTTCTGGCATTCCAGCCGTCTTCAGCCCGGCTTGCTTGAATCCAGTGGCAAAGTGAGCAAGGGACTCACGTCTGAGCATACCCTGCCACACTTATGGCAGCCAAAGCGGTACAAAAGGGGGTGGTGATGGACGGAGCATCTGAACCAATCAAACACTCACACCCAGTCAAAAGATCTGGGTTTGATCCATCACCGTTCTTTAGTCCACTCTGCCACCCCAGTTCAGACATGGCTATATGCAAATCAGTCTGACCCTGTGCCTCATGGGAACAGTCCAGCCCGAACTGCCAAGCCATGCCTTCCCTGGACCGGAAGCAAGCTTCTGAGGACCGGTTTCTGGCATTCCAGCCGTCTTCAGCCCGGCTTGCTTGAATCCAGTGGCAAAGTGAGCAAGGGACTCACGTCTGAGCATACCCTGCCACACTTATGGCGGCCAAAGCGGTACAAAAGGGGGTGGTGAAGGACGGAGCATCTGAACCAATCAAACACACTCACCCAGTCAAAAGATCTGGTTTTGATCCATCACCGTTCTTTAGCCCACTCTGCCACCCTGTGCTGTGTTTCTCTTAGTATACCGCCCACCACATACCCTAACTAGGTTAATGGAGCCCTTCCTGGACCTAGTTCATTATCTCCGTACACTGTACCAAGGAATGATGGTACTCGGGGACTTCAATTTCGATTGGGAAACAATCCCAAAGGATGGCCAGGCAAAGCAGTCATGAGAGGCTTTAACCTCTGTAGGACTCAGCCAAATGGTGGCTGGGGCTACTCATGAGAAAGGTCACATACTAGATGTGGTCTGGTCTTCCTGCCCGCTGATTGACCATATAGTCATCTCTCCGTGCTCCTGGTCGTATCACTATCTAATTGCCGACCAATATCCCCTTTCTAAAAAAAATATCATTGCCATGCCTGAATGGAAAACACTGCGCAGCTGGAAGCAGGTCAACACGACTAACCTGACAGCCATCCTACTGCACATAGATAATATTTCACTCTGTAAGGATAGTCTGGAGTCGGAGTGCGCCACCCTATTGTCCAAACTCAGGGAAACCATTGAGGTTGTGGCACCAGCCCGCAAGATCAGACTGGTAGACAAGAGTAAGGGGTCACCTTGGTTCAACTCTGCACTGAGGGAATTAAAACAAGCACTTTGTCAGTGTGAGAGAGCATGGCGCAAATCCCATGAACCCAGTGCCCACTCTGCCTATGTACTGAAGTTTACCGCCTGCAAAAAAGCCATCCAACTACGGAAGGCCGAATTCTATGAGGCTGTCATCGCACAGGCGGCTAACCCTCAGAAAGAGGTCTTCTGGATCCTAAACAAGGAAGGTTAGGATGCAAGAAGCTACTTTCAGTCAAAAGGACTGCCATGATTTTCAATCCTTTTTTTCTGGGTAAGATAAAAGATCTGATGACAGAAATCCATCACACCCGACCCTGCACTGCTCATTGGAGCCCCATTACCCCTCCCCTAGGCTTACTAATTTATTGACTACCTTGCCCTTGCTCACCAAGGAGCTTCTGTCCATCCTAGTGGGACGGGTGAAATCAGGCTCCCCAGCTCAACCATGCCCCCCTAATAGTTTTAAGATGGCTTGGTCGGGCATCGAGGACAAAGTGCTCTCCCTTCTGAATCGCTCCTTAGAAACAGGGCTTGTTCCTTATAATTTGAAGGAGGCATGGGTGATTCTACTCTTAAAGAAACCAGATGCTGATACTAAAACTTTTAAGAATTTCAGGCCAATCTCCCAGTTGCCTTTTTTGGCTAAAATCCGTGAACAACATGTACTACACTCCCTCACTCGTCACCTGGAATCTAACCAGCTTCTCAAATCTAACCAGGCTGGGCTCAGAGCCCATTACAGTATGAAATTGGTCATGCTTTCTGTACTGGACAATTTGAGACTTAAGGCTGACAAAAAAGTGCTGTGTGCTCTGGTACTGCTGGACCTATCCGCGGCGTTTGATACTGTTGGTCATTGCCAACTACTATTGCGGATCAGGGATCTAGGGATCCAGGGCACAGCTCTGGCCTGGCTGACCTCATTCCTTGGGGACTGCTTCCAGCGAGTCCAATTAGCAGATTTGGTGTCCCATCCAGCCACGCTGGTATGTGGAGTGCCTCAGGGTTCCGCTTTATCCTCTGCTTTTCAATGCCTATCTACAGCCATTGATTGCAGCACTGAACCAGTTGGATTACAGGGTTTATAACTATGCCGACGACACTCAAATTGTAATTCAGATTGACCATACCCCTAGGGGTCACCTGAGAATGCAAGATATTCTCAAGTTCACCATCAACTGGATCTCGGCCAACTCGCTAAAAATAAACCCTGATAAAACTGAGGTTTTAGCAGTCACCACAGTCTCAAACCCCTGGAAAGATCAGTTCTGGCCTTCAGAACTGGGGCCCTTTCCCGAATCTGCTGTAGCCGTTAAAAGCCTTGGTGTCAAGATTGATGCCTTGCTATCCATGTCTCAGCAAGTTTCAGCTGTGGTCGGAACCACTGTGGGCCTAATGTGTCAGCTTTGGAAGCTGTCTCCACTGTTGTCCTTTGGCACCCTTAGACAGCAGTTTCAGCCCTGATTCTGTCGCGTCTCGATTATGGTAACTCTTTATACCATGACCTACCAAAGAACCTTCTGGCCGGGCTCCAGGTGGTAATGAACGACGCGGCGAGATTAATCTTTAAAAATCCCAGACATGCACATGCTACGCCCTTACTGCAGGACCTACATTGGCTCCCGATCATACAGAGAACTAAATTCAAAAGTCTCTGTATTGCGCATAAGGCCATTCATGGCTTAGCCCCCAGCTACATTAAGGACTGACTGACCAATTACATCCCGAGTAGGGTTCTCCGGTCAGCTTACACCTACTACCTGGCCTTCGCTCGTCCTTGGGTGGTAGAGCCTTCTTGACCCTAGTCCCTCAGGCATTGAACCGCCTCCCTGTCAAACTACGTAAGGACCCTAATCTCCTTCAATTCAGGAAGTGTTTTAAAACTGTACTGTTTTTAGAGGCATGGGGATCACTCTGAGCAGGTCACTTTGTTCTCGACTAGTATTGGACGTCCGTTGATAGCGCTTAGAGACCCCTGGGTGATAATGCGCTTTATAAATAAAAAAAATTAAAAAAGAAATGTCACCTCAGGACACGCCACCTTCCTTCACCACTGTGCAAACGAGCCCGTGGCACGTTTTAAGTTAGGGAATTAATACTCTTTCAATACTGAGGGTCCTTGAGGGCCAAATAGCCCAACAGGTATCTCCAGTATGCGCCAGAGAGCTGCCTTGCAGACAGGTGTTCAGAGGTCACGCCCCTTTTTACACCTCTCTGCAAAACAGCTCTGTGGCGCTAATTGGAGGTACCTAGTGGGCTAGTTTGACCCTGGGGACCCTCAGGATTCAAGGGGACTTAATCTCCCAACTAAAAACGGCCAGAGGTCATGTTTACACAGTGGGGAAGGGAGGGGACGGGGCCTGAGGTGACGTGTGCAAACCCACCCTATGGCGCGTTTAAAGTTGGGGAAATCATTCCCTTCCAATCCTGAGGGCCCCCGGGGGCTAACTAGCCTACCAGGTGCTTCCATTAAGGGCCACTGTGCTGCGTTCCAGCGAGGTGGTCCAGGCCGTGCCACTTTTTACACCTCTGCAATGCAGCTCTGTGGCGCTTACTGGAGGTATCTAGTGGGCTAGTTGGACCCTAGAGACCCTCAGGATTCAAATGAACTTAATCTCCCAAATTAAAATGGCCACAGGGAGTGTTTACACAGTGGTGAAGGGAGGGAACAGGGCTGAGGTGACGTGTGCAAACACGCCCTGTGGCACGTTTTAAGTTCGGGAATAAAATCCCCTTAAATCATGAAGGCTCCGGGAGGCCAACTAGCCCACCAGGTGCTTCCAGTAAGCACCACTGCCCTGCGTTGCAAAGAGGGGGTCTAGGCCGTTCTCCTTTTTACACGTCTCTGCAATGCAGCTATGTGGCGCTTACTGGAGGTACCTAGTGGACCAGTTGGACCCTAGGGACCCTCAGGATTCAAGGGGACATAATCAGACAACTAAAAGTGACCACAGGGAGCATTTACACAGTGGTGAAGGGATGAGACGGGACCTGAGCACGCCCAGTGGCGCATTTTAAGTTGGGGAAATAATTCCCCTTCAATCATGAGGGACCCTGGGGGCCAACTAGCCCACCAGGTGCTTCCAGTAAGCGCCACTGCGCTGTGTTGCAGAGAGGTGGTCTAGGCCGTGCCCCTTTTTACATCTCTCTGCTATGCAGCTCTGTGGCGCTTACTGGATGTGCAGTTATAGTTAGAAGCTAGCATTTAAAATACCTTTGAAATTCACAAAAAAAACATAGGTTTCAGGGGTGTTATAGTTAGTTGGATATTTTACTCGCACAAAACCATAGAAATTCCCCCATTATAGGTAGTTCAGCTAACTATAACTCGCGCGCCCGCAATGCACTGCTGATGGCATCACATATTACATCACTCATGACATTGTCAGTGACATCACTCATGACATCACTGATGACATCTCAAATGACATCACTGATGACATCATCCAGTGAATGTGTTTTTTTCTGAAAATTAAATATGTTTTATAGTCAAAATGGATGATTTATTTTGTAAAATTGATTGTATAACTGACTGATTAAGTGTATCTTAGTGAATACATGGGTTAGTGAGTAATGTTTAAATATGTAAATATCTGTATCAGTTTCTCACTTTGTGTATAAGTGGCTGCATGGGTTGGTGAGTAGCTACATGAGTGTCTATATGGGTTATTAGTTGTTTTTTTGAGTATCAGTATGAGTGTCTGATTGTCTGTATGGTTGGTGAGGGGTATTACTTAGTGCATAGATGCATGAATGAGTGAATCACTGTTTGTATGTGTTGTAGACAGCATGTGTGCAGGACTGTACGGGTGGATGAGTGTGTGTATGGGTGTGTTAGTGAGTGAATGACTGTCTCAATAGTGTCTTTATGAGTAACTACATATGTTGTAAACTAGTATATGTGAGTATTGGTTTATATAAGTGAGTATATGAGAGAGATAGAGATTGGAAGAGTTCCTGTATAAATAAGTATGTGTTTCTATAAGTGATTGTTTGAGACAGTAAGTATGTGTAAGTTTCTGTAGAAGTATGTGTGGTGGTGTGTGTATAACTGTATATGCAAGTAAATGAATGTTTTATACTTTGTTTGCATGTGTGACTATGTGTGTGATTAACTATGGATGAATGGTGGTGTGTAACAGGATGTATAGGTGTATGAGTACATATGATGAGTGAGTACATGTATGAGTGACTGTATGGGACCGTTGGTGAATGAGTGGATATGTGTGTAGATCTTGAAATTACTGAATAGGTCTGTTGTAACTGGTATTGGTATGTCTATTGTTTTGAAAATGTTAGTTTGTATTTTTGAGTGTGTGTATCAAAGGTTATATAAGGGTGAGTGGAGGTCTGTTACTCTATCACAAGGATGATGTCATCAGTGTTGCCATCATTGATGTCATTTGAGATGTCACCAGTGATGTCATAAGTGATGTCAATGACCATGTCATGAGTGATGTAATATGTGAAGTCATCAGCAGTGCATTGCGGGCACACGAGTTATAGTTAGCTGAACTAACTATAACAGGGGAATTTCTAAGGTTTTGTACGAGTGAAATGTCCAA
The DNA here is from genome assembly GCF_964263255.1 of Lissotriton vulgaris. Taxonomy (NCBI): domain Eukaryota; kingdom Metazoa; phylum Chordata; class Amphibia; order Caudata; family Salamandridae; genus Lissotriton; species Lissotriton vulgaris. Next base: position 1,464,962,983 of record NC_141694.1, read on the forward strand.
CTAACTATAATGCCCCTGAAACCTATGGTTTTTTCAGTGAATTTTTAAGGTTTTTTAAATGCTAATTTCTAACATAACGTGCCTGAAACCTATGGTTTTTTAATTGAATTTCTAAGGTTTTTTGAATACTAGTTTCTAATTATTCCTACAGAGGTAGGACATGTGAAGAAAGCAGAAAAAAAGCACAGAAAGAAGCAAAAGAAATGCAGAAAGAAGCAACAGAAATACACAAAGATGAAGAAAAGTGCAGGAAGAAGTAAGACATGTGCAGAAAGAACCAACAGAGGAGCAGAAAGAGACCGGGTATTAGTGGTAACTGACTCTGACTAAGCAGGCCTAGAGCCAGTGCTATGCTAAAAGACACTTAGAATACAGTGAAAACACCTACATACACTAGGGAACACTATACGTTGGGGTACCCCTGTGATTAGCATGACCTCCTCTGTAAGCCCCTAGTACATGATAGGGCATGGGGATTAAAACTACCTCTACCTCTAAGTCAGACGTGCAAAAATGTGCTACTTTAACTAGCAGTCGCTTTTGCAGAGTGATGGAGAAAGGGTGCTGGGCTTCCAACCAACGCTCCCGAATTACGCTGCGTAGGACTTACAGGAGGTACCGTACCAGGAGGGATTCTTGGCCTCCAAACTCCCTCAGGACTAAATTGGACTTCATCCCCCATCCCGGAGTCTGCCACGAGGCACGTTTGCAGAGTGATAGAGAAAGGAGGCCATGACCTCCGAAGACATCTTAGCAATCCTACTGCGTGGGACTTACTGGAGATAACAAGAGGAGTAGTTGGCCTTGAGGACATTCTTGAGGACCAACTTCCCAAAGTATTACCTTCAGCCAGTCCCACACAGCAGTATTGGTAAGTACCCGTACCAGGCCATTCCCACTTTTCCCACCACTCTACAAATACACTCCCTGGCACGCTCTTGGATGGGGATTGAAGTCCCCTTCACTGCTGGGGGTTTTCAGGGGCCAACTAGCCTACCTTTTACCTCCAGTAAGCCCCACACAGTGTGATTGGTGAGAGGTAGACAAAGGCCATGCCCTCTTTCTCCACCACTCTGCAAACGCACTCCCTGGCACATTGTAAGATGGGGGATTAAGTCTCCTTGAATCCTGAGGCTCCCTGGGGTCCAACTAGCCCACCAGGTACCTCCAGTAAGCACCACAGAGCTGCATTGCAGAGAGGTGTAAAAAGGGGCGTGGCCTGGGCCACCTCTCTGCAATTCAGCATTGTGGCCATTACTGGAGGTACCTGGTGCTGTTGTTGGCTCCCAGGGACCCTCAGGATTTAAGAGGAATTAATTCCCCAACTTAAAAGTCACCACAGGTCGTGTTTGCACACACGTCACCTCAACCCCGCCCCCTCCGTTCACCCCTGTGCAAACGCTCCCTGTGGCTTGTTTTAAGTTGGGGGATTAAATCCCCTTGAATCTTGAGGGTCCCTTGGGTCCAAGCAACCCACCAGGTACCTCCAGTAAGCGCCACAGATCTGCATTGCACAGAGGTGTAAAAAGGGGCATGGCCTGGACCACCTCTCTGCAACGAAGTGCAGTGGTGCTTACTGGACGCACCTGGCGGGCTAGTTGTCCCCCAGGGGTCCTCAGGATTGAAGGGGAATGAATGCCCCTACTTTAAACGCTCCACAGGGCGTGTTTGCACACGTCACCTCAGACCTGCCCCTTCCTTCACCACTGTACAAACGCGCCCCGTGGTGCGTTTTAAGTTGGGGGATTAAGTCCCCTTGAATCCTGAGTGTCCCTGGGGTCCAACTAACCAACCAGGTACCTCAATATGTGCCACAGAGCTGCGTTGCAGAGAGGTGTAAAAAGGGGCATGGCCTGGATCACCTCTCTGCAACGAAGCACAGTGGTGCTGACTGGAAGCACCTGGTGGGCTAGTTGGCCCCCAGGAGCCCTCAGGATTGAAAGGGAATTAATTTCCCAACTTTAAACGCGCCACACGACGTGTTTGCACACATGTTACCTCAGGCCCCGCTTCCTTTCTCCACTACTGGGCAAATGTGCCTTGTGGCGCGTTTTAAGTTGGGGATAAAGTCCCCTTGAATACTGAGAGTCCCTGGGGTCCAACTAGCCCATGAGGTACCTCCAGTAAGAGCAACAGAGCTGCATTGCAGAGAGGTGTAAAAAGGGACGTGGCCTGGACCACCTCCCTGCAACGGAGGCCTGTGGCGCTTACTGAAGATAGATACCTGGTGGGCTAGCTGGCCCACAGGGGCCCTCTGGATTGAAGGGGCATTAATTTCCCAACTTAAAATGTGCCATAGGGCATGTTTGCACACATGTCACCTCAGGCCCCGCCCCCTCCCTTCTCCACTGTGCAAATGCACCCGTGGCGCATTTTAAGTTGGGGATAAAGTCCCCTTGAACCCTGAGGGTCCCTGGGGTCCAACTAGCCCACCAGGTGCCTCCAGTAAGTGCCACAGAGCTGAGTTGCAGAGAGGTGTAAAAAGGGGCGTGGCCTGGACCACCTCTCTGCATCGCAGCCCTGTGGCGCTTACTGGAAGTGCCTGGTGGGCTAGTTGGCCCCTAGGGTCCCCCAGTATTGAAGGGAAATTAATTCCCCAACTTAAAATGCGCCACAGTGTTGTTATTTTAGTTTTTTGAAGGGGGGCTATGTGCCCCCCCCCCTTCTTTTTAGTTTTTTGGGGCCCTGGGGACCCCATCTCCCAGGTCCTGATCCTCATTTAAAATAAAAAATATAAATTTTAATGGTAAGGGGGCTGCGTGGACTCCCTCCTGTGGCCAATTCCAGCCCCGGGGACTCCATCGCACGTGACATGGCTAAATATTTATTTTTTTATCATAGAGGGGGCTGCTTGGCCCCCTCCTAAGGCCTCTATTGGCCCCGGGGACCCCATCCCTGACCTTTATTTATTTATTCTTTGGGAGTGGGGCTGTGTGGCCCCCCTCCCGGGCAACTTCTGGCACTGAGGACCCCATCCCCCGGGCCTGGCCATTGTTTTTTTTTTCGGAGGGGCCATGTGGCCCACCTCCTCAGGCCAATTTTGGCACCGGGTACCCCATCCCCTGGGGCCGGCCTTTTTTTTTTGATGAGGTGGTAGACTGCATGGCCCTCTCCCGAGCTTCTTCTGGCCCCGGGGACCCCATCCCCCGGTGCCGGCCCTATCCGTTGGGGACTATGGAGGGACCCCAATTCCCCCATAGTCCTGATGGAGCAAGGATTCGCACGAAGAAGCGACTTGCTTGAACTCATGAACCTCGAATAACGCTAATTGTGTAATCAACATGTTTGTCTTACTAATTTACCCCTTTTTCATTGATATCGGGTGTCCGAGTGAAGCTTGCTTAGGTGTTTTGCTAACCATAATATGCTTGCATAAAAAATGGCTGCTGCTACGCCGGGTTTTCTACTGCGCGTGCTTCTGTCATACTCACGTGATATGACGTACTCGCAGCTTTGGAGGGAAACTGTCGCATCTGCGCACTAGTGCTAATATGGCTGCTCTGTGTTCTCACATGCGAGAAGCTTGCACTGCTGCTTTTGCTAAGCTGTTCGTCCTACTTAATCCTAATGCTATAGTCTATTATAAAGTAATGGGTATAGTGTAGAAAATCATGGTATACAGTATATTCATTTTATTCTGTGTTCTAAAACTGTTTCCTTTACTTTTCATGTATCGTAATCTTTGGGCCTCGGAGGTGCTATTTACTCCATCTTGGAAGTCCTTTCCGCGCATGTCTGACTGCTGCGAGAAGATGAACTCTGTGGCATTGAACCCGAGCCAGATGGCAGGCACAGCCAAGATGTGCCTGGGAAGCTCACACCTGACCCCACTAGAAGAAGCCAAATTGCATACAATGTATTTGTCAATAGAACAACCATTGTTAGGTGGAAATGTAGTTGTCATGTGAAAAGGAAATTGATGGGGCGGGAACGAAAGAAATTAATATCCAATACTGAAGTCTAAAATGTAGGTGGCAGATGACCTGTCCTCCTCCTTTGTCCAATCGAAATTGGGGATCCTTACACTTGCAACATTGGGGTTTGGTACACTGACCTGGAAAACAGTATAACTAGAGTAGGCTTAGTTAGTTAATTTGACCGACTTGTCCAAATAGCTGACCTATCACTGGCCCAAAGCAGTCAATAGGTGACTAAGAGCAGAGGGCTGCGGAGCACTCTGTCGGGAGGTTCGCTGACCCATTCGGGGTTCTGGGAAATTGAAGTGCTGGCTAAGCACTTTGCTGGTGAATGCTGTAACCCAATCGGGGTTTTGGCTGATTCCTTGCAGAGAGGGAGAAGCGCAGGCGTTGCAACTGAACTGCGGGTGCTGGTCTTAACCTTTGGTGGTCCGGTCCTGATCCAAATCTGGGTTTTCCTGTCCTGATTTCTGAACTGCACCTGCTGGCGTACTGGCAATGCAACCTTTGGGGTTCTTCTGTCCTTTTCAATGGACCCATGGCCAGGGTTGGTCTTCACACCATTCTAGGTAAAAATAAGTCTGTGTGGGTGTTAGACCTGTCTGCTTCTGGGAAGACTCTAACCACCATGATTTATTTTTGTCCCCCTTAGCCTCCCAGAGTTTCTATTTTTTATTTTTACATGTGTCCATCAGGAGTTTTTTAATGCTGTCAGGGGGCTAGGTGTTCCTTGGCGATGACGCCATTTTTCCCTCATCACTTGTGAGGCCTAGTCACCCCCTTGAAACCTTAGGGATCTCCAGAGACCTAAAATGGTGTCCACCAACTGCCATAACGGACACTACTGGAGGACAGGTCCATAGGGTAACATTAGGGAACTTTCTGGAATCAACTAGAGACTTCTGCAGGTCTCAGGCCACCCTATATAAGGCCAGTGACCAGCAGCCATTTTGTGCTGACCCCAGAGTAGAGGAGTGAGGCAGTGGTGAGAGGAGGTGGACACACTGAGAGCAGCTAGTTTGTCACTGAGGCTGACAGTTACTTCAGAGGATTGTTCCCCCTTCAGCCTTTGACCGATCCCTCTCTCAAGACAACAACTGCTGAGGCAGAAATCGAGCTACTTGAGGAGGAAGACCCTTCTAAGTCTTGGCCCCATTGATCCCTAGCGGAACGCCTGACTAGGAGACTTAATTTCCCTGGATAAGACTTCCACCTACCAGCGCTGAGTAGAAGAGTGGATTTCATCCAGGTGTGGACTCTGTGGTGCTCCTGAGGCTTGGTGAAGGAGGTAGGCGGCAGCAGAGCCTGTTGGGACCCTGACGATAGAGCGCCCCGCTCTGTGCAGCGTTTTTCCTGGAGTCAAGTGAGGGGAGGATCAGTGGCCAAAAGTGTGGTGGCAGCGCGGCGCCAAGCGGGAACACTGGTCCCTCGCACCCGCGCTGCCTTAATCAGCCTTTGTGAGGCGAAGTGAGCCGGCCCTGAGGAGACGCTTCCAGCGTCGGGCCCGCGCATGCCCCGTGAGCGGTGAAGGTCCCCGGAAGGAGGGGCAACAAGGTGAGCAGGCCCGGAGCAGTGCGCGTCGCTGAGGAGGCGGAGCCAGCGTGGAGCGCTTCCGCGCATGACCGGAGGAGCAGCGCGACTGTCGGCGTGACTGAGGAGGCGCCGGAAGGCTTCCTGGAGCGCCGTGTCAGTAACACCGATTCCCCCCACGCTCGAGCGCTGGCTGAAGGAGACAGCGCGAGCGAGGGAAAAGAAAGCTCAGGCGTGTTGCTCCGGTTTGCCTTTCCGCTTGTGTGTGAAGTAGACACAAGCAGGGAAGGGTGAGCGGGGCCCCCAATCGATTCACCGCCAGACCCCCCAACAAAGCACCGGTTCGGCGGAACAGAGGCAAAGACGCCGGCAGGCGCCCAGAGGCAACAGTGACGCGTGGGGACTGGGACATCATCGTCCCCACGCTAAAGTAAGGAGCAGGGAAGAGGGGCCCTTAAAGAATCTAATAACTGGGAACTGCTAGTGAAAATCCTAAGCTGTGAATAGAAGAAATAGTAGTTCATTGTGGAGCCCAGGGCTGATCTGAACTGGGAGTTAGCTTGATACCCCAGAGTAATTTAGAATTGATTACAGGGTAGTGATACTAGGGTCTTGAATTACTACTGAAGCAGGCCAATAACCCTGAATAGCACTTTGAAACTGTTAGGAAATGTACATGCCAGTTAGGTGATGCAAGTGTGTAACCCTACATAGTATAAATCTAACAGGTTTCTTCTAATTTCAAAAGAGTGTCACTTCCTCATTACTGAACTCTTATCAAGTGAATGTATTTTACTGCCCTTTTTCCACAGCTGAAAGAGTGAAAAGTAATTTCCCTAGTAAAAGTGTAATGTTTATTCCTAAAAGCAATTGATGTTATAACCTGTATGATTTCAAATCCAAAGAGCCATATTATTTTTATAAAAGGTAACAGTATTTTTCCAAACAGAGGTGTTGTGTCTTTATTTTAGTGGTTCATCACTGTGTTACTGTGGGTAAGACTTGTAAGTACTTAGCCAACGCCTTGAGTTAGCTGTAGACCACTACTGTGCCAGGCTACCATATGTAGGCTTGGGTAATCTAGGTCCAACATAATTGGTGTTTCAGCGGTGGGATAGCGGATTTGTACTTACACTTACTTATTAGTAACGCAGTGCCAACCACGAGACCCCACCTGGAGTTTTCTCCCTGCGGCCCTCCTAATTTACATTTTTGGTTTTTCTAAATTGACTTCTGGCGGTGGGTGGAGGTTGACCTCAGGTCACTCTGTGGAATTCTCCTGTGTAGCATTTTATACTTCAAATAGAAATGGAGATAAATGTGGAAGAGCTAGACAATTATACTGTGCCCCAATTGAAGGAATGGTGTCAGCAGCAGGGGGTGTTTTTCAAGAAAGGCGCCAGAAAAGTTGAGCTGCTGACCAGTATTCGGGCATGGGTAGAGGCTCATTCCGGGGAGGAGGTAGATCCTGAAGAGAGTGACAAGGACACTGTCCTGGAGACCGCAACACTGTACCAGGCGGGAGGGGAGAACCTTGTAACAGGTCCTAGAACACCTTCTAGAGTGGGCAGTAGTGTGTCAGAGAGGGGCCTGACCGACGCCGAGTTAGAAGACAGGAGGGAGGAGAGGAGGATGAGAATAGAACTAGCCAGGATGGACATGGTGAGGGAGGAAAAGAGGTTGGAGCAGGAGCGGACCATCAAAGAGATGGATTTGCAAGCCCTGAATTTACGTACCCCCAAACCAGAGAATGGTGGCAGCGATAACCAAACCAACACCAGAGAACCTAGACCGTACCTACCAAAAGACATTATGGCTTGTTATGTACCCAGTGACGACATTGCTAAATGGCTAGCCGCCTACGAGGTTTCGCTGAGGGCCCATGGGATTCTGGAAGTCCACTGGGGAGGTGGGTTATACAAATACATGCCCCCCACTGGCAGGGATACTTTGTTGGCCCTTGACCAGAGTGAACAGACCTACTATCCGGCTATGAAATCAGCGCTGCTCAAGAAGTTTGGGTTGACCCCTGAGAAATATAGACAAAAGTTCCGGGGCAGCTACAAGCTGGGCACACAAAACTGGGTAGATTTCTTGGACTACTCCAGGAAGGCCCTGGAGGGTTGGGTAAGAGGCAGCGAAGTAGGAGACTATGAGGGACTATATGACCTCATACTCAAGGAACACCTACTCGAGAAGTGTCTTCCCGAGCTAAGACAGCATCTGGTGGACAGCAAGCTGACCAGCCCCAGGAAGCTTGCTGAGGAGGCGGACATCTGGGTTAGTACCCGGGTGTCGACTAAGGGGACTGGAGGGAATTCCCAGAAGCAAGGACAGGGCGTCCCCCAGAAGAAAGAGGGAGGGGAAACTAAGAGGGAGTTCTCAAAAGGGCCACAAAATACTTCGCAAGGAAGGGGCAGAGGATTCATCCCCAAGAGTAACCCCCCTCGCAACCCTATCCCTGGCCAAAGCCAGCAGCCAAGGGTTGTTCATTGTTTTGAGTGTGGTGGTGTGGGACACTATAAAGGAGATGTGAGATGCCCAAAAAGACCACCCCCTCCCACTGGAGGAAAAACCCCGGGAATCACTAGTGTAGTGCTCGGGGAGGAGATGCCTTTGGTTAATGGAGGGGAGCGGGCGGGTGTCACCTTAGTGTCCCTGGGAGATAAGGAGATGGTTCCCAAGACCCAGCTGCCCTCTAATACTACTAAGTATGAGCAGTGGGTCACCATCAATGGCCGTAGAGGGGAGGCTCTGAGAGACACAGGAGCCAGCATGACTATGGTAAGGAGTCAGCTGGTGTCTCCAGAGCAGGTCATCCCAGATGTACTCCATCCCGCCGTAATGGCTGACGGCAGATTGGGCCACTACCCTGTGGCTGAGGTTCCCTTTGAGTGGGGAGGGGTTGCAGGTCCACTTCGAGTTGCCGTAAGCCCTGCCGTGCCTGTTGACTGCCTGTTGGGGAATGATATGGAGCACAATGCTTGGAGGAGGGTGGAGTACCAGACTCACTCTGCGATGCTGGGACCCCCTGACTGGACTTGTGTCAGCACAAGGTCAGCGACTGCCCGAAGGGGAAGTTTGCTTACGCTGGAGCCTGGAACAATGGCCCAGCCGGCTGCCAGAGAGGAGAAGGACAAGAGGCCGGAGGACCCTGCCTCGACATCTCCACCTCGTGAGACAGCTGGACCACCTGCGGAGGTGGATCTGGAGTCCACAGGGGAGAATGTTGCTTCCTTGGAGAACCTACCCATCCCTACTGAATGGCATGTGGAGGGAGGTCCTTCCAGGGAAGAATTCTGTGAAGCTCAGAAAGAGTGTCCTACTCTCGAGGGGCTGCGGCAACAGGCCAACGCCCAGGCAGCAGGAAACATTGAAGGGAGTTACTGGATTTACTGGGAGGATGGACTCCTCTACAGTGAGCCCAAGGCACCTGGCCATGGTTCAGCCAGAGCCTTGGTGGTCCCTCAATGCTTTAGAGCCTTTCTACTGGAACTGGCTCATGAGATACCATTGGCAGGGCATCTAGGACAGGACAAGACCTTTGCCCGGCTTGTCCCCCACTTCTATTGGCCTCGAATGAAAGTGGCGTCTGACACATACTGTCGGACGTGTGTGTCCTGCCAAGCTAGTGGGAAAACAGGAGTGAAGCTTAAAGCTCCCCTGGAACCACTACCGGTCGTTAGCACCCCCTTTGAGAGGGTGGGCATCGACATGGTGGGGCCATTGGATCCACCAACTTCAGCTGGTCACCGGTTCAAACTGGTTTTGGTGGATCATGCCACACGGTACCCAGAGGCCATACCTCTGAGGACCATCACTGCACCTGTGGTGGCAAGGGCCCTGATGGGGATCTTTACCCGAGTGGGTTTCCCCAAGGAGGTTGTGTCCGACAGGGGGACTAACTTCCTTTCAGCGTACATGCGGGCTATGTGGAAGGAGTGCGGAGTTACCTATCGGTTTACCACTCCTTATCGCCCACAAACCAATGGTCTTGTGGAAAGGTTTAACAAAACCTTGAAAGGTATGATACGGAGTCTACCTGAGAGCCTGCGGAGGAAATGGGACATCCTCCTACCCTGTCTCTTGTTTTCTTACAGGGAAGTGCCACAAAAGGGAGTGGGCTTCAGCCCCTTCGAACTTTTGTACGGGCACCCTGTACGGGGACCTCTCAGCCTGGTGAAAGACGGATGGGAACGGACTCCCAGAAAGCTTCCCCAGGACGTGGTGAGCTACATGCTGGCCTTCCGGAGCCAAATGGCTAAGTTGTGGAAGCAAGCTTCAGACAACTTGGAGGCCAGCCAAGCAGTGATGAAAGAGTGGTATGACCACAACGCTCACCCAGTGGAACTGGAGCCTGGACAGAAGGTGTGGGTGATGGAACCTGGAGAGCTAAATGCCCTACAGGACCGTTGGACAGGCCCCTTTGAGGTGTTGGAGAAGAAGGGGAAGTCCACCTACTTGGTGGATCTTAAGGCCCCGAGGCAGCCCCACAGGGTGCTGCATGCCAACCGCCTCAAGCCACATCATGAGAGGCCCGCGGTTGTCTTGATGATGGTAACCGATGGAGCAGAGGAAGAAGAAAGCGAACCTCTCCCTGATCTTCTCTCGTCCCAAGAAAAGGATGGGTCGGTGGAGGGAGTAATTCTCTCGCCATCCCTAACTCCGGAACAGCAGAGTGATTGCCGCCAGATCCTGGAGCAATTTTCTTCTCTGTTCTCCCTTGTCCCGGGTAGGACCCACCTGTGTACCCATGACGTGGACACAGGAGACAGCCCACCTGTGAAGTCTAAAATCTACCGGCTGTCGGACAAGGTGAAGGCTAGCATCAAGAGTGAAGTCGCCAAGATGCTGGAGCTGGGAGTGATTGAACCTTCTGGAAGCCCTTGGTCTAGCCCGGTGGTTTTGGTACCAAAGGCTGCCCCACCCGGCACCACACCGGAATTGAGGTTCTGTGTGGACTACCGAGGCTTGAACTCAGTGACCAAAACTGATGCACATCCTATCCCACGGGCGGATGAGCTTATTGACCGGCTGGGAGCTGCTCAATACTTAAGTACCTTTGACCTAACTTCAGGGTACTGGCAGATTTCCCTTACCGAGGAGGCGAAGGAAAGGTCAGCCTTCTCTACACCTGAGGGACACTACCAATTTCGTGTGATGCCCTTTGGGCTCAAGAATGCCCCTGCCACTTTTCAGCGGCTGGTGAACAGGGTCCTTTCTGGAATGAAAGCTTTTTCTGCTGCATACCTGGACGACATTGCTGTCTTCAGTAGCAGCTGGGAGGACCATTTGCAGCATCTGCAAGCTGTTCTTCATGCCCTGCAACAAGCTGGATTGACAATCAAGGCCAGCAAGTGTCAGATCGGACAGGGGTCGGTGGTGTACCTAGGTCACTTGGTGGGCAGAGGGACGGTGCAGCCCCTCCAGGCAAAGATTGAGGCTATCATCGCCTGGGAGCCCCCCAAGACTCAAACAGAGGTCCGAGCCTTCCTGGGCCTCACTGGATACTACCGTCGCTTCGTGAAGGGGTATGGCACTATCGTGGCCCCCCTCACGGAGCTTACTTCCAAGAAGCAACCCCGACGGGTAGTCTGGACGGAGGCTTGCCAGCGAGCCTTCATGACCTTGAAACAAGCATTGTGTTCCGCTCCCATTCTCAAAGCCCCTGATTTTGCTAGAGAATTCATTGTCCAAACAGATGCGTCAGAACATGGCATTGGGGCAGTGTTATCGCAGCTAAATGATGAGGGCTTGGATCAACCCGTGGTCTTCCTGTCCAGGAGACTACTCCCCAGGGAAAGGAGGTGGAGTACAATTGAGAGAGAAGCCTTTGCGGTGGTCTGGGCTCTGAAGAAGCTGCGACCATACCTGTTTGGTTCGCACTTCCTAGTTCAGACTGACCATCGCCCCCTTCGTTGGCTGAAGCAAATGAAGGGGGAGAATCCCAAGTTGCTAAGGTGGTCCATCTCCCTACAGGGAATGGACTTTAGGGTGGAACATCGACCTGGGGCAGACCATGCCAACGCAGACGGTCTATCCAGGTATTTCCGCCTTAGTGATGAGGACTCCCAAGGGGTTGGATAGTTCTCCCCACTTTCAGCTGGGGGGGACGCGTGTTAGACCTGTCTGCTTCTGGGAAGACTCTAACCACCATGATTTATTTTTGTCCCCCTTAGCCTCCCAGAGTTTTATTTTTTTATTTTTACATGTGTCCATCAGGAGTTTTTTAATGCTGTCAGGGGGCTAGGTGTTCCTTGGCGATGACGCCATTTTTCCCTCATCACTTGTGAGGCCTAGTCACCCCCTTGAAACCTTAGGGATCTCCAGAGACCTAAAATGGTGTCCACCAACTGCCATAACGGACACTACTGGAGGACAGGTCCATAGGGTAACATTAGGGAACTTTCTGGAATCAACTAGAGACTTCTGCAGGTCTCAGGCCACCCTATATAAGGCCAGTGACCAGCAGCCATTTTGTGCTGACCCCAGAGTAGAGTAGTGAGGCAGTGGTGAGAGGAGGTGGACACACTGAGAGCAGCTAGTTTGTCACTGAGGCTGACAGTTACTTCAGAGGATTGTTCCCCCTTCAGCCTTTGACCGATCCCTCTCTCAAGACAACAACTGCTGAGGCAGAAATCGAGCTACTTGAGGAGGAAGACCCTTCTAAGTCTTGCCCCCATTGATCCCTAGCGGAACGCCTGACTAGGAGACTTAATTTCCCTGGATAAGACTTCCACCTACCAGCGCTGAGTAGAAGAGTGGATTTCATCCAGGTGTGGACTCTGTGGTGCTCCTGAGGCTTGGTGAAGGAGGTAGGCGGCAGCAGAGCCTGTTGGGACCCTGACGATAGAGCGCCCCGCTCTGTGCAGCGTTTTTCCTGGAGTCAAGTGAGGGGAGGATCAGTGGCCAAAAGTGTGGTGGCAGCGCGGCGCCAAGCGGGAACACTGGTCCCTCGCACCCGCGCTGCCTTAATCAGCCTTTGTGAGGCGAAGTGAGCCGGCCCTGAGGAGACGCTTCCAGCGTCGGGCCCGCGCATGCCCCGTGAGCGGTGAAGGTCCCCGGAAGGAGGGGCAACAAGGTGAGCAGGCCGGAGCAGTGCGCGTCGCTGAGGAGGCGGAGCCGGCGTGGAGCGCTTCCGCGCATGACCGGAGGAGCAGCGCGACTGTCGGCGTGACTGAGGAGGCGCCGGAAGGCTTCCTGGAGCGCCGTGTCAGTAACACCGATTCCCCCCACGCTCGAGCGCTGGCTGAAGGAGACAGCGCGAGCGAGGGAAAAGAAAGCTCAGGCGTGTTGCTCCGGTTTGCCTTTCCGCTTGTGTGTGAAGTAGACACAAGCAGGGAAGGGTGAGCGGGGCCCCCAATCGATTCACCGCCAGACCCCCCAACAAAGCACCGGTTCGGCGGAACAGAGGCAAAGACGCCGGCAGGCGCCCAGAGGCAACAGTGACGCGTGGGGACTGGGACATCATCGTCCCCACGCTAAAGTAAGGAGCAGGGAAGAGGGGCCCTTAAAGAATCTAATAACTGGGAACTGCTAGTGAAAATCCTAAGCTGTGAATAGAAGAAATAGTAGTTCATTGTGGAGCCCAGGGCTGATCTGAACTGGGAGTTAGCTTGATACCCCAGAGTAATTATAGAATTGATTACAGGGTAGTGATACTAGGGTCTTGAATTACTACTGAAGCAGGCCAATAACCCTGAATAGCACTTTGAAACTGTTAGGAAATGTACATGCCAGTTAGGTGATGCAAGTGTGTAACCCTACATAGTATAAATCTAACAGGTTTCTTCTAATTTCAAAAGAGTGTCACTTCCTCATTACTGAACTCTTATCAAGTGAATGTATTTTACTGCCCTTTTTCCACAGCTGAAAGAGTGAAAAGTAATTTCCCTAGTAAAAGTGTAATGTTTATTCCTAAAAGCAATTGATGTTATAACCTGTATGATTTCAAATCCAAAGAGCCATATTATTTTTATAAAAGGTAACGGTATTTTTCCAAACAGAGGTGTTGTGTCTTTATTTTAGTGGTTCATCACTGTGTTACTGTGGGTAAGACTTGTAAGTACTTAGCCAACGCCTTGAGTTAGCTGTAGACCACTACTGTGCCAGGCTACCATATGTAGGCTTGGGTAATCTAGGTCCAACAGTGGGTAATCTTCAGTATAATTTGCGTCCTTTTTCTCTACCCTCCCTAATTTTGCTAAAGCTTTATTTGCATATGTTCTTTTTCTTACTCTTCCCTTGGTAAAGATAAATTCGTATTTTTCTGTCTATTAGCGTGTTCCACTTTCTTACCCACCTTTAAGTTGAATGCTAAACATGTTTCCATGATTGCATAAATGTTCCTTCTCTTCACCCTCCCTTTAAGTAGTTAAATTTGATCATCTGATTTTATAGCGTGTTCCAATTTTTACCTTCCCTACAGTTATGTGGTAAAATTTGGTTTCGTTGTTACATATCGTGTTCCTTATTTTCAACCGTTGATAATTGCGAAAGCTGTGTTTATAATTAGTATGTTCCTTATTCTTTACCCACCCTTAGAAAATTGTGCAAGTTGGTTTTAAAAATAATAGCTTGTTCCTTGTTCTTACCTTCCCGTTATTCTTTTACTAAATGATTGGCATAATATATCTTTTGCATAGTTATACTTTATTTCTGATTGTGATGATTGATAGTCTTATTGCTTTTAATCTGTGGATCATGACCTTTGATGATGATTAGATAAAGAGTTTAAAACTTTCCAGAGTCTGTGGTTATTATATGAGTGTGAATGTTATTGGTTATCTAATTTTATCTAACTCCCTGATCCAAGAGGTTACAGGTACCAGTGACAAGGATTGGTAAGTCAATGGTATAGGATCTAGTGGAATAAAATACACTGGTAGTAGAGCGAAGGTTACCTGATTGAATAAAATGTATATTTTAATTATGGGCCCAGGTGAGTATTGGTAAAATTTATAGTCGGGTGACTTGCGCGCTCTATCAGTCCCACCGCTCCCCGCCTCCTGCGGGAGCCGGCATTGCTTTTCCGCAAGTGGAGCTGCTGACATGCAGCTCCCCTTATGGAAAAGTAATCCTGCTTTGCCTCATTGAAGCGAGAGTTTGCAATAACAGGGTGGGTGGGCCCCCTCCCAACAATTGCAAAGCCCCAGGAAGGTGGTGGTCCCCAAGGCTAGGGGTCTGTTACGGACCCCGCTTTTAAATATTAGTGCCCCGGGGGTGGCGGTCCCCAGAGCAGCGAGGGGCCGTGTGTGCCCGCTAAATAATAAATAAAAGCACAGGGGATGGCAGTCCCCGGGGCTTGGGGGGGCCTCCAAAGGCCGCCCACAGATTATAAAAAAGCAAAGCCCCAGGGCTGTGAGCCCCCCACAAATATTTAATTAAAGTTCCGGGGGTGGCGGTCACCGGGACTGCAGGGGCGTGCCTGGACCCCCGCAATTTCAATTTTTCACTACCCCCAGGACTTGGCCCACCCGGGGGCTAAATATTAACGAAGCTCCGAAGCCCACGCTTCTATTTATTTATTTTCGTTGCATGATCCGAGGTAACTCCGCAGATTTTGCTGATTTCTTTTTTTATTTAAATGCTTTTTTTGGCCCTGGGGATCCTTGGAGACCTCCTGAGCAGGCCTAGGGGGTCAGGGTGTTTCTACCCTGCCCCCTTTTCTTGTTTTACACCTTTGTTTCCCTGTTTTTTTGTGCCTCGGTTATATGGCTGCCAACGCTTTCTGGTTTAGAGTGTTGACAGCCAATTGGAATAAAGCTCGTGGTTGGGAGGGTCCGCGGATCCTCCATGCCTCTAAATATGGAAACATTTAGTTTTTTATTTTCTCAGCAACTACTGAATGGATTTACACCATTTAAGAAAAAGAGTTCTTTCTGAAACAAGGGCTACGTTTATGCCAAATTTGGTGTAATTCCGTTCAGCAGTTCAAGCTGTAGCTGTGTCTAAAGTTTCCTATGGGAATTAACAAGGAGAAAACATGTTTTGGGACCCCCCTTTTTTCTCGGCACCCTCTTGCTGAATCACCCTAAAACTTTCAAGACAGGAGCGGACTGGGGCAGGCCATAAGTTTTGAAAATTTCACGACGATTCACCAACCGGCGCCAAAGTTATTGGGAAAAGAATAAATAATTTTTGACTAGAAACAAGGTCCTAACGTTAACTACCTACTGGCGACTGGCAGTAGGTAATATGCGTGTGCGTGTATGCATATATATTGCATATATATATATATATATATATATATATATATATATATATATATATATATATATATATATATATATATATATATATATATATATATGTGTGTGTGTATATATGTAAAAAGAACAATTGATGAACAGAATGCAGAACAATGTCATATATTCACCCCAGTACAGAGATCTGGCCTAAATCCATCGTTTTTTTGCTACCCATGCCATTCCAGCTTGAACCCAGCTATATGCATATCAGTCTTGACCCTGCTCTCTATGGGAACAGTCCAGCCTGAACTGCTAGACAAGGTCGTCCCTAGACTAGAAACAAGCATCCTAGGATAGGATTTGGGTTTTCACCCCTCATCTGCCAGGCTAGCTTGACTCCAGTGACATGGAGAGCACGGGACCCATTTCTGGGTATACCCGTCGCACTTGGGGTGACAGATGCAGAAAGGACAATAGATGGACAGAATGCAGAACAATGTCATACATTCACCCCAGTAAAGAGATCTGGGTGTAAATCCATCGTCTTTTTGCTCCCCATGCCATTCCAGTTTGACTGGAAGCTTTTAAAAGAAAAGTATTTGTTAGTTTTTTTATCAGATTCATTAGTTTTGATTAGTTTACACTATTTGTTGGTTCAGTCCTATACTTACTTTGGGGCATATTATCAAGAAACGGCATTAAAATTATCGCGAAAGCGGCGATAATGGGCTTGATAATATGCTGTTCTGAATCCCCATAGAAGCCCATGTTCTGGTGTGAACATGGGCTTCTATTGGAATTCTCAAGGGCATATTAACAAGCCCATTATCGCCGCTTTAGCAGCAGCTTCCTGCCGCTAAAGGGGCGATCATTTTAACGCTCTTCTTTATAATATCCCCCAGGTTTTATATTTTTTGTTAATATTGATTTTGTTTGTTTTGAAAGTAAATGATTGTATTGAATTTTCTATGTGGAGTTTTAGTGAAGTATAATCTGTGACATATAAAGGAAAACATGTTATAGTTTTAGTTAATTTGTTTATATTTGTTTTAAGCTTATTTTATTTATTTAGTTAAAAAGCTACCTTTATTGAGAGTTTTTCGGAATAGTTGATTGAGTAGTTAATTTTCGTTCTGCTTTCTGTCTTGCAAAGTTTCGTGCTTCTCGAGTGTTTGTCTGTTCCACGGTACATTGTGTGTTAATTAATCGATTGCTTTGTAGTGTTTATTTGATTAGTTTGAGTTTTCTACTTGTTTTTGTTGCTGTATTTTAAATGTACTTTAAATTTAGTAATCGCGATAGGTTTTTTTACTTTTTTGGCAGTTATAATTTAATTTGTTTATTATTAATTATGTTTACTTAATGTTTGTTTTTATTTTGTTTATTAGTGCAATTAAAATGTATGTGCAAATTAATGTTATTTTTTTATATTTTATATATTTATATGTTTGTTTATTTTTCATAGTTGTGATATTTTTTGTGTATTGTATTGTTTGCTAATTTATGGGGTTTTTTCAGTATATTTGTTTGTTTATTAGTTTTATTAATTTTATATTTTTTTATGCTTGTGTTGTCGGTTTTATTTAAATCAATGTTTTTGTGTTTTATATGTTATTTTAATGTTATTGATATTTTTGTGTTCTTTTTATGTTGTTGATATTTTTATTATCAAACAAAAATGATAACAATATTTTTTATCGGTGTTTGTGTCATTTATTGTGCATGCTATTGCATTTGTAAGGACCTAACATAAAGATATGTGTTTGTTACTTGTTTTTCCATCTTCTAGCCTTTGTACCTTTGATTTTTAAAAAAAGGTCCCTTTTTTATATTAAATGCACAAATGTTCGATGTTATAGGAGTCAGTGTTGTATCAGTGTATCAGTGATCACCAGATGACATAGTGGACCCTTTTGATCCTACATGTTAACAATAATTTTTATCGATGTTTGTGTCATTTCAGTTTTGTGTATTGGGTGTCGATATTTTTGTATACGATATTATTGACTCAATATTTTAGTAGTTCGATGTTATAGGATTCAATGTTGTATCAGTGATCCCCAGATGACACAGTGGACGCTTTTGATCCTACTTAAGGTCTTTTCTAGGGGTTTTGTTTGGATTAGGCTTAGCAGGAATGGCACCAATGGTGTCAAATAAGGAATCCAGGCTTTAAACTAACTTATTCAAATTGTAATGTTTTTTAATTCCAACTTTTATCATGGCGTATGTGTTTTTAGAATTTGCACTGTGTCCTTTTATGGTTCAAATGGACTTAAATAGTTATTTGATGATATGTATATGTTTTGTTTTCATTGAAAAAACAAAGGTTAAAGTAAGGTTATGGTTAGCTGAAATGTTTATATTGTATTTAACAAGAGTAATGAATTTTTGCTTTGTAATTTTGTGTATTACATAATGAATATTTTTCAGGAATTGACAAAGCATTAGAGGATGGGGACAATTATTAGTTCCTCTTTTCCTCTTTTTTTATAGACATGTGTTTTTACATGGACAAGAATTACTGTAAAAGTAAAAAAATAACATACACCTATTTATTGTGCATGCAATTGCATTAGTAAGGACCTGACTTAAAGATATATGTTTGTTACTTGTTTTTCCATCTTCTAGCCTTTGTCCTTTTGATTTTTAAACAAAGGGCCCATTTTTTTATATTAAATACACAAAAGGGAAATCCACGCTGGTGGACCTGGTGGATAGCTGTGGGTTTACTCTGTTGTATTAAGTAGACAACAGACAGATTATTTTCTTCCTGTCATCAGGACAAGCAGTCAACTCAGAACATCTCAACTTGTGCCTCAGCACGGTCATCACCTGGATGAACACCAACTCTTTGAAGCTAAATGGCAACAAGACTGAGGTGATGATTCTGGGCAAGAACCACAGACTCTGGGGCTCTCATCATTGGCTGGGAATTTCACCAATCCCCACCAATACAGTAAAAAACCTTGGTTTCTTGCTGGACTCCACCCTATCTATGAAGCCTCAAGTTACTAAAGTGACCTCCATGTGCTTTGCAACCCTGAAATGGCTAAAGAAGATACTGTGGTTTCTTCCAATTTCAGCTTAAAGAACTGTTGTTCAGGCCTTGATGCTTTCCAGGCTTGACTACGGCAACATTCTATACCTAGGGGCTGAAAAGGCATCCTTAAGACGCCTACAGGTAATTCAGAATTCCACAGCCAGGCTCCTGTTTTGTCCTGCCAAAAAATCTTCTACATGGATGCTTCTCCAGCAACTTCACTGGCTCCCAGTGACCAAGCATATCGATTTCCAACAACTTTGCTATATGCATAAGATACGCTCCTGCTCAGGAACTCTGTACATGCAAAAACTAACATGCCCTTACTTCCCGGCTCGCACCCTGCGATCCAGTAGTGCTTTATGACAATACAACATATAATGACTGCCTCAACCTGAGCTGTTATACTCAGATAGAAATGCAGAATAGTGGCCATTGTGTAAACCTATTGCACTGCACATTTTGTGTTGAGAATTCGATGTCATTGTTTCTATACAATAGCAGCATAAGAAAAGAGAAAGCGATTGACATAAATAAATTGTCATAATGACACACCATTTTTTTTAATTTCTGTAATCTTTTTCCATATAACAGTAGTAGTCAGCAGATCCCGCACCTCATCTGTATCCCCAGAGGAACCCACACCTTCGATTTTGTAAGTCACAGATATTATATGGTATGTCTCACATTTAATGCAGTCATGTCTAATAACTATCATCCATCAATTACATTAATATTGTATTCCTACTTATTTCACCCCGATGCGTCTAGTTGACACTCATCATCTACGTCCTCAGTATTTTCATGCATGAATTCTGTCTCCACCAATCCACATTCATTGCCCTCTTGATTCTATCTGTCTACTTCAACTTTTGTCTCACACTACATTCAATCAGTCGATACCCATCTGAGCAGTTCATTTTCCTGCTGAGACTTCATTAGCAGTAAAAAATGTTGCCACAACCAAGTCCATTTCAATCAATTTGGACATATATTTAGCCCGTCTAGTCCCAGCTACTATCCGAGGAGATATATATACTGTTGTTTACAATGCCACACTGAAAATTTATTGAGGTTTCATCCACCTCTGTCAAAAACCTTAGTGTTCCTGGACATTCTCACCACATATGGATTCATTTTATGCAATAACGTATACCCTGTGAAGACAACTCAAATTTACGAGTTTCAACCCAGGGTTACCAGTGACTTTTTTAACATCATTGAAAATTTCCCCTCAGATTCACTCCCTATTTTTTCTCCCTGGTGTACCCTCATCCTGAATACCGGTCACTACCTGATTGGAAACTTGTATGTTGTATCTTGCTCTTGTAAATGCAATGCTAGTTTACCACCAGTAGAATGTTGCTGTGTTGATGCTGTTCAGAATGTTGGGAATCTGTCAGAGAAGTCACAGTTGAGTGGGCTGAGCAGCATGCTGGCTGCTCCTGGTGGGTTTTGTACTACTCATCTATGTATCCTGTAACCTTCTTCAATAAATCCTCCTGAAACTCATCACGGCTACCTGGAGTCAATCACTACAAATTTATGGCGATGATCTGGTGACTTACCCTCGTTCTATGTCCTCTACAAAAGAAAATATTGTCAAAGTAGTCAAGATGTTGAAAAGAAGCAACAAGAAACTCAAGGAAAAACTGGTGACTAATAGAGTGTCTATTGTTGACAATTTGGATGTTGACAACTGATAAAGTCGCGAATAAGGACTTCCGTTATATTAGGTTGTTTGTTTATAATTGAAACAGATGTTATTGCTTGTCAATTTATACTTGTGACTATTAGGGTGCTCATTATTAATAATTTAGGTGCTATCTACTAATGATTAGATAACATTTGTTTGGTAAGGTTGGTCTCCAATGACTTGATTCACTCTTTGGAATCGATGTTGCCCTTTTCTGGAACATGCTGTTCAGCAATTTAAATTTCAGGTTTCTCATTGCTATATGATAGGCAATCTTGTTTTAATTAACATAAATACAATATACACCTGAGAATCAAATAAGTTCAAAACTAATATTGTATTTTCTAGCTTAACCGTCTAAATAAAATTGACGATGCCCATGAGCAATGCTTATAATATCACCTTACTGATATAGTTCTGTTCACCATATTAATATACATCAAACTTTACTTTATTCCAGGACACTGCCCCTTTCTAAAAAAGATTCTCTACCTACCTATGTTCAGCACATGAGGAAGTGCATAAAATAAGATTTAAAGTAAGTAACCCTTAACCTAGATGTACAGGTTTAAATATCATCAATAAAGTCTCAACTTAAATTAATTGGCTGCATATATATCTTTTCAACATCTTACAGATTTACTTGTTGCGAACATACTAAAGAATACCAAGCTGAATACTTTGTATTAACTTTGCGAGGTATGTGTCTCACAAGATTTGTTTAATGGATTTGCCAGTTTGTAAATAGATGAACTTGTTCTTCCGTCTTTCTCTCCCTTTTCTACTTTGTCCTCCCTTTGAATAATAAGTGTTGGATAGTGTAGGCGAAAAATTACTATTCCCATGTACCTCCAAACCCATACCCACCCTAAACCAAAAACAAATCCATTACTTACCTAATAATGCGTTGTAATGGTATGCATTGTAATGGCATGCGTTGTAGCGACATGCGTTGTAATACCTGCGATGTAAATGCAGTTGCGTTGTAACACCGACTTTGTAAAGGTAGTGCGTTGTAATGACTGTGTTGTAATGGTTGTTTCCCCAGCTTACAAATGTAAGGTAAACAATATACAACATAAATTCAGTGTTTAAAAACACATACATGAAAGCATATACAAAGTAGTGCAATACCACGAGGACATTTTTCTTCAATACCAATTGCGAGACCAGCTGTACACTTCCCTAATTTAAGTAACAATTTAATTGTGCAAAATAAGTTTAACAATAAATGCTTTCCAGTGCTTGTAATAGTGCAAAAAGTCCAATAAAGTGCTCATGGTATGAACGCCTAGCACCAAAAACACTAAGCTTCAAGAATAATTAGGAAAGCTATGAAAAATTCTGCTTTCAGGGATACCTCTCAAAAAGGAACATACTCATTAAAATGTAATGTAAAAAATGCAAGACTTGATATCTACAGCTTTAGTTAATGGCTCATAAAGTGATAAAGCTAGGACATATTAAAGTGAGCTGTAGGCTCCAACTAGACTAGATAATTCCATTAGGCTGATGCCAGACATAGCTTCTTGATCCAAGGACTGCATGTGGAAATATGTAGATGACTCGTAAAGTGCTTGAGGTAGATACTCTTTAAACAAGGGCTATAAACACAGTACCTCCTAAGTCTAAAAAAGTGGAATTAGATAAATGACTAACAGCATCCAACTCCATTTTCCACAGTTAATAGCGCTGGGCACGGCATTTTGCACTACATTTAAAAAAATGACAACAAACCATTGTAGTAAAAGGACCGTTGCCAGCCTTATCAGATATAAAATGCTGCCTATAGAATAATTTATAGAAACGAGTATGTTTGTTAGAGAGAAGAGGTTAAGTGACCTTCCATGCACCATGGATACGTGGCTAACAATGTATTCGGTGCAGTAGGCATGAAAAATGTAATTGAATTCTTATAATGCCCAATAACATTAATGTTAAAAATGGGGTGAACATAGCGCCTTCTTGCGAGCAGCGAGACAGTAGCATAAAATGTGTTATGGATTCTTCGCCCACAGCTCACAGATACATGACCTTATTGGCAATGTATCTAAGCTGAATTTTCTGTACAGGGTGACTGGAAATACGTGATTAGATGACTGCAGCCTTTTTCACATACTTGTGGATTTGCCACATAATACATCATCGACTGCAGGATCATGACTGCATGATATTAGCTCAAAAAAAGCATTTCTAGCCCAAATGGTTCAAATGTTACAACTGTTACTAAAAGCAAGGCAACGTGTGTTGCTGCACATTGGGATGCCCTTTTCAAATATTGACTGGTTACCTTTGTAATGCGTGTTGCTATATTTGTGTGTTAAACCGGTACTAACGAGGTAAAAGCTATGTCCAGACATTAACAAGTGCAAAAATGACAAAATAATGAAGGAATATTATCAAGTGTGTGTCATTAAGCCGCATAATTTTCCTTTTCTTGCTTCATAATTTAGTCATCATTGTTGCATAATTTAGCCCTTTTTATTTTTTTAAATAACTGGTCCAAGTAATGTTCATCAGCAGGAAAAAGATTTAAAGCTCAGAAACACATCACTAATTTGCCACTCAAGTGTGCACTAGGTGTTGTTCATGAGGTCCTTTTGATAGCCCGCCTTTACATCAGTATAGGACAATATGGACATCTTCATTTAGCAAAATTAGTTTTCTCTTCATTTTCCAGTCCAGGTTTCTGCCCCACTTCCCTGATACATTATGCTCCTTCTAGTTCCCTCTGTTCTCAGACCCATCCTAGATCATGTCATGGTGGTGGTTTCCTATTCACTAGCTTGTTTCCTTGATGCTATGGTTGGTTATTCAAGCCCATTTATATCTGCAGTCGGAACTTCTCTCTCTCTTGGCTCTGATCCACACTGCGTTCCTAGCTTTCCAGTACCCTATCTTCTGTCTTCTGGTTTCCCTTGTCATCCCTTTTACAAGCTCTGCAAGCCTTCACTTCATTGGTAGTTCCCTGATTCCTTGCACCTGTGTTATTCATTGCACCTGGCTCTCTTGGTGCACCTGTGTCTTCACTTGGAATAAATTGGGACAACAAGTCGGCCCTAGTATCAAAATAAAAGTGGCTCCCATTAGAGAAGTGGATAGCTAAAAAGTGATAATATCAGGTAAATCAACAGTAAAAAATGATGAGCCCAGAGGGCAGAGGCAAGCAACTGTCTTCTGGTGAGCCTCCTCGTGGGATTCTTAATTGCAACTGTCCTTTGAGTCATGTTCTTTAATTCTGTTTCCATTATTTCTTGAGCCCATTTTTCGTGTATGTTTAGGTTTTTTATAGTATCTGTTTCTGTCTCTTGTTTACTGCATCTCTGTTACTGTTAGCCATTGTTCCAAGTATTGTGTCTGCACTCCTCTTGATCTGCCCTCTAATATACTGAAATCTTGCCTTTTATTGTGTTTTTTCAGTATATTTCTATCTTGCCTTGTTAGAGTGTAGATTTTACCTAGTCGTGTTTTCAGTATTCACAGTCCTGAATATTCTACTCCTGTTCCTGACTCTGATTCCAGTCCTACATTTCCTTGAGCTCAGTACTGTTTTGGTGTTCTTTTTTCTGTCTCTCTTGCCTTTTCCTATTTGCAATATTATAATCTTGATTATCAATTTTGTCTTTTTAGGTTTTACCTGCACAATGCTTGCACTGTGCTTATTAAATCTCTTCTATTTAATTTATCTTAAAAGGGGGTTCTTATTGGTTCCCTTGCCAAATTACTGTGTTCATTCACTTTTTGTTTGAATTTTTTGTTTTCGTTAACTTCCCCTGGCTGCACGCATTTACGATACTTTTAATAAAGCTGTTCAAACTGTTTAAGCTCCATTCACTGTCAACATAAGATCTCTTCCACGGAAAAGGCAGATAGCTTCTAAGAGTATTTGGAATGCTTATTTTTTAGGTTTTGCCTAGGGTGTGCTTGTGCTGTCGCTTCGAGACATGCTGTACTCAAGATATGGTCATAAAGCTCAACTCAATTTCTGCCCACCTTTTTAATATAATAATTCTTTTGGTACATTTCAAAGCTAATAATTGTATATATGGACATAGCTATTTTAATGTATTTGTGGTACTGTCTTGCATGGAATGCATTATGGGTAGGGTGGATTTACCAAATCTTCTGCAGGGTGCAGTACCATATGTGACCAAAATAGGTCCCATGGGATCTCTTTTGGCCACATATGGTACTGCACCCTGCAAAATGGCTAGGTAAAATTAGCCCTGGGCGGTGAACTACACTCTGCTCGCAGAGTTTGCGAAGTTTCGGTAACTTCGCGGTTCGCGTAGAGCGCGAAGTTGCCGAATACTACGCAATCTACAGCGTAGCATAGTTGTTTTTTTTCCTCGCGTGCTCAATATGCGTTCTCGCGGGCGCAGTAATGACTTACCGTGATTCTGCGTTCGCAACTCGATTTTCTATCCGTTCGCGTGCGCCACGAGGTTTGGAATCCGGCCACATAATCCCGCGGGACTATGTGAACGCGATCACGTCATTCGGACGCACTATCTTCCTTCTGGCGGCAGTGTTGATAAGATCGCGTTCCCGATCATGCAGAAACTACAATCTGGCAAAGAATATCTCTTGAGCACGATAAAATCTTTTCCAAAATTATCATTTTGCTCAGAAAAACTCCTCAGATTGTGATTTGGCTGTAGTCTTTTGTGCAAGGAGTCCTTTTTTCTACACTTTTTTTTCAAGAGGAGGGAAGTGCCCATTAGTCTCCAACTTCCTATTCCTGTCCAGCAGGCCCCTCCCAGTGCTTTATCCATGTGCAGTTCACTTTCATTTGGATTTAGAGCTGGAAGGATCACTTTTTGTGTATGTCTGCTGCATCATTTCATTGGATTGGATTTATTGAGGACTTTTGATTTTGAGATTTTATTTTGCAAGTAAGTTGGAGGAGAATTTGTGTACATGTTTGTTTGATTGGGGCTTTTTTTACCTACAGTTTTCTGGGCTTTTCATCGTTTAAAAAAATTATTGTTGTGGGTGGCCTGTACTTTCAGTAGGGGCCTCTTGTTTTTCTTTGAAATTTCAGCCAGTAGTCCCAGAGGTACCCATGGGTCCAACCATGTGTCTGTGGTGTCTGTTGAATTTCAAGTTTAACATCACGGATGGCATTGGATTGAATTGCAAAATGTATTTTTTGGTGTGGAATTTCCGTTTTTGGTTGTGTGTTAATTAAATAAGGGGTTTTCAGCCAGTAGGTAACCCTAGGAGTTCATATAGTGATATAGGCCTGCTTGAGTTCATTGTAAGTACTTTCTTGTTATTGTGGGTGGGCTGACCATGTGGTGGCGGCAATTTTGTGGGACCAGCCACTGTGCTTTTGTCATAGGCCTCCAAGCTTGTGGCCTACTCTGCCAGTAGGCCCTGAGGTACTACTCATCTCATCATCAGTCATCATGGGTACATGGAAGTTAAACAACTGTTTTTGTGTTGTCTGTTGAATTTTTTTTTTTAAATACAATTTTTATTGGGATTTTACAGGTGGTACAAAACAGTTGTATAAAACATTTGCAGAGGACTGGTATACTCTTAGGCGAGTGATATAAGGGAGAAAAGACAGAAAACAGACCAGTGGGAAGAAAGGAGAAAGGGGAGAACAAAGAGAGAGAGGATAGTGTGTCCCAGGATACAAAGTACTGCAGATTCAACCTAGACAACAGCACAATACAAAGCAAAAATCACAGCCAAAGCTGGGCGGCGCAGGAGCGGTCCAAAACCCGTTGTTGCTACCTTGGCCCGGTCTGTGCGAGCGGTGAGAAGGATACCAGTAGGCCTACTGGATTGGCCAATCCTGGGGGTTTGTGGGGGGTAAGGAACCTGTCCAGTGTCTCCCACATTCCTCTGGTAGAGGCCTTCCACGGGGAGTACTGAAGTGCTAGATTGTCCGCGCCTCTCAGGAAAGTAATCCAGTTTAGCCAGGATTGGAAGGTTGCTTTGCTTGAATCTTTCCAGTTATTCAGGACTGTTTTGACCGCCGAGGTCAGTAGGAGGTCCATATGATCCTTGTCGAGTTCCGAGGTCAGGTCAGATCTTATACCCGCTGTGATGATGGAGATGAAGTCCCTGTTCGCCTTGCGATTAAAGATCTTGTCTATAAAGTCAAACACCCTTCCTCAGAAGATCTTAAGTGTAGGGCAGTGGAAGATTAGGTGTGCTAAGTCCCCTTTGTACGTATTGCAGTTCCAGCAGAGGTTGGACTTTCTGATGCCCAGTGTGTGTAGCGGTCCGGGGTCAAGTATGCCTTATAAAGGAGCCAAAACTTAGTTTGTGTTAGGACTGGGGTGATCTTATTTTGTGTGGCTGAGGACCATATATTCCCCACTCCAGCTCACTTAGCTGGCCCCTTAGCTGTTCTTCCCAGTACTCGGTCAGTCTGGCATTGAGTTTGGTGTTGTTTGGGTGCAGTAGCTTATATATGTGTGAAACTTGGTGGCCTAGTTTGTTTATGCTCTCTGCATATTGGAAGATCGAGGGTGGTGTGTTGTGTAGTTTGGCCTCTGATAGGGCTGTCTTGATTTTTAGAAATCTGTATAGGTCCATGTCCTCTAGCTGGCTATTTTCAGGTCGGAGAACATGATGGGCCCTGGCCTTTGTCTAACTGATGCGGTTAGGATATGCCCTTCTCTATCCATGTATCGAAGTTGAGGCTCTTTTTCCTATATTTTATTCTACTGTTTGCCCATAGCGACTCACAGGGGAGGGGAATTCGTATCGCCCGACGCCCGAGACATCTAGATTCCTTGCAAGGGCAAGAAGTTTTAATGTCTGGTTTGTCCTAAGGACAAGGTGACCATGTTCCACAGTAAATCGAGAGATGCCTGACGGAAACAAAGTGCCTTCTAGAAGAGCCAGTCACATTACACAAGGACGCATTCATAATTTATTGCTGTAGGCACGAGGAGATTAAAAGATTTGTCCGAACTCACAGGATGATGAACAGACACTGGAAGGTTGCATACAGAAATTGCACAGCGCTGTCAGCTAACAGATTTATGTCTTTATCCACAAAGCTTTCTTGTAGTTTCCGGGCTCTTCTGGCCCCTTTCATTCCTTAGAGCAAGAGGGAAACATGACGCAGCGTCTGCAATCCGAGAACAGCCACAGCATGGGCGGCTAAGAGGCCGGCAGACCCTGCTCTCACCTGGGCTCTTTGTTCACACTTCTAATGTGCTGCCCTTTGACCTCTCAGATACAGCCTCCAGTTCGGGCCCCACTCACTCGCATTTGAGGCCTGCAGTGAAATAATTCACGGGCCACTGCTTCAGCACATTGCTTCCCTCTGCACTTATCTAGTGCCTGTGCTCCCCACTGGCCTTACCTGCAGCCCCTGCTCCGAGCCCCTGGGCCTCTCATGTTTCAACCAGGGTCTACATTAAAGCTCCCTACTTTCCCTACGGGCTGTCATGAAGCTTCCTGTCCCGCTGGCCGTTACTTCTATTTTCATGAGCCTCTCACGTCTTACCCTGGGCCTTATCTGGTCTTGCGTTCTGCCAGTGCCTTCTACCTAGAAAACTAGGTGTTCTCGACTTATCCCTTCGTCATCCGGGAATGAAAGGCCGAAATAAGAAATTAAAAAGGTGCAAAACCTAGTTTGCCTTTGCAGACAGGTTTGCAAGTAATATATTTACCACATACTAAAAGCCCTGCGCCTTAAATTCAATTAACCCCTTCGAGGCTGATGACGAGCTGGGCTCGTCATGGTGTAGCCTCCTCAAACACTGATGACGAGCCCAGCTCGTCATGAACAATGGGTTTTTTAAAAAGTCAGCATTCCAGCAGAATAAGAGGAGCGCGCATGTGGTTAAATAAAGTTACCAAAATCTTGTACCTAAAATGGTCAGGGACTTTACAAGCTTTTCTGTGCAGCAAGCATGACTTTAGGGAAGCACTGGGGCGCTAGACTAAGGGTGATCTCTTCCATAGCAAGGACAAAAGTTATCCATTTACAATGTCTACTACGGGATAGGTGACCTCAGGCCCTCACAGGGACTAGAGCTCTAGTCTCACTAAAGACTTGCATGCCCCCAGGCTTCCCATTAACATATATTTTATCTAATTTATGGCAAGCATGTCTCTGAAATCTCTTTTTGACCTCCCTGCCCCTGCAAACACTATCAACGTTCTGGTCAAACTACTTGCTCCTGTGCTGTTTAGAAATATATAGTGGTTTTAGGTAGCGCTTAGTACAGAGGGTTAACGATAATCCAAGCACAACCAATCCTGGAAGATGTGGACAGATGAACCATGAAAATGTAACTCTTGTCCAGGATCACACATGTGGTTAAGTGGTTGTGATTAAAAGTTAGAGGCTCCGCACCCTCGTATAGCAGTTGATAATTAAGCCACATTTCAATAAGAGCCTGGTGCATTGCTTGCCTACATAAGGCACAAATGTACTTCAAATATACTTCAAATGTACTGGGGGTGGGGCTAAATAGTTAAAGCAACATGTATAGCAGGACAGTGTGTTTATGAACTGCACAGAAAAGCGCTTCTTAAAAATAGGAAAGTAAACTGGGTTGAGAAGGTAATGTGTGTCCAAAGAAATCTGCCTCTAGTGCCCCAGATTTTCTTTATCAGCCACATCTTGCAATGGAGCTGAACATGAAATGCCACCACAGATCCAAGGCTTTTACTCCCAGGCAGTAAGGAAGGACGTGTTTTTACTACTGGAAGGTAATCACATGCAAAATAAGTGAATACACTAGATGGGAAAGTTCCAGTTGCTTTAAGCAGAAACAGCTAACTTTGCATACCTCTCAGGAAAGGCATTAGGAGCAATTGAATGTGTTCTTATGATGTGTGTCAGCCAGCATAAATGCCAAAAGTACCAACCATAGAACCTCCTCTACTTGCTACGTAACACCCCAAACATCTCGCGCTATGTCTTCAACCCTTTCTTTCTCCTGTTTGCAGTTTCAAAACTCTGTAATTTTTAAAATTGCCTGCCCAACTCATCTCCTTTCTCTTGTTGCGTCTGCAGTCTCTGCCATTTGTCCAGTTTCCCATTGGGACCCAGTCTACCCTGCATGCTGTATTTCTTACCCCATCAAAGTCCCCTTTCTTTTCTTGCTTTTTTATCTAAATCTTTCTACATCGCTAGCCAACTTAAGCTCCCTTCCTTTGCTCTCAAACTACCAGGGTGAAACCACCATCACTCCATTTCCCTGCCCTACTGCCCTCCTTTCTCTTTCTGCCCTCTACCATCCATCTAGTTAATTGTGTTTCTCATCTCCCTTTTCTGTTAAACCCCATATCATCTCTCTTCTTTACAAATCAGCATAACCCTAGCTTTGTTGTATTTCCTCCCCTGAAGCCAAAAGTGGTTCCTTCTTTTACACATCTTATCTTTAGCTGTGAACTAATGAGCCATCAGTGGTTCCCAATGTAACTGTCTTCCTCTGCAACTCCTCCTGCCTGCCCACCCGTTACATCACTACCCCCTGTGTAACTCCTCCCTCAGGACATCACTGCTTCCCTCTGTAGCTCACCCTGCACACCCCCAATAGATCACTGGCTCTCCATGTAACCTCTTGGTCATCCCTGACTCCAATTGTAACACCTTTTCCATCTCAAGAGCCCAAGTAATGTTGATGTGAATGTTTGTAAGCGTTGTCACCTCTGTCATACAAGTGCTTCCTTTAAAGCTTCTTGTGTATAGAGCACGGGTGCAACACTTGCCTCTGTGGTCTTTATTGACTTGTTCTCAGACTGCTGTCCTGAGGGAGACACTTATAGATTTGTGAAGTATTAATAAATACTGGGGACATTATACATTTTTGGAGGCTGAATACTGGTGCAGCCACCTCCAAATTAACCTAATGACCACCAAGGTGACTGTCACATTTACTGTAAGTTAATTTTCATCCTATTTTTCCATTCCTCTTTCTTCTTTTGCAAATGTCCCTAAATCTCCACTCTTCCCATCTCTGACTTCTTATGTTGTCTTTTTAACAGCCAACTATGTCGCTCTTTCTTTAAGTTGCCATTGATTTTCGACCGTATTCTATAACCTATCATTCCTTTCTGTCTATCTGCAGACTTGTGAGATGGATTTCTGGGACAAAATGATGGTTGAGCATATCTGGATAGCACAAAGTAAAAACGATTCATAAGTTGTTGTTTCGGGTCAAAATTCTCTGTGTCTGCATCCAAGCCCTTTCAACATCCCCCCCCACAATTTGCTAGAGTACTTTCAAGCCTCCATTTGAAAAGATGGGGAACATTTTGAAAACAAACAAGTTGATTATACTGGCTTTTGTCATCAGGCCACTGAGTTCTTTTGGCTAGATTTGCCCTGCCAATCACCTTATTCACGTTTCTTCCTGGGTGTCTGCTTATAACACAGTGTTATTTATTTAAAAATGCAAGTCTTTGGGATCTCAGATCTTGAAAGCGGACCTGTCTAGATTAACAACACGTCTGAGGCCCAATAACACTGCATACATAACCTTTACTAGTAGATCAAGCCAGAATCCACTTTATTGAGGGACAAATGTAATTAGCATTTCTCTGAAGTGTGAAGTTCAAGACTTGGAAGCAAAAAGTAAGCAACCTTCCACTCTCTGCCCCCACAGAGAGTGATCTGCATATTGTGGACCCAAAGGAGCAATATTTTTGTGAAATATCTTTAGAAAACAATATGTTTGTCAACAATACTCCGTCATACAATAATTATTTGTGGACAGACGGTCCTGACTTGAAAATTACTGTTTCAGCAAGTGCTAACCACTTTTGTTCCTGGCCTACTGAAAGCAGCTCTGAGTTGCCATGAAGCCTAACAGCACAGCTTTTCTAGTTGTTACATTTCTGTCCTAAGTGCTACAGAAGCATACCACCATCCAAAGGGAACATTAAGGTTTCAATTACTGCGGTCAATCACTGTCACAGTATACACGTACCAGCTTACTTTCACAGGCACACATTTCTGCAGCTTGAACCTGTGGGTGCTGAAACTAACAATATATATATATATAAGAGAAGCAATGATACTTCCTTGGGCTCAATATCATCCACTACATAAGTTATTTTAGATAGGCAATACAGAACATGAACTTCCCTTGTGCCAGTTCTATTAAACTAGCAGATGCAGGCCAGTTAGCACCTGGCCTCTACTTAAGACCTCTTGGATTTCCAGTATGCAATCTCTTTCAAGACTGCCTGATACTCTAATATTACTGTCTTGGGCTTGTTTAAGATATTATTGACGAGCCAACCAGTATTGCAATCGACTCTCATGCACACCTCAGTAATACTTCTAGAACTATCTGTGTTCCCTTTGGGGATGTTGAGATTTCTACATCACAGGCCTAAATGAACCTTCACCCCAAATTGGCTGCAAGAGTTGTCATAACAATGTCACAGAATTGTACAAGTGAAAAGCTCACATATTTTGGTAGATGATTCTTTGATCTTTGTGGGCTGAAATCTTAAGAACCATCCCCTAAAAAAGGAAGTTGTCTTATGCACTTCTCATGAGAGCTAGGACAGCCATGGTTCACTGTGTAGGGCACTCATATATAGACATTGTTACAGATCATATTTATATCCACCTCTGACTCCTGCCTGGGTATCAGATACCGGTTTGGTTCTATCTGATTTGTGACCGTCTTTTATATTCATTGTAAATATCTTGTACCAAAACGTACATCATGTAAATATGTAATATTGATTTACCAGTATAGCGTACACCGGGTAAAGTGTAATTTCTGGTTCCTGTATTCTTCCTCTTTGTTGACATTGTTCTCCCAAGAGGCAGCTTCAATGCTTCAAGCACTAGGATGTCTAAAATGTACTCTCTAAGACCAAACTTACGCTTTTGGCGGTCAGTTTAATTGATTTAGGGAATAGGTAAGACAAGTAGATTTCTTTGCAGGACAAGTAGTTTTTTGCACAATTTTGTCCACTGGACAAGTACATTTTTTAAACAATTCCACACCCCTGGACTCAGATTTGGAACCCCTGATACTGGTCCCCAATTTTTTGTCTACTTTTTGCATTGCTATCTTGGTGTTTTTTAATATCTGTTTTGACGCGGAGGGGTAGGTGTTCTGTTGTGAGCAGGGTCAGTGGGTGTCTATTATTTAGTATGGCTCTCTCTACCTGAAGCCAAACTGGGGAGTATCCCTGTGAAGAGGACACCCACTGTGAGCCCTCTTTTGCTAGGATTGCTAGTTGGTTTGGAAGTCTACAAGTTTAAGGCCCCCCTGTTGTTTAGGTAGTCTCAACTTCTTGATGCTGATCATAGTGCTCTTGCCCTGTCATATGAATTTTGAGATCATGTTATCGATTTTCCAGTGGAAATCGTCTGTTAGTAGGAGCGGGAGCATGCTTGACAGATAGTTGACCATTGGGGTGATCATCATTTTTATAGTTTCTATTCTCCCCACCACGTGATAAATTTAGGGCTCCATGTCACTAGGAGTTTTTTAACCTTCTCCAGTAGTGCTTTTTCATTGTGGCGGATGGAATTGTATAGGTCCGAACAGAACAGTATGCCTAGGTACTTATTGCTGCCTGTCTGCCAGGTCAACCCGGACTCCCCTAGTACATCTCGGGTGCAGTGAATGTTTAAAGGTTTACATTCAGATTGTCATTGTTCAATTTGTAGCCTGATAGGCTGGAGTACTGAGTAATTGTATTCATGAGGGCCTTGATTGACTTTTTAGGTTGTTTGGCTACTATTAGTATGTCGTCTGTGGCGGCAGCTAGTTTTACCACTGTGTCCTTGATTCGTACCCCCGTAATGTCTTTGTTTAGTTTAATCCCTTGGATAAGGTGTTACAAGGCCAAAAGGAATAGAGAGGGTGACAGAGGGCCGCCTTGTCTGGTCCCCTGCATTAGTTTTAAAGAGCCCAATAATGAGCCATTGATCGCTATGCTCGTTGAGGGTGATTGGTAGAGGGCATTTGTAATTTTTATGTAGGCCTCACCAAGGTTGAAGGCCCGCAAACACTCTTCCATGAATGCCCACAAGACCTTGTCAAAAGCCTTCTCTGCGTCAAAGGCAATTGCCACTGCTGGCTCTGTTTTAGTGGAGGTTTGCTCTAGGATGTGGCAAAAGAGGCGCTTATTGTCACTGGCCAAACGTTTGGGTATGAAACCAACTTGGGCTTTGCTGACAAGTTTGGGGAGGAGATAGTTCAACCCAACCGCTAGGATCTTGGCATAGATTTTACAATCCACATTAATTAGGGAAATCGGTCTGTAATTTTTTGGAAGAGTTTGGTCCTTGCCCTCTTTGGGGATGACTATAATGTTTGCCTCCGCCATTTAGGGGGGGACCTTCCCTGACTTCGCAGTTTGATTATAACCCCTCTTCATAGTAGGTATTAGTTGTCACTGGAAAGTCTTGTAGAAGTCTGCTGAGTAGCCATCCAGACCTGGGGCCTTGTTCTTTTTAAGGGAGAAGATGGCTCTCTCAATTTCGGGGTGAGTGATATTCTCCCTTAGCGTTGCTACATCAGAGGGGTCGAGTTTGGGGAGATTTAAGCTTGCAAGGTAGCTGTCGCATTCTACCTGGTTAAGGTTTTGATCTGAGTTGTATAAGTCGGTGTAGAACTCTTGGAAAGTGTTGAGTATGTCTTTGTGACTCGTGTGAGTTTTATTCCTGGCGTCTGTTATTGATCCCTGATTGCATTTGTGCTTCAGGTACGATGCAAGTAGTTTCCCTGCTTTGTTAGCCTCACACAGACTGTGTGCTTTGCATTTGTTGAACCAGAGCCCCGCCCTTTCACTCAGGATTTTATTGTACTCATATTTATGTTTAGTGAGAGTGTTGAGGAGAGTTCCATTCTTTGGGTCTTGTGAGTGTTCTAATTGTAGTTTTTTATCTCCGCTTCTAGTTGGTCTATACGTATATTCGTCACCTTATTTATTCTCGCCTTGATACCTATTAGTTTGCCCATGATTGTCGCCTTCAAGGCCTCCCATAGGGCCTCTGTGCTGGTCTCCGGGATCTCGTTGTGGCTTAAGTATTCTTCTATCGCCACCTCTATTTACTTTCTGTGCTCTGGGTTGAGGGTGGTTCCCTTGTTAAAACGCCACCTTCTAGGGTGGTCTTCTTCATGGTGCCCGCATAGTTTTAGACTAATGGCTGAGTGGTCTGAAACAAGTCTGGGAGCTATTTCTGAGTGTTCTATTAGGTGTGAGTAGGTCCCTGAAATCAAGATGTAGTCAATTCTAGTGTAGGAGGTGTGAGGGCAGGAATAGAAGGTATAGACTCTTGTGTCGGGGTGTTGTAATCTCCATGCATCTTTGAGGTTGAATCTAAAGCAGATGTTTTGGAGTGTTGTGTGTGAGAGTGTGCTATGAGATGGGAATGTTGACTGTCTGTCCAGGGTGTGGTCTAAGGGGATGTTTAGGTCTCCCGCAACGATTAGGAGCTCGTTTTGAGGTAGCTTGTCTAGCGCCTCCAATACAGCCTCCCAGAAGCTTGAGTCGTCAGTGTGGGGGCCGTATATATTCACTATGTAAAACCTTTCTCCCCCACTCGACATGTTGGTGATTAAGAGTCTGCTCTCTTTGTCCGGGGAATGTGATTATATCCTGATCTTAGATTTTTTGGAGACTAGCGTGGCCATCCTGCGTTACTTTTTGACTGCTGGCGAGCAGACTGTGTTGGCTATCCAGTTGACTATGATGAGCTTTATGTCCTCTGCGTCAAGTTTAGTTTCTTGTAAAAGGACTATGTCACTTTTTGTTCTTTCTAGGTATCTTATTATCTTCCTACACTTGATGGGGTGGTTCAGACCTTTGACATTTCGGGAAACAACGTTAAGCCCGGTGGCTAGATTGAGTGTCTTGTTACCTGTCATTGTACGGTAAGTTTCATGCTGTTTCTCTGGGTGGGCCTCCCCCACTCTCGGGCTTGTGTGCGCCTCCGAGTACGGAGTGTCCTACTGTTTGGTCTTGGTCTACCCTGTGCTCTGAAGTTTGTTTGGATTGTATGCATACTCTGGAGTGTAGTCCATTCGTGCTTGGGGTGAGACAAAGAAGTCTCGAAAGATGGCAACAGTAGGAAAAGAGCAAGATAGAAAGAAACTACTAGAGTACCCCCCTCCCACCGCCTTCCCCTTCCCCTCCCTCCTCCCCCCTCTCTTGCTTGTAGGAGGTGCGATGACAGGATCGCCATTCTGCCTCCCGGAGACCAGGTCATCTATGTTACTGTTCTCTGGAAGTTCTGAAGTTCAGAAAAAAGGTCAAAAGTTCCATTAGTCAGAAGATTGTACTCTTGACGCCTGCGGTCCAAATACCCATTTTAACAAATCTTCTGTTACCCAGGCTTTCTGGGCATCATGAGGTAGGTGTGTTGTCTTCTTTGAGGTAGATGGTAACTGTGAGGTAGTGTGTCTAGGTCATGCAGGAATCTCTGGCCGCTGTTACCATTGTCCTCCCTGCTTGGCGGGTCTGGAGAAGGGCCTCTCTTTGCCGATGCTTGTTGAGAGACATCCATGCTCTGGGCCTTTGTATCGCTTAGAAATCGCATCAGTTCCTTCAGTTCCATAAATAAGTAGCTTCTGCCTTTGTCAGTTATTTTGATTTTTGCAGGGCATACGAAGGAGAACTTCATGTTGTTGTCTTTGAGCCTTTGACGGATGGCCAGTAAGCCTTCCCAGGCGCCACCTTTGGTTTAGAATAGTCCTGGGGCAGGATAATTTTGTGGCCTTTCCAGGTTATCTGATGGTTTTTTATGGCATAGTTGAAAGTGTCCTCTGTATGCTGAGACCTCAGTGGTTTGCATATGATGGGACGGGCAAACTTGTACTCTGGGGTCTTGAAGGCCAGGGCCTCGAAAGCCTTGTCGATTTCAAATTGGTGGTGGAATTTTAGGTTGTGATCTTAGGGATTAGGTCCTCTAGGAAGGCAGCGTATTATTCTGCAGATTCCTCGGCACCCTCAGGGATCTCCAAGATGTGGACATTCCCCCTGCGGCTTCGGTCCTCCAACTCAGCTGACTGCCTTAGTAGGCCACCAGTAGCTTTTTTTATCATAATCACCTCTCTGCCCACCTTATTTGAGTTATCTTCCACTTCACTGATCCTCTGCCGTAGTCAACCTAATTTCTACTGCGTTTAGGTCCGCTGTTACGCCGCGATTTCGAGCTTTATTGTGTCTGTGGTGAGTTTCGTGGCCTTCGGCAGATCATGTACTTCTGCCAGTTTCTTTAGAATCATTTCAAGCATGCTGCTTATGTCTTGCTTTTGTTTGATCGATGAGTCCGCTGGGCTGGGTTTATTTTTGCTCTTTTTCAATTGCTGCTGTTGGAGCCGTGTTTCCCTTTCTGACATTATGGTTTTCTTGCGAGCAAGCCGGTTTGGTTGGGGGGGCTGGGCTGCTGTGACCCTCCTGTGGCCTCTCCTGTGACCCCCGGAGACCTGGTGTGTGCAGCTCTGGAGAGTTACTGCTTGGGTGGGGTCAGGTTCCCATGCGCCCAGATAGGTGGTGCTCTTTAGTTAGCTTTGATTGGTTTTCATGTTACGTGTTTCAGTTCTCCTCCAACTAGGGCCTGGTGGCTCTAGGGCTCTGGTGGTGGTAGGGTGAACTCCTTGAACGATCTGGATGTCTGTAAGCCTACCACCACGATGTTTGTGTAACGTCTGCCTGCTTCTCACCTCACCTATGAGGCACTGCCGCTCCGGGGAGAGGCCAGTTTGGCCCCCCTCTCGTGTGACCTGGAGCCCCCCTTCTGCCCTCATTTTCCCTTGATGCCCTGCGATACCCTTTGAGCCTCTGGTTTATGTTCCTCTCAACATAGTCTCTTGCGGTTTCCTTGCCACTTGTGATCCGCGCCGCAGCTCTTTGGTTTCCCCTTGGATTAGGCCTTCCCCTCGGCCACCGCCTTTATGATGATTTGGCTCTCACACTTCCGTTGTCTGATGCTTCCCGTCATGAGCCATATACCTTGCGCTCGACTGGGGTGGCCTCCGCTAGCTCAGCGGTTGTGATGGCTCCGTCATCCGCTTGGTACCCCCTTTTGTCCCTGCTGGGCTCACCTAGTGGGCATATGTTGTCTGGCTAGCCAGATTGGCACGGCGGGGCGTGGCGGGGTACAGATAGTCACGAAAGTGGGCACTTCCAAGTGGGTCTTTTAGGGCTAGGTGGGTCGTATTTAGACTCCTGCTAGCAGGTGATGCGCTGATGCTGCCTTCGAGCCTCACGTCGAACTTTCTCCTCCCTCTTGCATTCGGAGCGTCTTGTTGTTCTCTTGTGGTTTTGCAGGCTATGGCCTTACTCTGCCGTTTGTTTTCCCCCTCATGGCCTCTGGCCCCTGCCCTCAGGGAGAGCGGCTTTCACTTTTGTTTCCTCACCGTAGCTGTTCATTAATTCTAAACCGCAATGATATTAGCGCTATCTGCGTCGCCACCCCTTTTTCTCTCATTCAGCGCATCTTGCATGCTCTACCACAAGGCTTCCTCTTCGCTGATGTGTCTGTGCAGACCCTACTTGATTGTCGCCGTCTCTGGGTATGGACCTTAAATCTGTGGTGCGGGTGCCATTTTGGTAATGTCTGGAGCGGTACTTCCTCCCTTTACTCGTTGCCCCTTGCGGTGGGCAGCCACCCAACCGTGTGCCTGAGGAATCCCGGGTGTTGCGCTGCCTATGGTGTTGGGCTGGGTCTGCTTGTAGCAATTATTATATTGTTCCCTTCGCCGTTTCGCTTCAATAGGTTCTTACTGCCATGGTCGCCATCTTGGATCCAGGGCTCCTCTCCACAGTGTTTGTTTTCTTCGCACTCATGGCGTTCGCCTCTCGTCTCAGGGCTCATTGAATGGAGCAAGGCTTCCAATGCTTAGAGCTTCCCTCCTATCCTCATGTCAGCTGGTTATAGGTTTGGT
Organism: Lissotriton vulgaris; assembly: GCF_964263255.1. NCBI lineage: Eukaryota > Metazoa > Chordata > Amphibia > Caudata > Salamandridae > Lissotriton > Lissotriton vulgaris. Next base: position 1,465,001,211 of record NC_141694.1, read on the forward strand.
AATATGTCTCGCTGGTCTCTGTTTCGACGCATCGGCCAGATCAGGCAGCCATCAGCTCTGCCGTCCAAGCCACGCCCCTCTTGAGTCTGTTGAATTTTAACATCATGTACGGCATGGATAGCTTTGAATTGAATTGCAAAATGTGTTTTTTGGGGTGAAATTTCAGTTTTTGGATGTGTGTTAAATAAATAGGGTTTTTCAGCCAATAGGTAACCCTAGGAATTCAGCTCGCGTAGTTTTGGCAACTCTGCACAGCTCGACAATGCGCACTTACAGTTTTTGTCTTCTTTGCGCGCTCAATCTGCGTATTCTCTCAGGCGATAACGACTTTTTGTACAGATCGAGATGACGAACACTCCGAATTTGGAATCTGGCGAACAATATCTCTCGAGATGCATAAAACCTTCTCGAAAATGCTGATTTTGTCCATTTTGCTAAAATTCTCCTCAGGTTGTCATTTGGCTGTAGTTTTAAGAGCATGGAGTCATTATTTAAAAAAAAAAATGTTTAAAAAAAGGAAGGAAGTTCCACAGAGACTCCAACTTCCTGTTAATGTCCTTTGTATGTACTTTCTTGTTATAATGGGTGGGCTGACCATGTGGGTGGCGGCCATTTTATGAAGCCAAGCATTGTGCTTTTGCCATAGGCCTGCATTGTCTGTCTTCTCTTTCTTTTCATGTTGTTGTGGGTGGCCAGGCCATGTGGCGGCGGCGATTTTGTGGGACCATCCACTGTGCTTTTGCCATAGGCCTCAAAACTTGTTGCCTAGTGTGCCAGTAGGCCCAGACTCCCAGAGGTACTCATCAGGGGTGCTTGAAGCAACCATTTCTGTTGAATTTAAACATCCTTTAGGGCATGGATGGCATTGGATCGAATTCCAAAATGCGGTTTTTGGGGTGTAGTTAACTTTTTGGGTGTGTGTTAAATAAATGCCGTTGTTGCATGTGTATGTGTTGTTGTGTAACTTTCCAACCTTTTTAGCCATGCAGATTTTCTTTTTTGCATCAAAGCTGTGTTGTGTAACGGGCATCCTTTGTCTGGCCATATAGTGAAGTAGGCCTGCTTGAGTTCATTGTATGTACGTTTGTTGTGAGTGGCCTGGCCATGTGGTGGCAGCCATTTTGTGGGATCAGCCACTGTTCTTTTGCCATAGGCCCCCAAGCTTGTGGGCTACTTTTCCAGTAGGCCCAGAGGTACTACTCATCATCAGTCATCATGGGTGCACAAAAGTTAAACAACTGTTTTTGTGTTGTCTGTTGCATTTACATGATGTATGGCATAGATGGCTTTGGATTGAATTGCAAAATGTGGCTTTTGAGGTGGAATTTCAGTTTTTGGATGTGTGTTAAATAAATAGGGCTTTTCAGCCAGTAGGTAACCCTAGGAGTTCAGCTCGCGTAGTTTTGGCAGCTCTGCACAGAGCGACAACGCGGACTTACAGTTTTTGTCTTCTTTGCACGCTAAATCTGCGTGTTCGCTCACGCGATAACAACTTTTTGTACAGATTGCGATGCCGAACATGCCGAATTTGCAATCTGGCAAACAATATATCTCGAGCTGCATAAAACCTTCTCGAAAATGATGATTTTGTTCTTTTGGTAAAAAAACTCCTCAGGTTTGGTTGTAGTTTTTGGAGCAAGGAGTCATTTTTCTTTTTTCTTTTTAAAAGAGGAAGAATTTCCCCAGATACTCCAATTTCCTGTTCCTGTCCTTTGTATGTACTTTCCTGTTATTGTAGGTTGGCTGACCATGTGGGTGGCGGCCATTTTGTAAAGCCAAGCATTGTGCTTTTGCCATAGGCCTGCATTGTCTGTCTTCTCTTTCTTTTCATGTTGTTGTGGGTGGCCAGGCCATGTGGTGGCGGACATTTTGTGGGACCATCCACTGTTTTTTAGCCATAGGCCTCCAAAATTGTGGCCTAGTGTGCCAGTAGGCCAAGACTCCCAGAGGTACTCATCAGGGGTGCTTACTTGTTGCCTAGTGTGCCAGTAGGCCCAGACTCCCAGAGGTACTCATCAGGGGTGCTTGAAGCAACCATTTCTGTTGAATTTAAACATCCTTTAGGGCATGGATGGCATTGGATTGAATTCCAAAATGCGGTTTTTGGGGTGTAGTTAACTTTTTGGGTGTGTGTTAAATAAATGCCGTTGTTGCATGTGTATGTGTTGTTGTGTAACTTTCCAACCTTTTTAGCCATGCAGATTTTCTTTTTTGCATCAAAGCTGTGTTGTGTAACGGGCATCCTTTGTCTGGCCATATAGTGAAGTAGGCCTGCTTGAGTTCATTGTATGTACGTTTGTTGTGAGTGGCCTGGCCATGTGGTGGCAGCCATTTTGTGGGATCAGCCACTGTTCTTTTGCCATAGGCCCCCAAGCTTGTGGCCTACTTTTCCAGTAGGCCCAGAGGTACTACTCATCATCAGTCATCATGGGTGCACAAAAGTTAAACAACTGTTTTTGTGTTGTCTGTTGCATTTACATGATGTATGGCATAGATGGCTTTGGATTGAATTGCAAAATGTGGTTTTTGGGGTGGAATTTCAGTTTTTGGATGTGTGTTAAATAAATAGGGCTTTTCAGCCAGTAGGTAACCCTAGGAGTTCAGCTCGCGTAGTTTTGGCAGCTCTGCACAGAGCGACAACGCAGACTTACAGTTTTTGTCTTCTTTGCACGCTAAATCTGCGTGTTCGCTCACGCGATAACAACTTTTTGTACAGATTGCGATGCCGAACATGCCGAATTTGCATTCTGGCAAACAATATATCTCGAGCTGCATAAAACCTTCTCGAAAATGATGATTTTGTTCTTTTGGTAAAAAAACTCCTCAGGTTTGGTTCTAGTTTTTGGAGCAAGGAGTCATTTTTCTTTTTTCTTTTTAAAAGAGGAAGAATTTCCCCAGATACTCCAATTTCCTGTTCCTGTCCTTTGTATGTACTTTCCTGTTATTGTAGGTTGGCTGACCATGTGGGTGGCGGCCATTTTGTAAAGCCGAACATTGTGCTTTTGCCATAGGCCTGCATTGTCTGTCTTCTCTTTCTTTTCATGTTGTTGTGGGTGGCCAGGCCATGTGGTGGCGGACATTTTGTGGGACCATCCACTGTTTTTTAGCCATAGGCCTCCAAAATTGTGGCCTAGTGTGCCAGTAGGCCAAGACTCCCAGAGGTACTCATCAGGGGTGCTTACTTGTTGCCTAGTGTGCCAGTAGGCCCAGACTCCCAGAGGTACTCATCAGGGGTGCTTGAAGCAACCATTTCTGTTGAATTTAAACATCCTTTAGGGCATGGATGGCATTGGATTAAATTCCAAAATGCGGTTTTTGGGGTGTAGTTAACTTTTTGGGTGTGTGTTAAATAAATGCCGTTGTTGCATGTGTATGTGTTGTTGTGTAACTTTCCAACCTTTTTAGCCATGCAGATTTTCTTTTTTGCATCAAAGCTGTGTTGTGTAACGGGCATCCTTTGTCTGGCCATATAGTGAAGTAGGCCTGCTTGAGTTCATTGTATGTACGTTTGTTGTGAGTGGCCTGGCCATGTGGTGGCAGCCATTTTGTGGGATCAGCCACTGTTCTTTTGCCATAGGCCCCCAAGCTTGTGGCCTACTTTTCCAGTAGGCCCAGAGGTACTACTCATCATCAGTCATCATGGGTGCACAAAAGTTAAACAACTGTTTTTGTGTTGTCTGTTGCATTTACATGATGTATGGCATAGATGGCTTTGGATTGAATTGCAAAATGTGGTTTTTGGGGTGGAATTTCAGTTTTTGGATGTGTGTTAAATAAATAGGGCTTTTCAGCCAGTAGGTAACCCTAGGAGTTCAGCTCGCGTAGTTTTGGCAGCTCTGCACAGAGCAACAACGCGGACTTACAGTTTTTGTCTTCTTTGCACGCTAAATCTGCGTGTTCGCTCACGCGATAACAACTTTTTGTACAGATTGCGATGCCGAACATGCCGAATTTGCAATCTGGCAAACAATATATCTCGAGCTGCATAAAACCTTCTCGAAAATGATGATTTTGTTCTTTTGGTAAAAAAACTCCTCAGGTTTGGTTGTAGTTTTTGGAGCAAGGAGTCATTTTTCTTTTTTCTTTTTAAAAGAGGAAGAATTTCCCCAGATACTCCAATTTCCTGTTCCTGTCCTTTGTATGTACTTTCCTGTTATTGTAGGTTGGCTGACCATGTGGGTGGCGGCCATTTTGTAAAGCCGAGCATTGTGCTTTTGCCATAGGCCTGCATTGTCTGTCTTCTCTTTCTTTTCATGTTGTTGTGGGTGGCCAGGCCATGTGGTGGCGGACATTTTGTGGGACCATCCACTGTTTTTTAGCCATAGGCCTCCAAAATTGTGGCCTAGTGTGCCAGTAGGCCAAGACTCCCAGAGGTACTCATCAGGGGTGCTTAGAGCAACTGTTTCTATATTGTCTATTGAATTTAAACAGCCTTTAGGGCATGGATGGCATTGGATTGAATTCCAAAATGTGGTTTGTGGGGTGTAGTTAACTTTTTGGGTGTGTGTTAAATAAATGCCTTTGTTGCATGTGTATGTGTTGTTGTGTAACTTTCCAACCTTTTTAGCCATGCAGATTTTCTTTTTTGCATTAAAGCTGTGTTGTGTAACAGGCATCCTTTGTCTTACCATATAGTGATATAGGCCTGCTTGAGTTCATTGTTTTCCGGGCTGTGCCCTTGTGCCTGTGATGAGTGACCATGTGGCTGGGGGACATTTTGTGGTGGTAGTAGTAGTGTGCTTTTTTTGCAACATAGGCCTGTGTGTTTTCCATTGTTCCTCTTGGCTTACTGATTCCATCCCCATTGCCAGCTGCAGGTCCCTGATGCTGCATCCATTCCACCTGATGCACAAATTAAGGCCAAACAGGTCCCACTACATTTGTATTGTTGTTCTTTGCTATTCTTACACTTCCTGAGTGTACACGGTACACTAGTAGTAATTAATATTAAAGCACAACAAATTCCACGTTTGACTGATGTTCTTCTGGCTTTTTTGCTTTTAGGTGCACAAAAGACTGAGTAGGAGGTGTCTGTCATCATCACCCATTGTACGGCCAGACAGATGTCCTGCTGTTGTACGCAACATGACATGTGGTGTGACCTGACCAGACATCTCTGCAACTTGTGCAACTGAGTGCTGCTGACATCTGATGAAGGTGGGCACAAAGAAAGCAGGTACCAGGTCCTCCAAGACCAAGAAAGTTGCTGAGAAGAAGGAACAGAAAAAGAAAGTGACACTTAAGTCTGGTGTCCCCCCAACATCTTTTTTGGGAAACTAAAAATTATGCCTGCAGCAGCAGTGTCCAGTGGGCAAGCTGGGGGCAGCACCTCCACATCAGTGGGCCCAACCCACCAACCCAGGCCCAGGCAGATGAGTGTGGAAGAGATAGCCAGCCTAATGGTGGAAAGCAGTGGTGCTGAGCCTGACCTAACTTATCGCTATCGCAAAGTAGTACACAATCAACACAGGAGGGAAAGCAGCAGATAAGTGGTCAACAACAACAGCCGCAACCACCGCTTGCAATAGTAGTTGTTGTTCCTCCCGAAGTAAGGGCAGTTCAGGAAATTGAGCCTCATGCAGAGGAAGAAGAGGAGGAAGCCACTCATTCAGGAGATCCATTGTCTTCCAAATCCCCAGCAAGGAAAAGGAGAGTTAGTCCATCCAGTTCTTCTGCAAGCATCCCTTCTGATGATCTAGATGTCACTTCGGAGCTCAACAACCTGAGCAGGAGAGGGAGACACATCCCAAGACCAAGCTAGGGAAAAGGTAGGTTCCAGAAGGCTTTATACTTATGGAGGTCGATGTAGAACAGCAGGATAATGATGATGAGCCAGTCATCACGAACATCACTCCCGGCCCAAGGACATGGAGACCAACTTTTTTGCCTTATGTAGAATGGCTGTGACTAGGGATGTAGCATGCATACCTCCAACACAGGTAACACCAACACGACCTCCAGCTTCTATATTTACATTAGCAATTGGCCAGCAGCTGGCCTACATCCAGCACAAGCACCACCTCAGCAGAAGTAGGTAGTGGTACTGCACAGCCACTGAGTCAAATTCAACACATACCCTCTCATCTTGCATTGGAAGTGGTACCTCCAGGAGGAGAAAAAAGTTAAGCGCCCTGTGTGGGACTTCTTTACGGTTAGGACAGGACATCCAGAGTTAAGTTCTACTTCAGAGCCTAAGAGCAGCGCGTTTGCCTCCCAGCAGTCACCAACACTACCAATAACATCAACAACAGCACCAACAGGATCATCAGCCACATGAAAAAAAATGGTAACTGATTGCTTTCTACGAAAGGGTTTGGTAAGTCCAATGCTGATGCAAAGTCAAAAGAGGCCAAGCAAATTGGAGCAACCCTGAACATTGAGCGGATGGTCCAGGCCTATCTGGATGATACAACAGAGGTCTTCATGGAGCAAAGCCCATAGGTGTATTGGTATGGGAAAAGAAGCCAATGGCCAGTGCTCAGCAGGCTGGCGATAAAGTATCTGGCTTGCCCTGTTGCAAGTGTCTCTTCTGAGCATGTTTTCTGTGCTGCTGGTGCCATTGTAACTGTGAAAAGGACCAGTCTTTCGCCCAAAATCGTAGAGAGGTTAACCATGATCAAAATGAATCAGCACTACATACCACAAAATCCGTGAATCACAGCAGTAAGGGGATAGCGACTTTGAAGACAAAAGTAGTGGGTTAAATGACCTACTTCTGTCCGAACCACCAGAGTTTGACGAGCTCCTCTTCCCTGACAACTAGGCTTTTAAAATATTACTTTCTTCCTTCCTTTATTTGTGTGTGTATCTGTCTTTCTAGTTCAAACCAAATCACAACAAATCCATCACTACCATCTACTATTTTTATTAAGCATGGGCGAATTTTGCGAATTCAAAATCCGCAAATTTGTGGATTTGCGAATTTGCAATCTGCAAAATTCGCGAATTCGTGCAAATTTGCGGATTTTTTAATTTTTGCGTGTTTGCGGGGCACTTTGCATGTTCGCGGGGTGCTTTGCGCGTTCGCGGGTTATTTTTTTGCCTTGTTAATCACTGCTACCCTCTCGTTTTTTATGCCCATCTGCCCTCTGTACCACTCGTTTCTGTGCCCTTCTGCCCTCTGCCCCACCCATTTTTTATCCCCTTCTGTCCTCTGTCCCACTTTTGTGCCCTTCTGCCGTCAGCCCCACTTAGAATGGCGCCGGCAAGCTGCCAGCGCCATTCTAAAATAGCTACAAATAGCTTCAACAGGAAGCACTAATAGATAAAGTAAAGCAGGTGCTCGAGTTGAAGGTCAAATTAAGTTACACAATCATTAAGCACCCCAAGTTTGGGGTGATTAATGATTGTGTAACTGAATTTGAGCAGCACCTGCTTTACTTTATCTATTAGAGCTTCCTGTTGAAGCTGACTTTTGTAACTATTTTAGAATGGCTCTGGCAGCTTGCCGGCACCATTCTAAAAGAGTTACAAAAGTCAGCTTGAACTTTTGACCCAATCAGTTCCACTCGCGGATTTTGCGGGAAATTCGCTAATATCGCGGATTGCGAATTTACCGAAAATCCACAAAATCCGCTAGCGGAACGGATTTTCCGCCCATGCTTAATTTTTATTTCCTTATTGGAGTTGCACATCTGTGCATTTAACTGTCCAACCATTCCTCAGAGTCCTGCTCCATCTTCCTAACTGCTACATTTCCATCAAGCCAGACATTGGATAGAGATGGAGAATAGTACAATAAATGCTGCCTCTAACAGTCCCTCCATAAGAAGTGAAACATGACGATAGTAAGGGTGGGCGTAGTTCGCGAAGTAGCTGTATGCGAAGCTACGCGAACTTCACGTAGCACTACGCGAGCTGCGTAGTAGCATGTTCGCACTGTGCAAGATGCGTTTTCAATTATTGCACAGTGCGGACAAGCATCCGGCACTGTGCAATCATTGAAAACGGCATCTTGCACAGTGCGAGCTGTAGTTTTCTGCTGCTCGAGTAGATTATTACTCGAGCGGCAGCTTTCTCAACGCGAACTGGTAGTTTCTCATTGAGAGCGGTCACGAGCATGCGCAGACACTCACAATGAGAAACTTGACCTCCCCGCGTTGAGAATCTCGCCGGGATGTCTTTTTGCTTGCTCGCGATCGCGAACATGACGTTCAGGACCGCGAGCAAGCAAAAAATGAGCCCTGCACTACGCTACGCTGCACTACGCGTGTTCGCACTGTGCTACGTGCAGCTCGCGTGGTGCGAACTTGCGCAAACTTCGCACTACTCCGCGAGCGTAGCGTAGTGCTTCGTCCAGGGTTAGACGATAGCTATCTTCTGTTTTGTTTCCGAGGCGAAACTCATCAGGGTCCTAAGGCTACGGCCTCTGTCTGCAGTAAGCATGGGCGAATTTTGCGGATCTCGCGTTCGCGAATTTTGCGGATTTGCGAATTCGCAATCCGCAAAATCCGCGAATTCCCGCGAATTTGCAGATTTTTTTTTTGTGTTCGCCCGTGTTTCTGCCAGTTCGCGAGGGTTTTTACAATTTCGCAATTTGCGAACTTACCTGTCGGGTCGCAAGTTTTGCGAACTTGTTGTTTCTACGTGTCCAGCCTGTTTGGGACACTCTTCTTCATCACTGCCACTCTCTGTCACCACTGCCACTCTCTGACTACTCATGCCACCCTCTGGCCCACCCATGCCACCCTCTGTTTCATCACCACACCCTCTGGTTGTCCAGTGTACATTATTTTCGGCAAAGCAAAGCACACCTTCCCTGCCTCAAGTGACCTGAATTAATTTGGGGCTGATTAATGTGTCACAGAATATTTTTTTAGCTGGCACCTGCTTCCTTAGTGCGCCCTGATTAGTGATCTTTTGCACTTTCTAAGTGCTTTCATTGTTGCAAAATTAGTTACAACACCTGCCCTGCCCCAACTGACAATAATGAATTAGGGGCTGATTAATGGATTTTAACTTCCAGCCTGGCTCCTGCTTGTCTCCCTTAGCTGTAATTCAGGACCTTTGTGGCATATGTGTAACTATTCTGAGGTTCAGAGCAGGGTCACATAATAGTTGCAACTGGCAACTGAACTCTGGAGGGGCCCCTCAGGAAGCACTACAGGAAATGGCTACTAATGATGAGCCTGAACTTTTGAACCTGGCAAGTAGTTTCAGTTTTGCTAAGATCGTATTTCTGCAATTTAGCACTTATTCGCGGGGCGCGAAATTGTACTGGGAAGCCGCGAACTCACGCGAACAGTGCGAGCAGTGCGAGCAAAATCCGCTGCTCGCGGATTTGCGGATTTTGCGGGAGATTCGCGAATCTCGCGGATTGCGGATTTCCCGAAAATCCGCAAAATCCGCGAGCGGAACGGATTTTCCGCCCATACCTAGTCTGCAGGCATTCACAACTCTTCACTGTCAGAACTTGAGCAGGCATCCAAAAGTAAACTCATCACTGTCAGAAGGCTAGGCATCTGATCTGACAGCCAAAGAGAAGAGTAAGACAGGTAATGATTAATGAATGATGGCATGCATTGCATTGGATGCTTGCTGACTCGGAGCGAATGTCCATGAAGTCGAACTCTACTAGTTAATCTGCAAAGTAAAAGTGACTCAAGTGACAGTCAATGTTTTCTTGCTGTTTAATAACCACATTATTCTACTACTACTGCAGCTGCAGGTTAGCCAATATCAGTTGCAATTTTTTAATATGGAATATGGACTTAATCAGAGTCACTATAGACTGAGTTGGTGTTGGACTACACGTACCACACCATGATGATGATCATACTATCTTGCACGCAGTCAGTAAGTTGGATCGGAAAAGATTGATGGAATAACTGCATTTCATGAACTGGCATAAAAGGTAAACACAACAATTCAACAAGAAATACAGCAGACCTAGGTTACATGTACGTGTAGTGGTGGAGTCGAGTGTATTGGTATGACTGACAGTGGTGCATTGATTTAGTCACTTGATTTGGAAAATGCTAGGTTGCTGTATATGCCTTTTGTCTGGCTCTGTCAAACTTTAAGGTAAATGGAGGTTGGGTCATGGCCCGGTGGCATGGGCCTGTTCTGTGCTGGTTCCTTTCCTGTTGTTGTTGTAGCTTAATGCTGTAAATAGAGTAGACGCAATGTATCCAAGCCGCCTCAGTCTGAAAGTGTTCTTCAAGAGTCTTGTCTTCTTGCACTCCACCGTAACTGCTACTTTTTTTTATTCATTTATTTTTCAATACCCCTTTTGCTTTTACATCTACACTTACAGGCTGACCATTATCCTGTGTTATACTGAGAGAAACAAGTCACAGTTACCTTACCAATCCGCATCAGGCAGGCAGTGGCACCCAAGATTGATGTGCGGAGTGTCCATGGAAGGGACGACCAAGATGAATGACGAGATGCAACTCCACCATTGGACCAGGATAATACAGTAACTTTAGTATCATGTATCATTTGTCTTTTAATTAATTTGATTCCTTTTTTTCTCTTCAATCATTACAACTGTGTGTTGTGTTGTTGTTTGTTTGCTAATTGATCACTACAACTATTTTATAATTTTCTTTGCAAGCTTTAAAAGTAAGCCCGGTACAGAATGTAATTTGTGTCTCTCTGAGGGCATACAGGCAAGGCAAATTTCATATTAATATTATACTGCTGCCCTGTATTGTCTAATTGTGTAGTAGTAGTTAGTAAGTACTACTCATTAACCATCAAGTTATCTTCATCATCATGCATGCATTTCCTTTTTCTCTCTTCAAATAATTATTGGATAATGGATCATGGCCGTCTTGCAAGATTGTGTTTTGCTTTTGTTGTGTCCATGCGTGCTGTTTTTCTTTGTCAAACCTGTCCCCAAACCCCCCTTCCAATCCATTCATCAAACCCTAACCCTCTTCCCCCGTGCTGTGTGATTTATATTGAGGTATGATCTGACTACATTAAATGTTCACCAACAATTGATCTCACGCTTGCTGGGGCAGATGTGGTGAAAGCAACACTAGTTCAATTTCAAGGCAGGGTGAGGATCTTCTGCTTGCCCACCCATGCCCAGTCTATGTACAAGGCAATTTTATTTTCAAAGGGACCCACCTAATACATCATTATTAATTGCCGGCATTGATTGGATTCATCATCAACATCCTACCACACAGCAGTAAAGGTTACGAATTACGATTGTGTTAAGTGACTCACTCGACACAACTACAGCTTGTAACTTCTTGTACTAGGCTGTCCCCACTACCATTATGTTTTACTTTACTTTAGCAGTTGCAATGTTGTTTGTTTGGCAGTCTTCTTCTGTACTTTACTTTGTGCCACTACTCCTCCCACAGTCTCTCTCAGGCAAGTGACTGTCTCTTTTTTTTGTTTGGAAATGCTAGTGCCTGTGTCTACTACTACCACCACAACCATGGCATCTTCTCCATTCTCTTGGGAAATCATGCAGCCATTGCTGTCCCAAACATAATCATCATCAAGCACAGGTAAGATAAGTTTGGTGGGAGGTTTAATGGACTAGGAGGAGAGACTGACAGTACTAGTAGGGCAAATAACTCAGTAAGGGATACCGCATCCATCTGTTTGTATGTTATCAAATCAGCAGATATTTTAAATCAAACACTGGCTGTGGGCCTGTAGCAGCAAGGAAACCATGTAACATAAATTCGTAAAACAATAACCCACCCACAAAACATTAAGATCGTATGTTTAAGTATATATATAATGTATTACCCTAACAAAAATAAACTATCCCACTGTGACCTGACCCACCCCTCTCCCTAACCCCAACCAATGTCCAAAACCAAAAAGTCCAAACAATGTCCATAAACCCCAACACCCAATACCCACCCACCGGCAAAGGGAATTAAAAAGGGGCAATCCAACGTGGTCATAAATTCGGGGGTCTTTGAGGTGTTTATCCACGAGAATCTTGTTCAGCTCCTCTAGGTGCTCCTCCAAGCGTGCCATCCAGAGGAGCATCTGGCGGTGAAATGCCCTGCAGTTGCATCCAGGGTAGGAGGCAGCAGTGCTAGATGTTAGAGAAGCGCAGCGGCGGGTGGCTGCCTGGTCGTGGTACCGTAATACTGGAGGCGGGGCCTGGCTGAGGCCCGGGGCATTGGAGGAGGCTGCAGCTGCAGCCACCTATTCCGCCTCCTCCGCCTGAGCCATCAGATGGCGGTACTCTTCGCAGATGGCCTCCAGTTTCCGGCACCAGGCCCTGGCTGCCAACTCCTTCCGTATTGGTGTTTCTTGGGAAGGAGGATCTATATCAAGAAAGAAAAAGAATATTGTTGTAACCAATACTCTTAGCAAAACAGTAACACAAAATGAATTAAACACATAGTGGCACAGTAGCACTAGCAAGCACAGTACATAAAATTTGTGGTAAGTATCTATCGTCCCACTTCCTCGGCCTCTAACATTTGTGGGAGTTTCAAGCATTATACTAGCACTATGGACTCCAGTACACCCCAGTCGTCTTCTTCTTATCTCTAGTTTAGCGAAATTACATAACCTTCTTGTAGCCGGCATGCCAGCTCAGTCAGTTAAGCTTGCACCCAAGACAAACATATGAGTCATGACGCAGATTCATGTTAGTTTTATTTACTACTACTGTCTGCAGGTGGGTAAGCTCATATTTTTCTATTACGGGTGGCACTGGCTATACTCTCTCTCTTACATGAGGGCAATTGCTCAATTTCACTTTCACCCTGCCCTGGGTACTACAAAAACGCAGATTATTTATCTGGTCAAATGATCATTGCTTATACATGGGAACACAACAAAAGGTCAGTAGAGGTCGGTGGTGGGACTGCTGCCGGGCGATGACATGGGGAGGAGGAGGGGGGTAGTAAACTATGGATTATGGCCAATTACAGGTAAGAAAACATGTAAACAAATAAAACACATTTTGTTGTGCGCACTGCATCACATTTGGTGGTGCAGTGCGCACAATGAAATTTGTTTGATTTATTTTTATGTTTACTTAACTGTATTTGGCCTTAATCCATAGTTTACTACCCCCCACTCTGCCCCTCCCCCTCCCCACTTCACCGCCCGCCAACACTCCCACCACTGACCGCTACTGCAGAAGGTACTTTATTTATTGTGTAACAAACAGATAGGCCACCTGTTGCAGACTGGCCAACTCAATCAAAAAAATTACCATAGGTAGGGAGTGGTCCTCGGAGTCAGAGGAAGGCGCTTAATAATATATATATGATGTTCTTGAAAACTACTGAGTCAACTGTATTCTGAAAATACTACTTATATATTCCCCTCCGCTTTGCTACTCTGGCGCAGTTTCTTTTACATTCTCTTCAAAGTAAGGCTCTGCATCCAGTGACAGTCTCCACCTATGCTGTCTATGATGAATACATCCAGGCATCCATCCAATAAAAGTAAATGTCTGTCATTCTTTTTATATATCTCTTAACAACCCTTAGTTGGTTTCTCCAACAACCACCCATGCGTCCGCTCCTTCCTTGCTTGCCTTGGCTTTGAGTTTGACCCATAAACCCAGCTGATGATTCTTGCTATCTAGTATCCACCCATACTGTATCGGCCACCCAGGCAGGCATCTTTTTTCACCTTCCACCCATCCTTCAACAGCACATGCATCTTATCTGATTCCTATCAGCCATCTATGCATGCTTCCAATATATCCTTCTCTGCCAGTCATATCACATTTCGCCCATCCTTCATCCTTCATTCCTTCTTTCCCTTTTTGTTCAACACATCCATCAAGGTCATCTGATCTGACTTTTAGTCTTTTCCATAAAACTTTCACAGCTGAGTTGGAGTCATATAGAAGAGGCCATTGGTTACTCAACTCACGCTGGTAATGCTATTGCTAATGCATTGCTAATGCTAAGTAAAGGGTGTCTTCTTGAACCATTGCATAATGTTCACTACAATTCATACTTAATAAGTCTGACAGTACAGTGAGTGAAGTTAACACCTTTCCAGCTAGTAGTAATGCCAATAAGTAATGAATATAACTTACCATCACCCGCCACTGCTGTTGGCTCCCCCCTGTAGCTCCTGCAGGTGCCGCATCTCCTGCCCCCTCCGGAATGGTAGCATCGCCATCGCCGCTGAGCCCGCCGGCACTGGTGGTTGGTACTGGTAGTACACCTAGAAAAAAAATTACACATTTTTAGATGCCTGTACACCTCCCCTATTTTATTCATTTTCACTAGGAAGATTGAAAAAACAGTTAATAGTACAACATACATCATCACTAGTCCAAATCGGGTACTAGAGTAGAGTTAGTAGACAGACATTAGTAGTGTTATGGTCCCTAGGGTCATCTCTAGTCCTACTCTACTCTTTGGAAAGTTAGCCTAAATCATGTAACCATTTTAGATTCATGTCTACTCTTTTGCATATGTTACCTCGCAGCTTGTTGTGCAGTAAGATGCCTTTGAGGCCACACGAGTGGTGCGTACAAGTGAAGAGGTTGAAAAACAAGCCACTTTTTTATTGAGTTCGGTTAGTCTGGATTGCTTAGTCATAACATGTTACACTTTTTGGCATGACTGCAAAATGCTTGCATAATTGCATTATACTGCCTAACACGCACCTTTTTTCTCCTAATAGGCGGAAGATTCCCTTCTACAAACCTGAGATTTGCAGAGCTTATGATGCATGTAACCAGTATTTCTAAGTTCTGCAGTGAGGGTCTCGCAGAATTCACACAGATCTTTTGTATTCTATCATGCACTTGTAACAAATGTTTACTGTTTTAATCTTATGCATTTTGCTATTGGAGCTGGCTTTAGTAATTTCATAGAACAACGTACAAAGCTTGTTATTTGAAAATAAATAAACCTTTTGAACTTACACATAGGCTCTGTGGTATTTGGTGTTGTGGGGTGGACTTACACGAGTGAGTGAGCGAAAGGGTGTTATGTTCTGGGTTGTGTAATCATTGGTATCTTCATGTGGGGGTTTGGGACCTAATGAGACACTACAGCTAGTCGGTCAGGGGATTGTGGGTTCTGACTGAGGTGTGAGTAAGGTCCAACCTCCCATCACCAACATCCTATTTTCTTGTACATAGTTCTGTAAGTGGCTCTGCATAATCCCCACAACAGTAGTAGTATGTACTTATCCTAACAAAAATACTAGTCAAGTATCTGATTGGGCATTCTGTTGGTGGGAATTGTCAAAGCCTCAAGATTAAAGAGGACAACCCAAAGGACAGGACCCAGTGGCTAGAGCTATTGATCGATCTGAGTTTTATTCAAATGAAAACCTTAAATAAAGAGTGGCCAACTGGGCAAGCTTAGCTACAGACAGACTAATAGTAGTAGTACAGAGAGTCATAGCAGAGGCAGTTAGAAGGAACTTAGAGGCAGGGATAACAACAATTTGGAAACAGATAGTCAAGGTCAAAGAAGCTTTTGTAAAAAATAGAATTAGGAAGTGGAACTATAATTAATAGTTCAGAAAAAATAAGGTACAATAAAAGTTAGGGAAATATAATTGTTAATATTAACCACTGGAGGACTTAGAGGAGTGGTCCTCTGGTGGTTGTCCCGCCGACTCGAAACCCGTCTTCTTGCCCCTGGGTGGTGCTGATCATGTAAAATATAATAAAGAATATAATAAAGAAAATGAAAGAGAAATCAAAAATGCATAGATGAAATGGATAACGCATGCATAAATTTGTGCATACACCAAATTGTTGGTTGGTTGTGTCTTATGTTGTTCTGCTACTGACTGACACTGCTTAACAAACTACAAAAGGTTCTATGGAGGATTGGGGTAAGCAGCCCTTACAGCCTGATTCATCAAGGTGAGTATTTGCTATTCCTTAATAGCGATTATTAAGGAATCGCTATTAAGGAATAGCAAAATGCTATTCACCAAGAAATCGCTAAATAAATTGCGATTTCTAATTATTCCTTAATTGCGATTAGCAAATTGCTAATCGCAATTAAGGAATATCTCCCCATTCATTCCTATGGGCCCAAAGGCCCATAGGAATGAATGGGAAGACATTATAATGTGCGAATCGCAATTAGCGATTTGCATATTGAAATTGCGATTTCAAGGGTGCAGGGGTGTCCAAAGGACACCCTGTAGCACCCCTGAAATGTATGCTACTCTGGTGTTGCGCACACACATGTGTGTGTGTAACATGAAACTTAGAAAAATGCATTTAAATGCATTTTTCTAAGTTTCCGCTATTTACCACGAGGTTTGACCTCGCGGTAAATAGCGGGAAATTTTTGCGAATTCGCAATTAAAAAATGTTTCAAGATTAGCATTTAAGGAATCTCTAATAGAGATTCCTTAAATGCTATTCCTCGCAAATATGCGAATTCTTAAATAGCGATTTTTGCATTTGGGATGATGAATCCCAAATGCAAAAATACTGCTCGCAAAGGGCCAGATTCTCAGAATCTGGCCCTTTGCGACCGGATTTAACAATGATGAATCAGGCTGTTAGTGACAGAGGAGGCTTCATGCAGACTGTGAAAAAATTATGAACTAATGCTAACTAAACCTAGTATCCCTCCACCACTATTTCACAGGAAGACAATGGAAGGACTAGAGTCTCTCTAGCAATAGCATTACCTAACTTCAGTTCTCTAAAGTAAACTCTTACATTAATCATCCTAAGCTAGCGCAAAGTTGCAAACAAGTAAGAGTAGCGCCGAGCACCTGTATCCTACAATCACAGAAGATTTTGAAACAAAATTTACCTGCAATGTAAGCAGCAGTAATCTTGTTATTCATCAAAAAAATATACACAATACTTATACTACTAGATATTAGCTACTCACTAAGCCCCATGACCTCAACACCTAGCAGGTCCAACAGGTCCTGTTCCCGGTCCAGGATGTCTGACCACCGGTGGGCCAGCTGGTTATGGGTGTGTCGGACCCCTGAGCAGCAAAACACTGCCAACGCACCTTCTCCCACCTACGGTGATGCTCCTTGGTAGGGTACCCGGAGCTTGGCCTGCCGCCAGCTGCCAAGGTCAAGGGGAGGTGGTGCTGGATAAAAAAAACAAGGGCGGCCACTTCCGCTTCACCAAAAAGCTGCCGGGGCTGCACTCCTGCAGGGCGCATTCTGCCGCAAGGCCGGCGGCTATTGAGCGGAGGCGCCTTGCCCTTGGAGCCGCCGCTAGTGCTGCTGCTACCCTTCGCCATGGTTCTGGGGTGTGTAGGAGGCGGAAAAGAAAGTTAGAAGGAAAAAATAAAGTTAGGTGGAAGAAGAAGGAGCTTAAAGAAAGAACTAATATGAAACAATAGAAATTTTTAAAAAACACAGTAAAAGTAGAAATAAAATGCCAAATATAAACTTAGGGACAGAGAGAGATAGATGATAAATAAAAAAAAGTCAAAAAAACGGTGTAAAAAACTAAGGATTGCAAGGATTGAGGGAGGATAAAAAACTAGGCCCAGAACCATAGTATAGAGTGAAAAACAAGATGGCCGCGCCCATCGCAACCGCGTGGGTAAGTTTGCGTGATATTTACCCGCGAGCACGTACTGATCGTCGTAAACAAGTAAATTGCGTTCCTGAACATGACATGCGCATCGCGAACACGCTAGACATGACCCGGAACAGGAAATAAGGCATTGTGAGCGGGTGGAACAATTGAAAAACAAAATGGCCGCACCCTTAGGCGACCGCATGGGCAAGTTCGCAAGATACTACCCTCTGAGCATGCAAACAGTGCCCCCAACACGGACAACACGCTCTCGAACAAGAAAAATGCATGGCGAACAGGCGGACAAGCAACTATGCATGCTCACGAAGCTACGCGTAGCACAATAACATCTTCGCATAGCTTTGCGTAGCATGTCGACGCGAACTACGCCGAGGGTTAGGTAAAATACCTTGCCATTTATAATGCCAATAACTCCAGCTCCAACAAATGCAAGACTGCTTGCATTTCCAATGCAATAGGTCTCACATTTGTTAAAGTGTGAGCTGTTGACGTTGAAAGCGACATAATAGTTTCCTTATCCTTTCCCTTGTTTTACCTTCCTTATGTTTTGACTTTTGTTATATTCATAGTTTTCCCTGCAGACTAATGAATTTCAAAAGTCTCTGCCTGTTCCAACTTTCCTGCTCTGCTTTCAGGTGCTCTCTTGTTTGTATTTTACCCCTTCTTTGGAAAACCGTTGCCCTTACAGAAAGTACACACCCCTGTAACCCAGTCTTGTCTGGAACTCATCCTACTAGTCCCCTGATAGGTCCAGTATATCACACAACCAACGCACCACAAAGGCTGCATCCTCAACCTTCTCTTCTCACCATTACCAAACAAATGCAAAATACAATACCTTTGGACTGGATGGACGACTTTGCCATTCCTAATCCACTTAAAATACTCCAAGCAAACCAAGGTCAACACAAAAGAGAAGACCAAACCTTCAGATCCCTTAAAGACTTCCCTATAGACAAACTAATGCTTGAACTTATCCCTCTTCACATCAACTCCATGTCCAATGCCAATACCCTTCTAAATAACTTCACCAATTCTTCAGAAAGCTATATGAACAGCCACACCCCAAATACACCAAGCAGGTGCAAGCCAAAGCCTTGAGCACCATGTTGGTCTAAGGACCTCGCTGTAAACAAACAATCAATCCATAAACAGGATAGAAAATGGAGGAAAATCAGAACTCCTGAGGACCTCTTTGTCCGGAAATGCCCCCACACAACACAAACAACTCATCAAACCAGCCAAAACAAAGAACAATACCATCACCATCAATTAAGCAACCACCAGGAATAGAACGCTGTTCAAAACAGCTAAGCACTGAATCCATCTCCTGCCAGATTTACCAATTTCTCACTCCACAGAAATGTGCAATTCCATCAGTTTATTTTTCAGTGAAAAAATACAGATGATCTGAAGACAACAAGCCTGCTTCAACTCCTACATCCACTCTTTCCCGTAGAATTCCAGAATGCTCAGCCTTTAATGCCCTTTGTCTCCCAAATCTGGATGACAAGCTCAACTCACTCAAAGCTACTTGTTATGAAGATGATGTCTTACCATTGTCCTTCCTCAATGCTCTGTCTGTGGATGCTGTCTTACCCTTTCTTAGAATTATCAATGCCCCCTCACTCAAGGGATCCTTCCAGAAGCTCTCAAGTCTGGCTGGCTAGATCCTCCCACTCCTAAAGAAAGCTGCACTAGACCCGGATGACTTTGCCAACTATCCGCCTATCACTCACCTACAAGATCATTGAAAAAACAGCGTATGTTCAAGTCCAACAGCACATCAACAGAGCTGTATGATGGAAGCATCGGTGGTTTTACCATGCATACCTCTACCATGAAGCCCATCCACAAATGAGTCTGTGTGGCTAAGCTCACCACTACCCCACCTCCTACTGACCATCCCCCACCACAACCCCACATGCGCTGTCTCTTTAACTGCCACAACTCCTTCCACTGTCCTAAAACTTACCCGACCCCAACACTAAAAACTACCCCAACTTCCCATTCTCCCATTGCCCTAAGGCCAAACACCCTACTCTCCCCCCAACCCCTTGCCCCCACTATCACCTAAACCTCTTCCACTAAAATGTACTCTGACCCCTGCCCTAAAAACTAACCCATCTATCCATTACTTCCCCACTGCCCTAAGGCCTAAAGCCCTGCACCCTAACTTACACTACCCTGACCCACTTGCTCCCCCTGCTCTTTCCCTCAAACTACCTTCCCTCAAACTACCTCGAGCCATTCCATTGCCCTAAAACCTGGCCTGATCTCCTTCTTGCCCTAAAAACAACCCTAACTTCCCATTCCCCTCCCACTGTCCTAAGGCCTAAAACCCTACACTACCCGGCCCTGCAGCCCCTGCACTGTCCCTTTAACTACCCCAACCCCTTCCACTGTCCTAAAACCTACCCAACTCTCTGATCTAAAAACGAACCCAACTGCCTATTCGCTTCCCACTGCCCTAAGGCCTTAAACCCTGTACCCTAACTTACACTACCCCAACCCACACACCTGCGCTGTCCCTTCAACTACTAAAAACCCTTCCACTGTCCTAAAACCTGTTTCGACCCCCTCCCAGCCTTAAAAAAATCCCCACTTACCTCACTGCTGCATCTTCCTGCTACCATCTACCTGCGGCTAGACTGCACACTGCCTTAACCACTCATATGTGTGTTTAAAGCATTTGCATGGTTATGGCATGCATGGTATAGCTTGCGTAGTTGGAACACTTGTGGTTCAGACTGCGGTGTTCTGACTTTTTTTCCCATTAATGCTATCAATCTGATGCATGACTACCAGTCTAGCTTCAGAGCATGCTGCAGCACTGAGACTGCCAACTTACACCTTGTACACAATGCCCTCTTGACCACAGATGAAGGTTACCCCTGCCTCCTGATTTCGCAGGATCTCATAGCTAGACTGAATACAGTCAACAATACCACTCAAACACACCCATGAGTCGCTAATGAGATTCATCAGAAATATCCATCACTGGTACTCTTCCTACCATTACAACCAATTTCTTCACATAGGCACCACCAGGTGACACAAAATCCCTATTATGTGTGTAGTCCCTCATGTTTCCATACTGTCCTTGTCATCTTCAACATTTACATGGAGCAGCTTGGTGCTCCACTCACAGAGAACATCAGCAAGATTCACCAATTTGTCACTGATACACAACTCTACTCGAAAGCCAATTAAACCCAAGACAACACGCCTTCTCCTTCTATGCACCCGGGATCTGGAACATCCTCCCAATTTCCATCAACACTGCCCCAACTGCTTCAGTTTAGGAAAGACTTAAAGACTCACCCCTTTAAACTACAATACATCACAATGAATTAACCGTCCATAATATAATTTGCTCTCCTATGACTTGTTGATTTTCAGCTTGCCTTTGACCATGTACAGCACCCCACTGCCTTTTGATTAGCTTTACATTATAGAAATACCAGATACTTGCATACATGCAAAATATATACTCATTCTCATATGTCTTAAATCAATGACCATGTCTGTTTTCTGATGCAAAAAAACTTAAATAAAGTTGTTTAAAAAAAAAACACCAATACCCTAAAGTCTATTCACATCTAGCACTCACTTTCACAACAGGTAATGCCATCAGACCACAAAATACCATGACACACTACCACTGACAAAAAAATTGATAAAATTACAACTCCAAACTGTTTTCATTAACAGTACATCACAAAACACTGCAGACATGAATACAACATAGTGCCATTCATGCCATAACACACTCACTGTATCCTACCATGTGTCATAAACTCAACTTATTTTACTGCACCATAACACATCTCTGACACAGCCCCATCTCATTCGAATGCATCGACAAATGCAATACCATTACCTCGAAATGTACTTCTACATTTCCACCCACCACCACCACTGTGGGCGTGATGCCTCAAACACCATTGTGCCTACCTACACAACACACCACATCCAATTGTTGAACCTTATGCCTCAACATACAATTGTTGTGTCAACCACACAATGACAGATACTACACACAACATCATGCCACGCCTGCAGATGGGAGTCTCCGTTGGCCAAGAAGCACTGAAAGTGATAAATGTTTTACATTGCAGAGTTACAGTGTACCACAAAAGTTTTCAGATTATATTACACCAATCACATGTACAATTATACTCCCCATGCCTGAAAAGATAATGCTACCATATCACACCCCGCAATTCTAGATATTAATTCTCATAATGACTGTCAACGGCACACTACCATGACTTCTCTCAGATAAGTACAGTCTAAGAAATTACTGACATTATGGTCTCCGAGTGTCATTAGACCATAGTTAGAGACAGGCACAGAGAGGTCTGAGTTGGGAAAGAGAAGATTGAAGGACACATTGGGGCATCGGAAAGCATTGAATGACCATGGCTGAGCCATACAATGTGTTGGCCTGTTCAGTGAAGGAGACATTTCAGCACACAAAGGGGTCTATGAAGGGGTAGAGAAGTGTGGCTCAATGATTAGAGCGGCAGACCCTGATGCAGAGGTCTAGCCCGGGACCAGGGTTCAATTCCCCGCCTCAGTGGGTCTTGGGCTCAAAATTCCACGGGCATGATAACTCTCGCCTCAATGCCTATTCCAATCATGGAGTCCCACTGTGCAACTCTGGGCAATAGCTTGCTTAATCTCCACAATGGCCCCCACAAGGCTAAGGATGCCTGGTCCCCACCTTGGGGGTGTCCAGGAGTGGATACCTCACAGGGAAAGCCAGGATGGGTTCCACAGCGGTATTCGTACAAGCGCCTTGAGACCCTTGTGGGTGAGTAGTGCGCTATACAAGTATCAATTTACATTTTACATTTACATGAAAGGATGGGTGGCATGAGGCAGAGTCCTGCAAGAATGAGTGCACAGGAAACTGGAAAGTCGTTTGCATGTAAAATTGGCCTCTCTTAAGGCAGATGGTAGACCGGTCATAGACATAAATAATTCTAAGCAAAAAGCTACAGATTACAGGACCCACTGACGACAGCACATCTCCACTTGTGCCGGAAGTTAAGTAATGACTGACCCTTTTTCGCAACGGATTATTTTATAAATGTGATACATATTAGCAGCTTCACCATATTTTGAATAGTAGCATAATTTGCTACTGTTATTAGAGATACCAGTCGAATTAAAGCTTGCTTGCAGATTTCTTTCAGAATTTCCAATACTTTACCATCAATGGAGTGCTTGCTCATTTGCAGTACGAATTCACACAATCCATAATTGACCATGCACAGTCTAAATGCTCATGTATCAAAAATATCTGTCACTTGTTAAACACAGGTTTCGGTGAAAAATAAAACCAGTCAAGCAGGCCTGCCTGCTTTTTAACCTAAAGGCGTCTACAGAGGAATTTTGCTTTATGTTTCCTGGCAGGGCATTGTCAGTAACTATTAGGGTTGGGCATCTCAACTGCACCTGCAAATTCGCAGGCTAAAACACCGCCTATGGTAAATAAGGCTTTACCTTCCCAGTATATTTCTCACTAAAACTAAAAGCTCAGAGTTTACAACCTTTTCAGTTGTTCGGAGCTCTCCAGACTTTAGACAGATTCATTGATTTTTTTTCCTGATGGAAAGCAGTCAAAGAAAGAACATACAAAGCTGGAAAGTTTTTTTGCAAACTTTGCAAAGTTCTATGCAAAGTAGAGCCAAAGAAAAGATGCAACCCCCAAACAGATTTTGGTTCATACAGCACTTCATAAAATTGCAATCACTCACTCACTTTCTGTGGCAGCTCATCGAAGGACTATTTTACCTTAATCTCCAAGAAACTGTCATGGAACAGAAAACAGAGTGCACCAGGGAGCAGGTAGACAAGATAGGTGTTTTGTTCTTCATGAGCTCTTGAGTTGAGCAGAGCAGGTATAACATTTAAAAAACTGTGCTTTCTAAACTGCCCAAGAAACCGCATGTTACTGCAAGGGTTCTCACCGAACATAGCCCTTTACATCGCATGTGTTTACAACTCATAAAAACTATTACTCGTGCCCCCGCAATGCGCTTCTGATGACGTTACATATTACATCATTCATGACATTGTCAGTAACATCACTGATGACATCTCAAATGACATCACTGATGACATCATCCAGTGACTGTGTTTCTATAAAGTTTAAATATGTTTTAGTAGTGGCCCTATGATGAAGCATGCCACTAACTAGTGGGTGAGGGCAGTATTAGGAAACCCCTAGGATTTCCAACCCCCAGACCTCAATAAATATAATAGGCATCACATAGATGCTTTCCCTTGTTTTTCTGAGTATATGTATGAAATAGAGAGAACTAGGGAAAGCTAAAACCTCCCGTTCCTTTGTTCTAAGTATAAATGGGATTCCACCCAGGAACTATAAATTAATTGACGTGGATGTTTCCTCTTTTTAAAAAAAGCATCAATGTACATTTTTTAGTGGCAAATAGGTATATTTAAGTTGGCCACCCCCTGTCGTTTATTTTGAGATCCTCTATTAGTAAAGGAGATCATGACTGTAAGAAGGAGAGTTATTAGTTGAGAAGGGTGAGGGACCCCAAGTAATAAGTGCGCAACTGTCTTTTCTAATCAGAACCAAGTCTCCATTTCAGTACTTGACTCAGTCAGGGTAGCGGGGCAGAGCAATCCAAAGCAAGGGAAGTGTTGTGGGCTACAGGCAGGCAACAGACCAAGAACTTATACATTATAGAGCCTGTGCTTTTACTTACCAAAAGGAAAAGTACTATATTACACACACACATTACTTAATATTATTTATGTATTTGGGAACCTGTCCTAACAGTTCACATCTCCAGCAAGACCTTAACCCTAAGACCACAAGACACCGCCCACATGTATTAGACACAATATAATGGGATGAAGGCAGGCAGGTTGGCTTTATTAGACTGTCACAAAACTAATTAATTCAGAAATAATAAACTGATATAAGACCATTAAACTCTAATGTGATGGTACCGTCTTACAATAATATTCGTTATAACATATCAACTTTACCATTGTTATTAACGCATTTATATTGCCTTCAATAAAACATATAATGATTAACTTTTAAACTTGTCATCTTCAATAACACATTTCAATTTTGTATATACTGTATGTACGAGCCTTGTTTCTGCATTTATTCATGCAACAGAGCAACCATAGAATCCAACATCAAGAAATCCCAGCACTCTAGAGCCTTTGGTGCATATGTCCATGCTGCGGGAGTGCTTGAAAAGATTGAAAATGTATCCCTGGGTCAATACTGTAAATCCATGCCATACCTAGGGTGACATTTGTTGAAATCAATGTAGGGCCTCTTTTGGGGGCTGCTGCACTCCCGGCAGCCCCTAGGTTATGTTTCAAAAAACCTGCCTTCTCTGGGGCACCACATAACACAACATGCAGATTTCTCTAGCATCCCAGAAACAAATTAATTTTATATGGGTGACTTTACACCACAATAAATTACTTTTCCTTTCATGTGTGCTTATTTTGAAAAAGAACATGAGTTTTAGGTGTAGCTCTAATTTTCAGCAAGTGCCCAGCCCCAGTTGGGTACCCACAAAGGCATTCATTGGGGATCATGGGGGAGCCACTAAGTCCTACTGTGAAAATTGCTTCCCCAAACTCTGCTCATCTAATTTGCAGCAGGTGGAATCCAGACCCGGGTGTGCTCACCCCCTATACAGGGTGGCGGGGAACAACCTATGCAAAGGGTGAAGGTGGAAACACCCATGGCTGCTCCCAGGGCTATTTTTGAAAATGAGTGAGGATAAGCTAATTTTTCTCTGGGCCTTCATTCTTCAGCATTGGTCCTTGTTAGACTTGGCTGTCTCTAGTTGGCAGAGGTATACACTTCTGACAAATACTCACCTCCTCTAGTCAGGGCAAGGGGATCACACACTTAGATAACACCTGCTCACCCCCTCGGTAGCTTGGCAAAGCAGATAGGCTTATCTCAGAGGCAGTGCGTTAAGCATTTACGGCCACATGCAGTAATAAAGTGAAGACACTACAAATGGACATGACACAGTAGTATTATAAAAATACAAATGCTTTATATAAGGCTTAGCACAAGACCAAATAACGATAAAAATATACCACAATCTTAATAAATACTCTTGGGAGGAAAAATAATAGTTCAAGTGTAGTTTCTTCTTAGCACAAAGTCTTTAGTATCAATAGCAACTCTTCTTCTTTAAGTCACAGTTCTTGGCAACAATGTAACCCACACGGGAGTCACACGACATCGAGGCAAAAGTTAATCCAAAGGTTCGGCGTCGACCGCGAGGAGCGCTACGTCGAGCCTGGAGTCACACGGACCCCCAACAACACAGTACCTTAGGAAAATGAAGCACACGATGAGCAGCGGTGTCGAGCAATCTGGTGTCGCGTCTTCGGTGTCGATCAGGCCTCCGTAGTCGTCGATGTTGATGATGGTGTTGCAAGCGTGAGCAGTGCTCACGGCATCGAGAGGGCTCGAAGTCGATGCGATCAGCAGCGGTGGTCACTTGGAGCTGGAGCCAAACTCACTACTCACTGCCGTTGCTGCTGGCGTTAATCAGGCCCGGCGGCCGGCATCGAGGAAGCGGGACACTGGAACCGTTACTCACGATGTCGAGCTGGATTCGGCGGCGTCCGTCGGCGTCGAGATTGCTGGATTCTTTCAGAGGTGCTGGATTCTCAAGTTCCAGCAACAAGCACTTTTAGCAGATGAAGTCCTTTAGCCCTGTGACCTCAACAGGAGGCTAGCACTCTTCCAGCCCTTGGAGATTTCCTTAGCAAAGTTTGAGAGTACACACTCAGTTCCTCTCTCCTGGTTCCTTGGCAAAAATAAAGAAGCAACTGCAGGATTCCCCCCAACAAACAGCACACTGGCAGAAGGGGTAGGCAAGTCCTTGGATCAGCAGGCTTCTTGTCCTTGGTTCCGGTTCCTTCTCAGAATTGATCTAAAGTCTTGGTTCAGGGGTCCTTCTCTTATACCCCTTTTCGGCTTTGATCCCTTTGTCCATGCAGGGGAACTCCCCCTCATTCCAGGTCTGTGGTGGGTGTAGCCAGGTGGTGACACCTGGCCGATTTACGGTGCAAGGCTGGGTCCTCAGACGCCCAGCAGGAGGCGGAGCCAGTATTGCCACTGGCAGGAGCAGAGCTATCCGACGCCCGGCAGGAGGTGGAGCCAGCATTGTATCAGGCAGGGAAGGCTATCAGGAGCTACTCTTCCCCTACTCTCAATGCAGATGCAACACTCATCCCCCACTGACTCATTCAGAACTCTGGAGCCACCCAGCTCCTGTCACACACACACCAAACCAGCCGAAACCAGACATAGTTAGACAAGAAAATAGCCACTTTCTAAAAGTGCTATTTTCAAACCCAGAGTCCAAAAACCATCCACACCAATGGATGTGTGATTAAACCCCCGAGTTCAGGGATATCAAACTCGACATTGCAGCATGCTCCCCGAGCCAGCTAGGATTATAGCATTAATAACCCCGGCAGCCCATTCTAACTAATGGAGAGCAGGTTACCTCACAATAGTGAAAAACGAATATGGCTGTAATTCACTATTAGGACATGCCAACTTGGTCAGGCCTGTCCTACCTTATACTTACAATGCACCCTGCCCTCGGGCCTACCATAGGGGTGACTAACATGAAGTTAGAGAAAGGTTTAGGGACTGGCAAGTAGGTGTACTTGCGCAGTCAGGGCAACAGTACCAGGCTGCACGTAGGTCTAGCAATGGCAGACCTTTAGACATACTTTTACTAGGCCGCTCTTGTGGGTGGCACAACATGTGCTGCAAGCCCATGAGCAAATTACAAAAAACAATTTGATGGACAGAATGTAGATCAATGTCTTACATTCACCCCAGTACAATGATCTGGGCCTAAATCCATCGTTTTTTGCACCCCACACCACCCTGGGTTAGATAATGGCTTTATGCAAATCAGCTCTGACCCTGTGCCCCATGGGAACAGTCCAGTCCGAACTACACAGCCATATCTTTCCCAGACCGGAATCACGTATCCGAGGACCGGACTGGTTTCGAGGTAACACCTCTCATCAGCCCGCCTACCAGCTGAGTGGTCGCTCCCAGTGTCTCTTGCAGGCATCTGGTTTTTACCGCGCTGCATTTCCAAAACTTTGTCTTGTAGAGCGTCTGTCATCTAGTTTAGCCTGCTGCATTGATTATTTGTCAGCGCTGCTTAGCTTGCATTGATTGTTGTTAGCGCTGCCTAGTTTGCTCTGATTAGTCACTTTCCGCCTGCTGTTTTAATAGCGCTTTGTTGCTTATTGCCGCTTTTGCTTCGCTAGCGCTTTAACATTGAGTCTCCTCACTGATTAGTCCTGTAAGCGCGTTTGTCTGTAGCGCTACGCTGTGCCCCCCCCTCCGCCTCCATTTTGTTTGTTGTTGTCCTCGTGTGCCCTGCCCCGCCTCCCAGCTGTGACGCCCTCGCCCCTCCCCCTCCACTATCCATATATGACAGCTGTTCCTGCGCGCAGCGTTCACGCGCAGCGACCGCGCCCAATCCGCGCCGAAGGTGCGCCAAAGGTAAGCCCGTCTACGCCCGTCCGCGCCTGGACCGCGCCCAGCACCATACCCCCTGCCCCTCGCGCTGCCCAGCCCCCCCGCGTTACCTACGATGCAGCCACCCTCCTAGCCCTCAACCCCGGTCGCGCCCCCAACTGCGTCCAAGCCGCTCCTGGACGCACCCATGGACCTTTCTCCTGCTACTCCTGCAAATTTAGCGGCACCGATAACTTCTACGCTACGACCACAACACTGATTCCCGACCCCAACCACCTAGAATGCATCCTTCTCAACACCCGCTCGGTCCACAGGCACGCCATTGACCTTTGGAACCTACTAGACACCATCTCTCCTGACGTCGCCTTCCTAACGGAAACATGAATGAACGCTTCCTCCGCCCCTGACATCGCCATCGCTATTCCTGATGACTATAAGATCACACGCAAGGACCGCACCGACCATACAGGAGGTGGAATCGCTATCGTCCATAAGAAAACTATTCGCATCTCAACCAGCTCTGATGCCAACCTCGCCAACTCCGAACACCTTCACTTCCAGATCCACATCGACCCCAAGACCACACTCAGAGGCACCCTCCTCTACAGACCACCAGGACCACGCGCAAAATTCAGTGAAGACATCACGGACTTCATCACTCCACACGCGCTCCCCTCCAAAGACTACATCCTTCTGGGAGACCTCAACTTCCACCTTGAAAAGATCAACGACCGCAACACCGCCACCCTCCTGGACAACCTCGCCAACCTCGGACTTAAACAACTGGTCACTTCCCCCACCCACATCGCAGGTCACACTCTCGACCCCATCTTCACCTCCAGCAACCATATCTCCTTCAGCCACACTACGGATCTCCTCTGGACTGACCACAGCTGCGTTCACTTCACCTACAACAAGCCGAAACCCACCATCCACCTCCAACCAACTCTACAAAGAAACTGGAACAAAATCACCACAGAACAGATCTCCACATCGCTCCTTCAAACCTCCCCAGCCCTCTCTTCTAACGCCAACGAAGCCGCCTCCAACCTCACCCTTTGGTTATCCAACACCGCCGACAACTTAGCACCACTGAAAAAACGTCAACACAAACTTGGCACCAAGAAGGCTTCATGGTTCAACGACGACCTCAAGAAGTCCAAGAAACTGTGCCGCTCCCTTGAAAAGGCCTGGAAAAAAGACCCATCCACCAGCAACAAGGACGCCTTCAAAAGCGCCATCCGTACTCACCACCAACTGATCCGAAAAGCCAAGAAAACAGCATTCAAAGACCGACTTGACAACAACGCCCACAACAGCAAGGAACTTTTCAACATCGTCAAGGAATTCTCCAACCCCTCGGCCAACTCCAACGACATCACCCCCTCTCAAACCCTCTGCGATTCCCTAGCCTCTTTTTTCCACAACAAGATTGCTGACATCCACAACAGCTTTGACAACCAACCCGGAAGCCAACCCACCCTACCATCAGCTGACCATCTTCCCCCCGTTAACACCCTGAACGCCTGGAACCCAATCTCCACTGAGGACACCATCCGCCTGATGAACTCCATCCACTCTGGATCCCCCACAGACCCATGCCCTCACCACATCTTCAACAAAGCAGACTCCGTCATAGCTCCGCACCTCCGAGACGTCATCAACTGCTCCTTCAACTCCGCTACCTTCCCAGAAGACTGGAAACACGCTGAACTCACCGCCCTTCTGAAAAAACCAACAGCAGACCCCACCGAACTCAAAATCTACCGCCCCATCTCGCTCCTTCCATTCCCGGCCAAAGTCATCGAGAAAGCTGTCAACAACCAGCTCGCCGCCTTCCTCGAAGCCAACAAATCACTCGACCCCTCTCAATCTGGCTTCCGAGCCAAACACAGCACTGAGACCGCCCTCATCGCAGCAACAGACGACATTCGAACTCTACTGGACAATGGAGACACAGTCGCCCTCATCCTCCTCGACCTCTCTGCAGCCTTCGACACAGTCTGCCACAGCACCCTGTTACAACGCCTCAGAAACATCGGAATCCAAGCAAAGGCCCTGGAATGGATCACCTCGTTCCTCACCGGAAGAACCCAGAGAGTCCGCCTCCCACCATTCAAGTCCGAGGCCTCAGAAATCATCTGCGGCGTACCACAAGGATCCTCACTCAGTCCCACCCTCTTCAACGTATACATGAGCCCCCTCGCGGCCATCGCCCGCCAACACAACCTCAACATCATCTCTTACGCGGATGACACTCAACTAATCCTATCTCTCACCAAGGACCCCAGCACCGCCAAAACTAACCTACACGAGGGAATGAAAGAAGTCGCCGAATGGATGAAACAAAGCTGCCTGAAACTGAACTCAGACAAAACAGAAGTCCTCATCCTAGGTAAATCCCCCTCTGCATGGGACGACTCTTGGTGGCCGGAAGCCCTCGGAAAAGCACCCATCCCGACAGACCACGCACGGAACCTAGGCGTCATCCTGGACTCTTCACTCTCAATGAACAGACAAGTCAGCGCCGTATCCTCTTCCTGCTTTAACATTCTTCGCATGCTCAGAAAAACATTTCGCTGGATCCCCTCCGAAACAAGGAAAACAGTCACCCACGCCCTGGTCACGAGCCGACTGGACTACGGAAACACCCTCTACGCAGGTACTACCGCAAAACTCCAGAAGAAACTACAACGAATCCAAAACGCCTCAGCCAGGCTCATATTAGACATCCCACGCAACGAACACATCTCTGGTCACCTTAAAGACCTCCACTGGCTACCCGTCAATAAGAGGATTACTTTCCGACTGCTTACCCACGCACACAAATCACTCTACGACATCGGACCAGAGTGCCTCAACTCTCGACTGTCCTTTTACTCCCCCTCCCGCCAACTTCGCTCTTCCAGCCAAGCCTTCGCCACTGTACCTCGCATCAACAAGACCTCCATGGGAGGCAGATCCTTCTCTTACCTGGCTGCCAAAACATGGAACTCACTCCCCGCTTACCTTCGCCTCACCCAGAATCACCTAGCGTTCAGAAAACAGCTTAAAACGTGGATATTTGACAAATAATCCTACTCCCCTTCCTAAGCGCCTTGAAACCCTCTGGGTATGTAGTGCGCTATATAAATGTTATGACTTGACTTGACTTGACTTGACGTCTGAGCTACCCCAGTACACTCAGGGAGAAAATTACAAAAAACAATTTGATAGACAGAATGTAGATCAATGTCTTACATTCACCCCAGTACAATGATCTGGGCCTAAATCCATTGTTTTTTGCACTCCACACCACCCTGGGTTAGATAATGGCTTTATGCAAATCAGCTCTGACCCTGTGCCCCATGGGAACAGTCCAGTCCGAACTACACAGCCATATCTTTCCCAGACCGGAATCAAGCATCCGAGGACCGGACCGGTTTCGAGGTAACACCTCTCATCAGCCCGGCTAGCTTGACTCCAGTGGTGTGGAGGCTCTGGGACCCACGTCTGAGCTACCCCAGTACACTCAGGGAGAAAATTACAAAAAACAAATTGATGGACAGAATGTAGATCAATGTCTTACATTCACCCCAGTACAATGATCTGGGCCTAAATCCATCGTTTTTTGCACTCCACACCACCCTGGGTTAGATAATGGCTTTATGCAAATCAGCTCTGACCCTGTGCCCCATGGGAACAGTCCAGTCCGAACTACACAGCCATATCTTTCCCAGACCGGAATCAAGCATCCGAGGACCGGACCGGTTTCGAGGTAACACCTCTCATCAGCCCGGCTAGCTTGACTCCAGTGGTGTGGAGGCTCTGGGACCCACGTCTGAGCTACCCCAGTACACTCAGGGAGAAAATTACAAAAAACAATTTGATGGACAGAATGTAGATCAATGTCTTACATTCACCCCAGTACAATGATCTGGGCCTAAATCCATCGTTTTTTGCACTCCACACCACCCTGGGTTAGATAATGGCTTTATGCAAATCAGCTCTGACCCTGTGCCCCATGGGAACAGTCCAGTCCGAACTACACAGCCATATCTTTCCCAGACCGGAATCAAGCATCCGAGGATCGGACCGGTTTCGAGGTAACACCTCTCATCAGCCCGGCTAGCTTGACTCCAGTGGTGTGGAGGCTCTGGGACCCACGTCTGAGCTACCCCAGTACACTCAGGGAGAAAATTACAAAAAACAATTTGATGGACAGAATGTAGATCAATGTCTTACATTCACCCCAGTACAATGATCTGGGCCTAAATCCATCGTTTTTTGCACTCCACACCACCCTGGGTTAGATAATGGCTTTATGCAAATCAGCTCTGACCCTGTGCCCCATGGGAACAGTCCAGTCCGAACTACACAGCCATATCTTTCCCAGACCGGAATCAAGCATCCGAGGATCGGACCGGTTTCGAGGTAACACCTCTCATCAGCCCGGCTAGCTTGACTCCAGTGGTGTGGAGGCTCTGGGACCCACGTCTGAGCTACCCCAGTACACTCAGGGAGAAAATTACAAAAAACTATTTGATGGACAGAATGTAGATCAATGTCTTACATTCACCCCAGTACAATGATCTGGGCCTAAATCCATCGTTTTTTGCACTCCACACCACCCTGGGTTAGATAATGGCTTTATGCAAATCAGCTCTGACCCTGTGCCCCATGGGAACAGTCCAGTCCGAACTACACAGCCATATCTTTCCCAGACCGGAATCAAGCATCCGAGGACCGGACCGGTTTCGAGGTAACACCTCTCATCAGCCCGGCTAGATTGACTCCAGTGGTGTGGAGGCTCTGGGACCCACGTCTGAGCTACCCCAGTACACTCAGGGAGAAAATTACAAAAAACAATTTGATGGACAGAATGTAGATCAATGTCTTACATTCACCCCAGTACAATGATCTGGGCCTAAATCCATCGTTTTTTGCACTCCACACCACCCTGGGTTAGATAATGGCTTTATGCAAATCAGCTCTGACCCTGTGCCCCATGGGAACAGTCCAGTCCGCACTACACAGCCATATCTTTCCCAGACTGGAATCAAGCATCCGAGGACCGGACCGGTTTCGAGGTAACACCTCTCATCAGCCCGGCTAGCTTGACTCCAGTGGTGTGGAGGCTCTGGGACCCACGTCTGAGCTACCCGAATACACTCAGGGAGAAAAATACAAAAAACAATTTGATGGACAGAATGTAGATCAATGTCTTACATTCACCCCAGTACAATGATCTGGGCCTAAATCCATCGTTTTTTGCACTCCACACCACCCTGGGTTAGATAATGGCTTTATGCAAATCAGCTCTGACCCTGTGCCCCATGGGAACAGTCCAGTCCGAACTACACAGCCATATCTTTCCCAGACCGGAATCAAGCATCCGAGGACCAGACCGGTTTCGAGATAACACCTCTCATCAGCCCAGCTAGCTTGACTCCAGAGGTGTGGAGGCTCTGGGACCCACGTCTGAGCTACCCCAGTACACTCAGGGAGAAAACTACAAAAAACAATTTGATGGACAGAATGTAGATCAATGTCTTACATTCACCCCAGTACAATGATCTGGGCCTAAATCCATCGTTTTTTGCACTCCACACCACCCTGGGTTAGATAATGGCTTTATGCAAATCAGCTCTGACCCTGTGCCCCATGGGAACAGTCCAGTCAGAACTACACAGCCATATCTTTCCCAGACCGGAATCAAGCATCCGAGGACCGGACCGGTTTCGAGGTAACACCTCTCATCAGCCCGGCTAGCTTGACTCCAGTGGTGTGGAGGCTCTGGGACCCACGTCTGAGCTACCCCAGTACACTCAGGGAGAAAATTACAAAAAACAATTTGATGGACAGAATGTAGATCAATGTCTTACATTCACCCCAGTACAATGATCTGGGCCTAAATCCATCAGTTTTTGGACTCCACACCACCCTGGGTTAGATAATGGCTTTATGCAAATCAGCTCTGACCCTGTGCCCCATGGGAACAGTCCAGTCCGAACTACACAGCCATATCTTTCCCAGACCGGAATCAAGCATCCGAGGACCGGACCGGTTTCGAGGTAACACCTCTCATCAGCCCGGCTAGCTTGACTCCAGTCGTGTGGAGGCTCTGGGACCCACGTCTGAGCTACCCCAGTACACTCAGGGAGAAAATTACAAAAAACAATTTGATGGACAGAATGTAGATCAATGTCTTACATTCACCCCAGTACAATGATCTGGGCCTAAATCCATTGTTTTTTGCACTCCACACCACCCTGGGTTAGATAATGGCTTTATGCAAATCAGCTCTGACCCTGTGCCCCATGGGAACAGTCCAGTCCGAACTACACAGCCATATCTTTCCCAGACCGGAATCAAGCATCCGAGGACCGGACCGGTTTCGAGGTAACACCTCTCATCAGCCCGGCTAGCTTGACTCCAGTGGTGTGGAGGCTCTGGGACCCACGTCTGAGCTACCCCAATACACTCAGGGAGAAAATTACAAAAAACAATTTGATGGACAGAATGTAGATCAATGTCTTACATTCACCCCAGTACAATGATCTGGGCCTAAATCCATCGTTTTTTGCACTCCACACCACCCTGGGTTAGATAATGGCTTTATGCAAATCAGCTCTGATCCTGTGCCCCATGGGAACAGTCCAGTCCGAACTACACAGCCATATCTTTCCCAGACCGGAATCAAGCATCCGAGGACCGGACCGGTTTCGAGGTAACACCTCTCATCAGCCCAGCTAGCTTGACTCCAGAGGTGTGGAGGCTCTGGGACCCACGTCTGAGCTACCCCAGTACACTCAGGGAGAAAATTACAAAAAACAATTTGATGGACAGAATGTAGATCAATGTCTTACATTCACCCCAGTACAATGATCTGGGCCTAAATCCATCGTTTTTTGCACTCCACACCATCCTGGGTTAGATAATGGCTTTATGCAAATCAGCTCTAACCCTGTGCCCAATGGGAACAGTCCAGTCCGAACTACACAGCCATATCTTTCCCAGACCGGAATCAAGCATCCGAGGACCGGACCGGTTTCGAGGTAACACCTCTCATCAGCCCGGCTAGCTTGACTCCAGTGGTGTGGAGGCTCTGGGACCCACGTCTGAGCTACCCCAGTACACTCAGGGAGAAAATTACAAAAAACAATTTGATGGACAGAATGTAGATCAATGTCTTACATTCACCCCAGTACAATGATCTGGGCCTAAATCTATCGTTTTTAGGACTCCACACCACCCTGGGTTAGATAATGGCTTTATGCAAATCAGCTCTGACCCTGTGCCCCATGGGAACAGTCCAGTCCGAACTACACAGCCATATCTTTCCCAGACCGGAATCAAGCATCCGAGGACCGGACCGGTTTCGAGGTAACACCTCTCATCAGCCCGGCTAGCTTGACTCCAGTGGTGTGGAGGCTCTGGGACCCACGTCTGAGCTACCCCAGTACACTCAGGGAGAAAATTACAAAAAACAATTTGATGGACAGAATGTAGATCAATTTCTTACATTCACCCCAGTACAATGATCTGGGCCTAAATCCATTGTTTTTTGCACTCCACACCACCCTGGGTTAGATAATGGCTTTATGCAAATCAGCTCTGACCCTGTGCCCCATGGGAACAGTCCAGTCCGAACTACACAGCCATATCTTTCCCAGACCGGAATCAAGCATCCGAGGACCGGACCGGTTTCGAGGTAACACCTCTCATCAGCCCGGCTAGCTTGACTCCAGTGGTGTGGAGGCTCTGGGACCCACGTCTGAGCTACCCCAGTACACTCAGGGAGAAAATTACAAAAAACAATTTGTTTGCAAGCCCATGAGCAGCATTTGTATTTACAAGCCCTGGCACTCCTCGTGCACTAGACTAGGGACTGACAGTAAACCAAATAAGCCAAACATGGAATTCAATCAATACAGTAATTTAACATAGGGAGCACTTGCGCCGCGGCACTGATTAGCAGTGGCACAGCGGCCAGAGCGATATACCAGCAAAAACATCGTAAACAGAGGAGGCAAACAGGAAAAAATAGAGGAGAGACTCAAGCCAATGATGTCAGGTCTAACAGTCCTTAGTTCTGCTCTGGGACAGGGTGTGGAGTAACAGCCAGAGATGCAGACTTCAGAACTAGGGATGCAGATTCGAGTCTCGACTTTTGTTCAATATCCTGTAATTCTGGGAAAATCACGGAATCTCCCTGTGCCTATGGACAACACCTAAAGACCGTCAAAGATGTTTAGCCGTGCTATACAAATCCAAGTATTAGTATTATTAGATGGTCCTTAGGGGAACAGGAAATATATATGCCAAACTTGTCCATCCCAGCCAGCCCTGCCTTCTTTGGTGGATGTGGTTTCTTTCTTGGTTTTCCTTGGGCCTCATTGGGTCTGTTGTGATGGGGTGTTCTCCTTTTGCTCCTTGTGGCAGGCTCCAGTCATCAGTGCTGCTGCTTTTTGGCCTACTGGCTCCTGAATTATATTCCTGTAGGAGCTTGCTCATTCTGCACTTTATTTCTGTATTTTTGACCTGTCCTCTATCCAACGTTTGGTGTTCTCCTCAGCCTAGATTTGTATCCAGCAGCACCATTCAACTCTCAAGGAAGAATATCCTCCATGTCTGCATTCTTTAAGTCCCTTAAGCTCCTTAGTCACTTTAAGGGCGCCTGTATGATAGCAGAAATTAAGGAGCTGCCTTCTGTTGATGTTTATCCCTCTACAGGTTAAGCCCTCAGAAGGCTCACAGGATAATTTCTCATCTAGGGTCCCTCAGCAGTCCCATTACCTCTACTGTTCCTTAGAGGGCATAATAATGCCATCCACACTCTGTCATGATCACATGTAGTTATAAGAATATTTGGGTTCGGAGGAAAGCTGGTGTACATTGCAGTAAATACTGCGCCCAAAATGACACCAACTTCATTCTTAAAAGAAGCAGGATTTCGGAAACGGTGGCCAACTTGGATCATGATTGTTTAAAAGAAGAGTGAAGTCAGAGTCTCATTGCTTCCAAAATGAGTTTGTGTTTGGCAGTATTCGGAAGATCATTGTAGAACCAGTGTCTTGTGGGAGGTGTGTTGTATTAGAACTTTTGACTTCCTACTTTTGCACTATCTGGCTACTCAGCTAAATTACATTTTTCAAGGCTTTGTATTTTTGTACCTATTCTGTGCATGCCTCACTTTCTATCACATTTTAGTTTTTTCGCACATTCTTATTTTGCACTTCGCATATCTCCTGTTTCATCATCAACATTGTACATGTCATATTTTTTCGTTGGATTCACAAGACTGGAACTCATTTTGAACTTATGTGAATTGTACTCTCTAGTAGGTCCGTAAGAGTTTTACGCGAAGACCACACAATGAGGATTTTCAAGGGAATAAATAAAAAGCATTGTTCTTACTTTTTCAGTGTGAAAACTGCATTAACATTTAGAGAAGAAAGGGCTGTGTTATAGGGCTAGGTACTTGAAATAATGAGGTAAAAGGATTGTATATGATTTGAATGTTAGAAGATCCTTATTATCTTCTGGTATAATTTAATTGCAGACTTCCATATGCAGATTCCAAAGGAATTGTAATGAGCTTCATTTCAGTGTTTTCCCTCTCTTCCCATTTCCCGACCCCCCTCTGTATAGGCTGCTGTGATTTCTAGTACAATGAAAAAATTATGGTCTCTCTGTGGTAGTGAATAGGATTAGCTTTATGTCCCTTCTGCAGACCAGTGCAGACAATCCATGAACTACAACACTCTCCCTGGAGAGGAAAATCCACAGAGTCCCATTCAATCACCAGGCAGGAGTCCAGTACTTTTTAGGGGTCTCCCTTTCTCTCCTGTGCATAGGTTTATAAGTGGCAGTCTTCTACAACAAAAGCACCTGTGTTGAATCCGGGAATAGCACATAATCATTCCAACCTCATCCCAACTCTCCTGTACAGTATTTTGGGCCTCTTAAAGATAGCAAATTAAAATTGTATGCTGAAATACCTCTAGCAGAGCCTGAAACCATACCTCTAACTGCTAGAGTTGCCTGGTCCTTTCCTCCAAAACGTCAAAGGGAAGTCCCTCCTATGTTTGCCTCCTCAGCACTGGTCTTCTGCTCTTTGTTCTCCTCAGATGAGTCTTCTTAGACCTAGTACCGTGTAAAAAGTAATTATCACATGCTGATTCCACTCCATCCTTTTATTTCTTAAGAGGAGGCTGCATCCCTGGCAATTTGTGCTACTGTTTTGGTATGCCAGAGTAAATAACGTGTCCCAGCAGGTGAACCAAAAGCTAGGAATCTAATTAGAAGCTGTGTCAGAAAAATATTACAAACCCTTGAGTGCCAGAAGGAGTGCAGTCAAGACATTGAATCTATGTTTAATATCCACGTTTAACATAGGATTGCTGTGTCATGGTAGTTTCTAAGGGTGACCATGGCAAAACTGTGCAGATTTTGTCCATAATGTATACCACAGTAAAGCACACACCCTTTCAAGTTAAGCACTACCAACTTACACTATGTAATCCCACTTCCTTTGTAAGGCCTACACCAGGTCAGCATCAATCTTTGAAGGGTTCATTTTTCAGTAGACTACATGTGCACATATACTGAGTTAAGCTGAACGGTAGTCCCACTCACTCTACCCACATATGTGGGCACATGTGTGCACGTGTTTGCATGCAGCCAATCCAGAGCCTCTTAACTCATGCAAGGGAGGTAAATCCGTACATGAAGTACCTGAATCTCTTTTCAGATTGCAGAACATCCCCCTATTTGATAGCAACGAATGAAATACATGATATATTGATATTTACTCAATTAATACTTTGAATTACAGCCCAAAACTCCCTTGGTTATAAGAATTCCATTGTCTTTTGACAATATTGGAACTAAATTCCAAGTGTATTTTTAAACTGATTTAGAGACAAAATTGTGAATTTCTTAATGATTGATTTATCTTATGAACGATTGAAACAATCTGTAAATAATGTAATTTTTAGAAGTGAACAATATATATTGATTGGATAAAAGAAAAATTAAATACATTTATAGAACATGATGTATAATGTATAATTGCAGTTTCTATTGATACATTCTAGGATTATTGCCTTCAAAAATTGTAAGTCTAAAGATGAATTGAGCTACGTCATGAGGAAGGCTAATTAAAAGAAATGATGTCGGTTCTGATTAGCATCATGAACAATGTATAGTTAAATTAATATAAACAGATGGTTCCCAAATGTAAATAGATGGCGATTATGAATATATGTATGAAAACTTTTTATGAATCATTTTAATGATAGGGAGGCATAGACAGTTCATTCAGGGGTTCTTTAGGAACAGGATTTTTAATGTGAAGTACTAAGTGAAAAATAATGCAAATAAATGTTGTATTTGAGATTTTTGTAAACCAAAGCCTCTGTGAGAAAATTCTGAGATATAAAATCCAAAATTACGGTTAAAGCATTTTTATGAATCACGGGTAAAATACACTGATTGTTGCTGACATTTAATGTTGCAGTATCCCCAAACCCTCCTAAGTTTTTTCAGATGCCCCTTGCGAAATGACCGACTGTGTGAATGGTGTGCAAGGATAAAAGTCAAAGAATTTTTTAACAACAGTTATGTCATCAATAATTGCATGTGATGCCATCAATGATGCCATTACTGTTTTCCTACATTCTCTCATCAGTGATTTCATCAATAATATAATTTGAAATGTCTTCAGTGATGTCATAGATTATAACATTTACCCAGTCAGCAATGATATTGTGGGTGTGTTCATGATCAGACCATGACAGGGCATGAGTAATGATGTTTCATAGCATACAAAAAGTGACACATTTTACTGGATTATAGGAAATACAATTTTTTTTAAGATTG
The DNA here is from genome assembly GCF_964263255.1 of Lissotriton vulgaris. Lineage (NCBI taxonomy): Eukaryota > Metazoa > Chordata > Amphibia > Caudata > Salamandridae > Lissotriton > Lissotriton vulgaris. The sequence continues at coordinate 1,465,041,083 of NC_141694.1, forward strand.
TCGTAATTTTTAAATGAAAACTACAAGAAAATATTAGTCTTATTAGTATGCACCATCCTCTCAATCACCAGTTTCTATCTATGTTGCCTTTGCCTTCTTTCAGTAGTTTCCACTGCAAATATGTCACATTTTATTTCGGTCTTAATAAAACTGTCTTTTTCTATATGTGATATAATGCCTATGTGCGGTACAAAATATGGAGATACGATTATGTTATGATAACTGGTGGGTGTTGCTCTCCAATGAATCTAAATGCACAAATATCATCTTTGGAACATTGAGGATGCCACTGCATGCAGGTCCTAATTCATAAAGGGTCTCCCACTCTTGGTGAAGGACCCGTAGTAGCGTGGAGCCTCCGTACTTCAGGCGGAATCTCTGCAATAAGAATTCTCTTTTTAAAAAAACTATCTTTATTAGGTTTTATGTTTTTTGCACAAATGCACCCCCCCACTCAATAACACCCATCCCCCACCCCTATCTCAGACCTGCCCTGCATGTACAAATAATGACATTTATAACAGTTTTAGTATAATAACAAATGTCTCATATTGCAAGTCCCATTTTGCATTTATTACGCCCCTTTCTTTTATATATGGCTACTTCTAAACTGCAAGTAGCCAGCAATCGAGATCTCCATTGTTGAAACACCGGTGAATTTGGATCCAACCACGCTGACGCTAAAAACCGCCATGGCCACAAATATCAGCCCTTGCATGTATTTAGATTGATTAGTATCAGCTACGCCTAGCATTATTTCATCGTAAGATATTTCTATTCTTCGGTCTAATACCTCTGATAAAAAAGCTGGTATATCCTTCACTAGTTTCATTAATACATCACATGAGGCAAAGATATGTACGCTGTCAGCTTCAAATAACTCGCATCTAGGACATAATGTTCCTTTTCATGTCCCCCATTTAGCAATCTTATATGGAGTATAATATAATAAAAAAAATGTTTTATAATATTGAGCTTGCAGTTTTGTGGACATGAGGCAGGATTGATATAATTCAAAGGAATGTTAGATCGTTTCAGCTGAAACCCCAAGTTTAACCTGCCATTTTATGGTATATTTATCAAGATTGTCTGGGTACCTTACGTTTAGTAATTCATAGATTTCTCCAATTTTTATATTAGTTTTTTTAGGCAGGTTCTCCATTATATAAACTGCTTGAAATGTTTGTCCCCCACCCCCATTCTTACAAATAAAATCCTGAATTTGGAGATATTTGAAAAAATCCAGATGATCTAATTTATACTCGGAAAAAGGAATGCCTCTCCACAACTCAGTAACACCCCTATTCATGGGCCATTGAAAACGCAAACTGTCGTTTCCAACAAGGTACTTTTATTTATACCATTCAATTAGACATTTATAATTAATTTGTCGAAAAAAACATATTAAATGCAGACAAGACTTGTGTTAAACATAAGTTCAAACCAATATGAAACTTTTGAATACACGACAGTGTAAGCACAATTTAACAAACACACTATGTATGAAAACAATGTATGAAAGAAACAGTGTATGAAAAAACAGACAGTGACATTTAAACATACATCACACTAAATAGTCAATATATTTTAACATTTGATTGAAGCAAAGCAGAAAAATGAAGAAGAAAAGAAAGGAATTGAAAGAAGAGACGCGAAAAGTGAATTCGAGAATCTTATGACACCAGTGGTAGCTGGTGTATGAATTGTCTTTTTTCACATTAGCCGACGCGTTTCGAATCCTGGGAATTACTATCCGGATTCTCTTCAGGGCATGGTTATTCTGTCTGTGAAGTTTATCAAAAAAGACAAAATATGAGTATCTTAAAGAAGGGACAAATTCTCCCTATGTAGTGACACTAAGCTTAAAAGACCTACCGCTATTTGAAGGAGGCTAAATCATTGAAAGTATGGCAGTGCAGATTGTCGAGGGGTCCAAGAAAAATGGAACTACCTACAACAAAGTAAATTCACATTATACCATTTGAAAAACTAATGGGTAGACTAGAAGCGCGGTATTAGATGTTTGTAATTGGACATACCGTCATTTATTTGAGGATCGGTGTTCGCGGCTGTCTCTAAGTTGGATGCAGGTTCTTCGTCACACTTAAATAAGTGAACTGGCCAGTGGCGCTGTGTGCGAGAACAATGGTGTGAGTTAAGGTGGGGGGAGTTCAAGAGGAAGTTGGCTATTGAACTGGTTTGCTGAAAACATACCTTTCGTTCAAAGTAGAGGCGGGAAAGTCCTAGTTGCTTGGAGGCATTGTTTATCGTAACTAGCGTGTTAGGTTTCACACGCGGTCCGTTCCCGCTAAAGAAAAAGCGGAACAATTGTCAATGTGTTTATCGCGTTAAACCGCGACTGTGACAGAGGGCAACAGCGGGTGCTGGAGAAGCGCCGCTTACCTTTGTGTCTCTCGTTCTCTGCTCCCTACGTTCTGGTGAATCCACAAGATGGGTGCTATCGTCGTTGTCATGGCAATAAGCCTTTGGCAAGGCGCTGAGCCTTGTGGGAATCGTAGTTCGCGCTAATCTAGGCATTGTGGTAATGTAGATTATCTTACAGAAAGGCGAGTTTACCACACAGAGACGCGACCTATCCGGACATTAGGTACCAAGGCACTGTGGGATCAAAGTCTGGCAATTTCAGATAGGCTGTTGAGGCCCTTCTGGACGCTATTAAATTTCAAAATCAAATATGCTTCCATTTTGAGGAGCATTCTGTCAAAATCAACGTTACTCTGTGAGGGACGTAACGTATGTAAAACCGTCCATTTCAAGTCATTGGCATCATGGTTGGCATTCATAAAATGTTCCACCATGGGGGCAGTCATGATTTTATTTTTGATCCTTGAACGATGTTGGCAAATGCGTGTATTGACCTGTTGTCTGGTTTTGCCAACATAAATGAGGTTGCAAGGGCATCGGACCAAATAAACCACATTCTTGGTTTTGCAATTAGAGAAATCCAAATGTTTCCATCTGACGGAACCATGTTGGAACTCGTCGCCTTCCATTGTGTTAGGGCACACAACACAGGTGCCACACTTGTGGTGCCCCGTGATGGGTTTGAGCTTCCACTGGCTCACAAGGTCGCTTTTCTTTTTCGGTAAAGAAACATCCGCCCTCATGATGTGTTGTCCCACATTTTGATTTCTTTTATACGCGAACAGAGGTTTTGGCAATGGACATTCTAAGTTCGCCATTAGGTGCCAATTGCTCAACACAGCTTTTCGTAATTTGTGAGTGTCTGGTCCAAACGTGGTCACACAGACCAGTCTTTCAAGTGTGGGTTTGGGCCGTACTTGTAACAGAGTTTCTCTGGGGGTGAAGCGAGCTCTTTGTAGAGAATGCTTCAATAGTTTCTTTGGGTACCCCCTTGTCTGCATTTCTTGACAAAATGTCTCTGCATGGGACGTGAAGTCTCTCAAGTCAGAGCAGTTTCTCCTAATGCGCAATAATTGCCCATAAGGAAGGTTGGATTTCAGATTCCTGGGGTGGGCACTTTTGTGGTGCAAGATAGTGTTCCTATCTGTGTCCTTTTTAAACAGGGTTGATTTGAGGACTCCATTGATGTTCACAATTTCGACATCAAGGAAGGTCATCCTTTCATTACTTTGCGCCATCGAGAATTTGATGTCGACATGCCTGTTATTCAACCAGTCATGGAACGCTGCCAGATCTGCCTGGCTCCCCTGCCACAGGAGCCAGACATCATCTATGTAGCGGAACCATTGTAGGATGCTTGGTTTGAAAGGGTTGTTGTTATCAACGAACATCTGTTCGTACTGTGCCATGTACAACACGGCCATTTCAGGAGCATAAGGGCACCCCATCGCGGTGCCCTTGACCTGCATGAAGAACTCGCCGTTGAATGCAAAATAATTCTTTTTTAATGCTATTTCGGCCAATCTCAAGATAAAGGAGGTGGGTACCTGATGAACGAATCAGACCGATTAATAAGATTGCAAAAAAAGCATGTACGCACGGAACTACATGGACATTTTCTCCTGAGGCACCTGAAAGGGGGTACAATTCCCTGGGGCCTACAGGTCAAAAATGTCCCTGTAATCTTTGTGGACGATGTGGAATATAAAAAAGGCTTCAGCTTTATCAATACCAAGTGCAGCAGGGACCTCATGGTCCATACCATAGAAACTGCACAGAGGTTGTGCTTACAAGAACAAAAAGAGATCGAGGAACTCATAGAGACGATCAAGACTAGTCCGGCCGTGACGGATGCCAAGGCACTGTTGGAGAAAATCGAAAAAGAAATCAGGACTTTTAAAGACAATACTATTAATGACAAAACTTTCAAATACGAAAGAGACGTGAAGGCATTCAAAATTGAGCAGGTATATCCTTTTTTAAAGGAGGATTACTATACCCAACAAGAATCTCGCAGGGCATTGTCAACCTTCCAGGGCCGTTCAAGGAATAGATTCACGACATTTTCGGAAACCTCTTCATCCGACTCATCTGGTTCGGACAATCGTAATCCTAATAAGAAACAGGTGGCTTTTTTAGACCAGGGCCAACAGCCAAAGGCCCGCTTCAAACAGCCATGGGAGATGCGAACCAGGAACCGCTCATACAAGTCATAGAGGGCTCCAACGCTGTTGTCAACTTATCTAATAGAGCGTTAACACCAGAGGAACACTCAGTCCTGGCATTGGGGCTTAAGTTTGTGCCTGGCAGGAAAACTGATTATACAAGACTCAAGCTAGAAGCTATTGAGTTCTGTCGTAAAATTCGACTTAAACTGTTTTTTTGGAATCAACCATCCACGGCCACAATGGAAGTGACTGGATTACGCAACAAATCTACCTTTGTCCCACATCAAAATGTCCCCAAAGAGGTTTTCGCCTTTGAACAGGTCCTCTTGTCATCCATCGAGAAATTAGAAAAGGGTAGACACTTTGTCCAACAAAATATAGGCCAAAAACAACGCGCAGCAATCAAAACTCTGAAGGAAGACAATTCGATTATCATCAAGCAAGCCGATAAAGGCGGTGCTGTGGTAGTGTGGGCTCGTGAAAAATATTTAGCAGAAGGCAATAAACAGGTCAATAATGCAACTTGGTACAGGCGTCTCCCAGAAGACCCTGTGAAGGAGATCCAACGACTCATTGCTGATACTCTTCAGGTTGGGTTGGATGGCGGCTTTCTGGGCAAAAAAGAACATGACTACCTACTAAGAAAATACCCGAGAACCCCCGTTCTCTACCTCTTGCCCAAAATCCACAAGAGCCTCCAAGATCCCCCGGGACGACCGATCGTCTCCGGATGTGACTCTTGCTTAGAACCCCTTTCGCAATATGTGGATTTCTTCTTGAAACCATTCTTAACAACGGTGAAGTCGTATTTACGCGATACCACTGACTTTCTTCTAAAAGTAGAAGATACCGAGTTTGATCCAGAGACCCAATTGCTTGTTACAATGGATGTAACCTCCCTCTATACACAGATTCCCCAGGAGGAAGCACTAGAGGTGATGGAAATCTATTTAGACCAGAGAGAGAGACCACATCAGGTACCCACCTCCTTTATCTTGAGATTGGCCGAAATAGCATTAAAAAAGAATTATTTTGCATTCAACGGCGAGTTCTTCATGCAGGTCAAGGGCACCGCGATGGGGTGCCCTTATGCTCCTGAAATGGCCGTGTTGTACATGGCACAGTACGAACAGATGTTCGTTGATAACAACAACCCTTTCAAACCAAGCATCCTACAATGGTTCCGCTACATAGATGATGTCTGGCTCCTGTGGCAGGGGAGCCAGGCAGATCTGGCAGCGTTCCATGACTGGTTGAATAACAGGCATGTCGACATCAAATTCTCGATGGCGCAAAGTAATGAAAGGATGACCTTCCTTGATGTCGAAATTGTGAACATCAATGGAGTCCTCAAATCAACCCTGTTTAAAAAGGACACAGATAGGAACACTATCTTGCACCACAAAAGTGCCCACCCCAGGAATCTGAAATCCAACCTTCCTTATGGGCAATTATTGCGCATTAGGAGAAACTGCTCTGACTTGAGAGACTTCACGTCCCATGCAGAGACATTTTGTCAAGAAATGCAGACAAGGGGGTACCCAAAGAAACTATTGAAGCATTCTCTACAAAGAGCTCGCTTCACCCCCAGAGAAACTCTGTTACAAGTACGGCCCAAACCCACACTTGAAAGACTGGTCTGTGTGACCACGTTTGGACCAGACACTCACAAATTACGAAAAGCTGTGTTGAGCAATTGGCACCTAATGGCGAACTTAGAATGTCCATTGCCAAAACCTCTGTTCGCGTATAAAAGAAATCAAAATGTGGGACAACACATCATGAGGGCGGATGTTTCTTTACCGAAAAAGAAAAGCGACCTTGTGAGCCAGTGGAAGCTCAAACCCATCACGGGGCACCACAAGTGTGGCACCTGTGTTGTGTGCCCTAACACAATGGAAGGCGACGAGTTCCAACATGGTTCCGTCAGATGGAAACATTTGGATTTCTCTAATTGCAAAACCAAGAATGTGGTTTATTTGGTCCGATGCCCTTGCAACCTCATTTATGTTGGCAAAACCAGACAACAGGTCAATACACGCATTTGCCAACATCGTTCAAGGATCAAAAATAAAATCATGACTGCCCCCATGGTGGAACATTTTATGAATGCCAACCATGATGCCAATGACTTGAAATGGACGGTTTTACATACGTTACGTCCCTCACAGAGTAACGTTGATTTTGACAGAATGCTCCTCAAAATGGAAGCATATTTGATTTTGAAATTTAATAGCGTCCAGAAGGGCCTCAACAGCCTATCTGAAATTGCCAGACTTTGATCCCACAGTGCCTTGGTACCTAATGTCCGGATAGGTCGCGTCTCTGTGTGGTAAACTCGCCTTTCTGTAAGATAATCTACATTACCACAATGCCTAGATTAGCGCGAACTACGATTCCCACAAGGCTCAGCGCCTTGCCAAAGGCTTATTGCCATGACAACGACGATAGCACCCATCTTGTGGATTCACCAGAACGTAGGGAGCAGAGAACGAGAGACACAAAGGTAAGCGGCGCTTCTCCAGCACCCGCTGTTGCCCTCTGTCACAGTCGCGGTTTAACGCGATAAACACATTGACAATTGTTCCGCTTTTTCTTTAGCGGGAACGGACCGCGTGTGAAACCTAACACGCTAGTTACGATAAACAATGCCTCCAAGCAACTAGGACTTTCCCGCCTCTACTTTGAACGAAAGGTATGTTTTCAGCAAACCAGTTCAATAGCCAACTTCCTCTTGAACTCCCCCCACCTTAACTCACACCATTGTTCTCGCACACAGCGCCACTGGCCAGTTCACTTATTTAAGTGTGACGAAGAACCTGCATCCAACTTAGAGACAGCCGCGAACACCGATCCTCAAATAAATGACGGTATGTCCAATTACAAACATCTAATACCGCGCTTCTAGTCTACCCATTAGTTTTTCAAATGGTATAATGTGAATTTACTTTGTTGTAGGTAGTTCCATTTTTCTTGGACCCCTCGACAATCTGCACTGCCATACTTTCAATGATTTAGCCTCCTTCAAATAGCGGTAGGTCTTTTAAGCTTAGTGTCACTACATAGGGAGAATTTGTCCCTTCTTTAAGATACTCATATTTTGTCTTTTTTGATAAACTTCACAGACAGAATAACCATGCCCTGAAGAGAATCCGGATAGTAATTCCCAGGATTCGAAACGCGTCGGCTAATGTGAAAAAAGACAATTCATACACCAGCTACCACTGGTGTCATAAGATTCTCGAATTCACTTTTCGCGTCTCTTCTTTCAATTCCTTTCTTTTCTTCTTCATTTTTCTGCTTTGCTTCAATCAAATGTTAAAATATATTGACTATTTAGTGTGATGTATGTTTAAATGTCACTGTCTGTTTTTTCATACACTGTTTCTTTCATACATTGTTTTCATACATAGTGTGTTTGTTAAATTGTGCTTACACTGTCGTGTATTCAAAAGTTTCATATTGGTTTGAACTTATGTTTAACACAAGTCTTGTCTGCATTTAATATGTTTTTTTCGACAAATTAATTATAAATGTCTAATTGAATGGTATAAATAAAAGTACCTTGTTGGAAACGACAGTTTGCGTTTTCAATGGCCCATGAATAGGGGTGTTACTGAGTTGTGGAGAGGCATTCCTTTTTCAGATTGTATTTACTAGGCCCAGCCTCCCCACTTGTCCACTAGGGCCAAGCTCCCCTTGTACTCCTAATTTATACTCGGTCCGAAGTTCATCGAAAGATTACAATCCTGAAATAGAAAAAAGACAACCTAGATTTGTAATCCCTCCCTGTACCCATCTCTCAATACAGGTATCATTAAAAATCCCTGGGAGATTATTGTTTTTATGAATTAGCGTGTAAGAAGATAAAAGTCCTATCCCCAATGCTTTGCGTATATTATTCCACGCTTTATAAACACCAAAAAGGGTTTAAATGTAACCTTCTTCAAATAGCTGTCATTCAGATGCCGCCATAGACAACCTCTAGGTTCATCGCCCAATAAAAGTTCTTGTGGCGTTGGAATAATATCTTCATGGCCTACATTTGTCTTAAATAGTAGATTAACACAATATTTCATTATGTTGGCCCAATAATATAATTTGATGTTTGGCAATGCCATTTTCCCTCTATCCTTAGGTAATGTGATGAATTGTAATGCTCTTCTTGACCTCTTGTATCCCCATATAAATCTAGAAAACATACTATCTATGTCTTTGAACAGTTGTGGAGGGAATTCCAAACAAATTGTCCTGAAAAAATATAAAAATCTGGGTAAAAAAAGCATTTTAATCAGGTTAGATATTCCCCAGATATATAGATGTAGACTATTTAACCGTATCATATCCTTTTTTGTGCATTTTATTAGCGGTACAATATTGTTATTAACTAAATTCTCCAATTTGGCCGTTATATTAACACCTAGATATGTGTGGGCGAGGGAGGGGAGGAGGAGATGGGCGCGATGGGCTCGGTAATAGTAACAGGCTGGAGACCAGTGTATTTCCTTAAACTGGGCTTTATTTTTAAGTTTCGCCAACCTCCGGGGTGATGTCACACTCTGCATACAGGATTTCCTGCCCTTTCACCAATCTGGACCTTCCGACGTCAGCTGGGGGCGGAGTCTCGTCACAGTAGGCATACGCCCAGTTAAAGGCGCCGGGGTCAGTTTCATCGTCAACGCTTTCCCCCATCTGCCCTCGATAAGTCAGTCTGCGGGGAAGGAGGTGAGCTAGGGTCATGGGTCCACCTGTCCTCGAGACTTCCCGCCCGACCCCGTTACAATATGTTGCATTCTCTGGTACCTGAACATCCCTTATATCAACTTTACTGTTGGGGATAATCTGAGTTTTGTCTTAATTTAATTTGTATCCAGATACCTCACCAAAGTTTTTTGCCATCTCTTTGATTATACCAATTGCACTCATAGGGTCACTAGTAACCAGCGCGATGTCCTTCGGGTAAGCCAACGTTTTTGTAGCTTTGTTCTTTTATCCATAGGGGTGCAATTAGTATATTATTGTCTAATCTCCTAATGAAGAGATCAATATATACCATGAATAAGAGAGAGGAACACGGACACCCCTGTCTTGTCCCTCTCATAATGCCCAGCGTTTTGGATACTGACCCATTGACCATTACAACAGCAGATGGATCCCGATTAAACATTTGTATTGCTTTGATCAATGGCTCCCCAATACCACTTCTTGCCATGACTGTCCAGAGATATTTCCAGGAGACCCTATTGAAAGCCTTTTCGGCGTTCAATAATATAAGTGCTATAGGGTCGCCTGCAACCTCGGACCAATCAAACAATGAGATCACACGTTGAATGTGAACAGTTGTAGCTCTTCCTGGGATAAACCTGTGCTGTCATTCAGATACAATTTTATGTATCCTTCGAGCCAAACGGGCAGCTAATAGCTTAGCCTAAATGTTAGAATCCCCGGTAATTAATGTTATAGGGTGATAAGACCCAGGTTCCATAGGGTCTTTGTGTTTTTTTAGGAAAATCATGATTTTGGCCATGGACCACGATCCCGGAGGTCGTCCACCCTGAAATACATGTGTGATCAAATCTGTTAGTATATTTTTTTAGCTGAGGGGAGAATTTGACATAAAACTCAATGGGAATCCCATCCATATGTTATGTTATGTTATGTTATGTTAATATTTTATTAAGCGCAAACAGCTGCCCCAGCAACGAGGCGTCCCGGCGCTGAACCATAACAGAAACCTGAAGGGAGGGGGAGGAGGGAGAGGAACTACAGGAAGATTATGTTGGGGAGAACAGACAAGTTTGAATCGCCTTGCGAAAGGCCAACAAGTTGGTCATGGAGCGAATGTGGGGAGGCAGAGAATTCCAAAGCTTCGCCCCGCCACCGTCTTACCTGGAGCAAGGCTATTAATTAAGAGAAAAATGTCCTCCCAGTGTGGAATGCTATCCATACATTCTTGATCTTCAGTCTCTAATCTAAAATAATCATCTTGATCTATATATTCCTCGATTGATCTTTGTTGTATGTCTATATCCCTATACAAATCCTGATAATATTTTTGAAACGCAGTTCTTATTTGCGTTGGGATCTGTCTTTACTCCGTGTTCTGGATCACGAATTGCCTTGACAAAATTTGATGTGCTTTGTTCTCGAGTCCGTACCGCGAGCTGATGTCCCACCTGTTCACTTCGTTCGTAGAAATTTTCTTTATGCATAGTAGCTCTATCTATAGCTCTTGTTGTTACGATATCAATAATACAATTTTGGGCTATTGCAACCCGCCTTAATTCATTTTCAATTTCCCTTCCCTCCTGGGCAGCTTTTGTAAGACTTTCCTCCATGATAACTATATTATTCTGAAGTACCTGCATTTCTTATTTAGCTTTTTTATTGGCATTTAATGAAAATCGTAAAATCTCTCCTCTGATCCTGGTTTTTAAGGCATCCCAGACCATGTCGATTGGTGCACTACCTATATTATAATCCAAAAATCTAGTGATCCAAACCAGCATATAATCACAGTATTTCTCATTAACCAATAATGCCCTTTCAAATGTCCAAGTTTTCACCTGAGGTTTCGTTAATCCAGATTCAATAGTTAAGACAAGAGGGTTGTGGTCAGAAAGTATTCTTGGCAGCTTTTCTATTGTGCTGTTAGCTATTAACGTGTTAGAGACCAGAATATAGTCTAATCTTGCATGTCTAGCATATTGATAGGAATAGTGGGTAAAGCCTGGATCATTTTTATGCTCTGCTTGCCAACAATCGATCAGACCATGGGTTTGACATAGATTTTTAAAAGCCTGAAAGAGTCTTGGCATCCTGCCTTTATACTGAAACCCTGAGTCTGCTGACCAATCACTTGGTAAATTCAAATTGAAATCACCACAAATTATCACTGGGAGTGGCCAATGAACAAGCTCATTAGATATATAATTCAATACTTCTGGGTCATCACTAATATTACTATATATTGTGCAGATGGTCATTTTCGAACCATTATTCTGTTGACACTCTGTAATAGCCCATCACCCATATTTATCGGATGAGGAGCGAGCAAATTGTATTGCACACCCTTTCGCCAATACAGCCACACCCTTAGTCCTTGCTCCTTGTGTTGTGGCGATAACCACCCTATATCTCAATTTATTAAGTACATACATTTGTGACCCCTCAATGTGTATTTCTTGTATACAAAGAATATTGGCCACTGTCAATTGTAACCCAACAGACACTCTTTGCCTTTCTTTTTCATCGTTAAGGATACAAATGTTAACAGTCAAAGTTTTTAACTTAGCCATACTGAATCTTATTCATAACAAACATATATTTAATTTTCCTCTCTACCTTGATTCCAGTCAAAAATGTTCTTCCTTTATTCGTTATTTCTGTTTCCAGGTTCAAATTTGAGCTTTTTTGCAACAACGTTACACTTGGTCTGAGATTCTCTCCCCCTCCCTTCTGCCCCCCTTGCCCCACCAACACATAGGCAATCAGGCTCAGTCCTGAGCCTGTTTTGATAGCGTATGTCTCATCCTCACCCCCCACAACAACTCTCCCTGATTTTATGTATACATATTTTTCTTTCTACACATTTTCTTCCCCTCCCTCCTTTTCTGAACACACTATTAACAACAATACCACGCAGACCATATATATACTTGAAAAAATAGGTTAAGAGTTAATATCTTTCTACTACAACCTAGCAATTACTCTCATCAGACCCCTTTTTCTTAGCCATAGTTTCCTCCAATACTTTCTGCGTTTGTATTACAAGCTTATCAGGATTTTTTAGATAAACTGTTGCACCAGTTTTCTGAAACGGTGTAATCAGCTGCCTGAGTCGCCATCTCCTCTCCACCGTAGAGTGTGAGAAATCAGGATTAACAAAATACAAAAAGTTCTCCCAGTTTCTTTTCTTATTAAGACTCGCCATTTCAAACAATGTTTTTCGGAGCAAAAAATTACCGAAAAAGATTAAGATTGCTTGTTGATATGGTTGATCGTTCTGATTATGTCTAGATAGGGTTAATGGGAATCTATGTACCCACTGGATTTCCTTATCCCAGTCCCATTGTGTAAGATTGGGTAGAGAATTTCTTAACAAATTTATTGTGAATTTCGGAATGTCATTACCCTCGCTATTTTCTGGTATTCCCAGCAGTCTTAGGTTGTTGCGACATTGTCTATTTTCTGCCTCTTCTAGCTTCCACATAACATCCTTCAGGGTGCTTTCTTGAGATGTTGATTGCTTTTTCAGGCTATCCACTGTAGATTCTAGCACCTCTGTACGGTTTTCCACCATAGCTAGCCTCTCCACAATATCTGTGCATGTTTTCCCAACTTTTCTAATAGCGCCTTGTAATTTTTTTTAAGCCAGTTGGGATTGTCGATTCTCTAGTTTGATTTCATCTTGAAATGATCTGAGGGATTGTAGGATCAGGGATAAGGATGGTTCACCAGATTGTACAGAGTCTTTCTGTCCGGTCATATCCTTTAGTTGTTCTTAGGTCTTGCCTATGCAGCGCGCATGTGCACTGCATAGGAAGAGACTTCTTGAAATCAATTAGCTTTTCTCCACAAAACCGTGCATGCTTTGCATTGCTTGCAATTGCAACGCATGCACATTTAGCGATTCCCTTGCGGGAGCAAGTGGAGACCTCTGTAAGCATTTATCGCACTTGCTCCGGCAAGGGAAATGCTGCAAGTCCCTGCTTCGGCCGCACTCGCCCCCACCCACAACTCTCACTTGTATTACCATGCGTCTGCTTAATAAGCAACCACACACATACTTTTTGGTTACTGAACTATTAGCAACACGTCCTTTTGTCGAGGCCTGCCCTGAAGTTGCCCCCAAACGCGCGCTACCCTGGTTGCCTAAAAACGTGTCTTCCACAGCTGTTGCTTTTATTCCTCTACGCAGCCAAACTTTGCTACGGCATGCATGTGGTGCCATTATTAATCTTCATCTCCCGGGATGAGCACAGGGGTTTCCTCTCTGCAAGGCTGATTTCGGCAGACAACACTCAGGTGCTAAGATTAGTGTGTTTCCCTTAATTTCATCGAGGGTAATTCATGCACACAGCTTCACAAATGTGATGGTTCTCAAACAATCTAGAGAGGCGTAAGGGTTCATGCTTTACAATCGGAAACTATTTTTTGAGCATGCCATTGAAAAGAAACACATAATTGGGGCTATCTTCGTAAAATGGTTGTGTGTAAAACCAAGAAGGGTTTACAGATTGACAATTTTTAACCGCAGGGTACTTTTGTCTCTTGCCTTTTCTGTATGGATTTTTGGGATTAGGGTATTTTCTCCACTGATGATTTGGGTTCAGGACTCACAGTCCAATAGGGCGACCTTGACTTTGGCACGTGCTCTATACCTATCGACATACACATGTTTCCCACACATTACACTTGCAGTGGAGACTGCCAGCCTCCCGGGCAGTGTGGCAGTGCAGCAAAATGCACCTCGCAGGCTTAGACATGCACAAGGCTCTCTGACATGATGGTTTTTTCACAACTCAGGGGCTAATTGCAAGTCATGCTGGCAACGTGCATCGTTATTATCCCACTTGGAATTCTGTAGGTACCATGTAGAATAATACAGCATTATCCTGCTGTTACTAGGAGGAAAGGGGAATAAACACGGGGACAAGTTTCAAGTGCATAGATTCCTGCGCATTTTTCCATCTTTTTCTCAGTCACATATTTTGCCGCAGTACTGCTGTGTTTCCACACTGAAATATGGTTTGGGCCGGTATTTCCTGTTACTATTCAAATTTGGCTTTACAAGGCGCCCAGAATAAAGGCTTCGGAGTGTTAAGTGGTGCCGGTTGCCAGCTGGTTTCACCAACCAATATTTTACAGAGCAGTAGTTGCCAGTCCCACCCTTGTGTGGAGGTTCTGCAGAATCATAAAGAGAGGGCTAATGGTTTATGGCATATCCTGTCAGCCTGTGCAGCATAGAGATGGGGAAGAGACTGGTGACTTTTCAAAGTGGTAGGGCGTAAAAGTTAGGGGCAAATTTGAATTATCAAGTGAGCCCAACTGATTTAATGGCGGTTCAGGGATTTATTGCAATTTTCTATTCCTTGAGGAACCTGGACTATGTTAGTAAGCAGTTGTTTCTAATTATTTTATTTTTACATGGTGATTATTACTACAATATTGCAGCTCGATGGATTAGTGGCACTATAAATCATCCTTATTGCTAATCACCTACCTCTGTGATAGGCTCCGTCAGCTTACCTGAACTCTCAGTGTGACCAGTAGGTGGCAAGGAGCTCTCTGCAGCAGATTCAATAACCCATCTCACAGCACTGCTGTGCCACATTAAGTGCTAATATGGAGAGATGGCATTAGAGTTTGACGAAATCAATACATATTAGATTGGAAGTTTGAGCCCTCATTTTGTTCAAGTTGTTTAAAACTTACACCTTTTCTTTTGTATAGCTCCTTAAATATAGAACAGAAAAGTTGGCTTCTATCATTTAGTGTTGCCATATCACTGATTGACATTCATCCTGGACTTTTAGGTTACAAACCATTACTATCTGGTACATCAGGCAGTTTAATTCAATCAAAGGACTACAACTCCCAGAATTCTTTAGGTTGTCAAGTGAAAGCCCGAGAATGGAAACATGGGGCCTTATTTATGAAGGTCTTGCGCCACTTTTACGTGACTTTTAAAATGGGAAAAAGACATGCACTGGTGGCGCAAGGCCTTCATAAATAAGGCCCATGGTGTCCTCAGGGCACGAAGCTTTGTGGCAACCTCACCCATTCTATTTTCTACAATATCTGCAGTCAACGTTATTGTGAAACACAAACTATTGAAGGACTGGGTTCTTTAAGACCCAGCGGTGCCAGGGCACAACACCTGAAACCTTCGTGGGTAACCTGCTCCGGCGTACGAATCACAGAGACACGGGACACTTCCTTCGACGTCAAAGATTCAAGGTTTATTTGCTGCAGGGAACACAGAAGTCACGACAAGTACACCACGTGCAACTTGGGGAGACTGCTTCAAATTGGTTCTGGGGGTCGCTCCTTTTATACAGTTTTTACCCATAGGATAACATGACACACAAAAGTTTACAACCCGGTTCTCATCATTATCCCCCAGAGGGGTCGCTTTGGTCACTTTGAAACACATGAGGTCCGGAACATAAATGCGGAAACATTTGGCGGTTCCCAACTGTAAAAACCCATCTTCCCACCATTAGCAAATTCCAATCAGCAGTAAAATAGATCGAAATAGGAACAAAGACAGGTGCAGAGGAAGACGGAGACAGTGGGGAGATCGGAAAGGGTGTAAAAGGGGAGGTGTCGGGAAACACGAGATACAGGCATCAAAGGGACGTGCCTAATGAGATGCACGGCTGAGACAATAAGTCCGTGCGGCAAGATGAGCCTCGAGCGGCGCCATCTGCCTTACAGTAGCATCCCCCTCGTCATAAAGACACTTACAAAGAACATGTGTCTTCCGCAAATATCTTGGGAGTCCCAGGGTCGCGAAGCGGACAACGTCCGTTCGCTGGCTACTTGAGGGCAAGAGACAAAATGGATGCCGTATCTAAGATGGAACCCGTGGGTACAGATGAAAAACCCACATAGCAAACGAACGGTTTAAGTTAGCACAGCGAAACTGCGCACACTTACTAAACTCGTCATTTGCGGTTCATAGATACCAAACTCGACTATATTCGTGTGAGTCGAAAACACCACTTACAATTGTCACGGAACCTCAGACGCTCCTTTTGCCCTCATGTAGGCAAGCACTAGTCAGAATCATATTCGATATTCATCAAACCATCGAGATGTTGCTGTAGCATAGCTCTGTCCAACCGAGTCCCCTTGGCAACAGGTGGTTGTCTTATACACGTTGTAGCACAGAGGCCACATAAGGCAGGACCACACTGCACACAAAGGCAACACGTGAACAGGAACACCACAACGACTCCGATGATCATCAGAATCTTCCAACCCCAAGTCGACATCAGGCCCCAAAACCATCCAAGTAGCGTCCAATCCCCTACATCCACGTGTATGGATTCGGAGATCTTATGCAACCTCGAGATGGCTTGATAGACAGTAGGAGCATTATCTGGAATGAAAATGCAGCAGCTCGAATGGATCACCTTACATACCCCACCTCGATCTGCTAAGATGACATCTAAAACCATACGGTTTTGTAACGTCATAAGTCTCTCCGCCTGAAGTTCTGTGGTGATATTACCAAGGGCACTGGCAGTAATATTAGCTGTCGATTCTACCACTCGAGTCAACTGTCTCAGGTTCCTACTATTAACCATAGGTCCCCAAAACGGGAGGAAACCCTTGAAAAAGTCTCCTGCCTCTTGACCGGCAGTATCCTCTTCGCTAATTACGCCTCGCACAACTCTAGTCTTATGATAATCGGCATCTACGGTAAACGTCGGAGGCAACAGATTTGCAATGAAACATGAGCCCATGAAGTCAGCGGGCAACCATGTGTATGCACGATCATAGCAGATAAAGTATGTACCCTTGGCAGCCAGAAACACAGGGGACGAGGACATCGGCAAAATGTAATTTTCAGTGCAAGCACTTGCTCCAAGTCGGGCTTGCGATCTTCGGCCACGACCCATGAGACAGAAATTACCAGTGTGGGGTACGACCCATATCGGAGGCGATCTTTTAAGCTGCTTTTCGCTAGTGAACACACTATATTCACCTCTACTTAGGACCCTATAGGCCTGTATCTCTTCTTCGGGAATGAGCGAAGGATCATAGATGTCACTATCTAAATCCTCTATTGCTATCGACAAAGGTTTTTGGTACGAGGTAGGACCAGAGTAGGGGGAACGTGGTTCTCGAATGGGGTGGAAACCCAGTGCGCTTCGAAACATTGTTTGAAATGCTCGAGCTGACCCTTGGGAACTATACGGTAACACCAGATATGGAATTCCCTTATCCGTAGTATGTGGCATCAACCCACACACCCAACAATTAGTAGTGTTCACCACTAACTGATGCTGATGAAGGAGCTGAATAAAGGAATTGTTGCGGAATTCTACACGTCTAGCCTGCTCGTGTTCGGGTAACATATGAAAGGAATGAGGAGAAACAGTAGAGGTAAGATTAGGGTAAGGAGTAGGAGTAGGTGTAGCCGGTAAGAAGTAAGACATCGTGTAATACACCCCACCCGCCAATAATGCAGAAGTAGTCAAAAACAATACAAACAGTTGGAATATAAAACATTTGGTACGACTGAGTTGCTGCAGCTTGAATCTGTGAACTTGAGCTCCCTCCAAATCATTCAGCTTCGAGAATGCCATTCCCTACGACCGTCCGCAACGTTTCTTGACGCACTTCGTTCTGTGTAGCAATAGTCAATCCCTAGGAGTTCCCAGGAACCGACGGCCTTTAACCTAGCGTCAAGACCTACTATCCAGAAGGAAGTACGCGCGCGGCCCTACGGCCTTCAATGCACAATATATATGTATGCAAAAGCAAAGTCTCTCAGCTGTGGAAGCAAAAAAGTACAAGGAATGAAGCTCAATGTATATGTACAAAAATAATTACAGTAATACGAAAGTTCAAAACTGATCACGGAAAACGGGATAATGCAGTTGTCAATTCAGCAAAGCAAGATTTTTTTATTTGTCCTTAGTGCGAGATCGCAAAAAGTATCGGGTTTTCCCAGGACGTGTCTGCTCGCCAAACAAAGGATCCGTTGAAGAGACAGCGTCCTGCTGATCAGTTGAGTGTTCTGGTCTTGAGTCTTTTGATGCTAATTGTTCAACAGTGTCTTTCTGCTGCGCTTAGGATTCTCCAACAGGCTGTGCGTCGCTAAAAGGTACAAACGCCGGCAAGGTTTCTGTTTCCGATGATGCAATGCCTCTCCTTACCCACGGGTCTGCCGGCAAAGGGATGGGGACTCTTTTGGTGTGCGTGGCATGCACCCAATTCTTACGTCCCTCAAGACGAACGGCAGTCCTCGTGGCCAGGAGCACTTGATAGGGTCCGGTAAACCTCGGGTCCAGGTTATTCTTGCGTGAAAAGTTTCTCGTCACCACCCAGTCTCCGGGCTGGAGCTGGTGGGCTGGACCCTCCGTCTGCGTCGGCAATGCGTCGTAAACCTGTTGGTGAATTAACCTCAGTTTAGCAGTCAAGTCATGTAGGTAATCGATCAACATTGGGTACTCAAGATCAGAAAACATTCCTGGCCTAGGAACCCCCCACACATTCGCAGGACGGCCGAACACTATTTCATAGGGACTAAGCCCTACTCGGGAGTGTACCGTCGCCCTAGTTGACAGTAATGCTAAAGGTAAAGCGTCAGGCCACGAAAGACCAGTTGTAGCCTGAATCTTCGCTAGCTTTAGTTTAAGGGTACCGTTGTACCCTTCAACCAATCCAGCTGACTGGGGATGATTGGCGCTGTGGAATTTCTGATTAATTCCAAGGCCCTTACACACACTCTTCATTACACTTCCAACAAACTCACTTCCGTTATCTGACCACACGACTCTAGGCATTCCATACCGAGGAAAATATTCCTTCAGTAGGATTTTCGCAGTAGACAAAGCAGTATTGTCTTTGAGAGGATAGGCCTCAATCCATCGGGAGAATGCGCAAACCACAACTAAAACGTATTTCAGGTTATTGCATCGCTCCATATGGATGAAGTCCAATTGAATCACCTCAAAGGGATACGAAGGGGGAGCAAAACTGCCAGGAGGAGTTGGGGTTCCTTTGCCAGGATTGTACATTATACACACCATACAATTCTTCACCAGACGTTCAGCACATTTCGTAATACCATCATTCTTCCACACAGGAGACAGCAACTTGCAAATACCTTTCGCGCTGATATGTGCTAACCCATGTGCCATTGTCACAACGGCCAGCACATACGCATCAGGCAACAACCATCTTTTCTGATCCGACAAATCAATCCAACAACCATTCGCATCCAACTTTCCCGTGCTTTCTTTCCACTTCGTCTTTTCAGTCTCGGTGGCCTCATTCTGAATTGCTTTCACACTTTCGATAGTGTCCTCACACATACTCGATTCTGTAGGCCACCTAACCGAACTCGTCACATACATCCGAGTGCTAAGGTTCCGGGCAGTCTCCTTAGCAGTCTCATCCGCAAACGCATTACCACGACCAACATCATCCGTCACCTTACGATGCGCACTACATTTAACAATCGCAACTTGCGTAGGCAACATCAAGGCATCCAAAAGATCATTCACAAGCTGGCCATGCTGAATCTTCGTACCATGCGACGTCAAGAAACCTCTCTCTCTCCACAATCGTCCAAAGCTGTGAGCAACACCGAACGCATATTGGCTATCAGTAAACACATTCACACGTTTCCCTTTCGCTAACACACATGCTCTAGTAAGAGCAATCAGCTCCGCAGCTTGGGCAGAATTCTGATTCAACCTTGCAGTCTCAACAACAGTATTCAATGTTACAACAGCATAAGCAGTAGTCACATCGCCATTCGGCAATTTAAAACATGACCCATCCACGTACAAAGTACCATCCGGATCTTCCAATGGGGTGTTTTTAAGGTCCACTCGACCTTTTGTTTCCTCTTCAGTCCTCAAGTAGCAATCATGTTCTGCTACTTCATCTGACTCTGTGCTAATTGGTAACAAAGTTGCCGGATTCAGAACGTTACAACGTTTTATCTGAATGTGGCTTGCCAACAGCGTCAACTCGTACCCAGACAACCTCGCACTCGTCAAGTGCTGAGTTTTCGTTCAATTCAAAAGAGTATCGACTGCATGCGGAACCATCACCGTAAGCATATTATCCATGACCAATCCTGCTGATTGTCGGATGGAGACCGCAGCTGCCGCTGTTGCTCGTAAACAACTCGGCAATGCTCTAGCTACTGGGTCCAAGGTCGAGGAAAAATATGCACATGGACGCTGTTTACCACCAAAAGGTTGCGTTAGAATGCTCAAAGCACAACCTTCCCTCTCGTGAACATATAATGTAAACGGCTTACTGTAGTCAGGGGTACCTAACACAGGAGCCGAACAAAATGAATCACGTAGTTCAGAAAAACTTTCCTGACATTCTTCCGTCCATGGTAAAGGAGTTGAAACATCCTTGCACGTAAGAGCCACCAATGGTTTCGCTAGCAATGAAAAATTAGGAATCCATTGCCTGCAGTACGACGTGATACCTAGAAAGGTACGCACATCTCTTTGGGTTTTTGGCACAGCCATTCGCGCAATTGCTGCAATTCTCTCTGGGGTCAACCTCCTTCCCTCCTTTGACAATAAGTGACCTAGATAGGTTACTTCTTGACAACAATATTGGAGTTTAGAAGGGGACACCTTATGATTCAACTCACAGAGATGTTGCAGCAACGACACCGTAGCAATTTTGCAAATGTCCTGAGTATCAGCAGACACCAATAAGTCGTCGACGTATTGGATCAAGGCCGCACCAACCGGCAACCTAAACGCATCCAGTTGACCCTTCAAGGCTTGGCTGTAAATAGATGGACTTTCACAGTAGCCCTGAGGAGCGCGTTTGAACCGGAAGCTACGTCCACCGAGAGAGTGAGGAACCACAATTTTATTCACCTCCCGTAAATCGATAACAAAACGATAAACAGGCGGTTTTGAAGGATCTGTACGTTTAAGAATGGGCAGCACAGGGCTGTTGCACACGTTTCCCCGAGTCTCTTCGAGAACATCTTTCTCGATCAGATCATAAATGATCGCTAACAGTGCTCGTTCACCATCAAGGGAGATACGATATTGGGGAATACGTGGCAGTCGCACATTAGATTTCAACTGAACAACATAAGGGGAGATATCAAGTAGGCCCACGTCATTTGGACCCGTTGCCCACAGAGATGCAGGAAGAGAACTCAATTCCGGTGGAAGCTTATCGAGAGACAAATACATAGGAGAGACAACCCTCTCTCCTAACGTAAGCTTTACACCCGCAGGAGAACAATACAAAGTTGCGTACAAACGTTTAAGCAAATCCAGGCCCAAAAGATTTTCACCACAACCCGTAGTCAAAATCAACGGAGCTTCTAGCTCACGTGGCCCAATTTTAAGGGGCAAAGGGCGCGAGACTGGATTGCTAACGGGGGCGCCAGAGAATCCAACGGAAACATTTGTTAAGCCAGACAAAGGTGCGCCAGGGAGTTTCGAATGCATGATAGAACTTTTCGCTGCACCAGTGTCCAACAGAAAAGGCTCAACGACGCCCGATGTAGCAACTGCGACGTAAGGCCCTCTCTGATCAACCGGAACTGATACCACTCCCTCTCCTTGTCTTTGGCTGTCCTAGTAGTTACTGTCGTCAGTCCCCTGATCGACGTAATAATCGTCTACATTGTACTGCGCGGATCGTCCTTGCGATGTTCCACGTTGATCGAAACAATTACTAGAATTGGATGAGTTATCTGAGCGATCGTTCTGAGCACCACGACCTCTTCCACGTGATGCCTGCTGCGAACCACCACGACCTCCTCTAGATGAGTTACCATTGTTATGTTCATTCAACACAGGGCAATTGAATTTAATGTGTCCCTCCTGTCTACAATAAGCACATTGATTGTACCCTAACGAGGATCTTTGGGAGGAGGAGTCATTACGATTTTGGGATCTATTCGATTGTGGCTGTGATCTATTCTGTTGCGAATTATTCTGGTTCGACCGTGGAGGATACGCTTGTTGCAACAACACTTTAGTTTTGAGCTCTTTCGTCTTTTTATCAGCACGGTCGTTCTCTTCTTTTTCTCTATTCTCATAGTATTGTGCCGTAGCCAATATCTGAGCCGAAGTAGAAACGGCCCATGCACTTTCCGAATTCTTTAATTTATTGCTCAAATCGGGCAATAAATTCGAAACAAATTTATCCACAAACAATCTCTGACCACCCTCGGTACCCATATCCTGTCCACTATGGTCAATGAATGCTTCCTCGAACCTCGTAAAGAAGTCGGAAACACTCTCGTCCTTCTTTTGCTTACAAGCTGACAACTTGTCCCAATTCACTCTCATAGCTGGCATAAGAGTTTTCATTAATGTTATTATTCTTTGGGGAAGAGCAGTGATCAACTGGTCAGGTTTAGTAGCAGCCACTTGTCCGGCATCTGCCGCTACAATGGCAGCCCAATCACCGCCTAATTCAGCCGGATGATTTTCCTGCCGAATCTTAGCCCATACCGGTTGCGGTACGACATTGCCGAACAACATATCGATATCGGCAAGGTTCATTACCGTAGCATCTACGAGCTGCGATAATTCTTTGTAATACCCTGTAGGATTTTTGCGTGGATCAGGCAAAGATTGCTTCACCTGCAGCACTTCCGATCGTTTCCATGGGAGGTGAATCCACACTCTCTGGAAATGCGCCACTGTCGTAGGGTTAGCAGCAGGATCAGCTGGTATCCAAACCGGCGGAACTTCACGCATAGGATATTGGCCAGACTCGTCTGGTTGTTTTTCAATATCCTCAACGAACAATGCATGAGGGATGGGAGCGGGACGAAGAGATAGCAACCGCTCAACAGCACGTCGAACGTTGGTATCCACTATCAGTCCATTTGCGAACTGAAGCTGAAGATCAGACAGGGCGGTCAGCACCTCGTCAGGCGCATCGGCCGCTATTTGATCATAAAGGAACTTGCACATTTCATTAAACACATATCTCTGGGTTGGTATATTGAATTGACAAAATGTATCAAGAACAACACGGGGTGGACACCTAAGAGGGTTTACCATCCAACCCATCGCAATATTATATAACGCAACGCGTTCTCTGTTACCAGGAAGCTGACTGCGTCTCTGAGGACCATCGGAACCAGCGGACCCATGAACAGGTCCGAGCGATTGAAAGAAGCTAGCCGCAAGAGGAGAATTGCGACTACGAATAGAGGGAGAAGAATAAGACACAGGACTAACAAGAGAAGGAGTAGAAACAGTAGCAACAGTAGGAGTTAACAAAACAGGAGCAGTAGCAGGAGCAGCAGCGGGAGCAGGAGTATGTGGAAGCGGAGGAGCAGTAGGGATAGCAACAGGCAAAGGAGCAGGAACAGTCGGAAGAACGGGTGCAGGTTGAGGAACAGGCGGAGGAGGAATAGGCGGAAGAATAGGTACGGCAGGGACCACAGGAGCTGCGGTACCCTGTACATACGGAGGTGGCGACTTCATGAGATAAGACATTAAAGAATCCTCAACTGGCTCTTCCTTCTTTTCCGACTCCGTAGGCAAAGCAGGATAACATTTATCTACAGTCATACGCTGTAGTCTATCAAACACTTCCTTATCCTTAACCTCCTTATCACGCTGAAATTGCTCTGCTTACTTTACTATGGTAGCAACATTATCTCGCTGATTACGTTTATTCTGTCTGATTTCTTTCTGTCGGGCTTCTTTGCGCCACAACCGAAAGGCATCAAACATGGCCGGCCTTGACTTTCTTTCGAACAATTTAATCTCTAGATTATCTAAGATCGGGGCCTCGAAGCTACCATGAGGTGGCCAACGAAGGTCGCCGTCCTTTTTCGTATATTTAATCCAGTAATCGTTAAAGGTAACTGGGCCTAGCCCATGCTTACTATAGAGCTCATACGTGGGAGTTCCAACCGGAGGTATCGGACACGAGTCCTCTAGCCGGGAATCCGTACCACAAGGTCTGAAACAACTAAACAAAGTACTGCGACCAGGCATCTTGCACACTAGCCGAGTTTCACAAACTTCAAGGGTTACGGGATTTACCAAGTCCCAGCAAAGAACAAAACCCTCGGTTTTTGGCGGCTGCAGTCGTCAAACAACACAACAAAGTACGCTAGCAAGGTGTCACCGACAAAAACA
The DNA here is from genome assembly GCF_964263255.1 of Lissotriton vulgaris. Classification (NCBI taxonomy): domain Eukaryota; kingdom Metazoa; phylum Chordata; class Amphibia; order Caudata; family Salamandridae; genus Lissotriton; species Lissotriton vulgaris. The sequence goes on from NC_141694.1 coordinate 1,465,065,489, forward strand.
CTCACACAGCGTGAACAACAAAAACACTCGCTAAAGTGTCAACAACCAAGAACTCTGGGAGCGACCCACAAATACTTAACTCAAAGATCGATGGCGTCACCAGGAAGGCCCGTCAATCGTCTCGCTCTACCAAGGTCTACGCCAGGCGCCAAAACAGGTCTACAGTCAGGGCAGCAGTCCGTCGCAGCCGTCCGGAGGCGGGAATCTTCGCGGGAAAAGTCTTCGGGCCACTTATTTCGACAACAGGATCGATGAAGCGGAGTGCACCTTCCCTCGGAGATTTCACACGAAGTTCCTCACGATCGTCGGGCTTGGACCGGTACCACTGATGCAGCCCCACGTTGGGCGCCAACTGAAGGACTGGGTTCTTTAAGACCCAGCGGTGCCAGGGCACAACACCTGAAACCTTCGTGGGTAACCTGCTCCGGCGTACGAATCACAGAGACACGGGACACTTCCTTCGACGTCAAAGATTCAAGGTTTATTTGCTGCAGGGAACACAGAAGTCACGACAAGTACACCACGTGCAACTTGGGGAGACTGCTTCAAATTGGTTCTGGGGGTCGCTCCTTTTATACAGTTTTTACCCATAGGATAACATGACACACAAAAGTTTACAACCCGGTTCTCATCATTATCCCCCAGAGGGGTCGGTTTGGTCACTTTGAAACACATGAGGTCCGGAACATAAATGCGGAAACATTTGGCGGTTCCCAACTGTAAAAACCCATCTTCCCACCATTAGCAAATTCCAATCAGCAGTAAAATAGATCGAAATAGGAACAAAGACAGGTGCAGAGGAAGACGGAGACAGTGGGGAGATCGGAAAGGGTGTAAAAGGGGAGGTGTCGGGAAACACGAGATACAGGCATCAAAGGGACGTGCCTAATGAGATGCACGGCTGAGACAATAAGTCCGTGCGGCAAGATGAGCCTCGAGCGGCGCCATCTGCCTTACGGTAGCATCCCCCTCGTCATAAAGACACTTACAAAGAACATGTGTCTTCCGCAAATATCTTGGGAGTCCCAGGGTCGCGAAGCGGACAACGTCCGTTCGCTGGCTACTTGAGGGCAAGAGACAAAATGGATGCCGTATCTAAGATGGAACCCGTGGGTACAGATGAAAAACCCACATAGCAAACGAACGGTTTAAGTTAGCACAGCGAAACTGCGCACACTTACTAAACTCGTCATTTGCGGTTCATAGATACCAAACTCGACTATATTCGTGTGAGTCGAAAACACCACTTACAATTGTCACGGAACCTCACTATTGTTGTTAAAATTAACAGATAAACTAGAGTTGAGACCGTGTTCGATCTTACAGCATAACCTTGCCATGCGGGGTCAAACTGTTTGAAGCTTTTTCTGAAAACGTTTTTCAGGAATAAGCAAATTGCACTCAGAAGAATCAGCTTTAAAGCACTAGGGGGGGGGGCTTTGCAATAGCTAACACCCGTGTCTTTGGAGAACATATTACTAATAGATGTTGTAACATCTGTGAGGCAATGTTTTTTAGACATGCAGGACGACCTGTATATTAGACTTCTCACACTGTGCAGCCCATTCACAAAGCCATTGATAGACGGAAAACCGTGCGGACAAAAGTGGTTCCAGTTAAACCTGTCATTTTCTCACAAAAGGAAACTTGTCAGACTCAGATGATTTTAGTGCTGTGTAATTGTGCAGCACAACTGTATTAAGTTAGTAAGTTACACAGTAGAAACACCATCTCAAGGGGCAGGATCGTGAGGATCAAGGCATGATTTGCCTTGAGAATTTATTAAGCTTATAAACATGTTTGCAACATTTATAAACTCATTTGCGCCGATTTTCCACGCTGGAAAAGTGCGGAGATTTACTCCTGCAAATGGCTGAAGTTCCACACTTGCCACGATCACTTGAAATTTGCTGGCTGTAACCCCATGGGAGGCTGTTGGTTTTGGCGGTTTCGGAGCACTATTACCCAGAAGCGTCTGTGTATCTGAATAATACCAGCTTAGTTCATTCTCTTCTTCCCTAAGGCCGCTCCTTTTTCCATCCAATAGCCTCTTTATCCTCCTTGATACCCTTTTTCTCCGTGCTGGCTGCAATTGCTTGTAGATGTATCATCTTCCCCCTCTTCCTTACTACTCATACTTGAAGTCTCCTTTTCGGATCTCCCAGATTCCTCATTCAAAGAGTAGAAGTTTTCCAAAAGATCTGGAGACGAGTATCCCAACTCATGTTTTTTTTTGTAGCTGAATTTCAGATTCAGTGGAAACGGTTTGGCCAGTAACCTTAGTCATTTCACATCCGTTTGAGTCTCTTGTTACAGTTTCTGCCTCAAATTACTCTGTTTCCATGGCCGGGGGAACCATACTCAAGGTATTGACTAAAGCCATGACTGAATGATTTTTCTCTCTGCCTGGGTGATCACTGACGCCTAACTCTGGCGTTCCTAAAAATAAAAAATCTCCATTTGACGCCCAGTACAACTCTCCAAGCCGGTTTCTGTCATCAAATCCGGGATAATAACAAAAGCCTGCAAGTCTATCGTACATGTTTATGCACTGGTTGGGGTTTGAAATTGGGTATAATTTATAACCTTTAACTGTTCTTGTCCCTTTTCACATTCATTTACACCTTTAACTGGGAACAAGCTTGCTATAGGTAACTGCTTCTTATTTTGCTCACCAGTTACAGCACCTTTTGACATGTTTTTTTTTCTTCCTTCTTCTTTGCCCTCCTTACCGGATCGCAGTTCATGCTTTTTCCCATCCGTGTCCACTTTGTTATTCAATTCATGTTGCCCTGACGAGGGTGCCACCACTTGTACAGCTAGGCGCATCTTACTCCTCACGCCCAGGACCGCCATGAGATCTCCTGCCTGCAGTTTTGGCTCGCTGGTGTCTATGTTACAAGGGGGGCTTGGGGGGTCGCCGACCGCAGGGAGGTCTCCCCCGGGCAGTTTGGGAGGGTCGGGGACGGGGTTTCCTAGGCCACTGTGCGCATTTTTCATGAAATTGGGCTGCTTTCTAGTAGCGCCCAATTTTCCCTATATAGTTTACCTGACTCCTCCCCCGGCCACCATTTTAGATTTCGGTGACCTGGTGGGCGGGGTTTATAGTGTTTTTTGGATTAATTCTTAGAATTAATTTTTCTTAGTGGAAGTATACTGTTGGTACTTGTGTTGTTGTTATGGCAGCTGAGGACTACCTTGTTCTAGAGGCCATTCAGCTTCTCAGCGAAGTGGGCCATCTTGACTTGGTCATGGGAGACGTGGCAGGGCCTTCCCGGCCGACTCGTCGGGCCTCCGCCGGTGTCGCAGCTGTGGTCGCTGCTTGCATGACACCCAAACGGCCTAAGCTGGATGCGGTAAGTGAAAGGGGCCGCCCGCGCTTTTGCAAGGCGGCCCCGGGGTTACAATCACGTCCGGCTGTGGTGTAGGAGGCGGGTGCTGTGTTCTGCCGCAGCCGGAGGACATGAGAGGGTCTGTCAGGCAGGCGGAGGCGTTTCCTGCACCGCCGGACTTTCCCTGGCTCCAGGGCTTAAACCGCGAGCCGTGTCCACCCCTGCACAGCGCGGGGGCAGGGTGGTTCAAATAAGCGCTCCGCTATTGTTTCAATGATCCCTGTTGGTGGGGCAGCGCAGGGGGAAGAGAGTGTGAGCGAACAGGAGCTTTGCGTTCTCGCACCAGCTGTTGTATTTAGTGGCGAGTTGGGAGGGAGAGGGCAGGGGCTGGTTACCCCCCTCCCTCGCTAAGAGCTGCAAGGCAAGTGTGTGGGAAAAAGGCACAAAGGGCTGGGCATATGTTTGTGGTTCAGCCCCCTCCTGTTTTTGTTTCTCCCATTGCTGGGGGCCAGCAGGCAGATAGTAGTTCTATGGTGCAGGCAGGAGTTTCAGTTGAGGTCCCCCCACCCCCCTTTAGCCCACTCCTTTTTTCCCCTCGGGATTCTCCAAGTGGGGAAGTGGTAATGGTGCATAGTGGTTCAGTGGGGAAAGGGGAGTGGGCACAGGTGGGTGAGTGGGACATATCCCCTCGTCCAGAGTTGGTGTCTGATTCAGGTCTTATGCCCCCTCCTTCTCATAATTGGGTGTTTGGTGGTCACGCTTTTGGGGGCTCTGGGAGTCACAAGCAGGTGAGGGTAGGGCTTGCGGAGAATAGGGGTCAGAGTGGCGAGTCCAGGTCTTGGGAGGGTTTGGATATTTTCCCAGCTTGGTCGGAGGAGTTGAGGGAGGCTGGGGTTGGGGACCCTGGGTCAGTTATGAGGGGTCAGCAGTCGGTTCAGGGTGTGAGCGTCTCTCCTAGTCGGTCTTTGAGTGCTCCGAGTAAGTCTGTTGGGACTCGGGAGTCTGTGGAGGTAGGTAATAAGGCGCAGGGAGGTCAGGTGTTGGGCCCTGCGGCTTCCACAGTTGAGGCAATGCTAGATTGGAGCAGTTACGATGAGGTGGGCGATTCCCCTCCCCCGGCGGCGGCTGCACGCGGGGCGGGGGTTCCGCAGTTTGGACAATTTGAGCCAGTTCAGAGTGTAGACCTTGGTAGGGGATTCTCTAGTGGTGTAAGGGATTTTGGAGTAGGTACTTTTCAGGGTCCCGGCATATCAGTCCGAACTTTCTCTCCACAAGTTAGGGAGTTTCAAGGAGCAGCAGACTCGGTAGGGCGAAATGCGGCCCAGTGGCGCTGAGGAGAAGGTAGGGTGGAGCCTGGCGCGGCATATCCGGTACCGGCGGGGGATCCCAGCGCGGTCAGTAAACGCAGGTCCGGCGCAAACTCACTGGCCCCAACCTCTATACCTTCACGTCAGACGGAGTGGACGGCAGGAAATGCTTCATGTGTTAGTCAACGTATTGGGGAGTACTGGTGGGTACAGTCGGCTCCTCCTGCTGGTGTATTGAAAGGGTCCAGTTAGGCCCGTGTTGGGTTTGAAGGGTCCGGTAAGGCCTGTGTTGGTTATGAAGGGCCCGGTATTGTGTTAATTGCTGGCCCTACACAGATGGAGGAGCCATTAGTTTTGGACTACGATGAAGATAGCCCTAAGGAAGGGGAACTTTGTGAAGTGGAGGTTAGGGGGGCTCTCTCATGCTTCTCGTAGTTTTTTGCAGGTACCGCCAGTGATACCGCCCAATGGGGCTACAACGTCTGGACCTGGAAGAGAGCGCCGCCCCTCAGTGAGGGTTCCTCGACTGGTGGATAACGTTGAACATGTGTCATGGCGATCGGTGAATGGTCAGGCCCCATTGTTAGAGCCAGGTGAGAGTTCTGAACCACGGCCCAAACCAAAAATGCTGTCTGTGTGGACAGGGGGGGGAAGAGGCTGGGGGGGCAAGTGAAGGAAAATTATACAAAGGTCATTATGTTATGGATCAGGGGGTTGGTACAAGGGAGGACGAGGGAGGTTTAGGCACTAAGATGGAGAGTGGTGTGAACACTGATGAGGTTGTCATCAGCAAGGATACGTTGCATAGCAAGGAATTAAAGATCAGGAAGCTGCCTTACATGCGAGTGACGAAACCTCTGGGTGCACACTTGATGCTGGCCACTAAAGAAAGGATTTGGAAGGGCGAATATGTTGAAATTCAGAAACTATTACATAGGGAGGTTCGCTTCAAAGAAGGCTCTAAAGAAGAAGAATATGAGCTGGCTAAGCGCCCAAAAGTGCCTTTAACTATTGAGAATTGGACTGCAGCGTTTCTGATTTATGCTAGCATTTATTGCGAAAAATTTCCAGAGCGCTGCGTTGCTATTTTTAAGTACATGGATATGATACGGAAAGCTCAAATTACTGGCAGCGGTTTTGCTTGGGCACAATTAATAATTATTTTATTGAATATGTTTTGGAACTCCGTGGAGATCCACATATTATACAATTACAAAACACAGTATAAAATTTTAACCATATAAAACAACTCATACAGACAGAAATTATACAAAAACAATTTACCATCCTACTAATAAAGTTCCAAGAAACATTTAAAAAATTAAAAATTTTGTTACAAAAAATTCCATTTGGAGGGCTGAGAATAGCATCCAACAAAGCTGTTGCAGAAGAAATACCAAACTGAATACAAGCCGGTTTTATCCAGAGGCGCCGGTAATTCAATAATGCAGGACAAACTAGCAGGGCATGTTTGGAGTCTTGAGTTGCTAGGTTACAGAAATTACATACGTTGGATATTCCGTACCATTTGGCCAACAACTTATTCAGGGGGAGCAAGTCCTGCCTGAGAAGCAGCCAAAAACGGCGTAAGCCGTGCGGGATGTTCCATGACAGGTAGGGTTGTATCTGTCTGATCAAATAGGAATAAGCCACTTGTGTGACCCCCTTTTTTTGTGTTATTAATTTCCGATCCCTCTCATAACTAAGCTTCCATGTAGCTTGTTTTAGTTGTGATTTCAATTGAGACATGGAAAGTTCTAAGATGGATGCTTCCTCCAACTCTAAAAGAGTGATAGCTTTCCTGTAGTTCTTTATTAGGATCGAGTAAGCATTTAGGGGGCCCATCAACTCTTTTGTAATTAGAGATCTGAGAGTAGATGGCTTTCCTTTAATCAGACTAAAAACCCAACGAATCACTCCTGCAAGTCCCTGAGCCCAGCTACTCCTAAGGCCAAGTTCAAGACGCAGGGTTGCAGAGCTACAACTATTATTAACCGAGATTAAATTTCTCAGTAGGGAACCCTCCACTGTGTCTAAGAAGCCCCATTCTGCTAGGTCAATTAATTCTACCCCGTAAAGCAGAGTCGGGGGAACTTTTGCCCGAAAGGCCTCCAACAGATGAGCAAAGTGTCTCTGACCTGTTGATTTATATAAAGATTTTAGGCCTTTACCCTGTGACTTTGCTTTTCGGGAACTGCTTTCTATGTGTAGTTTGTTACTTAAATTACTAGAAACTACCATACCTAGAAAGACGTACAACTTTACTCTTTCTAATTTCTGACCTCCCAATTCCCAACTAATGTGGTCCAGTTTTAGTTTGTTTCGTCCCTCCAAGCACATTATCTTACTTTTAGAAATATTTATTTTCAAAAAGTGCTCTTCAGAGAAGGAGTATAGTGCATGCAGACGGTTATTAAGGCCCTTAGGGGAGAGGTCTAATATTAAAATGTCGTCTGCATACATTAAGCAGGGAATGTGTCTTTCACCTAGGCGTGGGGCAATTCCTACACATGTTGATAAAGTAAGGGGAAGGTCACTGACATAAAGGGAAAATAGGAGGGGCGCTAGTAGGCAGCCCTGTTTGAGGCCATTTGCAGATGGAATGAGCCGAGAGAGACCTCTTTCCCCTCCCAACAGGACCTTGCACCATGTATCATCATGCAGATCTTGGACCAAGCGAAAGAGGCTATGTGGCATTCCTAAGATGTGTAGCTTTCTCCATAATACCTGACGGTCGACCTTATCAAAGGCCGTGGAGAAATCTATGAAAGCCACATAGACTCTCCCCTTCCTCGCTCTTATGTACTTATCAACTATTACCTGGAGGGCCGTTAAATTATCCAAGGTCCCGTGGTTTTTCCTAAAGCCTGTCTGTTCAAGTGGAAGGATATTTGCAGATTCAACCCAAGCATTTATCCTTTTGAGCAGGCATCTAGTAAAAACTTTGCCGATTGCATCCAGCAATGCGATCTGGCGATAATTCTGGGGGAGAAGACGATCACCCTTTTTGTACAATGGGACCAGGATACTTCCCTTCCAGGAAGGTAGGACCTTTCCACTTAATATGCAGGAATTAAAGATAGGGCATAAAAGCTTGCTCCATTTGACCCTATTCTGCTTTAACACGTTAATTGGGACTTCATCGGGACCCATGGCTCCTGAGCGCCTCATTTCCCCAATGGCGAGTTCTATATCTTTTTCTGAGAAAGACTCTATCGGTTGACTAATGTCTAAAAACCGAAATTGGGGAGAAACTGGGAGGTTGCTAGCATAGAGGTTTGAGACAAAATCCCTCCATATATGTTCCTCAATAGGGATAGGCAGCGGAAAAGTTCTCGTTCCGCACCCTTCACCTATAAGGGACCAAAATTGTCTCAATTCTCCATTAGTTGCAGCCTCCCTTATCTTTACCCAGATGGAATCCTCTTTTTCTTTTCGAAGAGAGTATAAGAGTCGCCTCCTTCTCCTTTTTAGTGTTGTTATTTGTCGGGATTTATCCTCAGTTCTATGTAAGTATTGGGCCCTTATAAGTTTATTCAGGTCTACATTGAGTAATTTCAGAGGACAATGGGTTGTTTTAATGGATTTTTTCTTGTTCTGTTTTCTAGCCCCTGCTATTATTGAATTCAAAAATAGGGAAAAGAGCTCATTTTCGCGACCATGCCAAGAGGGGAGCTCGGAGATTGCTATATCTAGCATATCCTCCAGGTAACGGTGAGCCCTTGCATTCCAATAACACCTTCCCGAACTGTTACCAAAATTTATTTGGCTACTGTTCAGGGACCATTGATCACATTTAGGGGGATGTATATTCATTGAGATGGAAATAATTTTATGATCGCTGAAAATGGTATCGATTACAACGATGTCCTTTAATAACTTAAATGAATGATACCCTATTATAACATAATCAAGGATCGATTCCCCTTGATACGATCTATGGGTAAAATTTGCCGGGGAGTCCGAGGGGAGACGCCCATTTGCGATTATCCCATCGATTTCCGCCAACTCATTTAGTAATATTTTACCCCGTTTATTTGTTAATATATTCTCAGGGAATATTGCCCGAGGAATATGGAGCGTTTCTTCTCTTACTTTATCATAAAACAGATTTAAACTAAAATTGGAGATTTTGCAATTCAAGTCCCCGGTTAAAATGATAACCGTTCCAGGTTCTTTCTCCTTAATGCTCTGTATATGGAGGAAGATTTTATTTAGAATTGTATCAAAACCCGCTTCAGGAGGGATATAGGCATTTATCAAGGCCAGGCGGGTTCCAGCTAAGAAGATGCCTGACCCAAACAAGGTAACTACCTGAAAAAGTTTACTCAGGTCTAGGAAATGGTTGTAATCCCAGTTTATACGGTTGGATAGTAGGCAGGCTATGCCCCCGCTGGCGTGGCCTTTTTTATTCGCAGTAGCACTGCCTTCTAGTGCCCAATAGTCCTTCCCTATTTGGATGTTGTCCTTGCACCATGTCTCCTGGAGACATATGATATTTGCCTCCAGGGATAGGAGAAACTGTAATTACTCCGAGTTGTTTTTTATGCCTGCTGAATTCCACAATATTATGGATAAGTCCGTGCTAAAGGAACTGATTGGATAATGATTTTCGCGAGGATTTGTCAGCTAATACTTTGGGCAGCCAGTTCCAGTGATCCGTTTCCTCTCTGAGGGTAGTATGGGTTAAACAGGAGGGTTGGGCGTATGATACCACTCGAGAATCACTGGACTTGCTTATTTTTAGTTCTTTTATATCCCCCAAGTTATTTATATTGCCTGCAGCAGCTAGCAGCAGGGAAGAGGAGGGATTCCGTTGATTTACCATTTTAACGGCAATATTCCGACTGGAGAGCGATAGTACAGGGATTACATCTATTCCCCTACTCTGGAGGTCTTCAGCCCGTTGGAGGATGAGGTTAGCTACCAGTTTAGAGTGGAACTTCACCCTCGTGACCGTCCCCACTTCAGACTTACGTTGCAGAACTATATCTAGGTCGGCTGATTGAATAAGTTTCAGATTGGCAGATTCTTGGAAGTATTTCAACAAGAGGGATCTGTTCAGGATGCAGTCAGTTTCAAAGAGGGGGAAGAAATCTACCCATACAGTATCTATGTTGTTTTCTGTGTTTTCTTTGCCCGTGGAAACCTTTGCAGGTGCTTCCTTGGGAGCAATTACAAAAGGATTGGAAGAGTACATATTTTGTACAGGGTGATTATGCTCTTGCTCTAATGGAGTTGGTTTAACTGCTTCTTGATACGTAGAGCCTTGGGGAAAAACACCCTGAGCTGTTACACCCTGATATGCAGGTGCAAAGGGGTTAAGAGGCATAGTTGCTTGGGTAAGTGGCTTTAGAACCTGACCTGGAGAGGTCGATTTGTGTGCCACTTTTATATCCCTAGTATTATTACTTTGTTGACCAAAGGTGAATATGTTAGTAATTGCTGACGAGGGGGATGTATGAGTAGGTAAGAAAGGTAATTTAACCTTGGTTGTTAAGGAGGTATTTTCTTTGGCTGACATATTAATAGGATTTTCATTATTTCCCACTGCCATCTGTGCTTGAGGTGCCGCTTCCAGAAGGGGAGAGCTTAAATGTTTCCTAAAAAAAATTTTCATTCGCCTATTTTTATCTATCCGTCTTAACAGTTTCCTCTTGTGCTTTCCGTTCTTTTTTAATGGCACAATTTTCCCTCTATTATCAGTTTCCCCCTGGATAACTTCCTGCGCTATTTCCCCGTCCCCCTTCTGTTTCTTAAATATTGGGAATAGGTTATTTCCAGTATTTAGCGGGGATTCCCCCTGAGGTTTTATGACCAAATCGTGATTTACTGAACCATTTAAGTTGAATGATGGCTGGGGAGCACCCGTTTTCTCTTGTACAATTTTTGAAGTAGTTGTAGCTACTGGGGGTTGCTCGTTTATACCAGTTTGATCTGGGACCGTGGGGGAGAAGGGGGGTCCCTTCCCGTCTACTTCCCTCTCTTTTTGTGACTTCAGCAGAACTTTTAGAATTTGGGTCACTGTATCCAGCACACAATCAGATCCCCCCACAAATTTTTCCAATAGATGTAAAATGGAGGCTAATAGGTGTTCTAAGATGTGGAGGGAGTCAGAAAGCGGTTTACCGGGCCCCTTACATTGGAAGGAATTTATTCCAGTCAAATTTAGATTTGGGCTAGAGGAAAAGTGAGAGTGTGAGGTTTTGGATGGGGTACTGCTGTAAAGTTGTAGGCCAGCATGGTTTAACATTAACGGGGTGTTCTGGGGTAACTCAACAATTGTAGGATCAGATTCTAGATACCGTTGACAAAGGGCTTCGTCTAGAATCATTGGGGACAAACCGTTATGAAAAGATGTTTTAATTGGAGAACTATTTGCGGGCTGGGTAGCTTCTGTGACAGGGATTGCCATGAAGTTTACATTATCTTGCTCTATGTCTTTTTTTGTTTTTATAATTACCTCTGGTGCTAGGTCAATATTATTTTTCAAAGTAGAGAACAAAGGGGGTGAGAACTCACTCTTGGGAGGGGAATGTAGCGTCCTAACTAGACTTGAGTCTGCCTTTGCTTTTTTAATTTCAGGGTTTTCTGGAGCATCATTTAGGGCAGAATCCAAGTGGATGACTCCAAGATCTTTTGGGTCCATTACTTTATTGTCCGACCCTAAGGCTTTATTTTTACCCTTTTCCCAAAAGTTGAAAAGCTGGCAGGTACTTTTCATGTTTGAGGATTGGCTATGTTTGTTTCGAAGGGGATTTGATTTAGTTTTGGAGCTAGATCTTCCTACTATTATTTTACCGGATCTTAGTTTCTTTGTCATCTTGAGCGAAGAACACTATCGAGAATGCGCTGTAAATAAGCGTATTCAATATCGATAGGGAGCTCTGGTATTATACTGCAGGTAAATATTTCTGAGTGGAGGAGCAAGAATGCCTAACCGATTGCAGACTGGCTGTATGAGCGTCGCACAGGTAGTTTAGATTGCAGTATGACATACCGGGGTTAAGGGAATGGGCCTAGCCTGGCCTTCTCGTGCCTCAGAGGGCCTCAGAGGGCCCGCCCTTGTCCCGGGCTTCTCCCGGGCGCTACCCGCGCGCTCCCGCGCAGCGGAGTACTGGTACTCTATTTATTGACTGACCTTAGGAGGGGGCGTGGCCTTGAGGGAGAGCGTCACCAGGTGAGATCGGTGAGGCAGCTGCTGGGACTCTTGGGAGTTGGAATCCAGCAGTCTGCCCGCTCGCAGCCCTACTTGCCTCGAGCCCCCAGTCCTCAGGTGACAGTCACAGCAGAAAGCCCCTCCGGTGAAGCGGGACCCGCGAAGCGGGTCCGGCGGAAAGTAGCGCTTACAAATGCGCTTCAGCAGCAACACAAAGCGCCGTGTCAGTCCTCCAAAGCGAGACACAGGTGCAGTTCAACTGGAAACGGTGCAGAAAGGTATCCGATGTAGATGGAAATCCGGCGCCTTTTGCTGAAACGAAGGGGGCGTGGCCTTGAGGGAGAGCGTCACCAGGTGAGATCGGTGAGGCAGCAGCTGGGACTCTTGGGAGTTGGAGTCCAGCTGTCTGCCCGCTCGCAGCCCTACTTGCCTCGAGCCCCCAGTCCTCAGGTGACAGTCACAGCAGAAAGCCCCTCCGGTGAAGCGGGACCCGCGAAGCGGGTCCGGCGGAAAGTAGCGCTTACAAATGCGCTTCAGCAGCAACACAAAGCGCCGTGTCAGTCCTCCAAAGCGAGACACAGGTGCAGTTCAACTGGAAACGGTGCAGAAAGGTATCCGATGTAGATGGAAATCCGGCGCCTTTTGCTGAAAAGAAGGGGGCGTGGCCTTGAGGGAGAGCGTCACCAGGTGAGATCGGTGAGGCAGCTGCTGGGACTCTTGGGAGTTGGAGTCCAGCAGTCTGCCCGCTCGCAGCCCTACTTGCCTCGAGCCCCCAGTCCTCAGGTGACAGTCACAGCAGAAAGCCCCTCCGGTGAAGCGGGACCCGCGAAGCGGGTCCGGCGGAAAGTAGCGCTTACAAATGCGCTTCAGCAGCAACACAAAGCGCCGTGTCAGTCCTCCAAAGCGAGACACAGGTGCAGTTCAACTGGAAACGGTGCAGAAAGGTATCCGATGTAGATGGAAATCCGGCGCCTTTTGCTGAAAAGAAGGGGGCGTGGCCTTGAGGGAGAGCGTCACCAGGTGAGATCGGTGAGGCAGCTGCTGGGACTCTTGGGAGTTGGAGTCCAGCAGTCTGCCCGCTCGCAGCCCTACTTGCCTCGAGCCCCCAGTCCTCAGGTGACAGTCACAGCAGAAAGCCCCTCCGGTGAAGCGGGACCCGCGAAGCGGGTCCGGCGGAAAGTAGCGCTTACAAATGCGCTTCAGCAGCAACACAAAGCGCCGTGTCAGTCCTCCAAAGCGAGACACAGGTGCAGTTCAACTGGAAACGGTGCAGAAAGGTGCACAATATGATGAGGAGTTTCGGGCTCGCATGGCCTGGGATTCGGAGGCAAAGTGGGGGGAGTTAGATACTGATTTATGGCAGCACACAATGGGTGTGTCAGCTGGAGGTAAGACAATCATTACGGCTAGTGGTTTGCCCTTAGTTTATCGGCCCTTTCAGGGAAAGCCCACCCGGGGTGGGGTGGGGAGTACTACAGCAGCACCACAGGCAGGAGTCGGTACATGCTTGGATTTCAATAAGGGCATATGCACCAGGGAATATTGTCGATTCAGGCATGAATGTTCCCAGTGTGGTAGGAAGCATCCTTTGTTCAAGTGTTGGGGCCCAGGGAACTCAGGCAGCCAACATTGGTCGTGGCCAGCGGCCAGTGCTCCAAGCACTTCACAGCAGCCCCAGTCTTCTAGAGGGGGAAACGTTCTTCAGGGGTCTGGGCCCAAAGGCTCATACTCCGGTTAGATTAGATCAGTTGGCAGAGACCCTGCAGGGATATGAGGCTGTTATTGAAGGGTTTTGGTGAAGGGTTTTGACTTGGTTACAAAGGGCCACGTCAGCGGCGTTGGTCAAAAAATCTGAAATCAGCGGATGAACACAAAGATGTAGTGCAGGAAAAGCTGGACAAAGAGGTACGAGAGGGTAGGATGGCGGGCCCCTTTGATAATTGCCCTTTAGAGGACTTGATTGTGTCTCCGATTGGGGTAGTTCCCAAAAAAGAGGCAGGTCAGTATAGGTTAATCCAACACCTATCATGGCCGGAGGGATCTTCAGTCAATGATTTTATTGATGAGGAGGCAGCCTCTGTGTCATATTCCTCAGTTGATGTGGCAATGTCACTGGTCGTGACCGCGGGTGCAACCTCAGAAATGGCAAAATGCGATATTAAATCTGCATTTCGACTGCTTCCAGTCCATCCAAATGATTGGAGTCTTCTGGGGATCCATTTCAATGGCAAATGGTACGTGGACAAAGTATTGCCGATGGGTTGTTCTATGTCCTGTTCCCTTTTTGAATCCTTCAGTACCTTTTTGCAATGGTTTTTCACTCAGCGCAGTGGCCATGAGCTAGTGACGCACTACTTGGATGATTTCTTTTGTGTAGGTTCCCCTGGTTCTACAGAGTCTCAAACAGCTCTGGACACATTTCAGGAACTCATGGAGTTCATTGGTGTACCATTGGTGCCGGAAAAGACAATGGGTCCTTGCGCGACCATGTCTTTTTTGGGTATTGAAATTGATTCAATGACTATGCAGGCTCGCTTGCCCGTTGAAAAGAAGGTGAAAATATTGGAGCTTTTGGCGACTATGCTGCAGAGGCAAAAAGTGACAGTGAAAGAAGTGCAGGTTTTGCTGGGCCATCTGAATTTTGCATGTTGAGTGGTCAGGGCAGGGAGAACATTTTGTAGACGCTTGGGTCGTGCTTTGTCTGGCCAACACTTACCTCATCATCATGTCTGGCTGTCAGCAGGAGTTAAGGAAGATCTTCGGATGTGGTCTGTCTTTTTGCAATCTTTTAATGGAGTTCCTTTGGCCTGGCAGGAAGACTGGGTGTGGGATGTTCAAATGTTTTCAGATGCGGCAGGCAGTGAAGGTTTTGGGTTGTATTGGCAAGGCAAATGGTGTGCAGAACAGTGGCCTGAGGACTGGAAGAGCGGGGGGAGGTCCATTGCCTTTTTGGACCTTTTCCCTGTGTTGGTAGCTTTGACGCTGTGGGGACCGGATTTGGCCCATAAGAAGGTCCTTTTTCGAATTGACAATATGGCTGTGGTGGATATAATTAACAAACAGTCAGCCAGAGATGAACAGATTCTGAAATTGCTTCGTGTCTTTGTATTGGGTTGCCTGAAATTTGACATCAGCTTTAGGGCTTTACACATCCCGGGAGTTAACAATGACATTGCAGATGCTTTGGCTCATTCACAGTGGGAGAGATTCCGTGGGCTTGCCAAGGACGCGGACAGGACCCGACCCCCATGCCGGAACATCTGTGGTATGTAGGCAACGTAGGGTCATACAGCTGGTGGTAGGTTCTTTAGCGGTTTCTACTCGAGCGGCTTATATACTGGCTTGGTCTGAATTTTTAGCGTCAGGTGCATGTAGAAGGGAGTTTGGTTGGCAGAGATCGGAAGATGTGGTACAGTTTATTCTTGATCTAATGGATAAAGGTCTGTCTAGAGTGACGATTGCTGGAAAGTTGGCGGGCATTGCCTTTATGGGCAAGCTCCTTTGGAGATACACTCCTTCTGCAGGGGAAGTGGGGAAGAGGATGTTGGAAGGTTGGGCTCGGGAGCAGGGGTCAGAACGTCCTGTTCGATCCCCTTTGTTGTGGCAGACTTTAGCTAGGGTGGTGGAGGCATTGCCTTTGGTGTGTAGGGACTGTTTTGAAGTGTGCCTGCTTTCTACACTCATGGTGTGGATGTTTTTTGGGGCTTTTCGGGTTTCGGAGTTGTTGGATTCCAAGTTTATTCAGGATCTGAAATGGCAAGAGGTTCATTTGTCTGATAGGGGTGTTCATATTTGGCTGCACAGGTCGAAAACAGATCAGAGATGTAAAGAGAAAGGCATATGGTTGTTGGCGTCCTCCCCCCCGAGGACTTTCCCGCTACAGTGGGCTCGGCGTTGGTGCGTTTTGTCTGGTGGGGAGGTTAAAGCTGGTGTTTTTCAACACCTTGATGGGTCTCCGGGTCACTGAATATCAACTTCGTATGGTCCTTCGGAAAGCTTTGCGGAGTCTAGGTTTGGATGAGTCTCGGTATGGTACTCATTCATTTCGGATTGGGGCTGCAACTGAGGTCTATCAATGGGGTTGGTCCAGGCGGGATATCATGCACTTAGGGCGTTGGTCATCTAATTGCTTTCAGCGTTATGTGAGGACTGCGGGGGGAGGCGCTTGCGTCATCTGCTTTATCATAAGTCTGATGCTGTTTTTCTCTTTTCTGGTTCTGTGGCTGGCCCCAGCGCAGCAGAAATGACCATACGGATTGTGGGGCACTCTTTTGTCAAATGGGCTCATGTTTAAGCTTGCCATAGTTACTTTGGTTCATTATTAGGTTTTAATGAGCGTTTGTTTAAGGTGGTTTGGAAGGGTAAAGGCGGGATGTTGTGGAGGAAGTTAATTCCTGCTTTAAATTCCTGGTTGGTTGAGGGTCGGTGCCCGGATGTTTTACTAATCCATTGAGGGGAAAACGACTTATGTGGAGTTAAGGGTGTAGTTATTTGAGGGCCATGAAAAGAGATCTAACACTGTTGAAGGAGCAATGGTCGGGTTGCCATGTGCTATGGACAGAATTGGTTCCTCATAGAGTCTGGAGAGGTGCCCTCAAGCCTAAAGAAGTGGATAGGGCACACAAAAAGATTAACTTGGAGGTTTTTAGGTTTTGTAGGGGCTTGGGTTTTGGCAGGGTTGTGCATGGAGACATTCGTTTTGATATAGTTGAATTTTTCAGGAGCGATGGTGTTCATCTATCTCGGATGGGGATGGATTTGTATCTGTTGGAACTCAGGGAAGTTTTGTCTCATTGTCTGAAGGTTCAGGAGTTTGCTGGTTGAGTTGTACAACACTAGTACTTCTGTCTTGTTTACTGTTTTGGGGGGCAGAAAGTGGGAGGGTAGTATCCTTCTCTCCCGCTTCCTGGGTGGCGGGGGTCAATGGTGTTTTTTGCCAGGATTGGCAGGATTGTGGTGGTTTGTCTGTTTGGTTGGGGCATTGTCGGGGTGAGTTGGGCAGGCTAATTTGTTGGGGTGGTTCCTGTGGTTGGGGGAACAACGTTGGTTGAGGGGCAGGCCGGGGTTTTTGGTTATTAGTATGGGGATTGTGTTAAGTTTAATTGATTATGCTGGAATTTGCATTGTTGGTATTGTATAATGTTGTAATGTATAGGTGGGGGTGGGGTCAATGACGTGTTAGGGTTGGGGGAGGGGACTGGGGGTTGAGGTAAAAGTTTATTTAGTGAGGTATAGTTTTGTAAGGAGTTTGCCGAGGTTTGGATATGTTAATGTGCACCTGTTTCAATAAAGCAGCCTTTTTCACACAGTTCACGTCTTGTGGTCTGCTTACCCCCCCACCCCTCCCTCCCAAGAAGGATTTGGGGGGGGGTCACCGACCACAGAGAGGTCCCCCCGGGCAGTTTGGGAGGGTCGGGGGGCGGGGTTTTTCAGGCCACTGTGCGCATTTTTATGAAATTGGGCTGCTTTCTAGTAGCGCCCAATTTTCCCTATATAGTTTACCTGACTCATCCCCCGGCCACCATTTTAGATTTCGGCGACCTGGTGGCAGCGGTTTATAGTGTTTTTTGGATCCCTCCCTCCCTCACCTCCTTTTTCTGTCATTTTTTAATTGTTGGTTTTTCAATTTTTCTCTTTGATGGTTTTTGTTGGAACAGGTATGCATGGAGTTTGGTTTTTGTATTGTCGCTTGGAACAGGTGCTGGTGCGGGGGTCAATGGTGATTTTTGCCCGGATTGGCAGGATTGTGGTGGTTTGTTTGTTTGGTTGGGTCTTTGTCGGGGTGAGTTGGGCAGGCTAATTTGTTGGGGTGGCTCCTGTGGTTGGGGGAACAATGTTGGTTGAGGCCGGGTATTTTGGTTATTAGTATGGGGGATGTGTTAAGTTTAATTGATTATGCCGGAATTTGCATTGTTGGTATTGTATAATGTTGTAATGTATGGGTGGGGGCGGGGTCAATGACGTGTTAGGGGTGGGGGAGAGGACTGGGGGTTGAGGTAAAAGTTTATTTAGTGAGGTATAGTTTTGTAAGGCGTTTCCCGAGGTTTGGATTTGTTAATGTGCACCTGTTTCAATAAAGCGCCCTTTTTCACACAGTTCACGTCTAGTGGTCTGCTTACCCCCCACCCCTCCCTCCCAAGGCAGTACCAATCCTATGCCGATAGTCCCCCAGCCGGCTGCTGCTGTCAGCAGGATCCGAGCAAGAGACTCCAAAGCCTCCATGGCGGTCTTTGTTTCGTTCACTCTTCACTACGGGTCGACTAACAAACGGGCTTCGACTGCCTCTGCACCATCCAGTCAAGAAATGCCACCTGTTACATTCTCTGCGCATAGCCGATGTAATTGGTAGGAAAGCCTCCTTGATTCAGGGAGAGTCGCGGAGGTGAGTAACTGAGGATCTCACTCAGGCGCCATCTTGCCTCGAGGTGCAATGAGAACTCTCAGTTTGGAGATTCCTTCCCGAGTATGGAGACACCACCATGACTGTGTGGCCTCCGCCACGAGTGCGGAGGCATACCTGCCAACTTACAAATTAATGCCACAGTTTGAGGAGGGGATGGGGTTCTTGAAGGGGCAGAGGGGTTGGGGCCTTGAATGGGCAGGGCCTCATTTCTAGAGATACCTAAGAGGCACTCTGTTTCTCACCATCCCTGGGTGCCTCTCCCAGAAAAATTTAAATAAAGGGTGAATGAGGCTGTCACTGATGTCCTGGGGTGTTTTCACACCTTATAATGGACATCAGCTGCTTACAACCACTAGAAACGAGCAGAAGGTTCACTGTTTGCAGAGGTTTTCAGCTCCTTTTTTCTACCACTGTGTGATTTCGGCTCAGTGCCGGGTGACAGTGTGAAGGAAGCCGAAGTTGTGTGACACACGGTGGCACCATGTAAGTTGGCAGGTATGCGGAGGCCTTTTGTAAATCAGGCCCCAAGGGAGTGTGAACATCAAAATGAAAATGAACCCTACCAATGACTAATACGGATTCCACAAAATCTGGAGCAAGGCTTGCTTGCAACATAGAAACTCTTACGAAGCTGATTTATAGACTGTTTTCTTTTTGGTTTATTGTATCCCTCATATCCTCTAAACGTGTTTTAACAAATGATGAAAAGTCTTTAACATGCTCATTTCTTTGTTTTCTCCCTTTGATACCAGCAGCCCATTTTATTGATGAATCTTAACAGAGTGCTGCGTTCAAAGGGACATTTTGCTGTGCCTCTGGAAGCTTGCCATTGCTTATACAGTCCATTAAAAGCAGGCAGCTTTACATGGCGTTTACACTATCTGTATCATTGCCTTTGGCCTTTGTGAGGTTATTTATGGTCGCAATGTTGTTTGTTTAAAGTTTAGGAGCTAAGGTAAATGTTAGTATTGCAACCAGTTATATTATCCCACTGTTTATCCTGATCCTGATGTGTGTTTTTATAGCCAATGAAATCTGGGAGTTGTCTTGTGCCAGCTCCTTGTGCACTTTGTCTTAAAAGTGAAATATAAATAGGACTCAACAATGGAAAAAAAATCTGCTAACAATGTTACAGTAAAAATGTCGTTTTTGTTGAGTGCTTGGTAAACTAACTTCCAATAAAATAATATGTTGCCTCCTTGCTGGCAACGAAAGCAACTGCTTAGATTCGGCCATGTTTTTACAGGCAGGAAGCACTTATGGTTTAGACTCTGTAGTTTCATGCTAAACATGGATATGATAAAACAATAACAATCTTACAACTTTAAGCATTGCACAATACTGTAACTCGATTACTTGTAAGTCCCGTCTTAATGTTTTTCAAGGTGCATTATTATTATACATCCGTTCTGCGTACGTGCAGACCTTATATAAAATAAACGGTGCATGACAATTTCATATCAGATCTCTTATTACTTTTTGAGGACAAAAAGGTCTCATTGATGATACCATTTTTTCCCAACCTTTCCTACCATGGATCTAAGGGAGCCAAGCCACAAAAATACTGATTTTAAATTCCAAATTTTGCTTGAGAAAGTAAAAATGTGCAAAGTGTGAATGATTCCAATTCTCAAAAGTGCATGTGCATTTTCAAATGCATGCATGTAGGTGCATCGACATACATACGTGCACATTTGCACAGGAAGAGAGCACAACTTGGGTGGTTTGTTCAAAGGCAGGACATCCTCAGTTTACCATGGAATTAATTGCCGATACACAAACCAACAGGAAGGCAATCAAGAGCTTATGCCACTGGGCGTTGTCACTGCCTGCAAGAATGTGGCACTAGTGCACAGGTTGAAAGCTATTGTAGTAAAATCCCAGGGACAGAAATTATTTTCTTTTTTCACGTAAAATTCTAACAACGAACTATTTAAGCTAAAGCTTTGCAATTTTGTCTTTTATATTCTGATGAATTAGATTTGACATCTTTATCCCCACACCAACTGTGGTCCCTATTTAAAAAGAAAATGCATGTTCACTTAAGCAAGTCATCATACATAAGGGCCTCATTACTTTCTGGCTGTCGGTGGATCAGCCCGACATCCTAATGAGGCCTATATTGTGGTTGTGTGCTTCCGAATGTCTTGACCCTTTCCAGTGGGGCGAAATACTTCACCATCGTAGATGGAGTTCTATACAACCTTCATTTACTCTCGTTGAGGCCTTCAGACCATTGCCAAGGGCTGGGAAGGAGGGTGCCCAGGTGCCCAAAGGCTTAGCTCAGCCTTGTTAACCCTCTGAACACAACATTACCAAATGCAACATTTAAAAACAAAGTTAGTCAGTAGATTGACAAATAGTAAATGTCTTTGGGTAGACCTTTTCAATATAATGCTAATTCCTTTAGGACTTAAAAAAAACATAAAGGACCTTGTGTACCTGCTGCTTAGCTAGAGTGAGTGTGGTGAGGAATGTGGTGTGGATGAGGCAGCGGAATGTTGGATGAGTGAGTTTGTCAGTTGGGAGAATAGGCTGAGCAGCAGGAAGGCTGCTCCTGGTGGGCTCTACTCAAGATTTTGCCGTGGAATAAATGTACCTAAAGATATTACATGGACTGGACCTTCATCTGTTCACCATAGACCTCCCTCCATATGTGGAGATCTAAATTATGCACCCCCTCAACTAAAAATACATCAACAAATAGTTTCTGTGTCCAGCAAGGTTATGAAGAACTAGACTCTCTATAATAAACTGCTCAAATGTATTTAGAATATTTTAATAATTATAGTGTGGGTCAAAGTGTGACTCTAATGTTAATTACTCAAAAGTGAGAAGACACACACGAATAATTGAAACAAAAGCTCCTCGTCCTTTTTACACTAGAAAACAGTCAGAAAATATTAACGTGTATAAAATTGCTTGGGTTATTTCTGTACAATAACCTGAATCTTTACATAATTGGACTAAGTAAAGGGACCCAATTCCATCTGAGACTACTGAGACATATGAAACATCTAATGCCAGAAGAAGACTTTAAGCAAGTGAGCCAATCACAAGTCTTGTCAAGACTGAATGATGGTAACTTCTGTCTCAGTGAAATCCTAAAAATCCACCTGGCTGCTCTCAGGACAACTGTTGCTGCAGTGGAGATATTCTTCTCCTAGGTGAGCACATAAGAACACATGTCATATCTTGAGATTTCTCTCAAAGTACTTCAAATAGAAGCAAAGATTTAGCTTTAACTAACCTGCATCCCCCACAAAGTGCTTCATATACAGCAACCCCAAAACATCTGTACCACAAATCGATCATCTCAGCCTGTCAGCATTCACATAGGCACTCTCTTAAGAAAACCTGACCTTTCAAGAAAGAAAGAAATGATGAAACAATCATGGGCGTCATATTGAAGGCGTTTCACAATCACAGAGCATTTAAATCTCAGAAAACATAGGATTTGTGATCACAAAATGCCTTTTCAGGCTGTATCAAATCCTTTTAAGAGTGAAGAAAGTCCTTCTAACTCAAAGAAGAACATTTACAATCCATTATGGATTGCCAATAGGAGAAGGCAGGAAAGAGAGTCCCCCGTCTATTTGGGATTTGCGATGGACGGTTGCAATGGTTTGTGACTGCAATTGTGGTTGTATATCATTATTCAATTACCGACCCTTAAGACAAGGTGGTAACTGATTTGCAAAGGATTTGCTTTGGGAATCATGCTGGTGGTCTTGTGGGATCAGGCAGTGATCTAGAGCCCCCCTTCCCCAATGTGTTCCCAAACCGGATTTTCTTTTACCATTTTAAATGTGGCATCTGGACCTTAAGTGGACATGGACAACTTTAAAATGATGTTTCCCATTTGGGCATTTAAATGTAGGGGTGGACGTCTGCTTCCCTTTTCAAGCCACCTTGATTATAATTGCAGGAACACACAGCGGGGAGGGGCCAATATTCATTAGGCAGGTTGTTTTGCAAAGCCCAAGTGAATGGAACGCTTGTGATGGGATCTAATAATACATAGGTTGCATTTCATTTGTGCAAATTGCCGATCCCTGGTATGCGAATTGCAATAGTAAACCAGACCCCATATCCTCATCAGGGGTATTAAGCGGTATATAAATGAAATTACAATACAATACTATACAATGTCCAGAACTGCATCCAAGTCCTGAAACTTTGTACCAACATCAATCAGAGCATTACTTTCCTACAACACTTGGAAGAAGGAGCTAAAGAACATATTGTTGCAATGCCCATTCCCTGTACAAGGGGCCTTCATTTACTTGGATTTCGGAATCACCCAAAAACAGAAGGTTATGCAGCATAATGTAACGTTGTAAATAGTTTACTACTATTACTCCCCCGAAATTTCTCCCTCCACTTTTAAAAATTAAGGTATAGATTGTTTGAGGCACAGTTTTCTGCTTCTTTGTTTACTGACTACTCTTCATGTCATTTTTGGCCAGTCGATGCTAAAACCTTTAAAACACTCTGCCCCCTTGTAATGGCTATAATCCATGGCCATTGCTCGCTCTACCCAGCTATTACCTAAGTAACACCAATAAATTACCTCTGTGAAAAACATAAATAACACATTATGTTTACTCAATGTCAGTGAAAAGTGTAGTTATAATAGTTGTAACTGACGTAACTTCCGACATTTATTAAAATGTTTTTTTGTACTTTGAATCACTGTTATTCCTTTACTTACTTACTTTGATAACTTTATTTCGGTCATAGACCATAAAAGTGCAATAAAATATGTACAAGCACAATGTTAAAATATAAATACATCAAGTTACACATGAAATATATACTTGTGATTTAAAAGAATGTGAATACCTGCGTGCTTGTGCTCAAATACCAGTGAAAGGGGAGTGATGACAAATGTAAGTAGTAATTTTCTCATAAAGCATCAAAATCCACGTGATCATATCAATCCCAATACTGATTTATTCGTTTTATCAATTGGTCTCGCTATTTTGTAAAATCACACTGTTACAGCTTATCACCATCTAGTCCTAAAAATATAATTTTATGTTTGTGGAAAAAAGATCTTCTCTGCATTTTCCAACAGACCCTTCTCTCACCTTATGATGCCCGAGAAGAACTCGGTGACCTCTCCCACCCTGAAAGAAAAGTTTCAAGCCGTATTTCTTTTGAAGTCTGCAAATTAATAGTTCTTACTATGGCTGTCTTGGAGTTGGGCAGCAGGAGATTCCTCCTGCTGCTGGAAGCATGGTCCACTGCACTCGTTTGGGCTTCAGAACAAGCTCATACACACTTGTCTCCTTCTACACACATACATCCTGCAATTAATTACGTTGGCCTAGTTTGAAGTTTTGCTACACTGGTAGTTTGTGGGGCCTCAGAATTTATTGATAGGTGCATGCTCATTTTGAAATCAGTAGGGTGTTGTTGTTGATTTAGTACTTTTATAAACGTTTTTAAGCAGTCATAGAACTAATGAACATTATGTATATTTCGTAATTAAATTCACAAATTGCAGCAATAAATAACATAACAAAATAAATGACAAAAATGGATTAGGTTATATTTGCTAGATTTCATGCGCTGATTAGTCCCAGTTATAGTGCCAGTGAAATTATTTTCATGGGTGCGTTTAATATGAAACACAGTAAATAGTAACTGCCTTTCATTACCCCGGTGCTGTGTTCTTCAAATTGTGTGGTGGGCCGGATGGAGGAGCCTTAATAGCCCTCTGTGATGGGGGGTTGCCTACTCCAGTGGAGAGGAGACTTTTTTGCTCTCCTTGGGAACAGAGACGAACACCATGCTGAAAACAGTGCGGCGTGTTAAGTGAAATAAAAATGTGTGGCAGTGAGCCACTCTGTAATGGGCCTTCATTAATGTATTTTGTAAGTCGTGTCCTGGCAGAGAGAAGGTGAAAAATGTTGAGGGGCGTCCAAATAATACTCAACGTCCCTTCCCCTGTTTCTAATAAAGGATCTTACTGAGAATACTTTAAACTTATAAGAAGATCTGGCTGCCAATCAAATATATATTTAATTGTATTTTTTAAAAGGATAAATGAACATTACTGCAATGTTTGATTTGTTAAATATATTCAGCACTGCCAATTTTACAGGATAATCATGAGAAACAAAAGGAACTTAGTGTGAATAATCTAACAGCTTCAAACAACAGAAAAGGAAAGTCACACACCAATATATAGACACGACAACAATTTATCAAAATGGAGCATATTTTTGTGACTTTTTAGAGACCTTGATCATTAAAATCCACCTGAGGTTTCCAGAGATACAGATTTTAGAACTTCTTATCACGTTTAAATGCAATCACAAACAAACACTGGCAAATGTAAAGTTTAAAACTATTTGAAGTGTTTGAACAAGGTAGTGTGAGTACTCCGGCCTGGCTTGTGTGACAGATCCAGATAAGGTCTAGGGGCCATAAAGAATACTTGGACAGTTACCTGGACACCAGAGAATCTGTAGTGCAAGATACAAACTTTACAGGATGACCCCCATAGATGACAATGGAGTAGTCCTGATGCTGAGGGGTGCAAACTCAAAGATGCTCAAGGATTACCCTGATGCTGTGCGCTCAACGGGGTGAAGTTCGGTCGAGCCCTCAGTCCACATGTGAGGGGCAGTGACTCTGTCCACGGATCTTGGGGTCCCATGAAGTCCTATGTCCAGGGTCCAAGGACTGCAGATTCAAAGCTTATCCTTTTGCACCACAACAGTCATGGTGCAAATCTTTGGTGGAGTCTGGTGTCCCTCTTAGGTGACATATCTGGTCAGAAATAGCACGGAAGGGACCAGCACATGTGGGTGCGCCTTTTGGGTATCTCAGAATTGTCCTTGTGGATACCCGGCATCAAGTAGCTTCAAAACTTCTGCAGAGGCTACCAGAGGGCTCTTTCAGATTTAATGTGCCCAGTGCCATTCTGGAAGGTCAGCCAACTGACCCTTTGAGTCTCTGCTTCAAACTGGGCTGGCAGTCAGCTTTTCCCCAATCCAGGCATGCAGAACAGGGTCAAAACTCTTCTAGCCCAAAGTGCTGCAGGTGCAGTCACTCCAGCTTCACATGTCTGCCCAGATTGTCAGAAGGTTGTCTGTGTGTATGCTTTGGTGAGGCTGCTGGATGAGCCAGTAGCGGCCCGTGGTGGGAGTGCTGCTGGGTGGTAACGCAGGGGAGTGGCAGGGTGGGGGGCCAAATGCGATGCAGAGTGCACAACGAATTTCATTGTATTTATTTATTTGTTTCCTTTCCTCTGTTGGGCCGTATTCCAGAGTTTCTACCCCCACCATGCCACACCCCAACCCTGCATCACCACCCATCAGAACTCCCACCACGGGCCGCTGCTGGGATAAACAAAGCACAGAATGGCAACTTTCTAAAAGTTACAAACCTTAAAATTGACATAAATGTCAACTACATCATTGAGTCGCATTTAATATCCTCTTTAAAGTGATACCTTAAATGTCCTAGTTTGACAGTCTCAGTCAAGAGTTAGCCGAGTTGGGTGCCACCCAGTAACCTTGTGTTAGCAAATGGGGCTACCAACTGTACTCAAAGCAAAACAACAATTTGGAAGTGTGTCAGTTAAGACATATCAGAAAACGTGTGTCTTACTTTAAAAGAAATACAGCTCACTGCCGTAGGACTCCATAGGTGTTCATTAGGAGAGACTTACATGTAATGTTAAGGGCTAGGATGGTTTTGCCATTGGTTTAAAAGACAACGTCAAACTTTCAGAGACAACACTGTCCTTCCAGTCTGCAGTGGCCATCTGGGAGCCATTTTGTACCTTGTCACATGAAGGGTGGCTGTAGGAAAGTAGATTTCTTTTGCAGTAACCCCCCAATACTTTTTGCCAGATTTCTGATACACTTTGACTGAATGTGCCCTGGGTCCCTGCCAATCAGGTTTTCAGGGCCTGTGTTGTTCTTTCCTAAAACTGTACTTTTGTTTCCACAATTGGCACACCTCTGGGCCACATGTAAATCCCTTGTAAAAGGTACCGCTGGTACCAAGGGCCTTGTGATCAATATGAGGGTCTCTAAGGGCTGAAGAATGTATTGTGCTACATCCAGAGACCGCTCACCTAACAAATGCACACTGCCATTGAAAACTGTGTTCTGGTGCAGAAAAAACCAAAGAAGCAACATGGAACACATCTCTGTGTGCCATGCCCACAAACACTGCATGTGGCATAGGTAAGTTACCCTTCTAGCAGGCCTCACAGCCATAAGGCACTGTTCACTATGCCAATGTTGAGGGCATTGCTGCATGAGCAATATGCCCCTACTGTGTCTAAGTCCATTCTTAGACATTGTAAGTGCAGTGAAGCCATATTGAGTACATGAGCTGTGAGTTTGTCATTGCGAACTCCACAGCTCCATGATGACTTTACTGAAAACTAAGAGGTTTGGTACCAAATTTCTCAGTACAAAAACATACACGATGCCAGTGTTGGATGTATCATAACATGCACTAAGAGGGCATCTTAGAGATGCCCCCTGAAAAATGACCGACACACTGGTGTAAAGCTGACTGGTCTGCACCAGCCTGCCACACACAGACATGTTTCTAAGATGATAGTCCTTGTGCTCGTGTGAGTCAGGAAAAAAGTCTGCTTGGGTGGATGGGTTTCACACCTACACCTTAGTAGGAATAGCATTCAGGATGTGAGCCTCAGAGGCTTCCTGCCCTTTGTAGTGCTAGCCAGAGCCTCTCCAGCCAGTGGAGATGCCCACCCCCTGACCAAGACCCACTTTTGGTGGCAAGACCGGCCTGAAAATTAGCAGTCTGGAGTGGTGTGCCCCCTTTCAGCCGGGACCACCTCTAAGGTGTCCAGAGCTGAAGTGACCCCTCCTTAGGGCATCCTCCAACTTAAATTGAGGGATTTTAGCCAATCAGGTTAGGGGATGCTTCCCTCCCCAAAGGGAGGGCACATAGAAAAGGTGTAGCCACCCTAAAGGCAAAGTAGCCCATTGTCTACTACCTGCCAGTACATGTAATGCCCCTAAATTCAGTATTTAGAGGCATCCCTGAACCTTGATCCTCTGATTCCTACAACATACAAAGAAGAAGGAGGAAGAAGATGCCATGCAGCAAAGCTTGAATATGACGACAGACTTGGCCACAGCCCTACCAACCTGTCTCCAGCTTAAAGAGCCTGCAAAGAATGTGATGCCTGTCCTGTAGACAGCAACTTCCATGAACCCTAGGAAGACTGCCACCCTTCAACAGAGACCAGATCTCCAGAGGACAGCGGACCTGTTCAGAAAATTCTAACATCAATGACTCCGGATCCAGGAGGATCTGCAAACCCTCCCCACTCTGCATACGCCCACAGCCCCTAGTCTGAGGGCCTTACCTATCCAGTGAAGTCTCCTCAGCAATCCTGACCTCTACTGCATTGGTGGCTAACCTCTCATTGACCCCACGAAGATGCCTTCAGCCTCATCTCAAAGGGTTCCCCTGACCGCAACTGGCTCCAGTAAAGAAAAAACAACACTAAAGGGCACTCCTGCATCCTCAGACTCCCCCAGACTTTGAGGAGCCCAGTCAACAGTGCCGAGTTCTCCTTGGCCATCTCAACCTACCTGCTCTGCCGGTGGTCACCTTTATCCAGCCTCCTAGCCCAAACTTTCAGCCTCTTTGTGCTACAGAGATTACCCATTGGAAAGCATTGGGCGCCCAACTCTGTTTGCACCTTGCACCTGGCCACCCCTGTGTCGCTGGTGGTGTAAGGCTGGTGCTGTCTTGTGGCCCACCCTTGTCCTTGCTTTAAGACCCATGGCTTGTGCCCTAAAATGAGGGTACTTACCTGCAAATCACACATCTTGTGGGTGCCCCCTGTCTCCAGTGACTAACATAGTGCCCAGTGACCTCTGCACCCAGCCGCCCCAGTGTTGCTGGTGTTGCAGTACCTACCTTAAACGGACCCTTGCCAAGTGTTAGTCCAAACCCATGAGACTGGAAGAGTAAGTCTTGTTCTTACTTGTTAATGTGCATAATTATTTCCTTTCATTGGATTCTATTGCATTTCTCCTATTGCGTTTAACTGTCTTTCTTTTTCAACTGCTAAGTTTGGTTCTGTTTTTGATTGACAACAAAAAAGTATTTCTCATACTATAAAATATTCCTTTTATTTATGTATTTATTTTTAATTGAGAATTCCTAGTACAAAACATACATAAATACCTAATACAATGCATAGCTATCAAAAATAGAAAAAAGCCATATACAGTATAAATAGATTTAGGACCAAAGCAGTTCTACATGGCCCATGGTGTACATACATGCAAAAAATATATCATATCGTCGGGTTAAAAAACACCCAGCATAAAACAAAAACAGCTTGTTTCAAAATTCAGAGAGCCAGCCACGGCCCATCCTTCCCTTCTATAATCTAGACTCTCTCCACCTTTTCAGCGGGCCCAGATAATCACACCCATTTCCCTGGTTTTCCTACCCTTGTGCTCATATAGGCAGGATTCAATATTATGTATCCCCAACAGTCTGGCCAGCCACATCTGAAAAGAGGGAGCTACGGTATCCTTCCAGCTGGCTGAAAAGAGAATCCGAAGTACAGCAACATAAATATACACCAGGGTTTCATCCTCTTTTTTCAACCCCAGCTTACAATCACTTCCCAGTATCATTAGGGTAGGGGATAGGTTGATCTTAACATCTAGCATCCCCTCCCAAAACTTCTCAATTTCCCCATGAATTAAATTTAGTTTCTCACATTGATGGAACATATGCAATAAATTTGCAGGTCCTTCTTGGCATCTAGGGCATCAATCATTCTCACTTATACCCCAATCATACAGTTTTGCCGGTGTGAAATACAGATTAAAAAGTGTTTTGTAATGCTGCGCCTTTAGGTTAGAGGAACAAAATAATTTCTTATTTACGTGCAGGCCTTTATCCAAATCCACATCTGGGTCTCCCAACTTTAATGGCCACGAGACCTCACATTTTTCCAGGTCATCCTGAATCCCTGTCAGCAGAAAATTATATATAATTTAAAAATGTTTACC
This sequence comes from Lissotriton vulgaris, assembly GCF_964263255.1. Lineage (NCBI taxonomy): Eukaryota > Metazoa > Chordata > Amphibia > Caudata > Salamandridae > Lissotriton > Lissotriton vulgaris. Next base: position 1,465,094,735 of record NC_141694.1, read on the forward strand.
CCCATTTATTAGGTAATCCCCAAAATTATTTCTGTCTTCTAGGGATATACGTGGTCTTATATCCTGCAGCATGTGAGAAATCTGAGTAAATTTAAACCATTGATTGGCTGGGATGCCATAGTTCTGCTGAATATCATCAAACCTCATTAAGGCAACCCCTTCAATAATATCTCCTAATGTTTTGATTCCATGTTGGTCCCAGAGCCCACACATTCTATAATTACTAAGCTGTGAAATCAAGCTGGAATTCCAAAGTGGGAGGTAGAGATTAATTTTGGGAATTGCCAACGCCCTTTGCACACATTTTCAACAACCCCAGGCACCTTCGAGAATCTTATATCGCGTTTTCCTATAGTACCGGCGATCCGTTTTCCGTAATAGCAAACCCAAAGCCTCTCTGCCCAGTAACGGCTCATATATAGAGGGGGGATTTTGATTGCCCCCGGGAGTATTAGCCATATTCGAGGCTGGACCAAATAACATGCCCATCTGGGTTAACAAGAATGCCCAATGATAAAACCTTAGATTGGGAATTGGTAACCCACCTCTTTCCCATGGAAGAGACATATAATTCAATGACCGTCTAATTTTCTCATATTGCCATATGAAGCTCATAAAAATTGTCACTATTGATTTAATTAACCCCTCCTCTATAAGAAATGGAATAGGGCGGAAAAGATACAGAACTTTGGGGAACATGGTAATTTTCAACACATTAGCCTTACCTATCAGAGATTTTAAAAGAGGGGCAAAATTATCTTTGATGATTAGATTCATTGCTGCGTTCACTCTGACCCCAGATAATCTGCTGAATCCACATATCTTGTATCAACTTTGGAGATATTATTGGTGCAAATTATTTGAGTTTTACTCTCATTCAATAAATACCCTGACTGGCTGCCAAAGTCTTCTGCTATCCCAAATAAGCATGGACAAAATTTGCAAATTCGTGTTCTGTGAAATTGCGGATTTCCCCGCGAAATCGCTAAAAAATCAGCAAATTCGCAAATTTTCTCGCGAAATCGCGGATTGTTTTGCGATTTGCCCTGAAGCACTTTCTACTGGCTAATCCAGTAAGTGCTCCCTCATTGGGTAAATGTATAGTGCTTTTACTACACTGCAGCTGCGTAAAGGGCCAGAAGACGTGTCTCCAGTGACCATGTGTGCCTGTAACACAGGCACAGACACACATGGTCACTGGAGACACATCTTCTGGCCCTTTACGCAGCTACAGTGTAGTAAAAGCACTATGGGGCAGATTTACAAGCCGCTTGTGCCTCTTTTGCGATGCAGTTGCGTCACTTTTGTGACGCAGCGGCAGCACAAAAGATGCGCCATGGTGCTGGGTATTAACAACGTGACGCATCTGAGAGATGCATCACGTTGTTAAGCCCTGCACCATCAGGAGGCGTTCCGGCGCAGGGCAGGGCGTTCCTGCGCCAGAACTCCTCCTAAAAGTGGCTGAGTGAAATCTACAAGATTTCACTCAGTCACTTTTAGGCCAATGCTGCATCAAAACCCTGCACCTGCTTGAAGCAGGTGCAAGGCTTGACGCAGTATTGGGCAGATAGGGCCCCCCAGAGCATTGCTGGAGCTGCGTCGCGCTTGCGACGCAGCTCCAGTAATGAGCTGCTTTTACGGCACAGATGCGTGACGCATCTGTGCCGTTTTTGCCACATGGTGCGCCGCATTGTAAATGCAGCGGACCATGAGTGGCGGTGCTACGGCGCACAATAACTGGCGCATCCCTGGGGATGCGCCAGTTATTGTAAATCTGCCCCTATACATTTAGCCAACAAGGGAGCACTTACTGATTAGACAGTAGAAAGTACTCCAGTTGAGTAGAGGTATTCCAAAAAACGGTGGCATCTTCGTGGACAAACACGCAGGCCGGGATTCATTCTGCCCCCTGTAAGACTCATTTTTTTTGCCCTTCTGCCCTCTGTTAGACTCGTTTTTCCCTTGTTTTTCTGCCCTTCTGCCCCCTGTTACACTCATTTTTGTGCCCTTCTGCCCTCTGTTAGACTCATTTTTCCCTTGTTTTTCTGCCCTTATGCCCTCTGTTAGACTCGTTTTTGTGCCCTTCTGCCCTCTGTTATTTCCTTGTTTTTCTGCCCTTCTGCCCTTCTGTTAGACTCGTTTTTTGTGCCTTTCTGCCCTTTGTTAGACTCGTTTTTGTGCCTTTCTGCCCCGTTAGACTTGTTTTTTGTGTACTTCTGCCCTCTGTTAGACTCGTTTTTCCCTTGTTTTTCTGCCCTTCTGTCCTCTGTTAGACTGTTTTTTTGTGCCCTTCTGCCCTCTGTTAGACTCGTTTTTCCCTTGTTTTTCTGCCCTTCTGCCCTTTGTTAGACTGCTTTTTGTGCCTTTCTGCCCTCTGCATCACCACAACATCACGCAGTGCTACCCCAGCATTACTCAGCACCACCACATTATCGCTCAGCACCACCACATTATCACTCAGCACCACCACAGCATCACTCAGCACCACCACATTATCACTCAGCACCACCACAGCACCACTCAGCACCACCACAGCATCACTCAGCACCACCACATCACTCGCACCACCACAGCACCACTCAGCACCACCACAGCATCACTCAGCACTACCACAGCACCACTCAGCACTACCACAGCACCACTCAGCACCACCACAGCATTACTCAGCACCACCACAGCATCACTCAGCACCACCACAGCACCACTCAGTGCCACCACAGCATCACTCAGCACCACCACAGCATCACTCAGCACCACTACCTTATCACTCAGCACCACCACAGCATCACTCAGCACCACCCCAGCATCACTCAGCCCCATCCCAGTATCACTCAGCACCACCACAGCACCACTCAGCATCACCACAGCACCACTCAGCACCACCACAGCACCACTGAGCACCACCCCAGCATCAATCTGCGCAACCATTCAACAACAACTGGTTCAAATATGTTCTCTCAATGATTCAAGCTTTATTACAAATGTCACATAAAGATGTTAATATTTAACTTCTGTTCTTGGATTTTCGTCACAATAAAATACACTGAACATAATCTTCACAAAAGTTATTTACAAAAGTTAAAGCTATTGCCATTATAAATTAAAATCACCTTTATTTAAGCATTAATTATTTAAAAAAATTAACAGCCATTGTAATTTGTAATATCAATATATCTAAGTCATGTAAATACAAAACATGTTGCATTACAAATGCTATAGGTGTCACATTTCCAAAAGTTATAACTATTTGCATTGTAAATGACAAAGCTATTAATTTAGCTATTTTCAAAACCAACACATAAATAAAAAAATGTGTCATTTACAAGACCAATAGCTCAAACGTTCCTAATGCGAGACCTATTGCATTGCAAATGCTTGTTTTTATATCTGTTAGTGCTTCCTGTTAAGGTTTAATTTTCGTGACAGGCGCCTCATTGCCTACTTGTAACTATTCTCTGACCCTGCTTCAAGGGTTAGAGCAGGGTCAGAGAATAGTTGCAAGTAGGCAACGAGGCGCCAGGAAGCACTTACAGGCTTACAGCAGCAGGTGCCCAAGTTGAAGTTAATTTCTTTGTAACCCTTTTGGAAAAGGTTACCAAAAATTAGCTTCAACTTTTGCACCTGCTGCTGTAACCCTGCAAGTGCTTGGCTGAAAATTCGTCCCCGCTGATTCGCGGATTTTACCGCGATTTCGCGAGATTCGCGAGAGGAACGAATTTTCAGCCCATGCTTAATCCCAACGAGAACTGGCATAGCACGATCTGGTTCTGGCGTAATTACTGCCAGGTCGTCGGCATACGCCAGCAGTTTTGTCTCAAATCCAATAAAAACTACAAGCTTAATGTCAGCACAGCCTAGGATCTTCCGTATCAGTGGATCTATATATAACGAAAAGAGTATTGGTGAACAGGAACACCCCTGGCGTGTCCCCCCCATGATATATATATTTTTATGAGCTTTCTCCCATCATCTGGACTCTCGCTTTGGGATCGCGGTACATAGCCATAAGTGGCCCCCTAATTTTAGGGCCAAAGCCCCTTTGTTCCAATATCCCCCATAAATACTTCCACGTTACGTGGTCAAAGGCTTTTTCTGGGTCGAGGAGGATCATTGCCATCCGCCACCCCCCCCCCCGCCCGAAGCAGCATGGGCATCAAAAAGCGAAATCACGCGTCTAATATGGTCAGTTGTACTACGCAGCGGGATGAACCCATGCTGCCAAGGGGAGACCAGAGCGCCAATGACCCCCCTAACCTTTTTGCCAAGACCTTAGCGTAAAGCTTAGTGTCCGCATTTATAAAGGATATTGGTCGATATGACCCGGGGCACTCCTTTGGTTTCCCCTTTTCATGGAACACTAATATATTAGTTTCCTTCCAGGAATCATGGGTTAGGCCGGAGAATACTATCCCGCTAAATAAATCCAAGATAATTGGGGAAATATCATTCTGGATACTCTTATAAACCTCCAGTGGAGTGCCACCTGTCCCTACGGCCTTTTCCGCTGCTAGCTCCTGTAATGCATCACAAATCTCACTTATTGTCCATTCCTTATCCAGCTCTTCCTTTCCCGCCTCATCCAGCTGAGGGCCTTCATCAACAAACTCTCCCCTTGACACATCAGTTTCAGCCTCTGCATTATATAGCTTTTGATAGAAATTTTTAAAAACTTTCAGGACATCTGTTGGTTCTGTATAGTTCCATCCGCCTTCCTGGATATTAGAAATGATGTTCTTAATATAACCTTGCCTTATTCGTAATGCCAATGCTTTACCGGCCCGCACCCCTGTTTCATAAAGCTTCCCCCTTAAAACCTGATACTCACCGGCTGCTTTCTGGGCTATCAATTTCTGGAGCTCTGCTTTAATAGCCACCATCCTCTGATGACTCTCCAGCCCTTCTTTACCTTGCACGATATCTCTGACATGTTGCTCTGCTATGATTAGCAACCCAGTTAGTCTCTCGCTTTCAACCCGATCCTCCTTCCTGATCCTTACAGAGAAGCTAATTGTTTTCGCCTCTCAGGGCAGCTTTAAATGCATCCCAAACGCTATTCCTGGAAGCACTAAAGCGGTTTGCATCAAAATACTCCTGAGTCCATTTCCTCAGATGTTCCACATACCTAATGTCCACCAATAATTTCCTATCGAAAGTCCGTCTTGAGTATTTCCTATTCAATACATCCAGCTCATAACACAACATTAGCGGACTATGATCAGACATTATTTTCATGAGTTTTTTGATGCAAACCTTTTCTCGTTCTGTTAGCGATATTAAAAAGTAGTCTAATCTAGTAGGTAAACCGCTTTCGGTAACAATAATACCAACTCCTAACCCTGACACACTCCCAAAAGCCCCAGTTATAAACATAACAAAAGTAACCACGCCAGCCCCTAAAACACCGGCTGCTACAAACCTTCCCCAGAGCAAACCAAACCCTACGGCAAATAAAGGTCCCATGAGAGGAGCTCACGATGGCAGATCTTACATGCATCTACCACCTGAAGCATCGCCATACGTGGTCGTAATGACGGGTGTTCCAGAATTAGCAGGGGAGACAACAGAGCCTAACTGGTCCCTAAAGAATAAGGTCCAGTATTGGCTAAATACAAATCGCCCTTCTCCCCCTAACTGGACAAGTAGGATAGCAACAGTCAGTAGGACCCCATGGGTGGGACATACAAAAAAAGCAATTCAGGGTGATTGCATCGTAATCACTTTCGAGGACCCCAAAGTTGTCGAGTACATATGCTCCTGGGAACAACATAATCCAAGTGGGGGAATAGACACAAAGAGTCTTGTCTTTTTCTACCCCAAAAAGCACTATAACAGCCATTTCAATGAACAAGACAACTTGTGGCGTAAAGCAGTTCCACAGCCCTGGGATTTTACTAATGCTAGACCCAAAATCCCCCCACAGCAGAATGGACCAGACCCCTCATGGTGGTCGGCCGACCCAAATTACTACCAACAGGAAGCCCCATGGCAGGTAATGGGACCCCATAACAGAAGAAGAGACTGGGAGCAATGGGGTGTTCCATCACAGCGGCCCTTTAGACCTAGATATGGAGAAACACCATACTGGGAAAATTGGCCGGGTATACCAACAATGAATCGATACAGTAGCCTGGAGATGGTCGACTGACCACTACCAGATTCCACCAACGATAAATCAAATATTTCATCTCGGGTCCTGGAAAGGAAAATGACTACAAGACAAGATGACAGGCAACGATCTTTGTCTGTCATTTTTTGGAACATAGCGGGACTTCGCTCCAAAATAGACGATGGTTCAGCAGCCCAATTTCTCGAGGATGGTAAAATAATATGCCTCCAGGAAACATGGGCCATAAAAGAGCTACACATCGCAGGCTATAAACTCTTTTTTCCCCAGCCCTTTCTAGCACCGCGGGTAGGCCCAAGGGGGGTTTGATCACCTATATAGCGAATACAATCCCTAGCCTGAAACTCCTTAAAATTGAAAACATGCCAAATTTCCAACTAATCTCCATCTCAGTTGGCAAAGACACTATTGTCATCCTAGTAAACTTCTATAACAACCTAGAAGAAGATAATTTCATCAAAACTCTTCAGACAATCCAGGAAAAAAATGCTAGATACACCAAATTATACAGTAAAAAGGCCACTGTCCACTTACTATGGGGAGGAGACTTTAATATTCATCCATGCCCATGTTTGAACAACCATAACTGTGGGATAGTGGATGAGCAAGATAATCCCCTTGCCCATTTCATACACGATGGAAAAGGGGAAGCGATGAACAATCTTCTCACAGACCTGGAACTGTCATTAATAAACAAGCCAAATCCGGATGATAATACTTTCTACCCCACATATCTAGGGAGGGGACATGAGACCACTGTCGATTACGTCCTATCAACGGATGGGCTGAGACAGCTAACTACGGACTTTACCTTATTGGCTAACAACTTGAGCGACCATTCAGCGCTTAGAGTGGATTTGGATCTCTTAGATCACCCAACACAGTCAACCTTAATCGCACACACTCTTTCCCAAAACCGGCTAGAAGTGGGCAGACCAAATGGTTATACGGTGAAATGGGGTAAGATAGATCCAATCCAACTAAGCAGTAGTATAATAAAGTCTCTATATCCTAACATAATAAAATGCCTAGACCTGGATTCTGACGACAACACCATCCTTGAAAACTTCAAGATCATCTTGGATAAAACTAAACTAATGCTGACCAGGGAAATTAAATCAAATAATCCGACAATTCCAGGCTGGTTCAATCATGACTGTACGACCTCACTAACCAAGCTAAAAGAGGCTCTTAGGCAACCAAAAAGAGACACACAATTGATCAAACATCTAAGACTCCAGTACAAAAAGGTCAGGAAACAAAGAAAACAGGAGCTAAAACAGTCCTTATGGAACGATTTACATAAAAGCTCACTCACAAAAAACAGTGAGTCTTTCTGGCGGATCGTGAAAACCCCTTTTCTTTCTGACTCTAGCAGACCTCAAATTGACGTAGCGATAGAAGAGGAAATATAGGTAAATCATTTTTCCCATATATTCAAACTAACATCACCAAATGAAGAAACAACTCATTCACTTCCTCCTGTCGACTTTCCAATAAACATTCAGTTTGATATCCTTGAGGTACTGCAAGCATTGAATCTAAGCAAAGGGGGCAAAGCTCCAGGACCAGACGCGGTCCCTGTGGATCTCTTCAAACAACACCCGGATCTCTGGGCCCCTATACTCACTAGAGTATGTACTGCAACAGCGAGATTGGGTTTAATGGAGTCTTGGTCCAACTCCATTATGGTTCCTATTTTTAAAAAGGGGGACCGCCAAGATGTCAAATGTTACCGACCGATCTCTTTATTAGACTCCGCAGGGAAAGTAGTTGGCAGAGTAATTCTGGAACAACTCCAACAATGGGCTGACGACAGTAAGATTTTATCGGACCTTCAATTTGGTTTCAGAGAAGGGTTTGGAACTGTAGAACAGGCCCTTAATTCAAGTCTAATTGTGTCCAAGTACATCCACGCAAAGCAGGGGACAATGTACATGGTGTACATGGACTTGTCCTCTGCTTTCGATTGCGTACCTCACTCAAAGCTATGGACTCTTCTGCAAAACATGGGGGTGGATCCCTCACTATTGGACTTCTTAAGGGAACTATATACGGACGCTACTGCGAGAGTGCGCTACGGGACAAAGGGTGAGCTTACTCCGTCATTCAAGGTAGAGCGAGGAGTCAGGCAGGGGTGCGTCCTAGCCCCCTTCCTCTTCTCCCTGTATACAAACGGGCTGGAAGAGAAGATGCTGAGAGGGGGGCAGGACCTCCCAAGAATAAAACAACGCATGATCCCGGCGCTGCTTACGCGGATGACGCGGTAATCCTGGCTCGCACCCCCATCCTTAAATAAATACGCTGATTTCATGGGTGCACTAGACTTACACATAAACGTGAAAAAAACGTTTGTAATGGTGGCCGGTGGAGGGAGTAAACGGATAAAGAACATTACTCTCAACAACCAAAATCTTGAGAGAACCCCACAATATCCCTACCTGGGCATAATAATCGACGAGAAATGAATTGGAAAGCAGCTATTGAGTCGAGAAGACACCTTTTTAGGAGAGCCAACACTGCCTTGATTAGCTTCTCACAAAGACTTGGAAGGAGAACACCAGTGGAGATGCTACAAATTTATTCTGCAAAATGTCTATCCACCGCCCTATATGGGGCTGGCGTTTGGGGACATGTTGACGCTGCATCTCTTCAAACAGCTGAGAATTCGTTCACTAGATTCCTCTTATCTGCCCCCAAGTGTTCATCTACATATGCATGTCATATGGAACTGGGAATCCCCTATATAGAGGACCTAATAAAAGTCCAGCCATTGCTACTCTGGAGGCGCATATGGCTATCCGATAAGAACACGCTGACCAAAGCCATCCTGGAAGATTCAATGGCCCTCGATAATGCGCACAGAATAGCCTGGCTTACCTATGTGAAACGATTCTTTACGGATATGGGTTTAGAAAGATTTTACTTTAGTCCACCATCTCTGACTGAGATAAGCAAGAAAGAGCTGAAGCAGAAAGCAATGAGCCACCTTGAGTCACTCAGAATTACCCTGCTCTCAAATAAACAATCTGTAAAACACGCAAACATGGTACAGTTATCGCCACAAATTCAGCCTTATCTTGCACTGGAAATTAACTCATATGAAAGGATGCTTTTAACCAGACTCAGACTCAATCTGTTTCACAGACTAGTCGCTTTCCCGCAAACGAACACTTGGGAACCAAAATTGTCTGTATGCCCCTGTGATGAGACTTCCGTACAAACATGCATGCACACGATACTGTTTTGCAAATACTACCACCCTCACAGGAAAATCTGGCTATTCCCATTACTAAAAGACTGGGGTTCTAGACAATGCCGCCCGGCCATGATCCTTCTACAGACGTTAGACTCTGAGCGCACCTGCTATCATGTACTGAACTTTTTAAAATGTATTATTAGACACCGAAGGAATCTTTAAAAAATCTTTTTTGTGTGAATTGTTTTAATACTGTAAATTTCATATTGCTGCTTTTATGGTTTTATAATGACAAAAACCGAATAAAGAAATTTATTATTATTAGTATACTTCTGGAAGGGGCATGAAAAATATGTATGACCTGGGTTGTTAGGTTCCTTATCTCCCCAGACATCTGTTAACCCATGTGACTTCATTAAAGAGCTCAGAGCTCAAAATACCCTAGGTTTCCACCCTACATAGGGGCAGTTGTTTGTCAGATCAGCAAATATATTTAGATCACCACATACTATAATTGGAGTAGGCCAGCTCCGGCTCATCCTGGTTACACCCGTAGATCACACAGATTGTACATCCAGGAGCTAGCTCAACCAATGCCCATCTCCCTAAGCTATCTGCCTTGTGGCACTCTGCTCCACCCAATGCTGTCTTAGCTAAAATTGCTACACCTCTCGCAGTGGAGGTCTGTGTGGAGCAGGCCAACAACTCAAAACCTCTTATATTTAACAGATGTTTCTTTTCCCATGGTAGATGGGTCTCCTGTAGACATAACACATCAATACAATTTGTTTTCACGAAGTGGGCAAGCCTTTGCCTCTTCCTCCAATCATTTAAGCCCCCAACGTTAATTGTACATACTTTAAGTTCCCCCATATGACTTTTTTTTAAATATTGCCTTCCTTCTGCAGCAGCCAAGATAAATGTACACCAATAAAACGTCCTGCTATGCATAGAACAAAAACTCAAAAGTTCCAGGAATTTTCACTTTTTCTAGTATCACCCTCACCTACCTCCCCAACCCCCTCCATTGCTCCCTCGACCCCCCCTTTCCCACCCTGCACCCAACTCACTCGTGAAGCGCTCAGACCTAGGTCTATGCATGTGATGTGTGCAGCAGTCACGTTCTGGCCATTCCTAACATATTCTGAAACCGGAAAGAACCCCTAACCCCTTGGCTAAAAGAAAGAAAAAAAACTCAGCAGCATAGCCACAAAATAGCAGACAAAAAAAATATCAGACCATACTTCAAATTCTATAGCAAATAGATATTAATCAGCCCACCTAATTTTACCCTGTGCAATAAAGCTTTCCTACAGCTCAAAAGTGATTATTCTCCACGATTACCCACAGAGTCAAACATTCCTTTGCTTTTATTTCTTAGGAGAAGTATTTCGTCTGTCCATTGTGAATCACCTTAAGCTGGGCTGGGTTAATCAAATACACTTGAATATTCTTCTCTTGAAATGGCTTGATTATGAGCCTCAATCTCCATCGTCGTTCTACTGTTGCATGACAGCAGTCTGGTCGAACGAAAAAGGAGACCCCACCACTTGATCTCCTTGACTCGGGTCTGGCCTTTTCTGCAATTGCCTGCCGCAAGACAAAATTCCCCAGGAATATCAGGATTGCCCGTTTCTTACCCCCCCCCCCACATGATGCTCGTACTTTAAACAGGATGCGATGCACCCTTTGTATTTCGGCTGACCAATTCCACTCTGACAATTCCGGAAAGGCAGAATTAAATAAATCCCTTATGTAGTCCCTAGTGTCCGACCCTTCTGCCCCCTCCGTAACCCCCAAAACCCTGAGATTATTTTTCGTCTGTCTATTTTTGAAATCTTCCCGTTTCCACTGGATAGCTTTGATTTGGGGGTTCTGAGTCTCAACTTGGGTAACGGCAGCGGCTGCTTCCGCTTCTGTCACTACTATCCTTTCCTCTAGGTTCAAAACCTTATCTCCAACATTTGTGCAAGCCTTGGAGAGCTTCCTTACCACCCCAGAATCTCCAAGAGAACGGGGGGCAAGATGGCGACCAAGTAGAGGTCGACTGCAGCACTGGCGGTTCTGGTCAGGAAGAATAAGACCCCCCCCTTCGGGATGCTGAGATATTGCAAACCAGTGTTGTATTAACTAAATCAGCCCAAAAAGGGGAAGAAAATATAAAGGAACAGAATGCTTGTTTCTGGAATATCGTATGTATTTGCTGGGATGCCGGAGGAGTTATCTTTTGCTTTGAGCAGCTGTAGTGAGGTCTGGGAGGTGGTATATCGAATGCTCGATCTGCAGGTATCTGTTACACCTCTGGGCTCCGCAGAGCGACGGCGAAGGAATGGCCCCGAAGATGGCGAATGTGGGAGCGAAGACGTCGGCAGCAGCAGCCCACAAACAGCGCAGAGAAACGGGCGCAGGCACAGGCATGACTGCCGCGACCGCCGCGGGAGTAAACGTGGTGGAGTAGACACCGGACGATGTTCAGCAAACACAGACACCGACCCCGCCGAGGAAAGGGAAAGGCGGAGCTGCGTCTAAAAATAGGCCAGCTGGTCCCACTATAGCCGAGCTACTAATGCGTAGCAAAGAGCTACTGATGGAGTCAGAGTCAACGGGGGTAGTGGCGGAGGCAGACACAACCACGGAGGTACCCCGTCCACGGAAAGATGAAAGAGCGTCACAAAATGAAAAAATGCCCAGGGAGAGATGGATAAAAGGGTAGAAAATTTAATTGTACCAGTGGCCGCACCTGGAGTGCCGGAAGGAGGAGCAGGGCATCATATTTTAGTGGAAGGTGGCGGCAAGTTAATGGGCTCATCAAACACACTATCTAGTGATCAAGATAAAGAGGGGATGGAGCCTAATAAGGACCCCAGCGATTGTTTATTCCCTGTCTCTGAAGGGGCTGAGTGGTCTGAAGATGATCGGAGTTCCTCTCCAGGGGATAGCAATCTTGACACAGACCCCGATGATAGTGACACCCCTGCAACCACTCAGCCTGGGACACACGGTCGAGGTGGAAAAGATCTAAAATGGGATTACTAATCTGCCACCCCACTCTCCGGTACACCAGCTACTGAAACAGCGGCAACCCCCCCCCCCCCATGTTGGATATAATTCACCAGGCTATTCTCTCGCATAGGGAGCAAATGCGTCAGGATAGCCGTGCGGCCAAGGCAGCAATGAGAAAGATACGGTAAAATATTCCTTTTTCGTTTGAAAGACAACTGCTGCTGCATTTTGAAAAATATTACTACTCTTGAAACTGTTACTTACCTGCAACTGAGTTCCACTTGGTTCTAAAATAAAATAACAAAGTAATAGCTTTTTATATAAAGTATTTAATCTTGGATTCAGTCTTTGAGTATATGTCGTAATTTCTTGCCTGAGTGTGTATAACAAATGCTTAACACAGTCCTCTGATAAGCCTAACTGCTCGACCACACTACCAGAAATAGAGTTTTTAGTATTATCTACTTAAGCCCTGTACGTCTCTGGGGATCCAATGTACTCTATACCTCACATTGATATAGTATATACAGAGCCAGAGCCAGCTTCCTACAGTGGCACAAAACATGCTGCAGACCTTAGTGGACACTCTGTCTTACCTGTCCTGGGTACCATATCCTAGGGACTAGTAAGGCAGGCCTTGCCAATTGGCTGTACTCAATTCATCAGATAATTTGTAAAGGGTTAGAACGATGGCACTGGAGTCTGGTTAGCTGGCCTCAGAGTACTTTCAGAGTCGAAAAGTCCGCAGCTAATAGTACAACGGGGACAAATAGTGGGGGAATCCTGCACAAAAGCCTGTTTCCTTACAGCAATACTTTTTAAACGTCTGTGCTGGAAATTGTGGGCGTTCACCAGTTGCAAAAAGTCTAAAGACATTTTCCACTTGCTCCACTAGAGTGGATGAAAAAAGGTGAATGAAAGCCCCTGTAAGTAAGTATAGTATACCTATAATTTTAGCAAACTCAAACGATCTTGGCTAATGCCTAAAAAGTAAGAGCTATCAATTTCTGCATTACTTTGCTCATTGGAAATATCCCAGACCCTTTCCATTGAAGAACAAACAAGAAGTTCCAGTAAAAGATAAGAAAATAAATGACCTCTCTTGCTCACTACACAAGACAAAAAAGAGGCACTGTGTTGAAACAGACATTCAAAAATGGAATGAGCAATATTTTAATTTTTATGCCTTCATTCCTTTTTTTAAACAAATTATTGATCATGAGGCTTTCTGGAACTTATATACAGAAATTAATTTGTAAATGAATGAGTGCCAGGGCTCAAATGTCCATGGCTGGTACAATTACATATCAGTGTGACAGGTACCAAGGTTGCTTATTCTTGAATTAACCTCAGGCTTCATTAATGCACTATAAGGCAATCTTTGCCCCTTTATCTCACGCCTGCATGTTTCTGATTTTTTCCTTTGTTTTGTTTTTTGTCTTTTTTTTTACCTCCTGTCCACTTTGTGTGATTTTCCCTCTCTTGCCCTAGGTAAAGTTCTAATGCAGAAAAAAAGTGCCAGTCTCTCAAAATAAGTGCTGGTAAACCCCACTGGCAGCCACCAACTCAAATTAAGTGCTGCTTTTATACAGAAACATGTTTAACATATTAAGTTCGAAGAAGAGAGGTCAATAACATGAAGATGGGAGTGTGCCCTGAAGTTGTCTCTGAAGACCAGTGATGCACTAGCGGCATTCTGCACAACAGTGCGCTAATTAAATTCTTTACCAACCAAGGATGGCAAGAGACCAAGTCTTGAAGCAGGCATATCACTACAACTATTCTGAAAAGATGGACTTGTAATTCACTCTGTGGAGCTCAAGGGTGAGATAAGTCCAAGTGTCCTTAATAACGTGTCATCTACTGATTGTGTCAAGATAATGAAAACGACCTTGTTTGACAACCAGTACATTTCTAACACCATCCATCCCGAATTGGTACATTGCCTCTTGTAAAGGAAGACACCTGAGACAAAGGCCACTGAAGTACCTCCGCCCTAAGCAAAAAAGTTAACATTTGATGAACGTCACATGGAGAGTGAGAAACCCACAAAAAAGTAATTGTTGTTTCATATTTGAAATAATATCTATTTAAATGAAGGAATGGCAATCATAAACATGAACACTAATTTATGCTAATGCTAGTCCCATCAAATTCTTGAATCAATTAGCTTAGTGCAATTCTCCATTTAACTGTCTTGCTTCAGACAGGAGTAGATTAACCCCTGCAGAGCGATAAGGCTGAAGCTCACGACCAGCTCACGACCAAACATCATTCAAAATGCTCAAGGTTTTAGAAGGACCAAAGAGCTGGGCCGGGGAGGGTCTTTAAACGTTCAGTACAGTTGTGAAGAGGCAACAGAGACACAGTAGAAATTGCAGAAATATTTGATGAAGAAGGTAGAGTAGCAGAAATGCCACGGGAAAGCTGGGCATTCTCTTGCTAAGCTACCTTCTGCAAAGCCACCTCTTCCCAGACAACGGTTGGCATAGGCACAGCATCACCCGCATTCTCCCATCTCCCTAAATCTGTTGATACCCAGGAGAGGCATGTGAGAGCATCAGCCATCATCCTGCTGCCATGCTTGGGTCTCTGGAGAGACAAACAAGGTGGTGTAAGTGCCAGAGAGGCACTGCAATGAACAAACAGATTCTGATTTGGTTATTGATGCTAAAGGCTTTCAATGCAATCCATGGACAGCAAAAAAATCAAAGATATACTTCTCCTGTGGGTCACAATATTTGAAAGTGTAAGGAATTAAATTGCGAAAGGATTCTGGATATTGTCAAATAGAAAGAGTAAGATTCAGAGCTTCAGGACTTTGCTTATTCTCAGTAGATTTAACACTATGACGAGGTGTGCTTTCATAAAAATGTTCATAAATGGTAGACTGAACATAGCCATCAAATGAACTTGCTATGAAAAACATTTTTTTACTGTAAATAAAAGGCGTAAATAGTTTTAACTTTGATAGTTTCACAAATAAATGTGTATTGAAATATGTGATCATTTTTTGGCGTTGTTTCAAGGGAAAAAGCAATACAAAAAAGTTACTATATATTTTTAAAATGGAAACAGATATAAAACTGAAGTCATGAATACATCAATTTCCAAATAAAGTGATCAGCAAACAAGCCAATGGGCTTCCTGTAGATGATTTTCAGACATGATTCTCTAAAGATAGTAATCAACTTCCCCTCTGAGGGCCATATGAATTCTATTTGTAGTATACGTGTCTTGGATTACTTCTACAGTTGTGCTTTTTTAAGAAGGTAAGTAAACCACTCTGCTCTTGCCTGATATTGATTTAACTCGTCAGTAAAAATCTATGCATAATAATTTCTGTCCAAGGTTGAAGACTGAGTGGTGTAATACATACCCTTCCAGGCAATAAGGGAAGGTTTGGTTCTGAATCTAGTACCATCATGCAAGGAGCCTCACTGTGAAAACGAAAAAAGTGATGGTTGGAATACTTGAATTATCCTCAGCCACTGCGACTGACCAAATGCAAGTCAGCCTTGGTAATCCGCAGAAGGACAAACCCCAGCCCAAACTGTGGGTCAAACCCACTCTGTACACCAGCAGCTCCACACTGGTTTTGCGTCTGTTGGCCTTCATCAGTAACACACATCTTGAACTGGTGCAGCATCAACGGGAACAGAAACAAAAGAAACCTTAGGTTGCTCTCTGTGTGTAGTAGCACCTTGAGTATAAAAGCAATAGTCTGGAATGTGGCAGAGAGTAATCCCCCTTATGCCAATAATTACATCCATTATGCCAGCACCAGAATTTCCACAGGTGTCCCATATTCCAAGAATTAATTCTAGAATGGTAATGCCAGCATTTTGCCACAGGTACACTTTATGCCAGGAATTAACTCCTAAATGCCCACATTTTGACATGGGTGCCTCTGTAAGTAAATAATTAGAGTTGGTGGTTGGCATACTCACTCACTTGTGCACACTCACTCTCACACATTCACACTTATTCTGACTCACACTCACTCACACACTCCTTCTTACACTCCATCAGTCTTACTCCTTCAAACTCTCTCACATTGCCTCACACTCATTGTCACTCATGTTGTCACTCTCACTCTCACTCACACTTACAGTCTCAGTATTTCATTCTCACCGAGTCTTACTTGTTCTTTGTCACTCATTTTCACTTATATTCACATTTACTCCGACTATTCACAGTCTTACTTTCTCATTCTCGTTTAGTTCTACTTATTCTCACTCACTCACAGTCACACTGACTCTCACGTATTCTTCCTCCTCATTACTCACTGTCATCCATTTTCACTCAGACACACACACGAACAAGCTCTCTCACACAAACACATGTTCACTCATTTATGCTGACTTACATTTACTCTTTGACACACATTCTCAACTTACACTCATGCTCCCTCACACTTCCTCACCCTCCATTACACTCATTGATTCTTACAGTCCCTCTCTTGAAGTCAATTTTACTCTCACTCACTCTCACACTAACTCATTCATTCCAGTTTAACTCATGTATTATGTTTGACTCACTCCTTTTCACTCAGTTTTTGTCACTTAGGGGCATATGTATCAAGCCCTTTTCCCGTTCGAAAAATGGATCGATTCTCAGAATCGCACCGTTTGCGAACAGGGAAAGGCCTTTTGGGATGTATCATCCCAAAAGGGTATCACAAATTAGAGAATCGCAAAATTTGCAATTCTTTATTTTGCTATTGCAGTTAAGGAATCACAAATTGAGATTCCTTAACTGTGATGTAGAAAGCACCTAAGTTGTGCAAATTTGGCATAAGAAATCACAAATTACAACCAACTGACAGTTGGTGTTAATTTGCGAAGTCTTTGAAAAAAACACTTTTTTCCTTTTTTCAGTGTGCCACATGTGCACACATGCTCATTTAGGGGTGCATCAGGGTGTCCTTATGACACCTTTGCACCCTTCAATTTGCATTCGCAATTTGTGAGTACCTAATGGGTACTTGCAAATTGCGAATGTCTTCCCATTCACTCCTATGGGCCTCTAAGCCCATAGGAATGAATGGGAAGCCATTCCTTAATTGCAACTCGCAATTAGGGAATTCCAAGGAATTGCAAAATATTTGCGACTTTTTATTTCATCTCGTTTTGCAATTTTCAAATGGAGATTCTCAAACAATCGCTATTAGAGTATCGCACACACAGTATTTGATACATATTGCCCCTACTCTCATTTATTATTACTCACTCCTGTCATCCACTCTCACTCAAATAAACATATGCTTATACATTCATACGTACACATGCTCTCACACACACATACATGAACACATTTGAGATTGTTTTTACTTACCTTCAACTGTATGCAAAGGTAGGCTTCAGCGGCTGGATCTAGATAGACCCTTGGATAAGGAACACAGCTCCCTTCCACCTCCAGCACTGAAAGCTGATATCTGAGCAGTAATGCACGGGACTCAGCTTTTAATGTCTTGCTTTTTCACCTCCGACTCTCACAGCTCGTCACAGGGAGGAAAGGTGTCAATGAAGCTCCTGACCATACTCCACCCTTTGATAAGCTGGAAAGTTTGGCATCCTCTTTCGTGGAGAAGGTGCAGGCAATCTACCGAGGATTTATGCCATCTGTGCCCGGGGCTGAGCCTATTGGTGTGATGGCTACGGTCCATGAAACTCTGTCCTCCCTGCCTGCTATGTCTGCCGAGGCCTTTGACACTCTGAGCCTCAAAATTAAATCTGGCTCTCCCTTAGATCCGTTGAAGCCAGAGCTATTTACACTTCTCCCACCCCTTTGTCGTGAGCCTATATTGGATTTGATTAATCTTTCACTCACTGAGGGTGTGGTTCCTTCCTCCTGGAAGCAAGCAGTGGTCAGCCCCATTTTGAAGAAGCCTAATCTTGATCCCCTGCTACCTGAGAACTATCGTCCCATCTCCCTCCTGCCCTGGACCGCCAAGGTCACTGAGGCACACGTGAATTCCATCTTGTCTGCCCACCTCTCTCGAAATAATATTCTAGACGAGAGCCAGAATGGTTTTCGCGCACAACACAGCACCGAAACTGCTCTGCTCTTTATGACTGAGCGCTTGCGTACGGTGCTGGATGCGGGGCAGACAGCGGCGCTCCTCTTGTTAGACCTGAGCGCCGCGTTCGACACGGTGTCTCATGACATTTTGATGCGGCGTTTGGAGGAAGTGGGAATTGAGGGGACAGCTCTCCAATGGTTCCGCTCTTTCCTTTCGGACCGGTTTTTTAAAGTGGCTATTCCACCTGGTCAGTCCTCTTTCCATCCATTGGGACTGGGTGTCCCTCAGGGCTCTGCGTTGAGCCCCACTCTGTTCAACTTATATGTGAAGCCGCTGGCTGCAGTCGTCAGACATTGTGGCTTAACCATGACATCGTATGCCGACGACACGCAGCTGGCGGTGACACTCAGTGGGGACCCTGAGGTGAATGCTCCCAGATTCCGCGCAGGACTCATAGCCGCGGCAAACTGGATGCGCATGAACTGCTTACAGTTAAATGCCAAAAAAACTGAGGTCCTGATTCTAGGGAAGCAGGCGGAACTCTGGGGAGACCAGTGGTGGCCTCCAGAATTGGGGGTGACTCCCATCCCAGCTGCCGAAGTTAAGAACTTGGGGGTTTGGCTGGATCCCACACTCTCCTTTACCAGCCACACAAAGAAGATTGCAGCTACCTGTTATGGTATTCTGCGAGGACTGAGACCAGTCCTCAAATTCTTCGACCCCCCCTACTCGGCAACTGGTGGTCCAAGCCTCCATCCTTTCTGGGCTGGACTATGGGAGTGCACTGCTGCTCGGAGTGAATCAGGCGGAGGCTACTAGGCTGCAAAGGGTGCAGAATGCCGCGGCGTGGGCCATTGTGGCCTTCCTAGACGTTGTTCTGTCTCTGCTGTCTTGACCTCTCTTCACTGGCTGCCGGTCAGACAGAGAATTAAATTCAAGGCTCTTTGTCTGACATTTAAGATCTTGAAACTCTCCTCTCCTCCATCCCAGCTGCCGAAGATAAGAACTTGGGGGTTTGGCTGGATCCCACACTCTCCTTTACCAGCCACACAAAGAAGATTGCAGCTACCTGTTATGGTATTCTGCGAGGACTGAGACCAGTCCTCAAATTCTTCGACCCCCCTACTCGGCAACTGGTGGTCCAAGCCTCCATCCTTTCTCGGCTGGACTATGGGAGTGCACTGCTGCTCGGAGTGAATCAGGCGGAGGCTACTAGGCTGCAAAGGGTGCAGAATGCCGCGGCGTGAGCCATTGTTGGCCTTCCTAGACGTTGTTCTGTCTCTGCTGTCTTGACCTCTCTTCACTGGCTGCCGGTCAGACAGAGAATTAAATTCAAGGCTCTTTGTCTGACATTTAAGATCTTGAAACTCTCCTCTCCTCCAGCCCTTGCGAGTCTTGTTTCCCCCTATATTCCTACGCGGGCTCTAAGGTCGGAATCTCTTCATCTGGCGGTTAAGACCAGGTTCACACTGAGTAGGATGGGAGGTCGTTCCTTTCGAGTTCTAGCGGCAGGATTGTGGAACTCTCTCCCTGTCCATATTCGCGCCCTGAACAGCCTGACTCTCTTCAGAAGCGCCATAAAAGCGTATCTGTTCCCTACTGCTGACTGATTCCCTCTCTTTCCAGCATCGATTTGTTGTGTTGTGGCACTCGATCAGGCGCCAGGACGCCCCTTTGCTGGGGCAGCTGTGCGCCTAATGAAAGTTATTAACATAACATAACATAACAAGTGTAAGGTGACAAGATAATTGACAGATATCCCTGCACACTGAAGGACTTCACGTGGACGGATTGGGATAGAAAATAGGCGCAGACACCAAAATACAAGTGCCCCTATTAGTAAACTAGATAGCAAAAATGTGTCCCATGTTTGCAAATTGGGTAGTTTTGAACTTGAAAAGACATGCTTTGTACGTGTTTTTCAAGGTATGAGAGATTACATGGATTGGAGCTTGCTGCAGGCAATGCTTCTTTTAATTTCAGGGAAATCAACAGAAGAACCAACTGAGCAGACCATAAAACACGTCCACAAACACCCAAAAAAATGACCCACGTGCTCATGTTGGACCAGCCCATTGGGCACTGCTTGACGGCCCTATAGGCCAGTCCAGGGGATGTAGTGAACATTTAATAGAAAGTCATGCATTAGGGGACATAGGCCTTGTTTATTTACTGATGCTTCCCAATTATGTAGTCTCGTTTACCACCTCAAAACATTATGTATCACAGGAGAAGAATTGAATGAATGAAGGAACACCAGATGCGCAGAGACCCATTCTGGAAGAACAGCTGTTGACATGCCTTATGTCCTGATTATGATTTTCAGCAAATCCTTTTTTTTGAACCAGAAACACTATGCACGCCGAGGCATGTATTTTAAAAATTCCACATTATAAGTGTAACTCTGGACGTCTCTTCATGCTAAGTTACAGCGGCTGCAAATATAAGATTTGGCGAAAGGTACCCACGTAACATCAGGGATGAGCTGAGAGATATGCAAACGTCAATCAAAACACTGAAATTTATGCACAAATCTATTTGGAACAGCTTTGCCAATTTATGAAATTTGGTCAAATGGCTATATTTTGAGAAACCACTCCAAGTGACTGTTTTTTTTCTTTCGATTGCTATTTCTTTGCAGTTAAGCCCATATCATGGTGTAAGTAACTTTAGAAGAGTTTACCAACTCACAGAATGCATTACGTCTATGCCAGTAAAGAGGTGAGCATGAGGTAGAATTACATTAGGTCTAATTTAGTGATAGTATATAATTTTTCGAAAAGTAATAGTAATTTAATTTCCTCAATAAACGTAATTTCCACTGGAGGATTCTCTGCCAGAGGAAATATTACATAAGTAATTCTTCCATAACAAAACTCTCCTATTGAAATTGCACTAATGGATGAAATTACATCAGCGCTGTTGTCGAAGGGTCACATTCAGGTACAATGGAAATATGCCATTCTGTGGTCACGGTATTTTTCTGTATAATCCTGGGTTTACTCTACTTGTCAAGTAATCCACCATTTGCTGTATACTTTGCGTATTTCAACTAAAATAAGTGTTTCTGGTGGAAATAGATCACAAGTTATTACAAAAAGCCTCACATGGTGCAGCACAGCGGCAGACCATTTTTAAAGGTTGCCTGGTGATAATTTAAGTGCTGATTGATGCATTGAGATATTAAAATATTATGAAAAAGGTGAAAAACCTCCATAGCCTGTTAAAATGACAAACTAGTGAAATAATACTACTACAGTATGTGCCACATGTCTCACAATTTGTCTTTTCTTGCTGTGAAATTTAGTTAAACTTGCATCACAATGTGGTCCTTATTGTCACATAATTTCAAATGCCCTGTTTATATGTAAAGGTCATTCTCTTACTCAGGTTAAACCGAATGCCATCTGAAAACTCTGAAGGTATTCTGTCTCAGAAAAACACTGTAAATATCTCGGGGCCACTTATCAGGGAGAGGTCTAGTGGGGGTCAGGTGATCTACAAAGAACTCTTCTCTGCATGAACGTGGTAAAATATAGCAGACGGACATCTACTGGTTATTTTAGCTGTCCTGAGCAGGGACATCTGAAGGATTTTGGGGGCCCTGGGCCAAACCTATTTTGGGGGCCCCTTTTTAGAACAGCTTTGAATTTATGATCCACTTTCAGCTTTTTCATGCCCACTCTACCCAGGTCACCTACTGACCTTGCACTGGCACACTCGTCCAAATTCTAAATATGATTACTTCTAATATTCAGGGATTGTGACTTGTGTTTTTAATATTGTAACACAGCAGCAGCTCGCTAATATTACTGCAAGTAAACTCCGTGACTCCTTCCCTTTTCTCATTCATCATGTCCTGTTTTGACCCCCCAAAAACTTTTTTTATGGATGTTGCATGAAACATAAACACAACATTTCTCTGAAAAATATCTGTAATCGACCCTCGCACATCACCCATATTAAAAATAAATTAAAAGAAAATGATATTTAAAGCAATTTAGTTGAGAATTATTCAAGGTCTTCTGGGCAAGACTCTGTAGTACAGAGCTGGCTCTATCAGGGCCCCCTGAAAGTCTTGGGGCTCTGGGCCAGAGCCCACTTTGCCCATTCCTTAAAAACATCTCTGGTCCTGAGAAGAAACTCTGGCGGTGAGCACCCATCTGCACTGCGCCCTGGTTCAGAGGACGTGTGCAGGTGTTCAAGAAAAAACATGCAGCAGTTCCGTAACCTGACACTGCCCTGGGCAGAGCTCCAGAAAGCACTTGGACGTCTGCCAGTCCATAAACAGAAATATGTTGTTAGGGTGTTTTCAGATGACAAACCCTTTCAAAGTACTACCACTAATTTTCAGGTGAAGCAATATTCCCCCGAAGGTAAAATCGTTTCTAAGTAGCCTACAACACTGCAAAAAAAACTCTTTCAGTAGTGCTGTGTTAGGGCTCTCAGTGGCATGAGTCAGGCACAACTGTGTTCCTTATTCTGTCTAATAAGGAAAAGCTGCTTCCCCTGGAGCCACACGATGCACAGATACCCATGGGTGTGGAGGAGAGGTCAATAATGCAAAGTATACATATTCACAGCTAATTACCTGAACAAAAGGAGGAAATTATTATGTTGCTGATGCCAGTTGATGTAGATTGCACTGACTGTCTGTTTTCCTTGCAATTTAATGATAATGAGGCAATAATAACATGGATTGGCATCGACTAAGCACTTTCACGCCAAACAGGATCATGGAGTTCTTTAGGATCACAATGCTCTGGAAAAACACCTTACAAGCACCTATGCTCCAGGTGGGAGAAAAGAGACCTAGCACACAGGTATTCAAGAAAAACAATCTTACAAACGTAGGAATATATGTTTTCTCATCTATGTGATGGTAAATTCTCCTATCAAAAACGTCAGTAGTTAGAAACTAGGGGTAATGTATTTGCTTGGAGTGGTAACCACACTTCCCAAACTAAACTGAGGTCAATTTTAAGAATTACTTGAAATAACTAGGCACCTGAATTTTTTGGTGTTGTATTCTTTATTAGTTATTTTCAATTCAATAAACATGAGAACCAAAGTACAGGATCTACTGAGCAATGCCATAAGATAAGGTACACAATAATAAAAACAAAAACCCTTAAGGGGATAACCTGGAGGCTTTCCCGGCGCTTCAGGTCCCATGGACTCAGAATTAAAAGAAAGGAGGGTAGAGACAACAGTTAGGGACATCGGAGTGGGGGTGAGGGGGGTAATACCACGAGAATGTGCATACAATTCAATTCATAAGCTTTTATTCGATTTGAGAATACAAATCATACAAGCGACATTAAATACATCACCATATATACACAATTAGTACACAATATTCACATTAATGGTGTAAAAAAAGCTAATATGAATAGAAACATATATGTCAATCATGGGCAGCAGTTAAAAAAGAGATAAAAGCGAAATAGGGATATAGACAAATAAGTACAGACAGGAAATCAATTAATTTAACACACAAATGGAATTTCCTGGCAACTGTACATTAAAACAAACCAAATCCAAACCGCTCTAAAGGCATAGGAAAGTGAGTGTTTAGTGTATAAAAAGGACCTTACAATACATACTATAGACATAAAACACAAGTGACCGTTCCAAAATTCTAACTATTTAAAAACTGTTATGTACAGACAGGGATGTATAAAATAAAAACAACATTATGCATTTCCTGGCAGCTGTACGTCTCAAAAATTTACAGACAGGTAAGTATCAAAAGGTTACAGTACTATACTTTTCCTGGCAGCTGTACATTTCAAAATATAGGTAGCCATAAAAAAACAAATATCCACATTCTCCATTGAGGATAGGAGTGTTAATGCGGTCTTTGTGGTACGAGTATTGTATTTTATAAAAATAGGCTTGAGGTATTTTAACCTAAGGAAATAATAAAATTTACAAAAGAGTAAAAAATGGCAGCAACTCTGGCGTGAAATGTTGTCACATGGGCAGGGAGTCTCTGATCTGACTTTCTGAGTTGGAAACGCAACAAGGTGGTGAACAATACCCAATCTGACACGGGTTAATACAAATTGGTGTGATGGGCGAGTCACGTTCACAAGGTAGGGTTGTAGCCCCGGAGTTAGATTCAGGTCTTTATAAAACTTCACGGTGGCTAATTTACCGTACACCTTGTCCCGCTCCCCTTTTTTAAAGTTTAAAAATGTTCACTTAATTTCTTTTTTGGGGATGACAGCAGCCTGCTCTGGATCAAGGAAAACATCAATGTCAAATAGAAGGTTATACCAGAATTGAATATATCGCATCCACTTTATGCGCGATGAGTGGTCAAGACCTATACAATCAAGAATAATCTCTTGAGTGAATCGAGTCTCTGACTTAGCCCAAATAGAGCGCCACAATAAGAGTGGCCGAACGGCTGCTAAGTCAGATATAAACTCGATCCCTACCTCGTCATGAATCAGTTGTACTGAGGCAGAAGGAGGAACACACAACAATCTCTTTAAGAATTTGTTTTCATCGGCTTGGAGCGAAGGACCTTCACTGTGGCCCCATACGCCTGCCCCATACAGTGCAGAAGAGACACAGCGAACGTTATAGATATTAATCATATCTGGGATACTTCTAGAGCCAAGTTTAGAAGCAAATCGGAATATGCTGCTGGTGGACCGCAACATTTTCAATCTGATGTTGTCAAATTCAGAGATCCAGGACCCATTATTATTATACGTAATACCCAGATAACAGAAGGTTTTGACGTATGTCATTTTATCTTTGTCCAGAAAAAAGCTATGCTTAGTCTTATTTACAGCCTGCCCGCATGCCATGACATACGTCTTGGACTTGTTCACACAGAGCCTCCTATTTTGAATGAACAACATAAAACTATCAATTAGGCGCTGGAGACCAATCTGTGTGCGGGATAAAAGAACGGCGTCGTCCGCATAAAGTAACAGTGGGATAGGTTTTCCTCCAATCAATGGGGCATCTGCAGGAATATCAACCAGGTTACGGTCGACGCCATTAATAAAAAGTGAAAATAATAGAGGTGCCAAAACGCATCCCTGGCGAATTCCCCGTGAAACTTTGAAAAATGGTGTGCATTCGCCTAGGGTGCCGTAGCGGACCTTGCATGAAAGTTTTTCATAAAGCCTGGCTAAGAAATGGACTATTTCCTTCGGTGCCCCAGATTCAATTAAAACCTCCCAGAGAATAGCGTGATTAACTAAATCAAACGCGCTGCTCAAATCAGCAAAACATAAAAAAGGTTGCTTTTTTTGACCACAGTATATTTATTAATAATAAGGTCCAAGTTAACACATTGTTCCAGGGTGCCCATACCTTTACGGAACCCATATTGTACTTTAGTTAAAATATTCGAATCGGTTGTCCAGGTTTCTAGCCTTTTAAGCAAAATACGACTCATAACCTTAACCGAAGCATCCAACAAAGAGATCGGACGGTAGTTGGAGGCCTCAGATTTACTGCCTTTTTTAAATAGGGGAATTATAACTGATTGGCCCCAGGAAGGGGGAAAATTATCTACTGCCGCACAATTAAAGATCCGCACCAGGATGGGGGCCCACAGGTGTGGTTCGGCTTTTAGCAGGTCGATTGGGACCCCATCCGGGCCCGGGGCTTTTCCTCCTTTGCTGTTAGAAAGCCCATCATAGACTTCCTCCAGTGTTACTCCCAAAGGTAAGGGTAGCCAAGATGTAACCTCAGTGGTTAGCTCGAGGGGTATCCCATCAGGATTAAAGATCTTGGTAAAGTGGGTAATCCAATCATTGCATGGGATATAGGAAGTTAGTTCCGGGATGTCATCATTGTTGAGAAAAGGGCTATTAATCGTTTCCCAGTACATTTTGCAGTTTTTGGTTTCTGCTGCTTCCTTTAACTTATCCCATGCCTCACACTGCAGGAACTTTTTCCTGTTGATGATGGCCGACTTATAGTTGACCCTAAGGAGTTTTATTTCATCCCTGTCTCGTGGTTTGGTACCCAATGCCCGCTTTAATTCCCGGAGTGCAACCATGCAAGGTTTGTCAAACCAACCCTGCTTTACCCCTCGAGTTGATGATGGTGCCCTAGTGAAAATACTTTCGATGGTGGTATTAATATTAATAAAGTTTAACAATAGGGACTTGGGAATAACTACATCGATTAAACAATAATTTATTTGGATTTTACAGCTAGTTATTATCTCCTTCTGTTTGGCTTTTGAATTTGTTCCAGACCATCTGATCCTTGGACCATTTGGTCTGATGGGTACTAGGTCAGTAGAACACTTTTCTCCTGACTCTGATGGTGATGTACCATGCCCCAGGAGTGAAATACAAATACTATTGTGGTCACTGAGACTTTCTGCTTTAACATATAAGTTAGTAAAGTCTCCAGTGCTGGACAGCAGGATGTGATCTATAAATGTCCCAGCATCCCTTCCTGTGAAGGTAGGACATATGACTGCCTGTGCATTTCTATTACAATTTAATAGATAAAGGTCTAGCTTAGTTGACATTTTGTTAAGCAATGTGCCATAATGACAATGTGGGAAATGGGGGAATTCCTCCCTCTCACCCAATCCCCCCCATTGATCGGACATTACTACTCCTACACCACAGGAATTCCCGTTGGACAAATGGCATGGCTGCAGGTTAAAATTACCTGCCCATAGGATCTCTGCCTTTCTGTTCGAAATACCCATGACCCTTACAATCTCCTTTTCAAGGGGGTATAGAATATTCCCTCTAGTGGCATCGAAATTATTGTTATAGAAATTAACAATAATCAAATCGATCCCTTTACTGCACTTAACCCTCACTACCTGGCTGTGGGTTCCCACAGTCGTACTACTTCTTACTACCCAGTTGTCCAACCTATTAGACAGGAGCAGCAAAAGGCCCCCCTTTGCCCTGCCTGAGCTAGATTTGGTCGCCTTAAGGCAATGGGATGAGTACCCTTCGATATTAATTTGATCCTGGCTCCAGGTTTCCTGGAGGAGGATTAT
The DNA here is from genome assembly GCF_964263255.1 of Lissotriton vulgaris. Lineage (NCBI taxonomy): Eukaryota > Metazoa > Chordata > Amphibia > Caudata > Salamandridae > Lissotriton > Lissotriton vulgaris. The sequence continues at coordinate 1,465,122,090 of NC_141694.1, forward strand.
ATCATATCCTTCCCCAATAAACCTGGTCCAAAAGGGTGAATCTAGTTTACCTGCAATACCAGCGATGTTCCAAGAGATAAGGGTAACACCAGCCGGCTTGGTGGGAACCTGATTAGCAGCTCCAAGCTGCATAACACAAGATATAGTTGAGCTAATATCCGGGAAGCTGGCAACTGAGCCTATTGTGGGAGCGTCAATAGGTGTGTTTGCATCCGGACTAGAACAATAGGTACCTTTGAAGAGGGGAGTGTTTAGATTGTTACTAGAATCAGTGTATAAAGAAGGCTGTTCATTGGGACATCCCTCATTTGCCGTGTCATATCGTCTGCCCACCCGTACAACAGCGGGTACACAGTCCGACCTACGAGATGTCATAACTTTAGCATGGAGTGATGCCTTGGTGGCATGTTCGCTAGGAGATATTGGGGCACTGCGTCAATCGACCATCTCCAGACAATCGAATCTATTACTAGTATGGATACCTTGCCATCCATTCCCCAAATGTTGGCCTTTATTGGGGTACCAGGGACGTGAGAGCCAATCCTTATTCCTACTTTTTTGTGTTGCCCAGGGGCCTCCAAAATTCCATGGTTGTTCTTGAGGAATTACCCAATTGGGGGCTGATATTGGTGCATGAAAATTAAATACTGATGGATAGAAAAAGGAGAGCCGCTGAGTATCGATTCCCCCTTTCTTCTCCAACTCAGGCCAAGAACAAATGTGGTTCACAGAGGATGCGTCTTCGCAGGTAACAATGACGCAATCCCCCTGAATGCTCTTTGGAGTCGCCCCCACCCATGGAACCCTACGGACAGAAGAAATTCTACAAGTATTAGTGGGCTGTAGTGGCCTGTTGATGCTAAGCCATTGGAGGATTTTGTTCAGAAGGGACCAGGAAGGTTCATCAGTACCAACTGGAAGTTCCGGAACTCCTGTTAGGATAACCGTGAATGGTGTGACCTCTGGTGGAAGATGAACTGGACCTATAGACCTGGGCCCCCTCTTGGCATCCGTATGATATGATTTTTGAGTGACCGGGGCCTTTTCTTGGGATGGCTGCAGTTACTCCTGTGCAACGGTGGTATTAGTAACAGGGGGTAGAGCTGCAGGGGACATTTGGGTAGGGTTTTGTTGACTGATAGGATGTGACTGCGATACTGGTTTTAATACAGGTTTAGCTTTAGGATTGGCAGATACACTCTTGTTTGGGGCAGGGACAGAGGTAGTTGGAAGCTCTTTGGTTTTTGCCTGTACCTTGGGCGTACCAGGCGGCCTGGCAGGGTTAGTCGATATAGTCCCTGGGTTGGTGGTAACGAGTCCCCCTCCAGTTTTAGTAATACCCGCCCTGGTCTGGTTTGGTAATTTGGTGAGGAGTGTGGCAAGCTGTTTTTCTATTGCCATGATACTCTTCTCCAAGGGTTGGAGGTGGGTTTTTAGTATGTCCCTGAAAGCAGCAAGAAGTTGTGATGTGTCGCTGTCAGGCGAACTATGGCCGACTTTTTGGACATTGCCCAATTCAAGACATTGTAGGCTAGAAGGATCTGAGGTAACAAGAGTTTTGCTAGGAGAAATATTCTTAGATGAGGCGGTAGTTGGCCCTTTCTTTTTGCTGATGGTATGGGAGTTTGATTTAGTATTCCCCTTTTTGTGTTGTACGGGCTGCTTTGGAACTGCGCCTTCCCTAGCACCCCTGAGGTTATTAGTTTGTACCGGGTCCTGGACCAGGTCTACAGAATGAATATGCTCAAGGTCAGGGGTTATCTCAAGGTTCTCAGCTGAATCCAAATCCAAATCCAGTGACAAGTTAGTAGCTGACAGGTCCACCGCACTGGGGATGGAGTGGACTTGTGCTAAAGTGCCAGATTGTATTAGGATAGGAATTGGGGTAGCTGAGGGCAATGGGGTTAGGGCAGTTGCTAAGGGGCCCAATGAGGATCTCCGGGCAATTGCAAGGTCCTGTGAGACCCTGCGTTCAAGAACAGCGATGTTCTGGTTAATAGCCTCGGTTGTTTTAGAAATAAATAGGTCGATGGGACCTGTAAATGAGGCAGCTTTGAGGGCTGTTTTACTTCTTAAACCCCTAGTCATGGTTATAATACTATATGATTTCTCAGTAAATTAGACCAATGTCCACTCTCAAAGTTTGGGAAAGCAATACCTTAAGTCTGTGTCCATATGAGGGTGTCAGGGTCAAGGGGGTTAGCCCAGCCCAGCCTGGTTCGGTCTGGAACGGGCTGAAACGGGCCCGCCCTTGGCCCGGGCTTCGCCCGGCGTCCCGCTCGCGTCCCGCGGGGCGGGGCAGACTCCGGATTTAAGCGCCTCCTGGCACGGCTTCCTACGTTGCAGCCCGCTTGGGCTGATGGAACTTGAAGTCTCCTGCCCCGCGCTCCACTCGGCGGCTCAGCTTCACAGCGAGCGGCGGGAGGCGGCCAGGATGTGCAGAGGCAGGATCGTTATTCTTTGCCCCTACGGCGTTTATCTGTCGGGCAGCAGGCTCGCTAAGGCAGTGGCGATTCCGTGTTTGTTGGGGCAGACGCCGGATTTAAGGGCCTCCTGGCGCGGCTTCCTACGTTGCAGCCCGCTTGGGCTGATGGAACTTGAAGTCTCCTGCCCCGCGCTCCACTCGGCGGCTCAGCTTCACAGCGAGCGGCGGGAGGCGGGCAGGATGTGCAGAGGCAGGATCGTTATTCTTTGCCCCTACGGCGTTTATCTGTCGGGCAGCAGGCTCGCTAAGGCAGTGGCGATTCCGTGTTTGTTGGGGCAGACGCCGGATTTAAGCGCCTCCTGGCGCGGCTTCCTACGTTGCAGCCCGCTTGGGCTGATGGAACTTGAAGTCTCCTGCCCCGCGCTCCACTCGGCGGCTCAGCTTCACAGCGAGCGGCGGGAGGCGGACAGGATGTGCAGAGGCAGGATCGTTATTCTTTGCCCCTACGGCGTTTATCTGTCGGGCAGCAGGCTCGCTAAGGCAGTGGCGATGTGCATACATATGTAGGGGGAATTATTATTGCATGGGGAGGTGTGACAGCAACCGTCCATAGTGGAATAGGGGAGTGGGGCTGGACAAGCTGTGATGCCCAGAATTCCAGGTGCAAGGTGGTCTTGACTAATCATGGCCCCATCAGGAATACTCAGTCAGGAATGGGGCCGAAACATGCTGGTAAATGTCAGGGCCCTTATTTATGAGGCCTTGCGTCAGTTTTGCGCCGCCGGTGCGTCACTTTTTGTGACGCACCTCGGCGTAAAAAATGCGCCTAGTTGCGCCATATTTAAAAAGTGACGCATCTAGGTAGATGCGTCACTTTTTAAACCCCTGCGCCACATTATACCTGCGAAAGGTATAATGTATGCAGAGGGGGCGTTCCCCCCCAAAAAGCCTCGTAATAGTGACGCAGTGAAATCTATGAGATTTCACTGCGTCACTTTTAGGATGCTGTTGCGTCAAAATCTTGCGCCTGCCTCACAGCAGGCGTAAGACTGACGCAAGCCCTTTCACATGGGGCTTTCCCCATGTGAATGGACACATTGCTGGAGTTGCGTCACTTTTGTGACACACTCCAGCAATGCGTCACTTTTGCGCTTACAGATACGTCAGAATTTCTGACGTATCTGTAAGTCCTTGCGACATGATGCGTCATACATTAAATATGACGCATCATTGGTGTCGCAAGGAGTGCGCAGTGAAAAGTGACGCATCGCTGTTTTCACGCATCGATGCGTCACTTTTCATAAATGAGGCCCCTAGCTTGTTGGCAAGTGGGTAAATCATCCTCTCTTTGGACGCTATCTGAAATATTGCTGTAAGCAATTCCACGTGGGTAGGTTTATGTTGGGAGCGCCAGTGTTGCAGGATACACAACTTCATTGAGATCCATGCCATGGCTAAAATATGGCATTTGTGGTGCATCATGGGGGATGGGGGGAGTCAAGTCATCAAACACAGACTGTTTGTGGGGATAGCGCGTAGGGGAAAAGCAATGTCTAGCTCAGCGTGGTCGTCACTGCTGTCCACAGCCCTTGGACGACAGGTCAGGCATATAGAATGTGGGGCATGTCACAGTCCTGTTGATTTCATGACCAACAGTGGGAGTGGTGTAACAGACTAGCCTGCTCCAGCTTGGAGTTTGTCCAGTACCAATCCTGCCCCTTGAAGAGGAAAAATGTCATATTGGAATCCTGCATTCACTGGTCCAGGTTGACCAGAGGCTCTGTCCATTCCTCCTGCTCGTAATCTATGTGCAATTTCAACCACCAGAAAACCTGCAGGTGTTGTGATTAAGGAAGAGAACACTTATACCTTATGATAAGGTTGTACAGGCCTGACATTACTCAGCAGAATTGGTGCCACACCGCATATAGGAGACTATGGTGGAGAATGTGATGTCTAACGGTGGTGTCCCTTGACTACAGCGGAGGTAGTAGTGGAGTTTTAGGTACCGCCAATGTTGATGTGGGGAAAGATGGAATACCTCCCTGATGGCCGCGAATGGTGCCATTGTCCAGGATCTGAGAGAGCGTTTGGATACCCGACTTCCATGATATAGGCCAGTCAGGCGTAAAATCTGCAATTCAGATGCTAGCATTCTGCCAGAGGGGGGCTTTATTGTGCAGGCAGGTATCGACCAAGAACAGAACATGGACCTGTTTCCAGGCAGAAACCATTGCCTGGAGTATAGGATTGGCAGAACACTCCTTGCAGGCACCCTATGTACAGAGCAAGTGAAGTCAGGGTGGACTGCAGGTTAAACTCTGCTCAGACAGGACCTAAAGGAGGGGTTGTGACATCCCCCGTTGCATGAAGATGAGTTGCGATATTTGGAACCCCAGGAATTATTGATCCATTGAGGGCAAGCTCAGACCCCCATACTTCCTATGTGTGATCAGCTTAGGGATCACCACTCTTGGCCCAGACAGTGCCCCATATGAATTCCTTAATGAGCCTGTCTATTAATTGAATTGAAGCAGCAAAATCAGAATCTGGAGTGGTAGCATACCTAATACATATGTGAATCATGAAAGGGTGAATATCTTGACTACCTGTAAACTCCCTCAAATGAAAAGGTTGAGGTGCGTTCATTTAACAAATTCTGCATTCCAGCAGGTGCTCAATGTTGTCCTTCATCACATGTGCCAGTCCCCATCTAACGGAAATGCCCAAGTATTTTAGACATGATGGTGACCAGCAAAATTGTTAGCCCTAAACAGCAGCTACTATTGTGGACTAGGAGAGGGGTAGCACCTCACTCTTCCCCCATTGATCCTGTACACTACTGTCTATGCAAATCTGCATATGAGGGTCAAAAGAGCAAGAAGAGATCTAGGGAGGTCCTTGAGCATCAACAAAATGCCATCCGCACAGTGAAGGACAGAGGAGGGCTCCCTGGAGTGGGAATACTCACAATCTCTGGTGACTGGTAGATGGGCATGGCCAGAGGTTCTAAGGCAAGCAAGAAGAGGAGTTGGGAAACCGAGCATCCCTGTTTCATCCCCCATTGAGTAGGGGCTGGACAAGTAGCCCCCACAGTTCATCTGCGCAGTGGGTTTGTCATAGACCGGACAGGCACATGATATAAAGTCTTCCCCAGACCAAACTTGAAAGGGGCTGCAAAAAGGTATCACCATTCTATGTGGTCAAATGCCTTCTCAGCATCCAAGGACAAGGCCAATACTCATATGGCATGTCTTTAGCCAGCCAGAGGACATGGTTAAGGGTCCTCAGATGTTTGTGAGCAGTCCGGTCCGGGACAAAGCCGGCCTGCAGGTGATGTATCAATGTGGGGATAACTTTCATGAGTGGATCACCAAAATGCTAAAACACTGGCTAGGATCTTGACATTGCTGTTTAGCAGCACAATGGGTTGGTAGCTGTCATATGACAGTGCATCCTTACCCAGTTTAGAAAGCACCGTTATGAGGGTTGTATTGAAAATTGGTCCCAGACCACCCAGTTTCTCTGCCTCATTATAAGCCACCTCAAAAGATTCCACCACATTGGTGGAGGTCCTTTATCAAATTCTGATGGTAAGCTGTCTTCCCCAGGGACTTTTCTATTTGAAGCAACAGAAATCGCCTTTGCTATTTCCTCCTTGGTGATCGCCCTGGAGAGGAGGGTCCTCCCCTCATCGTTCAGCTGCAGGAGATGGACTGTAGTAAAGAATCATGCAATGCATGGCTCATCGGTGGTGACTTCTGGAGTGAAGAGGCGTCTCTAGTAATGAGTGAAGGTGTCCCTATCCCTTGAGGGTGCATGATGAGACAGCCAACTTGGCCCGTAATAATGAAAGATGCCTCCTGTTGCCAAAACTGAGCTGCGAGTAATCTGGCAGTCTTCTTTTCTCCCCCTGTTCATAGTGGTAGCATCTGAGCTTGTAAAGTGCATATTCCACCTTAGAGCTGGAAAGGTCATTAAGCTCCATTTTCTCATTCTCTAGTTGCTGGTGAGCAAAGTCAGTAGGGTGGGTAGTGTATAGCCAGGACAGATCCTGGATGGCCGCTACCAGGGCAGTCTGTTGCCCCATCCTCTTCTTATTATGGAGAACTGTGATGGGCATTAGCTGACCTCTAATCGTCGCCTTCACTGCCGCCTAAAACGTCCATGTGTACACTACCAAGCCTTTATTATCAGCAAGAGATGTAAGGAGCTGAGAGTGGAGGTGCTTCTTCCTCTTGGGCTGCCTATAGTAAGAGTGTTAGACCTCCAGGGGTTCCAAATCAGGCTTGTCAGACTCAAGGGTATTTGTAGACTGGTCAGGGAGAGATCAGAGTGGGAGCCATCTATGATATGGGACTCCAATACCACTGGGGTAACGAAGTGAGAAACAAGAAAGAAGTACTGTCTGAACTGGGTGCTATACACTGGGGACAGGCATGTGTAGGACTTATCGATCGGGTGAAGAAGGCACCAGACATTGAGAAGACCATGGTTCTCCCAGATATCATGCAAAATGGCACTGTTCTCATTGGCCGCGCTGTCTATTGCACTGATCCATTCAAGTACTGCATCCAGAGCTATGTTCCAGTCACAGTCCTCAGCGGTCATCACCTGTGACTTCAACGTGGCAAGTCAGGATTCCACTCCATCCAGGTGGTTCTGGATCACCCCGATTTCCATCCTGATAGACTTCGTGTCTGTGGTGAGATCAGTGATCATGGCTTTCATTAGTTTCAACTTGTGGAACACAGCCATGATTTCTTGCAAGATGCAGTTAATCAGGGCATCTGGGCATGCTGGCGAAGCCAAAGTGGAGGGCTTATGTTGAGTCACACCCTCTTTAAAGAGCAGCTGGCCGGACGTTTTGCCAGAGGTCATGAGCAGCAGGAGCCGAGTTGGACAAGGATGGGGAATTCGTTTCCGCCAGGGTCCACTCAGCGAACCAGGTATGAGATTGCAAGAAAGAGTAGGGACCCCCTAAGACTGGTCAGGCCAATGGGACAGCAAGGCGTGAAGAGACTGTAGATTCTAGACAGGGTGGAGGGGTCCTTGCCTAGGGCAAGCTACAACTGCAAGCCCTATGGGGGGTCGGTAGGGCAGGCGTTCAGATATGGAACAGGTCAGAAAGGGAGGCCACTTGGCAGTGAATGATGGCGGGCAAGAGCATACAGGACTGAGGTGAGTGGCAACAAGAGGGAGTTGCTGGGCTAGTATGGGTATGGCAACTCCCAAGCATGGCAGGAGGGCCGTGCCGAGAACGCAAAGGATGGTCTGTGGAGGAGCAGAGGCAGCCTGCCCGAGCAGGCTGGTCAAGTGTCTCTCATTCAGGTGCTCAAAGTAATCTGGTGCAAGCCCTCGCACGAGCCCCAGTGGATGTAGAGGAGTGGCCTCTGGCAAGTAGGGGCTTATCGCCCAGTGCCTGCCGCTGCATGGGCAATCAATCATGGGCTGCCCTCCAAGTCGATCCAGGATGGTGGTAGAATACCTCCACAGAGCAAATGGAGCTGTCCAGTTATAGTGGATGCTCTTTGCCTGTGAAGCAGTGGACATCGCCCCTATTTGCCTAGCAGGCTGGGACCTGTGCAGAATCTAACGCTTTTAAAGACAGGATCAAAATCCGGTGCAGATGCATAATGATGTTCTTTTTAGCTAAAGAGGCACTGAGGACAATCTCCACAAATCCACCAATCAGAATGGCCAGTTTACATTCACATAACAAAAGCGCTATTCTAGCCCTGTGCTAGTGCTCAAACCCTCTGAGCCAGCTACCCAACTGGCACTTATTGCACAATGAGCTATTGGGGATGGGGGGGCGTACTTCAAATCAATTATTGTGACATAAAGTGAATTTACTTAAACATTTCTTCTATTTCTTAAACACGAAACACAATATACACATGTGAAAAACATATCCTAAAATGTGTATCCTTTTTCCCATCGAATAGTTTAGTTCCCAAGAAAATATTTTTAGTTCAACCTATATCATCATTTGGTTGGAACAGTCCATTTGTTGTTCTTATGTTTGAAGCATTTTTTTCCAAATTGGAATTATTCATCTGTGCCAGAATATAAAGGCTACAAAAACAGATGATTGAAGAAAAGGGGCCAACAAAGGAGCCAACAAGTGTTTTGTGGCCTTCTGCAGCTTCCTTAGGTTTCTGTTGTTTGTTACCAAAAGCTACCAAATGGCAATTTAAGAGAGGAGGCCTGATTTCCCTGAAATTCCAAAGTATTTTCTTGCACCCAACCTTTCTTTCTCTATCATTAGAGCTGGTATATCTGAACAGCTTTCGCAAACGTATTTAAAGAGTATGGATATATTGTATTGATGATTTCACAGAAAAATCTTTAACAGTTTGCAGCAATGCGAATTGATAAGCTTTCCTCCAAAATACGAAATAACCCCTCAATTGGCAACGACCTTGTTGTAGAGGTAGAAACGTTGAAGGACGATCTAGCAAAGAAAGCTTCCTACAACATTTTTCGTTCACTTCAAAAGCAAGCAACATAAGTCAGAACAATGTATTTGGAGTGTGTTGGAATAAGTAACCACTATAAGTGATACCCATGAGATGTCAAAAATTTTCATTCATAAAAGGAAGGGAAAAAAATTAGATTTTTCTTCCCGAAAGACTAATAAGACAGGATTAATCAGATATTCTATCAAGTCAATAGGCCAATTTGTCATCAAATTGTAATCGGTATTGTGGGACTTTGTCATACACTCTCTCCTTATGTGCTCTTGTAGTATCCTTCATTATAAACAACCTAGGGCCTCATGTACGTAGCTATTTTTTTTAAGTCGTAAACGTACAAATTCACAGTTTTGGGCCAATTGCGACCGGTAAAAACCTCTTTTCTACGTACCAAGCACTATTTTGTTATTTGGTAGCCTATTAGCCCATTATCGAATCGCAAAATTGATATTAGGAAGGTGCATGTTAAGGGCGCCCTTTACTAATGCGACTTGCAGTGGTATGGATGAATGTTTTGCTACCGAAATGCGGTCAAAAAACATTTGCTTTTTAGCACCAAATTCAATTTGAATTTGCATTTGCAAATTGTAAATGGGAAAGGGTCCCCACAGGGCCACTTTCCTTTTTTGAATGTATGCAAACATGTTTTGTAAGAGCAGGCAGTGGTCCCACAGACCACTGCCTACTCTTAAAAAATGAAAAGAAAACTTTTTTTTTTTTTTTAAACGCATCCTGTTTTTCTTTAAGGAAAACAGGCTGCATTAAAAAAAATGTTGCTTTATTTAAAAGAAAACACAAACTCTGTGGATCCACTTGCCACCATCCTTGTATTTTTAGCGACCTACCTCTTGAATATTAATGAGGTAGGTCAATTGAGACCCACTGGGAATCGCAAACAGTGTAAAACACTGTTGTACATAGCTGTAATAGCGAATCACAAAAATTTGCTATTATGAAATCGCAAATAGAAATGTTAGTAAGTGTGGCCCTTATTTTTGTATTGCACCTTTACTACCAGAATACAATAGTGATTGACCCAATGGCTTCCACATACTATTCTTCTTTCAGGTGCTGTAGTAGGGAGTTATTCATTCTGGCCGGTCAGCCACAGATTTTCCACTATGGTACTTATGTAGCTTTCACCTTTAATATATAGAAGATAGCTCTCAAACAATAGCATTGTATTAGGCCATGTTTTCACAAAAGAGATGGTGTGGCGCTTCTCTACTTTGTGCAGTGTGTTGTACCAAAGCTCTAAAATGGTGAGCTCCCAGCATTCAACATCAAGTTTTGCTACTTTACAGATATTTCATCATTAGGTCAGAGATTTCATTAACAGTCTAGTATTTTGTTACAAGTGGCGGGATTCTATGGGGCATACAAAGAAGGGAAGGTATATTTGAATATATATAATACCTTCGACATGATGGAGCAAGGATTCGTAATGAAACTTGCTCGGAACAATCTCCTCAAGTGAACCATTAATTGTAAGGACTTAAATGTGTTTGTCATATCAATCTTCCATTGAAACAGACATATTTTTAGATAGAGAGAAGCTTGCCTATGTGTATTACTACCGAATAACTCAATAAACCAAGATGGCTGCTTAAACCGCGGGAAATGCATTGCACACGCCACATGACGACATAACGCTTTGGAAGGAAAAGCTTGCTTCTGTGCAGTGGTAATAAATATGGCTGCTCAGAAACTCACGTGCTAAGCATCTGCTTTGCTAGAACTAACATGAGTGATATACTAAACGCTAATGCAGAGAAAGTTAACATGAATGAATGGGAATAGTGCAGAAATAAGTGGTATACAGTGAAATCATTTTATTTTAAAATTAAAACTTGTTTTTCTTTGACTTTCATAAATAGTTCGTAAATGGGCCTAAAATCATAATGGACTCTTAACCATGTGACTGAGTCACCTGGCCAATCAGGAGGAACTCTGAACAAGATGACCTCAAGTATTGGGATCTGTCCAAAGCAGACCTTACTGTGGCCTGGGAAAGCAGGAACATCCTGAAGACTCAATGGACAAATCATGCAAATTTATATACAATGTATTCTATTGCTATGAACATTGGGTGGGAAATAAAGCTTGGGATACCATGTGGATGGGCAGGAACTTAAAACAAAAGACTTAATGAAAATATTGCAATTATAATGTGGTGTGATGATCATCCCCTCTGCCCTGACCAATCAGAATAAAGAAATGCCATACAAATGAAACATTTGGAGGTGGTACATACCCAAAAGAAAGGTGTAATTGGTCTGACTGTTTATCTTAATTGCTGATGGCACGCTGGTTGACTTAACGACCCAGACTCACGCAGACGAGAGACAAGAGAGCTGCTGACCGAGTGCCAGATGCTGCAGACGGAATGCTGAGGTGCAGAGATGCTGTCTGAATGCTGATCGACTTAGAGAGAGGCAAGTTAGAGGTTAGGTATTAGTGAGTTTATTTGCAGTGTAGTCGTAGTATTGCTTTGAAGACACCACGAGGAGATAAGACTTAGACCTGGAGGTAGGAGGATTAGGGAATAGATTTTGCGTAAAGTCCTCGAGGAGGTTTTTTTTTAAAATATCAGAGAGGGATAAGACACAGGCGTCTAATCTGGAGAAGATCATCTGTCCTGAATCTGTCCTGAAAACTGTCCAAAATCTACTCTGAAATTTCGATACCTGAATCTTTCCAAAGGACCATAAACTCTTGGCCAGAGGGGTTTGATTTCCACACCATATTAGGTAAATATAAATGTGAATTTGCTTATGTACCTTTTCTCTCTATCCTCTCCTTTCCTGAGGTATCCGTTATTGCTGACAGACTATTAATGAAACGGAAATGCTTTAATGAATCTTTCCTTGTGGGAACGGAGTTAACACTGTTATTTGCTTGCTTTAAAAGAATAATTTTATAAACATTTAAACGAGAATTGAGTCTGTGGTTATTCATAATAATTGATAAGGTAAAGAAAAATAGATATATAATTGCTATAACTATCTAACTAAAATCGATCCATGAGTCATAAATAGGGCCAATCAGGCAAGGAATATAAATTAGTCATAGCTCTTAAAATTGACTCCCAGCGGTGATTAATAATAATGTTCTGGGTGTAGGTGTGTTTGGGTGTGTGTTAGATGGGCCCTGATGATTGCTTAGTTTTAGTTTGTTTTAAGGTTGTAGTGGGTGTGTAACAGTCACACAGTAGATAATCACTCAAGTGTGCTGGTGCAACAGGCTCCCTGGTGACTCGTATGGATTATTGATTGACCCCTTCCCCGGAAGCACACATTGGACCATAATATTGGGATGACTGCAGGAGTGATAACATTCTGATGAAATCGTCAAAATATTTTGACAGTGAAATATATTGTCTCTCCATGACCTTCCTTTTTATGTGTGTAGAGTTAAAAGTCAGTTGATAAATTAAATGTAAACCTATGTTTAAAACTATTTTATTCCATTGCACTTTCGGTTACATGTGTTCACGCTTACTATCATGTAGAGCATTGATGCCTGTCAGTCTGATTAACTGACAAATAGAGTGAGATGTACCATGTCATAAAATGCCTCTATTTGCAAGGTCACCCACATTGTTTAGCCTGATGCCACTGATTTTAACTCTGCAGACAGGAGCACTGGTGGTCAGCCCTCAGTGCATGTACTTTCACCCCTAAAACACGGTAATATTGGCAAACTCCTAATTTGCTGCTTAATTTCCCTGTAAAGCCACGGTATATGGTGCAGATCACACATCAATGGCATGGAAAAGTTAAATGTCACCTGTGAACTGCAGACATGTTGTACCATCAACTAAAATTGCAAAGGAAACATTACTTCAGACTTACCTTTGTAGCATATAAACTTGCAGACAGCCCTGTCAAATAACCCTTTTTGACAGAAAGTAACCCTACTTTTAAATATTAATTAGGTCACCACTAAGCACACCTTGTTACCCATAGGGTCAGGTACCAAGGTACCTAGTATTTAAAAGTGGTACATTAATATTGACAGCTACAGTGACGAGCCTCCAAACGTTATTTTCACTCTGAAGTGCTTTTGATGTCCAATGAGAAAAACTAAAGTGCAGAATAAAATGATAAGACTGGTAACGTTGCATTAGGATAAAATATAGAGGCAATTAAACTACTTTTTTAATGTCTATTAAAATTCCCATTATTGGTGAATTGGGAGTTTCACTAAATATAAAACAACTTTTAAAAAGTTAAGCTTCACCTGCCTCCATTAGCATAATTAGCATTAGCCTGCAGGCAGATGCCATGCCAGTGCTTCCTCTAAATGAGGTGTGAAAAAAGCTACCAGAGCAGAAAAAATGGCTTAGTCCTTTTCACAAGAAGGCCTAGCTTTAAGGTGTGGAACAGAAATCATCTCAAGAGGGGCAGTTGGGAATGGTTCAGGAACTTCATTAACTTGAAATGGACCAGGTTGGGGACGAATATTTACATTAAAGTGTAACTGGGGAAAAGAAGCCTTTGGTTCTGAAGGCCCTCTGTAGCCAGTTTGCCACCAACCCAGTGGGAGGGGGAGCCACGGCCAGAACCAGTTTGGTGTAGCCTTGGAAAAGAGACATTCTAATTTAATTAAACAGAGACCTGGCTGGCACACAAGCTCCCTTCAGGGGGCAGAAAGCCATTTTGGATTTGCCTTAGAAGAGTGAAATGTGGGATATATCGCAGTAACACAAACAGGATGTGACCCAAAAGGGGGAGGGAAGGTTTGCCCTTGGAAAACTTTTCTCATTGGTTAGGGAATGTGCAAGAGTCACTCCCACCCATAGGCTTGTAAAACCTACAAAGCTAGAACTCACAAGCTCATCGCAACACTCTCCGGACCAGCAGAGGAACAGAAGAAGACTGGTGCTGCTGTTTGAGACCAGTGAAGAGACTTCAAAGGTTGCACCTGTTCCCATTTCCAAAAAAGAACTAGGAAGTGGACTCCAAGGATCAGTAGGCCAATCTACTGTGTGGCTACAGGGACACAACAAACTCCAAGAGGCCTTTTTTATAATGTGCTCAACTGACCAGTAGCAATTGGACCTGAACTAGACCCTGCCGATTGCCTCTGGTGGAGTGAATGCTGGCACCTAGGTCCTGGGAGTCTGAGTATGACCAAGATGAGCTGCTTCAGAAATTCTAAAAAGTTGGCTCAGAGAAAAGGTTTGGCCTTCTAAGACCTTCAGAGCATCAGCAGGACCTCACAACAAAGTTGTCAGATTTCAAAGGGACTTTGTTCGATACAGCTTTAGACTTGCCCTGCTGGAGGAGTGAGTTGAGAGTTAGAAATCTTGCCTGGACGAAAACAGGAAAAGTATTTGCATGATTCTAGTATTTCGTTGGCCACTAAATTAGAATTTCTCCAACTTGGAACTTTTCCTGCCAAAATCAACAGCTTCAGCAGGACATCACCAGCAGTTATCTGGAGGTTCTAAGAGGATTTTGGTGTAGTAGAACCTGCAGTTTTGCCCCACTGCAAGGTTTTGACTTTCATTTCAAAGACTGATTAAGAAGCTAAAGGCCAGATCAAGGACCATTTTAGTGGTCACAATTGGAGAATTGGACCGTTTGTGACAGCTAAAACGGCTTTTAGCATGTACCAACCCTACTTTGTGAGTCGGTAAACTATTACTGACTCGCAAAATAGCGTTTGTGAGTCGGTTTTAGGAAAGGTCATGCCCACGGCATCCCTTCCTAATAGTGAGTCACAGGGGCATATATCAGTGTTTTGCGTCAGGAATGCGGTTGCAAAGCATTTATATTTTACCAACTCCATGAAGGAGGTGGTAACTTATTTGAAAATGGGAGGACGTTCCCAAGGGAACCCTTTCCCTTTGTGAATGTGGGTGCCAACATTATTTAAGAGCAGGCAGTGGTCCCATAGACCACTGCCTGCTCTTAGTAAATGAAAAGGTAGCATTTCATTTTTATTTTTGAAATGCATCCCGTTTTCCTTTACGGAAAATGGGCTGCATTTTCATTAAACCATTGTTTTATTTAAAAAGCCATCACAGAAATGGTGATGTGCTGACCCCAACAGTCCACTATCCCTTTGATAACAGACCAATTCCAATAGGTCACAAATTGCAACCTACATCATGAATATTGATGAGGTAGGTAATTTGTGAACGCATTCAGAATCGCTAAATGTGTCTGGGACACATTAGTGTATCGCATTTTTGATGTCTCTAATGTGAGTAACAAATTAGAGACTCACAAAATGAAATAGTTGTGCATCTGCCCTAAAATCTTTGACCGAGATTAACTCGCTTGGTGTACCTGACCAGCGCTCTATTACGGTTGGCCTGAAATCATGCATAGGTCCAGGTCAACCGCAAACAGTGAATACTGAATGGCACTTTACTTTTGCTAGCCACATTTTACCTTAAATATTTAAAAATCATATCTCCGGACCCCATTATTGCATTTTTGCCATTTTGGTGTCATTTTAATCATTCAATATTTCTGATTTTTTTCAAATTGGTTGTGAGATTTTTATTGTGTTGCAATGTCCTTTTTTCACTGTTTTGTTACTGTTAAACACTTTACACATTTTCCAAAGTTAATTCTGTCTTCTCTGTGCTATAGTACCAGGGGGTTGAGACCAGATTTAAGTTGTTTAAATGCTGTTTGAATCAAACAAGTTTGTGGCCTTATCCTTAGTGTGTACCTTTGAGATGTCATTTTTGCACTTAGACATACGCATGAAAGGTAAACAGTGTAAATTCCAAAATTTGAAGAGAGATGGGTGTTTTCAACAGGGGCAAAATCCATATTGTAGTAGTTTTCATAAGTGTTCCTAGTTGCAACTCTTTTTTCTATTGTGCTCAATAAACATTTACAGCATCCCTATATGGTAGAGGTTAAAATACCAATGATGAAATTGAGATTTGCAGCAATAATAGCTACCAGTTTATTGTCATGGGAGGTTGATCTCGTGTTTTGAATAGTAAGTCTGACACCTCCTTGTATGTGCTTATTTTGACAATATAGTGTTAGTAAATATTGTGTACTCAATATTGTTGCACATCAATGGTATTATGGTTGATATTGTTCAATAAAAAAAACATAAATCTACACATTGTGGACAAATGCTTATGGCTACAATTATTTAAGACTTGATATACAGGCATTTTCTATGATTCAAGAACTCCTGAGGAGTGTGTATAAAACATCTTCCACTGCCCATACTCAATCAACCTTATTGTGCATTTAGTCAAATATTTTCCACTAAAGATAGATGTGCAATTGAGACAACACTTTAAATCAGCTCTTACTGACTGCCTCTCCGTATCCAAACATTTGGCTTTGTCCATTCTGAGTACCCATATTCAACACACAAGCCTGGATAATGTTCAACAAGACGGCTCTCATCACTGGTGGTGCCTTGTATGTGAACACACACACACAAATACAAACTATTGTTGCAGCAGGGGCAGGAGAAGTGATTCGAAGCAACAGATGAGCATAAAAAACTTTGACTTGTTGACTGATTGATTGTTTGTAACTTATATAGCATGCTCCTACCCAATATGTTGGTCTGACACTTGCATTCCTCCTACTGAAACTCTTCAGATCAGTTTGTGCACTCAAAGAAAGTGGTTGGTCATTCCCAGGTAGGGATGCTGAAATCAAATGATCTGTTCCCAGTTTAGGATTGATAAAACCTCAGAGTCATCAGAAGGGGTCCTGAAGCTGAATTTCATACTCACCAAGGGAGTTAATGGAGAAGCCAGGGACCAACAAATTGGAGTTAACATTAACCATTGCTTGTTGACCCAAGAAAATATTCTTGATGGCGATCTTTTTAAAACTTATAGGAAATTGAGTTGTTGGTTGACTGGGGTGTAAGCGCAAGTCAAGCAGCAACCACAATCCTTGTCAGGGTAAGGCATCAGCAAATCTCAAATTAATCTGTGCTCACTCCCATGATAGCTTGGCACAGAGCAGCCGGGCCTAACTCAGAGGCATGTGTACAGTATGTGTGCAACACTTCAAACAGTAAAACAGTGAAAATACATCACAAAAGTAGCCCATAACAGATTTAGAAATATAAAGTAATTTTTAATAAATTAAAGAAGACCAAAATCACAAATATCCAGTCAGTAGAACAAGAGATATTGAAGTTTAGAGTTTTTAGTGACAATAGCACCAAAAAACACAAACCGATCTGGACTCACTGAACCGGAACTTAAGGCCACTTGTACAAAGTTTTTTTCTGGTCACAAACAGGACGATTTGCAGAATTGGTCTGTTTGCAACTGGAAAAACACTTTTTGAGATGCACAAAGCCCAAATTGTCATTCAGTAACTTGTTACTAAATCACAATTTGGGTTTTGCTATTCGTATTTGGAAAGGGAATGTTTAGGGCATCCCTTCCAAATATCAAATTGGTATGCAGTTATAAAACATTAATACTTTACCACCAGTTTAAAACTAGTGGTAACCCGTTCACAATGGGGAAGGGGTCCTCAAAGGACTCCTTGCCCTTCTAGAATGATAAAAAAGTTTTAGACAACTGCCAACTCTTAAAAAATGAAACTTGAATGTTTAATTTTTTCTTTTTAAACACTTCCTGTTTTCCTTTAACCCTTTCAGTGCTCATGACGGAATGGTTCCGTCATGAGCACAAGTTCTAGTGTGCTCATGACGGAACCATTCCATCATGAGCACATGCTCAGGAAAACACTCTGCTGCAGACAGCAGAGGGATTTCCCTTTTATGTTTGTCCTGGGGAGGTGGGGAAGAGCTCCCCAACTTCCCGAGGCCAATTTGAGATTTTCATTGAAATGACAATCGCGCACATGACGCGCTATCGTCATTACAATGAAATCGAAACTGAAACTTAGTTTCAATTTCTAAGTTTCGGTGCTGGTGGGGCTATCTCTGCACCCCCAGCACTGAAAAAGATGTGAGAGGTATCGTTAGAAAGGGGGGAATCTCCCCTTTCCAATGGCACCCTTCCTTAGTGGATCCTTGCTTAGGGATCACCCCAAAAGCACCAGGGAGGGGGAAAGGCCCCTTGGGCAAGGCCCTTTGCTCACCCATTTGCTTTTGGGCACGACAGTCTTTCTACCCCCCCTTGGGTTCATATGGAGGTAGTAGCCCCCAATCTGCCCCCAATTGACGTTGGGGTGGGGGCTGCCCAAAAAGGGCTTGGCAATGCTCCCACCCCCCCATAAATATCAGTCTTGGGAGCGGTAGCCCCCAAGTTCACCCCTGGGGGACAGAAAGCCAACTAAAAAACAGGTATTTTTTATTGATGTTGGAGTGGGGGCTATCCAAAAAGGGCATACCAATGCTTCCACCCCGCCAGATAAATGTCAGTCTTTCTGTCTACCCAGGAGTCAGACGGGCCAGTATCCCCCAATTTGCCCCCCGGGGGACAGAAAGCCCACTGGACACCTACGATTTTATTTTTATTGACGTTGGGATGGGTGCTGCCTAAAAAGGGCATGTCAACGTCCCCCGACCAGAGAAATGAAAGTCTTTCTTCCCCCCCAGCAGTAGCCCCCAATCTGCCCCGGGGCAGTAAGCCGACTAGAAAACAGGGATTTTTTTATTGATCTTGGGGCCGGCGCTGCCCATAAAGGGCATAACAATGCCCTGACCCCACCATAGAAATGTCAGTCTTTCTGCCCCCCAGGGGGCAAACAGAAGCAGTAGCCCCCAACCTGGCCCCCCGGGGGTACAGAAAGCCCACTAGAAACCAGAGATTTTTTTTAATAATGTAGGGGTGGGGGCTGCCCAGAATGGGAATGATAATGCCCTTACCCCACAAACAATTACCACAGTCTTTCTGCCCCTCCCCGGAGGCATATTGGGGCAACAGCCCCTTATCTGCCCCCCGGGGGGCAGAAAGCCCACTGGCCTCAGGATTTCTTTTTTTATTCAGGGGTGAAGTCAGCTCAGAATGGGCATGGTAATACCCACATCTCCCCCCAAAAATGCCACAGTCTTTCTGCCCCCCCAGTGGGCAGATGGGGCAGTGGCCCCTGATCTGCCCCGGGGGACAGAAAGCCCAATAGGCGTAAGAGAATACGCTGGCTTTTTTATGCAGGGGTGGGGGCTGCCCAGAATGGGCATACTAATGCCCCACCACCAAAAAAATAGCCACAGTCATTCAGCCCTCTATTGGGGTAACCCTCCCCAATTTTCTCCCTAGGATAGCAGAAAGCCCACTAGGCACAGACTTGTTTTTAGCAATGTGCCTACCTGTGGATTTTGGGCCCTAGCGCAGCTGGCAATAGGGAAACCTATCAAACCTGTACATTTTCTAAAAACTAGACACCAAGGGGAATCCAGGATGGGGTGACTTGTGTGCCTCCCACCAGGTTCTGTTACCCAGAATCCCTTGCAAACCTCAAACTAAAGTTTAAAAAAAAACCTTTTTCCACACAAATCTGTGATTGAAAGTTCGAGGATATGCACATGACGCGCTATCGTCATTACAATGAAATCGAAACTGAAACTTAGTTTCAATTTCTCAGTTTCGGTGCTGGTGGGGCTATCTCTGCACCCCCAGCACTGAAAAAGATGTGAGAGGTATCGTTAGAAAGGGAGGAATCTCCCCTTTCCAATGGTACCCATCCTTAGTGGATCTTCGCTTAGGGATCACCCCAAAAGCACCAGGGAGGGGGAAAGGCCCCTTGGGCAAGGCCCTTTGCTCACCCATTTGCATTTGGGCACAACAGTCTTTCTACCCCCCCTTGGGTTCATATGGAGGTAGTAGCCCCCAATCTGCCCCCAATTGACGTTGGGGTGGGGGCTGCCCAAAAAGGACTTGGCAATGCTCCCACCCCCCCATAAATGTCAGTCTTGGGAGCGGTAGCCCCCAAGTTCACCCCTGGGGGACAGAAAGC
Organism: Lissotriton vulgaris; assembly: GCF_964263255.1. Taxonomy (NCBI): domain Eukaryota; kingdom Metazoa; phylum Chordata; class Amphibia; order Caudata; family Salamandridae; genus Lissotriton; species Lissotriton vulgaris. Next base: position 1,465,141,877 of record NC_141694.1, read on the forward strand.
CAACTAAAAAACAGGTATTTTTTATTGATGTTGGAGTGGGGGCTATCCAAAAAGGGCATACCAATGCTTCCACCCCGCCAGATAAATGTCAGTCTTTCTGTCTACCCAGGAGTCAGACGGGCCAGTATCCCCCAATTTGCCCCCCTGGGGGCAGAAAGCCCACTAGACACCTATGATTTTATTTTTATTGACGTTGGGATGGGTGCTGCCTAAAAAGGGCATGTCAACGTCCCCCGACCAGAGAAATGAAAGTCTTTCTTCCCCCCCAGCAGTAGCCCCCAATCTGCCCCCCCCGGGGCAGTAAGCCGACTAGAAAACAGGGATTTTTTTTATTGATCTTGGGGCCGGCGCTGCCCATAAAGGGCATAACAATGCCCTGACCCCCCCATAGAAATGTCAGTCTTTCTGCCCCCCAGGGGGCAAACAGAAGCAGTAGCCCCCAACCTGCCCCCCCGGGGGTACAGAAAGCCCACTAGAAACCAGAGATTTTTTTTAATAATGTAGGGGTGGGGGCTGCCCAGAATGGGAATGATAATGCCCTTACCCCACAAACAATTACCACAGTCTTTCTGCCCCTCCCCGGAGGCATATTGGGGCAACAGCCCCTTATCTGCCCCCCGGGGGGCAGAAAGCCCACTGGCCTCAGGATTTCTTTTTTTATTCAGGGGTGAAGTCAGCTCAGAATGGGCATGGTAATACCCACATCTCCCCCCAAAAATGCCACAGTCTTTCTGCCCCCCCAGCAGGCAGATGGGGCAGTGGCCCCTGATCTGCCCCGGGGGACAGAAAGCCCAATAGGCGTAAGAGAATACGCTGGCTTTTTTATGCAGGGGTGGGGGCTGCCCAGAATGGGCATACTAATGCCCCACCACCAAAAAATAGCCACAGTCATTCAGCCCTCTATTGGGGTAACCCTCCCCAATTTTCTCCCTAGGACAGCAGAAAGCCCACTAGGCACAGACTTGTTTTTAGCAATGTGCCTACCTGTGGATTTTGGGCCCTAGCGCAGCTGGCAATAGGGAAACCTATCAAACCTGTACATTTTCTAAAAACTAGACACCAAGGGGAATCCAGGATGGGGTGACTTGTGTGCCTCCCACCAGGTTCTGTTACCCAGAATCCCTTGCAAACCTCAAACTAAAGTTTAAAAAAACCCTTTTTCCACACAAATTTGTGATTGAAAGTTCGAGGATATGCGTGGATCTCCAAAACTCCACACACCCGCATTACCCAAAGTCTTCTGAGAAAAATAGTAAGTCACTTTTGTGGGTAGGGCTTGTGCCCGCAACAGGAAATGGCCCAAAACGTAACGTGGACACACCACATTTTCATAGTGAAAACTGACCCTTTTTTTGCAAAGTGCGCTAGCTGTCGATTTTGAATCCTTGCTCTGCCGGCACCCAGGGAAACCTAGCAAACCTATACATTCTTTAAAACTAAACAAACCGGGGAGTCCAGAATGGGGTGACTTGTCTGACTCGCACCAGGTTCTATTACCCAGAATCCTTTGCAAACCTAAAATTTTGGCCCAAAAAACGCATTTTCCTCACATTTCTCTAGTGGAAAGTACTGGAATCTGCGTGGTCCACATAATTCCACCCTACCCGCATTTCCCAAAGTATCCTGAGAAAAATGGTACCCCACATGTGTGGGTAAGCCTAGTACCCATGACAGGAAACGGCCCAAAACGCAACATGGACACACCACATTTTACGGTGAAAAGTGACACTATTTTGCAAAGTGCCTAGCTGTAGATTTTGAACCATAGCTCTGCCGGCACTTAGGGAAACCCAACAAACCTATACATTTTTGAAAACTAGACACCTAGGGGAATCCAGGATGGGGTGACTAGTCTGGCTCTCATCAGGTTCTCTTATCCAGAATCCCTTGCAAACCTCATAATGTGTCAAAAAAACACATTTCCTCAAATTTTTGTGGTGAAAAGTTCTGAAATCTACGTGGATCCACAAAATTCCACCAAGCCCACATTCCCCAAAGTCTTCAGAGAAAAATGCTACCTCACTTGTGTGGGTGAGTCAAGTACCCGCGACAGGCAAGGACCAAAAACCTATTGTGGAGACATCAAAATTATCCATCACAAAACAACCTGGTTTTGCAAGTGGGGGTCCCATGAGGTTTTGGCCCCGGGCTCAGCAGCCATCTAGGGAAACCTATCAAACCCACACATTTCATAACACTAGACACCCTGGGGAGTCCATCAAGGTATTGCTTACATGGGTGCCCCAACATTTTCATACAGAGAATCCCCTGCAAACCTCAAATTTAGATAAAAAAATCACTTTTTTCTCAAATTTGGGTGTGGGAAAGTTTTTGAATCTGCGTGGATCCACAAACTTCATTCCACACAGCCTTCCGCCAGGTCTCTCGATAAAAATGATATCCCAATAGCATGGGTGAGTCAAGTACCTGCGAAAGGCAAGGGCCCAAAACCTATTGAGGCGACATCAAAATGACCTATCACAAAACAACCTGGTATTGCAGGGGGGTCCCATGAGTTTTTAGCCCCAGACTCGGCTGCCACCTATGGAAACCTACCAAACCTACACATTTCTGAAAACTACACACCCAGGGGAGTCTATCAAGGTATGCCTTGCGTGGGTCCCCCAACATTTCCCTAACCAGAATCCCCTGCATACCTCATATCTTGGTGAAAAAATATTTTTTTCTCACATTTCTGTATAGGAAAGTTGTAGGTTCACTAACCTTACACACATTTTCTATCACCCAGCGTTTCCCAAGGTCAACTGATAAAAATGGTACCTCACTTGTGTAGGTAGGCATAGTGGCTGCAATAGGAAATGGCCCAAATCGTACTGTGCAGACTTCAAAATTACCTATAACAAAACTACCTAGTTTCGGGGGCACCTGAGGTTTTTGGCCTCAGGATCGCTGCCATCTAGAGCAACCTACCAATCCCACATATTTCTGAAAACTAGATACCCTGGGGAGTCCAATGAGGTATGGCTTGAGTGGATCCCCCAATGTTTCCCTACCCAGAATCCCCTGCAAACTACCAGATTTAGCTGAAATGTTTTCTTTTTTCTCAAATTTCTGTGTGGGAAATTTCTGGAATCTGCGTAGATCCACACATTTCCTACCACCAGTGTTCTCCCAGATTTCCCTATAAAAATGATACCTCACTCCGTGGGTGGGTCAAGTATCCAGGACAGACAAGGGCCCAAAACGTATTGAAGAGACATCAAAATGACCTATCACAAAACAACTATATTTTGCAAGAGGGGTATGGCTTGCATGGGTCCCCCAACGTTTTCCTACCCAGAATGCCCTGCAAAAGTCAAATTAAGCTGAAAAAATACTCTTTTTTCCCCAATTTCTGTGTGGGAAAGTTCTGGAATCTATGTGGATCCTCAAATTTCCTAGCACCCAGTGTTTTGCTAGGGCTCCCGATGCGTGGGTGAGTCAAGTACCCGCGACAGGCAAGGGCCCACAACTTATAGAGGAGACATCAAAATGACCTATCACAAAACAACCTGGTTTTGCAAGGGAGTGACCTGGATTTTTGGCCCCGGGCTCGGTGGCCATCTTGGAAAATTACCAAAACCACACATTTCTGAAAACTAGATACCTGAGGGGGTCCAGCAAGGTATGGCTTGCGTGGGTCCCACAAAGTTTTCCTTCCCAGAATGCCCTGCAAAAATCTAATTTAGCTGAAAAAATCACTTTTTTCTCAAATTTCTCTGGGAAAGTTCTGGAATCTACGTAGATCCACAAACTTCATTCCACACAGCCTTCCCCCAGGTCTCTCGATAAAAATGATACCCCAATGGTATGGGTGAGTCAACTACCCGCGACAGGCAAGGGCCCAAAACCTATTGAGGCAACATCAAATATACCTATCACAAAACAACATGGTTTTGCAAGGGGGTCCCATGAGTTTTTAGCCCCAGACTCGGCTGCCACCTATCAAACCTACACATTTCTGAAAACTACACACCCAGGGGAGTCTATCAAGGTATGGCTTACGTGGGTCCCCCAACATTTCCCTAACCAGGATCCCCTGCAAACCTCATATCTTGGTGAAAAAATATTTTTTTTCTCACATTTCTGTATGGGAAAGTTGTAGGTTCACTAACCTTACACACATGTTCTATCACCCAGCGTTTCCCAAGGTCTCCTGAAAAAATGGTACCTCACTTGTGTAGGTAGGCATAGTGGCTGCAATAGAAAATGGCCCAAATCGTACTGTGCAGACTTCAAAATTACCTATATCAAAACTACCTAGTTTCGGGGGGCACCTGTGGTTTTGGCCCAAGGATCGCCGCCATATAGAGCAACCTACCAAACCCACATATTTCTGAAACCTAGATACCCTGGGGAGTGCAATGAGGTATGGCTTGAGTGGATCCCCCAATGTTTCCCTACCCAGAATCCCCTGCAAACTACCAAATTTAGCCTAAATGTTTTCTTTTTCCCAAATTTCTGTGTGGGAAATTTCTGGAATCTGCGTAGATCCACACATTTCCTACCACCCAGAGTTCCCCCAGGTTTCCCTATAAAAATGATACCTCACTCCGTGGGTGGGTCAAGTATCCAGGACAGACAAGGGCCCAAAACGTATTGAAGAGACATCAAAATGACCTATCACAAAACAACGGTATTTTGCAAGAGGGGTATGGCTTGCATGGGTCCCCCAACGTTTTCCTACCCAGAATGCCCTGCAAAAGTCACATTTAGCTGAAAAAAACCTATTTTTTCCCCAATTTCTGTGTGGGAAAGTTCTGGAATCTATTTGGATCCTCAAATTTCCAACCACCCAGTGTTTTCCCAGGGCTCCCGATAAAGATGATACCTCACTTGCGTGGGTGGGTCAAGTACCCGCGACAGGCAAGGGCCCACAACTTATAGAGGAGACATCAAAATGACCTATCACAAAACAACCTGGTTTTGCAAGGGGGTGACCTGGATTTTTGGCCCCGGGCTCAGTGGCCATCTTGGAAAATTACCAAAACCACAGATTTCTGAAAACTAGATACCTGAGGGAGTCCAGCAAGGTATGGCTTGCGTGGGTCCCACAAAGTTTTCCTACCCAGAATGTCCTGCAAAAATCAAATTTAGCTGAAAAAAATCACTTTTTTCCCAAATTTCTCTGTGGGAAAGTTCTGGAATCTACGTAGATCCACATATTTCCTACCACCTAGCCTTCCCCCAGGTCTCCTGATACAAATGATACCTCACTTGTGTGGGTGGGTCAAGTACTCGCGACAGGCAAGGGCTCAAAACGTTTTGAGGAATCAAAATGACCTATCATAAAACAATCTGGTTTTGCAAGAGGAGTCACCTGGGATTTTGGCCCCAGACTCAACGGCCATCTTGGAAAACTACCAAACGCACACATTTCTGAAAACTAGAGACCCAAGGGAGTCCAGCGAGGTATGGTTTGCATGAGTACAAAAATGTTTTCCTACCCAGAATGCCCTACAAACCTCAAATGTAGCTGAAAAAACATATTTTCCACATATTTTTGGGAGGAATTACCGTGCCACCACAAATGTCCTACCCCACAGTGTTCCTCTCAGTCTCCCGAGTAAAATGATACCTCACTTGTGTGGGTGGAGCAAGGGCCTGTGAATGGGAAGAGCCCAAAACATAGGGAATAAGGGTATAGCACCGAGAATTCTAAGTGCTACATTTTTTTTAAATACATTTTTTAGCCTATACTGCCTTGCAGGTATCATTTTACTTGGTACACTAAGGAGAACATTGAGGGGTAGGAAATTTTTGTGCCGCAACAGTGATTCCACACAAAAATATGTGGAAAATATGTATTTTTCAGCTAAATTTGAGGTTTGCTGAGATTTGTGGGTAGGGAAACTTTGCGCGATCCACGCAAACCATACCTTTTTGGACTCCCCGGGTGTCTAGTTTTCAGAAATGTGTGAATTTGGTAGGTTTCCGTAGATGGCGGTGAACCCGGGGTCAAAACCAGGTAGTTTTGTTATAGGTAATTCTGAAGTCTCAACAGTACAATTTGGGCCATTTACTGTTGCAGCCACTATGCCTACCCACACAAGTGAGGTACCATTTGTATCGGGAGACCTGGGGAATGCTGAGTGGTAGGAAATTTGTGGATTCACATAGATTCCAGAACTTTACCACACAGAAATTCGAGAAAAAAGTGATTTTTTAATCAAAGATTTGAGGTTTGCAGGGGATTATGGGTAGGAGAATGTTGGGGAACCACGCAAGCCCTACCTCGCTGTACTACCCCGGATGTCTAGATTCCAGAAATGTGTGGGCATGGTAGGTTTCCCTAGATGGCCGCCGAGCCCCAGGCCAAAAACTCATGGGACCCTCCTTGCAAAACCAGGTTGGTTTGTGATCAGTAATTTTGATGTTGGCTCGATAGGTTTTGGACCCTTTGCCTGTCATGGGTCCTTAACCCACCCATCCGAGTGAGGTACCGATTTTATTGGGAGAACTGTCGGAACACTTAGTGGAAGGAAATTTGTGGATCCACGCAGATTCCAGAACTTTCCCACACAGATATTTGAGAAAAAAGTGATTTTTTCAGAGAAATTTGAGGTTTGCAGGGGACTATGGGTAGGAGAATGTTGGGAGAATCATGCAAGCCATACCTTGCTGGACTCCCCAGGGTGTCTAGTTTCCAGAAATGTGTGGGTTTGGTAGGTTTCACTAGATTGCCGCTGAGCCCCGGCCCAAAAACTCATGGGGACCCCCCCCCTTGCAAAACCAGGTTGGTTTGTGATAGGTAATTTTGATGTTGTCTCGAAAGGTTTTGGGCCCTTGTCTGTCGCAGGTCCTTGACCCGCCCAGGCGAGGGAGGTAACTAAGCATGGGTGGAAAATCCGTTTCGCTCGCGGATTTTCGGTAAATTCGCAATCCGCGAGATTCGCGAATCTCCCGCAAAATCCGCAAATCCGCGAGCAGCGGATTTTATGGCTTGCTCGCACTGTTCGCGTGAGTTCGCGGCTTCCCAGTACAACTTCGCGCCCCGCGAATAAGCGCAAAATTGCAGATATACGATCTTAGCAAAACTGAAACTACTTACCAGGTTCAAAAGCTCAGGCTCATCATTAGTAGCCATTTCCTGTAGTGCTTCCTGAGGGGCCCCTCCAGAGTTCAGTTGCCAGTTGCAACTATTATGTGACCCTGCTCTGAACCTCAGAATAGTTACACATATGCCACAAAGGTCCTGAATTACAGCTAAGGGAGACAAGCAGGAGCCAGGCTGGAAGTTCAAATCCATTAATCAGCCCCTAATTCATTATTGTCAGTTGGGGCAGGGCAGGTGTTGTAACTAATTTTGCAACAATGAAAGCACTTAGCAAGTGCAAAAGATCACTAATCAGGAAGCACTAAGGAAGCAGGTGCCAGCTAAAAAAATATTCTGTGACACATTAATCAGCCCCAAATTAATTCAGGTCACTTGAGGCAGGGAAGGTGTGCTTGCTTTGCCACAATAATGTACACTGACTGGACAACCAGAGGGTGCTGTGATGAAACAGAGGGTGGCATGGGTGGGCCAGAGGGTGGCATGAGTAGTCAGAGAGTGGCAGTGGTGACAGAGAGTGGCAGTGATGAAGAAGAGTGTCCCAAACAGGCTGGAATCGTAGAAACAACAAGTTCGCGAAACTTGCGACCCGACAGGTAAGTTTGCGTTTGCGAAATTGTACAAAACCCTCGCGAACTGGCAGAAACCCGCGCGAACACACAAAAAAAAATCTGCAAATTCGCGAGAATTCGCGGATTTTGCGAATTGCGAGTTCGCAAATCCGCAAAATTCGCGAACGCGAGAATCCCAAAATTTGCCCATGCTTAGAGGTAACACTTTTCTTGAAACACTTTGGGGAACACTGGTTGGGAGGAAATTTGTGGATCTACGCAGATTCCAGAACTTTCCACCACAGAAATGTGAGGAAAATGTGTTTTATGACAATTTGATAGGTTTGTAAGAGATTCTGGGTAACAGAACCTAGTGACAGCCAGTCAAGTCAACCCATCCTGGATTCCCCTGGGTGTCTAGTTTTCAAAAATGTATACGTGTGCTAGGTTTCCTTAGACGCCGGCAGAACTAGAGTTAAAAAACTACAGTTAGGCACTTTGAAAAAAAAGGGTCAATTATCACTGTGAAAATGTGGTGTGTCCTTAATGTGTTAAGCGCAGTTTCCTGTCGTGGGCACTAGGCCTACTCACACAAGTGAGGTACCATTTTTCTCAGAAGACTTTGGGGAACGCGAGGTGAGTGTAATTTTGTGGATTCATGTAGATTCCTGAACTTCCCGCTACAGGAATAAGAGGAAAATGTGTTTTTTAGACACATTTTTAGGTTTGCAAGGGATTCTGGGTAACAGAACCTGGTGTGAGCCAGTCAAGTCACCCCATCCTGTATTTCCCTGGGTGTCTAGTTTCCAAAAATGTATAGGTTTGCTAGGTTTCCCCAGGTGCCTGCAGAGCTAGGGTCCCTGAAATCTGGGAAGATGGTGATTTCAGCACCACAACCCCTTTTTTGATATAAATTGCAGGGGAAAAACAGATGCTTTTATCTGTAGGCCTTTTTTCCCATTTAAAAAAAACAACAACATTTAGCAGTATTTTGGCTAATTTCTGGGTCCCCTCCAGGGTAATCCACAAACACTGGGTACCTTTAGAATCCCCATGATTTTTTTATTTATTTATTTATTTATTTTTTAAAATATATTTTTATTGCAGGAATCAGTAAATCGTTACATAATCGACCAGCAATATAGAACAAGCAAAATCAATGAGACACAACCCTCCATCCCCCCGCCGTAAGTCTCTTACACAGCCATTCAGCCCACAACCCTGGGGTCGGGCGGCGAAATTCAATGGGGGCTCAGAAGGATGTCGAAGCTGGTCCGGATGATCCACTGTCCGTCATCTGCTTTTCCAAACAAGCCTATAAACCCAGAAAGAAAAAACCCCACCCTCAAAAACGCTACAAACCAAAGAAAACCCTACCCAACCCCGCCATCAGCGCACGGTAACAACCACAACAGGATCTGCTAAAGGACCCATGGGGAAAGCAACAGATCTGAAAAGTGCAATCGTCTATCGGGACTTGGGGCGAGCTGCTTCCTCACTTTCAGAGTCGCTGGGGGCGCAATAATCCCTAAGGGCCTGCACTAACGTCTCCCACTCCAGCGCTGCCTCCTGTGCCTTCTCATTACGTTGCCTCCAAGCTAGCTGGTATCTCAGCGTGCTCTCCCCCGCCGCCCACTTCAAAAGTTCGCTGTGCCACCGGCTTCCTGTCGGACCAACTCGTGCCTTCCAGTTCCTGGTCACCTCTCGTTTAGCAAGGAGCAGCCCTAAATCGATGAACTTGCTAGATATTTTGTTCTTGGGGGTATGAGGGAACCAGTGCAGGAGTCCCACCGCCACGTCAAACGATAAGGATCTCCCCGTCACCTCCTCCAGGGTCTTCCCCACTTCTACCCAATAGGATGACAATCCCGGGCAGGCCCACAGCATGTGGAGAAGGTCCGCCTCCTGGGCTGGGCACCTGGGGCAGTCCGCCGAATTCGTAGCAAAATATCGCCTGATTTTCACCGGGGTCAGATATGCTCTATGGAGCACATAGTAGTGGACCAGTTGAAAGCGGGCGTGGCGTGTGCCCTTCCAGGCTCGCCGCACCAGCTGGGACCAGGCCGTCTCCGGGATCTCCTTGCCAATGTCCTCCTCCCAACGGTTTCTCAGAGTAGTGAGGGGAGCCAGCCCCTCATTGATCAGTCTGCCGTAAAGGCAAGTGACCGCCTTCACCGTGCCCGCAGACATCATCACGTATTGGCACACCGGAGATAAAGGGGGTTCCTCCTGCCCGCGTTTCCAGTGCGCCTGGATCGCTCGGACAAGGGCCGAGTGCAGCAGAAAGTCGCCGCGGGGGATCTCGAAGCGATCAATGAGCTCCTGAAAGGGCAAGAGCGCCCCGTCCTCGTATAGGTCACCTATTAGCTGTAAGCCGGCGTCCTCCCAGTTCGCCAACCGTGACCAATCGCCGCCATGGGGCAAAGCCGTCAGCATCCCCAAAGGTATTTCGGGCGCATACGGTGTTCTCAGGTGGCCCCGGGCGTGAGCTCGGTTCCAACACAGGCGAACGGTCCGCTCCTCCAGCGACAAGTCCTGTAAGGCCAAACGTTGTCGCAGCGCTATGAAGGAGAGAACATGCCTGGCCATACCCGTTCCCCTTCTGTCTTCTGGGCCCCGGAATTCCCGGGCGATCTCCTGGGTGAAGGTCTGGAGCTGCGCCGCTAAATAATACTTTTCAAAGTCCGGCACCGCAAGCCCACCCTCATCCTTCGGCCTCATCAGGGTCTTGAGGGCCACCCGCCGGCGGCCCGAGCCCCAGAGGAATCCGACTATCATTGATCGTAATAGTCGAAACGTGGCCGGTGGGACCCAGATCGGTAGTGTCCGGAAATAATATAACAACCGGGGAAGCGCCACCATTTTAAGCAAAGCGATCCGCCCTGCCACCGAGAGCGGTAGCGTGGCCCAGAAGTCCATACTGCCTCGAAGCGCTCGAGTGCCGCGGGCAATGTTCCCATTCAGGAGGTCAGATGGTTCATGATAGACGTACACCCCCAGGTACTTAAAGCAGTCGGGTTCCCATCTAATCTCCCTACTTAGAGCAGGGGTAGGGGTGCCCCTGCGAACCGGGAAAAGACAGGTCTTAGTCCAATTCACCCGGAGGCCCGAGACCTCCCCAAACTCCGTGAGCGCCGTCGCAGCTCCATGCAGGGCAGCGAGCAGGTCCTCTAGGAAGAGCAGCAGGTCGTCTGCATACAGCGAAATGTAGTGCGGGCCCGAAGGAGTCCACAGGCCCGTATAATGGGCTCCCGACCGGAGATGCAGCGCAAGTGGCTCCACCGCCAGCGCAAAGAGAAGTGGGGATAACGAACATCCCTGCCTCGTGCCCCGTTCCACCGGATATTGTGAGGAAATCAGCGGTCCCGCCCGAACCCTGGCCGATGCAGAGGCATACAGAACCTTGGTCCATCTGATGAAGCCCTCACCGAGGCCGAACCTCCGTAGCACAGTGCAAAGGTAGTCCCATTCCAGGCTATCAAAAGCCTTCTCTAGGTCTACCGATAAGACAACCGGGCACGGGGCGTCCACAAGCGGTTCCCCTAGCAAGCGGAACAACCTGCGAATGTTCATGGTCGTGTTACGCCTGGGGATAAAGCCAGCTTGGTCCTCATGCACCAGGGAGCTCATGTGTCCCAGCAGCCTCGAGGCCAAGATGCTGCTCAGTATTTTATAGTCAACCATCAGCATTGATAAGGGACGGTAAGACCCCGGATCGGATGAGTCCCTTCCGGGCTTGAGGAGTGGAACCACCAATGCCTCGCACATCGAGCCCGGGAGTCGCCCAAGCCTCTTCGCCTCTCTGTATACTATCAATAACCTAGGGGCTAGGAGGTCAGCATAAGCTGCATAGAACTCCACAGGAAGGCCGTCCAGGCCCGGGGTCTTATTCCTCGCCATCCTTTTAATGGCGCTACGGATCTCTCCCAATTCTATGTCGGACCCCAGGACTTTCGCCACGTCCTGCTCCACTGTTCGGAGCTCCAGAGGCCGTAGATACTTATCAAGCAGGTCAGGGTCTCGGGCAGAGCGACTGCGGTACAAATGTTCGTAATATTGCCGGTAGCAGCTCAGAATCTCAGGCTGAGTGTACACCTCGGTTCCGTCTGCCTTGCACATGGACGTCGTCAATGAGGACTGACGCGTAGGGTTGGCTAGCCATGCCAGCAACGCGCTCGACCTATCCCCCTCTGCGATGGACCGAACCGTATAGGCCTTGTAGTCAAAACAGCGAAGCCGTTCGACCTCTGCCGCCACCGCCTCCTTCGCCTCCGCTGTGCGTACCTGTAATTCAGGACGCCCGGGGCGGCGTAGTTCCAGCTCGCGGAGTTTCCGGTCCGCTGCATCTAGGTCGGCGAGGATAATTCGCCTCATGCCGACCTTTTTAGAAATACAGTATCCCCTCACCACCACCTTAAAAGCGTCCCACTCTAACGCTCTCGAGCTCGCGGTGCCGCCGTTGGACTCAAAGTACTCTGAGATCTTATCACCTAGGTCCGCCCTGAAAACACCGTCCTCAAGGATCTCGGGCCGTAATTTCCAGGTGGGCACCGCAGGCACTCCGGGAAACCAACTAAGGTCCAGCAGTAGGGGGTTATGGTCTGATATGGTCCTGGTCAAATATTCAGACCGGACCGCTGCTGAAACCAGTTCGGGCGAGCCAAGAAATCCGTCCAGTCTAACGTGCAACTCATGGAGGCTCGAGAAGTAGGAATAGTCCCTATTGTGGGGTGTTGCGCCCTCCAGATATACGTTAGACCCCAGTGAGTCTGCCAATCCCTACGACCCTTAGCCATGCGACGAACCGGAGAATCGGGAAGGGGTGGATGCGAGCGGTCAGTGTCTACATCCACTACTGAGTTGAAATCTCCACCGAGCAGGAGGGGCCCGGAGAAGAAGTGGGCCAACGAGCCCGATAACCTGGAAAGGAAGGCAGTCTGGTCTACATTAGGAGCGTACACACAGCAAACGTTTAGGTCTCTCCCTCCCAAAGTGCCCGAAATGGCCACATAACGCCCCTCTGGCTCTATCACTGTTTTCGTGACCTGGAAGGGAACCCCAGCTCTAACCCAAATCAGCGCCCCTCTGGCATACGCGGAGTACGAAGTGCAAAAGACCTGCCCCCTCCATCTACGCTGTAGCGCCGCCCCTTCCGCCTTGTTCAGATGAGTCTCCTGCAGCAGCGCCATTTGTACCCCCCTACGCACTAAATAAGCGTGGACTTTGTGACGCCTGGACATAGTATGAAGCCCCCGCACGTTCCAAGTAACACATTTCAGATTAGCAACATCAGCCATTGTCCCATATCGTTCTCGCAAAATCTCCCCATCTGGGTCCCAACAAAGAAAGGACATCAATCATCCCAGCACTGATGGCGGCCATTTTCCCCAACCAAAACTTAACAACCCAAGTATGAACCAAATCCCCATCCACCCTCCCCAGAACAGGACCCAAATAGCACCGTCTAGTTCCCATCCAAACCATACCCTCCAACAACCCACTATCCCCTACTAATCCTGCGGTCGCCACCGTAGGAAGGCCTTATGGGCCAGGTGCGGGCCGGGCGGAGGCAGTGGGCCCTCGACGCTCAGGCCACCAGGACTAAAGCAAGCCCAAAACAGTGCCAAAAACCCTCGGGGCAAAAACAGGGCACCCCACCCTCCCTACCCCGGGAGTCAGCATCAATTGTCGGCATCCGCCACCCCCCTGCCGGGCCCCCTCCCAAAATGAAGTAGCTCACCCCGTTACCCCTGTCCATCCAGAAGGTCTTCCACCGATTTTGGTGTGATCACCGGCGTATGGACGCTATCAGTCACCGATTCCTCGGAGTCCGTCGGTGCCCCCTCGTCACCAGGGTCCGCTTCCTCCTCAATGGCATCGTCCCGTGAGCCAGACAGCGCAGATAACACCTCCAGCACTCCCTTCCGCTCCGTCGATGTCTCTGCAGTTGAGGGTCCCCCTGAGCGGCCACGGCGACTCCGAATCCTCTTGGATCGCCGTCTCTGCTCCGGCTCCGCCGCCTGCTGAGATGAGGAGCCGAAGCCATCTTTCCCTGCTCTATAGAGTTCAAGCCAGTTACAGACATCCTCTGGGGTATCAAAGAATTGAGTTTTGTCATCGACAATTATGCGGAGCCTCGCAGGATATAGGAGCGAGTACTGGATGCCCTCGCTCCTGAGCTCGCGCTTGACCGTCAGGAAGGAAAACCGTCTGCGTTGAGTTTCAAAGGTGTAATCCGGGAAGATGTTCACCTGGCTGTTCGCCACTTTGAATGGACCATTATGTCTGGCGGCATTGAGGATGAGGTCTCTGTCCCTAAAGTGCAATAACCGTGCCACCACCGGTCTCGGGGCACGTCCCTGCTGCGGTGGCCTCGCTGGGACTCTATGGGCACGCTCCAGGGTGTCTAAGGAGGATAGACCCTCCGGGGCCACCGTGTCTCGGAGCCAGGCCTCCAAGTATGCCACCATGTCGCCATCCTCAATCTTTTCCGGCAGGCCCACCACACGAATGTTGTTCCTCCTGTTACGGCCTTCCGCATCCTCCGCTCTCTGCTCCAGGGCCGTAATCCGGGATAGAGCATCCTTCATAGTCGCAGCCAAGGTTCGCTGCGCCGGCTCCAAGGTTTTCACCGAGCTCTCCACTTCCTTGACCCGGTCCGAAAGTTTGCCGTGGTCCGCTCTAAGGAGACCTAGGCTCGTCGCTACCTGGGCAATGTCCTGCTGGAGGGCCGAGCGCGTGGTCGCTATCGCCTCTAAGACGCGGTCAAATTGTCGTTGCATTGATGCACCACCAGAACTCTCTGGGTCCCCACGTTCCTCTTTGTCCTGGGTCTCCGAGTCTGAGGCGGCTGGGGTAGCCCCCTTGGCTCCTCTAGGTTTCCCCATGTCGCCGGGAGCACTCCGTGCGGGCCCAGGAGCAGGCGTCTCCGAGTGCAGGCGCCGGCTATGACTCTCCCGGTTGCTGGGCCTCAGGTCGAGTGCCGGAGATCCCCGTCTCCAGGGCCTGTTGGACCTTCTCAGCTTCGGCTCGCGCCACCACCACGTCGTCTGAGGGCACCGAGGAGGAGGCGGAGACAATCGTCGCCAGGTCGGGCAGGCCCGCACGGCCGATAAAGTCCTGGGGTGAGGGTCACCAACTCCACCGGACGATTTGCGGCGCCAAAGGGTTGCGCCTCCCATGGAAGTGGGTCGGCCAGGAAAAAGTAGCCAAGTGCGGTGTAGGGAGTGGAGCCACCGCCGGGACCTCCAGACGTCCGCGTGCGGGATCCACTATAGCGTGGGCATCCGCCCATCCGAGTGCAATCCTCGTTGAAAGAGTCCGATCTGACCGATGTCCAGATCCACACACCACTGGGAGACGGCAGAGCAGGGGGTGCGCCGCTGCTGGTGATGTTCCTCCAGTCTAATGGATCTGGCCAAGGGGACAATGAAGTCCGGGCGCCATGTTGGGTCGCACTCCGCAATTCCACAAACTTCGATTTTTCGCCGGGTCACCGCTCGTTCAGCCCGCGCCAAGGGCCCCGGCAGGTCTCCGTCGGGCCGATCAGCAGAATGCGGGGGCTGGGGTGCCCCGCAGCCTCCGATTTACAGGATAATCACGGGCTCAGTCCCGGAGCCGAGCTCTCAGGCGACCATCGCCATCGGCGCCCAAGCCACGCCCCCCTTAGAATCCCCATGATGTTGCACAAAAAGGACGCAAATTTAGCATGGATACCTTATGTGGTCAAAAAGTTACAGGGGCCTAGGCGCGAACCACCCCAAATAGCAAAAAAATTGGCTGAGCACCGGGGGGGAGGCCTAGCAGTGAAGGGGTGAAGGGAAATTGAATTATTTATTTATTTATCATTTCTAAAGCACATGGTTAAGCCATCTGGCGTGTCCCCGCGCTAGCAGATTTGCAACTAGGACCTACATTTAAGCACTTTTCTATAAATTGCCGAATAATACCATCTTGTACTACTTCTATAGTTTAGTATGCGGAGGAAAATAGCCAAGTTTTTAGCTTCTTCCTAAATTGGTCTTCAAATGGTTCCATTCTTATTGTTTCTGGGAGTTGATTCCAATATTTTGCTGCAAGATAGCTGAAGGATCGGGCCGCATTCTTGCTCTCCGAATTCTCGGAACATTCACTAGTAACCTACCTTCTGATCGTAGGTTACGCCCTGGGACATATTGGGAAATTAGGGGGTGTAGGTGACAGGGGACCCTTTTTTTTGCAAGTATTTTATGGCAGTAGCACATGGATATAAAAAGGACCCTTTCTTCCACCGGAAGCCAGTGCAGTTCTTTTAGAGCATTCTTGGCGGATGCTCTTCTAGGGAGATTCAGTATCAGCTGTGCGGCCACATTCTGCACCATCTGTAATTTGCCTAGCCTCTTTTGGGAGCCCCAGATACAGTACATTACCATAGTCCAATTGTGATGTTACCAACGCATGGACTATGGTTTTCCTTGCATTTGGAGGAAGGAGATCCAAGATTTTCCTCAGGTTTTAGGGTTCCAAAGCATTTGCCCACTACCCTTCGAATTTGAGCCTCGAAGGACAATTTCGGGTCAAGCATGACTCCCAGATTTTTAACTTCTGATTTTGGTGTCGGGACAGGTCCCAAGGTTTCTGGCCACCATGCAGTAGACCACAAACTCGGTGCCTTGCCTATTATCATCACCTCTGTTTTATTGCTATTCAATTTTAGGCAATGATCGGACATCTATCCTGCTACCTCTTCTAAACACCTGATGAAATTCTGCGCTTTCATTTTGTTATTTCCAGATAGTGTCACAATTAACTGAGTATCATCAGCGTTTGATACGATGGTAACTTGATGTTTTTCCACTAGTTCTGCCAGTGGTCCCACATAAAGATTGAATAGTTTGGGACTCAAAATTGAGCCCTGCGGGACTCCTTGCGGCAAAATGATACTCTTCGAACGTTGTGCCTGCTGTAACACTTGGAAGCTTCATAGCGATAGAAAGGATGTCATCCATTAAAGTAGGGTACCCTCTAAGCCGCATTCCTCTAGTCTCTGCAGAAGCAGCCCATGTGAGACGGTATCAAATGCCCACTTAGGTCCAATATGGGCTGCATTTTGAAAAAAATGTTGCTTTATCTAAAAGCAATCACAGACATGGTGGTCTGCTGACTCCTGCTGACCACCTCCCCTGTGATGGCAGAGATTTTTAATGTATCACAAATTGCGACCTACCTCACTAATATGCTTGAGGTAGGTCTATTCGCAACCCACTATGAATCGCAAATTAAACTGAAAAAGAGTTCCATTTATTAGGAATACCGATTTCCAAATTGTAATTCGGAGTTATTAGCAATTAGGAAAACAGTATTCCTAATGTTAGCACATCTGGCCCTAAGTCACAACTTTTGGCTGACTACAATGGAGTGTGGGCTGCTACAAGGACCTAGTGAGGCCCATTGAATAGAAGACCTTAAATCCTGGTTGCAGAACATTGTGTGGATCTGTGTCGGAGATGCTTCACGCAGCCAGAGTGATGTGTCTGCTTGGAGATGCATCGAGGCTGCTATTCAAGGTCCTGTTGCAACGTCATTGAAGATCCCATTGACGGGGCTTGAGAATGTGAAATCTGGCGTCATGGATGTACTCCGCAGTGGAAATTTATTTATTTATTTATTTATTTATAGATTTGTAACGCGCCGGAATCACACCCGAAGGTGTATCTCCGCGCAGTGCTGTCTGAGGGTGCAAGGAGAGGTAGGCTCTATTACTGAAACAGAGTGGTCTTAAGACTCTTCCTGAAGATTGAGTGGCTGGTACACTGCCTAAGGGGAAGGGAAGGTTGTTCCGCAGACGTGGACCCATAACAGAGAGGGCACGTCCTCCCTGTCTGGTCTTGCTGAATCGGGGAATCTGCAGTAACAGCTGGTTACTAGAGCGCAGGTTACGTGAGGGGCGATGATGGACAAATTTGTCAGCTAGATAGGACGGCCCTAGATTATGCAGACTTTTGTGCACCACGAGCCGGTCTTAAATTCCACCCGTTTCCAGATGGGCAGCCAGTGGAGAAGTTTAAGAAGGGGCTGGGATGGAGTTCTGGGGGGGGGCATTTGTCACCAGGCGTGCTGCGGTGTTCTGTACCACTTGGAGTTTTGTTTAACACGCCCTCATTGGCCGTTAGGAGAAGACCGTTACAGTAGTCCAGGCGACTCAACACGAGAGCCTGAACCAAGGTCTTCCTCGAGCTGTCGGGGAGGAGAGGGAACTCCTTCCGAAGGAGGCTGATGACATGGAAGCAAGACCCCCACCGTGATGTTGACGTGATGTACAAGAGTGAGATCGTGGTCAAGGCGGACCCCCAGATTTTTCACCACCTGTTTAGGGAAGGGGGCCTCTCCCAAGCTAGTAGGCCACCAGTCAGGAGTCCACAAGATTTTAGCTTCCCCGAACAACATGACTTCTGACTTTCCCACATTACACTGGAGAAAGTTGTTGGCCATCCAACTGGCGACTGCCGTTATGCCACTCGAGAAGGCTTGCCTTACCGCAGGGGTGAAGGTTTTAAAGGTAAACAACAACTGAGTGTCATCGGCGTATGAAATGGGTACAAACCCGTAAGACCTCATAATATTAGCCAAAGAGGCAACATAAACATTAAAAAGCGTAGGGCTGAGACAGGAGCCCTGCGGGACTCCTCTAATGATTTTAGAAGGATTGGAACTGAAGGTGCCCATGTTCACCTGCTTGGGTACGTTCTGTGAGGAAGCTGGTGAACCAGGCCGATCTCCTCTAGTCTTCTTAGAAGAATGGTATGTGATATGGTGTTGAATGCTGCGGACAAGTCCAACAGCACCAACACCACAGACAACCCCCTGTCCAGGGACATGCGTATAGTATCCGTGACCGAAAGGAGAGCAGTCTCGGTACTATACTTTGGCCTGAACCCTGATTGAGAATGGTCCAGGCATCCGGTCTGCTCAATGAAACTGGAGAAGTGAAGGTTGACATGTTTCTCCATCAGTTTGCCGACAAACCGCAAGAGGGAGATGGGCCTCAAGTTGGACATATCAGACCAAGGGACGGAGGTGTTTTTCCTAATGGGCTTGACCAGGGCATTTTTCCACTCCAGTAGAACTAAGCCTTCAGATAATGAGCGGTTAATCAGGGTCTGAATAGTAGGACTAAGAATGTTCTCTATGAGATGCATCACTCGGGCAGGAACGAGGTCCGCCGGGCAACCCAATTTAATGGTGCCAATCAGTGAATTGACATCGTCCAAACTGATCTCAGGAATGCAGGACTGCAGGAATGCAGGATAGTTTAGTGGGGCCAGATTCAACAGTCTCGAGCTGAGGGCTTAGTAAGGAATCACTAGTATCGACCAAATTAGTAGATTGAGCAATTATTTGGTAGATAGAGTCGATCTTATTCGAGAAGAACCCAGCAGTGTCATCACACAGTTGTTGGGACACCGTCTCTGGACTTTCACAAGCAACAGGCTTAGTGAAGGTTCGGAGTACCTGATAAAGTATTTTAGGGTCATTGCCTGCCTCAGATAGTTGAGAAATAATATGGTTTTTACGAGCAGCTCTGATGTTTCTGTGATAAGATCTCTTGGCAGAGTGGTAGCGAAATTTATCTGCTACAGTATGGGAGCTTCTCCAGGTCTTCTCCAACTTCCTGCATACTTTCTTTTCTGCACGCAGTAGATCAGAGTACCATAATTCCTGCCTGCGGTTAGACCGCTGATTACAGACTCTTAAAGGGGCAATGAGATTAACTGCAGTATTCAGAGCAGCATTGTATTTGGAAAGGGCCATGTCTGGGGTATCCGAAGTGGAAATGTCCGGGGGAACAAAGATGTCTCTAAAGGCCTCCACGGACACCTTGTGCCACTGCCTGCACCATAAAGGGAGATGGGCAGGTTGGGGGCGATCCTCTGTAAGAGTGGGGAGGGAGAAACCTATCACAAAGTGGTCAGTCCACTCCACCTGTGTAGGAGGCTGACAGGTCAGCATGTGCGAATTCGACAAAATTAAGTCGAGAGTGTGACCAGCACGATGTGTGGGGCCCTGATTGCACTGTTTGAAGCCCAAAGTTGCTAGGTCTGCCAGTAAGGTTTGGGCTTCTACGTTGTCCACCAGTTCACTATGGATGTTAAAGTCTCCAAGGAGTAGGAAGTTAGTCCCCATGCTAATATGGGGAGCCAGCGTTTCCATAAGGATTGTAGAGGCGTCTGTGCAAGGGCCCGGGGGACGATACACCAATGCCCCCTTCCAGCTGGTCTCTAGATTGGAACTGATTTTGAAGACCAGGATTTCGATATCACTGGTACTGCATTGGTCCAGGATGGTGACGGTGGAGGTATCCTTATAAATAATGGCTACCCCCGCCGGTCTTAACAGGGCGGTCCAGTCTAATTATCTTGTATCCCAGAGGGGTCCTCAGAGTAATCGCTGGGACCAAATGACATTGCATTGATTCCAAGGAGCTGTGATTCGGAGTCCGCTGTCGAGGCTGACAGCAATAAGAAATGTGAAGGCCTGGGCTGCGCAGGTGCTTCGTCTTCGGAGTGATGCATCGGTTCCAACTGCTGCAGAGGCAAAATGGGTCTTTCCCGACAGATCCAATCCACTTTGCAGCAGTGATGCATTGATTCAGCCAAGGAAATGCTTCAGTTCTGCTCAGGTATGCATCACTCAGCAGAAAAGATGCGTCGCTTCTGCTGGCAAGCACCTTGGGCCCACTTATCCTGGATCCAGGACTGGGGTGGCACCATTTGGCAGGGAATACTCACAGATGGCAGCGTCCAGGTGCAGGTGCAAGGTTGTTGGAAGCCTGTTATACCCCTGAAGCTTCATATCAGGAGGCCAGACAACTAGCCCTTGCAGTTGCTCTGGGTTTGAGAGATGCAGCAGGTCCAGTCCTACGCACCCATGCAAGAGGACAGTGGGCAGGAGGTGAGCACAGCAAAGCAGGATTGTAGTCCAGCAGAGTGGCAGTCATCCTTCAGCAGCACAGCATTCCATCTTCCTGGCAGAGTATCCACAGGTCCAGAAGTGTACTGAAGTGATGGTGTCTAAGGTCCTTCTTATATACACAGTTGTGCCTTTGAAGTGGGGGTAAGCTTCTAGGGGCATGGCTTTGCAGTGCACAGATGCCCTGCCATGGCTCCAAACTAAATACAGGAGGTATGCTGCCCTTTGTGTGGAGACAGGATGCAGTCTAGTGAGGTGTTTTGAGGTGTAAGTGGGGCCGGTCCCAGCACCTCCCTCACATCCTGCCAGTGATGAAAAGAAATGAAATGAAAATGGCACTTATAAAGTGCATGGCTACCCTAAGGCCTCCCAGAGCTGATGGCCCATTCAGTAACAACTAAACTCTCATTGCATGTGGCTGTCTTGGAGGAATACACAAAGACCAATGCTGACCTATACTGAGTCGTGTGACCAGAAAAAGGCTGCAGGCACCAAATGTCTAAGTATAGAATTCATCAGGAGCAAAGAGGGAAAAACAGGCAGGGTTTCCCTCCACTCATAAAGCATCAATACAACAATAATCCAGTCCTCTTGGTGATTTATTTATCAGTATTTCAAAAATGCAGATAGAATATCATATACTTATTTCCTCTGCTATGACCCCTCACTTCTCATTAATTCGTGGATTGCAAAATGTATATCACCAACCATTTGAAATTTCAAAATATTCACAATTCCTTTTTATTTTCTATTTTCAAAGTAGATACTATTTCCCAAAAGACAGTTCAAAGAGCACAAGCAGATACACAAAACGACAAGTGAAAAAAAGTGAAGGACAAAAATGACTCCTCACAGGCGCACCACCATCGGGGTAACTGGCAGGTCCTCACCAGATTAGGCCCCTTTTCTCATCGATGGGGGTCGCGTAACTAGTTAGCATGGAGGAGTCTCGTTCGTTATCGGAATTAACCAGACAAATCGCTCCACCAACTAAGAAGACTCCGCCAGGCTAACTAGTAAATAATGAGAAGTGAGGGGCCATAGCAGAGGAAATACGTATATGATACTCTATCTGCAGTTTTGAAAAACTTATATATAAATCACCACGATGACAGGGTTATTGTTGTATTGATACCAAATGGCTAAGGCAAGAAAGTGTAAACTTTCTAAAAGTAGCATTTTCAGATTTGCAATAAAAAATTCGACAATACCCTTAGTTAGGATTTTAAATTGTGATTCCAGAGACACCAAACATGACGGAGTTAGGGCTTCCTGTTTGCAAATTTCCCTTATAAATTGTCATAAGGCAACTCCAATGTTTTCCTATGGGAGAGAAAGGCCTTGCAGTTGTAAAAAACAAATGTAAGAATTTTTCACTACCATGACATGTAAAACTTTAAAGTATGTGTCCTGCCTTTTAAATACATGGTGCCCTGCGCTCCGGGCTTTCCAGGGCCTACCCTAGGGGTAACGTATATTTATTAAAATGGAAGGTTTGGGATTGTCAAAAGGTTTATTTTACCAGGTCGAAATGGCAGTTTAAACTGCACACACATGCTCTGCAAAGGCAGGCCTGGGACATTTTTAAAGAGCTACTTAAGTAAGGGGCACAAGTAGTGCTGCAGGCCCACTAGTAGCATTTCATTTACAGGTCATGGGCACTTGTGGTGCCACTTTAATAAATAAGGACGTACAAGTAAATAAAAAATATTAATGGGGTATAAGCCAATTCTACCATGTTTTAAGGAGGGAGCACACGCAATTTAGAACTGATTAGCAGTGGTAAATGGGAAAGAGTCCAAAAACCAACAAAAAATAATTCTGGAAAAAAGGGAAGGAGGAAGCCAAAAAGCTTGGGGATGATCTAGCAGAAAGGGCCATTTCAAACAAAACTGCTAAGTGCTTTTCCTTTCTGTTGCTCTGTTTTGAGAGGTTTCATAAGTTCATCATGTAGTTGCAGCTTAACTCTTGCAGGCAGCCAATCAATTGCACAGCTCTTCTACATGTGTGTGGTAACTGGAGTTAGACCTGAGTGAGTATTGGAGCAATACTGTACTATTCACCCTCAGCAATAAAGCTATTATAAAAGATGCCTGCTGGAATAGTAATATCACTGGTCAACATGGTATGGCCAAATCTGTGGCTTTGGTGGATGATATTCTATCTTTTACGCCCGCACCTGCTATTGAACTGTATATGGACATGATTCAACAACCCTTGGCTCACACGTTGTTTATTAAATTCAGGCTGGGATCCCTATTAGTAAACAAATTCACAAATAGATGGAAATCCCATTGTGCTAATTCCAAAAGCAAGTGTATTTTGTAACTATGGGCCAGATGTAGGTGGCCCAATACCGGTCGGTAACGGCCAAAAATCAGTATTTTCGTCCGTTACCGACCGGTATAGAGGAAATGGGATGTAGGAGTCCGAAAATGGTCCGAATCGGTAAATTTACCGAATCGGTAAAGTTACCGAATCGGTAAATTACTGAATCGGAAAATATACCAAATTGGAAAAGTTACCGAATCGGTAATTTACCGAATTGGAAAATATTCAGAATCGGTAAATTTACCGAATCGGTAAATTTACAGATTCGGTAAAATACCGAATCGGTAAATAAGAAGTGGTAAAAATGAAGAATGAGATGTAGGTAAGCACTGAAATACCGAATTAGCCTCAAATTCGGTATTTAAGAGTCGGTATTTACCATGGATTGGAATCAGGTGGTAACCAGGTGCAAACAATAAAAAAGGACCCAAAATGCAATTCTTCTTGCACAATGGCGGCATTTTATGTCATTGCAAGATGGCTACGGCTACAGGAGGAAGGAGAGAGGGAATGGCAGAGAGAGGAGCAGGTGTAGAGACAGAGGATCACCCTGTTCATGCTCACCGAGGCAGAGATACTCCAGAGGTACAGGTTGGACTCAGACACCATCTTGGACCTCATCAGGGACCTCCAACCACTGTTGGAGCACACTACCCCAAGGGCACACGCTATACCTCCCCACGTCCAGGTGCTGTGCAGCCTACACCTGCTTGCGTCTGGTAGCTACCAGAGTGTGGTTGCTGTGGTAGGTGGTGTAACTCAGAGCAGACTGTCAAGGTTTTTCCACAAATTCCTTGACGCCATGTTACAGAAGATGGACCATTACATATAATTTCCTGCAACCCATGCTGAACTGGTCCAAACAAAATCTGACTTTTACCAGATGGCACGATTCCCCAATATCATTGGCTGCATTGATGGCACGCACATTCCCATTTGTCCCCCTGCTGCCACCGAATATATATACAGGAATAGGAAGTCTACGCACACCATCAATGTGCAGGTGATCTGCAATGCAAAGTACCACATCACTGATCTTGTGGCAAAATTCCCTGGGAGTACCCACGACTCATACATATTTCAAAACAGCGGCATCTATGCACGGCTGACTGCAGGGGATTTTGGTGAAGGATACCTGCTAGGTAAGACACAGTGTGTGACACCCATAACGCCTATAGCTGCAAGAAGTACATGTATGCATGTGAGTGATGTATTCCCATATCATTTCAGGAGACAGCGCATATGCCCTCCGCTCCTTCATACTCATCCCCTACCTCAACCCCTCAACACCCAGCCAAAGGAGATATAATCGGGCCCACAAGAGCACAACAAATGTGATTGAGCGTACGTTTTGGATCTGGAAAAGCAGGTTCAGGTGCTTGCACAAGAGTGGAGGTGCAAGGCAGTATACCCCCATCACCTGCTGTAAGATCATTGCTGCCTGTGCGATGTTGCACAACCTTGCTGTGAAGAAGGGTACTGAGGTGGAGGATCATGACGACGACATTGCTGTGCCTGAGACACAACCTGCTGGAGTGTCAACACCAAGTTATGGAAGATACAGACGTGAGTAGATTACACTCAACTATTTCTGAGTAAGTAAAGAGACAGAAACCTATGTTGAATGCACAAAATTTAGTTTAATCTAGTAAATATCTTGTTACGTTAAAGAACAAAAGTGCACAAGTGAGCATTTCACTGCAATGCTCACAGTGATTAAACACACACAGACAGGTGTAGAATGCACCCACGGTAGTTGTAGATTGTCACTACGCAGGTATAAATGGCACAAATGTGCAACACTAACTTTCAAAAAAACACTTTCTGTCCAATGGCAGTAGCCCATGCTAATAACTGTTCATCTGCGGCCACGCTTTGCACTGGCAGGTGTTTGTGGCTCACTCTGGTCACTGGGCATTTGGCCTGTAACCTCCAGTCACCAGCTGCTCCTCCTGGTCTCTACAACAGGGTGGCTTGCCGTGCTGCTCCTACTGGTGCTAGCTCCACTCTCCGGCACTTCAATAGCAGCAGTTTGTGCTGTTTGAGCATTGAGTAGAGCCTCTAGCGCACCGGTCATTCCGGCTATGCCCCTCGTCAGCTGATTACTATTTTGAGTCAGGACTTCCTGACTGGTCATGCTGCGCCTACATAGCAGGGATGTGGCTGTTGCCAGAGGGTGAATGGCTTTCTCTGTTCTCTCTGCACGCTGCTTCTCCCTGCGCCTTGATGTCATTTCAGTGTCCAGTTTTGTGCACAGTTGCTGCATGGTTTGGGTCATGGTGTGTATCCCCGTGGCCATGCTCTTGTTAACTTCCACCAGTTCCCTGATGCCCTTACCAATGTCCTGCATGTTTATATTGAGGTTACGCATTTGTCTTTGACAGGACATGATGCCCATTCCCCTGCATCCTTTGAATCCTGACCATGGATCCCTCCAGGCCTTGGAAGACACTGGACCCCTCCCCACGTGCACCTACACTCCTTCCTTGTACTGTGCCGCGCCTAGTGGCAGTAGGTACAGGCTCTGCGCTGGGCTGCAGTGTGGCAGAGATGTCAGCTCCAGGCAAGTTCTGTGAATCTTGACCCACCATTTCACCAGCAGCTGTCTCCATTTCCATCAGTGGGGACACTACATGCCTCCTGCTACGTTGTGCTGCAGGTGTTTGGCTATCCTGTGATGCTGGCATTTCTGGCGAGGAGACCAATAGTGGGGACTGTGATGGTCTTGGGGATGCCTGCAGTTCTTCTGTGTTGTCTGGTGCTGGGGAAGGTGGCTGGCCACTCGGTACACCTGTGTCCTGTGATGCACTGGGACCTGGCTCATTGCTTTCATCCCTCTCGGGTGCCGTGTCCTCTGCCTCCTGTGACTGCCTTCTTGACGTGTGACCTGTGGACATACGAGCACATATCAGCTAGGTGCAAATGTCTCACTGCCACTGCAAATAAACTTTCGAAATTGCACTTATTACATGCTGTCTGCCCTTGTCTGCAATCATTTGCCTAACTTGGTGGTGACTGTGCTGTATGACATGGTCTTTCAATAAATGACTTCATGTACCATGATGCTTTGCTACTGCTTTGCACAAACACACTGGGACTGGGGCAATCAAGGGGTGAGGGATGGATGAGGGTGTGAGGGGGATTGCTGTGCAGGCATCTTACCTTTTCTCCTTGCAGTTTTCTCCGAGCTGTCCACTTCTCCCAGTCCATGGACGCTTTCTGGCTCCAAGGTTGTTCGCCACCATCTCCTCCAGGTCAGTGAGGGGGGTGCTGTGTTCTTTCCTCCACTTGTTAGCGAGGCCTGTTTGTGGTGGTCAGCTAATTTTTTTTTGGTGAGGCTCCTTAGATCATAAAACCTCTTTTTTAATTCTTCAATGACTCTAGGGGTCACTCCCACTGCATTTACTGTTTCAAGGATTTCAATTCAGCAAATTCAGGCACAAACAGGGACTGCCTTCCAAAAGGTCTGTGGTGCACCTTTACCACCTCCTCCACAAGAACCTGTAGCTCCATGCTACTGAATTTGAGCTTTCTTTTTCTTTCTGTCTGCTCTGTGTCCTTGCTGCTTGCCATTTGTAAGTTTTTAAAGTGCACAAACTCCGTCTGCTGATGCTCCCACTCTCTCTGCTCCAACTGCCTCCCTTGTAATTAGTTGCAGCTGCCTGTGTAGTCACTTCCTGGTAGGAAGGGGGAGGGTGGTTGCAACTGATTGGCTGTTGTCTTCAGTTTCACTTTTGCTTGCTTTCCGATTTGGTATTTACCGAATAGGTATTTACCGATTCGGTATTTCCTATGCATTCCTATGGGCCTTTTGGCCCATAGGAATGAATGGGAGATACCGAATTGGTAAATACCGATTTGGTAAATACCGATTCGGTAATTTCCGAAAGTCCGATACCGAATTTTACCGATTCGGTAAAAAATACCGATTTTTTCCCTACATCTCATTTACCGATTTTTGAATACCGAATCGGTAAAAGGATGTTGGACATTTCATATTTTTTTGTCCTGCGTATGATAGGCCCAGGTTGACCTGGCTTAAACCATGCCGCATTTCGATGGGAGTGAGACAATTCAAGGAGGCCTATCGTATCCTACGGTCTGACACCAGTCAGCTATTGGTATTTGGCATTAGCCAATATGTATGTGGAGTGTGGCTACTGAGGAAGAGGATAGGTGTATTACTCTGAATTTTTTTTATATATAATTAATTTTCATTCATCTTCCCTTTGAATGTCTCTCCCACTCTTCCCAGTCCCTTTTTTCAACTTATTGCATACATATGTGGTAGCAAGGAGCACTGTAATTTCCAATTTACACATCCTAAGCCACTGACCCATTGTATGCTGCTATTCTCTTTTTCTAAACTGTTTTTAGCAGGTTTTATCACATTATTTGTAAGAGAATGTTTTTATTCTTGACTGTTTTTACGAGTGACATCTATGTTAAAAGTGTTTATTGATTTGTATGATAATTTATAAAATTGCCTGACTTGTTTAATTGGCTAGTACCCAAAATAAACAGTTTTTGATTGACTGATGTAGAGAAAATTAGGTAGGAATGTAGAATAAGGTGTGGAAAGTAATGCAGGCAGTGATTTGAGCATTTTTTTTAAAAGTGTATGGTGCTAGCAATTAGCATGTACCTGTTTCTTTTTTTAACCAATTTACATTTTTCCTTTAATTTTTTTAATTGTGCTGTATTTTAGACCAATTTCCGCATTACAACGTAATCTTTTTTCTTTTTTAAAATATGCAAACATTTGAAAATACACTGCAGTACACTATATTAGTAAAATATAGTTTAGTTCAGTATTTTGTTTTAATGTTTAAACATATTTATATATTCTCTTTCTTTTTCTGTACCATGGGATTCTCAAAGCAGTTACGCTAGTAGAGAACGACTATCGCCCCCAGATCACCATTATAACGTCCAATTTACCTCATTATGCCTCTGTGAGGGGTACATATCGAGTTACCTGCACTGAAAATCTCAAGCAACTACAATACAATGTATCAAGCACTTTGACACAGCCAGGGCCGAAATTGTGTCCCAGATTATGGAGTGCACGTTCCTAATCTCCCAATTGCTTGCAAAATGTTTACTGCTCCTCCCAACAAGCTGTTACTTTAACCGTGATCAAGGATTTAAACCCGCAACAAGGCTCTGAGAGGAGTTTGGAAGAAATCTGGGGCAAGGGAGCCACTGAACACATTCAAGCAGGCACAGAAAATCTTACAGGTAGGCAATCCTGGCAGAAAAACACAAACGCGCAGAGTATTTCTGGACAACGCTTTTGCACCAGTAAGAATCCCAACTCCAGGAACTTTTGGGCCATGGTGACTAGGCAATTGAATGGCCCAAGGAGGCTGAGCTGCACAAACATAACAGAACCAGAATGGCCATTTTCTGACAAAGGAGGAGGAAGTCAGTCCATCAGATACGGGCATGCAGAGTATTACTGTAACAGCTACCCAAGCCTCTACTCAAGTTTCATGTTGTCTATGTCACCCAGCCAGGGATCTGTCTGTCTCTACTAACAAGCTGCCTAGAATATGTCATTTCAAAAGCAAGAATGGATGAGGCTTCCGGACCCAACGGCCTGCCTCAGGCACTCTACAGACAGGATACTACATTCTGTCCAGGACCACTTGCCAAGCTGTTTGACCGTTGCCTGAGGTGTTTAACAAAACCTAAATCATGGTGTGGTGCCATAATTCCTCCGATTCACAAAGTTGGCTCCAGATCGTATCCGAATAACTGTAGATCTATAGCGCTTCTCGGCAATGAAGCTGAATACTAAGCCAGCTTGCTTCTAGAGGATCTATGGTTGTGGGTCGAGAAAAGGGGCTAACCCAAATTAACCAAAAGGCTTCATGGCAAAAACTGGTATACTAACCAATTTAATGGCAATATCAATGTTGATGGATAAGGTAATAGCTCGACATTCCTCGATGTTAAGTTATGTTATGTTCAAATATTTGTCAAGCGCATGGCTGCCCCAGCAACGGGGCATCCCAGCGCTAAATCTAGCAGAGTGGGTTTCGAGGAAGCTTAGTGATTGGAAAAAAGCCATGTCTTCACATTGATGCATTGTTGTTTCTTCGACTTTAAAGCGACATTTGACCGAGTACCAAGAGGGTCCCTGTAGGTTTGACTACAGAAATGGGAAATACCCTAAAAACATTTGGAGGCCATAATCCAGCAACACTGCGATACCTGGATTTGCATCAAACTGGGAGATGGCACCCACTTATCCAGGAACATCCCAACATCAGGGGAAGTGAAGCAGTGATACATTAGCCCCCTTTTTTTTAACCTGTTATTGCAGATTTTTAAAAGCTCTTTTGATGTAGCCGATAGTTACTCCTCCCAAAGGTGAGTGGTGTGCGGATCAGTAACTTGCTGTATGCCGATGGTCTTGCCTTGTTCAGTCTTACAAGGGTAGGCCTTTACCGGCAGCTTAACCAACTACATACTTACACGACCATTAACAACCTAAAGATGAATTTGAAGAAAACAAATGTTGTTTCATTTAGTAGGAACAAATATTAGGGAGGGGCTGGTTTTACAATGTCAATATAATGATGTTGGATTACATTTACAAGTATTCAGGGGTGCATATGGACACCAGGGGCCGTTTTGCAAAGCAACAAAAATAATTTGAAGCAAAAGCCCTGACCTTCAGGGGATTCTATTGAAATAATAAAACTCATTACTGGGGAAAAGCCTCTCTCCCCTACTGGATGTCATGAGGGCTAAAATCTCTCCTTCTTTGACCTATGGCAGGGATTGTTTACTGAGCAGGTATAACATTCTGTTGAATAAACTCATCACAAAGATATACAAACAGGTTCTTCAGCTGCTGAAGTCTGTCTCTGGTGCCCGGATCAGAATGAAACTTGGTCTACCCATCAGTGGGCAGTCAGTGACTACCTCAATTTGTGTCACAAGCTATAGGGTGTCCGGGCTGGCTGTCTAGAGTCATTGTTATAGACTGAATTTTTTTTTTTAAATTGAAATTTGAAATTTGAACTTTATTGTTTAGTTAATTAAAACCATAACAATTTCATGTACATCACACAACCAATATTACAACTTTTAGGGTACTCATTAAAAAGAACAATTGCATAAACATTTAGTATGAACAGAGATAAAAACTAGATAATTTTCCTCCAATTATTCAAGTCATGATAAAAAGAAATGAGACAAGAAGAAAAAACCAATAGCAATTATGGACTTCCAGTAGTTTTAAGGCGTTTCTCGAATGCCTGCAGAACTTTACCAGCTTGCAGTGAACTCGAGGGATTGTTGAGTCCAAACCTCCAATAATGGCAGATCTACATGTCCGTAGTCTATTTATCCGAAAAGTATGTTTTAAAAAGTATGTCCGTTCCTTGGTCAACATCTTACAATGGCAAATTATATGAATTAAATCTTCTTTGGGGCTACCACAAAGACGGCAGGTGACAGCTTTATGCTGTTTCCAAGCAGGCTCCTCAGCTAAGGTCGGAAATTTACCAAATCTCAGTACCATCAGCTTTTTCTTGATAAAGATAGAATAGGTTGTTTCCAAGTAAAATGTTGGTGTAAGTGACTTATAACCGTTGATCACGGCCCAAGAGTGCGAACGATGGGAAAACATTTCTTTGTCCGTAACCAATGAATGAAATTTAGCCACTTTATTTAGTGCCTGTTTTAATGCAGCAAATGGCAAGTTTTGATCCCAAAGATTTGTGGCGCATGTTACCTCCAATGCATGCGAAAGGAATTGGTTTGCTTGTGATTTTTTATGTGTTTTCAACTCCTGCCATAGAAAGGTATTACGATTATTGTCAGTTGCTTTTTTCTTAATCTGGTACCACACCTTGAAATATGAATATAATCTTCCCAATGTTTCATTTTTTAAGCCACATTCGAGGCGCATTTGCGCTGGTGAAGCCGTGTTGGGTAGTCGAAGTACATTTTTATACATTTTGGTTATTAAGCTGTTTAATAGGTCCGCATCCTTTCCCTGCCATTGCTGCACTTTCATATGTCAGGGTGGGAAGAACCTTATTCGCCATCACGATTAATAGTGGTTTTTATGATGGACCTTCCAATTTCTTCGACGGAGTGCTTAACCCGAATATTAAGGCTCCTGCTCTTTGCGTCAGATATTTTTTATGGTCTATTAAATCGATCTTATCATCTATAAAGTAGCCCAGATATTTATAATTTGAGACTTTCTCCAACGGTTTTCCTTTTAGCCAAATATTATGTTGTGATACACGGCGGTAGGTTATTAACATTGTTTTAGTTTTTGTAACATTTAGAGCCAACTTGTTTACTGACAGGAAAACTGAGAGTTCCGGTACTAGTCTAGTTAGACCCACCTTCGTTAGACTCATGAGAACAATATCATCAGCATATGTCAGATGTGTAAGCTGTAAATTGCCCAGTTTCGGAGGATGTGCATTGCAGATATTCAATTTCCCGGAAAGATCTGAGATAAAAAGGTTGAATAGATGAGGCGTAAGGACACACCCTTGCTTTAAGCCAATCGTTGTTCAGACTTTTCTCGATAACCGGGAACCATCCCCTCTTTTGACTTGAGACCAGGTATCGGAATAGAATAGCAACAGGCCCCTTAAGATGCTCTCTGGTATGGACCATGCTCTTAGTTTCGACCGTAATAAGTTTCGATCTACACTGTCGAAGGCGGCTTGGAGATCTATAAAACACAAGTTCAAGTCCTGTTTACTGCTCATGCATTTTTCCGCTATCATACTGTTGGATAAGATATTTGCTGTTGTTCCGATCCCCTTTCTGAACCCTGTTTGATTAATAGGGAGCAACTCTCTTTCACCTGACCAAGTTACCAAATCGTTTAAAAGAAGCGATGCTAAATATTTTGCCTGCAATGCTAATAATTGATAATTGATGGAATTAGATCTTTCACCACCTCTGTATATTGGCACAATTATAGATCCTTGCCAGCTTTCCAGGACTTGGTTAAAAATTTGCACCTCTGCAAACAATTTCGCCAGTCGTGGACCCCAGAATTCTGGTGCATATTTGTAAGCTGCTTGTGGAATGCCATTTGGGCCTGGCGCCCCATTAGATTTGTCTTTTTTTGATCATTTTTATTATCTCGTCTGCTGTATATGGATTATTCGAGAGATCAGAACGTAATACATTACATAGATTACTAGTGGAAGGCTGAGTCACTTGATCTTTAACTGAGTACGTTAAATTATGATTTTTTGGAAAAAGTTCACTACCTGGGATTTTTATGGTGATATCAGTAAATTTTGTCGCAAGAAACGTAGTCCACTCAGATTCCTGCACCTTCGATATAAGTGCGTTACAAGGTCTTGTTAACTGATTTATGATTTTCCAAAATGTATTTGAGTTCTGGAGTTTTGAGCTAAAAAGCAGTTTGGACCAAAAGCTCTCGTTAATCCTCCTTTTAATTCCCAGACCTTATTTTTGTATATATTTCTTTGCGCACGAAAGGTGACTAACTAACAAGCACCATTGCCAGCTGACTGCAACTTCTTGCGGGTTCTTCGCAGACTCCTTCGTAGGTCTTGTAGTTCTTTCGAAAGTTTTCTCTGCGAACCGTCACTGTTGGTTTTTATGACCGGGAGCTTCATTTTTTGTTTTCATTTCTCCAAAAAGAGAGACCATGCTTGAATCATATTCATTGTTGTATTCCCTGGACCATTCAACGTGGCCTTTATTGTCATGAACCACTCGCTTTCATTTGAGTTGGACCAGTTTATACATTTCAGATTAGCTGAACATAGATGAGCTTCTAGTATATACGATGGTTGCAATCTTTCCGTGTTAAGGTTGAATTTGGCATGTTGCATTGCATGATCGCTCATCGGCTTGCGTTCAATATAAAAGCTAATTACTAAGGGGACTAATGAAAGTCCAAGGTTGATTGAGCATGTGGACCATAATAAGTTTTACTTGGGGGTTGGTCTTCTCCTGATCTCCCATTCAGGACACGCATACCAAGAAACTCTAGTTCTGTCACTAATTGGATCGCTAGACGATCCTTCTGAGTTCCTACTCCCCCTTGTTTCTGTTGGGGAACACCCCAATGGATGTTATCAGCCGTTAGTATATCATTTTCCTCTGGAGATAGTATCAGGTTAGAATTTAAATCACCAGTTATTATAATATTAGACAAAGGTTCTGTTGTGCGTAGATCCGTAATCACGTTGCACAATATCGCAATCTTTGTCTTTTTCGCCTGAGATTTGGGTTCGCGTATAGTAATTAATCAAGATTGTTGACTTGGTATTGTTAACCTTTTGATCTGTTAATTTAATTAGTTGGATACTTGGGTCTGGAGATTGTAGTTGTTCAGAATTAATTTTTAGAGATGTTGACACATATACTGAGAGGCCTCCAATGGCACGGCCATAGATCTTACATTTTTCAGCAGCTACACTATGGTGTATAAAGCCAACAAGAGCAATTTCTTCTTGCAGCCATGTCTCCTGTAGTGCGATTATGTCACATCCACCCCATTCATCCAATGGCAATCCTCCCTCCAGTAATCTTTTTGCTCCTGCAATGTTCCAAGATAACACATGTATGTCATTGTTACTAGTTTGTTTAGGTTTATCTTTAAACAGTTAAATCTTCAGTTTTTCATTTAGCGTACTAGGAAGCCATTTCCAGGTATCCTTAGTATGTTGCATCTCCCCATTACCAAGTTCCGTTCCTGCCCATGCGAGGGGGGGCTTCATTCTACCCTTTGCATTATATAGAATTGAGTAGACTGGTTTTTGTAGGTTTGGAAATACTTCAGTAATTTTCCTGATAAGTTGAACACTACCCAGCTTCTTCATTGTTATGGATTGAAATTAGCACAAGTAGATTAACCCCTTCGCTGCGGCGGATATTCCGCCGCAGCGCTAAAGGGGCGGGGCGGCCGCATGCTGGTTACAGAACCGCTCCGTCACCAGCCGCGGTTGAGCTATGCTGGTGACGGAGCGGTTACGTCATGACCTGCCCGCTCATTAGAACGCCCGCGCAGGCGCGAAATCAGCGCCGTGCAGGCACGGCGGCTGGGCCATGACGGAACCGCTCTGTCATCAGCACAGCTCAACTGTAGCTGATAACGAAGCGGTTCAGTCATCAGCAGGGGAGGGGTTAAGTCAAGTACATCATCAGTTCCTTGAGGGCTGCCAGCAACTATTGAATGTGAAAGAACTTTGGGCCAGTAATCTGAGTGAATCAATGTTTAAAGCAAGTATCAGAAAATGCATCTGCCATTGGTCATGCCACTCAGATAGGACCCTCTTCACCAAGCGTAAGCATTCCTGAGCAGTAATCAGCAATTATCAGCAGCCTCTTGCATAAATGTATGCTATTCATCTGAAGACAAGATTCATGGACTTCGGCTAAGGGAGTTGCCATCTTTGGGCTGGCGCCAGCCCAAAGACGAAACAACCTGTAAGGGCTGCGGCCAATGTCAAAAATCCCCCGAACATGTTGTGTATCTCTGTTCAGCACTGCTGAACAAGTGCAGAACCACGCTACGGGCAGAGTGGAACAAATTGGGAGTGCGCACATGCTGGCAGGCCATCATCGCTGCTCTAATCCCTGACACTACAAATCTGAACAGCCTGCTGACAAAATTTGTTACCATTGCTTCAAACAGGTTTAGCGCTCTGGGGGCCCCACCGGGGCGTTCTGCTGTTACACCTGTGGCGGCATCCCTTGAGAGGCCTTTTCATGTTCCCTCAGACCCCTAGGGCACTAGTTTAATGATCTGTTTCATAACTTTGTATCTAGATGTATGTGTTTTATCCTATCAATGTAATACCAGCATTTACATAGGGTTGTGGGCACACTGGGGTAAGTGAAAGTAAAATGTTAAACTTCTGATTTTTATAGCTTTTATAAACCCGTCACCATATTTCCTAAAGTAGCATGCCTTGGACTTTTGTAAACATCATCAGATATTCAAGCTACCCCAGTGTAACGCAATTTTGACGATTACTGTTTTAAAGGAATTTCTTGCTTCTGCTATTATTGAACACATTGCTGCTACATTCATTGCACCAGCGCTTTGGGAAAAATTACTTGCTACTAATTTGCTGCCATATTTGCTACAGTCAAGAAAAGAGATGACAGAGTGTACTCCGGTTGGTTCATTTTCTTCATGTTAATCCCATTTATTGTGTTTTCGCGTGCAAGTCCAGAATTGTGGTCTGCCCTAAACCACGTGCTTATACGAATATTGAAAGAAAAGGGGCAACATCTCACCCAAATACAGGACGCACTGCGTTGAAGCAAGCAACTCAGCTGCTGTAAATTAAACCAATTTCATCAATGTTTATTTGCATATCATCCAGTTTTTTTACATTTTCCATTCTTTATCTCATGTCACATGAAAAGGCATCTTACGTTTTAACACTGTATCCTAAAAGCTATAGAAATGCTGATCCAGGTCTGTCTCAGTAGCACGGAGTGTACATAGGTATTCCACATTAGTTAATCCTGATAACCCAATGCATTTCAAACGGAATCCTGGCCCTCCGTCAGGGGTGCTCCACAAATTAAAAACATTATTGTGGGACCATGTAAAACCTATTATACATGCTAATAGCTACACAAAACATTGCAATCCCCTGGGTCTTTAACTTCTCGCCATAATATACATCTTCCCGCTAACTGTAGCTTAAAAACGGTACTACTAAGTAGATACCCAAGTCTACCTCTCTCAACCTCCCTTATATCCCTCGAGTACAGTAGCACTTGTGGGACTTTTTTTTCCTCTCACCTTGAAGACCATTTTGGTATTTTTTAAAGTGAATATAAAGGGTTTTATGTTTGCTGGCAGGACAGAGGATACCTCCTTTCTGTATTGAAGTCTCCCAGTGTGTTGCCTCTTTGATGATGTCTGGATCAAGAAGCAATTGCTGTGGTACCTGCACTAGCACTTTCACTTCATTGCTCTTTATCAGCTAATCAACGTAGTATTTCCTGTATGTTCTAAAGCTGCTCATACTGCTTTAATATGTGCAACAAGATCTTGTTTTTAATAACTGTAATTGTCTTAAGAATCTGCTTATTAATGTTGACTGTATGATTTTAGTATGTGTATCATGCATCTATGTTTTTAGCAATTGTAATGGTTTTTTAGGTAGCCGCACACATTATATACATATATACAATTGCTAAAAACATGCAGCAAATATCTATATATAATTGAAATACAAATGAACTACCCTTCCCAAACTCATGCATGAGGCGGAATAGCTCATCCAAATATATATATAATACCTACTGGCGATCACCAGTAGGTAGTTATAGTTAGGACCTATTTTCCATAGGAAATCAGCAACATTTGATTTGGAATGACTTTGGTGCCGGTCGACGAATCTTTGTGAAATTTTCAAAACTGGGGCACTTTGGTCCGCTTCTATCCTGAAAGTCTTGGGGTGATACATCAAGCGTGGGCTGAGAAAAAAGGGTGGTCCCAAAACGTGTTTTCCCAATGCAATTTCCCATAGGGACCTTTAATCGCTGCTACAGCCCGAACTGCTGAACAGAATTACACCAAATTTGGCAAAGAGGTAGTCCTTGGTTCAAACTTGTGCCTTTTGGTTAAATGGTGTAAATCTGTTCAGTCGTGTTTTATATATTAAAGGAAAAAAATACATATATATCTGGGCAGAGCCTAACGACACATCTCATAGTGAGATCTGATTGGCTGTCAGCACTTCATCCAAGAAGATTTGGCAGCCATCTTGGGACCAATATACATGATAGCAACTCATTTAAAAGCATTGCAGTTAATAGAAGGTTTCAAGACTTTAGTTCCAATATAAATCATTTGTTGATGGTACCATACTCATTTTAGGAATTGTGGTGTGTTCTAAGGTGATTTTACCATGTGAAAAAGCCTTCTGCTGGGATATCATGAATCATGTTTGAGAGAAAACTATTTTCTCATGCTTTTCCCACAGAGGTTTGGAAGATGATCTATAAGCTAAACAGAGATATTATTTTCTGTAAATTCACATTATCTTTTCCAGTCATGTGAGAATGAAGTCTGACATTCTCAGAACAACATGTACATCCAACAAGGGCAGAGACTGTCAGTTGATTACTTTGCGTTCTACTGCAGCTTCCCAGAATGTTTTAAAGAACAACTAGAGTGCTAACAGCCTTACTTATGACAAAAGTATATCACACCTTAAGCCATCTTGACTGGAATAAAGTGGTAACTCTTAATACATTTAATTTGCAAATGAACACAATGAGGGGCTTCATTTTGCCATAAAAATTATGAATAGTGCTGCAGAAAGAAAAATGAGGGCACATTTGGGCTTCTCAAATCCTCTTATATTTCATTAAAAAATTCTAACATGCAGACTGAAACATGCACTTTGAATACCAGCAGCAGACTTCCCTGGTGAGCAGTAGCTTTACTACAGTGATCTAATGAGCAACTAGAGTGCTAACATTCAGAATGTATGGCACATGTGTGACACATCTGAATGCCCTCTTGATGGAACCAAAGTAAACAAGCATCGAACATGCATTGGGTCTCGCCCTTGTTTACGTTAAAGCAATTCTGTTTGTAATTAGGTGGCTTTTTAGCTTTGCTTTTATTAGTGTTTTTCAATCTTTTATGTACATAACATGTATATGTATGCATATATGTATATAATGTATGCATGCATTTATATTTGTATTTATATAGATATGTAGATTATAAATATGTTTATATATGTATGTATATTTATTTATATATACACATAAATATATATGTGACTATGTGTGCGTGTAGAGAGAGGTAGAGAGAGGTACAGAGGCTAGAGGAGTAGAGGTAGAGAGGTAGAGAGTAGTAGAGAGAGAGGTAGAGAGTTAGAGAGTAGAGAGTGAGAAATAGAGAGTAGAGAGTAGATAGTGAGAAGTAGAGAGTAGTAGAGAGTAGTAGAGACAGTAGCAGAGAGTGAGTAGTAGAGAGTAGTAGAGTGAGTAGTAGAGAGTAAGTAATAGAGAGTAGTAGAGAGTGAGTAGTAGAGTGAGTGGTAGAGAGTGAGCAGTAGAGAGTAGTATAGAGTGAGTAGTAGAGCGAGTAGTAGAGAGTGAGTAGTAGAGAGTGAGTTGTAGAGAGTGAGTAGTAGAGAGTGAGTAGTAAGCAGAGAGCAGTAGAGTGAGTGGTAGAGAGTGAGTAGTAGAGAGTGAGTATTAGAGAGAGAGTAGTAGAGAGTGAGAAGCAGAGCGTGGTAGAGAGTAAGTAGTAAAGAGTAGTAAAGAGTGAGTAGTAGAAAGTAGTAGAGAGTGAGTAGTAGAGAGTAAGTAGTAGAGAGTAGTGGAGTAGTAGAGAGTGAGTAGTAGAGAGTGAGTAGTAGAGAGTGAGTAGTAGAGTATGTGGTAGAGAGTGAGTAGTAGAGTGAGTAGTAGAGAGCAGTAGAGAGCAAGTAGTAGAGAGTGTGTAGTAGAGAGTGAGTAGTAGAGAGTAGTAAAGAGTGAGAGTAGAGGGTAGTAGAGAGTGAGTAGTAGAGAGAGTAGTAGAGAGTGAGTAGGAGAGAGTGAGTAGTGGAGAGTGAGTAGTAAAGAGTAGTAGAGAGAGTAGTAGAGAGTAAGTAGTAGAGAGTGAGTAGTAGAGAGTGAGTAGTGGAGAATAGTAGAGAGTGAGTAGTAGAGATAGAGTAGTAGAGAGTGAGTAGTGGAGAGCAGTAGAGTGAGTAGTAGAGAGTGAGTAGTAGAGAGAGAGTAGTAGAGAGAGAGTAGCAGAGATGAGTAGTAGAGTGTGAGTAGTAGAGAGTAGTAGAGAGTGAGTAGTAGAGAGAGTAGTAGAGAGTGAGTAGTAGAGAGGGTAGTAAAGAATAGTAGAGTAGTAGAGAGTATGCAGTAGAGAGTGAGTAGTAGAGAGTTAGTACAGAGAGAGTAGTAGAGTAGTAGAGAGTAAGTAGTAGAGAGCGAGTAGTAGAGAGTGAGTAGTGGAGAGTGAGTAGTAGAGAGTAGTAGAGAGGGAGTAGTAGAGAGTAGTAGAGAGAGTAGTAGAGAGTGAGAATTAGAGAGAGAGTAGTAGACAGTAATATAGAGTGAGTAGAAGAGTAGTAGAGAGTGCGTGGTAGAGAGTAATAGAGAGTAGTAGAGTGAGCAGTAGAGAGTAGTGGAGAGCAAGTAGTAGAGAGTGAGTAGTAGAGAGTAAGTAGTAGAGAGTGAGTAGTAGAGAGTATTAGCGAGTGAGTTGTTGAGAGTGAGTAGTAGAGAGAGAGTAGTAGAGACTGAGTAGTAGAGAGGAAATAGTAGAGAGTAGTAGCGAGTGAGTAGTAGAGAGATAGAAGTAGAGAGTAGTGGTAGAAAATGAGTAGCAGAGAGTAGTAGAGAGAGTGAGTAGTAGAGAGTAGTAGAGAGTGAGTAGTAGAGTCGTAGAGCATAGTCAGCCAGTGTCAGTCAGTGTCATTCAGTGTCAGTCAGTCAGTGTCAGTCAGTGTCAGTCAATAAGTGTCAGTCACTGTCAGACAGTCAGTGTCAGTCAATCAGTGTCAGTCAGTCAGTCAGTGTCAGTCAGTCACTGTCAGTCAATCAGTGTCAGTCAGTGTCAGTCAGTCAGTGTCAGTCAAACAGTGTCAGTCAGTCAGTGTCTGTAAAACAGTGTCAGTCAATCAGTGTCAGTCAGTGTCAGTTAGTCAGTGTCAGCTAGAGCAGCTCTGCTGACCTGGTTCTCTGACTCTACAGCAACTCTGCTGACCTGGTTCTCTACCTCTAAACCAGCTCTGCTGACCAGGTTTCTCTGGCTCTACAGCAGGTCTGCTGACCTGGTTCTCTGGCTCTAAAGCAGCTCTGTTGACCGGGTTCTATGGCTCTAAAGCAGTTCTGCTGACATGGTTCTCTGGCCCTAGAGAAGCTCTGCTGACCTGGTTCTCTCCCTCTAGAGCAGCTCTGCTGAACTGGTTCTCTCCCTCTAAAGCAACTCTACTGACCTGGTTTCTCTGGCTCTACAGCAGCTCTGCTGACCTGGTTCTCTGACTCCAGAGCAGCTCTGCTGACCTGGCTCTATGGCTCTAAAGCAGCTCTGCTGACGTGGTTCTCTCCCTCTGGAGCAGCTCTGCTGACCTGGTTCTCTGAATATAGAGCAGCTCTGTTGACCTAGATCTTAGGCTATAGAGCAGCTCTGATGATCTGGTTCTCTGACTCTACAACAGCTCTGCTGACCTGGTTCTCTGGCTCTACTGCAGCTCTGTTGACCCGGTTCTCTGGCTCTAGAGAAGCTCTGCTGACCTGGTTCTCTCCCTCTAGAGCAGCTCTGCTGAACTGGTTCTCTCCCTCTAAAGCAACTCTACTGACCTGGTTTCTCTGGCTCTACAGCAGCTCTGCTGACCTGGTTCTCTGGCTCTAGAGCAGCTCTGCTGACCTGGTTCTTAGGCTCTAGAGCAGCTCTGCTGACCTTGTTCTCTAGCTCTAAAGCAGCTCAGATGACCTGGTTCTGTGGCTCTAAAGCAGCTCTGCATACTTGGTTCTCTGGCTCTAGAGCAGCTCTGCTGACCTATTCTCTGGCTCTAAAGCAGCTCTGCTGACCTGGTTCTCTCCCTCTAAAGCAGCTCAGCTGACCTGGTTCTCGGCCTCTGAGCAGCTCTGCTGATCTGGTTCTCTGGCTCTAAAGCAGCTCTGCTGACCGGGTTCTTTGGCTTTAAAGCAGCTCTGCTGGCCTGGTTCTCAGGCTCTAAAGCAGCTTTGCTGACCTGCTTCTCTCCCTCTAAAGCAGCTCAGCTGACCTGGTTCTTGGCCTCTGAGTAGCTCTGTTGACCTGGTTTTCTGGCTCTAAAGCAGCTTTGCTGACCTGCTTCTCTCCCTCTAAAGCAGCTCAGCTGACCT
The DNA here is from genome assembly GCF_964263255.1 of Lissotriton vulgaris. Classification (NCBI taxonomy): domain Eukaryota; kingdom Metazoa; phylum Chordata; class Amphibia; order Caudata; family Salamandridae; genus Lissotriton; species Lissotriton vulgaris. Next base: position 1,465,182,608 of record NC_141694.1, read on the forward strand.
GGTTCTTGGCCTCTGAGTAGCTCTGTTGACCTGGTTTTCTGGCTCTAAAGCAGCTCTGCTGACCTGGTTCTATGGCTCTAAAGCAGCTCTGCTGACCTGGTTCTTTGGCTCTAAAGCAGCTCTAATGATCTGATTTCTCTGGCTTTACAGCAGCTCTGCTGACCTGCTTCTATGGCTCTTCAGCAGCTCTGCTGACCTGGGTCCCTGGCTCTACAACGTCTCTACTGACCTGGTTCTCTGCCTCTAAAGCATCTCTGTTGCCCTGTTCTATGGCTCTAAAGCAGCTCTGTCTACTCCTACAATCATCCTGACAGAAGTATGTCCTTATCTAATCTCTCTGTTGAAACAAAAGTCCTCATAAACTTATCCTGCTGTCAACTACTAGCACTCTATGAGCTTATTCACTGTCGATGCACTTACCGAATAACTCAGGCATTGAGACAAGCAGTGTTACAGTCAAATGTGAACAATGCATGCGGTCAGTCAGTGTCAGTCAGTCAGTTTCAGTCTATCAGTGTCAGTCAATCAGTGTCAGTCAGTGTCAGTGAGTCAGTGTCAGCTAGAGCAGCTCTGCTGACCTGGTTCTCTGGCTCTAAAGCATCTCTGCTGACCTGGTTCTCTCCCTCTAAACCAGCTCTGCTGACCCGGTTCTATGGCTCTAAAGCAGTTCTGCTGACCTGGTTCTCTGGCTCTAAAGCAGATCTGTTGACCCGGTTCTATGGCTCTAAAGCAGTTCTGCTAACATGGTTCTCTGGCTCTAGAGAAGCTCTGCTGACCTGGTTCTCTCCCTCTAGAGCAGCTCTGCTGAACTGGTTCTCTCCCTCTAAAGCAGCTCTGCCGACTTGGTTCTCTGGCTCTAGAGCAGCTCTGCTGACCTGGTTCTCTCCCTCTAGAGCAGCTCTGCAGACCTGGTTCTCTGGCTCTAGAGCAGCTTTGCTGACCTAGTTCTTAGGCTATAGAGCAGCTCTGCTGATCCGGTTCTCTGGCTCTAAAGAAGCTCTGTGATCCAGTTCTTTGGCTCTAAAGCAGTTCTGCTGACATGGTTCTCTGGCTCTAGAGCAGCTCTGCTGACCTGGTTCTCTCCCTCCAGAGCAGCTCTGCTGACCTGGTCCTCTCCCTCTAAAGCAGCTCAGCTGACCTAGTTTCTCTGGCCCTACAGCAGCTCTGCTGACCTGGTTCTCTGGCTCTAGAGCAGCTCTGCTGACCTGGTTCTTAGGCTCTAGAGCAGCTCTGCTGACCTGGTTCTTTGGCTCTAAAGCAGCGCAGATGACCTGGTTCTCTGGCTCTAAAGAAGCTCTGTGACCCAGTTCTATGGCTCTAAAGCAGTTCTGCTGACATGGTTCTCTGGCTCTAGAGCAGCTCTGCTGACCTGGTTCTCTCCCTCCAGAGCAGCTCTGCTGACCTGGTCCTCTCCCTCTAAAGCAGCTCAGCTGACGTAGTTTCTCTGGCCCTACAGCAGCTCTGCTGACCTGTTCTCTGGCTCTAGAGCAGCTCTGCTGACCTGGTTCTTAGGCTCTAGAGCAGCTCTGCTGACCTGGTTCTTTGGCTCTAAAGCAGCGCAGATGACCTGGTTCTGTGGCTCTAAAGCAGCTCTGCTAACGTGGTTCTCTGGCTCTAGAGCAGCTCTGCTGACCTGATTCTCTGGCTCTAAAGCAGCTCTGCTGGCCTGGTTCTCTGGCTCTAAAGCAGCTCTGCTGACCTGGTTCTCTGGCTCTAAAGCAGCTCTCCTGACCCAGGTCTATGGCTCTAAAGCAGTTCTGCTAACCTGGTTCTCTGGCTCTAGAGCTGCTCTGCTGACCTGGTCCTTTGGCTCTAAAGCAGTTATGCTTACCTGCTTCTCTCTCTCTAAAACAGCTCTGCTGACCTGGTTCTCTGACTCTAGAGCATCTCTGCTGACCTGAATGTTAGGCTCTAGAGCAGCTCTGCTTACCTGGTTTTCTGGCTCTAAAGCAGCTCTTGTGACCTGGTTCTATGGCTCTAAAGCAGCTCTGCTGACCTGGTTCTCTGTCTCCAAAGCAGCTCTGCTGATCTAGTTCTCCTCCTCTAAAGCAGCTCTGCTGACCTGGTTCTCTGGCTCTCAGCAGCTCTGCTGACCTGGGTCTCTGGCTCTACAACGTCTCTGCTGACCTGGTTCTCTGCCTCTAAAGCAGCTCTGCTGACCTGTTCTATGGCTCTAAAGCAGCTCCGTCCACTCCTACAATTATCCTGACAGAAGTATGTCCTTATCTAATCTCTCTGTTGAAACACAAGTCATCATAAACTTATCCTGCTGTCAACTACTAGCACTCTATGAGCTTATTCGCTGTCGATGCATTTACAGAATAACTCAGGTATTAAGACAAGCAGTGCAACAGTCAAATGTGAACAATGCATGCGGTCAGTCGGTGTCAGTCAGTCAGTGACAGTCAATCAGTGTCAGTCAATCAGTGTCAGTCAGTGTCAGTGAGTCAGGGTCAGCTAGAGCAGCTCTGCTGACCTGGTTCGGTGGCTCTAAAGCAACTCTGCTGACATGGTTCTCTCCCTCTAAACCAGCTCTGCTGACCTTGTTTCTCAGGCTCTACAGCAGGTCTGCTGACCTGGTTCTCTGGCTCTAAAGCAGCTCTGTTGACCCGGTTCTATGGCTCTAAAGCAGTTCTGCTGACCTGGTTCTCTGGCTCTAGAGAAGCTCTGCTGACCGGGTTCTCTCCCTCTAGAGCAGCTCTGCTGAACTGGTTCTCTCCCTCTAAAGCAACTCTACTGACCTGGATTCTCTGGCTCTACTGCCGCTCTGCTGACCTGGTTTTCTGGATTTAGAGCAGCTCTGCTGACCTGGTTCTTATGTTCTAGAGCAGCTCTGCTGACCTGGCTCTGTGGCTCTAAAGCAGCTCTGCTGACTTGGTTCTCTGGCTCTAGAGCAGCTCTGCTGACCTGGTTCTCTCCCTCTAGAGTAGCTCTGCTGACCTGGTTCTCTGGCTCTAGAGCAGCTTTGCTGACCTAGTTCTTAGGCTATAGAGCAGCTCTGCTGATCTGGTTGTCTGGCTCTAAAACAGCTCTGCTGACCTAGTTCTCTGGCTCTAAAGCAGCTCTGTTGACCCGGTTCTATGGCTCGAAAGCAGTTCTGCTGACATGGTTCTCTGGCTCTAGTGCAGCTCTGCTGACCTGGTTCTCTGCCCACAGAGCAGCTCTGCTGACCTGGTTCTCTCCTCTATAGCAGCTCAGCTGACCAGATTTCTCTGTCCCTACAGCAGCTCTGTTGACCTGGTTCTCTCTGACTCTAGAGCAGCTCTGCTGACCTGGTTCTTTGGCTCTAAAGCAGCTCAGATGACCTGGTTTTGTGGCTCTAAAGCGGCTCTTCTGACTTGGTTCTCTGGCTCTAGATCAGCTCTGCTGACCTGATTCTCTGGCTCTAAAGCAGCTCTGCTGGCCTTGTTCTCTGGCTCTAAAGCAGCTCTGCTGACTGGGTTCTCTGGCTCTAAAGCAGCTCTCTTTACCCAGTTCTATGGCTCTAAAGCAGTTCTGCTGACCTGGTTCTCTGGCTCTAGAGCAGCTCTGCTGACCTGGTCCCTTGGCTCTAAAGCAGCTCTGCTGGCCTGGTTCTCCGGCTCTAAAGCAGCTCTGCTGACCTGGGTCTCTGGCTCTAAAGCAGCTCTCCTTACCCAGTTCTATGGCTCTAAAGCAGCTCTGCTGACCTGGTTCTCTGGCTCTAGAGCATCTCTGCTGAACTGGTCCCTTGGCTCTAGAGCAGCTCTGCTTACCTGGTTGTCTGGCTCTTTAGCAGCTCTTGTGGCCTGGTTCTATGGCTCTAAAGTAGCTCTGTTGACTTGGTTCTCTGTCTCCAAAGCAGCTCTGCTGATCTAGTTCTCTCCATCTAAATCAGCTCTGCTGACCTGGTCTCTGCCTCTAGAGCAGCTCTGCTGACCTGGTTCTATGGCTCTAAAGCAGCTCTGCTGGCCTGGTTCTCCGGCTCTAAAGCAGCTCTGATGACCTGGGTCTCTGGCTCTAAAGCAGCTCTCCTTACCCAGTTCTATGGCTCTAAAGCAGCTCTGCTGACCTGGTTCTCTGGCTCTAGAGCATCTCTGCTGAACTGGTCCCTTGGCTCTAGAGCAGCTCTGCTTACCTGGTTGTCTGGCTCTTTAGCAGCTCTTGTGGCCTGGTTCTATGGCTCTAAAGTAGCTCTGTTGACTTGGTTCTCTGTCTCCAAAGCAGCTCTGCTGATCTAGTTCTCTCCATCTAAATCAGCTCTGCTGACCTGGTCTCTGCCTCTAGAGCAGCTCTGCTGACCTGGTTCTATGGCTCTAAAGCAGCTCTGCTGACCTGGTTCTCTGGCTCTAGAGCAGCTCTACTGACCTGGTACTCTGGCTCTAAAGAAGCTTTGCTGACCTGGTTCTTTCCCTCTAAAGCAGCTCTGCTGACCTGATTCTCATCCTCTAGAGCAGCTCTGCTGATCTGGTTCTATGGCTCTAAAGCAGCTCTGCTGACCTGGTTCTGTGGCTCTAAAGCAGCTTTACTGACCTGGTTCTCTGCCTCTAGAGCAGCTCTGCTGACCTGGGTCTCTGGTTCTAGAGCAGCTCTGCTGATCTGCTACCTAGGGCCTAGCGCTGCTCTGCTGACCTGATTGTCTGGCTCTACAACACCTCTGCTGACCTGGTTCTTTGACTCTAAAGCAGCTCTGCTGAACTGGTTTCTCTGGCTTTACAGAAGTTCTGCTGACCTGGTTCTATGGCTCTAAAGCAGCTCTGCTGACCTGGTTCTGTGGCTTTCAGCAGGCAGCTCTGCTGGCCTGGGTCTCTGGCTCTACAATGCTCTGCTGACCTGGTTCTCTGCCTCTAAAGCAGCTCTGCTGACCTGTTCTATGGCTCTAAAGCAGCTATGTCCACTCCTACAATCATCCTGACAGAGGTATGTCCTTATCTAATCTCTCTGTTGAAACATAAGTCTTCATAAACTTCTCCTGCTTTCAACTACTAGCACTCTATGAGCTTTTTCACTGTCGATGCACTTACAGAATAACTCAGGCATTGAGGCAAGCAGTGTTACAGTCAAATGTGCACAATGCATGCTGTCCCTTAACCCCTTGCAGACTACTGAGTCAGTCCTGCAAAAGTCCAGGTAATAGTCAAGCTTGTCTGGAATCACACTGTGAGTCTGTGTCCGCTCCTACAATCATCCTGACAGAAGCTTGTCCTTATCTAATTACTCTGCTGAAACATAAGCACTTATAAACTTTTTTTGCTGTCAACTACTAGCACTCTAGGAACCCAGTCACTGTCTATGCACTTGCAGAATGACTCAGACATTAAGACAAGCAGTGGTACAGTCTAATGTGGACAATGTATGCAGTCCCTTAACCCCTTGCAGACTACTGAGTCAATCTTGCAAAAGTCCAGGTAATAGTCATGCTTGTCTGGAACCACACTGTGTGTCTGTGTCCACTCCTACAATCCTCCTGATAGAGGCATGTCCTTATCTAATCACTCTGCTGAAACATAAGTGCTTATTAACTTATCCTGCTGTCAACTACCAGCACTCTAGCAACCCAGTCACTGTTTATGCACTTGCAGAATGACTCTGGCATTGGGACAATACCTAAGCACTCTGTTTGCAGCACTGTCATCATACTAGTTACTACTGATGTTCTTATAGAATGACCTAGGCACCAACAAAAGTACACGTAAAATATTCTGTGCACAATCCCTACAAACCTCTAAGCAGATAAATAGTATTGATACACTCCACTAAATACTGAAGTAGTACTCATGCAGCCTAGGATACCTCCTGTCAGTCTGTCAATCAGCCCTTCAGCACTATGTTCTAATTGTATCATTCTGCCAATATCTAAGCACTTATGGGGCAGATTTACAAGCCTCCTGCACCACCAGTACATCACTTTTTGTAAGGTAGTGATGGCGCTCGAGACTCCTCCATATTTACAAGGAGAGGAAAAGCCACCCTGCGTGGCTTTTACTCTCCTTGAAAATACAACCCATTCAAACGCAGCACTTTGCATTGAAGGGGCGTTCCATGGGGGTTGCTGTGTCTGTTCCCACACAACACCCATGGAATAGGGAAGTAGGGATCTTTAGCGCTGGGATACCTTAGGGTGACTACGCGCTCTATAAATTTTTTTATTAATAACAATAATAATAATAATAACACATCTCAAGACGTACGAGAATGTGTAAATCTCTACATATGTGTGAATGGTGCGCCACAGAAGAGGTGGTGTAGCGAGGCACAACAAGGAGAAATGTTTTCATTTCTCCTCGTTTTTTCCTCTTTCAATGCATGCTGCATTCCACAGCACACATTGAAGGAGGAAATGCCTTTAGTGATTGGTGCAAGGGTGCCTGTGTCACTGCATGGCTACAGTTTGTGTGCTAGTTCAGAAGGAGCACAGAATTGCAACATATTCATGCATATATGTCACATCCCTGTGCTTCAGAAGTGCTGCAGCGCGTGCAGCTAAAGGGCTTGCAGTGTCACACTGCAGCACTTCCTCATAGATCTGCCCCTATACATAGACCATTCAGTACTAATGCATTCTTTCAGTCAATCATGCTCTACACATACATTCAACCAAACTTACAGACATTACCATGCAATTATAGTTCTTTTTTTAAACCAGATAAGGTAGTTCTGAACTTTTTTTTCTTCTTTTTTTTGTTTTCTATTTTTTTGTAGTTTTTTTACATTTTTTTACTTTTTTGGGTGTTTTTCTAACAATTGAACAAAAAAGGAACTAAGTAAACAGTTAGCTTTTGGACTTCAACATCATTCCAAAAACAAAAAAATAAAAATAAATTGCATTTGTGGTTCCATTGAGCTGCACAAATAGCGTCCACTGACTGTTCACCATAACAGATGATGGTTTTTCACTTAGTGCAGTGCTGCTGCAGAAAAGCAAATTCCGGGCGAATGTCTATTGGTTGTGCTGAAGTGGACACTCCGGACGTGCTAGCAATGCCTAGTAGGGGATTTTTTGCTACACGCCTCATTTCTTCTCGTGCCAGATTCTACAAGTGAATGGTCCGCAAATGTTTATACATACTCGCGGTTCCACATGAGTATGTCTTGTCACTGCTTCACAACAGGACCCTATCACACAGCAAGAATATGACTTTTCTTTCGCTGACCTTTTTTTATCCGGCAGGAAAGGTGAAACATTTCCATACCACTAATTCAGGCCTCTGCTTGGGTGGCTCTTTCTCCAAGATATCTTCATCTGAAGAATGATAAGGAGCTTGCAAACCAGATGCCATTTCTCAAATGTAATTTTTTAAAAACAACAAAAAAATTCCAAAACCAGCTCTCTCTCAAAGAAGAGATGTCTCTCATCAACTGCTCCAAACAGAATAATTAAAATGGGTGGGGTCCTTCAAAAGTTACAATGGGAAATGTTATGAACCAATCAAATCTTTTTTTTTTGAGGTCACATGGGATCCGTGCACCGTGCGCTCACGAAGAACGCACCCGCCGCAAAACTGCTATTCATTTTCCCATCATAATGTTCAAATACCAGGAAATTTCTCAGTGCACGTGCAACATACTGAGTTCATTCAAAGCAATGTTCATTTGCTCTATATTAATAAGGCTGTTGCTATTTTGAAATTTGCATTGTACCTGAAAGCCTGAAGTCTAATCGTAAAGGGCAAATGCGCTTCTGTTTCCCTTGCTGCACAGTGTTTACCAAAATCTCTTGGCTGGATTTCTCCGTGCCTGAAGAGGTCTATGCTCCCTGCAGACATAAAGATCTGGGATTGAATTTAAAAAGAGTGGCACCCCCCCCAAAGTGTTCCAAACAGTAAATGGCACAGAGAATTCCAACCGAGAGATTTTGGTAAACACCATGAGGCTAGGGAAAGTGAAGCGCATTTGCCCTTTACGTATGGACTTCAGGCTTTCAAGTACAACGCAAAATTGAAAATAGCGAGCAGATGAACATTGCTTTGAATGAACTCAGTATGTTGCATGTTGCCCTGCAAAAATACCCGATATTTGAACTTCATGATTGGAAAATGAATAGTAGTGAAAACCCCAAAGGACAGTGAGACATTACCTTCAAAGTGCATTCCGGGAATTGCAGTAAGCTAGGACTACGTGAAGATGTTTGTAGTCCAATGAAGGCATATAAAGCATGCAGTCACACAGTAATTTCATTTAAGCAGCTAACCTGTGATCAAGGCTACCGATGTTAGCTGAAACGCGTAAGGACTTTGAACAAGGCAGTTTCTCTGTGAATAAAAGTGCAAGTTAATCCCCGAAGTCTGGTCGGGTGTGCTTCTTTTCATTTGAGTTGGAGTTGTGCTGGATATATATATCAAGGGTGGGCGTAATTTGAAAAATTCACTTTTGCAAACTATCGCGAAAACTGTTAAAAATTTCTGCGAACACGTGGAAATATCGCAAAGACGCAGAAGTTTTTTTCCCGCCAGTTTGCGCTATTTTCTATGTAATCGCTTCTCGCCAATTTACCCATGCGGTCACTCATGGGAGCTGCCATCTTGTTTTCACTTGTCCCGCCCGCTCGCGATGCTTACTTTCTGTTCCGAGTTGCGCAATACATGCCCGCGCCCGTTCGTGGTATGTATTTCCTGTTCGGGAACGCTTTTACGTGTTCGCTGCGCTTTTTGCGTGCTCGGGGAGAAAATATTGCACGAACTTGCGCACGTGGTCGCAATGGGTGTGGCCTTTTTGTTTTTCACTCTATTGATATGGTTTTGGTGCCTGATTTTCAATCCTCCCTCTAGCTTTCCAATCCCTTGTTTCAAGACACTTTTTAAAAATATTTTTTCTTCATTATCTCTCTGACTATTTTCCTGCTTCTATATTTTTGGTTTTTGTCTACTTTTTGTGTGTTTTTTAGCTGCTTTTTCACTCTTTTTCTATTGCCTGCTGTTTTAATTTCTTTTACTTACTTTTTTAATTTTGTTACCTTTTCTTTCCCACCCCGTCTCGCTCTCTCTCTACTGCAGAACCATGTCCAAGGGTAGGGCAAGCCGCAGGAGCCAGAACCGCGGCGCCCACAAGGGGTGCAGGCACGGGCCTTATTTGGGGAGGTGGAGTTGGCTGCACTCATTTTCTTTGTGCAGCACCACCTCCCTTTAACCCTGGCAGCAGGTGGCAGGTCTGGGTCCGGGTACGGGTTCCGTGAGCGTCGGCAGCGGTGGGGGAAGGTGCGCCGGGCATTGTTTCACTGCTTTGGGGTTCAGCGCACCCAGGCCCAGCTGACGCACCAGTGGTCCAACATTCTGGACCGGGAGCAGGACCTGCTGGACTTGCTAGGAATGGAGGTCCTGGGTCTTGGTGAGTAACTATTTAGTTATTACTACTTTGTGTCTGTTCTTCTGCTCTGTATTATATAATTATATCCTTTTTTTCCCAACCAGCTAGAATGCTGCTGCTTACATTACCGGTTAATTATTACATTTAAACGTCTTCTGTGATTTTTATGACATAGATGCTCTTCTGCGCTACTACTTATCTTACTTGTTTGCAACTTATCGTTTACGCTTGCTTAGCGTGATTATGTAAGAGTTTATATTAGAGAAATTAAGTTACGTCATGCTATAGTGAGTCTAGTCCTTACTTTGTCCTGTCACTAAGAGATAGGAGCGGATTGATACTTAGGTGTAGTTACTTTGTAGGAGTTTGTAATTTTTTAGTGGTATGCGTGATGCCCCCTCTGTTACGTCACATGCTGCTAGTACCCTAGTCTTTATTAGAACCTTTTCTAGTTTGTTCAATGAGTGATACTAGGCTTAGCACTATCAGAACATCAGCATCAATCAATCAACCAAAAATTAGGTGTATACAAAAATGTAGTCATGTGTCCTCCATTTGACCATATGCATTGCTGAGGACTAAAAGAAGTGAAAATGCATACTTAATGTACAATTGGCACGCCTGAAATAGGTGGGCTAGGTCAGGTGGTACGTCTTACTTAGGCTTAGTTAGTATTCTGGAATCAGAATAGAAGACTGAATTAGTGTTGATAAATAGTAAGTAGTCGATTGGCGAATCCATCGATACTACTTGACCAGATGAGATCGGTCAAATTAGGTATTGCAATTGTTGTTTACATAAGTGTTTTTTGACCACTCTTTAAAAATGTTTTATTTGTTTGACACCATCAATCAATGTTTGTCTCTTTCTTATATCTTTCCTGTTCAGCACCCAGGGGCAGGCAGACAGGGGTGCAGTCGGCAGGAGAACAACATCAAGAGGAGGACAACAACACAGGCTCTTCTGCTGGCCCTATAAGTCTTCTTGTTTCTAATAATAATTCTTATTCCATAACTTTTACTGCACCATATTTTCCTGAACTATTGTTTCCGTTTCCTAATGCAATTTTTTACCAACAATCATCCTTCGATCTGTACTGTTTCGAAAATCTTGTTATCCCTGCCTCTGCTATGATGACTCTCTGTACTACTACTATTATTAGTCTTTCTGTACTGTAGTAGCTAAGCTTGCCCAGTTGGACATTCTTTATTTAAATGGTTTAAATAAAACTCAGATTCACCAGTAGCTCTAGCCATTGAGTCCAGTCCCTTGGGTCGTCCTCTTGTACTACTTCTAGTCTTATTGATCTTGAGTCTTTGTTAATCTTGAGGCTTTGACAATTCACACCAACAAATGCCCAACCAGATGTATTACTATTTTGATATGATAGGACATACTGCTACTATTGTAGGGATTTTGCACATACAGAACTTTGCACAAGAAAATAGGATGTTGGTGATGGGAGGTTGGACCTTCCTCACACACCTCAATCAGAAGTTCAGAACCCACCACAATCCCTTGCCCGACTAGTTATATTAGTGTCTTGTCACTATTAGCTCTCAGAAATCTCCCCCCAAGATACCCAACAAGTAGATAAACCAGAACATAACACACCCAACCTCTCAGACGTGGAAGCAATGCACATGCACACCCTTCCTTTCGCTCGCTCACTCGTGTAAGTCCACACAAAATACCACCAAGTCTATGTAAGTTGAAAAATGTTATTATGAATTGACAAGCTCTGTACGTTGTTCTATAATGCAGCACCAACAAGAAAATCAATAACATTAAAACAATAAACATTGTTACACTTACTTACAGTTGGGAAATAAATCATGATAACTGAACAGTGGTGGAAGCACCGCCATCCCCTAGGTAGGAATATAGTTTATATCAATTTATAAATGAAGATCTCTGAGTGAATTCTGGGGACCCATCACATTAGAAGAACCTAGTACTGGTAGTTGTTGCATCAGAAGCTCTGCAAAGCTCTGTTCGTAGAAGGGAATATTCCGTCTGTAATGCGAAAAATGAAATGGTGCACGTTAGTATATTGCAAGCATTTCTCAGCGGTGCCAAAAAGTGTAGCATTTATGGATTAGCAATAAGGACTAACAGTACACAAGAACATAAAAAAGTGGCTTGTTAATGTTTTGGTTGACCTTGCACGCAGCGCTTAGACAGTAGCACTATGAGGTCATGTCGGCTCAAAGGTGTCTTATACAACAAGCTGCAAGGTAACGTCACATGTGCAAAAATAAAAGACACAAAGGTAAAATGGTTGCATTGCTCGGGATAACTAAGCAAAAACTAGAATGACCCTAGGGACCATATATAATTACTAGTGTCTACTCTACTACTACCTGATTTGTATTAGTGATGCATACTATTAACTCATTTTTCAATCTTGCTACTGACCAATAAGGGGAGGTGTATATGACGCCTAAAAAATGTGTAATGTTTTCTAGGCACACTACCGACCACCATTGCCGAGGCCAGCAGGGAAGGCGACACGGATGGAGAGGATGCAGCAGTTGCCAATGGAGCGGTAGGGGGCGAGCCAGCACCAGTGGTGGGCGGTGGTAAGTTATATTCATAATCCTTAACTATTGACATTACACTCACTGAAAGGGTGTACTGTATGCATACTGTACTGTTGGGACTTACGGCCCCATTAGGATGGCGGGCGGATTGCCCCCGCCGGGCCGGAGGTAGTCACTGCCAGCCTGGCAGGGGCAAACCTAGCCTCCCACCATTCCTATAGAAAAGACCCCCACCATTTTACAATGGCTGGGGGGTCCGCGGCGGATAAAAACCGTCCGCCGATTTTCCGCACAGTCAACATGTCGACCGGGCAGAAAAGGGTTCAATGTGGTGGCGGTGTCTGAAACACACTGCCAGCCATATATTGTGCCTTGCCGCCACGGAAATAGATGTGGAGAGTGCTTGGGGGGCCCATTGCGGGCCCCTATGGTACCCTCCTGCCTTTCAAAGCACACCCTGGCAGGCACCACGCGGGCCTGTCACCTTGTGCTTGTAAAAGCACAACATGTATTTTTAGCATTGCGGTGGGCGGTGCTTTCAGCACCACCCACCACAATGTTAAAAATACAGGATGCGCGCCGCCACTGTGGTGGGGGCATCCTAATTGCCCCCACGGAACCCCCGCCCTTATGGCGGGTGGTCCCTTTTAGCGTGAAGATCCTAATGATGTTCTAAGTAAGTAAGAGTTGTTGTGAACATTTGAAGAGTGAAAACACCCTTTAATTGGCATTAGTAAAGGCATTAAGGGTGGGAGTATTGAGTAACCAATGGCCTCATCTATCTTTGATTTCAACTCCGCTTTGAAAATTTTATGGAGAAGACTAAAAGTTAGATCAAATCCCCTGGTGTTGAACTAAAAAGTGAAAGACGGTTGGAAGGAAGAAGGACGGGCGAGATTTAATATTTATGACTGACAGAGAGAAAGATACGTGTGATTCAAGCATGCAAATTGCAAAGATGGCTGATAGTAAAGAATCTGATGCATGGTTGGTTGAATGCCTGAAAAAAATCCTGCAAATGTCAAAGCCCAAGCAAGTGGGAGGATAGATACATACCACAAATGTTATGTACTGTACTTTATAGTGCTACCATGCCACTATGTGTATAATTACCCTGTCTTACTGTTTTTCTAAAAGTATATTTTACAATTGTCTTGTTTTTTCTTTTTGATATACAGCTACTCCTTCCAAACCTGATCTGAAGGAGTTGGCCCCCAAGGCACGGCGCTGCAAGCTAGAGGCAATCCAGCTAGAATATTGGCGGCTGGTGGTCTTGGAAGAGGAGGAAGATACAGCACTTGAAGCCTCCTCCAGTGTCCCGGGCCCCAGCCACTGCCCTCCAGCGGTACGCGCCACCGTCTGGCAGCCAGCCACCGCCGCATTTCCATCTCTAGTGCCCCCCCACTGTAGCTGCAACTGCCGTGCTCTAAAGCGCCGCGTCTCCCGACTAGAGGAGCAAATGCGTGTCGTCCTCTAATCCCACCACACATAGAGTCCCTGTCTATTGCCCCTTTTTTAATTCTTGTTTTGGTGGGTGGGAATTGGGCGTTGGAGTTTTGGGCATTTGGACTTTCTCGTTACGTACATTGGTTGGGGTTAGGGAAGGGGTTGGGTCAGTTTCTGTGTTTTTTTTACATATTTTATTTTTGTTAGGGTTATATTAAATCTATATTTCTACTTTACATGCAATGTTGTTAATGTTTTGTAGGTGGGGTTACTGTTTTACATCACACTGTTTCCTTGCTGGTGCAGGTACGCCCATAGCCAGTGTTTGATTTAAATAATTGGCTGACTGTGTAAGACACAAACAGATTGATGCGACACCTCTCACTGAGTTGTACTACTTGTACTTTCAGTCTCTCTCTTCTAGTCTAAGCATTTTTTATCTTGACTCAAAGAAGTGTGTAAATTCATTGAAAACATGTCCATTATTATTAATAATTATGCCTCCCCCAAACTTCTCTTACATTTGCTTGATGTTTAACTTAGGCACAGCGATGGCTGCATGGTGATGATGGTTTCATTTTTCTAACATGCCATGATTGGGGTGGTGGTGGTAGTAGTAGTAGACACTGGCAGGGCAGCAGCATTTGCAATAAAAGAAAATGAGACAGTTAGTCGCCTTTGAGAGACTGTTCGAGGAGTAGTAGAATGAAGTACAGTACAGAACTTACCGAGCAACAATAATATGCATAAATATTTTACAACAAAACATAATGGTGGTGGGGATAGCCTACTAGACAGAGTTACAAACTATAGTTTTGTCGAGTCACTTGACTAGGCCTACAGCGTAACAGTTAGTGCTGTGTATGAGGATGACAACAAATCCAAACAATGCCGGCAGTTAATGCGGAGGTATATGTTCCTTTGTTAAATAAAAATCACCTCTAAAATATACAGCTCATGGGTGGGCAAGCAAAAGAAGATCATCGCTCTTCCTTTAAAAATGAAGTACTGTGGGGGCGTGGCTTGGCGGCGACCAAGATGGCCGCATATTTTTGCAAAGCTCCGGTGGCGATCCTGTTGACCCCCACATATTTTAACCTTGTCAGGCTGACCGTTGAATAAAAAAATGTTCTTTCTGGTACAGCTTATGACAATTTTAACTTCACGTATTTTTCACATCACTGTCACAAACAAAAACCTGCTCCGCAGTAACCTGGCGTTGTAGCACACCAGGGAAGCATTCGGCTTCTCCTGGTGGGCCCGATGATGAAGCATGTCACCACCCAGGGTGGTGAGTGAGGGCTTCTAATAAATCCCTGCAAGACTTCCAATGCGAACCTTATAGGAAGATCTTCATCTCTGAACCTGTGCTAATTTTCTGTGTTATCTTTTGACACTCTCTTGTTGTTTACCTAATACCCCCAAAATCCGCCACTGATCCGCCTGATAGACGACGTCTGATGCTGGAATAGTGCAACCCCCTTCCTCCGGTGCCTGCTGCTGCCTCCCTGGTGCAGATCCGACCCTGGGCAGCGGAGCTACGGCAGTCGACGCCTGGGGGCCGGCCACGGCCTTTACTGCAGAGGCCCAGGTGCTGAACCATCGGCCTCAGGGGGCACTGACACAGGACAGCGGCAAGAGGGGGTGCATGGTGCCGCAGAAATCTGGGACTTGGCCCGGAGTGCCCACGCCTCCTCACCCTGCATTAGGATGGCCACCGGACGGCAAGGGGTGGTGTGCCGGGGAACGCCCTGCCTGGGTCCCTGGAGGCTGGTTTGGACTGCCTGCATCCCCGTGAACACCTGCGGCCGCCTAGTGGAGGACTCTGCGGCCCCCGCCTCCCGGCGGAGCCCCCGGGGGGCCTGGGATGTACTCATTCTGAAGCTGCTCCGCGGCTCATCGCAGGGGGAATGGTGAAAGCGGCACAGGATCTGGGTGCGCTGCCTGAGGACCTGAGTGCGCCGGGGGTCTGCCTGTGACTTGGGGTAGAGCCCCCCCACCATTGGAGGAGTGGAGATACCTGGGACCTCCTGCGGCAGCACCAACAATGAGGCCCTATATTCGGCTCACCCCGGGAGAAGGGGAGCTCTGCACGTGGGCCGGAGGTGGAGAGTAACTGCACACGCAGTGGGCCTGGCTCTTGGGCATCAGTGGAGAGTGGGACGGAGGCATAGAAGGACACTGGCCTTAATCCGCACCGTTTGGCCTGACAGACACAACTCGCCTAGACGGCGCTGGACATCTGGGGGTAGAGTCCCTGAACGTGAGGCTGGCCACGTGAGGGTTGACCGCTAAAGGGGCCTATGATTCTGGCTGACCACCCGTTCCACAGCTGGACTCCTTAACTGAGGCCCACAGCCTCCAACAATCCTCACGTTTTGATATTCTGACTGGCCGGCGGCAGGGCCTGCTCCGCGGGTGGGAAGGCCCCTACAATCCTAAGAGACTGGCAATTGGCGATTGGAGCATAAGAACTGCTTTGGCTCCCTTTGGGTGACGACCTTGCGGAGGGCCTAGGAGTGGCCGCCTGACATCTTCTGTGAGGATGCGGAACAAGAAGACCATGGCGACTCAAGCCAACACGATGGATAACTACACGGCGGGCCCAGCAGGTGATGATCTGCCCCACCCTGGTCCGTCTGAGGAGCCCCAGGAGCCATCCCTTTCCTCCATTATACAGGCCATTCAATCCCTGGGCACGACATTGGAGTCTAAAATAGATAAAATGTACATTGAGTTGACGCTCTAGCAGGCGGATTTGAATAAAACATTGGAAAAGGCCACTCAGAACGCTGCTGCTATCATGGACTTACCAGGAGCCACCAAGTCGCTGCGACAGCAGGTTCAACAGCTCACGCAACAGCAAAAGCAGATGGCGGCGCGGCTGGAGGATCAGGAAGGGAGGGCCCAAAGGAACAACCTCCGAGTGGTAGGCGTGCCAGAAAAATAGAAGGGGCCAGCATGGAGTTATTCCTGGAGGACCTCATCATGAACACTCTGAAACCCAAGAGACTATGTAAGTTTTTCGTTCTTGAAGGAGCACACAGGGCGCCAGTCCCCCTGTCGCGCCCGGGGCTTCCGCCGCGCACCACAATCGCAAGAGTATTCAACTATCGCGACCGGAATGCGATCCTACAGGCAGCACAATGACATGGAGACTTGCGAGTGGAGGATGCCACAATGCGTTTTTTCCCTGACTTTACGCTCAAGGTCCAGCAGGAGCTACATGATGTTCTTCCCGGCACGGCTCAAGGTTTTGGCAGAGGGAAAATCCTTCTTCTTCACCACCCCAGAGGAGGCGCATACCTGGCTGGAAGAGCGCGGACAGCGGCGGAGGGGCCCAGATGGTGAGGGTAGCTGGAGGAGCACGGCCCCTCGATCTCCGGCCTCATCAGTGGAATTGTCGGGGGAGCGTGGCAGCGCCAGGAGAATCCACCTCCACGGGCTCAGAGAAGGTCCCGCAACCTCTCGGCATCACCAGACCTGGAGTAGAGGACGGACTATGTCAACTCGGACTGGCAGGATCTTATGGACATGTAATGTATGAAACCACTGTAATGTTTGTTGAGACTATGGGTGTTCCTCTTACTGATATACTGATTTGGGGAGGGGAGGAACTGATGAGTCGGGGTCCAGGGCGGATCGATAACGACTGGACTGGTGCACCTGAGATGGCTGCTCACTCTCGCCATGGCGGGGGACATTGACCATATTACGGTGGGGCTGCTCACCCATTCTGGACCATTGACTCTGGCGATGACGTTCGTTGCACCATTTATTGTATGTTAAGGGGGGGTCGGAGGGGAAAACCCCAGAGGGTGGACTTGGTTGCACAACTCACCCCTAAGGTTATCGTTACTAGGGCTACAGTGGCTCTGCTTATTGGGGATGTCCGGCGCGGTTGGCCGGAGTGGAGGGGTAGCAGGGTCGGTGGCTGTTAAGGGGGGGAATGGGGGGTTCGGTTATGTTGCCTATTTTTGGTTTTTGTATTCTATCACGGTTCTAATTCCATCGACACAATCACAGGGTGGGTGGGAGGGGGATGGAGGGAGGGGCGGCTCTTCCTCATGAAGCTATGGCAGGCACACACTCACCTAAGATGCAACACATAGACATCTTATCCTGGAATGTGAACGGACTGCAAAATAAAATCAAGTGGACGGTCATTCTACAATACCTTCCTAGACATGCCCCAGTTGTCGTCCTCCTACAGGAGACGCATCTGCTTGGGGATCACTGTAAGGTCCTAGATAGATTCGGCTACAAATTGCGCGTGCACTCTGGCTTTACGACAGGCTCAAGGGGTGTGGGCATACTTATTAAAAATTCATTGCCACTGGTTCTGGGGCGCAGCTGGTCTGATCCCCTGGGCCGCTAAACGGCACTGTCTGCGCAGTGAGAGGGTCGCCCTCTGAACTTCTGCTCACTATACATACCTCCGAAGCTGCACGCGTCCACCCTACCAGCTGTGGGGAAGTTGTTACTGGCACTGCCTCCGGGGACGTAGGTGTTGGGCGGGGACATGAATGATGTGATAGCCAGGGACTTGGATAGGTCATCGCCCCCACTGGGTGGGGAGGGGATACACCACCTCAGGGACTTTACGCAGGCTCTGGGTTTACTTGACACACAACCCACACCTCAGACAGTACACGCACCTTTCAGCGGCCCATAGCTCCTCCTCGAGAATCGACTACATTCTTACACATACAAACTGCATGAATCTATTTCGGGGTGGGCACATTAAGGCTAGAGGAATTTCGGACCACGCGCCGGTGGGGGTCCAGTTGTTGGGTCCCACATGGGACTGGAGCGTCCCCCCTCGACTTGACTCCTTTCTTTTAAGGATAGGGACTTTCAGAAGCGATTCAAGGAGAGAGTTGGTCCATACTTTGATGATAACGTAGGCTCAGTGGATTCCCAGGGATAGTCTGGGAGGCGTATAAAACTGTGGCCAGGGATTTTGCACAAGCTGGAGTGGGGCGGAGGCGTAAGGAGAAGCATGCACAGGTGAAGCGCCTTGAAGCGGAACTTCTGGTGCTGGCCAGTGTGACAGGCTTCTCCCAGAACAGGACCGGGTTAGACTGCATAAAGCGCGCCTCCTCAGCAAAGAGATAAGGGATATCCAGACGGAACAAGCACGGGTGCATGCACTGGCAATTCAGTGCAGAGTATATGACCTGGGTGACAAGGCGAACAAAATGATTGCCTGGTTGGAGAGGAGAGATTGGGAACGCAGTTGGGTGCCGAGCATAGAGCACCCGGATGGGTTGGTGAGTACCATGAGCAGGGCCATAGCGGAAGACTTTGCGCACTATTATGAGGAGGTATACCGATCGCATACGTCTCGTGATGACCAGGAATGTTATGACTTCCTGGCCCCCATGCAGCTTCCGGTGCTTGAGCCCACGGATAGAGATGTGCTGGAGGCGGACATTACGGTCAAGGAAGTGGAGGACGCCATGGGGGACCTGCACACAGGGAAGGCTCCCGGGCCCAACGGGTTTCCGGCGGAAGCATTCGGTTGTGTGGCTAGCCACGTTGCACCGCATATGTGTAATATGTTCCATGAAGTGCGGGACACGGGGCAACTTCTGAGAGATCTGCGATTGGCCACGATCATGGTGATCCATAAAGCGTGGAAACCACAGGGTGAATGCAGCTCATACAGGCCTATCTCCCTCCTTAACTATGAGACGAAGGTCCTGGGGAAGATCCTTGCTACACGCCTAGGAGCAGTGATCCAATCACTGGTCCACCCGGACCAGTCGGGCTTCATGCCCCATCGAAGCACGAGACTCAATCTGCGCCATCTATTTGGGGTTCTACAGACGGCCGCCGTGCCCAGTGGGGTTCCGGCATCCCTGCTCTCCCTAGATGCCCAAATGGCCATTGACAGTATCGAATGGCGCCATCTGTACGCAGTACTGGAGAAACTTGGTTTTGGGGACAATTTCTGCTCCTGGGTGAAACTGCTGTACACAGGACCGCTGGCGCGAGTCTGGGTTAATGGGGCCATGTCCCGTGAATTCGGATTGGGGCGCGGCACGAGACAAGGCTGTCTCCTATCCCCGACCCTCTTTGCCTTGGCACTAGAGCCACTGGCGCACTGGGTACGGACAGATCCTGGGTGTGGGGGATAACAATGAAAGGCGGTTGGGAAGAACGTATATCATTCTATGCCGACGATATACTGCTATACACCCGTAGACCAGTGGAATCGATGCAACGGCTGATGGCTATGATAGGCACCTTTGGGGAATACTCTGGGTACCGCGTCAATTGGAGCAAATCTCTAGGTTATGTGTTGACAGGGCCCCAACCGCCCGCAGTGGACGGCTGCAAAGGTCGGGTTTGGCAGAAGTCGTTCTGCTACTTAGGGATATGGATTACACCGTCTGCCCCGGAGTTTCTTCGTCTCAATGTGCAGACACAACTTGACCACTTGCACAGTGACGTACAACACTGGCGGACCCTCCCGGTCTACCTGATGGGCAGAGATGTGCTATTTAAAATGATGGTCTTACCACGATTGTTGTACGTGCTCCAGAGCTCCCCCTTCCTGATCCCGGATCATGTCTTCAAAACTGTGGAGGCAGAGCAGCGGTCCCTTCTGTGGAGCGGGGGGTGTCCGCGGATTGCCCTTCTTAAACTACAGTGCAGTCCATATGAGGGTGGACTGGCAGTACCTGATATCCGCTTATATTACTGGGCAACACAGCTGGCTAACGTTAACAGTGGGTATTTGCCCCGCAGGAGGAACCTGCGTATCGGGTGGACCGCATGGCCCTGGGCGCGGGCACTTACTTGGCAGCCCTCTACTCCAGGCCTCGGCGTAGCCAGCCTTTGCCCCCCCCAGACCACGGGGTGGTCCAGATATGGAAGCGGGCAACAAAACTACTTGGTTGGGAAGGGAGGCTCATGGCTCAGATGCCCTTATGGAAGGGCGACTTCCTTAGGGAAGTCGTACGACTCCGCAAACTACGCCAATGGAGCCTAATAGGCATAGATCTGTTGGGAGATGTCTGGAGGGGGGGCCAAGTGATGGAATTTGCGGCCCTTCAGTCAGAATTTCATATGGGGAATGGTGAATTCCTCCATTATCAACAATTTAAACATGCTGTATACTCACATCTATCAGCAGGGGACCAGCTACCTGAGTACGCCCCACTCGAAGACAGGCTGCTATTGGATCCAATGATTGATGAGGCTATATCACTCACATATAAGAAACTCATTAATAATATTCCAGACACACTAGGTCCACTGCGGGAAAAATGGGAAACGGATTTGGGCTTGTTAGAGGACGATGATTGGAATGAGGCCCTGCAGTGCGCCAGAGAAGTGGTGATTAGAGCGAGATTCCGCTTGGTGCAACTCCGCATTCTTCACAGGTCCTACACTCCACGCACGGTGCAGTTCAAAATGGGATACGCAACTTCACACTTTTGGCTGAGAGGGTGCGGGGAGGAAGGCACATTCTTCCACATCCTTTGGGATTGCCCTAAAATTTGTTGATACTGGGCTCGACTGAAGGACATTATGGAAAAAGTGGTAGGGGCGGAGGTGCCGCTGGAGGCTAGGTGGCATATTCTGATAGTCGCGCGAGAGGTAATGTGGCCCAAGGGAGATAAGGTGTGGTTGGTCTTCGCAAGCATGGTGGCAAAAAGGAATATCGCATGTCTCTGGGGAGGTGACCTGGTACCGACAATAGAGGGATGGGAGCGAGTTATGAATTGGTGCCAGAGGGTGGAAAAGGTTATATACAATAGTCGGGGTTGCCCCAAAAAATGGGAAAAGATTTGGCAGGCCTGGAGGAGGTACATAGGGGAGTGGATGGACGACTTGGAGGATGAGTAATGGGGCCTTTCCCCCTATAGGATGCTGCCCTTTAAATGCGAACGGCTCTCACTTTCTGGGAGGTGGTGGACCTAGGCTCGGATTTGTTCTCCACTTCTGATGGGGGGGGAGGAAAGAGGGGGGGGTAAGAGGGAGGAATACTTGGAGGGTGTAGGAAGGGCCGAAGGATGGGGTCGGGCTATAGGACGCACTAGATTCGAGGTAGACCATCACTATACCCACTAATAACTGCATTGATGTGATGTTTCGCTAATGTAAGCACTACTGCACTTTCACTGCTCCATGATGTGTCGTATGATGGAACTGTTTCTTTCAATAAAAAGATGTTTAAAAAAAATGAAGTACTGTTGCTTTAGCCACATCCGCCCCTGCAAGCGTGTGATTATTATTGGTGTACATTTCATTTAGTCACACCTCAATAGATCACACAGCCCGGGGGAAGAGGGTTTGGGTTTGGTAAATGGATAGGAAGGGGGGTATTGGGGAAAGGTTTGAAAATGAAAAACAAACAGTATGCATGTACAAACACCAAACAACAAACTCTGTAGACTACTATATCCATATCAATATGTTAAGGGAGAAAAAGGAAATGCATGCATGATGATGATTGATAAGGAGACCCGGATTACATACACTTCTTGTTCAGTTGTTCCGGGCTGAATATTTTTACAGATAGCAAATACAATTTTTATATCAGAGCGCAAACCTAATGATATAACAACAACAAGAAGAACACACTGTTGTAAAGACTGTAGACAAAAAAATTAATCAAATTATTTAAAAGATGATGAAAGTTGATACTGTTACTGTGTTATCCTGGTCAAAAATGTGGACTGGATTTGCATCTCAGCATTCCTCTTGGTCCTCGTATTGTCCATCAATCTTGGGTTTTTCCTGTCCCCACTGCCCGCCTGGAATGTTTTTTAGATTTATTGGTAAGGTAAGTGTGCATTGTAATGTTTTCCCAAGTATAGGGCAAGGCCCGTCCTGTAATTGTAGATGGAAAAACAAATGGGATATTGAGAAACAAAATTGAAAGAAATGCACAAGTTATGGTGTAGTGCAACAAGAACACTTTCCGAGGCGGCATGTATGCACCATCTCTACTCTAGTCTGTTTCCAGCATTGACCTTCAACAACAACAGGACATAGCAGGCCCACAGTGACGGCACACTGCTTAGCACATCCTCTGTCTAGAGTACTTTTTTTTAAAGAGTTGGACAAAGCCCATATCCAAATATAGCATTTTACAATTTAAGTTAGTAAATCAATGCACCGCAGTCATCCCACCGCTACACTCGACTCCACTTCTACACAGACATTTGGGTCTGCTGTGGTTGTTGTTGACGTGTTTGCCTTTTATGCCACTCTTGAAACGTCCTCTTGACTTGTTATTATTCCATTAATCATCTTCCGTACTTGTACTGACTGACTGTGAAGATCGGCCTGCAGTAGAAGTAACATTTTGTTTAGTGTGTACAGTAAGACTACTAGAACACGTTGACTTCACTTCATGCACAACAAACAAACACCAAAAACACAAACACCAATCGCTCAGAGTCAGGTGTCCAATGCATAACATTCATTTTGATTACCTGTTCCTTCTGTGAAAAGAAGACACCTGAAACTTGTATATTGAAATAAGAAGAGTAGAAGACGGTGGTAATGGATTTGTTGTGATTCAAAGTTTGTAACCGGAATGACAGACACACAAATAAAGGAAAATAAGGGAGGAAGACAGTAAGTGCAAGCCTAATTGTCAGGGAAGTATAGTTCAGCCTCAAACTCTGGGGGTTCAGCCAGTAGTAGGGAATCATGTGACACACTACTTCCATCACCTGGGGAGGAGAACTTTCTGGCACTGCTGAATGTGCTACTTTCAATACCAGATGAACTGGAGGGTGTGCTTGGAATGTGACTCTCAAAAGGTACACTGTGACTTTTACTACCACTACCTACTGAGATGGTTGAGCTGGATGTAGTGGATACCTGCCGGGCCTTTGAAAATATGGCACCTGGAGCACATAGTGGTGTAACCTGTGTTGGTGGTATCCGTGCTACATCCCACTCAGTAGCAGCCTTTCTGGATAGGGTGAGAATGTCGGTCTCTATCCCCTTTGGGGCAGGAGTGATGTGCATGATGACTGGCTCGTCTTCATCAACATCATCCCTCTCTTCTACATCTACCTCCATAACTCTAAGTTTTTCTGGAACCTTCCTTTTTAGAAGCATTGTCTTGTGGTGTGCATCACTCTCAGACTGAGCTGGTGGCTGCAAAGTGGCATCACGATCATCAGAAGCGGGGCTTGAAGAAGAAGATGATGGACTAAGCCTCCTTTTCCTTGCTGGTGGTCTGGAAGGCAATTGATCTTCTGAAACAGTGGTTTGCTCCACTTTGTCTGCAGGAAGCTAGATTTCCAGAAATGCCCCTACTTCAGGAGCAACAACTACTATTGTGGGCTGTTCTTGCGGCTGCTGCTGTTCTTGAGGCTGCTGCTGTTCTTGCAGCTGCAGTTGCTGTTCTTGTGGCTGCTGCTGCTGTTCTTGCTGCTGCTGCTGTTCTTGCAGCTGCTGTTCTTGCGCTGCTGCTGCTGTTCTTGTGGCTGCTGCTGTTGTTCTGGCGGCTGCTGCTGTTGTTGCAGCTGTACACTTGAAATGAAATGAAATGAAAACGGGATTTCTAAAGCGCATGGCTGCCCGGGGGCGTCCCAGCGCTGGGATTGTACTAACAACAGAGGGGGAAAACGGAGAGAGGGAGGGGTGTGCGCGGATTATTGTGGAAAAAGGTGAGTTTTGAGTAGCTTGCGGAATTTATTGTGATTAGGTTCAGCCCTCAGATGGGTTGGTAGGGCGTTCCAAGATATTGCGGCTGCAACTGAGAAGCGGCGTCCTCCAGTTCGGGCTTTCTTAATTCTGTGTACCGTGGCTAGGTTGCCATGGGAGGAACGCAGAGACCTATTGGTTTTGTATGGGAAGAGCATGACTTTGAGCAACGGGGGACCCTGGCCTTGTAGAGCTTTGTGTGTTATGCATAAGGTCTTAAATTTGACCCTTTCACGAATTGGCAGCCAGTGAAGTGCCCTTATGGCAGGTTTGGCTGATGTTCTACGTGGGGTACCTGTCAGGAGCCTTGCGGCAGCATTTTGAGTTCGCTGCAGAATGTTCATAGTTGCCTCAGGGGCAGACAGAAAGAGGGCATTGACATAATCTAGCCTCGATGATATCAGATCTTGTATGAGGAGTTTTTGGGAGGGTGCTGGGAGCAGAGGGAGGATTTTCCTGGCCGAGCGGAGTAGGCCTACGGAGGTACCCGCTGTTTTTTTGGCCTGGGTTTTAAGTGAAAGGTCCTGTTCCAGCCAGAAACCCAGACTTTTGAGCTCCGTCTTGGGTTGCGGAAGGGTACCCAGGCAGGATGGCCACATAACGCTGGGGAGGGGTGGTGTTTGGTGTCCCAGTAGCATAAGCTCGGTTTTGGAGCCATTAAGTTTCAGCCTTGATTCACACATCCACTGGTAGATCCCTTCGAGACAGTCATGAAGGTTTTTGAGTTGGGCACTTTCTAGCGAGAAGGAGACCACCATTTGGGTGTCATCAGCGTATGTGATGGTTTTTATCCCAAAGGGGGTAACCACTTCCTCCAGGGGGGCCATGTAGGTATTGAATAGTGTAGGGCTCAGTGAAGAGCCCTGAGGGACCCCACACTGGAGGGGGAAAAAGTCAGAACGCTCGTTACCTTCACAGACCTGAAAGGTTCTGTCTCTGAGGAAGGATGTGAGCCAGCAAAGTGCTGTGTTTCTTACTCCTAAGTTGGACAGTCGCTGAATCAGAATCTC
Organism: Lissotriton vulgaris; assembly: GCF_964263255.1. Lineage (NCBI taxonomy): Eukaryota > Metazoa > Chordata > Amphibia > Caudata > Salamandridae > Lissotriton > Lissotriton vulgaris. The sequence continues at coordinate 1,465,207,551 of NC_141694.1, forward strand.
GTGGTCAACCGTGTCAAATGCAGCGCTTAGATCCAGGAGGATCAGTAACACTGATCCTCCTGAGTCCAAGATGCATCTGGCTTCCTCCATCACTTGTAGGAGGGTGGTCTCGGTCCCCTGACCAGGGCGGAACCCAGTTTGAGAGGGGCGAAGAAGATTGTTGGCTTCGAGGAAAGCCGATAGTTGCTGATTGACAGCCTTCTCTGTGATCTTGCTTATCCCTGGCAAGAGGGAGATTGGGCGAAGGTTGGAGAGGTCAAGTGGGTTAAGACCTGTTTTTTTCTGTAGGGCTTTAACCATTGCGTGCTTCCAGCTATGGGGGACCACTCCTTGGCTGAGAGAGGCGTTAATAAGGTTAGTGGCCAGGTGTGAGATGGTAGGTCCCACTTGTTTGAGGATATGAATGGGGGCTGGATCATTTGGAGATCCACTTTTCATACCTGAAAGGGTTTTTAGAAATTCTTCTTTGGTCATCTGATTGAAACTGTCAAGGATGGAGCCGGCCGTTGGAAGTGGCGAGGTTTCTGCAGGGTTTTTGTCAGATTTGGGGGGAGGGTTTGTAAAATGGTTGTGATTTTATTCTGAAAAAAAGTTGCTCTTTGATTGCATCTAGCGACTGAGGGTACCTGAGTGGGGGGGGGGGATTGGGAACTTTTAATAAGTCTTTAAATATTTTGTAGGTCTCGCAGGACGAGTTTGAGGCAGATTTAATTTTTTCCTCATAGAAGGAGGCCTGTGCTGACTTTCGGGCTAGTTTATAGATTTTCATTGATTTTTTTGTATTCTTCTTTGAAGAGTGGGTCCCAGTTTTTTCTCCATTTGCGTTCTTGGGAATACCAGGGGGATTTAAAGGTAGTGCCTTTTTTCTTAAGATTTTTCTTGGGAGCGACTTGGTCTAAGGTGGAGGTGAGCCAGCTGTTAAAATTTTTGTCTGCTTTTTCTGGGTCGGGATCTGCGGAGTGGGCAGAGCGAGTTAATTTTTGCGTCCAGTTTTCGAATGATAGTTTGGACCAAATTCTTTCCTGTTGTCTGGAGGTTGGGATCTGGGGGGTGTCAAGAGTGGTCTGCCAAGTAAAAGGGATAAGGAAATGATCTGACCATGGGAGGGGGAGTGGGTGAGAGACTTCAACATTATGGAGATTGGTGAAGAGTGGGTCTAGGAGGTGTCCTGTGGCATGAGTTGCTTCAGAGTTTTTGAGTTGGAGGTCGAATGCTTTTAGTTCCGAAATTATATCTCCGGCAACTTTGTCTTTATTATCCTCGAAATGGAGATTTAGGTCTCCTAGAAGGAGAAAGTTGGAGGTCGATGTGCCAGTGGAGATAGTGGCCTCTAACAGTGAGCTGACAAAATATCCTAGGCTGGCGGGAGGACGGTAAATAAGAAATCCCGAAAGGGATTTATTGGGATTTATTTGGAGGGAAAAGTGGATACTTTCGCAGTCCTCGATTCCTTCTTCTTGTATCCTGCAAGTGAGAGTGTTTTTATAAATGATCGCTAACCCCCCTCCTTTTCCCTTTGTTCTGTTTTGGTACAGTATCTTATCTGCTGAGTTTCCGCCTGCGTTGATTGTATGCTACTTTGCGATAATAACATTTCAACATCGCTGCTTGTTAGTTGACTGACTACCTCTGTGACACTCAAGGGCTTGGGCCTACGTTGGTGGGGTTGGACCGCGGAGGTGCTGCTCCCAGCTTGGTTCCCGGACAACACTGCTAAGGCGTACCTTTTTTGGTCCCAAAAAAAACATTGTCTGGCACACCAGTCGTGGTTAATGGCACTTCCTTTTTCTGTTCCTTCTTCTCACCAGCTACTTTCTTGGTACTGGACCTGGTACCTTTCTTTGGGGCCATCTACTTCAGATGTCAGGCAGGACGCAGATGCACCACAACTTGTGGTCATACGTGGACGTGATGCGCAGCAGGACTTCTGTGTGGCTGGCAGTACAACAGTTGATGATGATGACACCTCCTCCTCTGCCTTTTTGTGCACCTAAAAGCAAATAAGCCAGGAGAAGAACATCAGTGAAATGTTGCATTTGTTGTTGTGGTTCAGTTACTACTGTACTAGTGCAAAAAAAAACATATAGTCTAGCCATTTCTGAGACTTTGTTAACAAGGGCTATGTTATACTACTGCGAACACACACTACACTCTCAGGAAGTATAGGAAAGAGAACAAGAACCACCAAAATAAAAATTTAATGGAATTGGGGTGGACCCTATTTGCCATTAAATTATTTGAGCATCACATCATTCAAGGAGCTGCTGCTGGCAAAGGGGGTGGATGGGAGGAAGCAGTAAGCCAATAGGAAAACCATGCAGGCCTATATGGCAAAAGCAGGACACTAATAATTCCCACCAGCCACATGGCCAGGCCCAACATCAGAAAGCCCACCCCGAAAAAACACATTTCCCAACTCTATCCAATGCCATCCATGCCCTAAATGATGTCTAACAGACCAGACAGAAACACTTGGGGGCAGATTTTTGAGGCCCTTGTGCCTCTTTGCGCAGCAATTGCGTCACTTTATTTGACGCAACAGCGGCGCAAACAATGCGCCCTATTTACAACGTGACGCATCTAGGAGATGCATCACGTTGTAAAGCCGTGCGCCATAAGGAGGCGTTCCTGCGCAGGAACGGCTCCTACAAGTGGCTGAGTGAAATCTATAAGATTTCACTCAGTCACTTTCAGGCCAATGCTGCGTCAAAACCCTGCGCCTGCTTGAAGCAGGCGTAGGTCTTGATGCAGCATTGTGAAGATGGGGCACCCCCGAGCCCTGCTGGAGCTGTGTCCCGCTTGCGACGCAACTCCAGCAATGCGCCACCTTTACGGCACAGATGCATCACACATCTGTGCCGTTTTTGCCCCATGGTGCGCCGCATTGTAAATGCGGCGCACCATGGGTGGCGGAGCTGTGGCGCACATTAACTGGTGCATCCCTGGGGATGCGCCAGTTAACATTAATCTGCCCCTTGATTAATAAAGCTGTGGCTAACTTCTCTGAGCCTATTGGAAGAAAGCAGGCCTGGTGGCAGACTAGGCCAGACAAGGCCAGACATGCTTGCAGGCCTGGGCTTCAAAATGGCCACCAGCCACATGGCCAGGCCAACATCAGAAAGCCCACCCCAAGAAAACATTGGGCCCGATTCACAGAATGAACTTAAGACTCAATCCTAAACTTACTACTATTTTGGTATTCACGGAATGCACTTACTACTTTTGGCATTCACAGAATGAACTTACTACTTTTGGTATTCACAGAAGTTAGGATTTTGTCTTAAGACAAACTTAAGACAGACTTAAGACAGACTTAAGACAAAATCCTAACTTCTGTGAATACCAAAAGTAGTAAGTTCATTCTGTGAATGCCAAAAGTAGTAAGTGCATTCTGTGAATACCAAAATAGTAGTAAGTTTAGGATTGAGTCTTAAGTTCATTCTGTGAATCGGGCCCACATTTCCCATCTCAATCCAATGCCATCCATGCCCTAAATGATGTTTAAATTCAACAGACCACACATAAACATTTGTTTAATGCAGCTGTGGCTACCTGTTCTGAGCCTACTGGATGAAAGCAGGCCTGTTGGCAGACTCGGCCAGACAAGCTTACAAGCCTAGGCTTCAAAATGGCCACCAGCCACATGGCCAGGCCTAGCATCAGAAAGCCCACTCCCAAAAATCCAATGCCATCCAGGCCCTAAATGATGCTTGAAAATGTAATACATTCAAAAAACACCTAAGGAACAGTTGCTTCATCATGCACACACCCATGAGGCCATGACTAGCTCGGGCCTACTACTGACTACTACTACCCACAACATTTTAAAAAAAAGGAATGATAGTTAACAAAATTTAATTGTAGGTGCAACAACTCCATTGCCCACAATCAAACAAACACAACAACCACTTGCTTGTAAAATATCCAATTCAAAAATCCTCAAATCCAATTGCAATGATGCAGCAGACAAAAAGAGTGATCTTTCCAGCTTAAAATCGAAAGGCAGAATGAGCAGGAGATGGACGAAGCACTGGGAGGAGCCTGCTGGACAGGAACAGGATGTTGGAGATTCAGTGGCACTTCCTCCCTCTCCATCCATTTTAAAAAGGACTCCTTGCACAAAAAAGGACAGCCAAATGTCAATCTGAGGAGTTTTTTTCATCCAAAATCATAATTTGCAGAAGGTTTTATGCTGATAGAGCTGATATTCTTCTCCAAATTGAACATTTTACATGTTCGAGTTCTCGAGCTTCACATTACTTCCGCCGGAAGTCGATGGCATGTTCCCGTTCTTTCTCTCCCTGTCGCCTTGGATATGATGTGTTTCTGGTTCTCTTGCTTCTTGTAGCGTTTGATGTGACGTGTTCGCGTCCTCACGCTCTCGCTCACCGTGGAGAATGACGTGTTCCTGTTCTCTCGCTCCTTGTCGCGTTCGATATGACGTGATCGTGTCCTCACACTCTCGCTCGTGGTGGAGAATAACGTTGTAATGATAGGCTGTGTGTTTTAATAGAATATGGTCTCAACCTCAGGTAAAGACTGTGACTTTTCAAATTAATGGAAGCCATTTAGAGCACCCTTCTCATTTGGTAAAAGTTGATGATGCTTTAATTGAGTTCAAATTTGATTCTAGTTTGCAAATTACCATGATTGATGAAACATTATTACACAAGAGTTTTGGAAAAATGTTAAGCTCTTAAGAAGTGACATTTTACCTTTGGGATATGGGAACAAACTTATCAAATTGTTAGGTTATTTTGTGGCTACCATTGAGTTAGGAAGTCGCATTATTTCTGTAAAGGTTTATGTAGCCAAACAAGGAGATGCTCTGATTAGTTGGAGACATCAACGTGATCTAGGGGTTAAGCTTAATCCAAATGCTTCACCTCAAGTACAGATACAGGAGGTGGAGGATTTGTCTTCAATGTTTGCAGATAAATTTCCCTAAGTATTTAATGAGAACTTAGGATGTTTGAAAGGTTACAAGCATTGTATCAAATTAAAGAAAGATGCAGTTCCTGTTATAGCAAAAGGAAAGAGGATTCCTTTAGGAGAACAAGAAAAGGTACAGAAGGAAATTGATAAACTTATTGAGAATCAAATTATTGAGCCTGTAGAGGCCACAGAATGGTTGGCACCCATTGTAATAGCTAAGAAACCCACTGGCGAGATTCGCTTATGCATAGATTTGCATGCCTTGAATAAGGAGGTTATTGTTGACAGGTTCCCTTTGCCGAATATTGATGAAATTGTAGGAACGCTGGAAGGTGCAAGGTACTTTACCACCTTAGACTTAGCTTCTGCCTACCACCAGGTAGAGTTAGATGTGTCGTGCCAGGACTTGACTGCATTTATTACTCCTATGGGCACATTTAAATTTAAAAGAATGCCTTTTGGGCTGATTTCAGCTGCCTCAGTTTTCCAATGCTTTATGGCACGTATTCTTAAAGGTCTGTATGGCTTAAAGTGTTATCAAGATGATTTGTTGATTTATGGAGCTGATATGTCTGAGCATAATGATCGTGTATGTGCAGTATTAGAAAGATTGAGTAAAGCTGGTTTGTCACTTAAGAGAGAGAAGTGTAAGTTTGGGTTGGAAGAAGTGAATTATCTTGGGCTTTGTATAAAGAGTGAAGGTGTTTTTCCGAAAACTGAGTTAGTTGAATCTATTGACAACATGGCTGAGCCGGTAAATAAGGAGGAGTTACTTTCGTTTCTTGGTATGGTGGAATTTTATGGGAAATTCATCATACATTTTGCTGATAAGACTAAGAACATGAGAAGGCTTACTGCGAAGAGTGTGGTTTTTGAATGGTCAAATGAATGTAAGAAAGAATTTGAAGAGATAAAAGAGGAATTGAAGAAAGCTCCATGTCTTCATGCTTTTGTTCCAGGATTTCCAACTTATTTATTTACCGATGCAAGTGATAAAGGTCTTGGGGCGGTTTTAGTTCAAAGTAAACAGGGTAATGATTCCCTTATTGCTTGTGCTTCAAGATGTCTTAGAGGGCCAGAGTTAAATTACTCTGTTATAGAGAAAGAGTCTTTGGCGATTTTCTGGGCTTTGAGGAAGTTTAAAAATTTAATTTGGGGTACTAAGATCTTTGTCATGTCTGATCACAAGCCTTTAAAAGACGTTTTTTGCAACAAAGGCTTGGATTCTATCTCGTCTAGGATTAGGAGATGGATTATTTCGTTGCAGGAGTTTGACTTTGAGGCACAGTACATACCTGGTGTTTCTAATAAATCTGCTGATTGTTTCTCTAGATTGGTGAAAAGAGATAACATGTTCGTTGAGGATGTGTTTGAGGAGGACGATGATGTTATCAATGTCTGTGAAATTACGGAAGGTGTTGTTGAGGAGAATGAGTGGAAAAATGAACTGGGAAAAGATGAGGTTCTAGTTAGGGTTATGGGTATGTTGAGAGAAATTTTTTTGGGGAGAAACCTTGGTCTCTTGTCTCTGAAGAATTATCTATTACTGATGGTATGTTGACAAGTGGTGTGAGACTTATACCTCCTCTTGTCTTGAGAAAAACATTGTTGTTGCATGCACAATGTGGTCACTTAGGTATTGTGAAGATTAAGGAGATATTACGAACACAATTTTGGGGGCCTGGAATGGATTTGGAGATTGAAAGAATGGTAAGAGAGTGTATTGAGTGTTGCGCAAGCGATAAAATTCTTAAGACTAAACAAATGCCCATGGTTTGTAGAAATTTACCTAATCATCCGTGGGATGAGATTGCTATTGAAATCCTAGGGCCGCTTTCTGGTATGTCAGACACTCCTTATTTGATTGTTGTAATTGATTTGTATATCCGTTGGATTGAGGTTTGTGCAGTTAGTGACATAACGTCTGATTCTGTTATTACGTTTTTGGATGAGATTTTCAAAAGGGAAAGCTTTCCCAATAGTATACTGTCGGACAATGGTCCTCAATTTTGTTCTGGTGTTTTTGGTGATTATTTGAATAATCGTTGTGTTGTTCATAAGAGATCTTCTTTGTATCATCCTGAAACCAATGGTGCTGTTGAGAGAGTGAATAAAACGTTAAAAGAATGTATTCAGCTTGCAAGGGCTAATTGTTTGAATTGGAAGGAAGCCCTCAAGGAAAGGATAGATGCCTATCGGTGTTCCCCTCACTCCACCACCGGTAAATCTCCTTTTGAGTTATTTAAAGGCAGAATTCCTAATACTATGTGGTGTCCTGGTTGGATGAAGTTGAATAATGGGTTTGTGGATAACCGCATTGGTCCATGGAGAGAGAGGGAGTTGGAAAAACAAGCCAATAGGAAAAGGTATTTTGATGAGAAAAAATCTGTTCATTTCCAAGTAGTCAAAATAGGTGATTTTGTCAGAATAAAAGCACCTGTTGGACGAAAATCTTGGTCTAAGTACACAAATGTTATATCTGTTACAAAAGTTTTCAAGAAAGCTATTAAAACAGATGATGGGAGAATTTGGAACAAAAGTCGTGTGGTTGTGGTGAAATCCAAGTGTGCTGAACAAGGAGGTTTTGATGCTGTTAACCATTTTTCTGGTCCTCACTGTGTTTCTCCACTTTGTTCCAACTATTCCCCTGGAGTTCGTGCAAGGAGTCAAAGAATACGTAAGGCTCCTGCCTACATGAGTGATTATGTATAAACTCTTTTTCTTGTTTTTCTTAGGTTTCGATGTGTTGTTCTTTTCTTCCTTGTTTTATCTTACTGTTGTTAAGAAGGGAGATGCGTAATGATTGGCTGTGTGTCTTCTGCTTTTTTTGCCTATATTCTCTGTAGAATGTAGAATTATATGTGTATAGCATTCTGATGCTTGGAATGTACTTCGAGGATTCCTGGCAGTTGAGCTAGAGCTGTTCGTGGCTGAGGTTCAATAAATTAAACCTCATTTAACTTCATCTTTTGTATTAAATTAATTTTGTGGTAAACACCACAAACGTGTTTGAGATCTCATACTCTCGCAGTGCATGATCGCGAGACGAATGACGTAATCGCGAGATAGCGCGAAATGGCTACCAACAATCCAACATCTTGTGGAGCACGCGACCGGATCCGGAAAAGTTGTCGGCGAACGCGGGGATCCAGGTAGGCGATCGCGCACGTGCGAACGTATTTTGACAGCGCAAGCATGAAACATGAAAATAATTTCCAGTACGCTGCGGATTGAGGAAATTTTGGCATTTTTGTGCACTCTGCGGAACGTGAGAATGTCGCAATTTCCGCGAGCGGAACGGAATTTGACACCCAGGCCTAATATATATATATATATATATATATATGACCTGCATACATATATAGTATTAATCACAAATTACATAAATCATTATATATAATTCACAGTTTTTCAACAGAACAATAAAAGATCAAAGAAACAAAAAAACAAATCTACATCTCATAAACCCCCAACAGTCAAAAAAACCTTGTCCAAATATCTCTACAGTCAATCCACTCATATACATACTTCCAACATGCCAAGATAAATATGTACAAAGATTGGAGCAACAAAAACAAAAGGTAGGACCTAAAACTTAAACATCTAACAGTTCAATGCTAAAGTACATACATTCTATATTCAAAATCAAAAAAGAAAGTTCTTCACATATATATATAAACAAGAAGTCACATAAGATTCAATTCAATAGATAGTACAAGGCTATTAATTAGCTGTCAACATATCTTGCTTTCTCCACCATTATATTTCCTAAAAAATATATATTAATCTAGTCATAATCTTCTACTGCTCCTGCTGTAGTCAGCACCAATGTATGTATCATTATATAGTCAGTGGCTATTTATAAAACTATTACAATTGCTAAAAACATAGAGTTGTGATACACACACACACACACACACACATATATATATATATATATATATATATATATATATATATATATATAGATAGATAGATAGATAGATAGATAGATAGATAGATAGATAGATAGATAGATAGATAGATAGATAGATAGATAGATAGATAGATAGATAGATAGATAGATAGATAGATAGATAGATAGATAGATAGATAGATAGATATATATGTATATATGAATACCTGTTTGGGTGAGTAAATGGGAGTGTGAGTGGTTGCATGGATGTGTGAATGGCTATGTGAATGGTGCAGTGGGGCGGGCGAGACAACGGAATAGGGAAAATAATAAATAAATAAGCAAAACCGTTGTCTGTTCACTTCCCCGACTGCCCTGCCCCTGCCCCGCTGCCCCACTTCCTCACCACGCTTACCTGTGCCAGCCGCAGCTAATTGTACCATATACCTGCATAATAGATAACGAGGAATTGTCTCCAGTGTCCTTCTGTGCATTTTTGCAATGTGATTTTGTGTGTCTTCATCCAGGAATCTCTGATAATATGAATCTTCCTATTGATAGGACATCTGCTCCATAAAGAAGTAAATCTCCATCAAGCAAGGGTGCTTTCTCTAACTAGATGAAGCAAGGACTTCTTTGTTTGGCGGAGATTTCTTCATATCCTCCGGCATCAAGAATGCAGCATCATTTTCTTCTGCATCAAGAAACAGATGTGACAAGAAGGATTTGCTTCTTTTTTTTAAAAGATGTATATTTGAAAATGTATTGAGAAATGTTCTGATACGCACATTCCACTACCACGGATATCCATGAAATCGGCGTGATTTTTTGAAAATCCGTAGATATAGTGCAGTTAATGTTTGTGATCAGTAGTTTATTAACATTATGTATAAGTGAGATTTTCATAAGTAATGTTATGGTTCAACGCAGTGGTGTAGCAAGGGAGGACGTGGGGCGGCTTTCGCTGGAATCACCAGCAGCCCCCCCACTCTCACATGCAGCCACCAGGTGGCAAACTCAGACTACTCCACTGGTTCAATTTTGTTTTATGCTATTTCCTACAATTACGAATACGTCAGCATTCATAAATACGTCAGCATTTGCAAAAATCACATGACTATGGAAGAAAGGGATTTTATTGGACAAGACACTGTAGATTATTCTAGAAAAGAAGTTCCCACCCAGTTTTCTTTTCTTCACACTTCACGTGCTCAGATTCGAGGTTCTTATTGCAGCATCTGCTCTTTTACAATGTTGAAAATTCAATTTGCAGTTTTTGGGATTTCTTATTTAAAAATAAAATGCTATCTGGTGGCAGTGCAGAACAATAACCACATTCTATGAAGGAGAATTCATCAGAAGAGGAACTCCCTGCAAAGCGGGAGTCCATCGCACAGGAACTTTTTATGATTCCCTCTGGGGGAAAAAGCTGTGGGAAAGCACTTGAAGTGCTCTTTGTGTGAGAAAACCCTGTTGAGAGGTACGCCCAAGAGATACTCCTATAGCACAACAAATATGCTGGCCCATCCAAAGACCAATCACAACAACCACTCAACCCAATCCCAGAGGGAACGGAGTGCAGCAGACGCATCCTCATCAGGTGCCACCAATTACACCAGGGGACACTATACCTACTAAGATTGAGCAATCTCTCCCTAAAAAGTCTCCAGAGCATCTAAGAATTGGGACATTTTGTTTAGACTCTAATAAAATCCTCACTGTTGAGGAACAATTGGCTAATGTACTTCTGGAGGCAGCAAAGCACCATAAGTGCTACGTTTTTTTCTGTTCAATATCACTTGTATCCCCAGTTTTGAGTTTTTCTAGATAATTATTTTTCCAGTTAACATTTTATTTCTAAACCCCTCCTCCAAAAAATACAAAATGTTTGAAAACTAAAAATAATTTTGAAAAATTACAAAAGAGAGGTTCTTGTTAGAACCATCTTTCTTGGTTTAAAAATAAATAAACTGTATCTATGTGAGCTTAAAAAAGAGTAACTGGATGATGGAAGTGAGTGCATGTGTGGGTGAGTGAGTGGGTTTGACAGTGGCTGTATGGGTAAGTGAGTAGGTGTGAGAGGGTTGTGTAGGTGAGTAAGTAGGTATGTTAATAGTTGTATGGGTGAGTGAGTAGGTGTGTCATTGGCTATATGGGTGACTGGGTAACAGTACATTGAGAACAACATTTGCATGGTAGATGACACCAGAAGTGTTTGACGGCTGGTAATCTACAATATCTCTCTCATTCTCCAGCTTTCTCTTCATAACCCCTTCCTTGTTCGCCTTCTTTTCCTTCTTTGCAGCAACATCGATCGATTCATTTGTGAGCTTCCGCTTTGGACAGATAATCAGTTTTTTCAAAAATGAGATACTGTCCATAAATGAGGAGCCTATACACTTCTTAACCGATTGTACTCACTGACACAGCTTGAATCAGCACCAAATGTTCTGTCATCAAAATAAAACAAATCCTATCTGGACAAGGTTTTAACTCGAGATGTTACATATGACATACCTTCTTTAAATATGGTACTACCAATATGAAAAGTTGCATCTACACTTAAACCTTGTGATTTATGTTTAGTTACACCATACCCTAGAGAGAGTAAGAAATGCTGCCACAGGACAAATAAGTACTTTGAAACCAAAAAACGTACAACACAACGGCCTACTTGCTTCACGCCATCAATGTGATCAAATATTATGGCTAATTATTCAACCTCATCCCAATTTGGAAAATGTATTAAATCAATCACTTTACCCACTGACCAATTTAATAATTCAAGTTATATCATGGAGAAGTGTCTTGAAAACAGGCTGTCCTTTGACAGGGGTAAGATGCAGATGGTCACCAAAGACAATTAAATGCTTTTTTCTAGGCCTGGGCGGTAAATTCCATTCTGCTCGCAGAATTTGCAGATTTCGGGTAATTTCGACTTCCGCAGAGAACGCGGAATTGCCTATAATTCTGCGATCGGCGTCAAGGCAGAATTATCCCTTCGAGCATGCAAAAAGCATCGCGAACGGGCGGAACAAGCAATTCCGCGTGTTCATGGAACTCCGCGTGCTTGCGGAGATTTTTTATCATTTTGCTGAGCTTTGCGTAACGCGACTACGCAAATTCTGCCAATCCCTACTTTTTTCCAAACAGCGCGTCATACTCTGCTTTTAAAACCTTTTGTATTCTAAAATGTACGAAGGCAATCATTAAGTTTGAGACTATGCTCACCTCATCGATGATTCTAAGCTTCACTTTCTTCATTACTCTTGAGACTTTATGAAAAGCTTCACCAGATACCTTCTGGTGTTTCAGTTTATTGTCATGTTCAACAGGTAGCATGAGTAGTTGTAAAGTAATTCCTTTAATCCAGTTGCTACTGTTACTACACACAATAAATTTGATTTGGTAGTCCTCTATAGTTAAGCGGTGAGAACTTTTATTAAAAACGCTTATTCCGGTGTCAGCTTGACCACAGATGTATAGTAGTATTAACTTAAATGATGAGCATTTAAATTCTTCTTTTTCTTTAAGTCTATGCTCTATTTTCCCTTTTACGTCCATATATATTTCTTTCTGTTCATAGTTCAATTGTCCAACTAACTGTTCCAAATCAACACTTTCCTGTCTTGCTTGTTCATTGGCACTTTTTACCTCATTTATGGCTCTTGCTGCTTCACTTTCAATAATTTGTTGAGCAAGAGGATCTTAATTAATTCATCCTAAACTTTGGCTGCTTTGTAAACTGTCCCTAGATATCTCACCACCAATAGTTTCATTCTGTTTAATCTCATCATTTAACATTTGCAAATAGTTTGGAAAAACTGAACACTGAATACTGTCTTTCACAGTATTAGAAGAATCTTCATAGCAGTCATAGTTTCCAAGTAATTCCAATTCAATACACCAAAGCTTGAAGAGTTGTAGAAGTGCTAAATAGGAAATCTCTCTTCTGTCTGGAGTTTGGCAACTAAGTTTTCTGTGGTTAATTGGATTTCCTTTTACGTGTCTGACCAAACCAACCATCACATTCAAGTACTAAATATTTCTCTTGTTTGATGTTTTTTATTACATTGCTTCTATATCTGCAGTGTTGAAATACTTCATAAAGGGACTTGTTTTCTAGATGTGGGCTTCTTCTTGGGTCGTATGTGTCCAACATATTTGACTTCACAATGTCTGTATTTTCTGGGTCGAACTTTGCTAGTTACTGAATTTCTGTGAAAGACTTCAACACTCTATTTTATGTGCTTGCTCAGCACAGACTTAACCAAATGATTCCGCTTGACTTCGAGAACAAACTGGGCAAGCTCAACCAATCACAGCACTCATAAGATCCTATTGCTCTATTGGAAAGCATTTTGAAGCTGAAGTTGTACAACGTATTGGTTAGAGTCTTTTCTGCTGAATCCTCTGATTTTGTCATATATGAAGTAACATAATGAGCAACAGCGATGGAGTTGTCTACGACAAATTGTTTACCCATATTAGCATTCCACATTTCCACATTTTGAAATTCATAGAGTTATTTTCATTAATATACTTAAAGGCCTTGGTTCTCCTGAGATTGTATGTGTTTTTCAGTGATGTTCATGTTCATGTACCTCTGACTGCAGATAAAAAACTATTCACTCCTCCTTGGGAAATGACAGGTCATGGAAATCCAAATCGACACCTTGTGTCAAATTTTCCTTTACATTTATATTTTCAACAACAACACTTTCCACATCTATGTGTTTGAAAGTGGAGAACATGTTCCATTTTCCCCACTGTCTTTCAGAATGGTGCATGTCCCATACTGTTCTATGAAAGAGAGGACAGCCGTGTTACTGTCTGTTCCAAATTTTGGTGCATCTTTTAGCCATAATAGTATGCAATTTTGAAGGTCACCTCTTGCTTGGTACGCTTTACACCAAAAATTGTATTGTTGAAGATGAAAAACGATTCAGAAAAGTGGGTGGTGATGGACAGAGTATCTGAATTAAACAGAACACTCACACCCAGGCAACAGATCAGGGCTTGATCCATCACCGTTTTTTAGCTCACTGCACCATCCCAGCTCAGAACCTGGCTACATGCAAATTAGTCTGTCCCTGGCCCAGTGCATCATGGGAACAGGGCAGAACAAACTACCAAGCCAATTCTTATACTGGGAAGGAAACAAGCTTCTGGGGACCGGTTTCTTGCATTACAGCCGTCTTCGGCCCGGCTTGCTTGAATCCTGATGGTGCAATGAGCAAGGGACTCACATCTGAAACCCTTCCACGCTTATGATGGACAAAACGATTCAGAAAAGTGGGTGGTGATGGACAGAGTTTTTGGCCACTATAGGTGTGGCAGGGTATACTCAGACATGAGTCCCTTTCTCACTGCACCATCAGGATTCAAGCAAGCCGGGCCGAAGACGGCTGAAATGCCAGAAACTGGTCCCCGGTAGCTTGTCTCCTTTCTGGTGAAGAATTGGCTTGGTTGTTTAGTCTGCCCTGTTCCCATGATGCACTGGGCCAGGGACAGACTGATTTGCATATATATCCAGGTTCTGAGCTGGGATGGTGCAGTGGGATAAATAACGGTGATGGATCAAGCCCTGATCTTTGTGTTCTGCTTAATTCAGACACTCTGTTCATCACCACCCCCTTTTTTGAATCGTTTTTGGCCACTATAGGTGTGGCAGGGTATACTCAGACATGAGTCCCTTTCTCACTGCACCATCAGGATTCAAGCAAGCCGGGCCGAAGACGGCTGAAATGCCAGAAACCGGTACCCGGTAGCTTGTCTCCTTTCTGGTGAAGAATTGGCTTGGTAGTTTAGTCTGCCCTGTTCCCATGATGCACTGGGCCAGGGACAGACTGATTTGCATATAGCCAGGTTCTGAGCTGGGATGGTGCAGTGAGATAAATAACGGTGATGGATCAATCCCTGATCTTTGGACTGGGTAAGAGTGGTCTGCTTAATTCAGACACTCTGTTCATCACCACCCCCTTTTCTGAATCGTTTTTGGCCACTATAGGTGTGGCAGGGTATACTCAGACATGAGTCCCTTTCTCACTGCACCATCAGGATTCAAGCAAGCCGGGCCGAAGACAGCTGGAATGCCAGAAACCGGTCCCCGGTAGCTTGTCTCCTTTCTGGTGAAGAATTGGCTTGGTAGTTTAGTCTGCCCTGTTCCCATGATGCACTGGGCCAGGGACAGACTGATTTGCATATAGCCAGGTTCTGAGCTGGGATGGTGCAGTGAGATAAATAACGGTGATGGATCAAGCCCTGATCTTTGGACTGGGTAACAGTGGTCTGCTTAATTCAGACACTCTGTTCATCACCACCCCCTTTTTTGAATCGTTTTTGGCCACTATAGGTGTGGCAGGGTATACTCAGACATGAGTCCCTTTCTCACTGCACCATCAGGATTCAAGCAAGCCGGGCCGAAGACGGCTGAAATGCCAGAAACCGGTCCCCGGTAGCTTGTCTCCTTTCTGGTGAAGAATTGGCTTGGTAGTTTAGTCTGCCCTGTTCCCATGATGCACTGGGCCAGGGACAGACTGATTTGCATATAGCCAGGTTCTGAGCTGGGATGGTGCAGTGAGATAAATAACGGTGATGGATCAAGCCCTGATCTTTGGACTGGGTAAGAGTGGTCTGCTTAATTCAGACACTCTGTTCATCACCACCCCCTTTTCTGAATCGTTTTTGGCCACTATAGGTGTGGCAGGGTATACTCAGACATGAGTCCCTTTCTCACTGCACCATCAGGATTCAAGCAAGCCGGGCCGAAGACAGCTGAAATGCCAGAAACCGGTCCCCGGTAGCTTGTCTCCTTTCTGGTGAAGAATTGGCTTGGTAGTTTAGTCTGCCCTGTTCCCATGATGCACTGGGCCAGGGACAGACTGATTTGCATATAGCCAGGTTCTGAGCTGGGATGGTGCAGTGAGATAAATAACGGTGATGGATCAAGCCCTGATCTTTGGACTGGGTAAGAGTGTTCTGCTTAATTCAGACACTCTGTTCATCACCACCCCCTTTTCTGAATCGTTTTTGGCCACTATAGGTGTGGCAGGGTATACTCAGACATGAGTCCCTTTCTCACTGCACCATCAGGATTCAAGCAAGCCGGGCCGAAGACGGCTGAAATGCCAGAAACCGGTCCCCGGTAGCTTGTCTCCTTTCTGGTGAAGAATTGGCTTGGTAGTTTAGTCTGCCCTGTTCCCATGATGCACTGGGCCAGGGACAGACTGATTTGCATATAGCCAGGTTCTGAGCTGGGATGGTGCAGTGAGATAAATAACGGTGATGGGTCAAGCCCTGATCTTTGGACTGGGTAAGAGTGGTCTGCTTAATTCAGACACTCTGTTCATCACCACCCCCTTTTCTGAATCGTTTTTGGCCACTATAGGTGTGGCAGGGTATACTCAGACATGAGTCCCTTTCTCACTGCACCATCAGGATTCAAGCAAGCCGGGCCGAAGACGGCTGAAATGCCAGAAACCGGTCCCCGGTAGCTTGTCTTCTTTCTGGTGAATAATTGGCTTGGTAGTTTAGTCTGCCCTGTTCCCATGAGGCACTGGGCCAGGGACAGACTGATTTGCATATAGCCAGGTTCTGAGCTGGGATGGTGCAGTGAGATAAATAATGGTGATGGATCAAGCTCTGATCTTTGGACTGGGTAAGAGTGGTCTGCTTAATTCAGACACTCTGTTCATCACCACCCCCTTTTCTGAATCGTTTTTGGCCACTATAGGTGTGGCAGGGTATACTCAGACATGAGTCCCTTTCTCACTGCACCATCAGGATTCAAGCAAGCCGGGCCGAAGATGGCTGAAATGCCAGAAACCGGTCCCCGGTAGCTTGTCTCTTTCTGGTGAAGAATTGGCTTGGTAGTTTAGTCTGCCCTGTTCCCATGATGCACTGGGCCAGGGACAGACTGATTTGCATATAGCCAGGTTCTGAGCTGGGATGGTGCAGTGAGATAAATAACGGTGATGGATCGAGCCCTGATCTTTGAACTGGGTAAGAGTGGTCTGCTTAATTCAGACACTCTGTTCATCACCACCCCCTTTTCTGAATCGTTTTTGGCCACTATAGGTGTGGCAGGGTATACTCAGACATGAGTCCCTTTCTCACTGCACCATCAGGATTCAAGCAAGCCGGGCCGAAAACGGCTGAAATGCCAGAGACCGGTCCCTGGTAGCTTGTCTACTTTCTGGTGAAGAATTGGCTTGGTACTTTAGTCTGCCCTGTTCCCATGATGCACTGGGCCAGGGACAGACTGATTTGCATATAGCCAGGTTCTGAGCTGGGATGGTGCAGTGAGATAAATAACGGTGATGGATCAAGCCCTGATCTTTGGACTGGGTAAGAGTGGTCTGCTTAATTCAGACACTCTGTTCATCACCACCCCCTTTTCTGAAGATGAAAAACAGCAAGGCTTGAAACTTGTAGTTAAAATATCTGCAAATATTAGCAGGATCCACAGAGTAAAGTTTTCCTGGTGTCTTCAGAGTGACATCGTTAATTTTTAAGTTTGCTTCTCTCAAAAAAACAAGCCGGTCATCTCGTGCGTACTCAGCACAACTGAGGGTCAGAACCATTTAGGTGAACATAAATTTCTAAACATAGATTTCAGTTCTCGATGCCATTACCAATATTCATTGGTGCCACATTGGCATGCCATCAAATTAATCAAGTTGTATTCTAACTTTTCATGTTTTCCATGAACTTTGTTAACAAATTCCTCTGTAGAGAGATTTAGAAGATTAACTCCTGTCTTCAGTATATGGTTTAATGCATATGAAAGTCCAGACAAGTGAATCTCAGACAGGGGACAGAATATGTATTACACTGGTGAAATCTAGGATCTTCTGAATATAATCTGGTTGACCAGGATTCAGCTCCTGGTATCTGTACAGGACTGACAACATAGCAGCCACCTGCTACAGTGTAGAAACAGTGAGCTTCTACACTTTTCTCCTACACTCATGGGAGCTCCATTTGCTTACTTCATTTGAAAAATATCAATTGTATCACCAATTAATTCTTTAGAATGCAGAGGGTTGATGCATTAGTGTTCATAACTTTCTTCTGTTCTGGATCAATCCACTTTTTCAATCTATCCACTTGATGGTAATAATACATCTCACATACATGTTCATCTAAAATAACATCAAGAATTTTATAATAAATTGTATTTTGTACCAGGTATAATGTTGCTTATTTTACTTTACTAAAATGTGCTAACTCTTGCCAGATTCTTTTGTTCTTGGTAGGCACACCATTTAAAAGCACGGTTAGCGGATCATCAATATATTGCTACCCCTACAATTTCAATATTTCATTTAAAATCTAAAGGTAAGTAGACAACGCTTTCTTTAAGGCCTTTCTGTAACTCAATTGGTGGCAGCTTCCATACCTTTTTTCCAAACTATTGCCTGAAATTGATGTATATAATGTATGAGAATTGAATCATAAACATTTAATTCTTGTGGTTCTTTTAGAATTGACATTAATTCTTTCTTGCTATGCATTACTCGGGCTGGCATTTTGTTATCTTCTAAATTACCATAGCAATACTTACATATAATTTGCCATGTGGACAAATCAAAGTATTCCTCTACAAATAAATATACAGCAAATTCTTAGCACTTATCTCTTTTCTCTTGTTCAGTTTTTGAGTAGAGAACAATATTGCGATTTTGGCTTTTGTAGTGAGTGTGTCGATAAAAAATTCCAAACACAGTTTGATTTCTCAGAAGAAACTGTGTTAAACTTTGCAATCTCTTCTGTAAAATTATCAATACTAATGCCTGTGCCCTGCTCCTCTACATCTCCAGTAACTAACTCTTCATTTTCCCAAGACTCTAGTTCAGGACCAAAGAAAAAAAACTGAACATCTTCACAAACTATTTCTAACTCTGCTACTGTACCATGCAGTAGAGCTCTATTAATTTCTCCTAAACATAAGACAGGACTTTTTACATAGTAAAGCCTCCTAAATAAATTTCACATTTTAGAAGGATGAACAGCCAACAGTCTGAAGTGATGAAAGGTGTTTTTGGAAAACATTCTTTGATAGACATGCTAGTGAATGTACATATACATTAGTATACTTCCTAAGTTTTCATGGATCTAATCCTTGCAAAATAGCAATTTTCAATTTCAGACTTATGCATGGAAACTAATGTAGGAAAACTCTCAACATATCAATTGATTCCTGCTGAACACTGCAACTACTGCTACAGTTCCATTTTTATGCACAGGCCTTTCTACGTCTTCCTTGAACATCTTCAGTTATCAGTTCCTCAACAGTCCTAGGAACCATCCCCACGTTTGGAATAGGAGTACCGTCCTTTATCTTATACCTTTAAGGTAGTTTTCATCATTAAAGAAAGGCTTAGTATTGAAAGTATGCTTCCATTTGCCACTGAATATTTTACAACAATTAGTTCAATTAACAAGTCTTTTTTTCTGGCTTTTCCTCTTCATTCAGAATACTGTTTTATCCAATGGTATTATTCTGTTTACTATTAAGATCAATAGATTATGCTTCAAAATAAATATTTTCTCTACTAGACTTTCTAAGTATTTGTTTTGCTCGTAAGCTGCTGTTCTTCTCTTATACTGCTTTATATTTTTTCCAAATTTTGTATTATCTTACTTCAAAATATTCTTATTATTATGTATTTGTAGTGCTGTTGCCTTACTGTCAGAGGAGTTGTTTTTTTAGAACTCTTTCCACGTTGAACATGAGTTCATGTTTTTCATTTCTGAGTTCATGGTAAAGCTTCCATTTTATTCACATAATTTTCAACGTTTTTCATTCTTACTTCTTTTATTAGCAGATGTTTTTTCCCCACTATGTTCTGCCCATTATCTCCTTTTTTAGTTCTTATTTTTTGCAGGTAGTACTGTTTCTTTTGTGCTTTTCTAGTCTGTTCCTTTTTTGGCATCTTAAAACTTAAAATCTTCTCTTTGAACACATGTTGATATCTGAAGACAAACTACAGTGTACATTTTATGTTCCATACTTCAAACAAATGAATACCTACATAACTCATTATATTAGTATTTCATACCATTCCAGAGCTATAGAACATACCATCTCTACTGCCTGACAAAGTACATATATTTCTTCCAAAAACATAACACCCTGTCCTATGGATTACCTACAGTCTACCTTAGGGGGCACCCCCCCCCCCTCGCCCAAGCGCCTTGAGACCCTACGGGTAAGTAGTGCGCTCTATAAATGTCTTTGATTGATTGATTGATTGATTATATGTAGTACAAAGAAGATATAAGGCTTGGCAAGGAATTTTAAATGCCAAGTCGACATGCCAGTAAAACTGCATACACAGGCTCTGCAGTGGCATGTTTAAAGGACTACTAGTCTGGATAGGTGACGAGGAGTGTCAGTAATTGACTATGTATATGAGTGAGTATTTCAGTCCAACTTTGGGTGTGTGACTGTATATGTAAGTAACTATATCAGTATATAAGTGGCTCTCTTAATAACTCTATACGCTGTATATCTATATGCACATGGCTGTACAAATGGCTTACTGGCTATGTTAGTGAGTATTAGAGCATATTACTGTGTGTGCAACTTCCTCTTTTACTGCTGGATACATAAGTGCTGATGGAGTGAATGTTGAAGTGCCTCTATTGCTGTCGACTTGATGTGAGAGCGTCTCTATCCTTTTGTAAAAAGGTATGTGAGTTGTAGTATGGATGGGAGATGATTTATAACTGAGAGTATGGCTCTGTAAGTGCGCATATAACTCACTCATCTATGACCTATTTATGACATTCTTTACAAGTGAAAAATGCCAAGTACGTCTGACAGTACAATTGCACACACAGGCTCTGCAGTAGCAGGGCCAACACATGTTTAAAGGACTACTTGTCTGGATGGGTGACTAGGAGTGTCAGGATTGATTATATATCTGAGCGAGGGCTTGCGCCTCTCTGTGAGTGTATCACTGTATGTGTAATTGCATATATCTGTATATGAGTGGCTCTCTTAGTAGCTCTATGGGTGTATACATCTGTAGGCAAGTGGCTGTATGGATAGCTTACTGGCTGTGATAGTAAGTGTTGGGTTTTATAACTGTGTGTTCAACTAGCTTTGTTACTGCTAGATACATAAGTACTGTATGAGTATGCGTGTGAATGTTGAAGTGCCTCTGTCCCACTTTAACCAGCTAGATGAGTGACTTTGCTTATATATATATATATATATATATATATATATATATATATATATATATATATATATATATATATATATATATATATATATATATATATATATATATATATATATATATATGAACAGAACAATCTTCAAGTAAACCACACTCCTGTTGTGGAAACGAAGACACGGACCCAATGGTTGCAGTCAAGGAGATCTTTAATAAAAACCTCGCTGGTTACGCGTTTCGAGCAACTAGTGCCCTTGGTCACACACCGCGCACCAGGTCAGCTACAAATTTATACATTTTTTTACCAGTGATGCTCCACCCATTAACGTGAGTCACAAGGTGTAGACATAGAAAAAACACGTATTTCATTATAAACTACGTGCACACCTCTATTTACAATCGAAACAAATACCAGAGTTGATGGCATTTAAGAAAAATTATATCTGCATGAATGCAATTATACTGACATGTTAAACCATAGCCATGTACAAAAAAATACATATATATATATAATATATATACATATATCAGTCCCATACAAAAATGTGCCCATTGGATTCGAATCCATCTATATACACTTAGAAAAATATATATATACTATCTATATACAATATCACAAAGTTGTACAAAAAAATATATATATACCTACCCATATACATATATCCATATTTATATCTTACAAAAATACACACTCTATTCCTATTTACAAATCTACATCCATTACAAACCCAATTTAGAGCTTCCATGGCATTTAGATGGACAAATGGACACATATCTATGTATAATTCAGGAAAATGTACAGCATCAATATGTACATGTACTTATAGCGTACCAACACTGATATTGAATAACCCACTAGTGATAAATCTTAATATGATCTATATTAGAAATATAGTGAAAGTGCAAAATCGTGAAGTAAAAACAAGTTATTGGTTGACTAAAATTCATTAGTCCCCAAATTATTCTTTAAATGGATAGAGAGATAATATTTACAAGAAGGCAATATACATCAAGGTCAGTGTGATAAACGAATCCTTGTTGGACTCCCATGTGGTGCCAGGTCGGCGCCATCTGGTATCAGTTGTTGTATTCAGAACGACCTTGAAGAGAAAAATATGGAAAAAAAAAAACATGGAAAAAAAACCCCACATGAGAATATTAAGATTAGTAAGACTACAACAGATGATGTAAGTCTTCAGTGGTGTTTAGCCCATTGGGGTACTTGCTGTCTAGTTCAATGATGTATTCGGTTTCCTTTTTTCGTAGCAGTCTTTCTCTGTCGCCTCCTCGAACGAGGGGCGCAACCACATCAATAACATAATATGATAAGTTAGATAAATCATTGTTATGTGTGGACTTGAAATGACGTGCTACTGGGTACGTATTGTCACTGTTGACGATGGCACGTAAGTGTTGCAAGATCCTGGCGTGCACCTGTAGCTTGGTACTGCCCACATATCGTAGGCCACAGGTACACGTCAGGACATATATTGCAAACTCACTGTGACAGTTAAAGTATCCCCGGATGGCTTTCCTCCTAGAACTGAAAGGTGTAAAGTAATGTGATGTGTTTACACCGAATTTACAAGCCCTACAGGAGGAACATTTAAAGAAACCTTTTTGTTTAAGCCAAGCGCTACCATTTCCTAGTTCAGGGCTATTTTTGACTAGACAGTTGTGCATACTAGGTGCTTTTTTGTACGTTATAATGGGGGCACTGGGGATAATATCACCCAGGACACTGTCAGTTCGAAGAATGGACCAGTGCTTCCTCACAATGGACCTTATTTGTTTTTCTTGTTTACTGAATGCCAGTATGAGTCGAGGGGCAAGGTTATCTGATTCCATTTCTACAGTTTCAGATGTCAGAAGAGATTCCCGAGGCTTGGCTCGGCATCGCCTAAGTGCGCTGTTTAGGACCTCGTTATTATATCCCCTGGCTCTCAGTCTGTTCATCGTGATCTGTGCCTCTTGTTCAAAGGTTTCAGGAGTGCTGCTGATTCTCTTAACTCTGAGCAGCTCCCCATATGGAATATTGGTGATTACGTGTTGGGGATGCTTACTGCTAGCGTGTAATATACTGTTGCCAGCCGTCGGTTTTCGATATAACGATGTGGCAACAGTATTATTGGCAATGGTGACATGTACATCTAGGAAATCTGCTTGCTCTTTGCAGATGTGGGCCGTAAAGAACAGGTTATCATTGTTCTGATTAAGAGCATCAACAAAAACTTTAGCGCTTTCCTCATCCCCCTCCCAAATACAAAACACATCATCAATAAACCGTTTCCAGTATTGAACCTTGTCAAATCCGGGAGTGTTGGTGAGACCGCGCTCCTCCCACCAGCCTACATGCAAGCATGCGTAGCTGGGGGAGAAGCACGATCCCATCGCCACACCTCGCACTTGTCTCCAGACATTCTTAGCAAACATAAAGTAATTGTTATTCAAACACCAATGCACTAACTCACAGAACATCTTGTTATATATATATATATATGTATATGTATATATATATATATATATATTACCTACTGGCGGTCGCCAGTAGGTATATATAGTTAGGATTTTTTCTCTATGGGATTTTTGAAAATTCTATGTCTAATAACTTTGGCGTTTGGGACGGAATTGGCTGAAATTTTCAGGAAAATGGAACATTTTGTTTCTGAGCAGCCCCTGACAATTTGGGGGGGTTTCATCAAGGGGGGGCCGAGAAAAAAGGGGGGTCCCAAAACGCGATTTTCCCATGTTAATTTCCATAGGGCGGTTGGCCTCACTTTTAGCTCGAACGGCTGAATGGATTTGCACGAAACTTGGCAAAATTGTAGGGACTGTTAGCCCGATGTGCCTTTGCTAGGTCTCAATATATGTGCTCCAGTGGATTTTGAGTAATTTAGGTTCAAAAAAAGATATATATCTGGGCGGAGCCTAACCACACATCTGATCTGATTGGCTGTCAGCACTTCACCCAAGAAGTGTTGGCAGCCATCTTGGGACCAATATACATGATAGCACCTCATTAAAAAGCATTGTAGTTAATAGAGGGTTTTAGGACTTTAGTTACATTATAAATCATTTGTTGATGGTACCATACTCGTTTTAGGAATTGTGGTGGGTTCTAAGGTGATTTTACCATGTGAAAAAACCTTCTGCTGTGATATCATGAATATTGTTTGAAAGAAAACTAATATCTCATGATTTTCCCACAGTGGTTTGGAAGGGGATCTATAAGCTAAACTGAAAGCATTTTTTCTGTAAATTCACATTATCTTTCTCAGTCATGTGAAAATGAAGTCTGACATTCTCAGTAAAACATGTACATCCAACAAGGACAGAGACTGTCAGTTGATTCCTTTGTGTTCTACTGCAGCCTCCTAGAGTGTTCTAAAGAACAACTAGAGCGCTAACAGTCCTACTTATTACAAAGGTATGGCACACCTGAAGCCATCTTGATTGGAATAAAGTGGTAACTCTTAATACATTTAATTTAAAAAGAAACAACATGAGGGGGTATATTTTGCCATAGAAAGTGTGATTAGTGCTGCAGAATGAAAAATTAGGGCACATTTTGAGTGACTTCTCAAATCCTTTTCTATTTCATTAAAACATTCTGACATGCAGTCTCCCAAAATGGCCACCAGAGACAAAAGAGCCCAAATGTAGCCCAAATATCACCCAGATGTAGCCCAAGTATAGCCCAATGACAGAATGTCCCAGAGTGTTCTAAAGAACAACTAGAGCGCTAACAGTCCTACTTATTACAAAGGTATAGCACACCTGGAGCCATCGTGATGGGAATAAAGTGGTAACTCTTAAAACATTTAATTTAAAAAGGAACAAAATGAGGGGGTATATTATGCAATAGAAGGTATTATTAGTGCTGCAGAAAGAAAAATTAGGGCACATTTTGAGTGACTTTTCAATTCCTCTTCTATTTCATTAAAAAATTCTGACATGCAGTCTCCCAAAATGGCCACCAGAGACAAAAGAGCCCAAATGTAGCCCAAATATCACCCAGATGTAGCCCAAGTATAGCCCAATGACAGAATGTCCCAGAGTGTTCTAAAGAACAACTAGAGCGCTAACAGTCCTACTTATTACAAAGGTATGGCACACCTGAAGCCATCTTGATTGGAATAAAGTGGTAACTCTTAAAACATTTAATTTAAAAAGGAACAAAATGAGGGGGTATATTTTGCCATATGAATTATGATTAGTGCTGCAGAAAGAAAAATTAGGGCACATTTTGAGGGACTTCTCAAACCCTCTTCAATT
Organism: Lissotriton vulgaris; assembly: GCF_964263255.1. NCBI lineage: Eukaryota > Metazoa > Chordata > Amphibia > Caudata > Salamandridae > Lissotriton > Lissotriton vulgaris. The sequence continues at coordinate 1,465,232,847 of NC_141694.1, forward strand.
TCATTAAAAAATTCTGACATACAGTCTCCCAAGATGGCCACCAGAGACAAAAGAGCCTAAATGTAGCCCAAATATCACCCAGATGTACCCCAAGTATAGCCCAATGACAGAACGTCCCAGAGTGTTCTAAAGAACAACTAGAGCGCTAACAGTCTTACTTATGACAAAAGTATGGCACACCAGAAGCCATCTTGATTGGAATGAAGTGGTAAGTCTGAAAACACTCAATTTAAAAAGGAACAACATGAGGGGGTTAATTTTGCCATAGAAAGTATGATTAGTGCTTCAGAAAGAAAAATTAGGGATCATTTTGAGTGACTTCTCAAATCCTCTTCTATTTCATTAAAAAAATTCTGACATGCAGACTGAAACATGCACTTTGAATACCAGCAGCAGACGTCCCTGGTGAGCAGTAGCTTTACTACAGTGATCTAATGTGCAACTAGAGTGCTAACATTCAGAATTTATGGCAAATGTGTGACAAATCTGAATGCCTTCTTGATGGAACCAAAGTAAACAAGCATTGAAAATGCAATAGATCTCGCCCTCGTTTAAGTTAAAGCCATTCTGTTTGTAATGAGGTGGCTTTTTAGCTTTGCTTTTATTAGTGTTTTTTCAACTTTCATGTAAATAACATGCATCTGTATGCATATAAGTATATGTATGCATGCATTTATGTTTGTATTTATATAGATATACAGATGATATATGTTTATATATGTATGTATATATATATATTCACTGAAAAAACCATAGGCTATAGACCATATATAGTTAGGAATTAGCATTTACAAAACCTTGAAAATTCACTGAAAAAACCATAGGTTATAGACCATATATAGTTAGGAATTAGCATTTACAAAACCTTGAAAATTCACTGAAGAAACCATAGGTTATAGACCATATATAGTTAGGAATTCGCATTTACAAAACCTTATTTTACTCACACAAAACCATTGAAATTCCATATATAGTTAGTTGCACTAACTATATATCGCGCACCCGCAATCCACTGCTGATGATGTCACATATTACATCATTCATGACATGGTCAGTGACATCACTGATGACATCTCAAATGACATCACTGATGACAACATCCAGTGACTGTATGTTTCTGTAAAGATAAAATATGTCTTACATATTGAAGAATGAGTGGATGTATAAGTGTCTGGATGAAGGATTTAGTAGGTGCATGACTGACTGTATGAGTGAGTGATTAAATGTGTCTCACTGAGTGCATGGGTTAGTGACTAAGCTGTCTTAATTTGTGCATCATTATGTCTGTTGTTCTGTAAACTGTTGCATGTGTTAATAAGTAGCTATATGAGTAACTATATGGGTTATTGATTGGTTGCCCAAGTATTTGTATGGGAGACTGAGTGTGTGTGTGGGTGGCTGGGAGGTGTATGACTCTGTGCATAGATGTGTGAGCAGTTGATTCACTAGATGTATGGTTTCAAAAGTGCATGTGGAAACAGCTGTATGGGCGGTTGACTGTGTGCATGAGTGTATTGGTGAGTGAATGGATATCTCAGTGCTACATGTCAAAGTAAGTACATATGTAAAACACAGTACATGTGAGAGTTGACATATATAAATAACTGTGCATAAGAGCCAGTGAATGTGTGAGTGGCTGTATGGATCATTGTGAACTTGTATCAGGGATTGTATAAGAGAGTAAATATGTGTTAGTATATGTTTGAATAAGTAAAGTTTGTATAACTGTATAGTTGAGGAAATGGAGGTGTGATTGATTCTTTGCATGACTGACTAGGTGTGTGAGTAACTCCATGGATGAGTGACAGTCTGTGAGTGTCTGTTTACACTGATTGTATCTAAGGTTATATTAGAGTCTGAAGAGGTTCATCGTATTATCACATGAATGATATCATCAGTGATGTGATCAGTAATGTCAAATGAGATGTCATCAGTGATGTCATTTGAGATGTCATCAGTGATGTCATCAGTGATGTCACTGACCATGTCATGAATGATGTAATATGTGACATCATCAGCAGTGGATTGCAGGTGCGCGATATATAGTTAGTGCAACTAACTATATATGGAATTTCAATGGTTTTGTGTGAGTAAAATAAGGTTTTGTAAATGCGAATTCCTAACTATATATGGTCTATAACCTATGGTTTCTTCAGTGAATATATATATATATATATATATACATTCCTCACAAAAGTGTCCCATTTCAAAAGACACGCAGAGCACACTGGGGATTCAAATCAGCTTCTTTATTGCATCCAGCATGACGCGTTTCGTCTTGCGACTTCCTCAGACGATGTGTGCAACATGAGGTAGCTGTTGTTTTTAAAAGCATTTATAAGTCAGCCTTTGGCCCCACCTTTCCCGTCATCAGCGAAGAGGGACTCTTTTCATAGTCCTCCCCCTTCGAGTTCTTTGGTGCCATCTTTTAGTGTGTTTGAGTTTGTTATTGTCATTGGTGCCATTCGTGTTTCTATGGCCATGTACACTTTGTTAAGCCTCCATTCGTTCTGGATCAAAACACACTTTGCAATTTGATGGTGCATTAGTCCGGTGATAATGTCATGGGCCCCTTGGTCCGCTTACTCCCCATTACGCCTGCCGTTTCTCGAGACTCCGCTTCTGTGTACACTGTTGTCAGTCAACAGCATTACCTTGTGTCAGTCACAATCCAAACGCGTTGGCAGATGGCGGGGTTCCTTTTCAACGGCGGTTCCAACAGGCAATTATCCACAGATGAAAACCCAAATGCCGCTTTCCTGTCGAGCTGCTTAAGGTGGGTGCCTCCTTCGTGCAAACGGCGCTGCACGTTAATTATTCCTCACAAAAGTGTCCCATTTCAAAAGACACGCAGAGCACACTGGGGATTCAAATCAGCTTCTTTATTGCATCCAGCATGATTCGTTTCGTCTTGCGACTTCCTCAGACGCTGTGTGCAACATGAGGAAGCTGTTGTTTTTAAAAGCATTTATAAGTCAGCCTTTGGCCCCACCTTTCCCGGCATCAGCGAAGAGGGACTCTTTTCATAGTCCTCCCCCTTCGAGTTCTTTGGTGCCATCTTTTAGTGTGTTTGAGTTTGTTATTGTCATTGGTGCCATTTGTGTTTCTATGGCCATGTACACTTTGTTAAGCCTCCATTCGTTCTGGATCAAAACACACTTTGCAATTTGATGGTGCATTAGTCCGGTGATAATGTCATGGGCCCCTTGGTCCGCTTACTCCCCATTACGCCTGCCGTTTCTCGAGACTCCGCTTCTGTGTACACTGTTGTCAGTCAACAGCATTACCTTGTGTCAGTCACAATCCAAACGCGTTGGCAGATGGCGGTGTTCCTTTTCAACGGCGGTTCCGACAGGCAATTATCCACAGATTAAAACCTAAATGCCGCTTTCCTGTCGAGCTGCTTAAGGCGGGTGCCTCCTTCGTGCAAACGGCGCTGCACGTTAATTATTCCTCACAAAAGTGTCCCATTTCAAAAGACACGCAGAGCACACTGGGGATTCAAATCAGCTTCTTTATTGCATCCAGCTTGACACGTTTCGTCTTGCGACTTCCTCAGACGCTGTGTGCAACATGAGGAAGCTGTTGTTTTAAAAGCATTTATAAGTCAGCCTTTGGCCCCACCTTTCCCGGCATCAGCGAAGAGGGACTCTTTTCATAGTCCTCCCCCTTCGAGTTCTTTGGTGCCATCTTTTAGTGTGTTTGAGTTTGTTATTGTCATTGGTGCCATTTGTGTTTCTATGGCCATGTACACTTTGTTAAGCCTCCATTCGTTCTGGATCAAAACACACTTTGCAATTTGATGGTGCATTAGTCCGGTGATAATGTCATGGGCCCCTTGGTCCGCTTACTCCCCATTACGCCTGCCGTTTCTCGAGACTCCGCTTTTGTGTACACTGTTGTCAGTCAACAGCATTACCTTGTGTCAGTCACAATCCAAACGCGTTGGCAGATGGCGGGGTTCCTTTTCAATGGCGGTTCCGACAGGCAAATATCCACATATGAAAACCCAAATGCCGCTTTACTGTCGAGCTGCTTAAGGCCGGTGCCTCCTTCGTGCAAACGGCGCTGCACGTTAATTATTCCTCACAAAAGTGTCCCATTTCAAAAGACACGCAGAGCACACTGGGGATTCAAATCAGCTTCTTTATTGCATCCAGCATGACGCGTTTCGTCTTGCGACTTCCTCAGACGCTGTGTGCAACATGAGGAAGCTGTTGTTTTTAAAAGCATTTATAAGTCAGCCTTTGGCCCCACCTTTCCCGGCATCAGCAAAGAGGGACTCTTTTCATAGTCCTCCCCCTTCGAGTTCTTTGGTGCCATCTTTTAGTGTGTGTTTGAGCACACTAAAAGATGGCACCAAAGAACTCGAAGGGGGAGGACTATGAAAAGAGTCACTCTTCGCTGATGCCGGGAAAGGTGGGGCCAAAGGCTGACTTATAAATGCTTTTAAAAACAACAGCTTCCTCATGTTGCACACAGCGTCTGAGGAAGTCGCAAGACGAAACGCGTCATGCTGGATGCAATAAAGAAGCTGATTTGAATCCCCAGTGTGCTCTGCGTGTCTTTTGAAATGGGACACTTTTGTGAGGAATAATTAACGTGCAGCGCCGTTTGCACGAAGGAGGCACCCGCCTTAAGCAGCTCGACAGGAAAGCGGCATTTGGGTTTTCATCTGTGGATAATTGCCTGTCGGAACCGCCGTTGAAAAGGAACCCGGCCATCTGCCAACGCGTTTGGATTGTGACTGACACAAGGTAATGCTGTTGACTGACAACAGTGTACACAGAAGCGGAGTCTCAAGAAACGGCATGCGTAATGGGGAGTAAGCGGACCAAGGGGCCCATGACATTATCACCGGACTAATGCACCATCAAATTGCAAAGTGTGTTTTGATCCAGAACGAATGGAGGCTTAACAAAGTGTACATGGCCATAGAAACACGAATGGCACCAATGACAATAACAAACTCAAACACACTAAAAGATGGCACCAAAGAACTCGAAGGGGGAGGACTATGAAAAGAGTCCCTCTTCGCTGATGCCGGGAAAGGTGGGGCCAAAGGCTGACTTATGAATGCTTTTAAAAACAACAGCTTCCTCATGTTGCACACAGCGTCTGAGGAAGTCGCAAGACGAAACGCGTCATGCTGGATGCAATAAAGAAGCTGATTTGAATCCCCAGTGTGCCCTGCGTGTCTTTTGAAATGTGACACTTTTGTGAGGAATAATTAACGTGCAGCGCCGTTTGCACGAAGGAGGCACCCGCCTTAATCAGCTCGACAGGAAAGCGGCATTTGAGTTTTCATCTGTGGATAATTGCCTGTCGGAACCGCCGTTGAAAAGGAACCCCGCCATCTGCCAACGCGTTTGGATTGTGACTGACACAAGGTAATGCTGTTGACTGACAACAGTGTACACAGAAGCGGAGTCTCGAGAAACGGCAGGCATAATGGGGAGTAAGCGGACCAAGGGGCCCATGACATTATCACCGGACTAATGCACCATCAAATTGCAAAGTGTGTTTTGATCCAGAACGAATGGAGGCTTAACAAAGTGTACATGGCCATAGAAACACGAATGGCACCAATGACAATAACAAACTCAAACACACTAAAAGATGGCACCAAAGAACTCGAAGGGGGAGGACTATGAAAAGAGTCCCTTTCGCTGATGCCGGGAAAGGTGGGGCCAAAGGCTGACTTATAAATGCTTTTAAAAACAACAGCTTCCTCATGTTGCACACAGCGTCTGAGGAAGTCGCAAGACGAAACGCGTCATGCTGGATGCAATAAAGGAGCTGATTTGAATCCCCAGTGTTCTCTGCGTGTCTTTTGAAATGGGACACTTTTGTAAGGAATAATTAACGTGCAGCGCCGTTTGCACGAAGGAGGCACCCGCCTTAAGCAGCTCGACAGTAAAGCGGCATTTGGGTTTATATATATATATATTCACTGAAAAAAACACAGGTTTCACACCAGTTATAGTTAGGAATTAGCATTTAAAAAACCTTTGAAATTCACTGAAAAAACCATAGGTTTCACACCAGTTATAGTTAGGAATTAGCATTTAAAAAACCTATTAAATTCACTGACAAAACCAGTTATAGTTAGCTGGAAATTTTACTGACATAAAACCATTGAAATTCACACGTTATAGTTAGTTGGACTCACTATAACTTGCGCGCCTGCAATGCACTGCTGATGACGTCACATATTACATCACTCATGACATGGTCAGTGACATCACTCATGACATCACTGATGACACCATCCAGTGAATGTGTGTCTTTCTGAAAAATAAATTTGTTTTATATATGTATTTATAAAGGTCGATGGAAGAATAAATGTTTAAATAGGTGTGTAAATGGATGTTTTTTTTTAAAAAATTGGTTGGTTAACTGGCTTATTAAGTGTATCTTAGTGAATACATATATTAGCGAGTTTTGTTTAAATATTTACATGTTTGTATCAGTGTTTCTCTTTGTGTATAAGTGGCTGCAGGGGTTGGTGACTGACTCACTGTTTGTATGTGTTTTGAAGACAGCATATGTGCAGGACTGTATGGGTGGACGAGTGTGTATATGTGTGTGGTAGTGAGTGAATGACTGTCTCACTAGTGTCTTCATTAGTAACGACATATGTTTTAATCTAGTATATGTGAGTATTGATGTATATAAGTGAGTATAGTATATATAGTGAGAGATTGTAGGAGTTCCTGTTTAAATAAGTATGTGTTTCTATAAGTGATTGTTTAAGAGAGTAAGTATGTGTAAGTTTCCTTAGAAGTAAGGTGGTAGTGTGTGTATAAATGTATATGCAAATAAATGGATGTTCAATAGTTTATGTGCATGTGTGAGTATGTGTGTGAGTAACTTTTGGATGACTGCTGATGTGTAACAGGATGTATAGGTGTATCACTACATATGATGAGAGAGTATATATATGAGTGACTATATAGAACTGTTGGTGAATGAGTGGATGAGTATATAGATGGTGGAATTACTGAATTGGTTGTTGTTACTGGTTTGGGTATCTCCATTTTTTTGAAAATGTTTGTTTCTATTTTTGAATATGTGTTTCAAGCGTTACATTACACTGAAATTAGGTCTGTCACTCTGTCACAAGGATGGTGTCATCAGTGATGTCATGAGTGATGTCACTGACCATGTCATGAGTGATGTAATATGTGACGTCATCAGCAGTGCATTGCAGGCGCGCAAGTTATAGTGAGTCCAACTAACTATAACGTGTGAATTTCAATGGTTTTATGTCAGTAAAATTTCCAGCTAACTATAACTGGTTTTGTCAGTGAATTTAATAGGTTTTTTAAATGCTAATTCCTAACTATAACTGGTGTGAAACCTATGGTTTTTTCAGTGAATTTCAAAGGTTTTTTAAATGCTAATTCCTAACTATAACTGGTGTGAAACCTGTGGTTTTTTCAGTGAATTTCAAAGGTTTTTTTAATGCTAATTCCTAACTATATAAGACCTGAAAGCCCACCAGGAATCTCCAGTATGCGCCAGGGGACTGCATTGCAGAGAGGTGTAATGAAGACACAACCCTTTTTACACCTCTCTGCAACGCAGCCCCGTGCATGTTTGAAGAGGGGAAACTAATTCCCCTTGCATACTGGGGGCCCCTGGGGGCCAATTAGCCCACCTGGAACCTCCAGTATGCGCCTGGGGCTACATTGCAGAGGTGTAATGAGACTATGCCCCTTGTTACACCTCTCTGCAACGCAGCCCACTGCCGCGTTTGCAGAGGGGGAACTAATTCCCCTTGCGTACTGGGGGTCCCTGGGGTCAACTAGTCCACCAGGAGCCTCCAGTATGCGCGAGGGAGCTGCATTGCAGAGAAGTGTAATGAGGCCACACCCTTGTTACACCTCTCTGCAATGCAGGCCACTGGCGCCTTTGCAGAGGGGGGACTAATTCCCCTTGCATACTGGGGGTCCCTGGATCATATCTGCCCAAACACCGATATTCCGAACGATTGTAAATGACTTTTCTTGAGAAACATTTGGATTTGGATTATCATGTCCTATACTTTGGAATTTTTGAAAGACTGACTTTGAGGATGCTATAAATTACTCAAGTCTGCCCAAATTGTGTGGGTAAAATTGATACCTAGTCACTTTTAATAAGAATATACTTATGTCTCGTCTAACATTTGGAAGAAATATCTAGTTATATGACAACGGGATACCAACATAACTTGAAGGAAATAAGAACGCCCTGAAGAAGTTCTGTTGTACAGAACGAAACGTTTCGGCTGGCTGTGGTACATAAACTTAAGGAAAATAAAAGCATTTGAATATACACCAAGATTCAGCGCTTCAATAAGTACTCTAAGTGATATGATTTGATTGGACTCATTGTGAAAGTGGTGCTGTGCCAAACTATGGAATATTCTCCACTACTCTCTACTACTTACTCTCTCCTACTCTCTACTACTCACTCTCTACTGCTCTCTACTACTCACTCTACTACTTACTCTCTACTACTCTCTACTACTCACTCTCTACTACTCACTCTCTACTACTCTCTACTACTCACTCTACTATTCACTCTACTACTCTCTACTACTTACTCTGCTACTCTCTCTACTGCTCTCTACTACTCTCTACTACTCACTCTCTACTCTCTATTACTCACTCTCTACTCTCTACCTCTCTACCTCTCTCTTCTCTCTCTACTAATCTCTACCTCTCTACCGCTACCTCTCTACCTCTCTACCTCTAAACCTCTACCTCTCTACCTCTCTCTACACGCACACATATAGACATATATGCATATATATATGTGCATATGCATTTATATATATGTATGTGTATGTATAAAAAAAACAACTAAACATTTTTTTTTCTAATCAGCTACTTTTAAAACTGTCATTCTTTTTCCCCATGGTACACTCCCCGGTACGCTCCCCGGTGCGCGTACCGGGCGCTCCCCCCGCGAAAATCAAAAAAATAATAATTTTTTTTTTGCCCCGTGGGGCCCTTTTATGGCCCCCACATCAAACCTAGGGGGTCAAGGGGGGGTCTAATCTGCCCCCTTATGGTCATTTCCCCCTTTGTTTTGGCCACCTCTTGTGTCTCGATCCTACCGAGACACAAGATGGCGGGCGCTCCGGACTGTTTAGAATGTTTACAGACACCCCAGAGCCAATCAGCTTTCTGCGCGCAAGTCGCGTGGCGCGCCCGGTGCGCGTACCGGTGCGCTTACCGGAGCGCTGCTATAGATATATATATTTTTTTGAACCTTAATTACTCAAAATCCACTGGAGCACATATCTTGAGACATAGCAAAGGCACATCGGGCTACCAGTCCCTACAATTTTGCCAAGTTTGGTGGAAATCCATTCAGCCGTTCGGGCTAAAAGTGAAATCGACCGCCCTATGGAAATTAACATGGGGAAAACGCGTTTTGGGACCCCCCTTTTATCTCGGCCCCTGCTTGACGAATCCCCCCCAAACTTTCAGGGAAGGACCGGAACCCCGCAAGGCCATTTTGAGGAAATTTTCAGGCAGATTCGTCAACCGGCGCCAAAGTTATTCCAAATAGAATTTTCAGATTTAACATTGAAAAAAATCCTAACTATAACTACCTACTGGCGACCGCCAGTAGGTAATATATATATATATATATATATATATATATATATATATATATATATATATATATATATATATATATATATATATATATATATATATATATATATATATATGTATATATATATATATATATATATATATATATATATATATATAAAACAATCCACACATTTACTGGTTCTCCATGGAAAACATCCCGTGTCGGTTGGTGCATTAAAAGCCGGCTAGAACCACTGCCGGTATAATATTCCTCGGTTTCTTTTTCTTCAAGAAATGCACACTCAGAGGTTAGGTGAAGTTTGCCAAAACTTTAACTTTAATACCGCAACATTGCTACTCGTTTCGACACCGTGGTGTCTTGATCCCGCCATGTTCTGCAGTACAAACCACCGTGTATACATAGAGTAGACACCATAACAAACATGAAAGAGGGGTTGTATTCCCGTTCAATATTTGGCCGCCATTTTGAAGTGGTCAATTATACATATGTACACCCTGCTACTATTGTTTCAGCAGGCATTTTAAGGAAACATTTACAAGAAACATTAGCAAAAAACATTTTCATTTATGTTTTAAATGTCACTGTGTATGTAATTACGTATTAAATATATCCTCCTATTTGCTTGGACCCGGTATATGACTAATTTACCACATCTACGGGGGTGCACGGATGTCATAGACTTGTACTAATAAAGCATCCCAGTACAAACGTCCCGAGTTAATAGTATTGGACCTTCGAACATAACATTCTAATATGGTTTGAGCTCATGCGATGCATTTTGTCATTTGTTTGGTCACATACTATTCATTTATGCATTTTTATAATACTCTGCTTTCGGACTAGTGCCTGATAAACTGGATCCACACATCAGCTTGATCTATTAATTATTAGCGGAAAACAAGGTGAGGGGAAACAATTTCATCCCACGTTGATTAGTCTGTCCGCTTCAACATGATTTCTTATGGTCAGATATAAAGTTATATTTGAATAAAAAATGAAGAAAAGAAAAAAGAAGAAGTGAAAAAATGTGCTCCAAGTTCCTTTAACCCATGACAGTGATTCCAATTAAGACACAGGAATAACATGAACCCCTTTCTGCTGCTTAAAGGGATAATATAAGATGTCTTCCTGTCGGTCTGTAAAATTAATCATAAAAAGAAAATATTACTATTGTTAAAAACCTTGTACTTCTGTAACTGTGCTCAATGCATCACAATTTTAAAATCAACTTGCACGATTGCACATTCTAATCATCTCCTCTAATTACCTAGATATTATGGTAGGAATGATGCAGACTACTATAGATGTTTTACTCAGTCAGTGTGTAGATGTGTTGCTAGCTCCTCATCAAGGTTGTGTCCCCCTGGGAATATTGTCTCCAGTTCTATTATCAATTTGGATTCCCTCTTTCTGAGTGATAACTCCCTATTGCCCCCTCTCTTATTGGCCATTATGTGTTCTATTGCATAGAAACTAAGTAGAGAGTTATTTGACCCATGTTTCACCTGGAAATGTCTCGCATTGGGATACTGAAAGTCTAGATTTGTGATGGCCCACATAATGTTCCTGTACCCTTTTTTTCACCATACATATTGCACTCCCTACGTATCTTAACTTGCAGGGACATTCAATGATATAGATTGCAGAAGTGGTACTGCATGTTAAAAATTGGCCAATACTTCTGTTCTTATTGGTCCTTGGTACTGCAAATTTTCTCACCATTTTACTCATTGTGCAGGCTCTACAGTGGCCACAAGGATAAAATCCTTTCAAGTTATGAGTGGTCCCTGCCTTGCTCTCCGAGATGTCGCTTCTCACCAACATATCTCATAAGCTTCTGCCCCTACGATATGTTATCGACAGTTTGTCTCCTACCATCTTACCTATAACAGTAGCAGTTTGTAATATTTTCCAATTTTTTCTCAAAATTTGTTGTACTTTCCCTGATTTGTTGTTATATGTGGTGATCAATCTGGTAACCATTGTTTTTTCATTGTCCTTCTTTTTATCCTCAAGAGTGGTACTTCTTGGTGTCTCAGCTACTTTTGTACTCGCTTTCGTTAATACCCACTCAGGGTACCCTCTCTCCCTGAATCTCTCTTAACATTGGAGTCTGTTCCAGCTCGTAGAGTTCCTGTGTACTACAATTCCTTTTTGCCCTCAGTAACTCCCCATACGGAATGCTCCATTTGAGCACCTCTGGGTGAGCACTGAGGGCATGTAGGAGGCTGTTCCCAGCAGTTTCTTTCCTATGGAGACTAGTTGCTAATCCCCCATCTTGTACCATCACGGTGGAATCCAGAAACTCCACACTTGATTTACTCATTGTGGAGGTAAGTTGGATATTATAGCTGTTGTTATTTAGTTTGTCCTTGAATTTCTTAGCTTCTTGCTCTGAGCCATTCCATACGATGAATAAATCATCGATGTACCTGAGCCAGACCCTGACATGCTCAAAGTCCGCACTCAGGTTCACGTTGTCTTTCAGTTCCTCCTCCCACATCCCGAGGAATAGTTTTGCAAAACTAGGTGCAAATGACGAACCCATTGCGGTCCCTCGTACCTGTCTAAATAATTCCCCGTTAAACATAAAAATGTTTTGAGTGAGGCAGGTCTTGATCCTGTCTAGGATCATGTTGGTATGTTGAAGGAAACCTATGTCACGTGTCTTTAGATAATGTAGGCATGCACATATCCCTTGGTCATGGTTAAAACCTCCAAATATCATTTTCAATGTTAAAAGCCCTCCCATGGGTCCGATTTAAATTCAAAAGCTCATATTGGGCTGCCGTAATTGCAACCACGCAGACCTGAAAAATATTCAGCCAGGAGGTGCAATCCTCCACGGCCAGAGCCGCCGTTTGTAAACATCCATCCAAGTTGACCCAGAGCTTTAAGGACGCCACTCCGCCAGAAGAGAGTTCAACAGAACTTTTATTCAAAAATCGGCACATCCCCCTTCAATTACATTTATCCAATCCCTGACGCGTTTCGATGCCACTGCATCATAATCATAGGGGGATATGTACAAAACATGGAAATGCACCGCAACATATTTTTCACCCTTGCATGCCATCTCCAGTGAAAATCATGCTGGTCGTTGAAGTGCCGATGTAACCCTCGGTGGGGCCCATGTATACAGTACAGCGTTAAAACCTCCAAATGTCATTTTCAATGTTAAAAGCCCTCCAGTGGGCCTTGAAAGGAAATGTCTAATTTAAATTTAAAAGCTCTTCTGTGCTGCATATTTGGCTGCAAAAATTACAACCACGCAGACCAGGAAAATATTCAGCCAGGTGGTGCAATCCTCCACGGCCGGAGCCGCCGTGTGTAAACATCCATCCAAGTTGCCCCAGAGCTCGAAGGACGCCACTCCGCCAGAAGAGAGTTCAACAGAACTTTTATTCAAAAACCGGCACATCCCCCTTCAATTACATTTATCCAATCCCTGGCGCATTTCGATACCACTACATCTTAATCATAGGGGGAGAAGTACAAAACATGGAAAGGCACTGCAACATATTTTTCACCCTTGCATGCCATCTCCAGTGAAAAGCATGCTGGTCTTTGAAGTGCCGATGTAACCATTTGTGGGGTCCATGTATTCAGTACAGCATTAAAACCTCCAAATGTCATTTACAATGTTAAAAGCCCTCCAGTGGGTCTCGAAAGGAAATGTCCAATTTAAATTTAAAAGCTCTTCTGTGCTGCATATTGGGCTGCCGTAATTGCAACCACGCAGACCTGGAAAATATTCAGCCAGGCGGTGCAATCCTCCATGGCCGCCCAATATGCAGCACAGAAGAGCTTTTAAATTTAAATCGGACATTTCCTTTCGAGGCCCACTAGAAGGCTTTTAACATTGGTAATTTATATATTACCTACTGGCAGTGGCCAGTAGGTAGGTATAGTTAGGACCTACTTTACATAGGAAATCCACAACATTCTATTTGGAATAACTTTGGCGCCGGTGCACGAATCTTCACAAATTTCTCCAAGAAAATGGCCTGCTTGGTTCCGGTCCTTCCCTGAAAGTTTGGGGGTGATTCATCAAGTGGGGGCTAAAAAAAAAGGGGGTCCCAAAACGTGTTTTCCCCATGCAATTTTCAATAGGGACCTTTAGCCAGGGCTACAGCCCGAACGGCTGAACGGAATTACACCAAATTTGGCAGAGAGGTAGAGTTCGGTTCGCAGATTGTGCTTTTTGTTAAATGGTGTATATCCATTCAGTAGTTTCTGAGAAAATTACAAGTAAAATCCTTGCGATATCTAGAGACAGAGTTCTACACGCGAACGGAGATCCGTTCAATTACGAGCGTGAGCTGCATACTGATTGGCTGTCAACTGTCTGTCAACACTCGAAACCAGGAAGTGTTGGCAGCCATCTTGTGCCTTGGTAGAAGCGAGTCACTAGAAAACAGTTAAACAAAGTTGAGAAATAAGGAAAGGGGGCAGGGTAGAAACATTCTGACCCTATAGGCTTGCTCAGGGGGTCGTACATGGATTTTTAGGGTCAATTTTAACTTTTTTTAAAAATAAAAAATCACGGCATACGCGTATGGTACTCGTACGCGGTGGAAATGGGAAAAAAAGTCAGTTTTATTCATTAGGTCTCGGGGGCAAATTCCGGGGGAAATTTTTAGAGCCATGTTTCTATGACAGTATGTAAAACTTTCCGTTTTTTTCGTGCATCAGTTGTACTCTCTACGCATGCGCAGCCTTGTTTGCAAGTGCACCTTTTTTCTTTTTCTTCAAGTTCGCCAAGCAAACGTCTCCTGATTTTAGGTATTAAGTTAGCCGCTGTCTTTTCCTGGGTCGTGTGTGTCATCCGGTGTATGTGTAGGCGCCAAACGTTGATTACATACTCAGTTTAACCACCATTTTAGTAGTTTTACTCCATTATTTTTATTATACCTGTTACTTTCATTTTACCCTGCGCATATTTTCTCTGTGATCTATGAGATTTCCTGCCTCAGACACCACGGTGTTTGTCCTTGACCTCCGATCTTATCAGACTTGGTCATATCTAGAAACTAAGTTGAAGGACGTAAGCCACAGCCATTAGAACGCATGTTCGTCAAGAAAAAAATATTAGTAAGATTATGCGTTTATTATGCGTGGTAAATGCATACTAGTTGTAAAAGCATGTGTGGTAAAGCGATATGCGTGCTACTGGTTTTGTGGTGACGATCACACGTGCTTATGAACCGGGTCTCAGCGTTGTGGAGTCTAGGGCAGCAGGCGGAGGGCCATGCAGCTCCATTCATACAATATAAAAGTAATATAGGATTTTTAAAAGTTTTTAAAAAATGATTTCATAATTATCATACATTAAGTCGTTTGTTAGTATGTTCATTAAATACATGAATATATGCTTTTAAACAATTAAAAACATTTGCGTGTTTCGCGTACGGTGTGCCATACATGACGTCACACGGAAGCTTTGATGCCACACAGAATGATTAGCAGTATAAACTATGGTGCGATCACTCTCTCACTGTCAAATCAGAGCACAGGGCGGGCTATGAGAATTGTTAGAAGTGGTCACTCATTGGAGATCCAATTCAGGTGTGTGGCTTATCCACAGTATCATAACGTTATTTTTTAACCTGTTTAAGTTTGAGCTTTGCATGAAATACTATGCTATATGCAGATATGGATGTTTAGGCAGAGCTTATGTCCATGAAGCTTGGTTATTACCATTTACATATAGGTGCCTGATGGAGGGAAAAGAAGTCTATCTGAATGGTGAGGATTGCACAATAGCAGCAGATCACTCTTTAATTTGTAGACACATACAATTGCATGGCTCTTGTAAACAAGATGCGCCTAATTTGGACTGAGTTTGGAAAGGTAGTCCGACACCTGCTATCATAACAACGTTCATTTTACTGGAAACGGGATTTATTTACTTTGAAATAATGGAGATTGTTGTGCAATGTTAGCAGGCATCCCTTACATGATTACGGTAACTGAGCGTGTGGTTTGATTAAAAAAAAGTTGTGTTAACTCCTCTGCATGGGAAGCTGGCTGTTTCCATCTGGCTGTCGATTTCGACCTTGAAAGAAGAGTAAACCAAATGAGTCGTATAAGAGCGCTATTGTCTCAAAAAGAGCTCGCTGTTATATCTGCTACAGAAACACTTGTCCTTCATGTAGCAAACACCCGCACAGAAGGGCATGATTTATTAAATACAGACGTGCTCTTGAATTTTGGGGAGTTAATTTAGAGTATCTTTAATGTGTCCTTGACTACGGGGTTACCTTACTTTTTTAAAGTTAGAAGCAGTGGCCTTGTGACTTCTGTAGAAAGTATATTTGGTGTCTTGTCGTTGTTTTTTCATTCGATTTTTTCCAGCATCTTTGGTGGATTCTCCTTAATGCTCACATTAGTTGCGGGTGTGCTTGTATTAATTTGTTTACTTAAATATGCATGCACATCTTGCAGCAGACGAGAATATGTCCCTGTTGTTGCTGGATCGCAACCGAATGCTTAGTTATTACAGAGCGCTGCCTCTGGCTACATTGAGTGCAGCTTATGGATTATCATTTCAATTTTCCTTTTTCAAATGCGTTCAATCTGTCTTCTATTGCCTGAGCTGCGATTTCGACTGGGCCCTGGATTTGTGTCTCTGTAGTACGGTGTCTCCCAACGCGGATTATGATCAGCTGATGAGCCCCTTAGTTGCTCACAAATTGCTCTGTTCTGGCGGTGGGATTATGGCTTTAGCAGCGATACATGGAATAATGGGACGTTGGAATATTTTTGCAGCGATGTATGACTTCTTGGCATGCAGTTACATTGAAGATGACCCGAGTTTTCCTCTGATGGTGATAGAGGCTCCAGTTGTTGAGGAACATGTATGTTCATTCCCACTATTGAATTGGACGGCTGAAATGTTTTAAGATGAGAACAAGGCTTCCTCTAGGAGGATGTTGCTACATACTATGTTTACACGCTGTTGGATTAAGACTCTTTGATTTTTCTACGTATTCTTTATTGTTTAGCTACTGTTTTCTATCAAAGAGCGAATAACTTTTTTTGGGAAATGTGAACTTGACTCTGCTGTTTAGGCTTGGACTCTGCGTTTCTAATTTGCCCACGTTTATATCACGTGCTTTGATCAAGGAAGGGTGCCTTGGGGCTGAGCCTTGCACTCACACCCTGTTAAGTTAGCATGGGATTATTAGAAGCTTACACGCTATTTTTGCTTTCCTGCTCTATATTGCACACGACACGTACTTGTGATATTGTTTAGAGAATGCTGACTATTTTGGTTTATATGAGAATAATTTGGTATGCTAGATTTGTAAACTGCCTTGCTAGTTTTGTGTGTATAGTGAGAGCATGGAACATCAAGGTTATCTTGAATACTGTACCTTTTATTCAGAATGATCCTCGCACATTCGAGCCATAACACATATGCAGCTGTGGCCACCTCTGATACTTGCACATTTCATAATGCATTGTGGAGGCAAAGTTACACACAGTTGGAGAACATTCGTATCAAAACAGTTTGTGGAACACTGAATGTGATGCACTACTGCTGACTACCAGAGGTATGGGTCTGCCTATGTAATCCTATGAGACTTTCTGTAGTTATAAACTAATCTGTTAGGTAGGGAGGGTGAAATGTAGGTATATTTTAAATTTGTTTACCTTTAACATTATAGGATGTTTTTCTGTTTGTATTTGATAGAATAGTAACAATGCTGACAACCTTGTTTCTGATAATATGTTTGGTTGTATTATCTAAGGTACTGTGCATGAGATTATGGCGTTAGAAATAACCATTTCAAAGTTGCACGTGTCTTTATTTACATCTTGTTTTGGACTGGTGTAAGACTATAATGAAAGAGTGCACTGGTTATCCAGTTTACTTCATGTAATTTAAGTTGCATGTTCTGGTTTGACTAGTTATTGGTGTTTTTGCTCTAGGACAAAGTACCAATGAGTGACTGATTGCTAGTCTGGTAGGGGGTTTGTGTAGTGAGGTGGGTTTTGGTACACTGTAATTCACTGAGGTCCTAAGTCTTTATGCATAGTTCTGTGTATGAGCAGAATTCCTGGAACAGTAGTTACAACAAAAATGCTCAATAAAAGGCTTGCAATTTGAATAAGATTATAAAGTAGAAGAGTAGATGATAATCACAGCTAAGGAATGCAGTAATTAGATGTGTGTATGTGTGGATGATGTGTAGATTGAGTGGAAGATGAAAAACTTGAAAAATAAGAAAGGCTGGAGAGACGCAAACTACCCACTGCATTGTCAGTGAAGTGGATCTTTGAATTTCCAGGTCATTACACAGATAGGGTGTTGGATTCTGCAGTGGGAGCAAGACAAAGTACTACTAAATCTAAGGAAGAAATCTAGTGCATAAAGTACACACAATTCGGCAGATTTACAAGCTCGTGGGACAAATGATGCAAAAGTGGCGCAATGGGCTTGTAAACCTGCCCCAGTGTGTGGTAGAAAAGACGCAAGAAAGGACGGAAGTGTACAAATTAACCACTGCTATTCATGGGTAGTAGTTACCAAGAAGGCTGAATAAATGGCCTGCACTTTGAATTTGAATTAAAGAATAATAATTGGTAAGCTCAGCGAAGAATGGTAGTAAGTAGGTGTGTGTATTTGTGGTTGTTGTGTTGATTGAGTGGAAGATGACTAAGGTGAAAAATTAGAGAGGTTGCAGAGATGCAAACTTTCCATTTCTATGGCTGAGATACCCGCCACCCCCTCTCAACACATTCCCCAAGAATGGGAAACCGGAAACGGTTCTGAACTTTTGGAAGACGGCAGGGAGTGACCCTCCCGGCCGTATTTATTAAAATATGAAACAAAAATTAAAACATTAAAATAACAGTTTCATATTAATGTACAATTTCATTTCCACATTGCGATGCTTGGCTAACCTTAACATATTCTCTAATACAAAGGTTCTCCTAGCCGAACTAACATCCTACAAAACGTTTAACTTGAAATTGTACATCCTAACGTTTAAGGGCCAACGGCAAGGTCGTAACCGGTGTCAAGATCCCTAAACCAGACATATCCCCCTCACTTGTGAGGGGCGACCGCACAGAGGCGTACCTCAAGTGCATTTACCAATTTCCCTTGACTTGACGGGGGCCCCAATAAACTCGACGCCATTTAAAGGTCGTCCGAGGACTCGTGTGAGGTATCTAGAAGGTAGCGTAGACCCCCTCCCAAACCCCACACAACTTACCACATCTGCCGTCGCAGATGTCCCGGCCCCGGGAAATTCCCCAGGAGGGGGCTGTAACCCCTCCTACCCAGGAAGGGGCCTTGACCGCCTTTCCTTTCCTTTCGGCGGCCCATCCTTAGAAGGGACCGCCTCCCCGTTGAGGGGCCAATGGCCACCTCCCTCGAGCGCTCCCACCCGTAATGGGTGACGCCCACCCCTAGGGATCTTCCAATTACTGCTCACCGATCATGACCTTACCGCCCGACCAAAATAAATACGACAATTCTAACTAAATTACTAAATGACTAAATTACTAAGAGACAGTAACAATTACCATTTATTAAGAGGCATGATTACTGATCAACACTAGTGCATAACTACTTTATTTGCAAAACATATTACAATTTGACCATTCTTTATTGCATATTCAAAATTTATCACAATAGTTATCATAACCTGCAAAATTAATGTTAACACATCAAACTTTATTCCAAAAAACCACATGCTGTCCTCAGGGGCTGGTGGGTGGGTCAAAATTGGCTCTTCGTTCCGTCTCGAGCTCACGTGCAGCGAGGAGGTGCAGCTTCAGAGCACAGGAACAAGAGGATGCTTTCTTGGCTTGTTGCTCCTTTTATCCGTCTTCAGGGCGTGCGTAAACCCGCCCCTGCCTGCCCCAAAGGGCGTGGCCGGCCGCGTCAGTGTCTAGGCCAGCCCACTCCAGGGCGGGAAAAAGCGCGCCCCGGCTACGCCGCTTCGGGCATACCAGCCGAGACTCGCCTCCCGCCCAAGATGGCTTCCCGGGGGAATCGTGGTACTCCGCCATACGTTCGGGGGGACCGAATGGTCGCCCCTTTCCATATGGCTGAGATACCCGCCACCCCCTCTCAACACATTCCCCAAGAATGGGAACCCGGAAACGGTTCTGAACTTTTGGAAGACGGGAGGGAGTGACCCTCCCGGCCGTATTTATTAAAATATGAAACAAAAATTAAAACATTAAAATAACAGTTTCATATTAATGTACAATTTCATTTCCACATTGCGATGCTTGGCTAACCTTAACATATTCTCTAATACAAAGGTTCTCCTAGCCGAACTAACATCCTACAAAACGTTTAACTTGAAATTGTACATCCTAACGTTTAAGGGCCAACGGCAAGGTTGTAACCGGTGTCAAGATCCCTAAACCAGACATATCCCCCTCACTTGTGAGGGGCGACCGCACAGAGGCGTACCTCAAGTGCATTTACCAATTTCCCTTGACTTGACGGGGGCCCCAATAAACTCGACGCCATTTAAAGGTCGTCCGAGGACTCGTGTGAGGTATCTAGAAGGTAGCGTAGACCCCCTCCCAAACCCCACACAACTTACCACATCTGCTGTCGCAGATGTCCCGGCCCCGGGAAATTCCCCAGGAGGGGGCTGTAACCCCTCCTACCCAGGAAGGGGCCTTGACCGCCTTTCCTTTCCTTTCGGCGGCCCATCCTTAGAAGGGACCGCCTCCCCGTTGAGGGGCCAATGGCCACCTCCCTCGAGCGCTCCCACCCGTAATGGGTGACGCCCACCCCTAGGGATCTTCCAATTACTGCTCACCGATCATGACCTTACCGCCACAGGCCGGATAGTTGACCGGCTATCCGGACCCCCCACAACACTCCTGCCTAAAGGTCATGTCACAAAGTCTTCAGCCAAGCTATCAGGTCTCCTATGAGTAACTCGTTCCCCATCCGGGACAAATGAACACCATCCCCCAAATACATACTATCCCCTTTAATACAACCATGCGGAATAGAATGCAGTGTACTTGAACGGAACAATCTACTCATTTTATTATTAATTTTCCTTACTGAATGATTCAGAGCAGAAACCGAAATAGCCCCCCGCCACACTTTCCGTGGAATCATATGGGACCATGCAATTGTGCACCCTGGAACTCTTCTCGCTAACCAACTTACAGTGGAAAGCATCCCCTCAAGAAGAAGTCGTCTACCAGTGGTCACCAAATCGTTGCCTCCAAGATGTACTATGACTACAGACGGCGGTGACCTCGTCCGCCCTAACAAACCCTCGAAAAATGATTGAAACTGGTCAATACAGAGCCCGCCCTTTCCGTAGAAGGACACACTGTACCCGTATTCCCCAGCCACGTGAATCATGTCACCTGCTTTGAATACGTCCGCGGCACGCCTCACGTATGAGTGGCCCACGACCCACACCTCCTTTTTCACAGCCGGTGATGTCTGACCGCTGGCCCCCCGGTGTCGGGTCGACTGCACAGTCCGCCCCGCCTCGTAGGCTTGCGCAACTGAAAACCAAACAAAAACAAGAAGCGTGAGTACAACATTACAGCTTCACAACATGTGCAACCGCACATATCTCTTATAACAGTTTGAGGACCAACGCCCCACACGTTTTACTTGTTCAACATTCAGACCCCTGGCTGTAGCCTCTGTAGCAGCCCCTATCCGAAAGGAATGGGTCCCAAACTCGCCGGGGTTCAGGCCCGCGGCCGAAATTGACATCGCAAGCACCCGCTGAAACTGAAACCTCGTCAGTGGGGTGGCGTCAGCGTGTCTCAACAAGGTCCCCCCCCATGATGCCACCCTATGCGTTAAATATTCCTCCACGCACACCACAGGGCACATGGAAGACCCGGGAATCCTTCGTATGATTATGCTGTCTCCGATCGCACTTTGATCGGTCTTGGACCTGACAAACGAGACAGTCATTGTCTCCCCCCTGATCTGAACGTGCTCTCGGCACAGTCCCCCCATGGCATCCTGCTTGTTCTTTGCTACTAGCTCGCTTACCCGCATAGCCCCATGGAATGCTAGCACAAAAGCGGCTCGGAATAACACTGATTCATACTGGGATGAACACGTTGCAGGAAGTACCGATAACAACAGAGCCAACCTATCCAAACCTATCGGGCGCCTTTCATCTACCCTGCGACCCTCAAGGCGTTGCCACCCACGTTGCGCTTTTTGCACCACGAAAGACGCAGTCGGGTCTTGGATCCCATGAGCCCTTGCCACAAAGGAGATGGCGGCCCGATGCCGCTGGGCCGTAGCCACTGATTTGCCTGCCTGATGTAAGGACAGCAGAAATTTTACCACTAACTCTTCCTGACCCCAAAACTCTCCCCTAGCAGTCCCCAGAAAGGCCCAATAGGATCGGAACGCCCCTTCATATGCCTTCCTCGTCCTGGGTGCTAAACTCTCTCCCACGAGGTTCTGTAGTTCGGGGCACCGAGAGACCAGAGAGCTTCGGGAAAGGGTGCCGCCACCGAGTCCGCTGTGGGCAGAAAACCCCAGAAGGCCTGCATACGAAAACAAGAAAGCGTGAAGGACTGGGTTCTCTAAGACCCAGCGGTGCCAGGGCACAACACCTGAAACCTTCGTGGGTAACCAGCTCCGGCGTACGAATCACAGAGACACGGGACACTTCCTTCAACGTCAAAGATTCAAGGTTTATTTGCTGCAGGGAACACAGAGATCACGACAAGTACACAGCGTGCAACTTGGGGAGACTGCTTCAAATTGGTTCTGTGGATCGCTCCTTTTATACAGTTTTTACCCATAGGATAACATTGAACACAAAAGTTTACAACCCGGTTCCCACAATTATCCCCCAGAGGGGTCACTTTGGTCACTTTGAAACACACGAGGTCCGGAACATAAGTGCGGAAACATTTGGCGGTTCCCAACTGTAAAGACCATCTTCCCACCATTAGCAAATTCCAATCAGCAGTAAAACAGATCGAAATAGGAACAAAGACAGGTGCAGAGGAAGACGAAGACAGTGGGGAGATCGGAAAGGGTGTAAAAGGGGAGGTATCGGGAAACACGAGATACAGGCATCAAAAGGACGTGCCTAATGAGATGCACGGCTGAGACAATAAGTCCGTGCGGCAAGATGAGCCTCGAGCGGCGCCATCTGCCTTACAGTAGCAACCCCCTCGTCATAAAAGACACTCACAAAGAACATGTGTCTTCCGCAAATATCTTGGGAGTCCCAGGGTCGCGAAGCGGACATCGTCCGTTCGCTGGCTACTTGAGGGCAAGGGACAAAATGGATGCCGTATCTAAGATGGAACCCGTGGGTACAGATGGAAAACCCACATAACAAACGAACGGTTTAAGTTCGCACAGCGAAACTGCGCACACTTACTAAACTCGTCATTTGCGGTTCATAGATACCAGACTCGACTATATTCGTGCGAGTCGGAAACACCACTTACGATTGTCACGGAACCTCAGACGCTCCTTTTGCCCTCATGTAGGCAAGCACTAGTCGGAATCATATTCGATATTCATCAGACCATCGAGATGTTGCTGTAGCATAGCTCTGTCCAACCGAGTCCCCTTGGTAACAGATGGTTGTCTCATACACGTTGTAGCACAGAGGCCACATAAGGCAGGACCACACTGTACACAAAGGCAACACGTGAACAGGAACACTACAACGACTCCGATGATCATCAGAATCTTCCAACCCCAAGTCGACATCAGGCCCCAAAACCATCCAAGTAGCGTCCAATCCCCTACATCCACGTGTATGGATTCGGAGATCTTATGCAACCTCGAGATGGCTTGATAGACAGTAGGAGCATTATCTGGAATGAAAATGCAGCAGCTCGAATGGATCACCTTACATACCCCACCTCGATCCGCTAAGATGACATCTAAAACCATACGGTTTTGCAACGTCATAAGTCTCTCCGCCTGAAGTTCTGTGGTGATATTACCAAGGGCACTGGCAGTAATATTAGCTGTCGATTCTACCACTCGAGTCAACTGTCTTAGGTTCCTACTATTAACCATAGGTCCCCAAAACGGGAGGAAACCCTTGAAGAAGTCTCCTGCCTCTTGACCGGCAGTATCCTCTTCGCTAATTACGCCTCGCACAACTCTAGTCTTATGATAATCGGCATCTACAGTGAACGTCGGAGGCAACAGATTTGCAATAAAACATGAGCCCATGAAGTCTGCGGGCAACCATGTGTATGCACGATCATAACAGATAAAGTATGTACCCTTGGCAGCCAGAAACACAGGGGACGAGAACATCGGCAGAATGTAATTTTCAGTGCAAGCACTTGCTCCAAGTCGGGCTTGCGATCTTCGGCCACGACCCATAAGACAAAAATTACCAGTGTGGGGTACGACCCATATTGGAGGCGAGCTTTTAAGCTGCTTTTCACTAGTGAACACACTATATTCACCTCTACTTAGGACCCTATAGGCCTGTACCTCTTCTTCGGGAATAAGCGAAGGATCATAGATATCACTAAATCCTCTATTGCTATCGACAAAGGTTTTTGGTACGAGGTAGGACCAGAGTAGGGGGAACGTGGTTCTCGAATGGGGTGGAAACCCAGTGCGCTTCGAAACATTGTTTGAAATGCTCGAGCTGACCCTTGGGAACTATACGGTAACACCAGATATGGAATTCCCTTATCCGTAGTATGTGGCATCAACCCACACACCCAACAATTAGTAGTGTTAACCACTAACTGATGCTGATGGAGGAGCTGAATAAAGGAATTGTTGCGGAATTCTACACGTCTAGCCTGCTCGTGTTCCGGTAACATGTGAAAGGAATGGGGAGAAGCAGTAGAGGTAAGATTAGGGTAAGAAGTAGGAGTAGGTGTAGCAGGTAAGAAGTAAAGCATTGTGTAATACACCCCACCCGCCAATAATGCAGAAGTAGTCAAAAAC
Organism: Lissotriton vulgaris; assembly: GCF_964263255.1. Classification (NCBI taxonomy): domain Eukaryota; kingdom Metazoa; phylum Chordata; class Amphibia; order Caudata; family Salamandridae; genus Lissotriton; species Lissotriton vulgaris. The sequence continues at coordinate 1,465,257,394 of NC_141694.1, forward strand.
AATACAAACAGTTGGAATATGAAACATTTGGTACGACTGAGATGCTGCAGCTTGAATCTATGGACTTGAGCTCCCTCCAAATCATTCAGCTTCGAGAATGCCATTCCCTACGACCGTCCGCAACGTTTCTTGACGCACTTCGTTCTGTGCAGCAATAGTCAATCCCTAGGAGTTCCTAGGAACCGACGGCCTTTAACCTAGCGTCAAGACCTACTGTCCAGAAGGAAGTACGCGCGCGGCCCTACGGCCTTCAATGCACAATATGTACGTATGCAAAAACAAAGTCTCTCAGCTGTAAAGGCAAAAAGTATAAGGAGTGAAGCTTAATATATGTACAGAAATAATTACAATAATACGAAAGTTCAAAACTGATCACGGGAAGCGAGATAATGCAGTTGTCAATTCAGCAAGGCAAGATCTTTTTATTTGTCCTTAGTGCGAGATCGCATAAAGTATCGAGTTTTCCCAGGACGTGTCTGCTCGTCGAACAGAGGATCCGTTGAAGAGACAGCGTCCTGCTGATCAGTTGAGTGTTCTGGTCTTGAGTCTTTTGATGCCAATTGTTCAACAGTGTCTTTCTGCTGCGCTGAGGATTCTTCAACAAGCTGTGCGTCGCTAAAAGGCACAAACGCCGGCAATGTTTCTGCTTCAGATGACGCAATGCCTCTCCTTACCCACGGGTCTGCCGGCAAAGGGATGGGGACTCGCTTGGTGTGCGTAGCATGCACCCAATTTTTACGACCCTCAAGACGAACGGCAGTCCTCGTGGCCAGGAGCACTTGATAGGGTCCGGTGAACCTCGGGTCCAGGTTATTTTTGCGTGAAAAGTTCCGTGTCACCACCCAGTCTCCGGGCTGGAGCTGGTGGCCTGGACCCTCTGTCTGCGTCGGCAATGCGTCGTAAACCTGTTGGTGAATAAACCTCAGTTTAGCAGTCAAGTCATGTAGATAATCAATCAACATTGGGTACTCAAGATCAGAAAACATTCCTGGCCTAGGAACCCCCCACACATTCGCAGGACGGCCGAACACTATTTCATAGGGACTAAGCCCTACTCGGGAGTGTACAGTCGCCCTAGTTGACAGTAATGCTAAAGGCAAAGCGTCAGGCCACGAAAGACCAGTCGTAGCCTGAATCTTCGCTAGCTTTAGTTTAAGGGTGCCGTTGTACCCTTCAACCAATCCAGCTGACTGGGGATGATTGGCGCTATGGAATTTCTGATTAATTCCAAGGCCCTTACACACACTCTTCATCACACTTCCAACGAACTCACTTCCGTTATCTGACCACACGACTCTAGGCATTCCATACCGAGGAAAGTATTCCTTCAGTAGGATTTTCGCAGTAGACAAAGCAGTATTGTCTTTGAGAGGATAGGCCTCGATCCATCGGGAGAATGCGCAAACCACAACTAAAACGTATTTCAGGTTATTGCATCGCTCCATATGGATGAAGTCCAATTGAATTACCTCAAAGGGATACGAAGGAGGAGCAAAACTGCCAGGGGGAGTTGGGGTTCCTTTGCCAGGATTGTACATTATACACACCATACAATTCTTCACCAAACGTTCAGCACATTTCGTAATGCCATCATTCTTCCACACAGGAGCCAGCAACTTACAAATACCTTTCGTGCTAATATGTGCTAACCCATGTGCCATTGTCACAACGGCCAGCACATACGCATCAGGCAACATCCATCTTTTCTGATCCGACAAATCAATCCAACAACCATTCGCATCCAACTTTCCCGTACTTTCTTTCCACTTCGTCTTTTCAGTCTCAGTGGCCTCATTCTGAATTGCTTTCACACTCTCGATAGTGTCTTCACACATACTCGATTCTGTAGGCCACCTAACCGAACTCGTCACATACATTCGAGTGCTAAGGTTCCGGGCAGTCTCCTTAGCAGTCTCGTCCGCAAACGCATTACCACGACCAACATCATCCGTCACCTTACGATGCGCACTACACTTAACAATCGCAACTTGCGTAGGCAAAGTCAATGCATCCAAAAGATCGTTCACAAGCTGGCCATGCTGTATCTTCGTACCGTGCGACGTCAAGAAACCTCTCTCTCTCCACAATCGTCCAAAGCTGTGAGCAACACCAAACGCGTATTGACTGTCGGTAAACACATTCACACGTTTCCCTTTCGCTAACACACACGCTCTAGTAAGAGCAATCAGCTCCGCAGCTTGGGCAGAATTCTGATTCAACCTTGCAGTCTCAACAACAGTATTCAATGTTACAACAGCATAGGCAGTAGTCACATCGCCATTCGGCAACTTAAAACATGACCCATCCACATACAGAGTGCCATCCGGATCTTCCAATGGGGTGTTTTTAAGGTCCACTCGACCTTTCGTTTCCTCTTCAGTCCTCAAGTAGCAGTCATGTTCTGCTACTTCATCTGACTCTGTGCTAATTGGTAACAAAGTTGCCAGGTTCAGAACGTTACAACGTTTTATCTGAATGTGGCTTGCCAAGAGCGTCAATTCGTATCCAGACAACCTCGCACTCGTCAAGTGCTGAGTTTTCGTTCGATTCAAAAGAGTATCGACTGCATGCGGAACCATCACCGTAAGCATATTATCCATGACCAATCCTGCTGATTGTCGGATGGAGACCGCAGCTGCCGCTGTTGCTCGTAAACAACTCGGCAATGCTCTAGCTACTGGGTCCAAGGTCGAGGAAAAATATGCACATGGACGTTGCTTACCACCAAAAGGTTGCGTTAGAACACTCAAAGCACAACCTTCCCTCTCGTGAACATATAACGTGAACGGCTTACCGTAGTCAGGGGTACCTAACACAGGAGCCGAACACAATGAGTCGCGCAGTTCAGAAAAACTTTTCTGACATTCTTCCGTCCATGGTAAAGGAGTTGAAACATCCTTGCACGTAAGAGCCACCAATGGTTTCGCTAGCAATGAAAAATTAGGAATCCATTGCCTGCAGTACGACGTGATACCTAGAAAGGCACGCACATCTCTTTGGGTTTTTGGCACAGCCATTCGCGCAATCGCTGCAATTCTCTCTGGGGTCAATCTCCTTCCCTCCTTTGACAATAAGTGACCTAGATAGGTTACTTCTTGACAACAATATTGGAGTTTAGAAGGTGACACCTTGTGATTTAACTCACAGGGATGTTGCAGCAACGACACCGTAGCAATTTTGCAAATGTCCTGAGTATCAGCAGCCACCAGTAAATCGTCGACGTATTAGATCAAAGCCGCACCAACCGGCAACCTAAATGCATCTAGTTGACCCTTCAAGGCTTGACTGTAAATAGATGGACTTTCACAGTAGCCCTGAGGAGCGCGTTTGAACCGGAAGCTGCGTCCACCGAGAGAGAAACCGAAAAGGTCCCTACTCTCTTCGGCAATCGGGATGCTGAAAAACGCATTTTTCAAGTCAATCACCGAAAACCATGATGCAGAAGCTGGAATCAGAGTCAGTAGCGCCGTGATGTCAGGCACAATAGGAAATTGAGGAACCACAATTTTATTTACCTCCCGTAAATCGATAACAAAGCGATAAACAGGCGGCTTTGAAGGATCAGTACGTTTAAGAATGGGCAGTACAGGGCTGTTGCACACGTTTCCCCGAGTCTCTTCAATAACATCTTTCTCAATCAAATCATAGATGATCGCCAACAGTGCTCGTTCACCATCAAGGGAGATACGATATTGGGGAATACGTGGCAGCCGCACATTAGATTTTAACTGAACAACATAAGGGGAGATATCAAGCAGGCCCACGTCATTTGGACCTGTTGCCCACAAAGACGCAGGAAGAGAACTCAATTCCGGTGGGAGCTTATCGAGGGACAAATACATGGGTGAGACTACCCTCTCTCCTAACGTAAGCTTTACACCCGCAGGAGAACAATACAAAGTTGCGTACAAACGTTTAAGCAAATCCAGGCCCAAAAGATTTTCGCCACAACCCGTGGTTAAAATCAACGGAGCTTCTAGCTCACGTGGCCCAATTTGAAGGGGCAAAGGGCGCGAAACTGGATTGCTAACAGGGGCGCCAGAGAATCCAACGGAAACATTTGTTAAGCCAGACAAAGGTGCGCCAGGGAGTTTCGAATACATGATAGAACTTTTCGCTGCACCAGTGTCCAACAGAAAAGGCTCAACGACGCCCGATGTAGCAACTGCGACGTAAGGCCCTCTCTGATCAACCGGAACTGATACCACTCCCTCTCCTTGTCTTTGGCTGTCCTAGTAATTACTGTCGTCAGTTCCCTGATCGACGTAATAATCGTCTACATTGTACTGCGCAGATCGTCCTTGCGATGATCCACGTTGATCGAAACAATTATTAGAATTGGATGAGTTATCTGAGCGATCGTTCTGAGCACCACGGCCTCTACCTCGTGACGTTCGCTGCGAACCACCACGACCTCCTCTAGTTGAGTTACCACTATTACGTTCGTTTAAAACAGGGCAATTGAATTTAATGTGTCCCTCCTGTCTACAATAAGCACATTGATTGTACCCTAACGAGGATCTTTGGGAGGAGGAGTCATTACGAGTTTGGGATCTGTTCGATTGTGGCTGTGACCTATTCTGTTGCGAATTATTCTGATTTGACCGCGGAGGATACGCTTGTTGCAACAACACTTTAGTTTTTAGCTCTTTCGTCTTTTTGTCAGCACGGTCAATCTCTTCTTTCTCTCTATTCTCATAGTATTGTGCCGTAGCCAATATCTGAGCCGAAGTAGAAACGGCCCATGCACTTTCCGAATTTCTCAATTTATTGCTCAAGTCGGGCAATAAATTTGAAACAAATTTATCCACAAACAACCTTTGACCGCCCTCCGTGCCCATATCCTGACCACTATGGTCGATGAATGCCTCTTCAAACCTCGTAAAGAAGTCTGATACGCTCTCATCTTTCTTCTGCTTACAGGCTGACAACTTGTCCCAATTGACTCTCATAGCTGGCATAAGAGTTTTCATTAATGTTATAATTCTTTGAGGGAGAGCAGCAATCAACTGTTCAGGCTTAGCGCCACCAACTTGCAACCCATCTGCCGCCAATATGGCCGCCCAATCACCACCTAATTCATTTGCGTGATCTTGCTGGCGAATCTTAGCCCATACCGGTTGCGGTACGACATTGCCGAACAACATGTCAATATCGGCAAGATTCATTATCGTAGCATCTACGAGCTGCGATAATTCTTTGTAATACCCTGCAGGATTTTTGCGAGGGTCAGGCAAAGACTGCTTCACCTGCAACACTTCCGATCTTTTCCATGGGAGATGTATCCATACTCTCTGGAAATGCGGCGGAACAATAGGAATAGCAGTAGCATCGCCTGGCATCCACACTGGTGGAACTTCCCGCATAGGGTATTGGCCAGACTCGTCTGGTTGCTTTTCAATATCCTCAACAAACAGTGCATGAGGGATGGGAGCGGGACGAAGAGATAGCAATCGTTCAACAGCACGTCGAACGTTGGTATCCACTATCAGCCCATTTGCGAACTGAAGCTGAAGATCAGACAGAGCGGCGAGCACCTCGTCAGGCGCATCGGCCGCTATCTGATCATGAAGGAATTTACACATTTCATTAAACACATATCTTTGGGTTGGTATATTGAATTGACAGAATGTTTCGAGGACAACACGGGGTGGACTTCTCTGCGGATTTACCATCCAACCCATCGCCATATTATATAGCGCAACGCGATCTCTGTTTCCAGGAAGCTGACTACGTCTCTGAGGACCATCGGAACCAGCGGACCCATGAACAGGTCCAAGCGAATGAAAGAAGCTAGCCGCAAGAGGAGAATTTCGACTACGAGTAGAGGGAGAAGAATAAGACACAGGGCTAACAAGAGAAGGAGTAGAAACAGTAGCAACAGCAGGAGTTAACAAAACAGGAGCAGTAGCAGAAGTAATAGCGGGAACAGGAGTATATGGAAGCGGAGGAGCAGTAGGAATAGAAACAGACAAAGGAGCAGGAACAGTCGGAAGAACGGGTGCAGGTTGAGGAACAGGCGGAGGAGGAATAGGGGGAAGAACAGGTACGGCAGGGACCACAGGAGCTGCGGTACCCTGTACGTACGGAGGCGGTGACTTCATAAGATAAGACATTAAGGGATCCTCAACTGGCTCTTCCTTCTTTCCCGACTCCGTTGGTAAAGCGGGATAACATTTATCTACAGTCATATGCTGTAATCGATCAAACACTTCCTTATCCTTAACCTCCTTATCTCGCTAAAATTGCTCTGCTTTCTTCACTATAGTAGCAACATTATCTCGCTGACTACGTTTAGTCTGTCTGATTTCTTTCTGTCGGGCTTCTTTGCGCCACAACCGAAAGGCATCAAACATGGCCGGCCTTGACTTCCTTTCGAACAATTTAATCTCTAGATTATCTAAGATCGGAGCCTCGAAGCTACCATGAGGTGGCCAACGAAGGTCGCCGTCCTTGTTCGTGTATTTAATCCAGTAATCGTTAAAGGTAACTGGGCCTAGCCCATGCTTACTATAGAGCTCATACGTGGGAGTTCCAACCGGAGGTATCGGACATGAGTCCTCCAATCGGGAATCCATACCACAAGGTCTGAAACAACTAAACAGAGTACTACGACCAGGCATCTTGCACACTAGCCGAGTTTCACAAACTTCAAGGGTTACGGGATTTACCAAGTCCCAGCAAAGAACAAAACCCTCGGTTTTTGGCGGCTGCAGTCGTCAAACAACACAACAAAGTACGCTAGCAAAGTGTCACCGACAAAAACACTCACACAGCGCTATCAACAAAAACACTCGCTAAAGTGTCAACAACCAAGAACTATGGGAGCGACCCACAAATACTTAACTCAAAAATCGATGGCATCTCCAGGAAGGCCCGTCAATCGTCTCGCTATACCAAGGTCTACGCCAGGCGCCAAAACAGGTCTACAGTCAGGGCAGCAGTCCGTCGCAGCCGTCCGGAGGCGGGAATCTTCGCGGGAAAAGTCTTCGGGCCACTTATTTCGACAACAGGATCGATGAAGCGGAGTGCACCTTCCCTCGGAGATTTCACACGAAGTTCCTCACGATCGTCGGGCTTGGACCGGTACCACTGATGCAGCCCCACGTTGGGCGCCAACTGAAGGACTGGGTTCTCTAAGACCCAGCGGTGCCAGGGCACAACACCTGAAACCTTTGTGGGTAACCTGCTCCGGCGTACGAATCACAGAGACACGGGACACTTCCTTCAACGTCAAAGATTCAAGGTTTATTTGCTGCAGGGAACACAGAGATCACGACAAGTACACAGCGTGCAACTTGGGGAGACTGCTTCAAATTGGTTCTGTGGATCGCTCCTTTTATACAGTTTTTACCCATAGGATAACATTGAACACAGAAGTTTACAACCCGGTTCCCACAATTATCCCCCAGAGGGGTCACTTTGGTCACTTTGAAACACACGAGGTCCGGAACATAAGTGCGGAAACATTTGGCGGTTCCCAACTGTAAAGACCATCTTCCCACTATTAGCAAATTCCAATCAGCAGTAAAACAGATCGAAATAGGAACAAAGACAGGTGCAGAGGAAGACGGAGACAGTGGGGAGATCGGAAAGGGTGTAAAAGGGGAGGTATCGGGAAACACGAGATACAGGCATCAAAGGGACGTGCCTAATGAGATGCACGGCTGAGACAATAAGTCCGTGCGGCAAGATGAGCCTCGAGCGGCGCCATCTGCCTTACAGTAGCAACCCCCTCGTCATAAAAGACACTCACAAAGAACATGTGTCTTCCGCAAATATCTTGGGAGTCCCAGGGTCGCGAAGCGGACATCGTCCGTTCGCTGGCTACTTGAGGGCAAGGGACAAAATGGATGCCGTATCTAAGATGGAACCCGTGGGTACAGATGGAAAACCCACATAACAAACGAACGGTTTAAGTTCGCACAGCGAAACTGCGCACACTTACTAAACTCGTCATTTGTGGTTCATAGATACCAGACTCGACTATATTCGTGCGAGTCGGAAACACTACTTACGATTGTCACGGAACCTCAAGCGCATCAGCCGCTTGATTCATTACCCCCGGCACATGTCTTGCCCTAAATAGCACGTTCAATTGCATACACAATAACACAATTTCTTTGAGCAATCTCAGAATCCATTTGCATCGTGCTGCCTGGCTATTGATACACTCAACCACGGTCATGTTATCAGACCAAAATACCACAGAGTGATCCCTGAATCCCTCAGGCCAAGTTTTCAGGGCCACCAGAATGGGAAAAAGTTCAAGAAAGGCAATGTTACTCGTCAGCCCACCCTCATGCCACCATAACGGCCATTTTTGAGCCGACCATTGTGTGCCGAATATGGCACCAAAACCAACGCTCCCAGCCGAATCTGTCCACAGCCCCAGCTCTTCAGAGGACACCGCCGGTTTATTCCAGACAATTCGACCATTGAACTCCGCTAGAAATGCCAACCAAATGTGCATGTCCTGGCGAACCTCTGCCGATAGTCTCGTGCGATGATGACCCTCTTTCAGGCCGACCATGGCCTGAGCGATCGAGCGGGAAAAGGGGCGGGCCATCGGCATTACTCTCAGGGCAAAATTCAGCTGGCCCACCAATTGTTGTAATTGATGCAGTCTGACTTTAGACTCACTAATACACTTTTCCAGGGAAGCCCTGAATCTTAACACCTTTTCTCCTGGAAATCGAAAACAACCTTCCTCTGAATCGAGCTCGATCCCCAGGAACTCGAGGCAAGTCGAGGGACCCACAGTCTTACCTGGTGCCAGCGGCACACCAAAATGCTTCATTAAGACACAAAATTCATTCAAAGCCTGTCCACATTCTGGATCCCCGGCCGCCCCCAGAAACAAAAAGTCATCGAGATAATGCATGACATGTTGAAAACCCGTCCTCTTTGTGAAGACCCATTGCAGAAAACAACTGAACTTTTCAAAATAGGCACAAGATATAGAGCATCCCATCGGCATACATCTATCCATGTAATAGTGACCCTGAAACATGAAACCAAGGAGACGCTGATCGTCTGGGTGTACCGGGAGCAACCGGAACGCTGACTCAATATCTGATTTTGCCATCAGCGCACCGGGCCCTAGGCGATTCAACATGGCGACGGCCTCATCGAAAGATGCGTACCGCACCGAACACACTTCCGGGTCTATCGCATCATTCACGGAAAGACCACGTGGGGCTGATAAATTATGTATCAGTCGGAACTCACCCGGGTCCTTCTTAGGGACCACCCCTAAAGGGGAACAAACAAAGTTAGCACATGGTGGCTCGTCAAATGGACCGGCGACTCGACCTCGAGTAACCTCCTTCCCAATCTTCTCCTGTACTACGGTCGTATGTTGCAGGACCGACAGTTAATTTTTACATTTTGTTACACCCTGAAAATCCCCCACTGGGATGCGGAAACCATATGAAAACCCGTTCCGCAACACCCCAGCGGAAACATGATCCGGGAACTCGCTGAGCCAAGGAATCATTGCCATGGTATCAATCGGAGTAGGTAAAGGCGCCCCTCGGACTATTTCAGACCTGTTTGGCGCCTCCCCTACCACCGTTATCACCCGTTTTGGCTCTGCACATGGACTCAGGATGGGATGGCTGCCCACACCCTCCACACTCATGTCTAAACTTGCATGACCCCTGGGGCCTCGTACATTTACCCCTGTTAAAGTTCCAACAAATCCCCCTTTTACCTGCGTTGCCGTTCGGCTTCGAGTGGTAGTCATTAACTGTACTCGATCGAAAGGGTGTCCCTGCATATTGGCGGGAGGATTCACCCCCGCTACTCCCTACCAATGGTAACTTCAACATACCAGTACTCTCCATTTTCGACCACGAAACAGAATCGTAACAATCCCAAGTCAAGTTCTTGTCGTGTTCTTTCGCTTTTCTAAAAATATTATCGTAACAGAACCACTGATTGCCCCGATATGATACAGAATATTCCATGATTCGTGACTGATAAATAGGCAATTCGGACAACAACTCGGGCCTACGTTCACCCATGATGGCGGTAAAAATTCCCCATGCCCTGCCCCAATTGCCAATATTTTCGTCAACCTTAAAGGCGGCCATCTTTGCGCGCCAAACACTCGGATGCATGAGCTCCTTTTGGCTCTTAACATGCTCCATCTCATAATGATCTGTAAGCAACGAGAACATGTTTACATACTCATCTGCCCACATCTTTTCCTTAATAGCCAGAGGTACATGCTGACCCAATTTTTCCCTTCGTGAGGGTGCAGACTCATCCCTCGCAATCGGCAATGGCCGCTTACCTGAACCGGAAGCTGCGTCTGCCGCTGGACCTGCTCCTGTCGATTTTTCACCCGCCGGAGACGGCGTGATAACTGGCGATGGTGCCTTCACCGCTTCCCTATTTTCACGCAGTTGCTTCATCAACACCCGTGCGTCGTCAGCCGTGGCGCCCTCGCCATTTTTCCCCAACCACGCTGCCAATTGTGCTGCCAACTCGGGCGGCATATCGTCCCCGGACACGGGGGTGACCACCACGGGAATCGGGTTCCCCTCTGTCGGCACCGGAGTTGGCCCTCCGAGTGGGGTATCGGGAACCGGGGTGTCTCCCCCAGCTGCCCCCCGTCTGGGCCTCTTGCCCTTCCCTCCTGGAGCGGCTCCTGCCGATGGTCGTTTCGGCCCCCTTCCCCGTCTCTAGCCGCCACCTTCTTCTTTAGGTCGGTTACCTCCTTCATGAGCATACGGAGCATCTGGTCGGTAGTAACTCGCTTTCCAACTTTCTTAGGCATTCTCAGACAGAGTATCTGTAAGACAAAAAGAAAGATTACCACGTTCAAAATTGGCTCTTCGTTCCGTCTCGAGCTCACGTGCAGCGAGGAGGTGCAGCTTCAGAGCACAGGAACAAGAGGATGCTTTCTTGGCTTGTTGCTCCTTTTATCCGTCTTCAGGGCGGGCGTAAACCCGCCCCTGCCTGCCCCAAAGGGCGTGGCCGGCCGCGTCAGTGTCTAGGCCAGCCCACTCCAGGGCGGGAAAAAGCGCGCCCCGGCTACGCCGCTTCGGGCATACCAGCCGAGACTCGCCTCCCGCCCAAGATGGCTTCCCGGGGGGATCGTGGTACTCCGCCATACGTTCGGGGGGACCGAATGGTCGCCCCTTTCCATTTGTAAAGGATGTGGGTGTTTAGTTTTCCAGTGCATATATATATTCACTGAAAAAGCCATACGTTTCAGCCATGTTATAGTTAGGAATTAGCATTTAAAAAACCTTAGAAAGTCACTGGAAAAACCATAGGTTTCATACATGTAATAGTTAGCTGGACATTTCACTCATACAAAACCTTTGAAATTTTCCCCTTATAGTAAGTTCAGTTAATTATAACTTGCGTGCCCACAATGCACTGCTGATGGCGTCACATATAACATCACTCATGACATGGTCAGTGACATCACTCAAGACATCACTCATCACATCTCAAATGAGATCACTGATGACATCACTGATTACATCATCCTTGTGAAAGAGTAGCAGACCTCCTCTCAGCGTAATACAACCTTTGATACACCCATTCAAGAATAGAAACAAAAATTTTCAAAAAGATTGAGATACTGATACCTCTTACCAACAAGCTATTCAGTAATTCCACCTTCTACGTACACATCCACTCATTCACCAACAGTTCTTTATAGTCACTTATACATGTACTCACTCATCATATGTACTCATACACTTATACATCCTGTAACACACCGACACTCATCCATACACTTACTCACACATATACTCACACATGCAAATAAGCTATCAAACATACATTTATTTGCATATACAGCATATACACACAGCACCACATTTACTTTTACAGAAACGTACATATAAGTACTCTCTTAAACAATCAGTGACAGAAACACATACTTATTTATGCAGGAACTCTTTCAATCTCTCACTCTCACATATAATCACTTATATACATCAATACTCATATATAGTATATTAAAACATATGTAGATACTCATAAAGATACTATTGAAACAGTCAATCTCTCACTAACACACCCATACACACACTCATCCACCCATACAGTCCTGCATGTATGCTGTCTTCAAAACACATACAAACAGTGAATCACTCATTCATGTATTTATGCGCTAAGTAATACTCCCCACCAAACCATACAGACACTCATACTGATACTCAAAAAGCCAACTAATAACTAATATAGACACGCATGTACCTACTCACCAACCCATGCAGCCAAATATAGACAAAGGGAGACACTGATACAGATATTTACATATTTAAACATTACTCGCTAATACATGTATTCACTAAGATACACTTAATAAGTCAGCTATGCAATCATTTCTACAAAAAAAATCCATTGAGACATTAATTTATCTATATCTTCTTCTATCCACCTTGTGATACACATATAGAAAACATATTTAAATTTTAGAAAAAAAAACATTCACTGGATGATGTCATCAGTGATGTCATTTGAGATGTCATGAGTGATGTCACTGACCATGTCATGAGTGATGTTCTATGTGACTTCATCAGCAGTGCATTGTGGGCACGCGAGTTATAGTTAGCTGAACTAACTATAACGGGAGAATTTCAAAGGTTTTGTATGAGTGTAATGTCCAGCTAACTAAAACATGTATGAAACCTATGGTTTTTTCAGTGAATTCCCAAGGTTTTTTAAATGATAATTCCTAACTATAACGTGTGATATATATATATATATATATATATATATATATATATATATATATATATATATATATATATATATATATATATATATATATATATATATATATATATATATATATATATTGCAGTATGGGTGTAAGATTCCATATTTAACTGTGTCTATGAGTCTCACAATACACATGTGACTGACCGAAACTTTAAAGTGCATGTCTTATCTACTAATCACATGGCACTCTGAGCTATGACTCTGTCTTTGCCTTGGTGGTTCGTGGATGCCCATTTGCAGTGACGCAGTACAGAGTGCAGAGCGCAGAGCGCTGATCTGAAGAAGAGCGAGGAGGAGCGAGGAAGCGAGGGGGAGCGGAGCGGAACGGAGCGGAGCGGTACGCCGAGCCGAGTTACGGGAAAACTGCTGGCAGCCGGTGAGCCTGAATACCCGCTCGAACACCCTCCTGAGTACCCACCCACCCTCCCGCCCTCTCGGATCTGGACTCGCGGTGGACCGATACTGCAATATCTATGTTTGCTCGCCAGGAGAAGGAGACTGCCAGCTGATGATATCCCGGCTTGGCGAGCACCTGGTGAGCACCTGATCGCCTGTCATCCCCTTGCGTCCCTTGATTCTGCCGGTTTTGCGGGTCTTGTAATTTCTCTGTGCCAGGGGAGGAGGAAAAGTCTGTATGCTCGGTCTCAGCTCACGCTCATCTGGAGGTGAGGTGAGGGTGTTGCGTGACCGTGCCAGACTCAAGAACAGGAGCAGGAGGGGGGGTCGTGCCACAGGGCGGTTGAGCGTGTGCACGGCTGCCGATAGAGGCAGCTGCTAAGTAAAAGCCCGGGAGTGACAGGAAGGCAGCTCGACTAGGTCCAGTGGATCCGTGGTCCTCCCGGTGAGCACCGCTTGCCACCACTGCACCCTCTCTGTGCCCCCCTAAATCTAACACCTGCCACCAGCCAGCAACCAGCGGCCACCAGTACCCAGCAGATAGTAATCCGCCACTAGTTAGCTACAGTCAAAACTAGAGCATCAATTGAATAAAAAAAACTGAAAAACACCGAAAAACACCGAAGCTTAAGCAAGAACCTTGCAATAGACCCCACTAGGAGGACTTCGAAAGAGGGAGAAACCCTTGTTTGACTCGCTTGTCTAGCTCCCAAAACTACCAGCGATCAGACATAATAAGGACATAACAAAGGCAAAAAAAGAAGGGAAGAAGAAAGGGAGAAAGTAGGAAAAAAGCAGAACGATGAGATCAGGCAGAATTAGGCAGTTACCAAAATTAAAATCTAACTCCAAATCTAAATCACGGAAAAGGAAACTGGGAAAACTGGAGCCAGTATCTCCATTACATCCAAACAACTCGCAGGAAGACAGGCAAACCGCCTGCAGCAAAAAAAAGGCAAAACTCTGGCAGTAGTGGAAATACCAACACTAATAACAAATCAAAATTGAACCTCAATTCAATTAACAAACAAAAATGTTCAAGTCAAGACCTGTGCCGCATCCCCTTGTCTAGTTACAGCCCTTCAGTAACCACAAAGATCCGCACAAACCATATTACTTTCAGTATCAAAGTCACCACCAACGGTTTCTGATAACCTAGTAACCATTGACGGAATGCCAGCAAAGAAAAGGGATATGTTCCCTAAAACAAAAGATCTATACTAAGTTCCCCTTCCTAAAAGACCCTGAGACAGCCATTTACTCCAAGACAGGAAACATCAGAGGTCTTCACACACCGCTTCTACAAAGCGAATCTGACTGTAGCGGGACTAACAGTAACCAAGTAGACCAACCCCGACTAGCCGAAGTCGTCTACACATCCAGAATCGAGGCTGCCGCTGTCACATCAATACCAGCATCACCTGAATAAAGAAGAGCGACAGCAGACACTTACCTAGCAGACCAAGAACCTACCAATTACAATACTCTGGAAATGGCGTCTACTAGAAAAATCACCATCAAAGACTGGAGTTTACCAAAGAAAGCTGAGCCCCTAGAGACAGCAACTGATACACATTTAGTAGATCAGGGTGAGACTCATCCTAGGAAGTTCAGCTCACCAGACTTTGGAAATCACAACGCGCTAGTGGACGTTAAGGTACTGATTCACAAAGAGGAGGGAAGAGAAGACCTATCTCCTTCTCAATTACTTAGTAGCTCACCCAATTCAACGAAGGAAACCGGAGACCCACGACCAAAACCATTTACATTAACTGAAGAGCAAGGAAGTGGAATTCAATCACCTCAATTTTCAAACACATCATTGACTCAAATCAAGACACCCCAATTAAACCTAAGTAACACTTCTGAACAAATAGCACCAAATAATAAGTTAGCAATGCAAACGCCATCTCAACGCTGCACCTTACTACTGCACAACGATTCCCAATCCATAAACAACACCATAAATAGTGACATGTCTTCCGTAGCAGCACTGGAGTGGGAAGAACTAGTTGCTACCTATATCCTCAAACCATCCAAAGGGAAACCACCCATTGCTGCATCGCAGAGACGAGACAGGAGTAGCAACCCAGGAAAGCCAGTCCCCAAATCTATATGGTTAACAATCTTAAACACCCTGCAATACTCGGCCACAGCCCTGGAATTCCAGTCACAAAAAATGGACTTGCAGCTTGCTGTTCTGCAGACAATGGCCGATTCTATCTCAGTAATCGACTAGAAAATCTTAGAACTAAACGGTCTCATAAGGAGGGGTCAAGACGCCGTTTCTGCTGCTCAAATACCTCCACTACAACCACTATCCTGTGATCCAATTTTAGATAAATTATCATTCTTACCATCTATGTTAGGGGACTTGATAAGCGACCTAAAATCAACAGTTCAGCAAACCATGATCCCGCAAACTTCGGATCTACCTCCAGAGCTTTCAGTGGCACCCACAGACCTAACGACGGAGCAGCCGGCTGAGCAGAGCTCAGTAACCACTCTGCCTTGAGTTCAAATACCATCGCCCAGATTAATGGAAACAGAGTTAATGATTACTACTGCGACTTTATTTGAACCATCGTTAACAAATAATCAGGCCTCTAGTAGGATCTGCAGGAAGAAAAAAAGGAAAGGAAGAAATCGATTACTAACGGATGTAAGATTAAATACAGAAACACAATTGAAATTTTCTCCTCAACCAGCCACCTACGGCAGAACACCAAATGACAATGAACAATTGTCTCCCACGTGCAAGGTCTCTGAAAATACTCCTTCAGAGTCCCCACTACGTTGCGTAAAACTGACAGCCAGCGTTACTGAGAAATGTGTACCAAAAAACCCCAAAAACTCAAACAGAAACTTTTACAATTTAAACCAACCTTAATAGTACATAACACTTATAATGCTGAACCAACACCATCTGAAAGTGTTCCAATAACAGGAAGATATGACAACCCATGGCTATCAATGCAGAGCCACCTCAGCAACCAGTATGTAAGTTGAATACTAAAACCCGGGAACCAAGGACAGACAATGACCAAAGTGAGCAACCAAATTACTTGGACTTGGTATGCCCAAGTCACTCCCCTCAACCAATTCAACAGGGCTACGAGAGTCCTCCAACTAACTCAACAACACTCCAGCATTTGAATAGCCCAATATCAATCTTATTCATTCCTGAATACATTTCTCGAGGTAGGGATGACACACTGAATAGGGGTAACATACTAAGACTCCTACACTCAGTAACAAACCTAGCAACCATCAGCTCCACTGACCTCATGCAAATAGCGTTTCAGCCAAATACAGAGCCTCATCGTCCAGATATAACAAAAGCAACATGGCACTCACCAGAGACAGCACACAAAATCCTGGAAGAAGAAGCAACGTTCCAGCAATGGGGGATAGAATTGAGACTTGAAAAGCAACCATGCTATCCGTCACCTCTTTTAACACCTTCAAGACCCTCAGCACAAAAAAATACTAATTCTATAATCAAGGGAGCAAGGAGCAGTTCGCCTAAGATGTACCCACGAGAAATAAAAAGTCCTCGACCTGGAAAAAATCAAAATCAAGGTAGTTATCTTTCGCCAAAAACCATCCATAACTGGAAGTCAATACAACGTACAATCATCGCTACGACCGTCGATAACTGACAAAAAAGGAAAGAATTTACCACCCATTCAGCTAAGCGCAGGAAAATCAGAATCTGCTCCTGGAACATCAACGGCTTAGCCAGTAAAAGTAATGATCCCGAATTTCTTCAATACCTGAGTGCATTTGACCTTCTATTGCTCCAAGAAACGTGGGAAGAAAAAGCATTCGAGGTCCAAGAGTTTTTCGTCTTGCTGCATTCTGGCAAATAAAAACGCCACCTTTGGGCGAAGATCAGGAGGCTTAATGTTCTTCGCCTCAAAACCAACAATAGGCCAAATTGGAACAATGGATTTTCATATACCTCCCCCAAGGGCCATACAGGTGGTAAAGATCTTTCTCCGGTTAAAAAAGCAGATCCAGGGAGTAATCATAATTAACACATACATCCGCCCCAAGTAGAAACAAAAAGCGGTGGAAGACCTGGCAAAAGTGTTTGAAAAAATATTGGAAGCAAGGAAGTCCGATTCATTCATCTTGGCCGGCGACTTTAATATGCACCTCATTTACAAAGATTACGACATTGACCTTATCCAAGATTTGAATGCAGCATGGGGCGTACCAACACAAGGCCCAACAAAAAATAAGAAACCAACGAAGGAAACGTCAAATGAACTAACCCTAGAAATGTAAATACAAATACGATTAATAAATCAAAAATTTAGACCAATGCGAAAGGATCAAACAAACCAGAGCCTACAAGGTTTCTACGGGAAGGAACAAAACAGCTAAAACGGTTGAAATGGGAAAAACAGAAGCTAAGAAATGAAGACCTGTGGGTAAAACTTCTTTATGAAGGGAAACAGAAAAGCAGCTCTAAGTTTTGGCAAATGGTCAAAAGATTACAGAATCCTGATACCTAGGTCAAAACTCATACATCTCAGAGGAGGTATGGACAAAACACCTATTGACGCATTTCACCAACGAGGACACCACAAAGGACGCCGTCACAAACAATTCTTGTACAAAAGCCATAAGGTTGAAAACAAAAGGGAATTTGAACTACTACACGGGCACACAAACCCAATAAAAGTGTGAGCATGGAGCTACGAGCCCATCAAAACTTGATAAGTCAAATATTGATGAAGGCCCTGCGAAGGCTGTCGAGCTAGGGCCAAAGAAGAACATTTTTCCAGCAGACATCAGACGACAAATAACGAGGGGGCGACCTACTGAAGCACCGGGGCCAAATTCATACCACCGATACTGTGCAAATCAGATGCAGAGTTTTGAAGCGAATCTTTGGCACCAGTATTTAATAATATAAGACACACCCAGACTCTTCCAGAGTCTTAGCCGGGTCAGTCATCAGCCCAATTTACAAAGGCGGTAGTAAGAAGCATCCCAACAACTATCGGCTCCTTGCCCTACTAGATGTGGAGGCAAAATATTTCGCTGGAATTATCCTGGAGGAATTAACATCATGGGCATCTGAAAATTCTATCATCCCAATTAACCAAAGAGGTTTCTGCAAAAGCCAAGGGACCACAACTATCATCATGGCACTGTCCTTGCTGATGGGAGCAGCAAAAGAGATTAAGTCATCTGGTTCCTCGATTATACCGTGGCATTTGATCATGTGGACAGTAGCAAACTTTGGCAGAAACTGGACAATTGGGGAATACCGAAATGCCTCCTAGATGTGCTAATAGTGCTCCATTAAAAATCCTGGATTAAAATCAAACTTGGGGCAGGTACGCACCTCTCGAACGCCATCAGGACAACAAAAGGGTTAAAACAGGGGTGCGTATTAGCACCCTTATTATTCAACCTCTTTTTAGCCGACCTACCTGGGGTACTCGACAAATGCCCTAATCATGCACCCAAATTGGGGAAAATCATCCTCTCTAATCGGCTATATGCGGACGACCTGGTGCTGATAAGTGGGGCACCAACGGGCCTTCAGCATCTCTTAAACTTAGCTCACACTTTCTCAGTAAAGAATGCCCTTCAAATAACTTCAACAAGTCATAGGTCATGGCCGTGTAATTATAGAAAAAAAGGAATCTCTGTTGGCACTTGAATGGATAAAAGCTTGATCGGGTGACCACCTACAAGTACCTGGGAGTAATCCTGGACTCCAAAAACATGTCTAGGGCACAACTTGACTCCTTACGAGGTAAGGCGACAACGATCTACTTGGCATTAAAACCATTAAAGGCCAAATTTCCCGATCTCACTTTTAAACTTCTCCTTGAAATTTTGCGTGCAAAACTACAGCCTACCCTAACATACAGTAGCGAATCGCTGCATGGGAAGGATGCATTATTACTGGACCAAGTCATAGCCAACACATATAGGGCTATTTTTAACCTCCCAAAATATGTCTCTCCAGCTCAGATTCGACTAGAATTTGGCATCGTCAAACAAACACTAGAAAGGCGGAGCGTGTGCATAGCCAGCTGGCACAAGATTTGCACTGCAGAGACGGGCTCCTTAAGCTTTAATGTATGGGAAGAGTTACTTCCACATCGCAAATCCTTGCCCAGAGATTACCTATTTGAATCACTCCAAGTTCTAGGCCGGACTGACATCTGGGAAACGTCAATAGACCTTTTGTCCCTCAAAAAAGTCACCAAAAATCGGAACACATTGTCTCAGCGATTGAAGACAAGCAGGATCTTGCAAATAGGGCGCATGGCTGGATAACGCTGGGTGATTATGGAAAAATACAACCACAAGCATACCTCAACATCGGTATGAAAACAAAAGTTAAAGAAAAGTTTCTCAAACTACGCCTTCGCGTAATCCCTTTACTCCCACACCTTCCACCCTGGGAAAGAAAAAACTTATCACAGCAGTGTTGTCTGTGCAAAACCTCCATCTAATCTAACTCAACACCCTTAAGTACAAATGGTTTTTTAAATGTACCTATTGGTGTTTTTATAATTTTGTAAAGGTTTTAATTAATCATGTACAAATAAACGTTACTTACTGTTACTTACTGCTATGACTTACCTGCACCCTACCTAAGGGGTAACTAGTACATAGAAAACTGAACTTTAAAGCTTAGCAAGGAGTTGTTCATGTCAAGTCGACCTTGTAGTAAGAATACACACACCCGCTACACACTTCAAGGCAAAAGATGATTAATGGACTACTCACACATCTACTCTCAGACCACGCAGACCCTCACATACTCACTCACACACTCACAGACACACTCACACACATTCATAAACCCACAAAAACACTCACACACCCACTCACAAATCCCATCATACACTCACAATACCTTTGTACATATCATACACACTTTCATCAACCTCATGTCCAGACATACCTTTCCTATCAAATTTTTAAAAGCAACATTCTATGGTTGCATACCTGTTAATTGAACTGGCTGGTCAGAACCTTTTCTTTACTTTGTCAATTAGACTGTACTCTCCGAGAAAATGTGAAAACTAAGCAGAAGAATGGTTCACCACTCTCATGAAAAGCAACCATGAATGGCAACAATTTCAACTTTCCTCTCAGTAGCACTGTTGAAATTTACAAATCAAAAGGTGTATTTCATATTTTACATTGTTTATTGCACTTCTCAACGGAGAGTAATTCTTAACCCTTTTGCACTTCAGTAAAGTAGCCCAATCAGGTAATGGTTTTAAGCCTATGGGCAAATTCTTTGCAACCCTCAGTGCAACTCCTGTGTAAATTCACAACAAATTCACAAATACGAACAGAAGCCCAAAGACACATTTAGCTTTACTTTACAACTACACTACACTTCATAAGAAATCCCTGAATAGGAAAATAAACCCTTCTTCATAAATAATGACTGCAAACCACTCTACTTCAACTAATATACTAAAGTCTGTTTAGTACCCTCCCCCACATAGTCTCCTAGCTTTGTTTCCATAGCAATCTCCTTTGGAACCCTCTCTTGAACCAGAGGGTCATAGGTTCACAACACATTCTAGAAGCGACATACTAGTGTTAAAATCAACAGCAGTAGGTGTGTTTGATTAATCAAAACTAAAAGCATATCCAAGTTTGCATTACATTTTTTATATTTGCCATAGCCAATCACAAATTGGCATCTGATGATAACTTGGAGTCGATATGATGCTCAAGTATGGGTCCATCTTTTGATCATTTCAATTCCGTCAGTGATAAAACACAGAATCTTGATCAGATCAAGTGAGGGAGATGGAAGGGAAGGGAACCGCAGGGAGGGAGACCGGAAGAGAAACACGCACATCAGACACTTAAACAGCCACCATCAATATGTAAACTCATATAAGAACTTCCTAATATCTGTAAAGAAAAATAAATGCAGGCTTAATGATAAACATTTCCTTGTGAAGCAAAGATGAGAGACTTAACAGACTGATCCTGTAAAACACAATAAGGAACATTTTACACGGACCAAACCCCTCAATTCTTCTTGCTAGAATCAAGTATAGAACATAGTCACTGTTCCAGTACCTACCCAATATATCTACAGCTCAGCGTCACAGGGAAAGAGGAAAAATTCTGCACAGTGTTCTTCCCCTGTTAAATGGTAATAGAAAATGTAAAACGATTACTTCCACAATGCCTGATATTCTCTTGCTCTCCAAGATACACCATAGACAAAGATGAAGAACCATATGAAGTCACCAAGAATTATTCCAACTCCCATTTTCACATTCCAGGTTATTGAAAGAAAATCTGCAGGGTTGTTCTTACACGTACTGGAGATATCAAGGCAAAGTCAAGCAATAAAGAATTCAGCTGGTATCCACAAAGTACCTTTCCAAAAAAAAAGAACCTGACTCCTCCGAGTCTATGCAGGTTTAATAAAAACCGACGACCTCTCCAATGAGGACACTTGCACTCAATCCCCAGTTACACAAGGAACACTACCAAAACTCGTGTAACATTCAGAATGAGAGGTACTCAGCAGGAAACCATAACGGGCATGGAAGCTCCCCTCTAATCACTCTCCAGAAATCACCAAAGACACCAGAACTTTGCGTGTAGCTACACACACGCCATCAATACTTTACCTGTTCTTCAACTACCTTAGTCAGCAGGTGATCAAATATATTGTATTGTACTCTATTGACACTTGTAAAGCGCACTGTTATACTACGGGCATCCAGGCACTGAGATACACGTACATTGCTAACGGAGTGTGCTACAGATTATAATATGGATATGTATACTCTAGGAAAAAGCCAGGGTTTTATTTTTTGTGGAACAGCATCAAGTCCTGTATCTGTCACAGTTCAGTGGGGAAACAATTCCAAAGGCCGGCAGCGGCAAAGCCGAACGCTGTTCCCATTTTTGCTCTATTTATAATGTAAGAACGCGAACACAGCACCTCTCCAGTGGCAGGAAACAAATAATCTTCCTAGAGCCTTCCAAATCGCAGTTCCTTAAGGGATCTGGCCTGATATCCTCCCAGCATTCCCTGCGGAAGCAAAAGGAAGCAACCCCCAATACTCATGCGACTTGTAAATCCCCCACTCAACGCTGACTACCGAGCCCACAAATCAACCACATTCAATCATGACGGTAAGGAAACTGTAACACAAACCTACAACTTATCATTTAAAGAAATCTCTGACATAATATCGAGGGACATAATATTGACTACCAAAAATATCGGTGACAAAATATCGACAGACAGAATATCGACTTTGTATCTACAAACAGGTAAGTACAAAAATATTGAGTAAAAAATATCGTTAACAAAAATATAGCTTGTAAAAATATCGACTTTATTAAAAACAATGTTAAATTAAATTAATATTAAAAATTATTTACTCAAATATACTTAAAAATACTTAAATTACCTTATAATAATTAAATAATTATTTAAAGTTATAAAAATATGTTTTACAATCATATTTGTTAAAACATATATATATATAGTAACATAATATAATTAAAAAATATCCAATATTATTACCATAGGATAGCGGAAGTGTAAAATTACTATTCCCAATCCAGAGAGTGCAACAGTAGATAAGGCGTTAGATAGTGTAGAGGTAAAAATTACTATTCCCACTCCAGAGAGTGCAACAGTAGGGAAAGCATTGGATAGCGTAGGGGTAAAACTTACTATTCCCACTCCAGAGAGTGCAACAGTAGGGAAAGCGTTGGATAGCGTAGGGGTAAAAATTACTATTCTCACTCCAGAGAGTGCAAGAGTAGGGAAAGGGTTGGATAGTGTAGGTGTAAAACTTACTATTCCCACTCCAGAGAGTGCAACAATAGGGAAAGCGTTGGATAGCGTAGGGGTAAAAATTACTATTTCCACTCCAGAGAGTGCAATAGTAGGGAAAGGGTTGGATAGCGTAGGGTTAAAAATTACTATTCCCACTCCAGAGAGTGCAACAGTAGGGAAAGCGTTGGATAGCGTAGGGGTAAAAATTACTATTCCCACTCCAGAGAGTGCAACAGTAGGGAAAGGGTTGGATAACGTAGGAGTAATATTTACTATTCCCACTCCAGAGAGTGTAACAGTAGGGAAAGCGTTGGATAGCGTAGGGGTAAAAATTACTATTCCCACTCCAGAGAGTGCAACAGTAGGGAAAGCGGTGGATAGCGTAGGGGTAAAAATTACTATTCCCACTCCAGAGAGTGCAACAGTAAAGAAAGCATTGGATAGCGTAAGGGTAAAACCTACTATTCCCACTCCAGAGAGTGCAACAGTAGGGAAAACGTTGGATAGCGTAGGTGTACAAATTACTATTCGCACTCCAAAGAGTGCAACATTAGGGAAAGCGTTGGATAGCGTAGGGGTTAAAATTACTATTCCCACTCCAGAAAGTGCAACAGTAGGAAAAGCGTTGGATAGCGTAGGGGTAAAAATTACTAATCCCACTCCAGTGAGTGCAGCAGTAGGGAAAGTAGATACTTCATATATTATTTAAAAATATATATATATATTAATATCTATAATAAAAATAATTAAAAGTAATTACCACTTTAATGTTATATAATATTTAATTAATTACAAATACTAATTTAATGTAATCATTACAATTAATTATCTATTAACACTAATTAATTACAAATTAATAATTCATTAATTAGTAATTAAACAGTTACTTAACAAATACAATCTAATAAATACACAAAATAATTTAACATATGTAATTAGTTATAATTAAACTACTTCCAACCCTATTCCCCTATGAACCCACAACCCGCTACAGAAATTAAATTTCTTAAATTAACATAATTATCAATTAATCATTTAAATAAAATTATTTAGGAATTGAAATTTAATTAATTACAAATAAATATAATTTAACAATTAATTATAAACAAATACCAATAAATAAATTAACATATTTAAATAATTATAATTAAATTACACTACATAAATTTACATATTTAATTAATTATAATTAAATTACTTCCCACCCTACTCCCCTATAAACCCACAACCCGCTACAGAAATTAAATTAGTTAAATTAACATAATTATCAATTAATCAATTACATAACATTAATTGGCAATTAAAATGTAATTAATTACTGAATAAAAATTATTAACATTTAATTATAAACAAATACCAATAAAAATTACATATTTAATTAATTATATTTAAATTACACTGCATAAATTAACATATTTAATTAATTATAATTAAATTACTTCCCACCCTACTCCCCTATAAACCCACAACCCGCTACAGAAATTAAATTAGTTAAACTAACATAATTATCAATTAATCAATTAAATAACATTAATTGGCAATTAAAATGTAATTAATTACTCATTAAAAATTAATTAACAATTAATTCTAAACAAATACCAATAAATAAATTTACATATTTAATTAATTATAATTAAATTACTTCCCACCCTATTTCCCTATAAACCCACAACCCGCTACAGAATTAAATTACGCAAAATTTTAATAACATTAAAATCATTAATTAAATTACATTGTAACATAAATAAACACTTTTAACACATAAAATACACTATAAAAAAAGATATTATTAAAAGTTCAATATTTTTCTTAACCTATATTATGTACTTCGATATTTTGAGTATCTATATTTTAAAATTCGATATTACATTACTTATCTTCAAAACGATATTTTTGATGTCTATATTCTATCCATTCAATATTCTGTCCAGCCTATATTTTGTTGTCGATATTATGTCCATTCGATATTTTGTAGTCGATATTTTGTCTGTTTACCCCTTTAAAGACACTACCTAATATTATTAACCTGCATATTTACACCGTCAATCAAATATGTATTTTTTAAAACCAGGTCTTGTCCTGTTCTCCATTTTAACTGCCTTTCATTTTGCAAACTGCCTCATTCAGATCCAGACTTCCCTTGTTTGCTGCTCCTCCTTGCCTTCAAAATGGTTAGAAAGTGGATTGTGATTCACAGGTTTGTATTTTGGGCAAGAAAGTGTGCTAGAAAAAGTGGCATTAGCAGGGTTTTCAGGTTGACCAATGTAGACATTACTTGAATTGGCCAGAGAGGATTAAAGAGACATTAATTGCTGGCTTTGGTTGAAAGCATTATGGATTGCCAACACCTTGACCTCGTGATTGTGCACTGTGGTGGCAATGACCTAGGCATAATTACTAGGGTAGGTCTGGAAAACATAATGAAGGATACCTTTGCTCAGTTAATGGTATTTTTTACTCAGACTGCCTTGTTATTTTCCAACAGATCCCAAAGCCCGAAATGGAAGTGGTCAAACAAGTTCTGTCCAAAGATAGACAAAGCCAGGAAACATGTCAATGAAACTGTTTCTGCATTCATCAGAAACCCTAACATGGACTCTATCTACAACAATAACTTGCACTTTGACATAGAGGGCATATATAGAATTGGTGGAGTTCTCTTCATAGAGAAAGGCAACAGGGTGTTTCTCACAACCTGAAACACTGCATCCTGCTTTATGTGTATTTATGTTCTACACACAATAAACGCACAGGTTCTTCAAGGAGCCAGCACATTTCCCAAACTCTGGTTCTTTTTTCTTTTTAGATAACTTTTTTTGTTTTTTCAAATTTGCTAATATATACCGAATTCACAAAATGAAAGTAGCCATTCAATAGACATCAGCACATTTAAAATTCACTACTTGTAATTGACTCTTTGAATTTCACTGGGGGCCAGATGTATCCAACAGTTTTACCCATTCTGCGTCTATGGGAAAATGTGTTAATACATCTGGCCCTGGGTGTGTTAGTGCCTGAATGGGCCTATGAGTGAGTGTAAGAGTGTCTGAGTTGATCTGTGAGTTGGTGTATGTCTCAGTGGAAGTGTGAGGAGGTATGTGAGTGAGTGGGTTTGTGAGTATGTGCATAGTTTTTTTAGTGGGTCCGTGAGTGGATGTGTGAGTGGGTTTTTGAGTGAGTAGATGAATCTCTTAGTGAACCTTTGTATGGATGCATGATTCTCAGGGTGGGTTTCTGAGTGGGTGCATGAGTCTATGAGTGGGTCTGTGAGTGTTAATGTTAATGTTAATGTTAATTGCATTTGTAAAGCGCTGCTGTTACCAAAAAGGTGTCCTGGCGCTAGGGTGAAGTGCCTACTGACGGACACTAGGAGAATGATTTGTATACTAAATTCAACCTAATTGGTAAAAAGCCATGTTTTAGGAATTTTAGTCCTATTCCATGCAATGCTTTGAAGACCAGACACAAGGCCTTAAACTTGGTGCGCTTCTTCATCTGCAGCCAGTGTAGCCCTCTGATTGCACCTGTGATTGATGCATATTTAGGCGTTCCCGAAAGAAGTCTGGCGGCTGCGTACTGGAGAATCTGTAATTTATTCATTAGGCCTTCTTGTAACTTGAGGTAGAGACTGTTACAATAGTCTAATTTAGACATCACTAATGCAGTTACTCCCGTTTGTTGTGTTTCTTTAGGAATTAGTGGCATAATTGTTTTTGCAGGCTCTAAGGGTGAACGAGGTAGAGGATGCCACTGAGTTCACCTGGTCCTGGATCCAAATACCCAGGTTTTTCACCTTCCTGGTCGGGACTGGCAGTAGTCCTAGTGAGTTCGGCCAGCAGTGGGGTGGTCAGAAAGCTGGATTGTTCCCGAATAGCACAACCTTGGTCTTCCTGGGATTTAACTTCAAGCAGTTTTGTGCCATCCAGTTTCCTACAGTCATGAAATTTGGCAGTGGTGTCTTGTGGGCTTTCTGGTTGAATGGTTACTACGCTTTGGGTGTTGTCAGCGTATGATGTTAAATTAAAACCGTAGGATTCAATGAGGGGCGCAAGAGAGGACACATAAACGTTAAAGAGTGTCGGGCTCAATGAAGACCCCTGCGGGACTCCACATGGTAGTGAGAAGACATCGACCTCAAATTTGTCTAGTTTGACAGTTTGGGCTCTTTCCAAAAGAAAGGATTTTAGAAGTTTTTGGGCATTGCCCTTAGCTCCTATCTCATCTAATCGGTCCACCAGTACTGCATGGTGGACCGTATCAAATGCCGCCGAGAGGTCCAGCATGATCAGAGCGGCCCTGCCTCCTTGATCTAGAGTAGCTCTAATTTCTTCCGTGGACTTGATAAGAGCCGTTTCCGTGCTAAGGCCTTCTCTAAATCCGTATTGGGTGGGGTCTCGGGCCTGAGCATGATTAAGATACAGGTTAAGTTGATTATTCATATCTTTCACTATTAATTTTGCTGGGAGAGGAAGTCTGGATATAGGCCTGAAGTTGTTTGGATCGTTAGAGTCCAAATTAGGTTTTTTTAGTAGCGGCAGAATGGAGGCCTGTTTCCATTCCCTAGGAAAGTATCCTTCTTTATACATGAGGTTAAAGATGAAAGTGAGTTTGCATGCCACAGTGTAACCAGCTAGTTTTAATACCTCTATCGGGCAAGGGTCATAGGGGGAACCTGATTTAGTTTTAACCAGAAGATTGTAAGTGTCCCCTTTGGAGAGAGGGCTGAAACTGGTAAGTCCGAGATTAGATTTTTTATTTGAGCCTGTACTTGTGCAGGAGACTGGGTCAGCTGTCATTCCCTTAGGTAAATCTGAAAATGTTGAGAAAATGACGTTAACTTTGTCATAGAAGAACTTAGCTATTTTATTGCATAGGTCTTGGCTTGCTGGGATAGCTGGGGCTCTGGGGTGGGCCAGGGAATTAACAGTTTTGAAGAGTGTTTTGGGTGAGTTTTTGGCCTCATGTATTTTGTCCGTATAGTATTTTTGTTTAGTGTTTCGCAACAGCTGTTTATAGTGAGCTAGACTTACTTTATATTCCTTTTTGTCTTTGTCCTTATATCCCTTACTCCAATTTCTTTCAAGATGTTTACATATAGTTTCCGGTCTTTGAGCTCCTGTGAGTACCAAGGTGCAGAAGGTCGTGTTTTATGGAGGCAAACTGTTTTTAAGGGGGCTAGCTTCTTCCCTGCCTCTTCTAGCCATATTGAGTAGGCTTTGGTAGAGTGATCCCGGTTCATGGGAGATGGGGTGTCGGTAGTTAAAAGGAGGCAGTGTAAATCCTCCCCTGCTTTGCTTTTCCAGGCTCTAGATTCAATATATTTATTAGAGGGTTTATTAGAGTACAGCTGAGTGATCGGTTCATGTAAGAGGGAGTACATTCGTGAAAGAGAGTAGGGGGTTATTGGAAAAGATCCCATCTAGAGTGTCACCTGCTTGGTGCGTGGCTCCAGAGACCAATTGTTCTAGATTTCCACCTGAGATAAGATCCAGGAGGTTGGCTGTATCTGGGTCAAGGTCTGCCTCTAATGGAAATTAAAATTTCCTAAAATTGTAAATGAGGGAATGTTAAGCCCAATCAAAAATGTTGCCTACATGGGTTATAAAAGGTTTTCTTGGGACATAACTGTCTGTGTAGGTCTCTGAGTAGGTGTATGAGTCTCTAAGTGGGTCTATGAGTGGATGTGAGAGTGTGACTGTGAATGTATGAGTATGTCTCAGAGTCTCTGAGTGGGCCTGTGAGTGGGTGCATGAGTGGGTCTCTGAGTGGGTGTAGGAATCTCTAAATGGGTCTTTGAGTGGGTGCACAAGTGTCTGAGTGGAACTGTGAGTAGGTGTGTGAGTCTCTGAAAGGGTTAGTGACTGGGTGTGTGAGCCTCCAAGTGGATGTGTGAGTGAGTGTCTGAGTGGGTAAGTCAGTGGGTGTGTGAGTCTTGCAGTGGGTCTATAATTGGGTACATGGGTCTCTGAGTGGATCTGTGAATGGCAAAATGAATGTCTAAGGGGGGCTGTGAGGGAGTGCATGAGTGGATCTGTGTGTGGGTAGATGAGCCTCTGAAAAGATCAGTGAGTAGGTGCATGAGTGTCTGAGTCAGTCTGAGAATAGGTGTATGAGCCTCTGAGTGGGTGTGTGAGTGTCTGCGTGCATCTATTAGTACATGTGTGAGGGTCTGAGTGAGTGTCTGAGTAATTGCATGAATCAATCAGTGGGTCTGTGAGTGGGTGCCTTATGGTCTGCATGGTTCTGTGAGTGGGTGTGTGAGTCTCTGAGTAGTATATATAAATACATATATATGTACCTTGTATTTATATATATATATATTTATGATTTCATGTATTTTCATTTCTTATTGTTGTTTAATGATTTAAAGTTTTTTATTTTAGTTTATTTTTTTAGCTAACAGTATTGTTTACAACAATCGTTACATTCATTTTCATTTTTTTATTGGACACTAGGAGAACGATTTGCATACTAAATTCAACCTAATTGGTAAAAAGCCATGTTTTAGGAATTTTAGTCCTATTCCATGCAATGCTTTGAAGACCAGACACAAGGCCTTAAACTTGGTGCGCTTCTTCATCTGCAGCCAGTGTAGCCCTCTGATTGCACCTGTGATTGATGCATATTTAGGCGTTCCCGAGAGAAGTCTGGCGGCTGCGTACTGGAGAATCTGTAATTTATTCATTAGGCCTTCTTGTAACTTGAGGTAGAGACTGTTACAATAGTCTAATTTAGACATCACTAATGCAGTTACTCCCGTTTGTTGTGCTTCTTTAGGAATTAGTGGCATAATTTTTTTGCAGGCTCTAAGGGTGAACGAGGTAGAGGATGCCACTGAGTTCACCTGGTCCTGGATCCAAATACCCAGGTTTTTCACCTTCCTGGTCGGGACTGGCAGTAGTCCTAGTGAGTTCGGCCAGCAGTGGGGTGGGCAGAAAGCTGGATTGTTCCCGAATAGCACCACCTTGGTCTTACTGGGAGTTAACTTCAAGCAGTTTTGTGCCATCCAGTTTCCTACAGTCATGAAATTTGGCAGTGGTGTCTTGTGGTCTTTCTGGTTGAATGGTTACTACGCTTTGGGTGTTGTCAGCGTATGATGTTAAATTAAAACCGTAGGATTCAATGAGGGGCGCAAGAGAGGACACATAAACGTTAAAGAGTGTCGGGCTCAATGAAGACCCCTGCGGGACTCCACATGGTAGTGAGAAGACATCGACCTCAAATTTGTCTAGTTTGACAGTTTGGGCTCTTTCCAAAAGAAAGGATTTTAGAAGTTTTTGGGCATTGCCCTTAGCTCCTATCTCATCTAATCGGTCCACAAGTACTGCATGGTGGACCGTATCAAATGCCGCCGAGAGGTCCAGCATGATCAGAGCGGCCCTGCCTCCTTGATCTAGAGTAGCTCTGATTTCTTCCGTGGACTTGATAAGAGCCGTTTCCGTGCTAAGGCCTTCTCTAAATCCGTATTGGGTGGGGTCACGGGCCTGAGCATGATTAAGATACAGGTTAAGTTGATTATTCATATCTTTCACTATTAATTTTGCTGGGAGAGGAAGTCTGGATATAGGCCTGAAGTTGTTTGGATCGTTAGAGTCCAAATTAGGTTTTTTTAGTAGCGGCAGAATGGAGGCCTGTTTCCATTCCCTAGGAAAGTATCCTTCTTTATACATGAGGTTAAAGATGAAAGTGAGTTTGCATGCCACAGTGTAACCAGCTAGTTTTAATACCTCTATCGGGCAAGGGTCATAGGGGGAACCTGATTTAGTTTTAACCAGAAGATTGTAAGTGTCCCCTTTGGAGAGAGGGCTGAAACTGGTAAGTCCGAGATTAGATTTTTTATTTGAGCCTGTACTTGTGCAGGAGACTGGGTCAGCTGTCATTCCCTTAGGTAAATCTGAAAATGTTGAGAAAATGACGTTAACTTTGTCATAGAAGAACTTAGCTATTTTATTGCATAGGTCTTGGCTTGCTGGGATAGCTGGGGCTCTGGGGTGGGCCAGGGAATTAACAGTTTTGAAGAGTGTTTTGGGTGAGTTTTTGGCCTCATGTATTTTGTCCGTATAGTATTTTTGTTTAGTGTTTCGCAACAGCTGTTTATAGTGAGCTAGACTTACTTTATATTCCTTTTTGTCTTTGTCCTTATATCCCTTTCTCCAATTTCTTTCAAGATGTTTACATATAGTTTCTGGTTTTTGAGCTCCTGTGAGTACCAAGGTGCAGAAGGTCGTGTTCTATGGAGGCGAACTGTTTTTAAGGGGGCTAGCTTCTTCCCTGCCTCTTCTAGCCATATTGAGTAGGCTTTGGTAGAGTGATCCCGGTTCATGGGAGATGGGGTGTCGGTAGTTAAAAGGAGGCAGTGTAAATCCTCCCCTGCTTTGCTTTTCCAGGCTCTAGATTCAATATATTTATTAGAGGGTTTATTAGAGTACAGCTGAGTGATCGGTTCATGTAAGAGGGAGTACATTCGTGAAAGAGAGTAGGGGGTTATTGGAAAAGATCCCATCTAGAGTGTCACCTGCTTGGTGCGTGGCTCCAGAGACCAATTGTTCTAGATTTCCACCTGAGATAAGATCCAGGAGGTTGGCTGTATCTGGGTCAAGGTCTGCCTCTAATGGAAATTAAAATTGCATAATATTGTAAATGAGGGAATGTTAAGCCCAATCAAAAATGTTGCCTACATGGGTTATAAAAGGTTTTCTTGGGACATAACTGTCTGTGTAGGTCTCTGAGTAGGTGTATGAGTCTCTAAGTGGGTCTATGAGTGGATGTGAGAGTGTGACTGTGAATGTATGAGTATGTTTCAGAGTCTCTGAGTGGGCCTGTGAGTGGGTGCATGAGTGGGTCTCTGAGTGGGTGTAGGAATCTCTAAATGGGTCTTTGAGTGGGTGCACAAGTGTCTGAGTGGAACTGTGAGTAGGTGTGTGAGTCTCTGAAAGGGTTAGTGACTGGGTGTGTGAGCCTCCAAGTGGATGTGTGAGTGAGTGTCTGAGTGGGTAAGTCAGTGGGTGTGTGAGTCTTGCAGTGGGTCTATAATTGGGTACATGGGTCTCTGAGTGGATCTGTGAATGGCAAAATGAATGTCTAAGGGGGGCTGTGAGGGAGTGCATGAGTGGATCTGTGTGTGGGTAGATGAGCCTCTGAAAAGATCAGTGAGTAGGTGCATGAGTGTCTGAATCGGTCTGAGAATAGGTGTATGAGCCTCTGAGTGGGTGTGTGAGTGTCTGCGTGCATCTATTAGTACATGTGTGAGGGTCTGAGTGAGTGTCTGAGTAATTGCATGAATCAATCAGTGGGTCTGTGAGTGGGTGCCTTATGGTCTGCATGGTTCTGTGAGTGGGTGTGTGAGTCTCTGAGTAGTATATATAAATACATATATATGTATCTTGTATTTATATATATATATATTTATGATTTAATGTATTTTCATTTCTTATTGTTATTTAATGATTTAAAGTTTTTTATTTTAGTTTATGTTTTTAGCTAACAGTATTGTTTACAACAATCGTTACATTCATTTTCATTTTTTTATTGGGTTACAAATATGCTTCAGTTATATAGAATTTTAGTTTTAAATTGTTAATATATTCATTTAATGTATTTGAAAATTGCTTAATTATTGTTTTTATATTTTTAACATATATTTTGTATATGTATATTAATATATTTTACTGTCATTACTTGTTAAGGGTAAAGAATATTAATTATATTATTATTGTTTATTTTAATTTTTTTAATACTTTGAATGCTGTATATATTATAATATTGTTACACTTATCTTTGGTTTAGTGATATTCTGTTCCTCAAGATTTCTGAAACAATATTTGGGTAGTTTACTTGCAAAGTATCTAAACTTGATATTTTGGTTTACAATATATTTTGTTACTATATTCTTATGGCACAATATTGTTATTCAAGATAACTTGCCATGCAGCCATCCCAGTGTAACTTCTTAACATCAGGTGAGTATGATGATAATACAGCGGTGGTGCTCAGGTCAGTGTTTAACATGGAAGGCATCTCACCTTCATGTTCATGTGCAAGGCCTGTTTTAGTGATTTAAAGAAAATAACAGGTCTCCCTGTACAAGTTGCATCATTCTGGATAGGGTGAAATCTCACTTGTGTAAATGTCATCTTTTATTTAAAAGTCTGCATTCTATGCAGTGCTCCTACTTTCTGCCAGATTGTCAAGGGAAATGATTTAAATGGGAGAATTTAAATGTATGGTGTTCGAACTAGTGAAGCATGAGGTCTTACCTGAGAAAACAGTTAGCTAAACATTCTGATGACCTCCTGAAAAATCCTCCTCTAGGAAAATTTAACACAAAAGCTTTGTATGGAGGAAAAGTAAGAACTTGTTCTGAAAACAGAATATGGAAACTAATTGAAGAAATACTCACTGTTAAGGACATGCCCAAATAATGCATCCTTATAAGGATGTTTCACCTTGTTATTCCATCTATCACTTGGACCAGAATTGGCCATATATGCAGGTTGTTTACAGTCACAAGGTTAGGCCCACTGAAGTGTTACCTTCTCATATTCAGGACAAGAGTCCTGGTTGCCGTGGAGTGGGCCGTGAGGAACAGGGACAGCATTGTGGGAGGCTGCCAGAGAAGCGCAGGCCAGGCATTACGGAGGGGCATTGCTGAAGCTTAGCATTGGTGCCCCTGTGAGTGGAAGATCCTGTAGTATGAAGGGTCAGCCTGACAGAGCTTCACAGTGGATTGTGGTGCAAGCGGCGAGGCCTCAGTGCAAATAGGCCTGTTTGTGGTCACAAAGAGCCCAAAAGCTTAATACAGCTTTCTGAAACACAATATGAGTCAGGAGCTCGGGGTCACCACTCTGGGGTCAGGAACTTACTTCAGCCAAGTCTAGGTGTTGGTGCAGAATGTTGGGGGTCTTCTATGTCCCTGGGGCTTAGATCAAAAGGCCAGCAGACTAGCCCTTAGAGTTCCATTGGTAGTCCTGGCTTCAAGATGAATTTGTAGGTCCAGTTCTTCTTCCCCAAGCAAGAGCACAGCAGGGTGGGAAAGGCTGCAATTCAGCAACGCATCAGCAGGTCAGCAGTCCAGCAGAGTGGCAGTATTTTCAGCAGCACCACAGTCCTTCTTCCTGGCATATTATTCTCAGGTTCAGAAGTGTACTGAAGAGCTGGTATGTGAGATCTCCTTTTTTACCCTGGTGCCCTAGGTCTAGAAGGTGGGAAAACATCTAGGCAGTGGCTTTGAAGTGCATGGAATTTCCTGACTTCCTCTGCTCTGGCTCAAAGCTGGCTGCAGTGACAATGTGAAATTGCTAGGCCCATTGTGTAAAGGCAAGGCACAGGCTATTCAGTTTCAAGTGGGACTGTGCTCAGACCCACCCCCCCATCCTGCCAGCAGATGGTCTATTCAGGCACACATAGTCTCTCTATTGTGTGATGTCTGAAAGGAATTCCGAAGGTTTAGCCATCAGTTGCCTCCCCCCAGTCATGTGATCCAGGCCAGGCTACAGACCCAAAAAGGCTTAGGGCAAATAAATGGCAAGTTTTTGAAAGTGTAATGTTTAAAATTGTATTCAAAATCCCAACCTTACCATTCAATAGGGTTTTTATTACAATGCCAAAGACACCAAACATGAGATAGCTACCAGCTCCCATTTTGAAATTGCAGAGTATTAAATGTAATAAGGACTCCCCAATATTGTCATATGGTAGGAGTAGGTATCACAGTAATAAAAAATGAATTTAGGAGTTTCTCACTACCAGGACATGTAAAGTACATGTCTACCCTTTTAATTACACAGCACCCTGCTCAATGGGCTACCTAGGAACTACCATAGGGGTGACCTATATGTAATAAAAGGAACACTTTAGGCTTGGCAAGGTTGTTCTAATACCAAGTTGACATGGCAGTTTAAACTGCATTTATGCTGAAATGGCAGGCCTGGTACATGTTTTAAAGTGCTACATAAGTGGGTACACAATTAGTTCTGCAGGCCCACTGGTAGCATTCAATTTGCAGGCCCTGTTTATATGGTATAACACTCTAAAAGGGACTTATAGGTAAATTAAATATGCCAATTGGGTATTAGCCAATGTAACCATGCTTCAGGGGAGTGAACACAAGCATTTTAGCACTGGTTAGCGGTGGTAAAGGGGAAAGAGTCCTAAGGCCAACAAAAATGAGGTCCACAAAATGGAGAAGGTGAGGCAAAACGTTTGTGGGCAGGTCTAACAGAAATTAATTCACAATAGATGATAAGACATAGCAATGTAAAAATATAATGATTATTCATACGGCACAATTCTGCACATAAGAATTCAATTAGTTCCCTTTTCTTGCATATAGCCATCAGTGCTCAACTTGGAGGTTTACTATGACCTCACCGGGACATAAAAGCCAAAGTAGTATCCTCATTGAGTGAGCTTTTCAATTAGGTGCCCAAAAACATCCATTAAAAAGAATGCTAGAAAGAGGTTCACAAATGCAGTATTAATGCCAGACCCAGGAATGGCCTTCACCTATGCAAAACATAGCTTCATAATGGCAATTACTCTGATAGACATGGCATTGTGCAGTAGCTTTTAAATCAGAACAAATGAAATCAAGTGTTTTGGTTATCTCTGATTTAGAAGTTGCCAGTTATGTTTAAGGTGGCAATGTCATTCAGAGATTCACCAAAAATATATTTTTAAAAAAGGTATCAATTATCAATTGAAGCACTGCTAATGTAGGACATTTTATTATATTCGACATTCATTACATATTACCTATTTTTTTTAGAGAGGAGTGATAAATTGGAGGCCGCGGTTAAAAAGGTATTTACCATCAGTGTGAATGTAATCCAAATATTTACATAGTAAATCTGACTTAGGACCTCAGTACAAGTGCCCATTATAATCCTTGTTATATCCCTGTGCCAGAAATACCTTTATGGGACTCTTGGAATTGGTCGCAGACAAAATATATACGGGATTATAAGCAATGGCGGTAAAACATGAAGGAATCAGCCTTTCTGTGCCATTTGCAATATATTTACCCCCAAGGATTTACACAGAGATTTTTATTAAATAAAAAAACAACATTTATCTTTGCAATACTTCTGGTAACTCTGGTTACCTAGCCCATCAAAGTTAATGGGTCACTCAAAATCAGGGCCTTAATGTTTACACGTGTAATGCAAAAAAAGGCTTGGACTCAGAACAATGACTAGAGATTTAATCTCAGTCAGTAACTATTGACCAATTCAAGACCAAAATTGAATGATCAGTATACCCTGATCCCTAGGCCCAAAGATAGAGTGCATGTTTCATATTAGGATACCAAAAATATTCAAAGTGATCATGAAAAATGTATTATTTTACTTTTTTAATATTGTATCCTACCATCACTTCACCTTGTCGCCAATGCAGAGCAAAATGCTACACATACTAATTGTGAAACGGGTGCAAGTAATGATGTGTTTTATATGTGGTTAATTGTCAGAATATTGAAAAGAGAAATATCGTCTGACATAAATAGCATGTCCAAAATATTGTTTAAAACATAGCTCCCCATTGAGGTTCAGCATTTTTATATTAACCTCACTAATACCTTTGTAAACAGTATAAAGAATACAATATTGATGTCCTGCACCCTACATCCGATTTGATGTGTTAGCACGATCAATGTATTTAAAGCCAAATAAAAAGAATTTGCAAAATGGTTCATTAAATTGCATACTACTGCTCTAAGTATAGAATTGCCAACATTACAGACAAAGCTGACTAACATTATTGTTAAGTAGGCAGCCTTCCTCTGCCACATATAGCTGTTAGTCCTCTTTCTCAGCAACTGATGCTTTCCTTTTGTTTGGACGAAAGGTGTCAGTAGGTTCATTGGTTATTCATTTTGCTGTGGTCAATGAAGTAAAGTTTGCTTACTGAAAGTTCAACAATCTCATGCTGTTTCTAAATGGTTCAAGTCACGATTCAGTTATAAAGCTAAAATCTCCAGTTCAAATGCATACAACATCATTTCTAAAATCAAACCACCTGGTGCAAAACAAATCTTATATGTGCGTAGAATTTCACCTAAAGTAAATAATTCCAAAACAAAGGTAGTATCTACATACTCCACCGGGAACATCCTAACCCTCCACATCAGTCAACCCGTGTTGCTGAACCAATTCAAGAAGGACCTCAAGACCCGGCTTTTCAAATGATTCTACCCCCAGAGGGATCAGCAGCCCCCATCCAGTGTCTTGAGACACTCCAAGGTGTGAAGCCATGATTTATAATCCCCTGATTGATTGGTTGACTTCAACAAGCCAGAATATTGATGGCAAAAGAACGAAATTAGGGGCAACCAGGCCTCTTTTGGCCTTGACCGAAATAGATTAACCCCCTCCTTTGCCTTCACCTGGACATTGACCACACTGTCGATTCTACTCATGAGTCACATGGCCATTAACACACGGTCACGTCAATGTGGTCGATAGATTAACCATGCCATACAATTCTCAAGAACGATCTCATTGCCAATTTTGGACATGTGAACACCATCACACATGAAAAAATGTTCCCCTTTGATATAGCCGTGCAGGATGACTTGCAGCCTTGGTGACCTGAACAGCTTATTCTCCTTATTGTTTTTTTAAAATGTATTTATTGGCATTTCAAAACCAAACAGTCCAATGGGACAAGTGTCAGGCACGAAGAGTATGATAACGGTAAAGTAGCATTACAGCATGCACAGTTCAATCCAACAATAATTCTTAGACTCCAGCACAATAATCAAAAGTGACGGACAGTTAAAGCTTATCCCCATGACACCCCCCCCGCCCTCGCCGCAGTCCCAGCACCGGTCTAATACATAGAGGTAAGTGTTCCAGCTGGTGTCCCCTTAAGTAAGTATCTCCTCGATAGTGCAGTGCAATGTATCTACCAGCAACCCCTCTGTCGCCCAAGCTGAATCTGTTGCGTCCATATCTGATGCATCCTGTGCAGATCATTTCTCTAAGTATAGTGCCCAGAAGTTCTTAGGTCTATTGCTGGGTGGTAGTAATTCGCTATACAGCTCAGTTTGTGTACAACAGTATAACATGTCCCGAGACCATTGAGTGAGTGTCGGGCCCTGCATCCAGGTAGTCGCCACGCATTTCTTGGTGACCAAAAAGGCCATGTCTACAAGTCGTCTGTGTTCAGGTGGAATATCTTTAGAGTACCCTAGTAAGGCCTGCAGAGGGGAAGGGGCTAGCGACAAGCCTGTGACTCTATTCACTTCCCCGTAGACAGCGCACCAAAAATCCGAAACCCTCGGGCATAGCCAGGCCAGATGAAGAAAATCGGCAGTCTGGCATCCACACCGCTCGCATCCAGGGCTTTCCCGCAATCCATATCAGAACAGCCGCTCGGGGTGTAATAGACCCTATTCAAGAATTTAAAATGCAGTAGACGATGGCGTCCGTTTTCGACACCCTTTTTACATTTGCGCAACAATATCTCCACGTATCCTCAGGCAGTTCCACCTCCAGATCCATCTGCCATGCCAAGCGAGGCTTGGTATAGTCCATTGTACGCTCCGTAAGTGTAATGCGGTACAGGTTGGTCATTATTTTAGTCTGCGCCTTAGCGCTAATGATAAAGTCATAAGACAAAATCGTCGGGGGCTCTGTCATATCCTCCACCAGCAGCTCCCTTATAGCATGTCGGACTCTGTGGAATAGAAAGCAGGGGAGGAGGGAGCCGGGAGCGCCCTCCGGGACAATCTCCTCCCAGACTCGAGCCCTTCCGTCCACGAACAGGTCACC
This sequence comes from Lissotriton vulgaris, assembly GCF_964263255.1. Classification (NCBI taxonomy): domain Eukaryota; kingdom Metazoa; phylum Chordata; class Amphibia; order Caudata; family Salamandridae; genus Lissotriton; species Lissotriton vulgaris. The sequence goes on from NC_141694.1 coordinate 1,465,296,136, forward strand.
CACTTGAGTGATCTCCAAGGTGGCAAGTGCAGTCAGCACTCCCCTATCCTTGCAGGGATCGAGCCACGAACACCAGGCCAGCCGCACCCGTGGTGCATAAAGGAGCGAACAAGCCTGCGTGTCCATCAAATGGTGCCACGCATGCGTCACGACATTCAGGGAGTCGAGTATACCCATCCGGCGATCTCTGGGTCAGGACAGCAGCGCCGGGAGCGGGGTCGTGTCAGCGACTATCGATTCTATTCGCAGGGGCGGTGTCTCCGCTGGGCCATGGATCCAGCCATATGCATGAGCGCCCTGTGCTGCGAGATAGTACAGCTCCAGGTCCAGGGCGTTCAGCCCTTCCTCCTCAAAGGGACGTATGAGTATTTCCCACGCCCCTCTAGGCTGCTTCCCAGCCCAAACTAGCCGCAGTACAAGTGAGTGGAGCTGCCGGAAAAAGGTCCCCGATAATACCATGGGTATGTTACTAAACAAGAACAAGAATCGTGGAAGAACGACCATCTTAAGTAGAGAAATGCGGCCCATCAACGACAAGGGGAGGTTTATTCATTTATTTGCGTCACCCTCTAGCCTAGATACCGCCACTCCGTAATTCTCCCTGAGAACCACCTCCGAGTCCGTGTGCAGCCGAATTCCTAAATAGCGCACTGAGTCTGAGGTCCACTGAATAGGATACTCCGAGTCAAATCTCCTAGTGGCAGGCGTGAGCGGGAACATTATTGTCTTGTTCCAATTCACATGGATCCCTGATAACAAGCTAAATAATACAACTTTGTGCAGCCCCGTCTGGAGGTTATCTTCTGGGTTTCATACTTACAAAAGAGTGTCATTGGCGTAGGTGGACACTATCAGATTGTACGTGGGGAAGCAGATACTACGATGCCTGTGGTATTCACATAATGCACAAGCCAGGGGTTCAGCAGCCAATGCATATAGAATGGGTGAAAGGGGACAGCCATGTCTGGTGCCGTGACAGATATTGAATGGCTCTGTCGTAAGCGAGCCTATGCGGACCCGGGCCGAGGGGGAGCCATAGAGTGTGTTTAGCAATTGGAGGAAGAGGTATCCCACCCCCATGTGGCTCAGCACCTGCCTAAGAAAGGGCCACTCGACAGAATCCAAGGCTTTTTCCATGACCAGGAAAACTGCTACTGCAGAGACTTCTGGGCGTGTGTATTGGAATGCGGAAAACACAGTCCTCAAGTTGTAAGTGAGGTTGCGACTAGGGACAAAGCCTGTCTGCTCTGGGGCGACTAGTTTAGTGACCAGCGGGCTGAGACGGTTAGCGATGATTTTCGCGAATATCTTCGCATCGACATTGAGCAACGAGAGCGGACGGTATGAAGTGCAGTCCTCAGGGGACTTTCCCGGTTTAAGAATGGCTACTATAATTGCTTCCCGAATCATGGGTAGCATCTCCCCTTCCTCCGCCATCTGCTCGACTAGTGTCAATAATCTAGGAATAAGCAAATCTGAGTACTCTTTGTAAAATGCCACAGTTAGGCCATCACAGCCAGGCGTGCTCCCAGCTCTCATCGAAGAAAGTGCCCAAACGACTTCTCCCCATTTAAACGGCCGGACCAAGAACGCACGATGCGTGTTGTTCAGCCATGGCAGCTGGATATGTGTCAAATAATCCAGTATACGTTCCTCCAGGGCCAGCCCCCTAGATGCGTACAATGTTGCATAATAGTCCCGAAAACGATCCGCAACCTGCTCATCCAGCAACAGGTCCCCAGTCGTGGGGGATCTTAGCTCAGGAGATGCTGTGCATTGTCTACGCTTCTTCAGTAAACGAGCTAATACTGTGATCCTGGCCGCTCTCCCTCACCATAGGATCTCACAATGGCATACTTACCTAAGTATTTCGCCTCGAAATCCACCTCCTTGTGATATTCACAGAGCGTTTGAGCTAAGTCTTGAAGAAGCTCTGCGCTGGATTTCCCACAAACGTCGCGCCTCAATGTCCCTGAGCCTGTTTTCAAGCAGTTCTAGCTGGCCCATAATTGATTTAAGAACACCTGCGTGTTTTGCTATGGCCACTCCCCGTATATATACCAAACTGTCAAAAACGAATCCACCGAGCCAACGTTCTTGTCAAAGAATTCCTCAGAAGCAAGCTCTTCCCTGAAAGCGTCATCCAACAACGAGTATGTGGGAAAGCGCCAGGTGAAAGGGGGAGGACGTCTTGCTGGCGCATTAATGGTAAGGAGAACTGGAGAGTGATCAGAATAGGTGCGTGGCAGCGTACTGCACGTCTGAACTAGAGAAAAGAGACGTGAGGTAGACAGCCAATATTCAATGCGGGTGTGAATTTCCTGCGAGCTGAGTAGTGCGTGTATCCCCCCTGATTCGGGTGTCTAATCCTCCATACGTCCTGCAGCCCCATACGCATCATCTCAGCTTCCAAAACCTTGGCAGAGGCCGAGGGACGCCTATCTGGGCCATCCGATCTATCTAGCGTGGGGTGTTGAGTCATATTAAAGTAACCCCCCCCAAAGCACATGCTCTCCACAGAAGTCGCGCACCCTAGATGCCAGTGCCAAATAAAAGGTAGGACAGTCATAGTTCGGTCCATAGATGTTAACTATATTAAAATCCAGGCCCTTTCCAACGCATTTTGTGATAACATAACGACCCTCCTCGTCTGTGGCAACTGGGGTCAACGTCAGCGAAGCCTTAGGGTTGACCCAGGTCAAAACGCCCCTAGCATTCGAGGTGAAGCCTGCCACGTGTATGTTGTTCGACAAACCCCTGTATCGTAAAGTAGGGCTGTCAGGGCGCAAATGAGTCTCCTGCAGGAGTGCTATGTCTATTGCATGCCTAGAGAGGTACTGTAGGATCCGTCTGACCTTGCGGTGTTCGTTCATGCCTCTAACATTCCACATCAGCAGTGTAGGCGTGTCAGCAGCATGAGCCTGTGTCATGACGGGAGCTGTTGTGTGCATAGGTGATCGTATATCGCAATCTGTGCCTGTGTCAAATGCTGATATCTCTGCGTGTCCGTGCCATAAATACTCTCATTCGTGCTACCAACTAACAAACCACCCCCCTCCCGCCCCTCCGTCCTAAGAAACAACCATGCAGTCCCCCCTCCAGCCCCTCCCACGCCTGCCCAACCCCAACAAGGCCCCGATACTCCCTCCCACCCGCATAGGTCTCCACAACCAACCCCTTCATGAAAAACCACACAGAGGAACCCCTCTACGGTAGGTATGCTACACGCAGGGGCAAAGGTAGTCCACTAACAACAAACCTGAACCAGTTCTTCACATAATGTTTCGCTGCCCAGCCTCACCCCCGCCTCCAAACAAAAGAAAAATTGGTAGCAAGTGATCTCAAACATCACAACAATTCCCTGTGAACATGGTGAACATCATCTCTCTGTACCTTACTATGCTCCCTTCCCCCTGAACTTCATTGTGACATCCATATCAAGCCTAGGATAACATGGCCATGTAGGAATCACAGCGCGCATCATATCAGCCAGAGCAGGCACGACCTCACAGGGCCCCAGGGTCCCTCAGTCATCAAGTCAATAACTACCCGTAGCTCACAGTGACAATTGAAGGCAACATTGGCATCAAACCTGTCAACAACCCCTCCCCAGTCATACACTGACTTCAAAACCTGGAGTGACGCGGAGGATAAAGGAAAGACGTAGGCAGTGGCCAACACCGCCAAAAACAATAGCAAGATTTATAGTCAATACATCACCCATGTCCAGCCCTGGAAGGCCAACGTGCCCCCCTCTCGAGGCTCAGGACACAGCCTCAGTCCTGGTCCTCCAGGGAACCGTCCACAGAGTCACCTGGCCGTCCACTCTCCTGCGGATGTGTCGCCTCCTTATGCCATTCCTTAAGGGCTTTCTGGAGTGCCCTTGTCGATTGACCCTCAGCTTGGCAGGGTATAGCATTGCGTAGTCCGTCCCCATGTCTCTAAGTTTGCGTTTTATTGGCACAAACTGTCGCCTTGCCTCCTGCACCTTCACTGTGAAATCGGGAAAAAGGGAAAGTGTTGACCCCTCGTAGGTCAGTGGCTGCTTCTCTCTGGCAAGCTTCAACGCCGTGTTGAGGTCCCTGTAGTTAAGTAGCTTGGCTATGATTGGGCGCGGGGTTGCCCCGGGTTTAGGCCTCGGTCCCAGGGTGCGGTGTGCTCTCTCAATGACAAACATCCCAGAGAAGGCCGACTCCCCTAGCAATTTTTTCAAGAGCATTTCGACGAACAATTCCATGTTCCCTGTCTGCATAGTTTCCGGCAAACTTGTGATGCGTATATTGCATCTGTGGGACCACGCCTCCAAATCTTCAGACTTGCAGGAGTTGAATAACCCTGCCAAGCTGCTTGTGATCTGAGTCCAGGGTAGTCTGAGCCTCTTCTACTTCACCTATGCGACGCTCGGACATATTGAGGCGTTCGGCGTGTTTTTCTAGTCTTTCCGCCATCCGGTCCTTGCGGAACGTAAGTGTGCCCATCTTAGTACCTAGTGAAGTGATCCCTCCTTGCACGTTCTTTTCCATAGCCATATAAATACCGCGGATGTCTTGCTCCGATGATTCTCTCTCCCCAGCCGGCTCCACGCCGCTCTTCTCCCCCCCTGGAGGAGGATTGATGAATTTTGATCTCTTGTTGTCAAAGGACAATTTGGGTTGGGTTCTGTCTGGGTGCCCCATTGCTGCGCTTCTGCACTTGACGCACACCAGAAAAAAGTCACATATATCAATGTGGCCGCTCGTAACAGTTTTCAGTGCTCTCCTCTCACCAGCCAACAGCCCAGTGCAGGCAGAGATGGTAGCCTGCAACTCAGATGTGATTCTTAGCAAGCCGGCCGGGACAGCCCAGTAGGCCTCTAAGGCGGGAAGGAACGTGGCTCAGCTTTGCGTTCAGACAATGTCCCCACTCAGTCACCGGCACGATGTCAGCGATGCCCCAGTGACGGTGGCCTCTACAGAGCACCGCAGCACCACAGAGGCCTGCGCGTGGCGGCTGCTCCTCTTTCCTGCGTGCCTCCACTCTCACATCCGATCTTCACTGTCCTCAAAGCAAACTCCACCACAGGTATTGTATCCCCGCTAAAGAGCAGTGTAGGCACCCACCATATCCGCAGTCGCGTTCCGACACGGTGCGCAGCATCTGTGCAGTCAGCAGTAGGGGGTAACATTGGTGCTCTGTGGGTGTAAAAAGCCGAGCAGGGGGTCGCTATTGTTCTCTCGCAGTCCTGTAGCACAGGGCTACATATGTAAAATCACTGTGCGGGTCTCTCCCGGACCCCCACTAGGCATAAGACTGAGCGCAGGGAGAGAAGGCAGGAGTCCACGTACAGCCACAGCTACCTGCAGTGGGCAGCTCCGAATTTATTTCCCACAGTATGTTAGCGCTCTTGCCCTGCACTCACCTTCAGACTTGGGGCGCTCACCTCCGATAGTGCTGTCTACCGAACTGGGCCGCAATTAGTAGTTCCGCAATTGCCGCCGCCATGTTCTTATAGGCCTCAGACCACAGCTTCACGTCGTTGCCAGGCCCCCTGGGCCGTCCACCCAGAAGTCACTCTGCAGTTCGAATATCGACCCCTAAGGCGCCCAGGGGGGCGGGGGGGTCGGAAGCGTTATCAGGGGGAGTGCAGAAGCCAGCAACAGGGAGGCTCCCGCTCATACCTCGAACGGGACTCCCAGTTCGTAGTGTCTCACCCGGCTGCAGGATCCTCGCAGGTCCGGGGGAAGCCAGGCGCCTGCGAGTGAAATCAGGCCTCAGGCTGAAAGCCCCTTCCAGCCTGTCTCGCTCTCTCCGGCCTCCCGCTCACCGCCGCAGGAATTCAGGTGAGCATCAGTCCGAAACACCAGCCGCTGCTCCTCAGCGTGTTCCCGCAGACCACTGGGTTCCCGGCAAAGGTGTCTCTTCGCCAAGGGGGTCCGAAGTATCTTTCGCGCCTCTCGACAGGCCCCGCCGCACAACGTCCTGGGGCACGCTCAGGGCCAGCAGGTCTCCCCTGCTCTGGAAGTCGCAGTGAGGGGGCGGACATCGCCCGATGTCTGCCCCAGGCCAAAACCGACCAGCAGGATCTAGCGGATCACCGCTACAGCAGGATAAATAGCAGGATATTTTTGGAAGCAAGGGAGCTCTCGGCTCAAGCAGCCATCTTGGTTGACAGCTAGCTCCGCCCCCCCATTCTCCTTATTCTTAATCCACTTGACGGACTGAAGGAGGGCCTGAATGACCTACTCCCTTCCCATTGCAACCACAGGATGATGTGAGACCATGCAAAGACCGCCTGAGGAAGCCTCTTTGCAAAGCAGCCAATCTCAGTAACCAACAGTTCGAAGAGCTCTCTCCTGCCATTGTGCACCAGATCATTGCCACCAAGATGCACTACCACTATCCCAGAGGGCAGATACTCCCTGAGCAACTGTGCATCCACTGCAGGCCTCCATTGAGAAAAAGGCAACCCTCCTTGCCAGTGAAAGAACATGCGGAAGCCCACCTGGCGGGCTTGGTCACTGAAGTTAGCTACCAAATCAACGTCTTTATTTTGCCTACATGAGACTGGGCAATTACCCACACAACTGTCATTTCTGCCGCCTCTGCCTGTACGGGGATTGCACAGAAATCCAGCCGCTACCACAATCTTTGGCATTCCACTTGCATCCACAGGAAAGAAAATAGGGTTGAGAAGAAAAACTGTGATCAGAGGGCAACCCTACAGCATGTGCAACCTCACATAGTGCTTGTAATAATCAGGGGACCACCTGCCGATCCTCTGCACTGGTGGGCCAGAGAGACCCATTTCCATCGACATGTTGGCTGCCCCAATTTTAGACGAGTGAAAACAGAATTCCATGGGGGCAAATCCCACCACCCTCAGGGCCAGACCTAGCACCTTGGAGAGCTGATATCTCATCAAAGGCGACCTGTCAGCATGGACCAGGAGGGGGCCTCTCCTCACATGCATCCTATGTGCCATAAACGCTCCTATGCAATAGAATGTGGTCGCCCTCCTCCCTGGTCAGTCGTAGAGTGTGGGATAGTAATTGCCAGCCATTGCACATGCACCAGCTGAAGACCCCCTCAATATCCTTCTTATTCTTGGCCACCAATTCATCCATAGAAGGCCAGGGAAAGGCCGTCCTGAACAAGTGCACCTCCTCTGGTGACTTGCATATATCCCCCACGGAGTCCAGGATTGCTGCAAGCTTGCCGATATCAATGAGGCACCTACAGTCTGACCTGGTTCCTACCAAATGCTGCCATCCCCAAAATGCCCTCTGCACAAGGAACAATCGAGTGACATCTGGGTGCCCAAGTATTTTTGCTAAAAAGAAAATTGCCGCAACATCAAGTCTAGCATGGGCAACTGGGCAACCCTGACCCCTTTAGAGGCCCCAGAAATTACAGGATGAAAGATGATAAGTACCAGGCACCTGCCCTCCTTCCCTTCCCCCCACAAAGCTGCAATAGGTTTTGAATGCCCCCTCATAGGTATGCCTCATCTTGGGTGCTAAACTGGCTGCCACAAGGTCTGGTAGGCTTGGCCACCAAGCCGTCACAGATGATCTGGAAAGGCCGGCAGGAATTCAGCGACTCCTGGGTGGTGGGACCTGAAAACTTGCATCTTAAAATGCCTCCCAAAAGCACATGTCCTGCCATACCTCATTCAACAACATGGTGTGGTGGTGCTTCTCCCTCATGCCCGACATCGGCCTGAACAATGGATCGCAAGAATGGTTGGCCCCTGGGGATAACGCTCAGGGCAAAATTCAGCTGCCCCATCACTCTCTGCAACTGGTGCAACTTGACCTATTTTGCTCCCAAACAGTCATGCAAGGCCTAGGAGAAGGTGGAGAGCATCTACATTGAGCGTTGCAGCACACCAGTCCTAGAATCCAACTCAATCCCAAGGAATTTAATGAAAGTTTCAGGGCCAATAGTCTGACTCTATGTCTGATTTAGTAAATAGGGTACCTGGCCTCAACTCCTGGAGCATCAAAATGGACTGATTCAAGGAGGCATACTTGAAGGAGCACTGGGGAACATCAATCGCCTCATTCACCGACTGAGCCCTGGGAGCAGATGAGTTGGGAATCAATCTGAATTCCCCGGGAACCTTTTTAAGGACTAGCACCAGGGGAGAGCAGATGAAACCCTTTAGGGTGACTAAATCAAATGGTCCCTTGCCCACTTCCTTGATAAACTTTGCCCATGCAACCCCAGGATTGGAATTCGGGGATTACTTGTTTCTGCAATAGGATACACCTGTGCACCCTGAAAATGGAATCCGGAAACCCTCCCAAAAACCTTCTAACAAGACCTGGGCTTCTTCAGGATTGTTGTAAATATTCAGCCATGGGACCATTGCCATCCAGTTAACCGACGAGGGGACATTGATTAAGAGGGGATGATCAGTTTTTTTTCATGCACACTTTTTCTTTTGACGCCTGAAACTTTTTGAGTCTGGTTGGAAGGACAAGCAGCAGAAAGAGCAGGTGTGTTTAAATGTACAAGTCCTTGGAGGCCTGGGGCAGTAACGCTTGTCGAAGTCCTAACAGGAACCCTTCTCCACCCCCCACGCCCTCACCCCTCAGGGCTGCTAGAGATCCCTGCTACAGTCCAAAAGGGCATACTGGGGGTAGGGACTGCGCAATGCGGCTTCATGTGACACCACAATAAGATAACATCAATTTGATCCCACTCCAAACTGGGGCTAGTAGCCTTCACCCTCCAGAACTCGTTGTCATGCTCCTTCCAGGCTGCCCCACCATACTCATCATGCCCACATGCTATCAATCAGATCAATCAGGGATTTATAGAGGGCACTACTCACCCGTGAGGGTCTCAAAGCGCTGGGGGAGATATGGGCAGATCCCTGGTTATCTGAAAAGTCAGGTCTTGAGGTACTTTCTGAATAGGTGCAGTATCAGGCTATCCTGTTCTGATAACATGCCAACTGGGCACTTAAATTACTTAAATGCTCATCCTAAATTGCCTCCTAAATGGAGAACCTCTTCACCAAATTCATTAACTTTTCCTCCACCCTCTTCTTTTAGGTCCAGTGGCCGCAATCCCTGGAATGAGAACACTCTTTACAACGCTTCTATCAACAAGTAGGTAAACAATGTCCACACAAGCCCCTTTCAAAGCTTTTGCTTTCACCTCCATCAACACATGCCTTCCTAGTTAGTCATGCCCTGAGAGTACCTCACCCAAACGAGTACTTGGTAAAGGCTTTGCAGTACCTGCATTCAGAGAATCTTGGGTGAGTGGAGCTGTCACTGCCGCTGCTGAGCCACTCGGCATACCATAAAGTAGTATCTTGGTAGTAGGAGAAGGTCTTTGGGACAGGAGCAGCCTCAAGAAGCCCAACCGAACCCCCTACTGGGGTGTCTGAAGTACCAGAGGACACCACACCACAAAATATCCCCCTGTCACCATAGCCACATGCGGTCTGACCTGACTCACTGCTGGGGACACTGGGGTGATGGGGAACAGCCCACCACTGCCAGCTACCCCCACTGATTCGGCCTGATTCGCCTGCACCTGTAACACCGAACCCTTTAGGTCAGCCATCAACCACCTGGCTCTCTCTAAATCGTAATAATCAGCAACATTGGCAAGAGACTCCCCCCCCCGCAGAGTGGGGAAAGACAACATCCCAAACTTAAAGAGCCAAGGCAAGGCACTAGCCAAATTAGCCACTAGATCTGGCTGCTCAAATCCATACAGTTTTTCATACCTTGCAAAACACTTTTTACAAGTTCAAAACTGTCCTAATTTGCAAACATTGGCCACATTTTTTGCTGCATTATTCACAAATGTGGACCACTTTAATTTTGGTTCAAGGCCTATATTCTGCCACAGTCCAACCCTGATTGCAAAACATAAATCTCCAACCTTTTATTAGTGTGAAAAGGCATAAAACAGGAAATTGAGTATAAAGTACCATATAGCTTTGAGAATGGGGCTCCATAGCTTTGGTGCAATTAACTATTAAAAACTTTCTGGTCAAGCTATCTTTGGAAAATAAACTGTCATAGCAACGTTACACATAGGGCCTAATTACGAGTTTGGTTCTGCTGGAGCGGACAGCCACACCGGTGGCCCTCTCCCGCACTGCCAAACCTGTGAGCTCATATCTGGCAGGCTATTCTTGTTGGTCCCACAGCAATTCCTCTGAAAAAGGGCACCAGAACGAGAACTCCAAAAACAGTTCCTGCACGGCATGGACTGTAAAGTACATGCCGTGCAGGAACTGGGGTGCATGCACACGGGGGGAGCACAAAGAGGCACAAGTTGTGCTTTCCTGCAACAGGGGGCCCTGCCAGGCCTCCTTTGTTTTAGGGTCACCAGCCTTTTCATGGAGTCAAGACCTCCACGACACTGTTGGTGGACCCGAAACTCGTAATATGCATGGCGGCACTGCACAGGGCCACCAAACCCCAGGGGCCACAACGCCAATATATATACTTAATATAATAATCCTCTGAGGAAGGATACATATTTGCGTGGCGGCCCCTGGCAGGGATTTAGTGGCCTCCGGCTCTGTTCCACTTCCAAACACCCTGACCCCCCCTCTTCACTGTCCTCCGCGCTCCGCCCCGCCCAGACCCCCTCTTCCGGGGCCCCCTACCTACCCTCTCTGCCCAGGGCCACCATGAGCCTAGAGCCGCCCCTGCTACCCTCATAAGGCTGAGCCCCTGAACAGTGCTCCATCACAAGGGAATGGCAGTTCCTTGGAGGTTGTGGCGGTGCAATGGCGATCCCACCCCCAAAGTTGAAATTGGGCGGTGAGACCGCTGGTGTGGCAGGGCTGGACCGCCACTGCCGCGCGCCGCTGTGAGTCTGGTTGTCCTTGGACCACCAGACTTGTGATTAGGCCGACCCTGTCACTGGTACTACATCTCTGAATGGAAATCCTACGCATGAATTTTCTAAAATTAACTTATTGCTGTTCACAAACATCGGGCGCTGAGGTAAGAAAAGTCCCTATCGCTCGCCAGTATCGCAATATTTGTTCAGTCCCGTTGACATCATCTGTAAGTTGTAAAGTGAACCTTTACACTCTCCTTACCCCGCTCACCTCCACGTTTCCTTTGTCATTTTACATGTTCCACATTACCTACTTCTGTTTGCTGATCAAAGGGAGGAAACCAAAGATGTTCGTTATTAAAAACCATGTCCTTGCTTCCAGAGAGAACACAAACATGATGTGGTTTCACCCAGAGCAGCCTGTCCTTAATGAGACAAAGATTCTATTATCAACAGAAGCTGCCGCGCTGGCTCCGAGGCAGGAATATGTTGTAACCGGCTACGTGACCGAAATGCGCATTTTTTTAGCTCCGTTTGGCAGTACCTACAGAATGAGTGATATCAGCCAACGCCGGAGCCGGTGCTTTGCAATACACACGCACAGTATTTCCTAATTTGATTTAAATCATTTATACTATCTCTCGCTGGAGCATTTACGAGCTTCGAAATACAGCGTTTAAATGGAACCAGCTGCTGAGGAAACTCTTTCCTTGGGATAGGGTTTATTGAACTTTAACAACTTTCCTTTTGCAGTACGAAATTGTCGTGAAGGACTTTTAAGTGCCGTGAAGTACCAAAGGGTTACCAATTAGGTTAGGAAAAGAACATAAACCTGAAACTTTTCTGTTGTGGCGTGCCCTCTCTTATACCCCGAGGAAGGATTAATTCACTGAATTGGGTGGAATTGGAAACCGATGTGGCTATTGGCACCGCATCTAACAAATATTTTCTTCGTAGATAATTACCAAACTGTATAATCTTTATGACTGTGAAGAAGCGCGCAACTTTTATTATTCGGGTATAGAATGTTCTTTTCTCATCCGAAAGAGCCATGCGATGGTGCTGGTTAAACATTAATTGAAGTAAACTAAACAGGAGCAGTGCGATTTTAAACGGTACCACTAAAGTGATACCACATGCAACTTATATATAGATTGTCGGCGTTATTTTCATGGAAAAACGAATGCTCTATTAATATGGAACTTCCCATAGACTATCTGGGTTGCTTACACATGCAGCGTAGATTTCATGCATACTGCTAAGCTGTGCATGCTGTAAGTGACTTCGGCAGTGTGTGGTTTGTTTTCAGCCCTTCCTTCCTGCACATGTCAATGTGGCCACTATGTATAACCCTGACTACCCGGCAGGAAATTTATATTGCAGTGGCGGCTCCTACTCTACGGCAGAGGAGCGTTGCTTCACTGCTTTCAATCAGAGCGCACCCTGCACGCACTTTGCCGTTTAAAAATATATGTTTGGGCCCTAGGAGTTCTTGTGGGACCCCTTAAGCAGTTGTAGAGGGTCAGGGTATTTCTACCCTGCCCCCTTTATACGTTTTGCACACTTTCCATGACTACGGGCCTACACAACAAGTGTAGGTGTGCATTGTGATTTGGGCCCTGAATATTTATTTAGGAAGTGGAAAATGCCTATTTATTGAATATTCAAGTGATATGTGATGCAAAAGACCTCATAGCAGATATCCTTGCCCAATTTTTAAGGAGCGTCCATGAATATTTCATATTCCAACATAGTGGAATTTACCGAAGGCTACAAAAAGGACATTTTGATGTTGGATATTTTTTGGGGCTAAACACATAGAGTTTTATAACATAGAGCTTAAATGTGTTTTGTATTCTATAGCTAAATATGTTATGTCTGTCGGTAGGTGATTGTGAGTATACCCTATGACCATGGCTAATGACACCATGTCTGTTGCCCGCTACTCTTAATGAAAATTATTACAATAAGGCACACTGTAGAACCAGAGGCATCATAGAAGGCACATTTGGACTATTAATGTTGTTTTAGATGTCTGTACAAGAGTGGCGGATTCATGAAGTACTCTCTAGAGGTATGATTTGTCCAACTGGAAATAAAGAAATTAAAAAAGAGAACAAGGCATGCCAAACTGAACTTCAAATGGTTAATCGATTGACAGATCGACTAACTCCAAATACTCGAGACATTGTTAAAAATACTGAAACTGAGAAAGAAATTGCACAAGAAATGGAAATAAGCAAAGGAAATACTGAAATGGAGGAAAAAAGTGACAAAGACTGGAACCCTTTTATTATGTCAAAAAGGAACAAGAGACAGTTACGTAAAGCCCGAAATAAAGCAAAACTAGTGGAACAAGTAGGACTATTCCCTCTAGGGGAACCACTACTAAGCAGACCACTTAAGGGAAATATAGAAAATCATCCTATTAGGGAAATAACCAGGGAAATAAGTAACAAGTCGCCAATACAGACAAATGAGAAAATTAAGTATTATGATATATTTGCGCAGAAAAGCAATAACACTAATATGGACAAGAATATGGAGAATACCACCTGCGGAAATAAGAAACCTAAACAATATACATCAAACCACATAAGTGCCAATATTAACCCTTCCAGTGGTAAAGTTGAAAAAATGGAGACTCAAATAGTACTTAATTGTTGCAATAAAAATGGGCCAATAACACGAGAAATATGTAACACTGTACAGGAAGAAAACAACACAGGTACAATGTATGACGTGCCAAGGGACCAACATCCAGCGATTTATGCTCAAAATGAAGAAGTAAATAGGAATTAACTTTTGTCAACTAAACTGGTAAAAGAAAATCTAAAAACACCAAATAAAACCATCACAGACAAAAGACAACTCCCTTGGGTTGTACCAGCAAAGCCCTTGGAACCTATGGCACCGACAGAAATTGTGATTGAAACAACAAAAAAGGAGCAATTACAAATTGTAAAAAGAGCCAACAATGAAAGAGTTATAAATATCGTCAAAGGGAGTTAAATTTCCAAAACACAGGGGATACAAACGACCATAAGAGGGAACAACTAACATTTAAACCTATTTATGAGTCTAGAGGTCGACAAGATACGCTCAATAGAGGCAACTTATTGTGCCTTTTTTCATCAGTCCCGTCTTTGGAAAAAGTGACAACCAAAGATATTGATTCTGTTGGATTCTTAGAAAACCCAGATGGGCAATTACCAACAACAATAATAACACTTGCCTCCCCTGTCATAGCTGAGCATATTATAAGGCAAGAAGACACCTTCCGTAAATGGGGAATATTGGTTAATAGAATTATGCCAAAAGAATATCCCACACCGCTTTTGAAAGCATTAAATCTGAATGGTCCAGAAAAAGGCAAAAAGGGCCTCCAAACCTATTCGGTTCTTAGAAATCCAAATCAACGGATAGATAAAGGAGTGCTAGACCAAGCAAAAGACACTATCGATAAAACTGAAATTGGTATAAATGATTTATGGATTAAGAGTGCCTACATGGAAATAATACCTATTGACAAACAAAACATGAAAAAACTGCTAAAACTACAAATAAACCCTTTACGGAAATAACGATTTGTTCATGGAAAGTAAATGGTATAACTAATAAATTAGATAAGATAACCGAGCTACTTAAGCGCTATCAAATACTTTTGCTACAAGAGACCTGGGCAATAACCCCGTTTATAATACATGGTTATAAAGGATACTACATACCTGCTATCAAGGAAAGTACTTATGGACGCCCCTCAGGTGGGCTAGCAATTTTCATTTCAATTGATCTCAACGTGGAACATGCTGAAATGCGTACAAACAGTATGAAGTTTCAGTCTATATTGGTGAGGTATTGGATGTACGGACAAAAAAGATCATTTAAGCTGGTTAACATATATATCCCTCCTGCACTCATCTCCAGGAAAACCATGTGTGCAGCACTGTCCACGTACCTGCTTGAGTAAAGGATTGAGGACCCCTTTATGGATTTTATTATTTCAGGAGATTTCAATCTCAATCTTTTAATACCATTTACAAGGGACGAAGTAACGCAATCGCAAGACCAGCAATGGTCAATCCCGGTTCAGGTAACAGACCCTTTGAATAAACAAGGTCTTCCACAATTAGGTATACATTTTATAAAGGATATGGAAGCCTTGGGGCTACGAACACTCAATGGAAGATTTTCAACAGACTCACCACCAGCATGGTCCTACTACACCCACAGTACTAAATCCCGCATAGATTATACTATGGTATCACTAAATATCTTTGGCAACTGTACATCATACCATTTAAAGCAAGTCTTGGAGAGTGATCATTGTCAGCAAATCATTACCACAACATTCAAAAATAAAAATCACCAAATCTATCTAACAACTGAAGGTCAAATTGGAACCACTAATTACAAAAAGTTAACTTGGGAAACAGAATCTCGAAACAACCAACTGACAAGTGATCTGGCACTAAAACGGCTACGGGAATGCAGTGAAGAGGCACCATTTGCATTAGCAATGAAACAATGGGCCAGTTTCACTGCCAGACTGCCTACTAGTAAAGGTAATTCCAATAGCTTTAGAGATGGCCAAATGACTCAGGTAATAAAGAGGGTAACCAATATTAATCTCAAACGCGCAGTGCAGAAAATGAAACGAACCAGAAATAGATTAAGGAAAGAGCTGACTAAATTTCCAGATAAAGAAGAAAATAGAACTGCCCTGAAAGTGGCAAACAACAATTTAAAGAAGATAATATGGAATGAAAAAACTGAATCCAATAACGCTCTTTGGACTCGTATATTTTATGCTAGTAACCTAGGAAATTCGAGGGAGTTATGGAAGATGGTTAATACCCTAAATAGGCCGGATAAAGCAATAGTCTCATCAGTATTGACTGAAACAGAATGGGTACATTCTTTAAGCCATCATCTAAATCCCCATCCAGCAGTACAGGCAATTGAAGACCATAGCCCATGGAATGAAACTGCAATAACAAATCAAGAACCAGTCATGGAGATAACCCAGGAGCAGATTGTTAAACTAAGAAAGAAGCAGAAAAATGGAGCACCAGGACCGAACGGGATACCCTTTTCTATATACAAAGATGATCTGGAAATATGGGCCGAAGTACTTGTAAAGGTCTTTAATGAAATAATTAGTAAAGGGGAGATACCTGAAAGCTGGAGAGGCTCCTTAATATCCCCAATTTTTAAAAAAGGAGACTGGGCGCTTCCTGAAAACTATTGTTTAATAACGGTACAGGACACTGATGCAAAACTTTTTGCAGCCTATCTGCTAACAATCTTATCTGACTTGGTGAAAAAGAATAACATCCTCCCGCCAAACCAAACTGGCTTCATTAAAGGACTTGGTACTACCTCCAATATCCTGGCACTATCTATTTTAATGGAAAAGGCAATCTTAAAGGGCGAATCACTGTTTCTATGTTTTGTTGCTTTTAAATAAGCTTTTGACTGTGTCAACCGAGATCTTTTATGGAAAAAGTTGCAGGCACAAGGGATTCCTCAGCCTTTAATATACCTGATCAGTCTCCTGTATACAAAAACCTGGGCCAAAGTTCGCATTGGGAACGGCAGATCATTAACTGAGGAAATACCAACTCTTGGCGGTGTGAAGCAAGGCTGCGTATTGGCACCTTTATTATTTAATCTGTTTTTAACTGATCTAACTGAAACACTGAATAAGATAAATGCCCATCCACCGAAACTTGCAGATAAGCACATATCAAATTTGCTATACGCAGATGATGGTATTCTTTTAAGTAGAACAAAGGTAGGCTTGCAAAGGTTAATTACACGTATACAGGAGTACGCAATAAAAAATAGAATGGTAATAAATGAATCCAAATCTAAAGTTATGGTTGTCTCAAAAATTCTAAGAAGGAAATACAATATGAAATGGTTCTTAGGTAAGGAAAAATTGGAGCAAACAAAAACCTATAGATACCTAGGACTGGTTTTTGATGACAATGGTAGCTTTAAACCCCAGATATTGGACATCGCCCGGAAGGCGAACTCCCTAACAGGTGCATTTGGTATGATAAAAAAATCCACCAGTAACTTAACCTACCAGCCGCTACTCAAGGTCATATCTGCAAAATTGTTACCTTCCCTAACCTATGGCAGCGAAGCATTGAACGGAAATGTCGCAATAACAATAAACAAAGAAATCTTGAAAACTTTTTGATCTCTCTTCTGTTTACCAAAAAATGCCTCACAGTCCCAAATTAGACTAGTATTTGGCTTGAATAACCAACTACATGCTCGGATGGGTAACACAATTAAAGTATGGTATAGGGTAAAAAATGACAAGGACAATTTCATCTCAGAGCTTTTATGGAAAGAAGTAGAGGGCAATAATAAACTATCTGTTTGGAAGTATCTCGAGAAGGCTTTGGATGAATTTGGGCTGAAGGAGATTTGGATGACCACTATTCCTCAGGAATCTTTTTAAAAAAATGTAAATAAGACAATTGATATCCTATCTATAATAAGTGACACAGAGTCCCTGGTCAAAAGGAAACATGCTTGGTCTATAATAAATAGTTATAAAAAAAAGAGTCCGCAACAATATTTGAATACAGCTTGGACCTGGAAATATAAAAATATATTCATGAAAGCCCGGTTCGGAATCCTGCCCGGAGAATCTCATGCACTGCCATGGAAAAAGCTTGAAAACAATATATCATGTCGGCTGTGTAATACAGGAGATAAAATATAATACATCTATTGTGCCTCTGTCCAGAACTAAAAAATGAAAGATTAACACTTTTAAAAAGGCACTTTAACAAAAGATCAATAAGGACATGTAGACAAGCACTAATCCAGTATCTTTGCTTGGAAGATATATATATTAACTCTGCCCTCTCAAAATTCTTAACAAGTGCATGGAGAAAATTGAAATTTTTTAAAACATTAACTATTAAACTACTGTTTATATTTCTGAATTTTTAACGTTATGAAATTATCGCTTATTTTAAGATTATCGCCCTTTTACTGTATTCTATAATTGAAATGTTATATTGTGCATTCTCTTTTGGTAAAGATTGTAAATAATCAATCAATAAAACATTTATCACTTTGTTTTATCACTCTCCAGAGGTCAGTTGTAAAATTGTAACAACATGTGCCATCTTCACAATATTGCAACAAATAAAGGACTAACTGTAACAGTGTCAGACTCTGTCTCAGATGATGAACACCCAATCCCACCACCTTCCACACATGAAGAAATCCGTACTGCAGAAGGGTATTTGAGATGTGCCATTATAACCATACTGTAAGTATGTACACCCATTCAATCTTACATATTGTGAGAAGTTGTCCTGATATATAGTGCTCACTATTCTAGTGATCACTGTGTATCATACCTAACGACCCTTATTGATGATTGGTTGTAAGTCAACCTTATAGACCAGCTATCCTAGTAGCGTGGACAAAAGCAGTCTTTAGGCTAAACTCTAGAGGGCGTGTTAAGCCAGCTGTTTTACCATCACATATACCCCTTGAACACCAAGTGAAAGGACACCACACAAGTTGTTATAAAAATAAAGGATATTTATTAATAACAAGTCTACTCTGAATTCTTTATGAGTCGAGGAGCTAAGTACAATACAAAACTCTTACGAAAATACTTCAAGTTGCACAATTTGCACAAATGCCCGAGGGGCACGAAAAACCATATACTCTAAAAGTGGAATGCGAAATACTAGCAGGTGAGTAACTCAATCCAGAGGCTTCAGGATCGCTAGGACTACACTACTGAACCCTAAGATTAGGAGCAGGAGGCCTAGGGAGATCGGGTGCAGAGTGTGCACTCTCACGCGGGATGCGAGACAAAGTCTATGGAGGCTAGTATTTCTAAAGTTACTGTTTCTGGACGAATCCGACTAGGTAGACTAAAAACGAAAAAGGATCTGGACACTTGGATAGTGAACCTGCGTTGGAACACCAAAATGCTCGGGTTACCTAGCCCAGGGGCTGCGGCTACATAGGGTTCAAAAGATGTCGGGAATCCTCGTTGTAGTCTATGGAGCCTGAAAGAAGAAGTTGCTGGCAGGCGACCAGTGAAGATGTTCGATGTGATCCAAGCCTGGATCGGTGATGGAGATGACCTGAAAGCAGAGGGGACTCAGTTCTTAATCACTAGCCAGTGATTGTGTGGGCACCAGGATGGCAGCGGATGAGGTCACCGCGATCAGGTGAGTGGGCGACGCTGGACTCTGCAGTCACACGGGCCAGGAGGTGTTGTCGGCGACCAGGCTGGAGGTGCGAGCTGTCCCAGGAGGGTGTCTGCTGTCGGCGAAGCTGAAACCAGGATTGGAGCAACAAGCCTTGGCCAAGGCAAGCCCACCCGGTGGAGTCAAGATGGCGTCTGGAGTGGACCAGGAGGGTCCGGGGTGCTCCTCTTTTGGAAGGGGAGCAAGGGCCAGTCTGGAGCAACCAGACCAGTGGTTAAATCGTCATGGTACGTCGTCAGGAGGGCCACTAGCCAACGGGCAAGTGACCGGACAACGCGGTAAGCAGCAAAGAGCAGAAGGGCCCCACGCAGATCTCATGGATGCTGGGGGGCTGGACTTCGGTGCTGGAGCTGCTCTGGGTTGGGGCTTCTCAAACCCCAGTGCACTCACTCGAGGATCCCTCGACGGTCGTGCTGGTTAAGCGTTGTGCAGGTTTTGAAGATGGCCGGTCCCTCAGGTCTCGTCACACCCACGAATCTCAGATGGGCAGATGATGCAGGTAGAGGTCAGAGATACCAGGGAATCTGGGTCTCGTCGAGCTGGTCAGTCTTGATCCGAAGGATGGACGTGCAGCAAACCGCGATGCTTAGGTGGTGCCTGCGGGTGCAGGGTGGCTACTCCTTAGCCACAAGGGAGAGTCTTTAGAGAAAGTCAAGAGTTCCTTTCGTGAAAAGTAGTTCAAGATTCAAGATTATCTAATTTGTGAAGGGGGCCTGCTCCTACCTTTATCCTAAGAAAAGGGGCTGGTACGCGACTAGGTCCTGCCCATGGGTGGGACCAGGAGGGGGGTGGTTACACCCCTCTCCTTTGTCCGGACTTTCCCCAGCTCAGGGGCTGGGGTGCACCTGGAATTGGTTTGAGCCGGCATATGCACAGTGAGCACCGGGGTGCCACTTGCAGTCCCCTTCCTCTCAGCCCTGCCTACCTGGGATACACAAAACCCTGTCTGGGATGGTGCTAGCACTGCCCCTGACAGAAAACCCTTTGTCCGAGCTCTCCTCGCTGGAAGGACTCCCAGCAGCAGGAGGTCAGACTTGTGTCTGTGGTGGCAGCATCCATTTTGTGATGCTGAGGCTCGAGTTAACTTTAACCGGGGTTCACAGTTACATACATGTCGTGTCCCTCTAGAAGGGGGGAATGCTAACCCCCTCGCCAGAATTGGCGAGGGGTTAGTATTCCAATTCGTATGACACCTTACTCGACATGTTTTGATAAAGCGATACCAAAGTTAGAAAATAACCGCGAGGATTATAATGCACTTAAGAGTATATGGTACGCGTTATCATGGAACAGCTATTAGGACTTGGTTCCACAATCTGAAAACGGGCTCAGCTCATGCCAGAGCACCATCTCACATAATTCCAAGCACTCTGCCTTCAGGATTGATAAGGCCTGCTATAGGAGTGACTGATAGGAATATATGTGTCCATTTTAGGGTTAGATATAGGGATACTATATCTAAAGCAAAGGGTGATTACACCACCTTGCCCCAGCTGTCGTGCAGCCAGTTGTGTCAGATTTAGGTGGCCAGCCAGGGGTGGCATAATACATGCTGCAGCCCCTGGTAGGCCCTGGGTGCACCTATGCCCTGGGTACCTAAGGTACATTGTACAGGGACTGAGAAGGTGACTCAGTATCCAATTAGATATGTACCTAGGGTACATGGAATCCATTTTACAGAGAGAGCAGTGGGCCTGGGGTCCTGAATAGCAGGGTCCCAGGTCAACTAAGATGAAAATCCAGCAAAACACCAGGCAAAAGGTTGGGGGCAACCATAGTCAGATATCCACCTTCCTACATACCCCCCCCCAAACGAAAGGAGATAAGGCTATCCTTGACCAGTTAAGCCTATATTACCTGAGTGGCCATATGAGGTGGTATATGCACTGGCATGGTTACCCCCTATATCATGGTCCACTAAGCAATCCCTCACCCTAAGGGTACCTGAGGGTCTCCACCATAGGGAATCTCTACCTGTGGTGTGTTTTGGCAAAGTAAAAGGCTTGTGTTGGGATGGAGTATTGAAGTGAGACTCCACTAATTTTGGGCTCAACTTCCTCCAATCACTATCCACCATATGTGCCTTTCTTTCCAGGACTGAGTTGCTGTGAGCTCTCAGGGTCAACCTCTGGCTACCTAAAGCTGGAGGCTGAGTCCCTCTGTTTGGCTTATTGGAGGGACAGGTCAGGTGTGGGGTTTTTAGGCCCCAGGTTTGGCTGTGCCCAACAGTGTCCATCTGTGGGAGGTCCCTAAGTAAGTTTAAGGGGGATCCCTCAGGAGTGTTTTTTATTTTCACTTGGCTAGGCCTGCTAGCTTCATTGCCCTTAATCTGCTGATTGGGGAGTTCTTTTGGACAGGGGGGCCTTTGGGGTCCACCACTGGCCTCCCTGACCTCTACAGCCCTGGGATGACTGAGGCAGGGTAGAGAGGGGCAGGTTACCTGCTCCAGACTGGGTCCCACCTTGGAAGGGTCCACTGTCATCAGAGGCTCTGCCAGGCTGGGCCTGACTACCTCTGGGGCAGTTTCTTCACAAGGGGTCAGATCAGTTCCCTGAGGAGGCTGATCCTTTCCTAAAGTCTGGTGGGAGGGAGATTTCTCTTCCTCCTTAATGCTCTCTTTCTGAGTGGAGTGATCCATAGTTTCAGGCTTCACAACACTATTATCTGTCTGAGTTTGAGCTGTGGCCATCACAACTCCATCAACCTTTTCAGGAAGGGACTCAGTTTGGGTATGGGCTGTGACCATCACAGCCTTGCCAACCTGTTCAGGGGAGGAATCTGTCTGAGATTGGGCTGTGACTGGCACAGCCCTCCTGACCTGTTCAGGGAGGACATCTTGGACTGGGGCTGTGGCTATCACTGCCCCACTAACCTTACCATGGAGGTTTACCATTTTAAAATGGGTTTCTTGCTCTACCTCAGCCCAGGCTGAGATCTCTAAATCATTCCCCAGTAGACAATCTACAGGCAAGCTTGATGACACTGCCACTCTCTTGGGGCCAGTGACACCTCCCCAGCTGAGATTTACCACTGCTATGGGATGATCTCTCTGCACTCCATCAATGTTGGTCACCTGGTATGTGGCTCCAGGTATAAGTTGCCTTGAGGGGACTAGGCTCTCAGTCACCATGGTGATGCTAGCCCCTGTGTCTCTGTAGGCCTCAACCTTTGAACCATTGATGAGGGGCTCCTGTCTGTACTTGTCCAAAGTGTTGGGACAAGCTGTGAAGTTGGCAAACCCCATGCCAGTCTCACAGACAAGAGTATCTAAGTCAGGGGACCTGGTTAGGCCAGAGTCCCCAGGAACTCCCAAAGTAAATGCACCCAAATTCTTGGGGGTACTCCCACCACCTGGGGGATTACTACTAGTAGTAACAGGAGGCTTGGAAGTGTTACTTGGGGGTATGTTCTCCTTATTGTTGTTGGCCCTTGGGCAACTGCTGTCAGTTTTGTAATGGCCTACCTGTTTGCAAGTATGACAATAAGGTTTCTTTTGGGTATTGGAAGGACTTTGGGACCCACCCTTTTCAGAGGATTTTTGGGGCCCTGTGGTTTGATCAGAAGATTTATTCCCACCCTTCTCTTGAGGCTTGGTTGATTCTTTCTTTTGGTCACCACCCTGGTTCTTAGGCCTAATCCTGGTTCTGACCCATTTGTCTGCCCTCTTACCCATTTCTTGTGGAGAGGTCAGATCAGAGTCTACCAGGTGCTGGTGTAATAACTGGCTCTGACAATTATTTAAGACTTGCTCTCTCATAATAAGATTATACAATCCTGTGAAGTCAGTAACTTTACTACCCAATAGCCAGCCTTCTAGAGCCTTAGTGGCACAATCAACAAAGTCAGTCCAATCCTGAGACTGAGTTTTCTGGGTGTCTCTGAACAGCAACCTGTACTGCTCAGTTGTTAAGCCAAACCCATCAACCAGTGTATTCTTCAGGACTTGGTAATTGTTAGCATCCTCAGCTCTAGTAGTGAGGAGCTTATCTCTACCTTTACCTTCAAAGGAGAGCCACAGTATAGCTGCCCACTGACTTTGGGGGATGCACTGGACAGTGCAGGCCCTCTCCAAAGCAGTCATCCATTTGTGGATGTCATCCCCTTGTTTAAAGGGGGGCACTATTTTACTCAGGTGTCTAGTATCAAAACTCCTGTCTTTATCTCTAGGGATAATGCTGCCACCAGTGGGGTCTGCCCCACTCAATTACTGCTCTCTGGCAAAGGCAAGTCTTTCTTTGGCAAGGGCAAGTTCTTCCCTCTCAATCCTCAGATTGACTTCCCTCATCTTAGCTTCATGCTCTCTTCTCTGAGGGGGATGTCTTCCCTCTGTGAGAAGATGCCTGAGAGCCATGGGAATGGATAGACCTGTTAGAGCCTCTGGAGTGAGACCTAACTCGTCTATTCCCAAGGTTAAGCCTGCCTGAGAGTGGGCCTGGGGGTCCCCCAGTTCCATTCTCATGCATGCTTAAGTTGGTCCTGTTGAGCCTACTGACTACTACCTGACCTTTGTCTGCCTCATCCTCTGACAACTCCTGTACCTCTTCCTCCTCTTCACTCTCTGTTCCATTGAGGTTGAGGTCAGGGTCCCCAAGGGTTCCCTCTAAGGGGGGCATGCTCCCATCTGGATTAGAAGGGCCTGTGTTAGAAGCCCTCCTTGTATGTATCATAAGTCTCTAAGAGACCTATCAGAAAAGGAGTGGTAGGGTTAGAACCCTGTTTTAGTTCCCTGGAGGTACACAATTGTCTCATCTCCTGGAAGCTAAGAGCTGCATATCTGGAAGTGACCTGTGGAGGGTCAACAACCACAAGGGGAGTCTCAGCAGACTCTCTATGGGTAGACATGCTTCTAGTGAGGTGTAAGTTGTGCACTTACCTACACTATTTGTTTACCTACTGATCCCTTGCTAAGAGTTGTAGTCAGGGTGTGCTAAGTCTTGTTACACTACAACAGCTGGTTCAGTAGAACTCAGAGTATTCGAAGCTAAGTTATATGTACCTTGGTACTTATGTGATCTTTCAAATGATATTCTTAGGATACGTGCGAGGTAAAACAACAGCAAGCTCAAATCCCAACCGCTGCACACCAATGTGAGAAGTTGGCCTGATATATAGTGCTCACTATTCTAGTGATCACAAATACAAATAGGATTGTCACGCTGCCGCTGCTGTTTTAGAACCTTTGCTGTCTAATAATAATTTTAGAGACACTCTGCTCGTTTTTTTAAAAATTGTTCGTAATTGTAGTACTGACTGTATGGTGGTGCTATATTGTATTACCTGATGCTGTGATAATCTACAATTGTGCCCCACGCTCCCCCTTTGCTTGTATTGCATAGAAACTAATAAGACCCTAGAGGACTCACCAATTTGGGTTTACTCGGAGCCGCCTCACTCCCGACCGCCATTTTGGGTGTGGGCTTCAGAAGCGCTCCAGGGGATAACGCTCTAGTGTTTGCAATCAACTTTTCTGGCAAACACTATTTAGGGGAGCAGTCAGCCTCGCGCGGACAAACAAATAGGATTGTCACGCTGCCGCTGCTGTTTTAGAACCTTTGCTGTCTAATAATAATTTTAGAGACACTCTGCTCGTTTTTTTAAAAATTGTTCGTAATTGTAGTACTGACTGTATGGTGGTGCTATATTGTATTACCTGATGCTGTGATAATCTACAATTGTGCCCCACGCTCCCCCTTTGCTTGTATTGCATAGAAATTAATAAGGCCCTAGAGGACTCACCAATTTGGGTTTACTCGGAGCCGCCTCACTCCCGACCGCCATTTTGGGTGTGGGCTTCCGAAGCGCTCCAGGGGATAACGCTCTAGTGTTTGCAATCAACTTTTCTGGCAAACACTATTTAGGGGAGCAGTCAGCCTCGCGCGGACAAACAAATAGGATTGTCACGCTGCCGCTGCTGTTTTAGAACCTTTGCTGTCTAATAATAATTTTAGAGACACTCTGCTCGTTTTTTTAAAAATTGTTCGTAATTGTAGTACTGACTGTATGGTGGTGCTATATTGTATTACCTGATGCTGTGATAATCTACAATTGTGCCCCACGCTCCCCCTTTGCTTGTATTGCATAGAAATTAATAAGACCCTAGAGGACTCACCAATTTGGGTTTACTCGGAGCCGCCTCACTCCCGACCGCCATTTTGGGTGTGGGCTTCAGAAGCGCTCCAGGGGATAACGCTCTAGTGTTTGCAATTAACTTTCTGCCATACACTATTTAAAGACCAGCATGCCAATGCGCAGCGCTCGCGCGCAGCGACGCGCCGGAGGAGCGCCAGAGGAAAGCCCGTCTGTGCCCGTCCGTGCCCCGGACGGGCTCAGGGCCAGGACCGCTGCCGACTGTAGGTATTCCAGGGATGAGCTATTAACCATAGGTAAGAGTGTTGGGAGCTTACCTCAAAGCCCTTTACCACAGTGCGCTGTATTGCTGGACTGTGGATTGATCAATAGCAGATCCATAGTGAAACATCACCTGGAAGTGTCAGAGTTGCTAAATGATATGGACCTAGATGCCCTATTCATCACGGAGACATGGACTACTGTGGACACCACAGTTGAGTTGGGACTGTCATGCCCTGAAGGGTACAAGCTATTTCATAAACCTAGGCCACTGGGAAGAGGAGGAGGGCTTGGAGTGATCTATAAAGATAAGTGGGACTTTTCCCCTCTACAGATTGATGAGGTGGCGGGGATAGAACTATTGGGGTTCTCCCTGCAAGAACCAAAAGGTAGGATCCTGACCGGATTGATATGTTACAGACCACCTGGGGCGGAAACACAATACCAGGCGCTGTTCGACACCATTGCTGCCCTTGCCCTGTCCCACTCCAGAATGTTGATCCTGGGAGATTTTAACCTATGGGACAACGGGTCCCTAGGGAGCCACCTGAGGGATCTGAAGGACAACTGCGGAAACTGGGGTCTGGATCAGTTGGTACAGAAACCAACCCATTCAGGGGGACATATCCTAGATTTGGTCTTCGCCAACCAGACTGAGACTAGGATGGTTGATATCCTACCTCAGCACTGGACCGACCACTCCCTAATCCACTTCCAGATCTCCTTATCTATCGAGGGGAACAGAAGTGAGCGACCGGTGACTTACAGGAAGGGACGGAATTGGTCTAAATTACCAAAGGATAAAACAAAGCCTGTTTTTATGAGTAATGTTTCCTATGACCCAGAGGAATCGGTAGACTTGAACTACCAAAAGTACTGTAATCAAATCACAAAGACCCTGGATAGACTTGCACCCCTGAAAATTATAAAGAATAAGAAGAAACCATCTGCTCCCTGGTTTAATGAGGAGATGAAAGCCCTACGCAATGCACGCCGACAGGCAGAAAAGAAATGGCGTAGATACTATTCTGAGATTGATAAAAAACAGCTGAAAGTGGAACAGGCAATATATAAAGGAGCCATCGCCAAAGCTAAGGCACTCTTCTATGCCACTACTATTCTTCAGTCCCCTAACAGTACCAAAACCCTTTTTAATATCATAAGGGATCTCTCACATCCCACCTGTACGAGTAATAAGGTGGTTGCCACACAAGAACTCTGTGATGAGATTGCGATCTATTTTGAGGAAAAGATTGCTAAAATTGTGGGGGGGCTGAAGGAGGAAAGGGATAACTGCAAAGATACAGAGGCACAGACTGAAGAAGAGGAACCCTCATCAACATTGTCTGCAATGGAAAACTTCACCCCTCTTACAGAGGAGCTCTTTCTTACACTGGCCCAGAATGTGTCATCTGGGTCTCATCTAGACCCTCTTCCGCACAGGATCTGGAAAGAATATGGGCCAGAGCTGTTCCCCTGGATGTATCAGATCTGTCGCCAATCTCTTGAAGAAGGCATAGTGCCGGAAGCATGGAAGCAGGCAGTGGTCACCCCCCTGCTTAAAAAGCCTTCGCTGGACCCTACAATTCCGGCGCATTTTAGGCCCATATCCCTCTTGCCCTACCCGATAAAAATTCTGGAAAAGGTGGTCAGTAGGTCCTTGTCAGGTTATCTGGAAGACAACTGCCTTTTGGATAAGGACCAATTTGGCTTCCGCCCAGGCCACGGAACAGAAACTGCATTGGCAACCATGCTGGACACTCTCCGGATGCGAGCCGACAATGGCAACTCCTCAGTCCTGGTGCTGTTGGACATGTCGGCCGCATTCGATACGGTTAGCCATGCAGTTCTGTTAAGCAGGCTGGAAAAACTGGGCGTGAAGGGCAAGGCCCTGAGGTGGATACAATCCTACATGACAGGTAGACAACAGGTGGTGACCCTAGCACCCTTTTCATCTCCCAAGTCCCTGGTCAGTCACGGAGTCCCTCAGGGCTCCTCGATCAGCCCCATTCTTTTTAATCTTTATCTGCAGCCCCTGATCCCCATGATCAAATCCTTCGGTATAGATTTGATAAACTATGCCGATGACACACAACTGGTGTTCTCCTTAGAAGGAAGACAGGCGGTGACCATGGAGTCCTTCCAGAACTGCATGAACAAGGTGGCCAGGTGGCTGACATTAAACTCCCTTCAATTTAATGAGGGGAAGACAGAGGTTGTCTACTGTTCGTCAGCCAAACTGAGTCAACAACCTTCCCATGAGATCAGGCTTGCGCCGGGAGCAGAACCTTGCATCCCAGTTAAGACTGTGCGCAATCTAGGGGTATTGTTTGATGCGGATTTCCAAATGACCTCCCAGACCAATAAAACCATCAGTGTCTGCTATGGATTGTTGAAAGCACTCAGACAGATTCTGCCCCTCCTGCCTGATGAGTCTAGACCTCTAGTAGTTAGGAGTGTGATTCTGGCTAGACTAGACTATTGTAACTCTCTATATTTAGGGGCCCCCTTATATATTCTACAGGGGCTCCAGAGGGTCCAGTCTATAGCGGCCAAGCTGGCTCTTAAAAGACCTCGTAGTTCCTCCACTACGTTGGCGCTAAGAGATCTACATTGGCTGCCAATCGGGAGTAGAGTTGCTTTCAAGTCCCTTTGTATCGTGTACAGAGCCCTGCACAACACAGGACCTATCCCTCTACAGGAAAGGCTCTCCTGGTATAGACCTTCCAGGTCCCTGCGCTCTGCTAGCCAGAGTTTGGCAGCTACTACCAGGATCAGGAGATCGAGGATGGGAGGCAGAGCTTTCTGCACCTCTGCCTCTAGGTTGTGGAACGAGCTTCCTCAGAACATCAGACAAATTGACACCCTATTGGGTTTCAGAAAGAGCCTGAAAACCTGGCTGTTCGCCAAAGTATAATCTCCGTAACTCTATTTTAATAGCTCTGGCGGCTGTTCTATATATCATGACAGCTAGTGTATTGTTGTACCATCTAACTTTTTCCTGTTTGGGCGCCAGGATACCCGTAGGGCAGAGGTCTTCAAACTTTTTTATGCCGAGACCCCCTTGTAAAACCTTTTTTGGCGTAAGGACCCCCTTCCGACATAAGTTTCTAGAAACTGGTACTCCTCATGATCAACAACTATCAACAACCATAAATGCGCCTGTTAGACCTCATCCCATCCATCCATCCTTCATCCATCCACCCTTTTATCCTTCCATTCATACATCCATCCTCCCTTGCATCCTTCCATACATCCATCCATCCATCACCAATGCACCCTTCCATCCATCATTCATCCACCCATCTTTTCACACATCCATCCATCCATCATTCCTCCATGCAACCTTTTATCCATCCATACATCCATCCTTCGTCCATCCACCCTTTCATCCTTCCATCCATATATCCATCCTTCCATCCATCCTTCATCCATCCACCCTTTCGTCCAAACATCCATCCTTCATTCACCCACCCTTTCATCCATCCATCCATCCACCCATCATTCATCCCCCCACCTTTTCACACATCCATCCATCCATGCATGCATCATTCATCCATGCAACCTTTTATCCATCCATCCATACATCCAGCCTTCATCCATCCATCCATCCATCCTTTCATCCTTTCATCCTTCCATCCATACATCCTTCCATCCAACCTTTCATCCATCCATCCTTTCATCCATCCACCCTTTCATCTTCCAACCCACTTATCATTCATCCACCCACCTTTTCACACATCCATCCTTCATCCATCCACCCTTTCATCCTTACATCCATCCTCCCTTTCATCCTTCCATCCATAAATACATCCTTCATCCTTTCATCCATCCATCCTTCATCCATCCATCCACTTATCATTCATCCACCCACCTTTTCACACATCCATCCACCCTTTCATCCTTCCATCCATCCATCCACACTTTCATCCTTCCATTCATACATCCATCCATCCACCCTTTCATCCTTCCATCCATACATTCATCCTTCATCCATCCACCCTTTCATCCATCCATCCACCCTTCATTCATCCCCCCACCTTTTCACACATCCATCCATCCATGCATGCATCATTCATCCTTGCAACCTTTCATCCATCCATCCATACATCCATCCTTCATTCATCCATCCATCCATCCATCCATCCTTTCATCCTTCCATCCTTCCATCCATCCATCCTTCCATCCATCCATCCTTTCATCCATCCATCCTTTCATCCATCCATCCTTTCATCCATCCATCCTTTCATCCATCCACCCTTTCATCTTCCCATCCATTTATCATTCATCCACCCACCTTTTCACACATCCATCCTTCATCCATCCACCCTTTCATCCTTACATCCATCCACACTTTCATCCTTCCATCCATAAATACATCCTTCATCCTTTCATCCATCCATCCTTCATCCATCCATCCACTTATCATTCATCCACCCACCTTTTCACACACCCATCCACCCTTTCATCCTTCCATCCATCCATCCACACTTTCATCCTTCCATTCATACATCCATCCATCCACCCTTTCATCCTTCCATCCATCCATACATTCATCCTTCATCCATCCACCCTTTCATCCATCCATCCACCCATCATTGTTCCACCCACCTTTGTTGTGCCTCTCTCATGGGGCTAGGGGGTCAGTATCTCTCTGCGTGTTCTTCCTTCTTCCTCTCTCATGGGAGGGCATCTCTGTGCCTCCCTGCTGCGGGCGAGGGGGAAGGGCAGACAGGGTGTAACAACATCTCACTATGAAGAACAGCGCAAGGTATGAGGGCTCATGGGACTTGAACCAATGATTTATGGGGTGTGTCGGAGGGGGGGGGGGGGAGGACCTTTCACGTGCAATTACTGGCGGGACCCACAGCTCCAGGCGCGCAACTCCATTGAACTCAAAGGGCTACAGCAGTGGTCCCCAAACTTTTTTGACTTGCGGCTCCCTTGATCTATTGCCCATGGGCCTAGGCTCCCCATTATGTCCCCTTTTTTGGCGGTTGGGAGGATGCAAGCCAAGCCACTGGAGAACTTCCATTTCTCTCCCTGAAAATAATTGGGATGGCACAGATGAAGGTATAATAATCATAGATGTGGGACTCATTCCTAGGAACCAAATGGAGGGGGAGATGGGCGAGGCCGAAATAAATAATTATCGTTGGCATCTTTCTCAAGATCTCTAGGTGTAAGAGTGCAGCTATTGTGTGTTTCATTATTTGTGGTGGTTAAACACAATGGATATGTGTAGAATGAAGTGGCACATGGCTGCACTTTACCAAACAAGGGGCACTCGGATCATGCAAAGGGAAGGGCAAAGAAACGCTTATATTCCTTGGACGCACAAGAAGAACTGGATTGCGCACGAAGGGCTCTTTGGCATACATTGGCTCTGATACCACTATGATTGGCACTGCCATCCCAGAAATGTGCACTGGAAGCCCTGTGATATGTATTGGCAGATCTGGAATGTGCATTGGCAGCATTATGGTGTGCACGGACAGACCTGGAATCTGGAGCAGGCTCTGCCTGCTGCCTTAGTACTTAAAGTTTTGCTGTTCTGATTATTGCGGCGATCTTGTCCTGCTATCAGTGTCCCACCATGCCCTGTGTCCTACACTGCACAATAAGCATTGCTAAATCATATCCATCGAGAATACAGAGTAGGCAGCTTAAGCGAATCAAAGATCGACCTCAATATTCATGTGAGCACAGTGCTGCCTGCTTAGAGTCCAACCCAGGACCAACAGCTGCATGATTGGAGAGGCTGATTTCAATTGTGCAAACTATCTTATGATTTAATAAGTGAACTGCACTGTATTAATTAATGTACATTTCAATTTATGATGCTTCAGCAGTCCATTTGCTTTGCATCATTCTAGTTTGGGGTGCACACAAAACCTGGCTTGTTCAAACAGGACATTCATAGCAGTGACACATATTAGACAACAATATCCATGGACTATTGGGTGACACTGTGCAAACTCTAACAAGAGGTTTGGTTCACAACAATCTGTGGCGCACATAAGGAGGGAGCTGCTGGATGTGTCTGAGTGCACAGGACTAGATAAAAGACTGAAAAGCAATCACTGCTTCCACAGCCCCGTTGTGTTTAAAATTTGCAAAATAGAAAATTCGGAAGACAAAGACAAAGTTCAGTAGTCACGGGCATGTCAGGAAATGAAGATGAGTGAGTGGGTGGTGGGGTCTATACCCAGAGGGGAGCACACACTACTTGGTCCATGCAAGGAGGACATGAATAAAACAAATAGCAAATTTCATGTTAATGACTAATAGCAGCAGACATAGGCAAGTATTGCGCTCAAACCATAAAGTAGGAAGCAAATGCACACCGTTTGCATTTTAATCCAGGGGTAGTCTTTCCAAAATAGCTCTAACCCACAGGTTTTATACAGCTCTTAGCAGCAGGCACATCAACGTACTCAAATATTTCCCCATAATGTGTGTAACTTGGAGAACGCGGCTATTAGCCATGAGATTTCACCTGCCCACTTGTGCCAGCAGCGCTGAACTGGAGGTGGCCCCCAGGCGCTATAAATCATTATCAAGGGCAGTGTGTGTAAACTTTAATCGCTGCAGGATGTTTGTTTTTCTTATTCAGTATCACTTCCGAGTCTAATTCAGGCACACTGACCTACAACCCAGCAGTCCCATCTACCTGCTTGCTTATCTTGTATTTCCCCCGTAGGCCCCATCTTCTTCCCCAGAAAGGCTCTGCCTGAACTGCTAATGTGCTACACTGCTTGCACTTTTCCAGCCTCTGGAACTCCAGCTTTTAAACTGCAAGAATAAAGCTGCCTCTGATTATAACTCCCTGTCTGCAGCATGATGCCCCCCACCCCCTGGTATTACCATGATTATTGTGTATCAGTCAATATTAGTTTCCAAACTGTGTGCTTGGTGCACATCTTTTCGCGGCGCCCCTGGCTACTTTCAGTGGCGCCCAGAATGTGAACCACTGTGCTACAGCCTCCTCCCGAGCCACCCCACCCCGCTCTCCCCTTGTGTATGTGAGCCCGGCTGAACAGCTTGGACACACACAAAGCCACACCAGAGTACTCCACAGGTCTTTAAAAGACCTTTTATTGGTCAATGCGCTTTGATGTTTTTCACACCTCGGTGTGAATTAGGCCTCCGCCCTGAGCACCCTCCATCAGCCTGACGCCACTAAGGCAAACCACGCGTTTCAAGGAACTGCTCTGACAGAATCTGCGACCCCCTTCCCAGGACTCCACGACCCCCCTGGGGGTCGCGCCCCACAGATTGAAGACCTCTGCCGTAGGGTGACAGCTGCGCGTAATAAATAATAAATACAATACAATACAATACAATACAATCACTGTGTATCATACCAAACGACCCTTATTGATGATTGGTTGTAAGTCAACCTTATAGACCAGCTATCCTAGTAGCGTGGACAAAAGCAGTCTTTAGGCTAAACTCTAGAGGGCGTGTTAAGCCAGCTGTTTTACCATCACATATACCCCTTGAACACCAAGTGAAAGGACACCACACAAGTTAATATAAAAATAAAGGATATTTATTAATAACACGTCTACCCTGAACTCTTTATGAGTCAGGGAGCTAAGCACAATACAAAACTCTTACGAAAATACTTCAAGTTGCACAATTTACACAAATGCCCGAGGGGCACGAAAAACCATATACTCTAAAAGTGGAATGCGAAATACTAGCAGGTGAGTAACTCGATCCAGAGGCTTCAGGATCTCTAGGACTACACTACTGAACCCTAAGGTTAGGAGCAGGAGGCCTAGGGAGATCGGGTGCAGAGTGTGCACTCTCACGCGGGATGCGGGACAAAGTCTATGGAGGCTAGTATTTCTAAAGTTACTGTTTCCGGACGAATCCGACTAGGTAGACTAAAAACGAAAAAGGATCTGGACACTTGGATAGTGAACCTGCGTTGGAGCACCGAAATGCTTGGGTTACCTAGCCCAGGGGCTGCGGCTGCATAGGGTTCAAAAGACGTCGGGAATCCTCGTTGTAGTCCATGGAGCCTGAAAGAAGAAGTTGCTGGCAGGCGACCAGTGAAGATGTTCGATGTGATCCAAGCCTGGATCGGTGATGGAGACGACCTGAAAGCAGAGGGGACTCAGTTCTTAATCACTAGCGAGTGATTGTGTGGGCACCAGGATGGCACCGGATGAGGTCACCGCGATCAGGTGAGTGGGCGACGCTGGACTCTGCAGTCACATGGGCCAGGAGGCGATGTCGGCGACCACGCTGGAGGTGCGAGCTGTCCCACGATGCTGAAACCAGGATTGGAGCAACAAGCCTTGGCCAAGGCAAGCCCACGCGGTAGAGTCAAGATGGCGTCTGGAGTGGACCAGGAGGGTCCGGGATGCTCCTCTTTTGGAGGGGAGCAAGGGCCAGTCTGGAGCAACCAGACCAGCGGTTAAATCGTCGTGGTACGTCGTCAGGAGGGCCACTAGCCAACGGGCAAGTGACCGGACAAAGCGGTAAGCAGCAAAGAGCAGAAGGGCCCCACGCAGATCTCGTGGATGCTGGGGGGCTGGACTTCGGTGCTGGAGCTGCTCTGGGTTGGGGCTTCTCAAACCCCAGTGCACTCACTCGAGGATCCCTTGGCGGTCCTGCTGGTTAAGCGTCGTGCAGGTTTTGAAGATGGCTGGTCCCTCAGGTCTCATCACACCCACGAATCTCAGCTGGGCTGATGATGCAGGTAGAGGTCAGAGATACCAGGGAATCTGGGTCTCGTCGAGCTGGTCAGTCTTGATCCGGAGGATGGACGTGCAGCAAACCGCGATGCTTAGGTGGTGCCTGCGGGTGCAGGGTGGCTACTCCTTAGCCACAAGGGAGAGTCTTCAGAGAAAGTCAAGAGTTCCTTTCGTGGAAAGTAGTTCAAGATTATCTAATTTGGGAAGGGGGCCTGCTCCTACCTTTATCCTAGGAAAAGGGGCTGGCACGCGACTAGGTCCTGCCCATGGGTGGGACCAGGAGGGGGGTGGTTACACCCCTCTCCTTTGTCCGGACTTTCCCCAGCTCAGGGGCTGGGGTACCCCTGGAACTGGTTTGAGCCGGCATATGCACAGTGAGCACCGGGAAGTGAAAAAGTGATCATTTTTATGTTTAATTTTCTGAGGTGATACTAGGCTCTCTCTTAGGTTTAGAAAGATGAGAGCACAATGTGCTTGATAAAATACCCCTCACACACTAAAAAGTCCTTTAGTGTCATGCTTCATCACAGGGGTCTTCCCGCCCCTATAACGGGACGGGGCGTGCTTCGACCAAACGAACTACGCGGGAGCACTTAAGTTGTGACAGAGTCTATGTGTAGGTGTAGGGGTGTCAGTGAAAGTGTAGGGACCTAACAAGTGAGTGTGAAAATTTACAAAAATGTTTAAAAATTCCCTGGCTTAGTAGAAAAAATTATTTATTCACTTCTCTAGCTGGGAACATTAAGAAGGGGATTGTGAGGTAGAGCAATAGCTTGCTACCTCGTCGACATGTTTCGTAAGCAGTCCCCTACTGCTTACTCATCAGGACCGTATAGTGATCCCTACTACTAATAACTCAGTTCTACAGAAGTATGCCTACTGTCCTACAAACAATACAGCAAAAATAAGCTGACTGTTTGGGCTTCAGGGCATGAGCTGGCCCAGGTGAAGCAAGGTAAATGCAATGAGTACCAAAAATATTGACCTATTGTGGTCTCTGTAAAAGAAAAGGAGAAAAAGAGAGAAACCAACATAAATGCGTGGTAAACACATCAATCTGACTGGTGACACAAAATATTCGAGTGGTCGTATAGCACAATAGTAAGAGAGCGCCTTGTTAATCAAAGGCGGTTATTTTGCCTGTATGTAATAGAATAGGCTAAAACAGTGCACCTCTCATAACTGGCTAAATATTGCCAGATGTGTATTGTTGAACCCTCGTTATATTGGGGTCCACTCATGTCTCATCGTACATACAAACAATCGCGACTCCATACACTCAGGACAAACAAACAATTGGAAGACAATCAGGAGACCCTCATTCGCGTCTTTTTTAGAAATAAAGAGAAAAAGGTGGGTTTTTTTTACTAAAACCTTTACACTGGCAGTATACGTACTCTTTTCGATAGTTTTCAATGCCCCATGAGCTTGCAGGCGAGGGGTGTTCAGCGCGGTTGACTGCAAAATAAAAACGCACCCATGTGTCATTTACGGGACAACGAGATGTTACTAGCCCCTATGACCCATTTATTAAAGACTCGAGGTCGGAGTCTATTACTCACATCACCGGCAGAAGAAAGAATCCTTATTCCTACCCCCATGCTGCTCCGAGGATTGCCGGTCTCGTGTGTTTGGCAATGTTAAAAGCACTTCATTTCCGCATCGTCATTCGTGTGGGTGAGGGTGCTCAGAAGAAGCTGGAGCGCTAAACACTTAAGATGGCTGCCGCTTTTCGGCACGGTTGGAGGGAAAACTCGGAAGTCTTTCTATACTTTCATTTTCAAAGCAAAAGCATCGGATATTTGATGTTTTTTCAGCCGCATTTCGGGGGATAATAATTTTTACAAAAAATCAAACAGTGATATAAGGAAGTCATTGGTAGGGTCATAAGAATTTATAAAAACCAAAAAACGACAAATGTCATATTGTGGGGCAAGGAAAGAGAGTATTATCGGATGGTAGTAGCAAGATATCTGGGTTGTCTCTTACAGATGAAGATGAGTTCATTTATAGCTGTCCCCAGGGTATATCATCGTTCAGCCCAGTTTTATGGGATTGAATGCGAAACACCCATCTTTGTTCTTTTTCTAAAAGAAAATTTTCGTTGCTGACTAGTTCTATCACAGTCCAAGAAATTTCCTCTGGTTTGTGGTTCTTTTCCAAAAAATGATTGGTGAGTTTTGTGCTGGATTTTCTGCATTTAATAGTGCTCTTATGTTCGCCTATCCTGATCTTTACTGCCCTGCTTGTCATTCCCACATATTCAAGTTTGCAGGGGCAGGTGATCAGGTATACAACATTGGCACTGTTACAGTTGCTGAAACTTCTCTGTTCCCAAACAGTACCATTGTTGAAGGTTAGTTTTTTACTCTTCTTAGTTAGGCAACAGACTTTACATCCTCCACAAGGGTGATGGCCCTGTACAAAATGTGGATCTCTTTGTACATTGGTGTTGTTCGATTTGGGTCTTGTGTGGACTAAGACATCTCTTATGCTTTGCGCTTTTTTATGTGCGAACATAGGTTTTGGTATCTGCAGTCCGCCACTGTTCAAAATCTTCCAATTTTTATTGATGATTTTGGTCACTAGGTTTGAACTAGTATTGTAGGTGGTCACACAAATAGGTCGTTTTTCTTCATCCTTAGGTGTGGAAAAGTAGAAAAATTGATGTACATAAGCGACGTTCATTTCCCTTTTTCCACTCCTCTCCCTGTAAGCACCATGAATACCATAAAATATTGACCGCATCACTCCACCAGTAAAAGCCCGTACCCATATGTACATGACAGCCATTCTAGGCACCCTGGCCTTTTTTCCCGCTCATTAGAATCACCGGCTTCCCTTCTGCGCGTATTTGAACCCCCCCCCTTCTCTCACATGCATAGACCATGAAACCCTCTCCCTCTGCGCGACCCTGCCCAGAAAGGCAACCCTTCTGCTTGACCCACGCAAACCCCCCATTTCCTCTTGAAAAGGCATCCTTCGCCTCAGCTGACATAGCCCTCCCCAGCTGCACCTGACTGCCCCCGCTCTCTCATGTACGGGTCATAAGACCTCTCTCTGTGCGACTCTGTCCCTGTGCACTCCCTGGCTTCCCCCCTCCCCTTCTCCCTCACACGGGCAAGTCATAAACCTTCTTCTTCTGCAAGACCCTGTCCTTGGGAGTCACGGCCGCGCCTGATCAGCACCTCCTTTCCTTTCATGAATAACCCCTCTGTTAGTAAACCCTCCCTCCGCGACTGACTGTCCACACATGTCTGAGGTCATCGCCTAAGCCAGGAGATACTGTTTACTGCTTATTGTATGGAGTCACTCCTCTTCAAAGGACCCACTATTGATCCTGGCCACCCCACCCCCTGGGCTACGATCAGGCGCACACATCCTAAAAATTGGCGGAACACTCAGCTGCGTGATTACCCTCCCCTCTTATCAGCAGGTCAAGGGTCCCTATTGTGAACATATGTGGGGTAGGATTGACACGAGGATTATGGGGATGTCTTTTCCTTGTTTCACAATATCGTGATTGTAATGCCAAGTGTTTTGTAAGGTATAAAAGACGATGTCTCAGCTCACTTGTTAGAGCACCTCCCGAAAGACACTGTGTTTCGTGTCCTAAATGACAGGCTCTCCTCATGAGAAATAAACTCTGTTCTTGTGATTCCAGCTTCCAGCGCCCGTCTCTTTATTTGGTAAATATTCAGAATGAGAACTAAAGGCGACTTGCGCCAGCAGCCCGGGCATCGATACTGATATGGGCTCACATTTTACAATTGGCGTCCCAACGCGGGGTCCATCAGTGACATAAGGTCCAGTAAGAGAGATCCAGACGAAGAAGTGAACATCTAAATGATCGGAGTATACCTGCCTTGAGAGGGCCCTCGTCCGGCTGCCGATCGAATGAACTTCACCGATTCTGAACGGACCTCTCTCGAGTGACCTATTGTCCTGACTGGAATCCCACAGGAATGCTGCATGGAGTAAGAGAACGATCGGGCGCTGGAGGAGGAAGATAAAGAAATATCCACATGGTCCAGTCCGGGTAAGATTAAGTAGGGCATTTTACGCCTGATTGGTAGGATGGTTTCATCCATCTGATTGTTTGATTGATTGTATTGGAATCGGTATTTGAATACTGATATTGTTTGGTTATTGGTTCATTTAGCTTTGGATGCTACTTGAAATATTGGTTCTCTTCTTGAGAACGAGACATTCTCTGTTTGCAAACAGCGGCGAATAGGAACGTTCATCTCTCTTTGCAGATAGAGAAGGGTAGGTAATGCAGACTTTTGTCCCCGTTGTAATCCGTCATGCCTACCTTTCTCCCCACTGATTGTTTGAAATCGATTAAATCGATTGTTGCTCTTTGAGATCTTCCGTGTCCACAAACAGAGACGAATAGAAATATTCTGTCTCCCTTTGCAGATAGCGAAGGGCAGGTAATGCAGACGTTTGTCCCCGTTGTAATCCGTCATGCCTGTTTTTCTCCCCACTGATTGATTGATTGACTGGACATTGTTGTCCAAGGAATTGTTTGTTTGAGGTATTTTCTGTTTGCAAACAACGTGGAATAGAAATATTCTGTCTAGTCTTTGCAGGTAGAAAAGGGTAGGTGATGCAGACTTTTGTCCCCGTTGTAATCCGTCAGTCCTACCCACTCCCCACTGATTGACTATTATTTGGGGGGTAGCTCACCTGGTCCGTCCAGGAGGCTACCCTTATGGAGGACACATGCCCCCACTTGTTGGCCATTTATTGGAAGTAACCCATCTGGTCCGCCCAGGAGGCTACCCTAGTAAGTGGAGGTACATCACTTGGTCCGACCAGGATGATACCCTGACGAAGGATATGTGTTCCCCTCTGATTGATAATCTAGTTCCAACCCGGACCATTTATTGGAGGTAACTCACCTGGTCCGTCCAGGAGTACCCCTAGTGAAAGGACATATAAAAATGAAGTGATCACCGTACCCTACTAACAGAAAACTTTAGCTCGAAACACGCTAAGGAAAGGAAGGAAAAATAAAAGAAATCGGGCTAAGTCAGTAACCCCCTGATGAGCTTTCGACTTCACTAAAAATAAGAAACATTAGAAACAGTTCGTAATAAGAAATATAAAATGACGAAAAGTTTGACAACAAAAATAGCCACGAGGTAGCTAGGCTCCGCTGCCTATTCCTGCTCCCAACATGTCTGCCTCATTGTCTGCCACACCCAAATAACGGTAACATAAAATAGATACAAATCAATTAGACACCTACCCCCATTCCGGAAGCTCCCGAAGTGCAACAGGTCCGCGGTTACGCCCATCCGGAAGGCGAGGCCTCGATGCGTGCAGGGCTCGGCTGGCCGCGGTCGGAAGGGGAGGCTGCAGGGCAGACGGCCCGAGGAATCATGGAGGTCTCCCCTTTCCCTCTTCTGCTGCCCTGCGGGCCACGGGGGGGGAAGCTGTCTTGCCTCGGCCACCGACCACTCCCTGCCCCCTCTCTTGCCTGATCTGGCCATCGTCGAGGACCGGAGCAACGGCGAGGTCGGACAACCCTGAGAGTTGCAGATAGTCCCGCCACATGGCCACGCCTGAGAGTTGCAGATAGTCCCGCCACATGGCCACGCCTGAGAGTTTCAGGTAGTTCCGCCACATGTCAGAGAAGGGGGAGATGTCTTGCCTCAGCCACCGACCCCCCCCCCCCCATCTTTATCAGCCGGCACGGCCAATACCGAAGTGCTGGAGCCAAAGAGCGGCGCGGGGTCGCTGGAAGGGGGAGGCGGCGCGAACGAGCCTCCCCCACCTCCCTCCAGGTGGAGGCTTCCAGCGACACCCCAACGCTCTTGCTTAAAGAGGGTCAACATCGAAAAGCGGTCCTTTTGCCCAGGACGGGCACACGCCCCATGCCTTCTCTCCTCAACTTTGAAGATTCTATGAGAGCCGGGGGGGCACCCCGGTCCCTCCGCATGGGCGCCCCCGTCCCCCTCACTGGGAACAGCGACGTCGGCGCACTCCAGCCAGCGCCAGCCTCAGTTTGGAAATGGCTAAAATACAGCCAAGGTACAGACTTGTTCAGTTCCGGAGGAACACCCGAATGACCCGGTAGGGAAAATTGTTACCGCCCTCCCCACTCTTTGACTGATGGTCCATATTGCTAAAATGTTAACCCATTGCGAAAAACTTTTGAAACAACCAACGGAAGGTTCTGGTCCTACTACGAGTCAGTGGAGGCAATCTGACTATGCAGGGACTTGCCTGACCTCGCCCAAAATGGCGCAGACACAAAATGAGACTTTTTTTTAAAAATCCTTGTTGCACCCTGATTGCTCAGCTTTGATGCCCCGGGATATGTATGCAGTTTTTGGACAATGAAAGTAGATAAGAGGGACATTGAGTATGTGTTTGGAAAGGAAAGCGATATAAGATGAACATTAATTATGTGTTGGGATGATGAACTGATTTAGAGTGGGTACTAATTATGTGTTGACAGCTATGAATCGGTATGAAATAGGCACGGAGTGAGCATTTAAACAATGAATTGATATACATTAGATATTGAGCAAATAGTAGAATAACGAGATGATATTGTTGAACGCTTGACACGCATTATACTTGGCGCTTAAGAAAGTTCGATATGATTTTCATTGCACTACTGCACTTTATGAAATAAATGGCCACCGATTTCGTTTCCCTTATGCACAGTTCCAGTCTGCTCCATAGCCGGCCCACTGGGTTGTAGGCCCGTATTTGTGCGCCAACCTTTTCATTAAAGTTTCTGAACACGCAAATATTCTCGCAGTATTTGTATTT
The DNA here is from genome assembly GCF_964263255.1 of Lissotriton vulgaris. NCBI lineage: Eukaryota > Metazoa > Chordata > Amphibia > Caudata > Salamandridae > Lissotriton > Lissotriton vulgaris. The sequence goes on from NC_141694.1 coordinate 1,465,337,051, forward strand.
TATGAGTGTTATCGAAATGTATGGCTACTGTCACCGACATAAGAAACGTACAGTATGATTAAGGCAGAAGGTTAAAAAAGGGCCGACATTTAGCAGCTACATTATGTGTCACAAGCAGCCGGAAAAGTGTTTTAGACGCCCTTAAACGACACCACAGAAATACCACCTGACCGCCACCCTTGCACACGACCTATAAGGCCACGATCGTGTGATCCATGTAGATACACAGACCATCGATGATTATCTCTCTGATGCTACTGATCCCTATGGGCTTAAACGCCGAGATGGTAGAGAATGCGGCCCGTGGAGATAGGTCAAGTATGTGGTAGGTAAAAACATTTTCGGATTTATGCAAGTTGATGTGTTTTGGATGTTGCCCCCACCCCCTTCCTTCTCCTCCCTTCTGCAGGTCACGTCGGCTGGGGTATGGAGGAGTGACGATCAAACAACCGACGAAAAGGGAAGGAGGAAATATGAGCATAGCCCTTATGTTGATGAGTTTTTTTTAAAAAAGAGACGTAGACTTAGACATGACTGTTCCTCCTTAGAATGTAGCAACTGGGAGGATGGACTGACATAGAAACTTGACGGGTACTGTATGACGAAAATTGACTTGAAATAGCATGTTAAATAATGTAACTAGACGTTTGACTAGATAGGGAAAGGACAAAGAAGAATCCTGGGGTAAGGATTCCCAGGCACCACCCGTCTGGGAAGTTAGAAACGTTGTTGATGTTCGAAATGTACCACCTCCTTCTCACCCTCTTATAGATGTAACCAAGCTGTCTGACTGTTCTCCTGATCAATACCCTCTGTTGCCTCAGCCTGGAGAACTTCCAACCAAAAGAAGAAACTCAAAAGTGGTTTAAGATCCACCTATGGGCAATGGCCCGACCAGGTTAATTTCTGACCGGCTGACCGAGGTGTAAGTATTGACAATTGGGAACGCTCGCAAAGATAGCAAGCGAGAGGGAAAAGGAGGGAAAGGTAAAAAGAGCTAAGCACGTAGGTAAATAGGATATTAAAGATACGCAGGATGTAAAGATAGATCTTTCTGGCCAATATTTGTTTTATGTTTTGTCGTGAATGTCTTATATATGTAATACATGTACTGTCTTCCTTCGTCTGAGTTTGTGTGTGTGTACTGTAGGGATTTATGTCCTCCCTCTGTTTGCGTCTCTCCGTTACCTGACCCCCTGCTGTTCTGTGTTGTGAGCGCACTAAATGACCTATTTTCGTACACGTCTCTCTCTCTCTCTCTCTCTCCCCCCCCTTATCTATCTCTCTCTCTCTCTCTCTCTCTCCCTCTCTCTCTCTCTCTCTACATGTCATACGTGTACCGAATGGCTCGTTTAGATTGCGGACGACTCTCACTCTCTATGAGAGTCTCCCTATTTCCTCTTCCTTTTTGTGGTAAAATTGTGCCCCACCGGCACCAGTCTGATTGGATACTTATTGAACGCGAAGGTGTTCAGCGAAATTGACCGAAACTAAAATGATCGTATCTCGCCATATTACTACCTCTCCTTTCTGCAAAATGAATGAACTCGAATTGGCTGAGAAGGAAAGGACAGGTAAGACGACTAAAGTCCCCCAATCTGGCCTTTTATAGGGGAACTGTATGTCAATGGCACCTTATTTTTTAGTTCATCAGAGACGAACGCCAACGTCTAGATTGCCCCCCAATGCCCAGATTGCCCCACCCCTTTGCACCCAAGCGCGAATGCCCGAAGCATCCCCGCCCCACTTGATTGACCCCAGCTGCTGTCCCGGATATAAACATGATGACCATGAGTAACTGTCGTCCCTCGAGAAAAGCCTGTTTTACCCTGACTCTCGATGATAGCGCCCCCGCCCTGTTTGAAAAGGTTAGCCAGCCTTGAAGGGAAATGTTAGACTGTTAAGGCTGAGGTTAGAAAGACGAGTCTCCCTGGAGGTTCCGAAATGTTGAGTTTGATGAAATGCACAGTTGATCAGAGTCTGACTTTTCTCCATATGTGACATGAATAGACGATGAATAAAACTTGGCATGAACTCAGTAGGAATGCTGACATATGCACTGCTTGGTAATGAACCTCTGACTGTGACCGATGAGCGTATCTCCCAAGTGCGTAGGATTGAGGGAAGAATTCACATGCATAAATGTCTTTTCCTGACCAGTTCTCTAAAGCTTGTTTTGTACCTATTCAAAGATTTACGGTCACCGGAGGAGAAGGGTCGGACGTGACGTACAGCCTGGCTGCAGATCTGGAGACACATATGACCTCGACCAAAGGTGGAGCTGCAGAGCAACAAGATACGGGACGAGACAGCAAATCCAAATGTGGAAAATGAAACTTGACGGGCGGCTCTGAAGCCCTCAGTCTGCTAACCCACGTGTGCCTGAAGCCTCCGTCCCCCTTTTCAAGCCCGATTGATGGGCCTGCCTGCTTGTTATCCTTTGCTCCCTTGGTCCCATTGGTGTGTCCCAGGAAATCTGACCCCACTCCGCTCTCTCTCCTATCGACTATTTGAACAGCACACCCTCTTTTCCATGTGACTTCTTGCCAAAAGGAAGAACAGCATTCAGGTGGGAATAGGGTGTTGCCACAGAAATATAGGTGCCGAGCATAAGGCGCCACTAAAGGGATTGGTTAGGGAACAGGACTGTGGTCTAACAGCAGAGGACAGACCGCACCTTGCAACGCGAAAGGTTAAATACGAGCTGGACCTATAGCTCCACCGCCGGTGCTCAACAGCGCCAACTGAAGGACACGGACTAGAGCCTACCAGTGATGGCTCACTGCTAAAAAGACACTGTGACGAAGAGATCTTGCGTATTGAACTGAATTCCGCCCTCAACTACTTGATCAAAATGTTCATTGGTCACATTTTTAAGTCAGAAACATTTATGCTGTGTAGTGCGTTTGAATGTTAGGAACTCGACAAATGCAATTTCCTATGTGCTGCATTCTGCCCATCACATCAACTGTCCATGATTATATGCCAAATGTTAGTATTGACAAATGCTAATTCTTCAACCGCGCCTGTTCATATGTACCCCCATCAATTACAAAAATGAACTCTGTTATGTAAAAAGGGGCGACTGTGGAAAAGTAGAAAAATTGATGTACATAAGCGACGTTCATTTCCCTTTTTCCACTCCTCTCCCTGTAAGCACCATGAATACCATAAAATATTGACCGCATCACTCCGCCAGTAAAAGCCCGTACCCATATGTACATGACAGCCATTCTAGGCACCCTGGCCTTTTTTCCCGCTCATTAGAATCACCGGCTTCCCTTCTGCGCGTATTTGAACCCCCCCCCTTCTCTCACATGCATAGACCATGAAACCCTCTCCCTCTGCGCGACCCTGCCCTGAAAGGCAACCCTTCTGCTTGACCCACGCAAACCCCCCATTTCCTCTTGAAAAGGCATCCTTCGCCTCAGCTGACATAGCCCTCCCCAGCTGCACCTGACTGCCCCCGCTCTCTCATGTACGGGTCATAAGACCTCTCTCTGTGCGACTCTGTCCCTGTGCACACCCTGGCTTCCCCCCTCCCCTTCTCCCTCACACGGGCAAGTCATAAACCTTCTTCTTCTGCAAGACCCTGTCCTTGGGAGTCACGGCCGCGCCTGATCAGCACCTCCTTTCCTTTCATGAATAACCCCTCTGTTAGTAAACCCTCCCTCCGCGACTGACTGTCCACACATGTCTGAGGTCATCGCCTAAGCCAGGAGATACTGTTTACTGCTTATTGTATGGAGTCACTCCTCTTCAAAGGACCCACTATTGATCCTGGCCACCCCACCCCCTGGGCTACGATCAGGCGCACACATCCTAAAAATTGGCGGAACACTCAGCTGCGTGATTACCCTCCCCTCTTATCAGCAGGTCAAGGGTCCCTATTGTGAACATATGTGGGGTAGGATTGACACGAGGATTATGGGGATGTCTTTTCCTTGTTTCACAATATCGTGATTGTAATGCCAAGTGTTTTGTAAGGTATAAAAGACGATGTCTCAGCTCACTTGTTAGAGCACCTCCCGAAAGACACTGTGTTTCGTGTCCGAAATGACAGGCTCTCCTCATGAGAAATAAACTCTGTTCTTGTGATTCCAGCTTCCAGCGCCCGTCTCTTTATTTGGTAAATATTCAGAATGAGAACTAAGAGGCGACTTGTGCCAGCAGCCCGGGCATCGATACTGATATGGGCTCACATTTTACATAGGTACTTTTGCTTCCAAAAGGCTCTCACGGCAGTGACTTCCAATTGTTTGTTTGTCCTGAGTGTATGGAGTCGCGATTGTTTGTATGTACGATGAGACATGAGTGGACCCCAATATAACGAGGGTTCAACAATACACATCTGGCGATATTTAGCCAGTTACGAGAGGTGCACTGTTTTTGCCTATTCTATTACATACAGGCAAAATAACCGCCTTTGATTAACAAGGCGCTCTCTTACTATTGTGCTATACGACCACTCGAATATTTTGTGTCACCAGTCAGATTGATGTGTTTACCACGCATTTATGTTGGTTTCTCTCTTTTTCTCCTTTTCTTTTTCAGAGACCGCAATAGGTCAATATTTTTGGTACTCATTGCATTTACCTTGCTTCACCTGGGCCAGCTCATGCCCTGAAGCCCAAACAGTCAGCTTATTTTTGCTGTATTGTTTGTAGGACAGTAGGCATACTTCTGTAGAACTGAGTTATTAGTAGTAGGGATCACTATACGGTCCTGATGAGTAAGCAGTAGGGGACTGCTTACGAAACATGTCGACTAGGTAGCAAGCTATTGCTCTACCTTACAATCCCCTTCTTAATGTTCCCAGCTAGAGAAGTGAATAAATAATTTTTTCCACTGAGCCAGGGAATTTTTAAACCTTTTTGTAATTTTTCACACTCACTTGTTAGGTCCCTACACTTTCACTGACACCCCTACACCTACACATAGCCTCTGTCACAACTTAAGTGCTCCCGCGTAGTTCGTTTGGTCGTAGCACGCCCCGTCCCGTTATAGGGACGGGAGGACCCCTATGATGAAGCATGACACTAAAGGACTTTTTAGTGTGTGAGGGGTATTTTATCAAGCACATTGTGCTCTCATCTTTCTAAACCTAAGAGAGAGCCTAGTATCACCTCAGAAAATTAAACATAAAAATGATCACTTTTTCACTTTGATAGAATCTCTTTGTTTATACAGTTCTGCTAGGAGGGTGATTCTATCAGTACCTCTACGCTTCCTTTTTTGTTTTGGAGTGCCACTTGCAGTCACCTTCCTCTCAGCCCTGCCTACCTGGGATACACAAAACCCTGTCTGGGATGGTGCTAGCACCGCCCCTGACAGGAAACCCTTTGCCCGAGCTCTCCTCGCTGGAAGGACTCCCAGCAGCAGGAGGTCAGACTTGTGTCTGTAGTGGCAGCATCCATTTTGTGATGCTAACCCCAGAATTGGCGAGGGGTTAGTATTCCAATTCGTATGACACCTTACTCGACATGTTTTGATAAAGCGATACCAAAGTTGGCAAATAACCGCGAGGATTATAATGCACTTAAGAGTATATGGTACGCGTTATCATGGAACAGCTATTAGGACTTGGTTCCACAAGCCGCAAACGGGCTCAGCTCATGCCAGAGCACCATCTCACATAATCCCAAGCACTCTGCCTTCAGGATTGATAAGGCCTGCCATAGGAGTGACTGATAGGAATATATGTGTCCATTTTAGGGTTAGATATAGGGATACTATATCTAAAGCAAAGGGTGATTACACCACCTTGCCCCAGCTGTCGTGCAGCCAGTTGTGTCAGATTTGGGTGGCCAGCCAGGGGTGGCATAATACATGCTGCAGCCCCTGGTAGGCCCTGGGTGCGCCTATGCCCTGGGTATCTAAGGTACACTGTACAGGGACTGAGAAGGTGACTCAGTATCCAATAGATATGTACCTAGGGTACATGGAATCCATTTTACAGAGAGAGCAGTGGGCCTGGGGTCCTGAATAGCAGGGTCCCAGGTCAACTAAGTCGAAAAACCAGCAAAACACCAGGCAAAAAGTTGGGGGCAACCATAGTCAGATATCAACCTTCCTACACATATGGAATCAGAATCAGCCAGTGTAGGTTGTTTATCTCAATATACCTTTATTTTCAGGGAAGAAATTGCATATCTGAAAAAATTCTTCTCATTCCAAACTTTTTTTGAGAAACAAAATTATATAAAATTGAAATCTAGTGTTAGGATGTAACTTTTCCCCCTTTCTAAAGCTTGTATTTGTTGCGAGCTGATGTTGCAGCTCCAACAATTTCAGCAGCACCACTTCGACTTCTCCTTCACCGCAGATTTAAACTGTCTGTTGCTGAGATGGTGCTCTTGATAGACCCTCACTTTCTCCCACTCCAACTTATTTCTCAGTTTCAATGCTAGTTGTTTGCATTGTCTCCACTAAATTGGTCACCTTGATTAGTCCTCTTGCCACATCAATCGGCACTGTAGTGCTCCGTTTCTATCAATACACTAAGGGCATGCAGCAAGATAAGATGGTTTTTCCTTCTGCCGGGCATTGATCGCACAAGATTAGTACACCGTTGGTAGAGCCATCTACCACCCGATGCAATGAACTCGCAGAATTCTTCGATACTAAGATAAAAAACATTATCAATTCCCTCCCTCCACAAACTCCTGATGCTATTCCCACGGCCAATGGGCCCCATCTGGCTCCTGGCGATCCAGCACATCAACTGTCCCACTTCACCAATCTGACAACAGATCCTCTCCTCCCAATACTAAACTCTATCAAAAGTGGTTCCCCCAACGACCCCGCACCACTCAATATTCTCAAGTTAGTGGCACCCACCATTCTTCCATACCTCACAGAGCTGATAAATATCTCTCTAACCACTGGCATAGTTCCCCCTACCTGGAAAAAAGCAATTGTTAAAGCACTCATCAAAAAACCCAACCTCGACCCACTTGAGCTAGGCAATTATCGGCCCATTTCCCTGCTCCCAGGCGTTAGCAAGATAGCCGAGAAACATGTCAACCATGATCTCTCCGAATATCTTGAAACCAATGGGCTACTGGAGCCCTCCCAGACAGGATTCAAGCCCGGCCAGAGCCCTGAAACCGCGATTCTGGCGGTTGTCGAAGAGGCAAGGAAAATCATAGATTCAGGAGGATCAGTGGCAGTGATCCTCCTGGATTTGAGCGCTGCATTCGACACCGTCAATCACTCAACACTGGTCCATAGACTCAGAGAACTTGGAATCATAGGCCCCACGTGGCTTGGCTTGAGTCCTTCCTCCACAATAGATCCTTCCAGGTAGCAGATGGTAACTTCGCCTCCAGGCCCACTTCCATCAGCTGTGGGGTCCCTCAGGGCTCGTCCCTGAGTCCGACCCTTTTTAATGTTTACATGTCCCCTCTTGGAAAGATCGTCACCCCTTTTGGGATCAAGCTTTTAACCTATGCTGACGACACCCAATTGGTCGTCTCTCTAAGTCAGCAAGATCAATCCCTCACCAACCTCCAAAACTGTCTAATCGACTTAACGAAATGGATGAACCTCTCCCACCTCAAGTTAAATAAAGACAAGACAGAGATAATGATCCTAGGCAACCATGCACTGTACCAACCTAAAGCCCTGTGGCCGTCCTGCATGGGCCCTCCACCTAATCCAAAACAAGAAATCAAGAGCCTGGGAATATGGTTGGACGAAGGCCTCAATTTCTCGACCCAGGCACGGAAAACGGCTGGAGTATGCCATGGCCTCTTACGATCTGCGAGGAAAATTCTACCTCTACTTCCACCACAATCCCAACGACTGTTGATCCAAGGGTTTGTGATGTCACGCCTGGACTACGGCAACGCCCTCTATCTAGGGGCCCCTAAAAAGGTAATATCTAAACTGCAGACAGTACAAAACACTGCCGCCCGCCTTCTTACAGGAACCCCCCATCGCTGTTCAGCCAAACCTGCCTTAAATGCCTTGCATTGGCTGCCTATTCAGGAGAGAATACACTTTAAGGCACTATGCACGACATATAAAATCCTGCATGGTAAGGCTCCACCAATCCTACAAAATCTTATCATACCTCACACCACCAAGAGAATGCTTCGCTCATCTAACCTCAACCTGGCATTCGTTCCAAGAGTCAAGAAAGCTCGCTCTGGCGGCCGACTATTTGCATACAATGCCTCCAAATTGTGGAACACTCTGCCTCCAAACATTAGAGCCCAACCCAACCTTCTTTCATTTCGCAGAGCTCTCAAGACATGGCTGTTCCCGTAAGGCTCCCACTGATTCAGGTTCCAATCATTAGCGCTGGGACACCCACGGGCAGCCATAAGCTCTACAAATCTGTAAAATAAATAAATAAATAAGATAGCCCATCAATAAGGGTTGATGTATGGCACCCCTGCGCCTTTGCTGGATGATTTCATGATGCAGTTCCTGACATAAGGTCTTGATGGCAACTGTGAGATTAGAGAAATTGTCATTCATTGTCATCTGACTGCAGCTAGTGTACTTGTCGCACTTTCATACCCAGCTGTTATGGTTTTAGCTAGGGTACTCGTTTTAGGTTAACCATTTTTATCTGCTTACATTGCAGGCACTGAACATTGAGCATTGAGGATTGTAAACCACCAAAGAGTTGTTGGTTTCAGGACTTCTCGTATCTAAAATTGGAGCCTGTGATTGAGTGAGTTAAGAACGATGAGCGTCAAGTTGATTTCTTCCACCGCAGTTGATGTGGCCCCACTACAGGTTTCTCTGCGACAGTTGGCATGACATACTCACCCTCTTCTTCAGCTCTGTCTATGCTCCATAACTGCAGGACCTATATTTGCGGTACGTGTTGAGCTGGTCTGGCTCCCACTATCATTGTAGTCAGCATCATGTAAATCTTCATGGCATTCCCCTTCTTATTGGTCACTATTTGGAGATGGATATTCTATGTAAAAATGGATTGAGAAGACCTTAATGACTTATAATTGGTAGGACGCTGGCTACATTTAGGACTTTTACTATTACAGTTTTTTCCTTATATTTATTGTTATTTGTTTTTAGTTTACATATCCTATAATGCACTTTGAAAGTACATGGACTATTACTATTGCATATTTAAGATTTGGGCTTTAGTTTTTGATTTCACTACATTACTATAGGTTAGCAATATAATGTTTTAGTCTGAATACTGTCCTTCAATTACACTGTTTAGTACTAAATCTCTATATTTTACTTACCTTGTGAGGTTTCTAGAAGATCTGAGGTGTCAATTGCATGAACACTACTGATGGCTTCTGAGGGACTTTGCACAACATTCTCAATGACAGTTGATGGTGGGGGATTCCTCTTGTTCCTCGTGACTCACACAGACGCCTTGACACCTTCTCCTTGGTCTGAGATCATAAAACCTCTTTCTTTTCTCCTCAGTTGATCCCTGGGTAACTACAACTGTGTTCGCCTGCAATCCCTCCCATATTTTGTCTTCTGAGCCTCAGGCACTGCCAGGGGTGACTTGCCAAAAGGTTGGTCATGGTGCCAGCACTTTTCTCTGTGAGGATTTCAAGTTCCTTTTCTGAAAACCTCCTTTTTGTCTTGCTGCTGCCAGCATACTTTTCATTGTCCTTAAGTGACATGTTGCTTTTGTAAAGACAAGCAAGCACTGGGATGTAAAATGGATTCACCTAGGAAGCTGCTGCATCAATTCTCTCCAGTTTTAAAGTGCGGCCTACTTCTTGGTTCTGATGTCATCACCGTATGCCAAAAATGACTGTCGCTATTTGCAACTCCATTTCCTATTTAGGGAATTGCTAAATGCGATTATCCAACTATCAAATCTACTACATAGCGAATCACTATTTATTTTGTGATGCATTTCCTACTTAAAGATTTAGTGATTAACAAATAGCGAACCACATGGCTTCACTTTTAGGTAATTGTACATAATCTCATTTTACTCAATACTTCATCAATCGTTTGGGAAATTATTGAAAGTGTAATGAAAGTGTAACCTGCCAACTACACTATATAAATCACCTGCAGGGCAAGCAGGTTTAACCAGAAAGGGCAATACCTGCAAAACCCACCCTTTCTCACATACAATAATAATATTTGGGTCATTGAGTAACCGTCCCATACCTGCAGCCACTTGAAGTAACTGGAATGGCTTTTACCTGGAACCAGATTTACACATATAATGTGCTAAATACATACAATGTACGTACGTGATGTGATAAAAATATTTAATTAAGTGGTTGCAGTCACATCCCATCCAAGAAGGATTATACTACGGTCAGTATGTTAAGGTTGTCTCTCGATGAACGATAAAAAGGAATATTTTAAGTCTTATTTAGACTCCTGAGGCCGCTTTGTGCACACCTTTTTGGTCACATTAAAATAAAGTTACCTTTAACAAGGTCACAGCAACAAATCAGAAATGTTTCCACTGTGGAGGTAGTTAGCTGTATGCTAGCACAAACAATCTCTAAAAAGATAATGAGATTTTTCTGATTAAATATGAAGTGTTCTCATTCCTTCTAACCAATAAACAGCAGTAAGTTCACATGAAGTGGTACAAGAGTACAAAATGCTTCCAGTATAAGTAAAAAAATGCAATCTGATATTAAGCCAATTTAGATATTGTCATGGTTGACAGACTCATTGTACAAAATTATTATGCTGAAATATGTGCACATAAATGTGAAAGACCCAGACACATTTATAATTATTAATGAACATGTTTCTCTCATTCCCAGGGCACTGCTGCTCCTAGAGCACCTGTATTGAAACTGTAAGGGGCTGTGAAAGTGAATCATATTATAAATGCTGGTGGAGACCTGGGTCCTCCTGAAGCCCATGGTTGAGAAAGGCTGAACATCTGAAATGAAGCCTTTGAATACAGAAAGCAGGTGAAGCTGTAGAGGCCACTGCATGCCACCAATGCAGACAGAACAAGTGTAATGATTTGGGCCACTGCTGTAGTTCCCAGTCCAGAAGAACGGGAGGTCCGGGGAGGCGGGGGAGATACCTTACACACAGACACATGAAACACCTGTACAAGTTTGTGTGTACTCTCAGTTGTGCAATGCAAAGCACCTGGTGTTCCTTTTCCAGCACAGCAGTTTCACTGGAACACTTTATTGTAAGTATGGTCCAAAGGGCACGTCATGCTTAGGGCACTTCTGAAGAAGCTGCACAGTCCAACAGTAAGAAAGCATTATGGAGTGTGGAAGAGACTCACACTCAGCAATGGAACAGCAACATCAGATATGAACTCAGTAAAGATGCAAAAATGGCTGGACACGCAAGACATGGTCTGGATGTGAAACAAGAGGGCTGCGTAGCTACGGAGCACTGCACTACTGGTCTGGCTATCAATGCCTGAAAGATGGAGAACTTATCCATTTTATCAGAATTTCACTGGGAAACGATGTCGGATCCCCATGGTGAGCAGCTGGCTTACTTTGCTTCTCTCGTCCTTATGGATTTCGGCACTTTTCATTTTCCTTTTTGCTTGATGATATAAAGGGCGCTACTTTGTTAATGGCATGGTACAGAAGACAGTGAATTTCCAACTCCTGCCTCAGGGAACCATGTACCCTGATACACTCAGCTTACTCATTTACATTTACCTTATATTTGCAGCAACATATTATGTTTTTATGAGGAAACTTTGGCTTTTTTACATTTTATATTGGATAAGTCTGCAATTTTACTTTTCCTCTACATATATTGACTGATCTACATGGAAACTAAATGCATTCTGGGGTACTTTCTGCCATATAACGTATTGCTTCCTCAAAGACATTAAACACTATTTTCCTTTATTATTGCCGACGAGGCTCAGCATTACTCTTACTTGAGCAGTATGAGTCAAGTTTTCGTGGATAAGTATAATTTTATGGGGAGAATGCATCGCTGAAAACCACCACTATATCATCCTCGGCCCTTTCTCACAGTAATACATTTTCTTAAATACAAGTGACCGGCCTACGGTATCCAGGGTGGAAGCACTGTTTCTTCAGGCGGAACCCTCGCTTGTAGTTATTCCTAAGGCTGAATTATCAGCCAAATCCTTGCCTTCTTCTTCAAATAAGTGGCCAAGGATAGATCCTACCTCTCCAGTAATGCCTTTTCCCATATCCATGAAACTACTATTTGAGGAAATAAGAGCTTTGAAACTTTTATGGTGGATACTAACAAGATACTTCATAGTCTTGAAGACAAATGGTGATAAATGGACAAGCCTCTCTCAGAATTAAAACAACAAGCCAGCTACATCCAAGACTCTTCCTCTGCAATTCATAAAACACAAACAGAAGACACACTGAAGACCTCGAAAATAGGAACCATAGTAATTATCTGAGAATTTATGGTTTGCTTGAAAATGTAGAAGGTTCTGACCCCTCAAATTCTTCAAAGACTTTATTCCGAAAGTTCTAGATCTTTGTTCTACTTCTTTCAACATCCAGTATGCTCATAGATTGGGCCCCAGAGCCACCGCTAAACCTAGAAGCATCATCATCTTGTTTTTGGAGCATTTGGATCTTCTCACAGTACTGAATGCAGCAAAAATAATGGAGCTAATTATTTGGTTTTCACGCAAACTGTTTTTTTTTCTTCTAAAAATGTAGCAAAAATTACCACTGATAGACGTAAACAATTTCTGGAACTTCGACCGCAGCTGAAAGCTATTAATGCCAGATTTAGCGTCATCCATCCTTGCCACTTCAAAGTAACTTATAAAAACTTATAAAGACAAAACATTAAACTATGAGAATTCAACAAAATTGAAATCTTTTCTTCACCACTGGAGAGAAGATCTAATTCAATAGATGTATTTCCTCAATGTTTTGACCATCTGCATTTTCCCATGTCCATCTTGTTTACAGGGTTGGCCCTGCACCCTGTGCTCATGGATGACCCCTTAAGTACATCCTACAGTCTTCAGTTTTACTACATGTACTGTCTTTTTCTATATGTTTATCATATTTTTTGTCTGTCCTTTTTTTCTTATCTTTTCTTATCCGCCCTGTACTCTTTTCCTTCTTTATCTTACAATTTCTATTTTCAGAGGTCTTTTACTCCTTTTGTGATTTGTATACTTTTCTCACTTCTTTTGGTTCATGTGCTAATTTATACTATCATTTTCTTACTGTCATCCATCAGAGTACTCTCAAGGAAGGTTAAGTGTCTAAATCATCCAATTAAATGGCAAAGAGTTCTCTCACTTTTGTCCAAATTGTATGCTGACATTGCACTTCTTCAAGAAAAACTTCTACGTGAATTTGAAGCTGTAAAATTGAAGTGAATCTGGGTATTCAAATTTTGAATAGCAGTGCTGAATATTTTATTATGAGGAGAGACTAAAATCAAATTGCAGATCCAATTTTAGACAGACTTTCTGATGTCAAATGTATCTTCTCTAAAATGTACAAATCTTTCTGTACCTCTATTACACAAAAATCCCAGGTGGACATGTGAAGAATTATTAATCCCACTACAAGAGAATACACTTTTTTCCAAGTGCATGGAACCAAATCTAGAATGGATTATATCTTAACTTCCAAATCTTTGATTCAAAATCTTCTCCATGCAGAAATTGGATCCATTCTAATTTCTTATCATACTACCTCTATCGCTGATTTTGATCTCTTACTAATTCAATCCCACCCAAAGGGGTGTATCTCTTCGAATAATAAGACTAGATGTCTTTTTTAATGTGCTTGGTATGGCCTCAAAACTCTCTCTTGAAGTGGCCATATCACTTTGGATGCAATAAAAGCGTTTGAACAAGTTAGGTGGCAGTTTATGTTTGATGCCCTAAAATGGTTTGGCTTTAGACCAAAAATTCTCGTCCTTATATCTTTCCTTTAATCATCTAATGAAGCAGCTATCTTTGTTAATAAAATGATTTCTGGCTATTTTTCTTTACATAGAGGAGTGTGTCAATAATGCCCCTACCACCCTTTTATTTATACTCTCTATAGAATCCTTTTTATTAAGAATCAAGCAAAACTCTAGCATTTCTGGCTTTTCACGTAAAGAATCCCAATTTAAATTGTCAGTATATGCTGATAATCTTCTTTATCTTTCTAACCCCAGAAAATCTTTTCCTGCTTTTCAATCAGAGACCCGCAATGTTGCTGCTGGTTCACACTAAAAAGTGAATCTCGATAAATCTGAGAAATTACCCCTTAATAAATTCAGCATAAAAGATGATTTCAAACATCCAGGGTTTACTTGGACTGAAATTAAACTCTATTAAGCAACTCTTAAATTGAACACTGATGACACTGATGACATGCTCCAGGGCAGTCGGAAATATCCATTCTGTAATGGAAGCTTGTGCGCCTGATGGAAAAGGTCCACAGCACAAGCTTTGATAGTGAAATGGATGTTTTTTTTTTTGTTTGTTTTTTCCAAAAACCTTTATTGCACCTTCAAGTTACACAGCGGAATGCCTACAACCCATCGGGCTGGCCGCTATAGCAATCTGTTAATCACGTTGCAGCATCACAAAGTCCTTGGTAGAATAGCCGTCACAGTAAAAAGGAACATGACTGCCGCGGTGAAGAGGTGCAGTACATGCATCATTGTCCCAAACAGTAGTGGTTTTTGATTTTCCATTTTTTCAAAAACAACAACAAACCAAATTAAATGTTAGGAATAACAATGTGGTCATGCCTAGATCGATATTGGTCGTATGCAACTACCTTACTAAAATGTCCCTCACCAGTTTCCCTCCTGGTCCCACTAGCAGTCCCTGAGGACCATGTTTGTGCGTGAGTATATATCCTGCTTAACTGGTGTCCCATGTAATCCCCTCCCATTCGAACCTGCGTGGTACCCTAGCAAAGAAGCCAACCCCGTTGTCCCTGGCCGCCACCCCCTCACAAATCACCAGCAATACTAGCCCTCCTCCTCCTCCTCATCTGATACATCCTGGTCTTCCTCTGGCAAGGGATCACAGGTCTCCCCTCTGTATACATTCCACTTGGTCCAGATTTTATTCAACTTCCCCGGGCAGGCTCGGTTAGAGTATACCGCCCTATCCGTTATCATTACCTTATCCATGCTTAAACACCATTGTGACTTGGTTGGCACTTCTGCCGCTCCCCAGCGTTGCGCGATATCCCGTTTTGCTACCATCAATCCCACTGTAACCCAAAGTTGCCCATATCTAGAGAGATCAGTAGGCTCCCACACGTGTAGAAGGCACCTCTTCGGTTCGGGCAACAGTGTTATTTCTAGTGTTTGCTAGATTGTTCGTAGTATTTGTCTCCAATATTCCTGAATCTGGGGACATTCCCATATGGTGTGAAAAAATGTGCCCTCCTCCCCACACCCGTGAAGGCAGTAAGGGTGTTGTATCCTGTTAATACGGTGTAGCATAGTCCTTGTGTAGTACACCCTATGTAGTATTTTCAATTGCACTAGTCGTAGTCGTGCAGAGATGCCCACCTCCTTAGGCGACGCTAACGCCTCATTCCATTCATGCTCGTCCATGTCACAAGTGTCACCCTCCCATCTCACCTTTAAGGACATTGTTGGGTCTGGCAAGTTGTTGAATAATTTACGATAGGTAAGCGATGTTGCGCGTTCAACTATAAAGTCAGTGAGGAGGCGGTCTTCCAGCGGGGAAGATTCGGGCAGATCTGTGTCCGGGGGGAGGGCAGCGAGTAATGCATGTTGTATCTGGATGTACCTGTAGAGCTCTCTATCGATCAACTCATATAGTTCTCTCAATCTATTGAAAGGTATCACCCCGCCCCTCTCCCAGAGATCGCCCACTGTAGAGATCCCTATAGTGTCCCAGTGTGAGAATCCCTTGCTGTTCCTCATGTTGCCTAGGACTCTAGAGTCCCATAGTGGGGTAAGCTTGGTGATCCTCCCCTTCCAACCCAGAGCAGCCGTCGCAGTATGCCAGAGTGTCACCGTTAGTTT
The DNA here is from genome assembly GCF_964263255.1 of Lissotriton vulgaris. NCBI lineage: Eukaryota > Metazoa > Chordata > Amphibia > Caudata > Salamandridae > Lissotriton > Lissotriton vulgaris. The sequence continues at coordinate 1,465,352,987 of NC_141694.1, forward strand.
GGTGGGTCCCACCAAAGTGCGAATTTTGCGTTGGTCATACAATGGAGCCAGTAAGCTGTTAGTGCCTAATTGCGCCCTGTCGGCCTGGAATGCTGGCTCGTTTTGTGAAGTGTGTATCCACTGATTGATGGGTTTAAGGTGTGCCGCCCAGTAATACAGTTTTAGATTAGGTAGTGCAATACCACCGTCGAACCAACCTCTATGCAATTTGGATTGTGCGATGCGCGCAGGGAGGTTTCCCCATAGGAGATTAGACACCAATGCCGCAACCTTTTGAAAGAATCTAGGGGCTACCAGGTAAGGCGTATTTTCAAGGACATATAAAAATCGAGGCAGGGCCATCATTTTATATAGTGCCGCCCTTCCCAAGAGCGTTAGCGGGAGCCCCGACCAAAATTTAACGTCTTGCTTGAGTCTTTCTAAGTGGGGCCTCAGATTTTTGTCCATGAATTCCGCGGGGTCACTAGTAACCTGAAAGCCCAAGTATTTAAATGACGAACCAGCTATCTTCAGAGGACATTCCGCGTTGAGGGCCGGGACCTGCCCCTTCAGAACATATAGTTCCGATTTGCTCCAATTCAACGTATATCCGGATACTCTACCGTGACTATCGCAGAGATGTAATAGAGCTGGTAGCCCGCTTTCTGGATTAGTTAGATATACCAGCATGTCGTCTGCATATAGGGACAACCGGTCCTCCCAGCCCTCCCTCCAGCATATGCCCTTGAGTAGGGGCGAGGTCCTTATAAGAGTGGCAAGGGGTTCTAGTGAGATCGCGACTAATAATGGTGAAAGGGAGCATCCTTGTCTTGTGCCCCTCCCTAGCGGGAATACTCGCGAAATATGTCCATTGGCCACAACCTGAGCTACCGGGTCAGTGTATAACAGTCTAACCCATGCGATAAAGCGGGGTCCAAATCCCAAGCGCGACAATGCCTCAAATAAGTATGTCCATTCCACAAGATCAAATGCCATCTTGGCATCAAGGGCTAATATCACTGCTTGTGTTGTGATCGAGTCCGCCCTGGCCAGCACTCCGTGCAGTCTACGCAGATTTAACGCCGTATTTCTGTGTGGCATAAATCCGGACTGGTCCGGGTGTATGAGGGATGGCAGATGGGGTAAGATCCTGGTTGCCAGGAGTTTGGCAAGAATTTTAGCTTCTGCATTAAGCAGCGAGATGGGGCGGTAAGAGGAGCATTCCTCAGGCGGTTTCCCTGGCTTGGAGATGGCCACTATAGTCGCCGCTCTCTTGTCTGGTGGAAGTGTACCTTTTTCCAGACATTCCTTAAACATCCCTAGCAGATGTTTGCTGAGGGTCTCAGGCACCGCTTGATACCACTCTATAGGTATTCCGTTAGGTCACATTGCATACCCGGATTCAATGCACGAATAGCCAGTTGGATGTCATCAGCGGTGATATCCGCTTCCAGCTCACTTGATACTTCCGAGGATAACGTCTGGACCTCTATCAGTTCTAATACTTCTCTGGCCATCTCAGGTGTAATCACATGTACAGGGGTGTATACCCGTTCGAAGTGGGTCGCGAACAGTTCAACTATTTGTCCCGGGTTCGTATGTACCCCCCCCGTGATCGTTCCTCAAACGTTGGATTCCCCTAGTACTACCTTCCCTTTTGTCAAGCCACGCCAGCATTCTCCCTGCCTTGTCGCCCACCTCGTAGATCCTATTTTGAGTGTTGGTTAGGTGTCCTTTCACTTGGAGGCGCAAGTGATCGTTGTATAGCTGCTGTTGAATAGTAAGTGCGTGTAGGGTGGCCGGAGTGGGGTGCTGTTCGTGTGTCATTGTGAACTCCCTCAACGTTAATTCCAGTTTAACTAGCTCCTGAGTCTGTTCTCTTTTGTAGCCCGTGATGGAGTTTATAGCTTGTCCCCTTTAAACAGTCTTATATGCCTCCCATAGTACCTCGGAGGAGCGCACCGAATGGACATTCTCAGTGTAATATTGTGTTGTTACTTTTTTGAGAGCCCTGCGAACTTGGGGAATCTTGAGATATGTAGCGTGTATGGGGTAAATGCGTTTGCGCGACCTTTCCTGAGTGGAAAGTGCAAGGGTGAGTGGGGAGTGGTCCGAGATCCCTTGAGGATGAATTTCAATTGTATCTACATGTGGGAGACCGTCTCCCAGGGTCAGAAAGTGGTTGATTCTCGACAGACTGCTGTGCACTGCGGAATGAAAGGTGTACTGCCTCGCACCGGGGTGGAGGTACCTCCAAATATCAGTGAGGCCCATGGCTGTTAGGAACCGTTGGAGGCGGGGGGCTCCTCCCGTGGGGACCGGCGTTGGAAACCTGTCAAGTTATGTATCTAGAATTGCATTAAAGTCCCCTCCAAGGATAACCTCCCCCTCGGGGAGAGTCAGAATAAAGTCACCCAGTTTCGGGAGTTGTACCGAGTGTAGTGCTGGTGGAATATACACGGAGACCAGGTTGAGAAGCCTACCTTCCCACTGCCCCTGCAGTGCTGCAAAGCAGCCTTGATCATCAGTCTTAGTTTGTAGAGGGATGAACAGTGTGTTTTTCTGTATCAGGATACCAGTCCCCCTGGAACCTGGCGTGAAGTCAGAGTGGACTATCATCTTATAGCCTCTTCTATCCATGGCCTTGGTTGCCCCCCCAGTTGAATGTGTTTCCTGTAGTAGTGCTATGGTGGGTTTCTGTCTCTTAAGTGCGGTTAGTACCAGCCCCCGTTTCACCTTATCCCCCAGTCCCCTCACGTTCCAAGTCATTCGTCGTAAGGATGTGCACAGTGTCTTCGCGTCCATTCTACCCCTTTCAAGAAGTGGGACATCAGCCATTTGGGATTATGGGTCCATGGTATATCGAATAGGAAGTGTGTCATGGGTACTGGCTGCGTACTTGTGTAGTAAATTGCTGAGGGTCCTCATGGAGGCGCTAAACCGTTGCAGTCCCCACCAACCTTTTATTGACTCATGTGGAAACCTGATCTTTGTCTTTGACCGTACATGTGTATTCCTAACTGTGAAAAAACAACCCCTCCCCTGCCCCCCCTCCCTGCATCCCTGCCTAACGGACTTTCAACTGCCCGCCCCCCCAACTGAGCAGAGTGCTTAACCCATCCCACAACCAGAGTACTTGCGTGTGTGGGGGAGAGCGTCTCCCCGAGCAGGCGGCATCCCTGCGTGCTTCCGGGGTAGCCATGCCAGCGTCCATGTGCAGCTGTTAAACGGTGTGTTGATGATCAGCGACAGCCTCTATCTTAGATCCCAGAGTTTGGGTCATTCATCTCCGACGGCCCCTTCAAATCCATGGGAGGGAGAGCCCTCCGCTCCTTCTCGACCTGACGTTTGTGAGCCAGTCCTGCTGTCTCCTCTGCGTTCATGGTTAGACCTATGTGTTCTTCGCGGCCGGTCCATGGTGCGCCATCCCTCAAGCCAGTCCCGGGCCGCGTCTGGGGAGTCAAAAAACCACACCTTTTTGTCCGCTACTACTCGCAGCCGGGCCGGAAAGAGCATCGAGTATGGCAGTTCCTTCTCTCTCAATGTCTTTTTCACCTCTAGAAACGTTCTCCTCTTCCTTGAGACCTTCGCCGTATAGTCCGGGAAGAAGGCTATCCTTGAGTTCTGGATTTGGATGGCCAGCGCCACTCTTGCTGCTTGTAGGATGACGTCGCGGTCCCTGAAGTTGAACAGACTTGCTAGTAACGGCCAAGGCGGCCCTCCTGTCTTAGGTTTACCCCCCGGCACCCTGTGAGCCCGCTCCACCGAAAAGAAATTCGAGAGTCCTTTAGGCTGGAGTCTGGTTTTGATTATGTCTTCCACATAGAGGTCCATTGCTCCCGTATCCTCAGATTCCGGCACGCCTAAAATTCGGACGTTGTTGTGTCGGGAGCGTCCTTCTTGATCGTCCAGTTTTTCTCTGAGCAATTTGTTATCAGTTTGCAGTCGTTCCATTGCCGTTTGTAGTTCGGACACGTCCTCGACTAAGGATTTGGTCACCACCTCAAATTGTTTGACCCTTTCATTCATCTTCTGGAGGTCCGCCCGTATCAAGGTAACCTCAGTGGCTGTAGCTCCCACTGTCGCTTGCACCTGGGCCAGTGCCGCCAAGACATCCTCAAGTGTGGCCTTCTTTGTTCCCTCGGTATCCGTCGTCTTTCCAGTAGGCTTGCGTTGTTCTTGGGGAGGAGTCTGCCTCTCATAGGCGAATTTGTCTAGCTTGGCCTGGGTAGTGCTGTGTTTGGGGCCTCTGTTCGACATGGTTCTGCGCTTACGGGCGGTGCAATCTGCCACCGCAGTTCGGTGTCGGGTCAAAGGAGGGCTGCCCACTTGTTCGCCCCGTGGGTTCTTGTCCGCTGGGTCTCTCCCCAATAGTAATGTGAGGTCGGGCAGGGCGCTGTGCGCACGAGAGACAATTGGTGTGGACCTCCGGCCCTCGTTCGGGTGCAGTGTACTCCGCACACCCTGCCCGGGTTACCTAATAGTGTCTTAGCTCAGGCGGCCTGCCGAGCCTACACTAATGCAGTGCACCTGTGGAGAGGCCAGCCGGGGTCCAGTATGCTATAGTAAGCGCTGTTTCGTGTTCCTGCGTCTCGCTGAGCCGTACTGCCCTCTCTTGGGTGTACTGGTTTTGTCTTGCCCGCCGTCTTCTGTGTCTTTCCAGGAGAGGGGGGGGAGGGGGGGTCCCAACTCACCGCCAGTACTTACGCTGTCCGCCACACGTCTGCCCGCTAATGCTCCCAAAGTTGGTACCGCAAATACAGCGGATCTCTGTGCTCTCACCCGAGAGGCAGCTCTGACCTCCGCGTTGCAAGGGTGGCCGCTGCAGGGACTTGATGTGCAATGCACGTCCAGCGCTTAATTATTATTATTATTATTATTATTATGTTTCTTATATAGCGCCTGAATCGACCCCCGAAGGGGTCTCTCCGCGCTTGCCTTGGGAACCCGTCCTGGCTTTTCCCTGTGAGATAGCCCCTACAGGGCATCCCCAAGGTGAAAGCCAGGCATCCCGCCGCGGGGGCCGTTGTGGAGATTAAGCAAGCTTAATGCCCAGAGTTGCAGAGTGTGAACCCATGATTAGGTCAGGCACCGAAGCGAGAATTATCGAGTCCATGGACATTTGAGCTCAAGACCCTGCCACGTCGGGAATTAAACCCTGGTCCCGGGTCTGACCTCTGCTTCAGGGTCTGCCTGCTCTAACCAGTGAGCCACACTTCTCCACTTAAGATGGCGGATCCGCTTCTCCGATCTGTGGCGTCTTCCGCGGAGCTGTCGGATTAGATCCCGCTGGTGTGCTTGTTGCCGCTGGACACTGCAGAGTACCGTTCGTTTCTCTGGGCCGGCGGAGGGCGTTCCATGTACTTTCAGGCAATGCGTCCGAGGAGCCGGCACTTCCGGCCAGTCACAGCCGCAGAGACTCCACTTCCGGTCGGCCTTGGTCTGTCCGCCACTCCGCTGCCGCCAGGAAGACGGTAGGCCCCTCCTCTCCCCGCTCCCTGCTGGCCGTTTTCGATCTGTGCACAGGCCGCCGCCGTCTCCAAATTGCTCCGCTGGGCGCTGCAAGGACCCCGGGACCGGTCCACCCCTTCAGGCACCGTGATCGATCGGATAAGTATGTCGGATTTTAGTGGGAAGCCGCCTTGTCACAGGAGCCTCTCTAAGCTGCGGCCGCCATCGTTGGCTGCTAGCCACGCCCCCTCATGGATGTTTTTTAAAAAAATCCCTGTACAGTGTGGCAGGCACCTCATGATGCAGGGATGTTTAAGGGGGCACCGTAAGTGCCCCTCAGGCCCAAAAGTGGGAGCCAGGGGCAAAGGGGGCCACTTTCCAGCAGCCTTTCCATTTCGTTAAGGCCAACATGAAAGAGCTGCCGAAACTGGCATCATAATCCTGACAGTGGAGCTGAGCCTGGCTCTGCCATCATTAGGGGATTATGGGTGGCTTCTTACAGACCAACAGGCTCTTTGAGCCTGACGTAAGCACAGCAAACGGTCCTTCCACAGATGCCTCCACCCGCCACATCAAAATGCAGAGGGAGGACCACATTATCAGATTTTGGGTGGACCAAAATCCATGGCCAGTCGGCTGCTGTCCCCCTGACATTGTAATCAGGCCAATCATTGCTCAAAATGGAATCCTCTGTTCTTGCCTTGGTGGGGTAGATCATGTTCTATTAAAATGGTGCTATCCCCTCATGTCATGTATCTAATATCCATTATACCTGTACACATTCGTCTACAATTCTTTAAAAAGATAGTCTCTGTTCTTTCCCACTTTTTATGGAATAGTAAACATGCTCATATATCTCCCTCATGGCTAAAACTCACTAAACAACATGGTTGTGTAAATTTTTCTAATTCCCATGACTTTCATGAAGATTTTTGTCTTAAACAATCTAGTCACGGTCTCAACAAAAATGCTAAGCTACCCAAACCTTTATATTTTTCATTGACCATTCATTTATCTCTCCCTTTTCTTTTAATGCATTTTCATCCTTTTAACCCAAAATGAGTTTCTTCTCTTACCCACCTATTGCATACTCATATAAGCTACTAAAACTCCTCCCTTTCCCAAACCACTTATGATACACTAATTTTTTATTTCCTCCATATGGTATAATAAAAATCCCAAGATAATCAAAAGAACACTATTTTGGAAAAAAATTGAAAGATAAAGGCGTTACTCTGATTAATCAACTAGTTGTTAAGGATACTCCTCCCCCTTTTTCTATAGCCCAAACTCTTTTTTGCCGACCACAATCTTTCTTTCATAAATATGCACAACTAGTCCAACATACTCAACATTCCATGACATTATTGCACAATAATAACATCCCATGTACCTATGAAAAAAAAATGTGTTACTCTACTACAACATAATTCCAAACCTTCTCTCATCTATAAACATCTTGGGGCCGATTAGGATGGCGGACGGAAACGTGCTCCGTCCGCCGTGGAAGGTGTCAAGATACTCCGGACCTGGCCGCGGAAAAACCGCATTAGCGATTAGGATAAAATGTGACCGAAACGCCGTCCGCGGCGGACGGAGCACAACAATCCCCGTCCGCGGCGGACGAAGTACAGCTGATTCCGCGGCATGCGGACGGAACCCACAAAACACCGACCGCCGCGTACGCACATGACCAGGAGAACAACAACCTCCCCCGCGATACCTGCGTACATTCCGTGTCCGCAATTAGGATAACTCCGCAAGTACCCCGGTAATCACCGCGATCAACGTCCGCGGCGGTAGCAATGCAATGAGAAACGGGGCTCCACAGCGGAAGTCCAACATCCCTACAGTCATTCAAATGGCATACATACCGACAGAATCCATCACCAAACACAGCAAAATGGACGACAACCCACCTGACACAACTAAACCAAACACAAGACACAATTACCCACCCCCAAAAACTGCATAGACCACACCTGACAACACACCCGCCCATCACCTGACTGCCAATCAACATTCACACAGGGCCAACACACAGACTATAAATTGACTCCCACCCACTCCCGAAATCCTCTGCATCCCAGCATAGCTGACAGCAGGAGACAATACTTGACTTGACAAACAGCAAACTATTTGATTCAGACACATAACCCACACCCAAACACACCCTGCACACAAACACCCACCACACCACACCCAAAGACACCCTGCACACAAACACCCACCACACCACACCCAAACAGCACACACCAGCACCTCCACACTCCACACAAACACACCCCCGAGCACCATGGCACCCAAAAAAAATCCTAAATTCTCCGACACCGAGCTCAAGGTAATGGTGGAAGAGATCCTTCGTGTGGAACCCCACATCTTCGGGTCCCTCGTGCAGCAGACGAGCATAGCTCGGAAGAACAGCCTGTGGGACCGCATCGTGACCAGGGTCAATGCCTCCGGGAGCGTTCCGCGAACCAAGGCAGACATCCAGAGGCGGTGGCACGACCTGAAGACCCGGGTGAAGTCAATAAGAGCCAAGAACTACGTCCGGGCCCACCATACCGGCGGTGGAACCCCCCCGGAGCCCCTACCATACACCGAGTGGGAGGAGAGGGTGCTGACCATCCTGCACCCTGACACCCTCGATGGACTTCCTGATGGAGAAGAGGCTGGTAAGTACCAACCAACCACCACAAACACAACAACACGGTGTGGGCCACACAACTCTGAAGACACATCCCACATACCCCAGCCTTGCATGCAGTCCACATACTCACCAACCTCCAAAGCACTCCTACAGGCCCCCATGTCCATAGAGAGGGAGGTGGTGGTGGGTGGGGTGTGTGAGGGGTCGGAACTACAACTTCCAACAGGCCCCCATGTCCATAGAGAGGGAGGTGGTGGTGGGTGGGGTGTGTGAGGGGTCACTAGTCCTACTTCCAACAGGCCCCCATGTCCATAGAGAGGGAGGTGGTGGTGGGTGGGGTGTGTGAGGGGTCGGAACTACAACTTCCAACAGGCCCCCATGTCCATAGAGAGGGAGGTGGTGGTGGGTGGGGTGTGTGAGGGGTCGGAACTACAACTTCCAACAGGCCCCCATGTCCATAGAGAGGGAGGTGGTGGTGGGTGGGGTGTGTGAGGGGTCGGAACTACAACTTCCAACAGGCCCCCATGTCCATAGAGAGGGAGGTGGTGGTGGGTGGGGTGTGTGAGGGGTCGGAACTACAACTTCCAACAGGCCCCCATGTCCATAGAGAGGGAGGTGGTGGTGGGTGGGGTGTGTGAGGGGTCGGAACTACAACTTCCAACAGGCCCCCATGTCCATAGAGAGGGTGGTGGTGGTGGGTGGGGTGTGTGAGGGGTCGGAACTACAACTTCCAACAGGCCCCCATGTCCATAGAGAGGGAGGTGGTGGTGGGTGGGGTGTGTGAGGGGTCTGAACTACAACTTCCAACAGGCCCCCATGTCCATAGAGAGGGTGGTGGTGGTGGGTGGGGTGTGTGCCAATGCCGACTGAATTTCAACCATAAATACATGTACACGTATAGGCAACATTACTCATCATCACATTATTCTTTTGCAGGGGATCCCAATCTGAGTGCCGCCATTGACACCAGGCCTCCAGCATCCCCAAACTCCGAGCACTCATGGGACGATTGTGCAGCCAACTCCGGGGCAGAGGATGGTGCCGGATCGAGCAGCCAGCCAGGGACCTCTGGCACGCAGGTCACACCTGCAACTACAACGACTACGGGCACTGGCATCACAACAACACCGGCGACTCGGACCTGCACAGCTGCCTCCAGCACCACCTCCACCACCACCACTACTACCACCACTTCTGCCCCTGCCGCCCTGCCCAACCCCGCCGCCAACGCTGGGCCAGCGCCATCCCAGCCACGCAGGGAGACAGTCAGGCAACCCACCACTGCAAGGGCAGATCCTGCAGGCAGGAGCAGGGCGGAAAGAAGGGCTGAGGACACAACACTGATTGCAGTGCAACAGTGCCATGAAGCACTAGTCCGGGTGGAGGCGGGCTATGCACGTAGCCAGGAACATGCAGACCGGGCCCACCAGGACTTTGTGGACAACACCGCCATGTTGGGGGCCATCGAGAGGCGGCTTGGCCAACTGGTCGACATTTTCAGCGCCAGGGCATCCGCCAACACCACCCCCCCCCCCCTCAAACACCGGCACCGGCCACAACACCGCCACCGCCGACTGCGCCCCTGGCGGCGGATGTGTTACCGAATCAGCCTGCGCCCCTAGCTGACCCCGTGCCGGCACAAAGACGGAGGGGCCGTCCGAGGCAGGAAGTGGCCGAGAGCAGTGTTGGAGCACATGACACACGCTCCAAGAGGAGCCGACAGTGACTCTTTGGAGTACCTCAGAAACCTGGAAAGTATCCGGACCCACCTGCCACAGGCCTGCTGCACTAGGCACACACCACCCTATGTGGTGTCTGCACGCCCATCTCATCTACCATTACCTTGGACTCTCACTCCCCCACCCCTTCACTCCTTTGTAAATATGCACCTACACCTATGCACAATCTGTAAATAAATACCACTTACTCACTCAATGATGTGTTGCCTCCATGTTTATTCACATGATTGCATCAGAAACAGACGTAACCAGGTTCAGGGATCCAACAGGTACAGAATAATGCCGCAACGGAGTGACCTAGGGAAACATAGAACCCGCAAACAGACGTTAGTAAACAGCATCACACTCATCCCAACTCACTGCAGTGCAACTTACAACAAACCACACACATCACTACACGAATGGCTGACACTACACACATCATGGAGAAGTGCATGTACTCATAAATGAAGACACACACACACATGCATACATCACATAACAAAACACATAGATGATCCCCAACACAATGACACCAGAGCAGCAAACCTACACAGGGCATAAACAAGCAGCACAAGATGGGCACACTTACAGTCAAGGGAAGTAGCGTGCTATGAGCTGGCGCCTCTGGTCCACACCTTCCTCCTCATCACTATCCTCATCAGTCGACATGGGTGGGTCGGGAGGGCGAGGAACTTGCTGTTCATCTGGGTCCAAGATCAGTGCAATGTTATTTCGCACAGCCAGGTTGTGGAGCATGCAGCAGGCCATCACAATCTTGCATACTTTGCCAGGTGCGTAAGGCAGGGCCCCTCCAGTCTTATCTAGGCACCGAAACCTAGACTTAAGCAGGCCAAATGTTCGTTCCACCACTCGACGTGTCCTACCATGGGCATCGTTATATCGCATTTCTCCTGCTGTGGTGGGATTGCGAATTGGACTCAGAAGCCAAGGCCTGTTTGGGTAAGCCGAGTCGCCTGTGTATGTGGGAATTAGAGAGAGACATCAGTACCTGAACATGTGGCCACACCAAGCCACCCAAATATCACTCCAGTCACCACAGCATACTCACCAACAAGCCAGGCTTGTGCCGGACGCAGATTTGCCATCAGTCGTGGGACTATGCTGCTCCGCATGATGTGGGCGTCATGTGCAGAGCCAGGAAATCTTGCACACACATGTGAGATAATGTTGTCGGCCTGGCACACCACCTGCACGTTAAGGGAGTGGAAGTGCTTCCGATTCCGAAACACCTGCTCACGTGCCCGTGGCGGGATGATCGCAATATGCGTGCCATCAATTGAACCCACAACGTGTGGAATGCCACCCAGTGCATAAAAGTCTGCCTTGACCGCTGCCAACTCTGCCGCCTGTGGAAAATGTATGTACTCATGCTTGTACAGCATCATGGCTGTCAGTACATCATTGAGTACCGTGCTAAACATGGCCTGTGACATTCCCCCGGCATGTCCTATAGTGTACTGGAATGTTCCCGTAGCAAAAAAATGGAGTGCCGCCATCACCTTTTGGGTGGGTGAAATTGAGCCTGGATAAGTTCTCCGCGGCTGCAGGTGAGGAGACAACTTGTTCACAAGCTCCAGCAATCGACGTCGATCAAGCCTGAATTTCCGGACCACCTCCTCGTCCACCATGTCCTCCAGCACAGTATATGGGCGATGGACATTTTGAGCCCTCCTGTGTGGGAGTAAATGGAATGGAAGTCAATTCACATACAACGCATGTCTGTGCAACTCACTCACATGTCACCGCACTCTATCCAACATGTAATAGGCAGTGTTCGATTTGCTTATGTGTGACACCTCTGATTGTCACAACAACATGGATTGACGTAGCAATGTGCACCCACCAGCTACATGATGTGTTGCAACATGTCCAATGCACTCTGTTGCACCTCAACATCACTGCCAACAAGGCATGTGACATGACCCAAAAGTGACGGTCATTAGTGGCACACCGATGGGCATGGTATGGAAACCATGGGATAGAGCATGAAGTGTGGAGTCACGCAATCACGCACACAACCCTCAGCATGCAGCTGCAGACAATTAAACATAGTGCATCGTCAGCTGACATGCACTCATTGACGCCGCCATGGCGGTGCACTGCTTCCGCTGTTGACGTCTGGCCATACGCGGCCCGCGTTCAACATTCCAATTGTCTGCACGTGCTAGAGACCGGGACGGATGCATCATTTGCAACAAAGTTGTAAGAGTGGCGCCACCATGGCGGGGCACGTATTCGGCGGGGGAGGTGGAGGCCAATACAGCCATAAGCTGATGTGCATGCACATGCCAGTTCATGACCCCCTTACAGTGACATTGCATCAGGCAGCCTACACCGGCCGGCCCAGCTCTACCCACTACCGCCGTGCACGGCCTAGCCCTTGACCGCCGTTGCGGCCGGGCCAACTACCGCCGCTTCAGGCCCCCTCCACTACCGCCGTGCACGGCCTAGCCCTTGACCGCCGTTGCGGCCGGGCCAACTACCGCCGCTTCAGGCCCCCTCCACTACCGCCGTGCACGGCCTAGCCCTTGACCGCCGTTGCGGCCGGGCCAACTACCGCCGCTTCAGGCCCCCTCCACTACCGCCGTGCACGGCCTAGCCCTTGACCGCCGTTGCGGCCGGGCCAACTACCGCCGCTTCAGGCCCCCTCCACTACCGCCGTGCACGGCCTAGCCCTTGACCGCCGTTGCGGCCGGGCCAACTACCGCCGCTTCAGGCCCCCTCCACTACCGCCGTGCCCTGGCGGCCCTGCCACGGCGGTCAAGGGCTAGGTCTGGCACGGCGGTAGTGGAGGGGGCCTGAAGCGGCGGTAGTTGGCCCGGCCGCAACGGCGGTCAAGGGCTAGGCCTGGCACGGCGGTAGTGGGTAGAGCTGGGCCGGCCGGTGTAGGCTGCCAGATGCAATGTCACTGTAAGGGGGTCATGAACTGGCATGTGCATGCACATCAGCTTATGGCTGTATTGGCCTCCACCTCCCCCGCCGAATACGTGCCCCGCCATGGTGGCGCCACTCTTACAACTTTGTTGCAAATGATGCATCCGTCCCGGTCTCTAGCACGTGCAGTTGCCGGTGTGTGAGCGTGACGGTCTGTGCAAGTGCAGCCAATGGGAGGTGTGGACATGGGCCACGGTTGGCCAATTGCAAGTACCGTATGGTGTTCACCGCAACACCAGGGCCAATCATTGGCCAAATTCCAAACACGCTCTCACGGCGGACCAATGGCTGGCGCCGTATGCCACTGACATGGCCACTGGGCCCTATATATGTGTGATGTGCAAAAGCAAACTTTCTACGATGACCACCGACTGCTGCCTGTGACCATCACCTCCACCTGCTGCTGCGGAGCTGACCACCGACTGCTGCCTGTGACCATCACCTCCACCTGCTGCTGCGGAGCTGACCACCGACTGCTGGCTGTGACCATCACCTCCACCTGCTGCTGCGGAGCTGACCACCGACTGCTGCCTGTGACCATCACCTCCACCTGCTGCTGCGGAGCTGACCACCGACTGCTGGCTGTGACCATCACCTCCACCTGCTGCTGCGGAGCTGACCACCGACTGCTGCCTGTGACCATCACCTCCACCTGCTGCTGCGGAGCTGACCACCGACTGCCGCTCTAGTGCCATACTCCGTGACCTTGCCATGTCGAGAGTCAAAGAGGTCCGGTCTCGTCCCTTCACCGCCGCGGAGCTGGATGTCCTCGTGGACGCTGTGCTCCGCAACTACGGACGCCTGTATGGCGCACCCGGACAGGCGGTAAGTGCAGTGGGGGATAAGTTGTAGTGCATGAGGTGTCAAATGGCACCTGGGCTCTGGAAACTTGGCGGTGTGATGTGTGACCAACTAAAGAATCGATATGTGCATGGCTGCTGAGAGTAATGTGTTGCTCCTATCTGTGTGACTGGCCAACTGTCCACTGACTTCCACCCTTTTGTCTCCCATCATGGTAGGTAAAGCTGCACCTTCGCAAGGACGTGTGGAGGAGCATTGCACGTGAAGTACGAGCAGCGGGGGTGTGCAATAGACGACATACACACTGCCACAAACGCTGGGACGACATTTCCAGACTGAGCAAGAATGTAGCGGAAGTGACACTAGGGCTGATTCCACGGACGGCACGTCTGGCCCGACGCTCAATGACCCCTCTCATGCACCGTATCATAGCTGTGACGCATCCTGACCTGTCCGAGCGGTTGCGTGTGGATGAACATCAATGTGGCGGTAAGCTTACTGTCAGTGTATGTTGCTTGTGAGTGCAATGCATGTATGGTTGCGCACACACATTAGGGTCTTCCGTCTATCGTGAGTCTATTTCCAATGGCATGTTGGTGACATTGCCACAGTTAACTTTGCACTTGCACATGCGGAATGTTGAGCCGCCACCTGCTAAGCTGTTCAGTTGTCATGCACATGCTGTAGTGCTCCGTCACCCCTTGCCAACACTTGTGTGCTGATGTAGTTCCTCATGCCCAGTGTGCATGCTGTACATGTATTACGGCCAACGCCACACAATTCCTGTGAGGATGACTGCTTGGGGTGGGCTGTGTGCAGGTTGGGGGATCGATGGACAGTGTCATCAGTGGCTTTAGGGATTCCGCAGCAGTACTGTACGTGTGTGTGCCCATTACTTACACCCATTTCCTGTGCTTTTCAGCATTGGCAGAGGGCACTCAGCCACATACGGCGGAGATTACAGAAGGCAATGCATCCGGATCAGACGTCGCGCACACGCAGACTGACACCGAAGGGGCCAGCGGCGGAGAGGGGGACAGGACCGTCCCGGAGGACTCGCATGTGGAGACAACATCGTCATCATCTTCCGACAGTGTTGGTGAGTCAGCACTGTTGTCACAGACTGGGAGTGGGCAACCAACACCTTCGGTCGGGACACAGCACACAGGGCCCACCCTGCCGGCAACTGCACCATGTACTGTACGTGCACGCAGGAGTAGGGGGAGCAGAGTGGCGTTCGGTGTCGGCACCGCTGCCCCAGCCTCGGTGACCCAAAATTCTCTTTGTGCAGAGGCTGTTGATCTGCTGCGACAGCTGTGTGTGGGCCAGACAAATATGATTAATGCATTCCAAGACCACGATAGGAAGTTGGGGCAGGTGGTGGCATTCATGGAAGGTATGCATGGTGATCTGGCTGGTGTACACAGGACACTGCAGTCATTGTCTAACAGTGTGTCGTCTGCCATTGCACAGTCGCACGGACTGGGTGGTACTTCTGTTCCGCCATCTACAACTCTGGATGTGTCAGGGGGGAGTGAATTTTCTGACCAGGACTCCAATACAGGTTATTGCACTAGAAGCAGCGTCAGCCAGCACGTCAAGGCACGGAGGCCTCAGACCCCATCCCCTAGGTCAGGTAACTCTGTTCACAAGGGCAACGTCAGATATAGTGGAGTACACACACGTGAGGCAAAAGAGGGGTTGGGTGTAATGGCTACACATGCTGCACAGCCATCCCACACACAAGGTACTACCAGGCCAAGACTCACTCCCGCTTCCATTAACACTACCCTGTACGAGGACAGTGAGAAGACGAATACATCTCTTGAGGGCTCGCATACTCCCAGTACCAGGGACACTAGGAAGGAAGGTGCCACTCCCAAGGGCAGGGAAAGCAGGAAGGATGTAGGCACTCCCAAGGGCAGGGACAGCAGGAAGGATGTAGGCACTCCCAAGGGCAGGGAGACTACGAAGGAAGGTGCCACTCCCAAGGCCAGGGAAAGCAGGAAGGATGTAGGCACTCCCAAGGGCAGGGAGACTACGAAGGAAGGTGCCACTCCCAAGGCCAGGGAAAGCAGGAAGGATGTAGGCACTCCCAAGGGCAGGGAAAGCAGGAAGGATGTAGGCACTCCCAAGGGCAGGGAAAGCAGGAAGGATGTAGGCACTCCCAAGGCCAGGGAAAGCAGGAAGGATGTAGGCACTCCCAAGGCCAGGGAGACTACGAAGGAAGGAGCCACTCCCAAGGGCAGGGACAAGAATAGTCACAAGACAAACGCACCTAAGAGGAGCACGGACAGTCCCAGGGGCAGGGACACACACGGGCAGAAGGGGTGTCCAGCTGATATGCACACCACAGACGACAAGTCTGCTGCCTGCAAGAGGGCACCATCCAGGGAACAGGGCAAGTCCACAGAGTACAGTACTCCTACGGAAATGGAACATCCAAGGCCCAAGGACTCGCCCATGAATAGTGGCGCTGTCAGGGACAGGCATACATCACCCATAGTTGCTCTGAGACAGCTGTTTTCTGGCAAACGGAATACAGAAGACTCAGCAGTGGAGTCACCCCTTACATCCACTCCCATCATGGCCCGTCAGGGACGGATGCAGGTGGACCCTGTCGTGGCATCCCCCATGACACATGTTGCAGAGGCCACAAGGCAGCCACACAGCAAACGACAAGCAGGCTCCAGCACGTCCCCAGAGACCATTCCCCCCCCAGCACATGCACCTCCCATGGTGGGTGAAATTGCTTCTCAGTCCGGTCGACTTGTGGTTCCTGTCCTGTCCATGGTGCAGGCACATGTCCAAAAGAAGCGTAGACACACAGCATTGACACATGCCCAATCCGATATCGGCCAATTGCAACTATCCCCCGCTCCCAGAGCCACCCTGCCTCCTGGACCATACAGTCCTGTGGCTCATCATTTCAGTGGTCACAGTGGCGCTGGTGCAGTTGACTCGCATGTGTCTGTTAGTGGCAGGGTATCCGTCGAGACAAATCCTGTATCAGGTGCTGGCAGTGTATCTGGGTCTATAGGCCATGTGTCAGTAACTCGGGCTGTGTCGGTGTGTCACACTCCTGTATCAGGTGCTGGCAGTGTATCTGGGTCTATAGGCCATGTGTCAGTAACTCGGGCTGTGTCGGTGTGTCACACTCCTGTATCAGGTGCTGGCAGTGTATCTGGGTCTATAGGCCATGTGTCAGTAACTCGGGCTGTGTCGGTGTGTCACACTCCTGTATCAGGTGCTGGCAGTGTATCTGGGTCTATAGGCCATGTGTCAGTAACTCGGGCTGTGTCGGTGTGTCACACTCCTGTATCAGGTGCTGGCAGTGTATCTGGGTCTGTGGCTCACGTGTCAGTCACTACATCTGTGGCTGTGTGTCACACTCCGGTTTCTGGTGCTGCCAGTGTGTCCGATGCGGGTACTTCACGCAATCCACCTGATAGTGTGCTGTAAGTTGCTGTACTGTGCCCTGTGATGTAGCTGCTCTGGTGTCCACACTGCCCTGTTGCTGTTCTGATACTGCATTGTGCCCTCTCATGTACTGCCTCTGATGTACCTGCTCTGGTGTCCACACTGCCCTGTTGCTGCCCTGTTGCTGTTCTGATACTGATGTACTGCCTCTGATGTACCTGCTCTGGTGTCCACACTGCCCTGTTGCTGTTCTGATACTGCATTGTGCCCTCTCATGTACTGCCTCTGATGGACGTTTTCAGTGCAATGGACTGTTGGAGCACTTGGCCCCTCTCATGTACTGCCTCTGATGTACCTGCTCTGGTGTCCACACTGCCCTGTTGCTGTTCTGATACTGCATTGTGCCCTCTCATGTACTGCCTCTGATGGACGTTTTCAGTGCAATGGACTGTTGGAGCACTTGGCCCCTCTCATGTACTGCCTCTGATGTACCTGCTCTGGTGTCCACACTGCCCTGTTGCTGTTCTGATACTGCATTGTGCCCTCTCATGTACTGCCTCTGATGGACGTTTTCAGTGCAATGGACTGTTGGAGCACTTGGCCCCTCTCATGTACTGCCTCTGATGTACCTGCTCTGGTGTCCACACTGCCCTGTTGCTGTTCTGATACAGATGTATGCCCTCTGATGTACCTGCTCTGGTGTCCACACTGCCCTGTTGCTGCCCTGTTGCTATCCTCATACTGATGTACTGCATCTGATGTACCTGCTCTGGTGTCCACACTGCCCTGTTGCTGTTCTGATACTGCATTGTGCCCTCTCATGTACTGCCTCTGATGTACCTGCTCTGGTGTCCACACTGCCCTGTTGCTGCCCTGTTGCTGTTCTGATACTGATGTACTGCCTCTGATGTACCTGCTCTGGTGTCCACACTGCCCTGTTGCTGTTCTGATACTGCATTGTGCCCTCTCATGTACTGCCTCTGATGGACGTTTTCAGTGCAATGGACTGTTGGAGCACTTGGCCCCTCTCATGTACTGCCTCTGATGTACCTGCTCTGGTGTCCACACTGCCCTGTTGCTGTTCTGATACTGCATTGTGCCCTCTCATGTACTGCCTCTGATGGACGTTTTCAGTGCAATGGACTGTTGGAGCACTTGGCCCCTCTCATGTACTGCCTCTGATGTACCTGCTCTGGTGTCCACACTGCCCTGTTGCTGTTCTGATACTGCATTGTGCCCTCTCATGTACTGCCTCTGATGGACGTTTTCAGTGCAATGGACTGTTGGAGCACTTGGCCCCTCTCATGTACTGCATCTGATGTACCTGCTCTGGTGTCCACACTGCCCTGTTGCTGTTCTGATACTGATGTACTGCATCTGATGTACCTGCTCTGGTGTCCACACTGCCCTGTTGCTATCCTCATACTGATGTACTGCATCTGATGTACCTGCTCTGGTGTCCACTATGGGCATGCTCCATTCTAGACTGTGACTTTGCTCCGAATCTGCGTAAATAAAATAGCGATTCATGTGTCGTGCTTTGTCAGAGTCATTCTTGCGTGTGTGATGCTGGTGTGGATTGATATTTTCTTGGGGGCGGTGGGTTCTGCTCAGGACCCAAGTCCTGCAACAAGAAGTGGGGTGACGCTGAAATCACGACAGGAAGTGACGACACATAGGGCGGCCTCCACTCAGTTGCAGTTTATAGTTATCATGCTCCCTGTTGAATTAGTGGGGGGACGCCGTCCACCCGCGTGGTACCCCGACTTGAGCCCTGGTTGTGCTACGTGTCACTCTCCCCTACCTGGGTCACGGCCCTTGGAGGCGTTGCCGTACACAGGCATTTGTGCATTTTGGGACATGTCACTCCCCCCTCCCTACGTCACCGCCCTGGCCGGTACTCCTCTCCAGACAGCGAATGCTTAGGTGCCTACCTGCGTCGTCGTCGATGGTGGGCCAAGACGAGGACGTACTGGATCGCGTAGAGTATCGGGTAAGCCTGTAGTGCAGGGTCCATGTCGGCGTGCGGCTCGTGGTGGGTATGGTCGCTGTGGAGCATCCGCCGTGTTCAGGCAGGTTGTTTATCCGCCGCGCTTTTATGTGTGTTTTCCGCCATCTTGATTTGGAGGACGGTCCTAGTCGTCAGTCCGTACGGCGGAGTCTCTGGAAAGGTTACGTCCGCTGCGTGGTTGGGTGTGGTGGTGCGGCGGACCGTGTTCTACCGCCGCGGACGGAATTTGCCACGTATTTCGTATCCTGATTTGGCGGACGGAGTGTCCGCGACGGGCGCACGGAAAATAGGCCTGTTCCGCATACTCAGGGTATGCGGAGGCACTTCCGTCCGCCATCCTAATGACCCCCCTTGTCTTTTCCTCTACCTTTGGAAACAAATCTAACCTAGAATTGCAGTGGGAAATGGACTTACAGGAAAATTGGTCTACACAATGTTGGGATATGATTTGGTCTGAATTCCAAAAATCCTCTAGGGCTGCAAATGTTACGCATACAATATTTTGTATATATAATAGATTATTAATCACTCTTATGTTATTACACAAAATGAAAGCTGCTCCGCAAAAGATCATTGTTGGTCCTGTATTGCACCCCACTGTGACCTATTACATATGCTGTTACTATGTCCTCTCATTCATCATTCATACTTTCTGATTGAAAGTTTAAATCAGATTACTAGAAGTATTAATGTTAGCATTTCATATTCTGTACATAATATACTCTTAGGAGGCCTATCCCCTGTTTGGGCTCCCCTCCCGTACTCACCTTGGCTGTTGGATATTTTACTTGCTGTAGCTTTTCACCCAATAACTTTCAATTGGAAAAACTACACCCATGTTTCTTACAAAGCTTGATGATATGCCGTTTTTTTTTAATCATAGATTTGAGAAAGCCTATGTATATCCTATTACATTAGCCATCAAAAGAGAACATATTTGGTCACCTTTAACATTGTTACTTGATACTTCAAGTTACCTTAGCAAGTCAACAGATATTATTGCTGAAGAAGTTTCAAAACCTCTCTGAATTGTATACCTGCTTTGCTTATAATTATATGAAAATGTTTAGCTTATGTTGCGTATCTTTAGTGCTTACAATCTTTAATAATATGATAACAAATTCTTGGTTGTAACAATATTATGTCATCAGTATCTCTCCCTACCTCTTCTTCCCCTTTGGTCCACGTGCTAGCCTATTTACACTTCTTGTGGTTTAATCCAAACTGATCTTTATACACTAGAATGCAGATGTATTCTTTTATATTGATGCACTACTTTTTACTTGTTAACCTGCATCTTCCTACGCATTTAATACGTATGTGGTGTTTTCAATAAAACATACTTACTCTAAAAAAAAAGAAAAGAAAATGGCCGGGCACGAGTATGCAAATATACTGGTTCAGACACCTATAACTCCACTTCCTCCTTCGATAAACCTCTAGCTCTGGACCAAGCATCTGTTCTGAAGCAAAAGAAACAATTGATGGACGGAATACTGAACAATGCAAACATTCACACCCAGTCACAAAAATCTGGGTTTAATCCATCGTTCTTTTGCTCACCACGCCACCCAAGTTTGGACCCAGACATATGCAAATCAGTCTTGACCCCGTTCCTTATGGGAACAGTCAAGTCCGAACTGCCAAGCCAGGTCTTCCCTGGACTGGAAACAAGCATTCTGGGACCACTTTCGGGGCATCACCCCTCATCAGCCAATCTATCTTTAATCCAGTGGTGCAGTGAACATGGGACCCACGTCTGGGCATACCCTTCGCACTTAGGGTGACAAAAGCAAAGCAAACAATTGATGGACGGAATGTTGAACAATGCAAACAATCACCCCCAGTCCCAAAGATTTGTATTTAATTAGTCATTCTTTTGCTCACCATGCTACCTCAGTTTGTATCCAGCCATATGCAAATCAGTCTTGACTCCGTTCCTCATGGGAGCAGTTCAGCCCGAACGTCCAAGCCAGGTCCTCCTTGGACCGGAAACAAGCATCCTGGGACCAGTTTCGGGGAATCCACCCATGTCAGCCTGGCTAGCTTGAATCCAGTGGCGGGGTGAGTTTGGGACCCACGTCTGGACACACCCTTCCCACTTAGGTCAACAAAAGCAAAAGCAACAATTGATGGATAGAATGCTGAACAATGCAAACTTTCACCCCCAGTCACAAAGATCTGGGTTTAATCCATCATTCTTTTGATCACCACACCACCCCAGTTTTAGACCAAGCCATATGCAAACCAGCCTTGACCCGGTTCCTCATGGGAACAGTCCAGCCTGAACTGGCAAGCCAGGTCCTCAATGGACCAGAAACAAGATCGTGGGACCGGTTACGGGGCATCACCCCTCAACAGCCAGGCTAGCTTGAATCCAGTGGCACAGTGAGCACGATACCCACGCCTGGGCATACCCTTCCCACTTAGGACGATAAAAGCAAAAGAAACAATTAACGGACAGAATGCTAAGCATCTGTTCCGTACATAGTGGAGTTCCCAACAGTGACCAAAACAGCTACTCTGGCCAAGATGGAAGTGCCCAAAAGGAGCAGAGGAGGGTGTTCCGAGTCTATTAGGGCAGTAGCTCATATGCTGTGCAGCAATGACTTCCAGGGGTGCAGGATTGCAACCTCAAGGGAAGGTTGCTGTTGTCATGTTGTAATTGGCAAAAGTGTAGCACAAATGGGTCTTGTCAGCAAATGAATCATGTCCTGTCCGCCCCTTGCCTGAGTTCATCAACTTTTTTGCAACAATGGCTCAGTGCTGCTGCCACTCGTCCCCAGCCATTCCATGACTGTTCAAATCAATGTGTATGTAGGAGACAGCAAGAAGCCAAGCAAGTGCTTCAGTCATGGAGACAAATTCATTTTGACCTACCACCAAAACTGTAACTGTAAGTATACTCATCCAAGAAATGCCAAGTCTGGACCCAAATATAAAAGAACAAATTAGTAAAACAATGAAAGTCTCTTTCAGTTTTTTAATGAGGAAAAGCATCATGGGAAGAGTGAAGGAGATTCCCTAGGCAGCCATCTTTCTTGAGAAAAATAGGGCCTGATTTAATAAGATCTTCCTCCATCATTGTAAGGGCTTAACTTCGTTAGGTGTGGCTTCTCTACTTTCAAGGCGAGAATCAACCACTACTTTTATGGTGCAATGAGATCAGGCCCATCAAATTTGCACCACTATGAAACAAACCCATGGGAAAAAAACCTTCCTGCTCGCCTGACGGTGGAAGCAGTAAAGGGACATTTAGCAGGCCAACATACCAAGAAGTCCGGTATCCAAAGCAGATGAGAGGACAGGGGCAGATGCTTACAGAGAAAGTAATTGGTACTTGATCAAGCTATTGGTGAAACACGTACAGTAGTAACCTTTCCATGGCCCCTGCCAGCTGCTTGTCCTTTGCCAAGTTTTTAGTGTATAATTATTCCACCGAGGAAACAAACCTCACGCAGGATGGGCTGGTGGAACAAGTCATAAAATAAACAGTTTCCTTGCCAAGTATTTCATCTACTGTTCAAGTGTGCGCGCCCATTTGAAAGACGATAGCCACATTGTCGTCAGATGCCGAGTCGAGCCTTCCAGGGGAGCTGGATTGTAAAAGAGGGAGGCAGGGCTTGCTGCCCGATTAATCACTCGCTGCGAGGAAGGAGCTGCGCAGACATTTGTTTGAAATCTTTTCTTCTTTTTCCTGTGAGGAAAAAATGCAACACTGTAAATGTTTATTGAAATAAACCTTGAAATCCTTTGATTACGATGGCTCAGTCAAATTTGCTCAGATCAGTGAAAAGGAAATCCCCCGATTGAAAGACGGTGCAGTGTGAGAGGTTTATGAATTACTTCTGTCAAAGATCAAGCCGTGAGGCCCGAGCAAGTGCATCGGCTGATATTTTTTTAATGTTTTCAGGGGCTTTTAAGCAAGTTCCGGGGAATCCTAAAATATTTACATTAGCACCAGGATATGCATCCTGGATCCGACTGGAAAAGAACGCTTTTCCTGCTCAGAAGACACTTTGTGCCAAATTATGAAGTATTTATAAAGTAAATATCAAGTGTTCACAATGACTTAGCGAATGCATTCATGCACTTACACACTCCTGTTGCACTTGTGTGCAGTGACATTAGTAGGAGACTGCTGGAGGTATACTGATGTAAAGATTTTTCAAAATCACACAAAAGTGATACAAAGCATCATCGATTTTCAATGGCGTAGATGACACTGTTGCACCTTTTACCGCATTTGCACTGCTAGACAAGTGAAAAATGGGTATTTACATTGATGAAACCCATCATTGTGCAATGTAAATCAAGCCAAATGTTAGTTCACTGTTGCACCAGCACTGGTGTAGTCTAAGTAATCATGAACTGCTGACGTCATCAGCACAGGTGAAACCTTTGCCATGGCTTCAAGTGGACGTGCCAATTTGTCACACAAAACGATTCCTTTGGAATTTCTACCGCTCCTTGTGAAACAGCATTTACCTAAAAAGAGAGGCCAACCACACTTACAAGCAGTGGTAGGGGCAAAGGCATAGCTCAGGTAAACCCGTAGCCTTTCCACTCAATGCAGTAGAACAGACACCAAAAGACACAACTTTTGGATATATGAGCAGCTGCTGCTTATTGTGATGGGATGAACTTGCCTGTCGTGCTTTGAGCCCTCAATCTCCAGTAACAGCCAAGATCTGCAGACTGAATCCACACAGAGCAGTTTGCATTATGCAGATGAAGACATTCCCATCCTTGCTAAGAGGGATGCAGGTAATCATAAAAAGTAGTAACTGTATCATTGTGATCACTGGGTTGAGTTGTTTTGCTTCAAATCTGTGGTCATACCACTAATTTCCGCACTGCAACCACAGTGTTTTATTTGTGACCGTATTTCTATGTAAATGTAAATGTACATGTATTTATATAGCGCAAATCGCCCACATCGCAGGCATCTATGCGCTTGCTTAGGGAACCCGTCCTGGTATTCCCCTGTGAGATACCCCGGCAGGGTATCCACAAGGTGAAAGCCAGGCATCCCGCCGCGAGGGGCCGTTGTGGAGATTAAGCAAGCTATTGCCCAGAGTCGCAGAGTGTTCCCCATGAGTCGAGTAGGCACCGGAGTGAGAATTATCGAGTCCGTGGAATTATTGAGCCCAACCACCCTTGGTAGACTCTATATTTAACATAGTTGTTTATCTTGATGCTTTTATAATTTTAATATCTAAAATCGAATAAAGTATATTCTGATTCTGACATAGTTGCGATGGCGCTCCTTGGTTATCTTTCAAACAGTGATCACTGCATATCTGACTATTTTAGCAGATTACTCTGAATAAGGATCTCATTGATTATCTGGCTCCACCATTGTACTTGGGAAATGAAGAATATTAAATGTCAAAAACTTCACATCTTAGCTAAATGAGGGACAGTGCAAAAATATAGAGATGAGGATTACTCTGCATACTCTTTGCATCCTGAATCTGTCTTTTCATTTGTATAATATTAATAATAATCCATATTTGAAAAGTGCTAACATATCACCTATTTAGGTTTCAAAGCGCTGGGGGCCGTCGGGGAGATTCAGTGAGCTATTGGTCCAGAGTCACATGGTACTGAGCTGAACAGCCACTGGGCATCAAACCATGAACCCCACGCTCTGGAGTCAGAGGCTCTGGGCCACTGAGCTACACATCACCCTCACTGTATGGAGTCAGAAAACCTATGTAAAATTCTGTCTTTTGGATTTGAAAAAATGATGATGATGATTATCACAATTATCTAACGTCTATAGTGTTTAATTTCGAAAGAGACCTTCCAAGAGTTTTAAGCAGACTGGAAATTAAGGCATGTTTTAAGTGTTCGCTGCACAGTAATAATTGCTAGGGTAGCTGCAGTAGCATTTTCGATCTTGCTGCATGATCGTGCCAGAGTTTTTCGAACGCAATTACGTCATCGCGGCTTGCCATCTTGCACGACGAACGCGAGTACGTCCTAAATGCCCGCGACGGCGCGCAGCTGACTTCCGGGAGGAGGTTCGAACAGCTTGCGTTCCCGAAATTGCAAAAATTGCAATTCTGCATAAACCTTGTTAACATGTTGATTTTGATCAGAATACCTCCTCAGATTGACATTTGACTGCACATTCTGGTGCAGGAGTCCATTTTTTGGGGTGGGGTGGGAGGAAGGAAATGCCTCAGAGTCTCCAACTTCCTGTTCCTGTCCAGCAGGCTCCTCCCAGTGCTTTGTGCATGTACTGGTCACTTTTCATTTGGCTGTTGAGCTGGAAGGATTACTTTCTGTGACTGCTGCTGGATTTGTATTTGAGGACTTTTTGGACTTTGGAGTTTGGATCACTTTTGGACTTGAGATTTTACAAGTAAGTTGGTGTTGTTTGTTTGGTTCATTGCAGTTGAGGCAACTACAGTTCTAAAACTTTTTTCACAACTTTAACAAAATATATATTGTGGTGGTATCCACAGCATCCAGTAGGCCCAGGGTTAGTCATGGGTGCATGATACAACTGTTTCTGTGATATATCTTTAACTTAATTCTCATTTATGTCATGGAATTTTAGCTTACTGTTATATGTTGATTTTTTTTTTAATTTGGGTTGCCTGTAAAGCCTCAGGTGTAGTGAGTGGTGCATGGGCCTAGTCTTTCTGTGGGGTGTCTTGAATTTAAACATCATTGAGGGCATGGATGGCATGGGATTGTGGTGATTTTTATGTGTTTTTCGATTTTGTGGGTTGTATAACTGATGTTCCTCTGTCTTCCATTGCTTTTAGGTGCACAAGAGAACCACCAGTGCCAGGAAGAAGTCCTGCAGCGGTGTGTGCAGCACAACATCACGTGACGTCACGTGTGGCCACAGACAAGACAACTCTGCAACTCGTGCAACTGCTGCCTGCTGTTCTGACATCTGAAGAAGATGGGTCCAAAGAAAGGTGGCAGTAGCGCCTCAGCGAAGAAAGTTGCCAGTGCCACTGCCAGTTAGAAGGAGCAGAAGAAGCAAGTGGCACCACGTACCAAGAAGACTGGTGTGCCCATCAACACCTTTTTTGGGAAAAAAAACTACGCCTGCAGCAGCAGCGGTGCCTGCCGGGGACTAAGCTGGAAGCAGCACCTCCGCTTCATTGGGCTCAGTGCCACCACGCCAACTTAGGTCCAAGACCACCAGGAGTGCTGCTGCGGCAGCCACTTTGGTTGTTGAATCACCATCGACCAGTGATCTTGGCTCATCACAAGAAAGTACCATCCAATCAACGCCGGGTGTAACTCAGCTGGCAAGTGTTCAACAACCACAGCCGCAACGACAACCACAAGTGCAACTAGTACAAGCGCAAATACATGGTCAAGGAGAGGCGCAAGTACATGGGCAAGGAGAGGCGCAAGTACATGGGCAAGGAGAGGCGCAAGTACATGGGCAAGGAGAGGCACAAGTACATGGGCAAGGAGAGGCGCAAGTACATGGTCAAGGAGAGGAGCAAGTACATGGGCAAGGAGAGGCGCAAGTACATGGGCAAGGAGAGGCGCAAGTAGAGGTGCATGGAGAGGTGCAAGTAGAGGTTCATGTAGCGGCACGACTGCCTACACCACTTGTTCCTCCAGAAGTAGGGGCACATCAGGAAATTGATATTGAATCAGAGGTATCATCCGAGGAAGGCACTCCTTCTGATGATGATCCACCATTGGCTACCAGATCCCCAGCAAGAAAAAGGTCAAGGAGGGCTACTACTACTACAAGTTCTTCTTCAAGCCCCCTTCATTCTGATGACCTTGATCCTGATGGAACCCACAAATGCAGGCTGAAAGTGAGGCACTCCATGAGCCGACAAAGGTAGCTAAGCCTAAAAGGAAGGTTCCCGCAAGGCTTTGACTTATGGGTGATGACGACGAACAAGAAGTGGTGTCTTGTGCTGCTGATGAACAGTCTGATGATGACCCAGTCATCACTGAAGCCCCAGCGGGCATGGAGCAGACAGACATTTTAACCCTATCCCGAATAGCAGCTGAGCGGGATGATCATGTGGGCGTCGTGGCACTGGTACCACCACCAACGCAGTTAACTACAACACCAAAACGACCTACAGCTTCCATATTTTCTCGTCAGAAGGGCCGGCATGGACCTTCATCCAGCTCGACCCCCATTACCTCAAGTAGTGGTGCTGTAAGTCAACTACAGAAACAAATTCAGCCACGCCCATCCTCCACTTCATCTGGCATTGAAAGTCAAAGTAGCTCCTCCATCACCAGCAGTCATCTCCAGTTCCCAGTTTGGGACTTCTTTACTGTTAGCAAAAAGGCGGAAAACATGGTAATTTGTTCGATTTGTAAAGTATTAGTTAGTCGGGGTAAGCTTGGTTCCAACTATGGTACCGGAGGCCAGAGAGGTCATCTCAAACTACACCACCCTATCCAATGGTATAAGCACCCAAGTGACATTGAGGAAGCCAAAACAAATCCAAATGTATCCCTTCATATTGCATCTGATGATGATGAGAGGCTGATCGTGCAGGAGGGAAGTGAAGAAGCGACAGCCATTTTTTCTGGTACACCCAGTACCCCTGGCAGCAGCACTGCAGTGGTAGCGCCCACACCCTCTACCCCTGCAACATGTATGAGGCCCACTAAGAGTCTGGGACAGACACCAATGCAAAAAACTAAATCACTGAGCCTAACTGGTTTGAAGTCCGCATCAACATCATCATCATCTTCATCACGTAAAATGGTCCAGCCCACCATTACCAGCATGTTTTGGTCGGAACCGCCATTTGAACACAACCACCCAACCGTGCGCCTGTATAATGCCAAGCTATCTAAAATGCTAGCGCTGGACCTTCTCCCTTTCTCTTTCGTGGTAGGGGTGGGTTTTCGTGAATTGGTGGCAACAGTCTGCCCTAAATGGAAGGTTCCTAGCAGGTTCTATTTTGTAAGGGTTGCTGTTCCAGCACTACATCAAGAGGTGCTGGAGGTGATTGGCGCAGCTATTCTGAAGAGTGCTGTTCACACTATCCACATGACAACAGACAAGTGGACCAGTTGCCAAGCCCTTGATTACATGTGCATCACTGCACATTGGGTCTCTTTTGCAGGAGTCGAAAAACAGTTAAAACAAAAAGATGTTGACACGGAGGAAGTTTTTCAAGCTACTCGCAAACATGCAACAGTAGGCATGTTTGGCATGGAGAAATCTCACACTGCACTTAACCTTTTGGAGGAGTTTAACAGGAAGGTCAATAAATGGCTGCATCCAAGAAATCGCACAGTAGGTTATGTTTCCATGGATAATGGCAGTAATATAGTTAAGGCCATGGAGCACGGCGGCTATTTCAGAGTGCCGTGTTTGGCGCACAGTATTAACATCGTGGTGCAAGCCTTCTTGAAAGCAGAAGCGCCAGTCGTTAAATTACTGACCATCTGCCGAAAAATCTGCACACATTTCAGCCATTCTTTTAAGGCCCGGAAGCAGCTGAGGAGCCTTCAATATGAATGTAAACTGCCAGTCAAAGGACTAATCCAGGAGGTGGCAACACGTTGGAACTCAACCTTTTACATGCTTGAGCATCTGTCCGAGCAGTGGGAGGTAATACATGAGTTTGTCTTTAAATTGGGTTCTACTCATAAAGACATGAGGCTAGAGTTGGAGGAATGGAAGCTAATTGCAAGCCTGACAGACATGCTTCATCCTTTTGAGCTCTTCACGTGTGAAGTCAGAGGGAGGACTGTTCTTTGAGCAAAGCTATCCCATTGTTGCGCATGCTAGAGCACCAACTGAAGGAGATGTGTTCAACGTTCCGAGATGATGGTGAAAAGCGAGAAGCATATGATTTGGCGGAGAAGTTATTAAGGCGCCTACTTGACAATGAAAGGCTTAAAAAGATACATGCAGAACAACATTACATTTGTGCCACTATTCTTGATCCACAGTACAAAAATGCAGTGGCTAGCAAAGCATTCATTCCTTTTGATGAAGAAGATGTTTCAAAGTACAAACATTGGCTAGCTGTGTCAGCCACTCGGTTCGAAAGAGACCGGCAGAACCTTCAAGGAGACAGCACAAGTACAACTGAATCAGCAGGCTATCCACTTCTCAATCAGTGGCCAAAGGGAGTCACTTTCCCTCACAGCCATTAACGACACCAGCAACCATATCATCATCCTCACCTGCACCAGGCCGCAAACAAATATTGTCGGAAGGGGATTGGCTAACTCAGCTAGGGTTAGCTCGGTCCACTGATGAAAAGGTCGCAGATGGTATGCAAAGTGGATCAACCCTGGAGAACCTTGAGTCGGTGGTGCAGGCCTATCTGGATGACCCAACAGAGGTCTGTCATAATGAGAACCCATTGGGATATTGGTATACGAAAAGCTCTGTTTGGCGACTGATCACCAACCTGGCTCTAAATTATTTGTCTTGCCCACTCGCAAGCGTGTCTTCTGAATGTGTTTTCAGTGCTGCTTGTGCCATTGTTACTTCAAAAAGGACCGGCCTTTTGCCCAAAAATGTGGAGAGGTTAACAATAATCAAGATGAATCAGCACTTCATACCACCCGATTACAAAATACGTGAATGCACGCAGGAAGAAGAGGACACCGACTTTGGTGAATCCAACGCAAGTTCTTCTCGGTCACCAGACCTACTCCTGTCTCAATTCGTAGACTTGGAGGACGAGCTGTGCTTCCCTGACACCAAGGCCTGAAAATTACTTCCTTTTTTTCCGTACCTATTCATTTTTATTCCTGTGTGTCTTTCTTTATTTTGCTACTTTTACCACAACAAAACTCTAATCACCTAATCACAATAAGTCCATCATCAGCACTGTCTTCATCTTATTTTCCTTATTGATTTGAAGGTGCCGCAGTCTGCATTCAGATGTTCACAAGTTCACAACTCAATCATGCTCCTCTATTCTCCTCCTCCAGACTCCCCCTATCCATTTCCCTCAAGGCAGATGGATGGATTATGGAGAAAAAACAAACTTTGTCTTCGTAGATGAGTCCCCTCAAGTGGGACTGAAAAAACTGACTGACTACATGCATGCTGATTGTTGGCAGACCTACTTCTGAAATTTAAAGGAGAGGCTGCCCTGTGGGCCCTCACTTTCCGATGAAGATGCAGACAGAAAGTAGAACAGGTAATGAATAATGAGAAGATGGCATATTGCAGTGGACAGTAATGGCTGTCTGTCTCTGTTGAAACCAATTGCTGTTTGTTTTTGGTGAACAGCGCAATTTGCCATGTTTTGAATATACCAGTATTGCAGGTTTTGGGGGGGTTCTTTGGGGGTGTTCTAGATTTGCGGTGCTGGGTTGGGGGGTCTGGGATCACTGCTGGCACAGTCTAATGTTGATTACATTTGTTTTTCAGGAAATCCATGGTGGGAAAGGGGAGTTAGGGCATAGCTGCACAGCGTATTTGGACTGAATTGAAGGTAGTAGGCCCATTTTTGCTTTTTGCCTGTTTGGGGGTGTTCTGCTTTTTTGCGGGTGGCTGCAGGGGTCTGGGGGCATAGCTCGGAAGGTCTAATATCGGAATCAAGTGTTTTGGACCAAATCCATGGTGAAATGTTTTTGGCATTTTTGCTCACTTGCCTGTGTTTGGGATGCTGTTTGGGGGGCTTCCTGGTGTTTGTGGGTGGGATTTGGGGTCTGGGAGCACTGCTGGCACAGTCTAATGTTGATTGCATTTGCTTTTTCAGGACATCCATGGTGGAAAAGTGGAGTTATGACCTAGCTGCACAGCGCGTTTGGACAGAATTGAAAGAAGGCCGAAAAATATTGTAAGTATGAGATTTTCCATTTTTGCTTTTTGCCTGTTAGGGGGTGTTGTGCTTTTTTGCAGGTGGGTTGGCGGGTCTTGGGCCATTGCTGGGAAGGTCTAATACCGGATAAAAGTGGTTTGGAGAAAATCCTGAGGAAAAAGTTTTTGCATTTTCTGACATTTTGCTCACTTTAGCGTTTTTGGGGGCCTGTTTGGGGGGCTTCCTGGTGTTTGTGGGTGGGTTTTGGGGTCTTGGAGCAACGCTGGGTATGGATACCTTTGATAGCAAGTGGTTTGAAGAAAATCCATGGTGGCAAAGGGGAGTTAGGGCCTAGCTGCAGAGCGCATGTGGAGTGATTTTGCAAATTTGCTTGAAAATTACAAAATCCCCATTTTTGTAGTTTTGCTTTTTGGCTGTTTGGGGGTCTTTTACTTGTTTTCGCCTGGGTTGACGGCTCTGGGGCCATTGCTGGGAAGGTCTAAAACCGGATAAAAGTGGTTTGGAGAAAATCCATGAGGAAAAAGTTTTTGCATTTTCTGACATTTCGCTCACTTTAGCGTTTTCAGGGGCCTGTTTGGGTGGCTTCCTGGTGTTTGTGGGTGGGTTTTGGGGTCTTGGAGCAACGCTGGGTATGGATACTTTTGATTGCAAGTGGTTTGAAGAAAATCCATGGTGGCAAAGGGGAGGTAGGGCCTAGCTGCAGAGCGCGCGTGGAGTGATTTTGGAAATTTGCCTGAAAATTACTATCCCCATTTTTGTAGTTTTGCTTTTTGGCTGTTTGGAGGTCTTCTACTTGTTTTCGCCTGGGTTGACTGCTCTGGGGTCATTGCTGGGAAGGTCTAATACCGGATAAAAGTGGTTTGGAGAAAATCGGAGGTAAAAAAGTTCTTGCGTGTTTGCTCACTTGCTTGTATTTGGGGTGCTGTTTGGGGGGGTTCCTGGTGTTTGGGGGTGGGTTTGGGGGTCTGGGAGCACTGCTGGCACAGTCTAATGTTGATTGCATTTGTTTTTCAGGACATCCATGGTGGAAAAGTGGAGTGACCTAGCTGCACAGTGCGTTTGGACAGAATTGAAAGAAGGCCGAAAAATATTGTATGAGATTTTCCATTTTTGCTTTTTGCCTGTTTGGGGGCGTTGTGCATTTTTTGCGGGTGGGTTGGTGGGTGTTGGGGCATTGCTGGGAAGATCTAATACCGGATAAAAGTGGTTTGGAGAAAATCCATGAGGAAAAAGTTTTTGCATTTTCTGACATTTTGCTCAATTTAGCGTTTTCGGGGGCCTCTTTGGGGGGCTTCCTGGTGTTTGTGGGTGGGTTTTGGGGTCTTGGAGCAACGCTGGGTATGGATACTTTTGATGCAAGTGGTTTGAAGAAAATCCATGGTGGCAATGGGGAGTTAGGGCCTAGCTGCAGAGCGCGCCTGGAGTGATTTTGGAAATTTGCCTGAAAATTACTGTCCCCATTTTTGTAGTTTTGCTTTTTGGCTTTTTGGGGGTCTTCTACTTGTTTTCGCCTGGGTTGATGGCTCTGGGGCCATTGCTGGGAAGGTCTATTACCGGATAAAAGTGGTTTGGAGAAAATCCATGAGGAAAAAGTTTTAGCATTTTCTGACATTTTGCTCACATTAGCATTTTCGGGGGCCTGTTTAGGGGGCTTCCTGGTGTTTGTGGGTGAGTTTTGGGGTCTTGGAGCAACGCTGGGTATGGATACTTTTGATTGCAAGTGGTTTAAAGAAAATCCATGGTGGCAAAGGGGAGTTAGGGCCCAGCTGCAGAGCGCGCGTGAAGTGATTTTGGAAATTTGCCTGAAAATTACTAAGTCCCCATTTTTGTAGTTTTTCTTTTTGGCTGTTTGGGGGTCTTCTACTTGTTTTCGCCTGGGTTGATGGCTCTGCGGCCATTGCTGGGAAGGTCTAATACCAGATTAAAGTGCAATGGAGAAAATCGGAAGTAAAATAGTTTTTGCGTGTTTGCTCACTTGCTTGTCTTTGGGGGGCTGTTTGGAGGGGGTTCCTGGTGTTTGGGGGTGGGTTTGTGGGTCTGGGAGCACTGCTGGCACAGTCTAATGTTGATTGCATTTGTTTTTCAGGATATCCATGGTGGAAAAGTGGAGTTATGACCTAGCTGCACAGCGCCTTTGGACAGAATTGAAAGAAGGTCGAAAAATAATGTAAGTATGAGATTTTCCATTTTTGCCTTTTGCCTGTTTGGGGGTGTTGTGCTTTTTTGCGGGTGGGTTGGCGGGTCTTGGGGCATTGCTGGGAAGGTCTAATACCGGATAAAAGTGGTTTGGAGAAAATCCATGAGGAAAAAGTTTTTGCATTTTCAGAAATTTCGCTCAATTTAGCGTTTTCGGGAGCCTGTTTGGGGGCTTCCTGGTGTTTGAGGGTGGGTTTGGGGTCTTGGAGCAATGCTGGGTATGGATACTTTTGATTGCAAGTGGTTTGAAGAAAATCCATGGTGGCAAAGGGGAGTTAGGGCCTAGCTGCAGAGCGCGCGTGGAGTGATTTTGGAAATTTGCCTGAAAATTACTAAGTCCCCATTTTTGTAGTTTTGCTTTTTGGCTGTTTGGGGGTCTTCTACTTGTTTTCACCTGGGTTGACGGCTCTGGGGCCATTGCTGGGAAGGTCTAATACCGGATAAAAGTGGTTTGTAGAAAATCGGAGGTAAAAAAGTTTTTGCGTGTTTGCTCACTTGCTTGTCTTTGGCGGGCTGTTTGGGGAGGTGCCTGGTGTTTGGGGGTGGGTTTGGGGGTCTGGGAGCAATGCTGGCACAGTCTAATGTTGATTGCATTCGTTTTTCAGGACATCCATGGTGGAAAAGTGGAGTTATGACCTAGCTGCACAGCGCCTTTGGACAGAATTGAAAGAAGGCCGAAAAATATTGTAAGAATGAGATTTTCCATTTTTGCTTTTTGCCTGTTTGGGGGTGTTGTGCTTTTTTGCGGGTGAGTTGGCGGGTCTTGGGGCATTGCTGGGAAGGTCTAATACGGGATAAAAGTAGTTTGGAGAAAATCCATGAGAAAAAAGTTTTAGCATTTTCTGAAATTTCGCTCAATTTAGCGTTTTTGGGAGCCTGTTTGGGGGGCTTCCTAGTGTTTGTGGGTGGGTTTTGGGGTCTTGGGGCAACACTGTTTATGGATACTTTTGATTGCAAGTGGTTTGAAGAAAATCCATGGTGGCAAAGGGGAGTTAGGGCCTAGCTGCAGAGCACGCGTGTAGTGATTTTGGAAATTTGCCTGAAAATTACTAAGTACCCATTTTTGTAGTTTTGCTTTTTGGCTGTTTGGGGGTCTTCTACTTGTTTTCACCTGGGTTGACGGCTCTGGGGCCATTGCTGGGAAGGTCTAATACCGGATAAAAGTGGTTTGTAGAAAATCGGAGGTAAAAAAGTTTTTGCGTGTTTGCTCACTTGCTTGTCTTTGGGGGGCTGTTTGGGGAGGTACCTGGTGTTTGGGGGTGGGTTGCATTCGTTTTTCAGGACATCCATGGTGGAAAAGTGGAGTTATGACCTAGCTGCACAGCGCGTTTGGACAGAATTGAAAGAAGGCCGAAAAATATTGTAAGTATGAGATTTTCCATTTTTGCTTTTTGCCTGTTAGGGGGTGTTGTGCTTTTTTGCAGGTGGGTTGGCGGGTCTTGGGCCATTGCTGGGAAGGTCCAATACCGGATAAAAGTGGTTTGGAGAAAATCCATGAGGAAAAAGTTTTTGCATTTTCTGACATTTTGCTCACTTTAGCGTTTTTGGGGGCCTGTTTGGGGGCTTCCTGGTGTTTGTGGGTGGGTTTTGGGGTCTTGGAGCAACGCTGGGTATGGATACCTTTGATAGCAAGTGGTTTGAAGAAAATCCATGGTGGCAAAGGGGAGTTAGGGCCTAGCTGCAGAGCGCACGTGGAGTGATTTTGCAAATTTGCTTGAAAATTACTAAATCCCCATTTTTGTAGTTTTGCTTTTTGGCTGTTTGGGGGTCTTTTACTTGTTTTCACCTGGGTTGACGGCTCTGGGGCCATTGCTGGGAAGGTCTAATACCGGATGAAAGTGGTTTGGAGAAAATCCATGAGGAAAAAGTTTTTGCATTTTCTGACATTTCGCTCACTTTAGCGTTTTCGGGGGCCTCTTTGGGGGGCTTCCTGGTGTTTGTGGGTGGGTTTTGGGGTCTTGGAGCAATGCTGGGTATGGATACTTTTGATTGCAAGTGGTTTGAAGAAAATCCATGGTGGCAATGGGGAGTTAGGGCCTAGCTGCAGAGCGCGCCTGGAGTGATTTTGGAAATTTGCCTGAAAATTACTAAGTCCCCATTTTTGTAGTTTTGCTTTTTGGCTGTTTGGGGGTCTTCTACTTGTTTTTGCCTGGGTTGACGGCTCTGGGGCCATTGCTGGGAAGGTCTAATACGGGATAAAAGAAGTTTGGAGAAAATCCATGAGGAAAAAGTTTTAGCATTTTCTGAAATTTCGCTCAATTTAGCATTTTTCGGAGCCTGTTTGGGGGGCTTCCTGGTGTTTGTGGGTGGGTTTTGGGGTCTTGGGGCAATGCTGTTTATGGATACTTTTGATTGCAAGTGGTTTGAAGAAAATCCATGGTGGCAAAGGGGAGTTAGGGCCTAGCTTCAGAGCGCGCGTGGAGTGATTTTGGAAATTTGCCTGAAAATTACTAAGTCCCCATTTTTGTAGTTTTGCTTTTTGGCTGTTTGGGGGTCTTCTACTTGTTTTCACCTGGGTTGACGGCTCTGGGGCCATTGCTGGGAAGGTCTAATACCAGATAAAAGTGGTTTGTAGAAAATCGGAGGTAAAAAAGTTTTTGCGTGTTTGCTCACTTGCTTGTCTTTGGGGGGCTGTTTGGGGAGGTACCTGGTGTTTGTGGGTGGGTTGCTTTCGTTTTTCAGGACATCCATGGTGGAAAAGTGGAGTTATGACCTAGCTGCACAGCGCCTTTGGACAGAATTGAAAGAAGGCCGAAAAATATTGTAAGTATGAGATTTTCCATTTTTGCTTTTTGCCTGTTAGGGGGTGTTGTGCTTTTTTGCAGGTGGGTTGGCGGGTCTTGGGCCATTGCTGGGAAGGTCTAATACCGGATAAAAGTGGTTTGGAGAAAATCCATGAGGAAAAAGTTTTGCATTTTCTGACATTTTGCTCACTTTAGCGTTTTTGGGGGCCTGTTTGGGGGGCTTCCTGGTGTTTGTGGGTGGGTTTTGGGGTCTTGGAGCAACGCTGGGTATGGATACCTTTGATAGCAAGTGGTTTGAAGAAAATCCATGGTGGCAAAGGGGAGTTAGGGCCTAGCTGCAGAGCGCACGTGGAGTGATTTTGGAAATTTGCTTGAAAATTACTAAATCCCCATTTTTGTAGTTTTGCTTTTTGGCTGTTTGGGGGTCTTCTACTTGTTTTCGCCTCGGTTGACGGCTCTGGGGCCATTGCTGGGAAGGTCTAAAACCGGATAAAAGTGGTTTGGAGAAAATCCATGAGGAAAAAGTTTTTGCATTTTCTGACATTTCGCTCACTTTAGCGTTATCAGGGGCCTGTTTGGGTGGCTTCCTGGTGTTTGTGGGTGGGTTTTGGGGTCTTGGAGCAACGCTGGGTATGGATACTTTTGATTGCAAGTGGTTTGAAGAAAATCCATGGTGGCAAAGGGGAGGTAGGGCCTAGCTGCAGAGCGCGCGTGGAGTGATTTTGGAAATTTGCCTGAAAATTACTGTCCCTATTTTTGTAGTTTTGCTTTTTGGCTGTTTGGGGGTCTTCTACTTGTTTTCGCCTGGGTTGGCGGCTCTGGGGCCATTGCTGGGAAGGTCTAATACCGGATAAAAGTGGTTTGGAGAAAATCGGAGGTAAAAAAGTTCTTGCGTGTTTGCTCACTTGCTTGTATTTGGGGTGCTGTTTGGAGGGGTTCCTGGTGTTTAGGGGTGGGTTTGGGGGTCTGAGAGCACTGCTGGCACAGTCTAATGTTGATTGCATTTGTTTTTCAGGACGTCCAATGTGGAAAAGTGGAGTTATGACCCAGCTTGGACAGAATTGAAAGAAGGCCGAAAAATATTGTAAGTATGAGATTTTCCATTTTTGCTTTTTGCCTGTTTGGGGGTGTTGTGCTTTTTTGCAGGTGGGTTGGCGGGTCTTGGGGCATTGCTGGGAAGGTCTAATACCAGATAAAAGTGGTTTGGAGATAATCCATGCTGAAAAGCCTTTTGGCACTTTTTGTAACTTAGGGTTTTTTAGGGTTAGCACTAGCAGCAGTAGTCCATGTGTTTGGGGGTGTTCTAGATTTTTGTAACTGGGTTCTGGAATCTTAGAGCACTCGTGGGAATGTGTAATTTTGGTTGCAAGTGGTTTGAAGAAAATCCATTGTGGGAAAGGGGGGATTTGGCCTAGTTAAAGAAAGCGTTTGCCACTATTCTTAACTTAGGGCTCATTAGGGTTAGCAGTATTGTATTGCATGTGTTTGGGCGGGGGTTATAGATTTTTATGACTGGGTGGGGTGTTGGAAAACTTGTTGTAATGTCTAATTTTGATTGCAAGTCATTTGAAGATAATCCATGGTGGGAAAGGGGGGTTTTGGGCATACTTTCTGAGTGCGTTTTGACACGATTTGAAATAAGGCCTCTGTGACGTAGCAGCAGTATTCTTCACGTTTTTGGGAGGGTAATGTGGGGTGTTCTAGATTTTGGGGTTTGTCATCTCTGAAAGTGATAGTATAATTTTTGCACTACACAGCACACCTTACATATTTCTTTCTCTGAGGTGTCTTTAACACTTACTGTTGTGTTTTTCCATCATCAATTACAGGCAGGCTTTTACCCTGTGCCATCGATGTACTACTCAGGCTTACAATTAGCGATCCGCAAATCCGCATCAGGCAGTGGACAGTGTGTCTGGTCACCAAGATTGATCGACGGAGCATCCGATGGAATGAAGGAGTACCGCGAATAAGAGGAATGGCTGCATGCATCAACTTCACAAATTCAACGGGACAACTACAAAAAAAGGTAACAGTATCCAAAATTCTCCTTATCTTTTAAATGATATTGTTTTGAACTTGAACTTACTTCTACGAGTGTGACTCTGTGCATTTCTTTGATCTCTGCTTCAAATTCATCCCTCCCTCCAGCAATTTGATACATCTTTGCTATGTTTAACACTAATTTAATGTTCTAAGTGTTTATTCTCTCTGAGGGCAGAGAGGCAAGTGAAATTGCGTATTGACTGCAGCCCTGTACTGTCAACTTGTTTCTTTGTAGTTACTAGTAAGTTGCAGTAAGTAGTAGTACTACTTTTCAGTAACCTAACCATCCATTTAGTACTTCTGGCATGCAGTAGTGCTCTTCCTTTATGTCCCTTTCAAGATTTATCAATTTCTTCTAATCAAAAAAAATTTCTCTTCATTTGGTGTTTGACTGTCCATGCTGTGTTTTTTTTCTCTCTATCAAACTTTCCCAAAAAACCCCATTCCCATCCAATTTTCAAACCCTAACCCTCTTCCCCCGGGCTGTCCCCCGGGCTGTCTGGTATTTCATTGAGGTGTGACTGACAACAACAATAAATTCCACACACTTGCTGGGGAGGATAAGGTCAAAGCAACCAGAAGTTCATGTGCGCCATCGTGGATTGATAAGAACATCCTCCTCCTACACGACGTGAACAATGAAATGATTAATGCTTACCTTATGTTGGCACTGCTTAGGCTACAATTTAGGGCACTGTTCTGTACCATGCAATCTTTTGTACTGTTTCTAATGCTACGCTCAGGCCACTCAATGTTTAATTTCCTCTTTTTTTCATATGGTGATACTGCCAGTGTGTACCACTACTGCTACCAGCACAACAATGATATTGCATCCGTCGAGAATTCAAGTCAACAACCAACCTTATTCACCAACCGTGATTCACAAATCACAGGTAAGATAAGCATATTGGAGAGGTAGTAGAATAATGGGATAGGACTAAGTTGGGAGGAGAGCAGAAACTGACAGTACTACTAGTAAAGTACAGTAGTAGGGCTACTGAATTGACTAACTCGGTTACTTGCATTTTGGTACATTTCAGGAAAAGATGTTTCATTCATGCTGGTAAGTTTGAAAAACCAAACGTCCAGTAACCACCGCCAACCCCCACACAAAATAATATGAGCGCGTATACTGTGTTTTGGAATGAAAAATATAATTATTAAGAAATATAAATTATGGATTTTGTTGTCACAAAAATAAAATAAATTACCCCAACTCACCCCCCTCCCTAACCAAACCAATGTCCAAAAATCAAAAAGTACCCTTTCCCAAAAACCCAATTCCCACCCCCCCCAACAGTATTTAAAAAAGGGGCAAGGGACAGTCACTTCCTCCAGTTGGTGCTGCACGTCCCGCAGCTCTTTGGGGAGGTCCCAGAGCTGGCGCTGATGTTTTTCGGCCAACCGCTCCAGGTAGTCCACACGCTTTCCGAGGCGGCGCTGATGTACCATCCAGGCTCTTGGGGGGGCAGCTGTTGTTTTTGCTGCTGTGCGGCGGCGGCGGGAGGCTGTCAGGCCACGGCTCAGTTTTGCTGGAGGCTTGTGGCTGGTGGACCCGGGGGCAGTGGAGGAGGATGTACTGGTGGTTGTTGTAGTGTCCTCCTCATGCTCCCAAGCCCACAACCGTCGATTCTCGACACAAATAGCCTCCAGCTTAAGGGCCCTGGCCCGGATAGCCATCTCCTTACGGGTGAGCTGTTTTGAGTAGCATCTATGAAAAAAGAAGGAAAAATACTATAGCCAATAGTCTTTAACATAAAGTCAAAATAATTCAACAGAAAGTTGACACTCAGTAACACCAGCATCAGTAACACTAGCAAGTAGCAAACACAGTATAACATTTTGAAGATAACGGACCAGGTTTTTTTTGATTGTCGATCCACAACTGGCACCTCCCGTATGTGACGTTATTTATAATTTCTAACCACTATTTTGAGGGTGCCCCAGATAGGAGGAAGAACCTAAACCTCCATTTAGGACCAAGATCCAAACATAATTGATATAACAGGTATCTGTGCACACGTCGCCTTTTACAGAGTAAATGCTGTAGGTAATCAAACAACACAACCAATAGACAAACAATGTGGAAGTAGTCTTGATAGAGGTTTTTCTTCAATTCAGATTTTATTTGTATCCACCACGCCCAGCCAACACATGTTTCGTCAGGGCCAGTAGCCCACGACTTCATCAGGGTTCCCGCAGGCAGCGGTTCCAAAGCTATTGCCACAATGGCTAGGTGCTCTCAGCCGCTTCCAATTCTGTCCCGGCTACTGGGTACTGTGGAGGTTCTCGCTGATTCGTCTCAGCTTTACAGCGTCTCCGCGTGTAAACTGTAAATGACTTCCACATTTACACACGGAGACGCTGGAAAGCAGTACGGCTTAACCTGCCGCTCACACAGATACTCCTATGGTGTGTCGCATCTTTGGTATTAACCATCACACGGACGGATGAGATGGATCAGCGAGAACCTTGACAGTACCTGGTAGCAGGGTCAGAATTAGAACCGGCTGAGAGCACATAGCCATTGTGGCAATAGCTTTGGAACCGCTGCCCGCGGGAGCCCTGATGAAGTCGTGGGCTACTAGCCCTGACAAAAAACGTGTTGGCTGGGCGTGGAAGATAAAAATCTGAATTGAAGAAAAATTTCCATCAAGACTACTTCCACATTGTTTGTCTATTGGTTGTGTTGTTTGATTACCTACAGCATTTACTCTGTAAAAGGCGACGTGTGCACAGATACCTGTTGTAACAGTATAACATTTTGGCATGTATCTTTCAGCCGTCTTTGTAAGCCTGTGACCTTACCGGGAGTTTCAGGAATTCCACTAGCAGCACTATGAATGGGCTCACTACTACATACATAGTCAGAGAGTCCTAAAAAAAGGCATTTTTTACTTTTTTTCTCTTGGGTTGCAAAAGAAATCACTGGTACGTGAACTTGTGCTAGCCGCCATAATGGCAGCTCACTCAGCTTTCACCCGAGAAATACAGACACAGGCCATGATGATGCAGACTAGCAGTGGGGATCTGAATGTCTTACTTTTCTATAGGGGTGGCACTGCCACTGGCCATACTTCTTCCACTCAGCGTCTGCTCTACTACATCATACACCTCTGCTATCGACGAGGAGGATAAAGAAGATAACATCCAGGCTTCGAAAGTACGTCTATGATTCTTCTTAATGTCTCAAATGTACCAAAATTTCTTTTTGTCAAAAACCAACTAACACCCTTTTCATTATATTTTGGAAACCGCTGTCTTCTTATGTTGAATTGCATTCAACAAAACCATTCTTTACAGTCATAAATATGAAGACTCGCTTGTTCTCCGTTTCACCCTTCTTAAACTTTTCGTTCTTCACATTCCTAAACTTCATCTGATATGACTTGGCTTCACAATAAAAATTTGCCAGCTGAGTTGAAGTGAAATAGAGGGGGCAATTGGTTACCAGAGAAGTACCGCCGCTAATGCTATTAAAAGTCAAGATTGACTGTCTTCTCCGTGATAGCCCAAAAAGTAGTTCTAAATTAATAAATGTTCTTGACAGTACAGTGTACTTATACTAGTGTACTGTGTACTACTGTACAGTACATCATACACTCCTTTGCAAGGCTACTCAAAAAAATTTCAATAAGTAAGGAGTATAATAACTTACCACCATCCGCTGCCGCTGAGTCTTTCCCCCCAGCTCCTCCTGTTGGCGCGTCGCATCCTGAGTGGACCCCTCCGCACTGCTGGCCCCGGCACTGGTGGTCATCTGTGCCGCATCAGATGTTGTGACGTCTAGGAAAAACATGTCATATTTTCAGATGCCATACACAACCCCCTATTTTGTCTCGTAAGGGAAAAATTTTTTACATAACACATTTTTTTATTACTGGGATTGAAAAAAAGTACCGGTTTTGGGGAGGTTGTTAACCTTTTATATGCTTATTCCATTAAATGCTACACTTCTTCGTATGACAACTGATGAATGCTTGCTTAACGGGCACCATTTTTCTCATTACAGAAAGAAGATTCCATTGCCCTTCTGCCAGACAATTCACCAACTACTACTAAGTCATCACCAGCAGTACTTTAAGTACTTTAAAGAAGGTGGGGGCTCCCGCACAGTTATTCTAATAATTTCATGTGTCTGTTAACTAATATTAATTTTGAGTCATACTAATTTCATTCACGGGAATGTTGTTGCAACTTTAACGTCATCTTCATCCATCAGAATCCTACGCTATTAAAAATAAAGAAATAGTGTTTTCATTTCTTAATTGAAAATAAAACTTTAAAACTAACAAACACTGTGTGGTTTTTGTTTACGAGTGAGTGAGCGGAAAGGTTTGAACTACTGCACTTGGCAGTCATGTTTCAGTGACTCAGATAGGCCGGGACTCGGAGGTAGTCTTCTTCTGTTCTTCTGGGTCGTAAAATCATTGGTCAGACATTCTAGATAGTCGGTTAGGGGATTGGGGGTTCAACTTCTCTTCGGACTGAGGTATGTCGAAAGTCGAACTGCACCTATCATCTTGTCTATACTTCTTTGTGTGCAGAATAGTCCCTGAAACACTAGCGGTATGGGATGTGCTCCTCTCAAATCAAAAAGGACACTGCTACCTTTTACTTGGTGTAAACAATTACATTTTGTTGTTGCAAATTGTCAAAGCACTTACATTAGGAAGACTGGAATAAACAGCAAGGGCAACCCAGAGGACTGCACTCAGTGCCTAGAGCTATTGCTGTATCAGAGTTTTGTTTCACACCGTTTGCCGAATGGGCAAGCTTAGCTACCTACACAGACCGACTCATAATTGTAAATAGTAGTAGCACAGAGAGTGATGGTAGAGGCAGGATAAGAATGTAGAAAGTAGTCTACATTAGAAGAAGATCAAAGACTATTTTGTAAAACATAGAATTATTAGGAACCAGTTAATAATGAATAGGAGCTGTAAAAGTTAGGGAAGTATAAGAATTAATATAACAATAAAACAACTTACTGGGGCCAGCAAAAGAGACTGCAAGGGACTGCTCCTGTCCAACTTCTGCCACCGGAGTCTCTGTCGCCACCGTCGCCTTGCCCCTTGGAGTTGCTGGTGATCATGAAATAAAGAAACACAACATGGAGGATTGTTTTTTGGGAAATATTTCTTTGTACTCAATCTAAAATTATGCCGGGGAAACAAATTAACATCAATTGCATTTGATCTGGTCAACTAAGAGGATAGTAGTACAGTATTGCATGATTCGCAGACGGTCTAATAGGAAAGTTATGTAATTCACTAACTACATCAACAACAAAAAGGTTCTACTACGACTGCCATCACTCAGCAGCACGAGACGTCGCGTGACAGACACAGTCCGTCATCATGATTGCAGACCACTAACAAATGTCCTAGAACAAGTAATAAATAATATACTCAACGTATCAATCCACCACTATCTCTTCAAAGTGGCAGCAGCAGGAGTACAAAGAAGGACTAGACTTGAGTCTACTGTCTCTAGCATTACGTAGTAATGCTCTCAAATGACTAAAAAGTTGCAAACAAGTAAGCATAGTAGCAACGCCAATAACCAGGCGAGCACCTGCAATGACAGAAGCTATTGTGGAGGGGTGATCTTTGGAGCACAGGCTGCTTGGGGCTGGGGCTTCTCAAACCCCAAAGCACAGCATAGAGGGTGCCCCGGGAGCTGCACAGGAAGCACTTTGTCGACTCTTCAAGATGGCCGGTCCCACATCTCTCGTCGCCTCCACGGGTCTCAGCTTTGCCAGGACTGTGGATCGGGCTGTTGGATGTCTGGGAGTCTGGGTCTTGTTGACGGCAAAGAAAGTCTTGATGCGCTGATGGTGCCTGCTTGCACAGGGTGGCCACTCCTTGGCCACAAAGGAGATTCTTCAGTCTTCCACGTCCAGTGTGATGTCGAAGGGTCCAGAGTTTCATTTCAAAGTTTCAGTCAGGATGATCTGGTTTGCATTGGCACAGCTCCTACCTTTATTCCAAATCTAGGGGCTGGATCTCCTGCTAGGTCCCTCCTATGGGTGGGACCCAGGAAGGGGGTGGTTACACCCCTTTCCCTTTGTCCAGTTTCCTGCCAGAGCTGGGGCTGGAGAGCCCCAGCACCGGTTTGAACTGGACTTATTATGGGACTCCTTGTGTGCCCCAGGCAGTGTCTAGTTTCATTCAGTTCCGCCTACTCCGCGAAGTGCAAAAAAAACTCAGCTGCGCTACGCAGAGCTCCGCAAACAGCGGAGTGCGTTAGATAAATGTAATTTGCAGTGATTTTCAGTGCAAGGTGCTTGTTCGCACTGTGCAATCATTGCGAACAGCACCATGCACAGTGCATGCAGGCGCTGGTTCCTTTCTGCTGCTCGAGTAGATTTTTACTTGAGCTGCAGCTTTCTCAATGCAAACCGACGGTTTCTCAACACGAGCGGTCGCAAGCATGCGTGACCACTCGCAATGAGAAATCTTGTCGGGAGGTTTATTTTCCATGCTCACGCTCGCCAACTTGATGTTAATGATCAAAAATGAGGAAACATCTCACTGGGAGGTGTATTTTTCTTTCTTATACTCGCCAACTTGAAGTTGACGAACGCGAGCGAGTTTTTCGGAACTCCGTTGAGCTTCTCGTAAGGCGGAGTGCATAAAGCTCTGCAAACTCCGCGAGGGGAGCGGAGTTCTCTGCCCAGACTTAATTCATGCATTCCTTCTTACAAATCTTTGTTTTAGTAAATGAGATACTATGAGTGTGATGGGAGTACTGAAGGGGGGTATTATGTTCAATGCACCTTAAGCCCCACATAGTCAGCCTACCATGGCAAAAATACAGCCTGGGGTCGCTTCCCACTTAGAGTAATATAGTTTGGAAGTTTAGGATGGACTTTTCCTATTGGAGCAGACCCAAGTCTGATTTCTAGATAGTTAATCTCTGTCTGGAGTGATGCTGTAGACAAAAAAAACTGGAATGTGACCTGAGTGACAACAAGTGCCTGAGGTTTATTGAAGCATCCTCCCATCTTTTATTTCCTTCTTTTCACTTAGTGCCTCCTGCACAATATTGAAATAAATAGCTTCAGTAGCACACAGTGCATTTAT
Organism: Lissotriton vulgaris; assembly: GCF_964263255.1. Lineage (NCBI taxonomy): Eukaryota > Metazoa > Chordata > Amphibia > Caudata > Salamandridae > Lissotriton > Lissotriton vulgaris. The sequence continues at coordinate 1,465,397,808 of NC_141694.1, forward strand.
AACAATACCAATCTTATCAGCTATCAGTGGAAAGATAATACAACACTTGTTTGTTAACCTAGAGTTTCTGAAATGTTAAGTTGTTCTTGATGGAATATAGTTTGTTCTCTGCGGGTAACACAATGATGTTAGCAATGAGTGTTCAACTAAAAAGCGTCACCTTTCTGCAACTAAAGAATATGGCTTGTTAGGCAGCATGAAATTCTTGATTTATGTTGTTCATGGAATGTGTTCCCCTAAATCAGCAGTTATCAAATGTGTTATTCTTAGCTCCCTTAGTATAAATTATTTAGTCAGTGCCAATGTTTCCTCAAACGTCTTCCCTTTGTGTGGAAATGAAGGGTCTCTCTCTCTGCACTGCATCCAAGGATATGTACATGAAAGTCAAGTGAAAGCCCACTTCACAAGCCGGCGCAGCATGCAAGCAACCAATGGCAGTGTGCCTTGCCTCCCCAAAGATGTTTAAAAATTAATGCAAAATGTGCATTTTGACTCACACCTTTCTGCATGTAATAGTCACATTCGATACAGTTATTCTAAAACAATTGTATTAAGCATTGATATGGTCATACCAGTGCCTTATGATAATATGCACAATTTACTTTAAGGTAGCACCTGCACCCTATTTACACAGAAATGGTAGGATTCGGATGTTTAACCAATATAAAAAAGTACTTTGAAATCAGCAGTGCCAATCATTTACAAAAATTGCAAACGTAAAGTGCATTTACACTTGTAATCTCAACACAGGCATACTTTGCAACATTTTAATATCATACTACTTCTCTGTCAACCACAGTTGCTTATGGCTTTTTTATTTTTTCAAACATTTTATGGCGTATTTCAGCAGCGTGCCTCTAACCACCTCAGTGAGTACCTCTCTCCGCATCTACTTTTATTTTTACACCATAGTCTGACTGGTGTGTAATTATCACTCTAAAGTTTCAAAACCCTCCCGTTTACTCTTACTTTGTGGCACAGCATGAGTATTGCAGGAGATGGGGTCTCACTCGCTCAGCAATGAGCTAGGCTAATTAAAACTGTGGATCAGACATGCAAAGATTTTTGCTGGTATCAACCACTCCGATGTGCTAAGTCAGAGGTTTTACAACCGGTAAAAACTTTTTTCTAATGTATTAAACCCATTTAGCAATTTGGAGTAGTCTTTCAGAATCCTTATATGGGTTTAGAAATGGTTATCAATTGCTATTTGGAAGGGGCATTTTTGTGTCATACCTTCCAGACAGTGAGCCTGTAACCTATACATTGATGGGTTGCAACTATAATTCTGTAAACATTTTTTACCAGTTATTGATTCCCAACTTGGGCTGGTAACTGATTTGCCTTATTCTTTGGAAATCATCATTTCAGCTTCAGGAGGAGTAGGATGTGTCCAAGGGACAAGTGCCTGCTCTCAATGAAATTTTCTAAAACGGAAAACCTTTTTCTTTCGAAAGCAGCCTGGGTAGCATTAAAACATGTTTTCCATTTTTGGAAACTTAAACGTGTGATGGTCTGCTGTCCCCTGTTAACTACAGGGGGTTTACAATTTCCAACCAGTCTAATGAATAATAATTAGGTAATACTTCTGAAACCCCATTTAAATTCATTATTTTGAGACCTGACCTGATAGTACATGTTAGATTTGTGGGTCTCTTGTTGGCACAGTTAGGTACGTGTGAGAAATGGGGACCCTTGCCTCTAGTCAGGATAAGGGGATTACACTCCTAAATAACCCCTGCTCACCCCCTTGGTAGCTTGGCACAAGCAGACAGGCTTATCTCAGAGGCAGTGTGTAAAGCAATTGTGACCACATACAGTAACCCAGTGACAACACTACAAATGGACACCACACAAGGTTGAGATAAAAAATAAGTATACTTTATATAGATTTACCAAAAGACCATAAACAAAGAAAATACACAATATTGTTACTTTAAGATGATAGTTTTAGCGTAGTTCACTTCAGTTCTTAAGATGTGACACTTTGCGTCAATGTACCTTACGATAGGTTGCGCTTCCATAACAAGTAATGTTGCAACGATGGAAAAGCGGCAAAGTTCCGGTGCAAAGAAATAAAGACATGAAGATCGTCCAGATGCAGCACGCTTCTCTGGGGATGTGAGAAGTTCTCGGTTCGATGCATGGACTGCAGCAGCAACACCCTTGTTCAGCGATGCAACAGCATCAGCTTCAGCTGCGACACTCTTGTCCCACATTTGCATGAAGCTTCCGCACGATGCGACAACTACAGCGGTGACATCCTTGCTCAGAAATGCGACGGCGGCGTGCTTCTCCTGGGATGCGAGGCACTTTCCTCCATGTGCTGGAATCAACAATTCCAGCGGCGACACCCTTGTTCAGAAGTGTGATGGCAGCAACAGCAACGGCGACATGCTTTTTCCTCGTTGCAAGACTTTTCTCACGATGAGGTACAATGCGCAACTCCAGCGGCGACACCCTTGTTCAGAAGTGCAACGGCAGGCAGCAGTGAAGGCGACACGCTTCCTCTTTGTTGAGTCGTGCTTCCAGCTCCTTGCGACACTCAGACCCTCAGAAGGCCCAAAACACCAGCAGGCACTTCCAAAGAACTCTAGGGAGCTAGGGTTTGAAGTCTGTTGTCCTTGAGACTTCAGCGGGAGGCAAGCTCTATTCAAAGCCCTTGGAGATCCTTCACAAGTTGAAAATAAAGTACACAAAGGTTCTTTCTCCTTCCTTTGGCAGTCAGGCAACCCCTGCACGCTAATCCCCGAAGAAGCACTTCAGCTTAGGAATAGTCTCTCCTCAATTTCTTCAGGTTCCTCTCCTCAGCAAAGGTTTCTTCTTGTAGTCCAAAAGTGATCTAACTTCTTGGGATCAGGGTCCCAATATTTATACCCAAAAATCCTTTGTTCTATGAGGGGAGAGTGGCATTTGCCTAGCCCAAACCAGTTCTGGAGCAATCTGTTTACCAGACTTCTTCTTTCCTTTCACAGGGCAGGGCAGAAACTTCGGATGGCCCACAGGAGGTGGAGCCAGCATTGTGGATGGCAAGCACAGTCCTGAAGCACTTTGTTGACAGGATTCCTTCTCTTATTTCAGAGTGCAGGGCAGAGACATCAGCCACACTCCAGGAGGTGGAGCCAGCATTGTGGAAGGCAGGCACATCCCTATTCAAGGTTCAGGTGCAACTCCTCCCTCCCATCTAGATGCAGATCTCTCTATTCACCATTGGGCTGACTCATCCTGTCTCTTGGAATCCCCCAGCCCTGTCACTCACTAACTCCAGACAAGGAATGCACAACCTAGCAGAGGCAGGCTTGAAAGGTTAGGCAAGAAAGTACCTACTTTCTAAAAGTGATATTTTCAAACACAGAACGTTAAAAACAACTTCACTAAAATATGTATTTCATCATTCTGAGTTCAGGCATACTAAACTCGAATTTCTACCATGTTCTATGAATCAGTTAGGATTAAAAGAATGTAATAATCTAACTGTCCATTCTGGCCTAAGGAGAACAGGTAGCCTTGCAATAGTGAAAAACAAAAATGGCTATAGTTCACTATTAGGACATGCCACACACACACACCAGGGCATGTCCTACCTTATACTTACATTCACCCTGCTCTTGGGCCTACTATAGGGGTGACTGACATGAAGGAAAGGGAAGGTTTAGGTACTGGCATGTGGGTGCACTTGCCCAGCAGCATGACAGTACCAGACTGCACACAGGCTCTACAATGGCAGACCTTAGACACATTTTACAAGGCTGCTTCTGTGGGTGGCACAACCAGTGCTGCAAGTAGGCATGGGCGGATTTTGCGGATCCACGATCCGCGGATTTTGCGGATTTGCGGATCGTGGATCCGCAAAATCCGCGGGATTTGCGGATCCGCGGATTTGGGGCGGGGGCGGGGCTTCCATGCGAGTGCACATGCCTCTTGTGAGGCCTCTACCCAGCATCACAGCTTATTTTCCATGGTAGAGTTGGGAAGAAGGCACACCTGTCCAGCCTCGACGACGCTCACGATTGTTTTTGGGCTAATTAATGAGTCACTGAATTTGAGCATCATCTAGTTCGAGTGACCATGTGTGTGTTACCGATTGTTTTTGGGCTAATGAATGAGTCACTGAATTTGAGCATCAACTAGTTTGAGCGACCATGTGTGTGTTACTGATTGTTTTTGGGCTAATGAATGAGTCACTGAATTTGAGCATCAACTAGTTCGAGCGACCATGTGTGTGTTACCGATTGTTTTTGGGCTAATGAATGAGTCACTGAATTTGAGCATCAACTACTTCGAGCGACCATGTGTGTGTTACTATGCACTTTGTGTATCAAAGTTTATATTAGAGTGTGAAGGGGTTCATCGTATTATCACATGAATGATGTCATCAGTGATGTCATCAGTGATGTCATCAGTGATGTCACTGACCATGTCATGAATGATGTAATATGTGACATCATCAGCAGTGGATTGCGGGTGCGCGAAATATAGTTAGTCCAACTAACTATATATGGGAATTTCAATGGTTTTGTATGAGTAAAATAAGGTTTTGTAAATGCTAATTCCTAACTATATAAGGCCTGAAACCTATAGTTTTTTCAGTGAATTTCATAGGTTTTTTAAATGCTAATTCCTAACTATATCAGGCGTGAAACCTATATTTTTTTTCAATAAATTTCAAAGGTTTTGTAAATGCTAATTCTATTAGCGGATAACGTTTATATATGTTATTATCCTTATGGGACCACCTGAGCAGCCATCTTGTTTCTCAGGAGAAGTGAGGCACAAGAGAGCAGAAAACAAGAGTGGAAAACGCGGAAAGGGGGGCAGGGTAGAGACCCCCTGACCCCCTAGCCCTTCTAAGGTTGTCCCAGAAGGACCCCCAAGGGCAAAATTATTATTTTATTTTTTTTATAAAATTGCGTAAGGCCTGAAACCTATGGTTTTTGAAGTGAATTTGCAAGGTTTTTTAAATGCTAATTCCTAACTATATATGGCCTCCTAACTATATACGATGCGCGTACCGGGGCGCTGCCATAGATATGTAGCGTAGTTCCTATTTTCCCAATAGGCCCTGTGCATTGGAATAACATAAACAGTAGTATCGACGTAGAAGTGCGGATCTTCCAGGCCTCTACTGACTATGCTAAACTTAATTGGGTTTGTTACCAACTAGCTCAGAGGTCACTGGAAACTTTCTTGACTGAAATAGGAAGTGATCAGCTTCCCTGGCACAGACAAGAAGGGATTAAGTTTTCCAACAACCGTGCAACATGACAACTTTGCTCCTCAGATCAAGAGTCAATCTCTAGGGTCGTGTGAAACAATAGACAGTTTTGTTACTCAGTCAGGTTGGTGCAGTTTACTTTCACAATATGTAGAGAATAGAGAGACGGGCGTTTGTCAATAAAGGGTTAACATTTATTGAACAGTCTTTCTTCTCGTACAAAAGAAATGAATTGCCACAATTGCAAGACTTGTTATTATAAAAAGTACGTACAGTAAGATAAGTATTGCGAAATAATACTGTAAAAGCATTGATATGGTTTCTTAGCCATACAATGGTTTAAAAGTAATAAAACATATATACATTCATATATACATTAGGCTAAAATACTCAACTGGTGCTTCTAACTACGCCTACCCCAGTGTACCTGACCTAAGCCTAATACTTGGGAGGGGAGTAAGTAAGTAGCTTTAAGTTAAGTTGGTTTTGCCAAGGTTTGCTTCAAGAATTCTCTCTCAAGGGTTTAGTCAACACCATACCTCTGGAATAGAATGATGGAGGTCTGGTATCTCCCTCAGGGCTCGATATCCCAGTCACCTGCAAGGGTAGACCAGAAACGCTGGAGCTGGATTTTTCTGCAGGAGAAAGACAGTGTCTCTTCTCAGCGCGTCGAGGAGGAGAAGGAGGGGGGACAGCGTCCGCGGGCAGCTTGAATCTGCTGGGCTCTTGCAGGGGGACGGCTGTTCAGCTCCTAAGTTCACCACACCATCGTTTGCTAATTTGCAGCGATAGCAGTAGCGATAGCAGCTATGATATCTTCAGCATAACAGCAGCTTCAGGTGACGGGCAACAGGGGTCTTGCTTAAGGCCACGTTGGTAGTATTTATACCTGAAAGGTGCCTTGTTTGACGTAAGTTTGCTGGACATAAGACGTCAATAAAGATGTCACTAGGAAGTGATCGTCTATCAGTGCTCATTAGAGTTCTGTTACTAATCAAAACACAGCAAGCGGGGATTTCCAGGTTTGCTGAGTTTTTTATCTTGTTGAAGAACTCAGAGTGTTAATCTAGGAATCTCAGATAGTGACTTCTGCTCTGTCATTGCACTAATTGGTTGCAAAGGAAGTGGCAGAGAAAGCTATTCTGGAATGTGGCTCTGTTCGTGTGAGGCCAGAGATGAGTTACTGAATATTGCACTTGAACGGTTATGCCAATATAGGGAATAAATGGATCTATAGCCGAATAGGGGCATAAGGTCACAGTATCGATCAGGATCCTAGATTAGAATGCCACACCCACTCCACGAATTCATGTCCATCAAATTACTAAAACTAGAGCAATAAGATGCATGTGTAACATTGCCCACCCCAAAATACATTAATGCATTTGAAATAGGCGTATATTGTAATACGTGAAAATTTAGGTAGTGTACGTTTTTGAAGCATAGAAATCATTCAAAAATTATAGCATATGAAATCAATGAACGATTATGCAAAAAGAATTACACATGAAATATCTCTGAAACAGAAGAAGGGCGAGATAAATCATCACATATAAATGCATTGCAATAAATGTGCTAGAGGCTGGTGTAAAGTTATTATGTCTCTAGATGTATGTAAAAATAGAAGTTGAAGCTTCTGTTCTCTATGAATAGTTTTTACTTTAAGCAAAGAATTTTTCGTGCCAAAAAGGGTGAATATTAAAAAGTGTTCAATTCAAAAGAATTATTGCTTGAACGGGGAAATTAGAGTTCCAACGCTTTTAGCAGTTTTTGTTGTTCAAAACTGAAGGCCGAATTCAGAGTTCATGGGAACGCTGTGTGTCGGAAAGCTTCTCCAAAGTTATTATTTCTGTCCGGGTGAGAACATCATATCAGACAGGCTCTCAAAGAATTGGTCTACAAAATCAGGTGACAGTTCGACCAAATTCGATAGTGCTGTAACTTGGCAAGTGTGAGAATGATTGCTGTCATCATAGTCGGGATCAGCAATGCTCACAGAAGGTCGTACCTGAGTGATGCTGCTTTTGTCACTTGCTCCACTGGTACCACCTAGTCGTAGCACAGGAGTCTCAACGAATGCCGTCATCAGGATTGGTAGCCGCTGGGGACAACACAATGCGTGAGCTGTTATCGGACTGAGCAAAGTATCGACGTCCATTGGTACTGCTGATGGAAGTGAAAGACAGATGTCCAACACGCACTCATCTCCGCATAGCATACATCGAAGTACCGGTAAGATACAGTTCTGCCATATAGGTCTGAATGAAAGGAACCAGGTCATGTTTAGATCTTTCAGCCTGGCCAATCCAAGGACTCTAGTTATTCTGTCCCGGTAACGGAGTGCTAGGATTGTCTCTTCCATTCTCATAGGAGTCATGTCTGAGCTGTGGCTTGCCATAACGAAGCAGGAGGGTCAAAAATAAAATCCCTGCTACAAGTCCCAAAAATAGGGGTATGCCGCCAAAAACAGAGTGGACAAAATTTGGAACGATTTCCAGAATTGCTTGAAATGGTGTTAGCATTCCCGTAAAAATCGTCTTAAATATGCCTGGGATGCCTGTGGCACTAGACATGTTAAGGAGTTGGCTAAGCATTTCTACGAAATGCACGGGGCAATTTGTTGATAAAAGGTCATGAACCTCCGTAGCTGTCCTTGCAACTAGAAGATCATACGTCTCTTTTGATGACGTTATGGGCACTGCTGTCTGTAAAAGCACAGACTTCATTTTGCTTAAAGTATCAATTCGTATAGAATAGAGATTCAGACGAGGCCAGATGGGAGTCTCTGTGTCTACAGGCCCGCTCAGGAACAATGCTTGCATACAGCATTTGACCATGGATGTTACGCTTACGAGATAACTTTTCCCTGGAACAAGGCCACAACATCTGTGATCCGTTCTAAGAATGTAACTCCCATTCGCAAGTTGCAGGTGTGACAAGCTGGTGGCATGAAAGGTTGTTAGAATTACCTTCACAGGCTCCGTGTAAATTAATACCCTGGCACAAAAGTATACCGCTTAGTGAATGTTTACAATTTTCACCACTAAGAAATACATTTTTGTCGCTGTCACTATAGCATGAATGTGTGTATGGTAATTTCCATTCTGATTTAACATAACCTTTACCCAATCGTTCATACTGGCCAGTAGGTATGTATTCAAGGCACTTTTTAAATCGGAAAGTTGTTATCGGAATAGTGATAATTCTATGTATTATCCATTCAATGACAGGACTTTCTGGCATTGTCAATGGTAATCTCTCAAGTTTTTCGATGCTCAGGATTGTATAGTCTGCTCCTTTCTGTGCCAAACTGATTTGTTTATCAGTAAGGTTAAAAATGGAAAATAATGACGTTGTGTTGATCAAACGCCAAGGCACATAACCTGAACGAAGATTTTGCAGCGTCCAGCCTAATTGTACAATAGAACGTAATTGAGATTGGCCATGCTGTAACATTAGCAAGTCTCTGTCTATTATGTCAAAGGCAGAAGATACAATATTGTCCAACGAATATATTCTGGAGGACAGAGTCATTAACCCATTGTCCACTACAGAAAGTGATTTTTCCAAATTAATACGATCAATTTCTCGTATTTTTTCTGCTGTTTCAATTTGTGTGACTTTCCAAGCCTCGTTGTACGCAGCATAGATGCTGGCCGCTATGAAACGCTTTTGACGCTGTTTGCGTGGTCCAAGAATGAAATTGCGCAAATCAGCACCATCTCTTAGTAAAGACAAGTGTTGCTTAATTTCAGCCAGTGTGGATGTTCCTAGCCATTCGAGGCAGAGTTTCCCTACACTGTATGTTGTTACTATCCCTGGTTGTTGTCTCTGGGAGTATCTAGGGTCTTGTCTGGTCATTTTTAACCCCTGTGTTTTGTTCAGGAATCTGTCTTGACAGCTGTTTGTGTCAGTAGGCCAGATTAACCACTTTTTCCAATCAGGATGTGTTCTGTTAAAATGTACAATTTGTGATACGTCTATCTCAATATCTGTTGTTGTATTCTCAGGTATTGGCTTTGGAATAGACGGTTTGTTAAGGTCTTTGATCTTAGCTAAGCCAAGACAGGATGTTTGGTGTATTGTGTCATTTAAAAACATCATTTGTTCTGGTATCATGCAGGTTCTGAATAGTGCTTCAAGGCCTTGTACCTGCCAATCTTTTGTACCCCAAATGGTCTTTGTTTCAATGTTATTTTTCCAATAATCAAAACCAAATGTCATCATTTTTTCATAAAATGCTTCTGAATATATCAATTTAGAATTTGTCAGCATTGTTTTCATTCCTGTTTTATCTAACAGTTTGTAATAAAACGTTTCTGCATCACTGGTGTTAAACCCTGAGAAGTATTTGAATTTCTCAAAAAATGCTTTAGAACTGCTTTTAGGTGGTGTAGCACAATGTTCCCATTGATTATACTTAAAAACATTTCTAGGCTGTGCAGATTTATGCAAATAATGATCACCATAATGTGTGTAGCAGAATGTCTGCTCATAACTAGATGAACCTTGTAAATAATCATGTTCTGTGAATCTAGCTGACATCACTAAATCAGACATCATGTCATTAATACTGTTAAAGTCCCAATCATCAGAGAATGTACTAGGTTTTACAAAGTCACTTAAGGAAACCTTCAGTTGATGAGGATACTTCAGGATCTCGACCGGACCATAGATCTCATAGTCAGTTTTCTCCCATACTACCCCACCAGGTATTGGAATTGCTGTGACATTTACTGTTGACAGTTCTCTTTTCTTCACTTGGGATGATCTGTGTGGTTTGAGTACTAGGTTGATGTTCTGACTTGCAGTGTCCATTCAATTGTAATAAACTTTCCTAAAATTAAAACTAAAATTAGGCATAGTAGGAGTATAAATACCCCTGAAATAATCCAATGCTCAATCAACGGTGAATCCAGATATAATTCTTTGATTTGTCGAAGGAGTCCTGTTGTATTTTCTTTAGAATACTTTTTTGTTTCTGGCATCACTTCGGGGTCGTTTTGATCTTCAGAGAAGTTGTCGAAGTTGATGAAATAACCAGGGGCAGTTCTGTCAATTGTTGGGATTGTTCTTTCAATCTGTCTTTCGGTAGCACTTTCTGATGCCACATTATTGTAGACTGGTGTTTCTTGACGAACTGTTTCAATCTGTGTCTCAAGAGGCACGAGTTCCATGGCATTATTGCATAGTCCTTCTCTGTGCACTGCAGGCTGATCGAATGTGATTAGTCTTTCAGTTTGAACCTCTTGGATTGTTGCAAGTTTGGGTATTCTGTTGTTTCTTGGGAGTCCACTGGGCCTACTGTTGATTATAGGCCACATGGTTGTGGTTTTACCAGGTCGATAGACACGACTCTGTTCTCCTTTTTACCAGCAAGGGGCGGTAGTACAACTGATCTTGTTCTGGTGACTGCCAAGACAGGTACTGCTTTTCTGTAAGAAGGCCCAAATTCCTTCTTCACCGCGATTTTTTCTCTGACTAGATCCCCAATCTTTGGAATCCAGACAGGCCTTGCTGGGGCTGTTGATTGTGGTGCCTCATCAGTGGTATCTGGCTGTTGCTTTAACTTTATGTTGCTTAAGGATTTTCTTGTTTCATTCAGTTCCTGTAAAACAGCCAAACAATCTTTGATGTCAAAGTCTGTTTTCTTATCTTATACCACTGATACCTGACTATCTAAGTCCTGAATTGTCATTCTAATTCCGAACAATAGTTCATATGGGCTGAAACCTTTTAGAGATTTTCTTGGCAAATTGTTAAGACTGGTCTGGACACTTATTAAATGTTTGACCCACCCAGCGCCGGAACCTAATACCTTTGCTGTTATAGATCGCTTTATGTCTCGGTTTTTTCTTTCTACCACACTATTCCCTTCGGGGTGCGACGGACAAGAATACCGCAACCCAATTCCCATGCTGGCCATGGCCTCCTTATAAGCTCGAGAGCTGAAAGCAGGACTCTGGTCAGAATGGAACGTGGTAATTGCGTATGTGCCGATAAAGACTCGCAGATCTTTTATAACCGTTCTAGCGTCAGCCGAGCGCTGGGGCCACATTTTTTAAGTATGTTTAGTCTTAACTGATTAATAGGATGCTGAATGGCTTGCGGACATCATTACCCTTTCTATAAATGGTAACTGTGCAACAGACAGGACTGGTTCATTACTGCGATCCCTGTCACAGTCCGGACAGTTCTTTACATATATCTGATGTTGCACGCTCATCCCCGGCCACCAGTATACTGATTGCAATTCAGTCAGGGATTCCCTCATCTGAATGTGCCTTGGACCTTCACCCATGTGTGCGTCTGCTAATAATAATATTCTCCTGTTCATGTTTGGAATTACCCTATCCCCCACTCCAGGGATTCAAGCAAAAGGAACGGAGTTTGCATCGATTACGTATGCATAATTGAGTGGATAGTTCACGGGCAGTGCTGCACAGTCGCCTTTTACGGTCGTTTTTACTGCCAGCATGGTTTCCCCGTCTATGTATTTTTCTGTACGCTTTTTGGGAGTGTTTTCTTATCATTTTTTACTGACGCACTGACAGCTTGTAGAATATTGCTGTCTATTTTTGTTTGTGACCGAGTTATCGCAGCTACGGAAGCCGTTTGCACAGCTGCCTTCGCGGCTTCATCAGCCAATGAATTCCCTGCAACGTGAACGCCATCACGTTGATGACTCAGTGTATGTATCACGTGAGTCTTTTGTAGTTCTTTCTGTAAAAGAACTACCTGTTCCCAAAGCATTTTATGCTTTATTGTGGCACCTGTGTCATCTTTGTAATCGTTTTCAATCCAACTCTGCAGTTTATTATTGTAAGAGTTGACACAAAAATGAGAATCGCACACGATAAGTGTGGGGAATTCACGTTCTGCATTTTCGAGCGCCATCTTTAAACATCTGATTTCAGCTCTCTGAGCCGAACAGTTTCTCAATGATTCAGTTTTTGTTACTTTCGGTCTGAATTTACCGCACAGCCAACGACCTTTAACAATAGCACAGGCTGCATCGTAGGATTTGCTCTCTACGTTGAAATGCTGTACAAATCTATCTGTATAGATTATACAGGCATACTGTGGGAGAGGCAGAAGTTCGATTGGCAGAGGATATTCTTCTTCATATTCTAAATTATTCAGTTCTTCGAATTGCGGGGCGAAATAGTATTTCACATCTTCCGCTCCTAGAGAATCTACACACTGTATCCATTTCGGATCCAGTTTCACTGTAGGGAGGTTTACTGGGCTGAATAGCGCCTCGAAGGCGGATTCCGCTGTGAGGATATTAATCCTTTTGCCGTGTGCTAGTTCTCTTTCATTTGCTAATGCAATTTGCACTGCTTTCACAGTTCTTTCTTTGTGACTGAATGTTTTTTTCTACTTGTGTGTACAAGTGAGATTTAATTGAAATTGGTACCTTTTCACCCTCATTAGAGGTTAGGTACGTGAATCCGCATCTTCCTGGGATGACTCGGATTACAAGACCGCGTGTATTGTCACATGTATCTAATTTAGTTTTAGCTAACATGTCTGTTTGCAGTGATCTCAAAATTTCTGTGTGTTTTTGAGTCCATTTGATTTGTTTAAAATCAGGTTTAATTAGTTCGTGGAGAGGTTTAACCCTCTCTGCGTAATTTAGGATGTAAGTTCTTCCGAAATTCAGAAAACCTAGCATGGATTGTAAATTCTTCAGCGTTTTTGGAGCTTGGAGTACAGCGCATTTCTCTAAGAAGTTGTCCGCTAGGCTTTTTCCTTCACTTGATAATTCGTATCCTAAGAATAGTACTGTCAGATGGGCAATTCGAGATTTTTTAAAGTTGAATTTGTAACCCTCTGCTGCGAACCCAAGTATAATGGTGTTCACTCTTTTCAAGTGAGTATCCAAGTCGTCATCTGTGAGATAGATATCATCTATGTAAGATAATGCCTCATCATCATATGTTTGTAGTAACTCTGTTACTCTAGCTGAGAATAGTCCTGGGCTGTTCTTGAACCCCTGTGGGAGTCGACAGCGGTCAAATATCTGCTTTCTGGTGCAATGTTTTGACAAAAGAAACCATTAGATATGTCTAATGTCGTTTTATATTTTTTCCTAACTATGTTATTCATTAGGGCTGCACTATGCGAGTTTTGTACTGCAAATGTTTTACAACATGCATTAAGGTGTCTGTAGTCCAAAACTAGACGATATGAATTGTCTGGCTTGGAGACAGGAAACAAAGGATTGTTCATTTGAGAGGTGCATGTTTCAATCACCCCCTGGTATTCAAGTTGATCTAAGATCTCCCTGACCTGTTTTTTAGCTTCTTGCTTAATGGGATACTGCCTTTGGGCAGTTGGTTCACTTTTTAACTGGATTTTGTGAGGAGGTGAGTCCTCATCCCATCCTACATGATTTTTATATAATGCCGGTGCTTGGGCTACTGCCCATTTCCTTGCATATGTATATTTTTTGTGAATCGGAATGTGATTCGAGAAGGCAGGCATAATCACTTCTTCGCCACGAGGGCACTCCCTGACAAACTCTGGGGTGCCAATCTTTTTCAGCTAACAGAATATCATAGCCTTTTGAGAGTTTATCCCAAAATAGACCCTTTATTTTCCTAGTCTTATCACCCTCTATACGCAATGTTATTTCGTATATTTTATGGGGCTCGCTAAGTCTGGTGTCGGCAGTTTCAACCTGAATGTATTCATTCGTGTCCACTGTCTCCAGATGACTCATCAGGATCTTGCGGGCTATACTGATTTCTGCTGCACTGTCCAACATTGTCAATGCCCACTCCCCGTTTTTCAACTGTGTCCTCAGTATTCTCGGCATGGTTGATTACTCTAATACTGGCTACCTTCTTTTTTGGAAATTGAGATTTTTTACTCTGAGCAGGCTCCTTGTCTTTGGACTTGGTGTGCTCTCCTGTGTCTGACCGTCCTCTTCTTTCCGATTTCTGCGAAAAAGATCGAGAGGGACGTGTATCAATACTTTGATATCTATCAGGTTTTTTCAAATTATCCCTATTTCTAAGGTTATATGTTTTCTCAGAGGGCTCCCTCTGGGAAGACTGGTGTTCTCGAGTCGGAGTTCTTTCCCTCCGTCGAGGAGACCTTCCTCTGGACTGGAAAACTTTTTCCTTGGGAGTGGATTATTTATTTTCATCCCAGCTCTTTTTAGGAGTGTTTGAATTATTTTTAATAAATAATTTTTCAGAATTTTCGAGCAGTTGGGGCTTTACTGGTTTTCCACCCAAGCTGTCTCTACCTAATTCTTCATAGCATTTTTCTATGATTCTGGCAAGCTCAACTGGCTGATCTGTTATATCTGTTTCCTTCAACTTCTGGCGGATCGCCACAGATGCTGCTTCTCCCTTTATGTTGGCTAATAATATAGCCGAGACCTGCTTGAAGTCTTTCAGTAATTTCATACCAAGATTTAAAGCGGGCTCTGGACCGTATTCATTTTGAATCTGTTTTAGCACTTCTGGTATTACCGCCATAGACGGAACACCGTGTGTTTTTGTGTAAATGGAAGCAAAGACTGTACCCCAAGTGTCACAGTCCTCCACGTGTGGTGCGATTCCCATAGGAAGGCAGATTGTCAAGATTCTGTGTTTCTCTATAGGGGTAGTATCAGGAAATACTGCCTCTATTTGAGTGATTTTCTGTGCTAACCAGAAAGGAATTTGATCCCGTTTTACGGGTGTTTTACCAAGACATGACTGTATGTTCTGTGATGTAATTTTATTAGTGTTCCCCTGATGAGGGGTTAGCTGTGGTACATTAACAGCTGGCTGGACTGTTGCAGTCCGTATTACATATTGGACTAATTGCCTATGTATTTTATAAGTGTTTTTAGCTGTACTAACAGCTCTTCTCTAGACATTTTTGCAATGTCTGGATGTGGTGTGTAGCCGGCTAGAACTGGCCACGTTGCTCCTGGTCTACCTAGTGGACCGAGCCTGGTAATATGATCATTATGTTTTAGGGCGCCATTAAACCAGAGCAGGTGCTCTTGGAATTTTAGTGGGATTTCAGTCTCCTCGAAAGGAGCGTACTCTTCCGGTGGTTTCTTCTATTTTGTAATAGTGAAACTCTTTTGTTCTAGCGTTTGCCTCTGGAAAGTTTATCCATGAATAGAATACCTCAGTCTGCCGATATTCGTGAGCCTCTATCACGAAAATTACTGTACCACCTTGTGGTGTCAGTCCGTTTTCTATAAGTTTTAAAGTTATAGATTTTCTTAAGTGGACCGGGATGATAATTGCATCCCGGTCTGTGTCTTCGGGACCCTGCTGAGTCGCATCTGCTGCGCCCCTAGTGGTTCCGTTTTCTAAGTCTGACATTTTATAAATGCAGGTTTTGCAGAGTAGGTCTCCAAGGAGACAAAGATTAGGTGCACAATATTTTGGAACACTGTATCCTTCAACGTTGAATAAACCAGAGCTTTACATAGGAATCTCTTCCTACTGAGTTCGGGCGGATTTTAACCTTTCACCCACCCCAGACGTCTATTGGAGTATTTACGGGAGAAAGGGGTCTTTGTGAAATATGCACGACTGAGTTACTCTAACGTCTGTGTTAGTTTATCGCCTTACCAAACGTTGGGCGCCATGTAGCGTAGTTCCTATTTTCCCAATAGGCCCTACGCATTGGAATAACATAAACAGTAGTATCGACGTAGTAGTGCGGATCTTCCAGGCCTCAACTGTTTATGCTAAACTTAATTGGGTTTGTTACCAGCTAGCTCAGAGGTCACTGGAAACTTTCTTGACTGAAATAGGAAGTGATCAGCTTCCCTGGCACAGACAAGAAGGGATTCAGTTTTCCAACAACCGTGCAACATGACAACTTTGCTCCTCAGATCAAGAGTCAATCTCTAGGGTCGTGTGAAACAATAGACAGTTATTTTACTCAGTCAGGTTGGTGCAGTTTACTTTCACAATATGTAGAGAATAGAGAGACGGGCGTTTGTCAATAAAGGGTTAACATTTATTGAACAGTCTTTCTTCTCGTACAAGAGAAATGAATTGCCACAATTGCAAGACTTGTTATTATAAAAAGTACGTACAGTAAGATAAGTATTGCGAAATAATACTGTAAAAGCATTGATATGGTTTCTTAGCCATACAATGGTTTAAAAGTAATAAAACATATATACATTCATATATACATTAGGCTAAAATACTCAACTGGTGCTTCTAACTACACCTACCCCAGTGTACCTGACCTAAGCCTAATACTTGGGAGGGGAGTAAGTAAGTAGCTTTAAGTTAAGTTGGTTTTGCCAAGGTTTGCTTCAAGAATTCTCTCTCAAGGGTTTAGTCAACACCATACCTCTGGAATAGAATGATGGAGGTCTGGTATCTCCCTCAGGGCTCGATATCCCAGTCACCCGCAAGGGTAGACCAGAAACGCTGGAGCTGGATTTCTCTGCAGGAGAAAGACAGCGTCTCTTCTCAGCGCGTCGAGGAGGAGAAGGAGGGGGGACAGCGTCCGCGGGCAGCTTGCATCTGCTGGGCTCTTGCAGGGGGACGGCTGTTCAGCTCCTAAGTTCACCACACCATCGTTCGCTAGTTAGCAGCGATAGCAGTAGCGATAGCAGCTATGATATCTTCAGCATAACAGCAGCTTCAGGCGACGGGCAACAGGGGTCTTGCTTAAGGCCACGTTGGTAGTATTTATACCTGAAAGGTGCCTTGTTTGACATAAGTTTGCTGGACATAAGACGTCAATAAAGATGTCACTAGGAAGTGATCGTCTATCAGTGCTCATTAGAGTTCTGTTACTAATCAAAACACAGCAAGCGGGGATTTCCAGGTTTGCTGAGTTTTTATCTTGTTGAAGAACTCAGAGTGTTAATCTAGGAATCTCAGATAGTGGCTTCTGCTCTGTCATTGCACTAATTGGTTGCAAAGGAAGTGGCAGAGAAAGCTATTCTGGAATGTGGCTCTGTTCGTGTGAGGCCAGAGATGAGTTACTGAATATTGCACTGGAACGGTTATGCCAATATAGGGAATAAATGGATTTATAGCCGAATAGGGGCATAAGGTCACAGTATCGATCAGGATCCTAGATTAGAACGCCACAGATATATATATTTTTTTTAACCTAAATTACTCAAAAAACACTGGAGCACATATCTTGAGACATAGCAAAGGCACATCGGGCTACCAGTCCCTACAATTTTGCCAAGTTTGGTGGAAATCCATTCAGCCGTTCGGGCTAAAAGTGAAACCGACCGCCCTATGAAAATTTACATGGGGAAAACACGTTTTGGGACCCCCCTTTTATCTCGGCCCCCACTTGACGAATCCCCCCCACATTTTCATGGAAGGAGCGGAGCGGGCCATTTTCGTGGAGAAATTCGCAAAGATTCATCCACCGGCGCCAAAGTTATTCCCAATAGAATGTTGCGGATTTCCTATGGAAAGTAGATCCTAACTATATATACCTACTGGCTATTGCCAGTAGGTAATATATACATATATATATATATATATATATATATATATATATATATATATATATATATATATATATATATATATATATATATATATATATATATATATATATATATATATATATATATATATATATATATATGTATATATTACCTACTATATATATATATATATATGTATATATTACCTACTGGCGGTCGCCAGTAGGTATATATAGTAGGTATATATAGTTAGGATTTTTTCTCTATGGAACTTTTGAAAATTCTATGTCTAATAACTTTGACGTTTGTGGACGGAATCGGCTGAAATTTTCAGGAAAATGGCACATTTTGTTTCTGAGCAGCCCCTGAAAATTTCGGGGGGTTTCGTCAAGGGGGGGGCGAGAAAAAAGGGGGGTCCCAAAACACGTTTTTCCTATTCATTTTTCCATAGGGCGTTTGGCCTCCTTTTTAGCTCGAACGGCTGAATGGATTTACACGAAACTTGGCAAAATTGTAGGGACTGGTAGCCCGATGTGCCTTTGCTGGGTCTCAATATATGTGCTCCAGTGGATTTTGAGAAATTAACGTTTAAAAAAACAGATATATCTGTGACAGCGTCCTGGATAGCGCTCCAGATCGCGTACTTTTCGCGTAACGGAGCTTTGCAAAGCGAAGCTGATTGGCTCTCCGGTGTCTGTCAACATTCTAAACAGTCCGTAGCGGCCGCCATCTTGTCTCTCGGTAGGATCGAGAGACTAGAGGATGCCAAAACGAAGGGGGAAATGAAGGAAAGGGGGCAAGGTAGACCCCTCCTGACCCCCTAGGATTGATGAGGGGGATATTAAAGTGCCCCGCGGGGCCAAAAAAACCAAAAAAAAATTGTGTTTCGTTTTAATTAAATTACAAGATGGAGGAAAAACAATGTGGGAAATGGGTATAAGGGGGTACGGGAGACGTATTCTGACCCCCTTATTTTCTGAGGGTGGCTGAGGATGCTCATATATGTTGATACTTGTCTTCCAGCGGCTGCGCTTGAGCGTTATTTTTTGTTTTTTTTGCTGCGTGACGTCTGTTAACGTTCGATTCGAAGGAAATCAGAAAGTGTTGACTGCCATTTTGACACTGCGAGTAAATATATTGTTAAAAATAATTGTTATAAATTAATTCGTATTGAGAAACATTGTCTGCGCCATCTTGCTTTTTTTCCAATGCCACACTTTTGTCGTGCACGGCAGCCATTTTAGATGCCTTGACCAGACCCACTCTCTGCACGCCGCCGATCCTTAGCATGGCTCCCCACCCTCGCAAGCATCTCCCCCACGCACTGGTCACCCCCGCTCTCTGTCTTATGCATGGGCCATAAACCTCCCCCCATCTGCGCTGCTCTTCCCTGAGAATCACACCCTGTGCCCGCCCGACACCACCCTTTTACCCTATTCACTATTGCACCCTCTGACACTCCTCTTTCTTTGTGTCCGATTGTCCAGGCCGGTCCCAGGCTATCACCTAGCCCTGCGGATGTAGTTTATGGCTCCAACTGTAAAGAATCACCCCTCTTCAAAGGAGTTACAGTAGATCAAGGCCCCCACCCGATGAGATCCGTCACACCACACGTGTTCCTACTATCTGATAACCATCCTGTATTGTGATTGGGGAGGGGATTCTCACTGTGAGGGTGTGTGGGACCGAGCCTGAAGCGGAAGATTCCAGGGATGCCTTTTTGTACATCAAAGTCTTCATAATTATGTGTCACATTAAAAATATATAGAACTCAAACAAAGTAGTAGGTTTATAACACTTTAATAACTTATAAATATATACATCGCAACAAAAACAGTAAACACCTTAATTTTTTTTTATTAAAACAGAAGCAACAATGGTCAGTAGCGGTCTGTTGTGCGAATAGTTCCAAGGCAGCACAACGTGCTGAGTTGTGGACGGCACGCAGGTGAAGAACCATCCCTTCTTTAAACCCTATGGTGACCAACTATAGTTTATTCTCTATTCCGTTCCCTTGCCATAACAAAATAAAAGTCTTGGGTTATTTATGGAAGGGAAGACTTTTTGTTTCTTCAAATTTTTTAAAAAAAACAAAGGTTTAAGGAAAGGCAACCCTTAATGTGCATGTTTTCCACAGAAATTTGCCTTTGAAAACTAGAGGCAATAAATAAAGCCGAAATCTGTATTTTGTTTTTGGATACACATGTTATTTGTGTCTGTGTATTCATTTTTATGCATGACTTTATATGGAATGGTTAAAATAACTTATGATGCAACTTAACAGGAAAGATCACAAACATTTCAATGAGTGCTATGTCCCAGGTTTACATAAAGTAGTGTTTACCTAGAGTGGTGCTGTGTAGTTACTACGTTTGCTTTTTCAAAAACCTTTAATAAAAATGTTGGTGCACAAATACGGGCCTACAACCCCGTGGGCCGGCCACGGAGCAGGCTGGAACTGTAAATGGGGGGGAGGGAGGGGGGAGATTTATTTGTGGAAAACATAACAGAGTCAGTGGTCGTTGATTTCATAGTAAAAAGTGCGACAAGTGCAACAAAATCATATTGATAATTCATTGTGAGCAAGTACCAAAAGTGTCGACAATTCGAAACTTCAATAAATACAGTAATCAATGATGCATTAGAACTTAATATCAATTCATTGTCCGAACGTGTAATCAGTACCCGTCCCATGTCAATTCATTGTTCGAACGTATAATCAATACCCATCCTGGATCAATTCATTGTCCGAACATATAATCAGTCTTATCCCATATCAATTCATGGCTAAAAACTGCATACATATCTCATGATATCAAGGCTGAGCAATCGGGGCACAACAAGGAGTTGAGAGTATCATTTGTACCGGCGCCATTTTGGGTGAGGTCAGGAAGGTCCAAGTATAGTCAAAATGTGTCCACCAACTTGTGGTTGGACCGGGACCTCTTTCGGCAGTCCAAAAGTTTTCGTTGAAGGGTAGCAGAGGGGACTGGCGACATGAACCATCAGTCAAAGTGGGGTGGGAGGCAACAATCTCTCCTACCGGGTCATACTGGTGTCCCACCGGTACTGATCAAGTTGGTAGTCTTGCAGGATTTTGGACATTTCAAGACTGAGGCCGGCGCCGGCATGAGCGCGCCGACGTCCCGCGGCTACGTCGTGGTCGTTCCGTGGGTGATCATGGCAGTCATTCCCCATCGGGGGTATCTGCGGGGTCGTGGGCCCCCGTGGCTCTTATAGAATCTTCAAAGTTGAGGAGAACGTTTCTGGACGCAGGACTCATTTTCTAGCTGAACTCAAAAGAGTCGTTGTACCGCAAAAGTAAATGAGACCCCCGCTGGGTGAGCGGAGCATCATTGCCTCGCAATAGTGGACGAGACCTTTTGTTGGGTGAGTGGAGCGTTAGGGGTGCAGCTGAGGGGCCCCCACCTGGGGGGTGGGAGAGGCTCGTTCGTGCCGCCTCTCCCTCCCAGCGCACCCCACGCCGACACCTGGCGTTGATATCCGTGATGTCCGGACCAGGCGATAAGAGGGGGGGGCGTCGGAGGCAGAGGCAAGACATCCCCCCCGTGGCCTGCAGGGCGCCGCTTCAGGACCTTTTGTTGGGTGAGTGGTGCGTTGGGGGTGCAGCTGAGGGACCCCCACCTGGGGGGGTGGGAGAGGCTTGTTCGCGCCGCCTCTCCCTCCCAGCGCGCCCCACGCCGACACCTGGCGTTGATATCCGTGATGTTCGGACCAGGCGATAAGAGGGGGGGGGTCGGAGGCAGAGGCAAGACATCCCCCCGTGGCCTGCAGGGCGCCAGAAGAGAATGGGAGGACCAGTACATTCCGGGCCGACCATCCCACGACTTCTCCGGCTGATGGCGGCTAGTCGGGCCCCGCCCTGCACGTGTTGAGGCCTCGTCTTCCGGATGGGCGTAGCCGCGAACCTGTTGCACTTCGGGAGTTTCCGGAATGGGGGTATGTATCTGCTGATTTGTATCTATTTCATGTTACCGTTATTGGGCGTGGTGGGCGGTGGGACAGACATGCTTGGAGCAGTGGGGGGGTGGTGGAGCCTAGCTACCTCGTGGCTGCCGTAACGTTAAGCTTGGCTTCTCTCACCACTTTTATGTTTCTTATTTCTAGCGAAGTCAAAAACTCATCAGTGGCCTACTGATTTTGTTCGATTTCTTTCCCTTCCTTTTCAAGAGTGTTTCATGCTAAAGTTTCTGTTTAACAGGATACAGTGATTACTTCGTATTTTACATATGTCTTCTTTATTAGGGGTACCCTCTGGTTGAGCCAGATGATGTACCTCTAATAAATGGTCCGGGTGGAACTAGTTTATCAATCAGTGGGGAGTAGATGGGCATCACAGATTACAACGGGGGACAAAGGTCCGCATTACCCACCCTTCACTACTTGCAAAGACTAGACAGAATATTTCTATTCCACGTTATTTGCAAACAGAGAATACCTCGAAAGAACTATTCCTTGAACAATAAATGTCCAGCCAATCAATCAATCAGTGGGGAGAAAAACAGGCATGACGGATTACAACGGGGGACAAAAGTCCGCATTACCTATCCTTCACTATCTGCAAAGGGAGACAGAATATTCCTATTCTTCTCTGTTTGTAGACAGGGAATATCTCAAAGAGCAATAATCGATAAAAAATTTGGTTAGAGGCGGCAGACCCGAGAGCAGAGGATGGCCCGGGACCAGGGTTCGATTCCCGGCGTGGCAGGTTTCTGGACCAGGGTCAGCGGACTCGATAATTCTCTCGCCTCGGTGCCCACTCTGATCAGCGATCACACTCGGCAACTCTGGGCATTAGCTTGCCTCATCTTCACTAACGGCCCCACCAGACCGCCGGGGATGCCTGGTCTCACCCTGGAGATACCCATTAAGGGACCATCTCTCAGGGAAGCCAGGAAGGGTTTCGCAGCGGTCGAAGCGCCTTGGGACCCTACGGGTAAGTAGTGCGCTATATAAATGCCTATGCATAATAACTTATAAATATATACATCACAACAAAAACAGTAAACACCTTAAATTAATTTAAAACTCACAAATGTTTCATTTGTGTAATCGTTTCAGGTCAAACGGATTGTGGGACAATGTTCAGAATGGAAGAGTCACCAAAAGGTAAAAAGTTCCGCTTGACCCCGGGAGCCAGCCGCCTATGTCGGGGGCGATCTCAGGCCACACCAGGGCAACAAGACTTGGGGAGGGGGTCGGAGCCAAGCGCCCCCTCCGAGTCCGCGCCATCACACCGCCCCTCGGGGGCCTCCGTCAAGCGGTTTAGGGAGGCACCGTATCACATTGTTTTCAAATGCAGTCAGGTCCACAAACTGCCCCCACTTACTTTGAGAATAGTGAAGCTGCAGCAGGTGCAAATAAGCTTCAGACAGTGTTATAAGTGCTGCTCAGAACTCTGAACTATGGCCCCCAACATCCAGGACTTATGCCATTTGTGCAAGGCAGTGACATCGAAGCAACTCAGGGACCAAAACCATGAACGTACACTCATGTATGAAAATCTTACTATTGATGCTTGGCTGAGGCCAAGGAGATCAGAGTGCATGAGTCTCATGCTCGATCGATTGAGCTAGCCGGATCGGGCAACAAAAAGTATAAAATAGTTATGTAAATAGTTATTTAATAAAATGTTTTACCCTGTTACTTTGCTGGTGTGTTGTATATATTTATAATATTTGCATAGGGTTTGTCGTTATTTTGGGTGGGGTGGGTGGCGGAGCCGAGCTGTCTTGCAGTCATCATCGTGTGGAGCTCAGTTCATCTCACTAGTTTCGTATTTCTCATGAGGGGTTGTTCTTAATGTTTCTATTTTAGCAAGGTCAAAAAGAGATCCCATTAGTGGCCTACTGATTTTGCTCGATTCCTTTTGTTTTTTAAACGATTTTTCACTATCTGCAAAGACTAAACAGAGTATTGCGACTCTGTGCTTGTTTGTAAATAGAGAATGAACCAAAGAGAACCAATTCTAAAACAGTAAATGCTTGGATAACAATCAATCAAATGGAGAGAGAAGCAGGCTCGACGGATTACAACGGGGGCAAAGGTCTGCGTTATCTACCCTTCACTATCTGCAAAGAGAGAGTACTCTTAAGAGAAAAGAGGGGAGGTGAGGGGGGGCAGCGTTCAAAGCACATCAGCGTGCATAAACACAAAAATGTTTTTACCTATCACGTACTTGACATTTGACAGCTTTTGATATTTGCTATTAAAAACCATTGAAATTCACTGAAAAAACCATAGGTTATAGACCATATATAGTTAGGAATTAGCATTTACAAAACCTAGAAAATTCACTGAAAAAACCATAGGTTATAGACCATATATAGTTAGGAATTGGCATTTACAAAACCTTAATTTACTCGCACAAAACCATAGAAATTCGCATATAGTTAGTTGCAATAACTATATATCGCGCGCCCGCAATCCACTGCTGATGATGTCACATATTACATCATTCATGACATGGTCAGTGACATCACTGATGACGTCACTGATGACATCTCAAATGACATCACTAATGACATCACTGATGACATCTCAAATGACATCACTGATGACATCTCAAATGACATCACTGATGACATCACTGATGACATAACAAATGACATCACTGATGACATCTCATTTGATATCAATGGTCACATCACTGATGATATCATTCATGTGACAATACAATGCATCTCCTCACACTTTAATATAACCTGTTACATCAAGTGTGAAATACAGAATATAATTTTTTAAACCATTGTCACACCAATACTAGTTACTACATACGCACTCACTGATTTCTATGTCTACACACACATTCACTCATTCACCCATACAATCATTCATACATACAATCACTCATCTTTATAACACTATCATATGCACTCATACACCTATACAGACACTCACACTCTGCCACTCATCCATGGAGTTACTCACACACCTAGTCAGTCCTGTAAAGAATCAATCACACTTCCATTTTCTAATCAATACAGTTAAACATAGAGTACCTTACATTTTCAAATATATACTAACACATACTTACTCTCTTATACAATCAATGACACAAGAACACATTGATCTGCACAGAGTCACACATCTCCCAACCAGCCACACACACTCTCAGTCTCCCATACAAATACTTGGACAATCAATCAATAACCCATATAGTTACTCATATAGCTACTGATCAACACATGCAGCAGTTTACAGAACAACAGACATAATCATGCACAAATTAAGACAGTTTAGTCACTAATCCATGCACTCAGTGAGACACATTTAATCACTCACTCACTCATGCGCCCACTAAATCCTTCATCCAGACACTTATACATCCACTCATTCTTCGATATGTAAGACATATTTTAACTTTACAGAAACTGGATGATGTCATCAGTGATGTCATCAGTGATGTCACTGACCATGTCATGAATGATGTAATATGTGACATCATCAGCAGTGGATTGCGGGCGCACGATATATAGTTATTGCAACTAACTATATATGCGAATTTCTATGGTTTTGTGCGAGTAAATTAAGGTGTTGTAAATGCTAATTCCTAACTATATATGGTCTATAACCTATGGTTTTTTCAGTGAATATATATATATATATATATATATATATATATATATATATATATATATATATATATATATATATATATATATATATATATATATATATATATATATACATACATACATACATACATACATATATATATATATATATATATATATATATATATATGTATATATATTAACATAATATTAATAAAAAATACACAATATTATTACCGTAGGATACCATGTGTGTACAAATTACTATTCCCACTCCTGGAAGTGCAACAGTAAGGAAAGCGTTGGTTAGCGTAGGGGTAAAAATTACTATTCCCACTCCAGAGAGTGCAACAGTAGGGAAAGCGTTGGATGGCTTTGGGGTAAAAATTACTATTCCCAATCCAAAGAGTGCAACAGTAGGAAAGCGTTGGATAGCGTAGGGGTAAAAATTACTATTCCCACTCCAGAGAGTACAACAGAAGGGAAAGCGTAGGATGGCGTGGGGGTAAAAATTACTATTCCCACTCCAGAGAGTGCAACAGTAGGGAAAGCGTTGGATAGCATAGGGGTAAAAATTACTATTCCCACTCCAGTGAGTACAACAGTAGGGAAAGCGTTGGATAGCGTAGGGGTAAAAATTACCATTCCCACTCCAGTGAGTGCAACAGTAATGGAAAGCGTTGGATAGCATAGGGGTAACAATTACTATTCCCACTCCAGAGAGTGCAACAGTAGGGAAAGCTTTGGTTAGCGTAGGGGTAAAAATTACTATTCCCACTCCAGAGAGTACAACAGTAGGGAAAGCGTTGGATAGCGTAGGGGTATGAATTACTATTCCCACTCCATGAGAGTGCAACAGTAGGGTAAGCGTTGGATACCGTAGCGGTAAAAATTACCATTCCCACTCCAGAGAGTGCAACAGTAGGGAACGCGTTGGATAGTGTAGGGGTAAAAATTACCATTCCCACTCCAGAGAGTGCAACAGTAGGGAATGCGTTGGATAGCGTAGGGGTAAAAATTACTATTCCCACTCCAAAGAGCGCAACTGCAGGGAAGGCGTTAAATAGCCTAGGGGTAAAAATTACTATTCCCACTCCAGAGAGTGCAACAGTAGGGAAGGCGTTGGATAGCGTAGGGGTAAAAATTACTATTCCCACTCCAGAGAGTTTAACAGTAGTGAAAACTTTGGATAGCATTGGGGTAAAAATGACTATTCCCACTCCAGAGAGTTCAACAGTAGGGAAAGTGTCGGATAGCATAGGGGTAAATTTTACTATTCCCACTCTAGTGAAAATAAATTAATATAATTCACATAATTATCAATTCATCAATTAATAAAAATTAATTATCAATTAAGAATTAATTCATTAATTACCAATTAAAAATGAATTAACAATTTATTCAAAATAAATACCAATAAAATAATTAACATATTTAATTAATTATAATTAAAGTACTTCCCACCCTATTCCCCTATAAACCCACAACCCGCTACAGAATTAAATTACGCAAACATTAAATAACATAAAATTAATTACTTTAAATAAATTACTAAAAAATATACACTTTTCACACATATACTAACATACAAAACACTTAAAAAAATTCGATATTATTAAAAATGTGATATTTTTAATAACGTATATTATGTACTTTGATATTTTAACTGTCTATATTTTTTAAATCGATATTACATTACTTACCTTCAAAACGATATTTTTTATGTCTATATTCTGTCCATTCGATATTTTGTCCATTCTTTATTTTGGACTCGATATTTGTGTTCCTCGATATTTTGGACTCAATATTTAGACCATATACCCATTCTGACCTGCCTTTGTCCCAAACCTGCATGGTTTATAAGGAATGGTCTCTCCTGTGTAATGGATCCTTGCATTTCTATTTTTTTAACCAATCTAACACCTTCTTTATGTAACTCTGGTTCTGCCCTAATAAATGCTGACTTAACTAATTCAGAATACAACAGAACCTTAGTGACTTCAGTCCCCTTATTGTTCATGGAAAACCCCACTTCTTTAAGATCTGCTGAGCCAATACTACGTAAACTTTTACAGTTAACAAGAGAAAAAAGCAATTGGGATCTATTTAGCGGGATTAATTTCCTCACCTTTCCCCCCCCCCTTTTCCGTGGTCACTCGGCTCAAAATATAGCCATAAATCTGAACTACCACTTACCTCTAGCTCTCGGGGATCCTTAATGGGTCACTTATACTTATACTTCTCTCTTGGAGGATACCATCCTCCACATGCCCTTTAGTAGTGCTAATACTCTCACCCCCTTCTTTTTTACCTGTATCCCCTGTTCTGATGCCACACAAACCGTATTAGTACTATCTTTCTTGTTCTTAGAATTTCTTATGCCTTTTTTACTTCTGACTACCGTTTCAGGTTAATCAGAGGCAGTTCCTTTACCTTGCTTATTTTTCATTGGCTGAGCAAACCTTACTGACTCTTTTTCACCCTCTTGTTCTTTTTCAGAAACTTCATTAATTGGTCTCTGCTGTGTAGAAAATTGAGTCCAATTTTTTTTCTTACCCCCCACACTCGTGGACTTGGGATGCGTAGTTTGAAACACCTCCTCTCACTCCTTTTTTTTTATTATCATTGGATATCTTGAAACATACACACTAGGTTCAGGCTTCTCTATCGGTATATTGGGAAGCTGTCGAAGTTCCTCTCCAACCGGTCTAATCATGCAAGGTATAAGATCTTTAATTTGTTTTAACTCCCCTATCATAATATTAAACTGGTCCCTTTGAGCCTTTAAGGCTTCATTATTTAATAATGCTACCTCTAACAGACCTTGCAAAGTATTTTGCAGTATCAACATCACATCCAACATTGAAGCACTAGAAGTCCCCGTAACCTTTAAATTAGACACAAAAGGTCCGGTGGAGTCAATTTTTTCCTGATAGGTTCCCGCTCCGTCCTTCTCCCTCTCATCCCGATATTCTTTTGAAGAGTTAATATTTCTTGAATACTCATCTGCCTCTATCCTCCGTTCCTCCACCTCCCTTCCTATTTCGTGGACACTCAGCGAGGCATATAGTCTTGGGGATGAGGACAGTCTTGGATCCAACGATACTCCGGAGAAATTAAGGTCGAACAGTACCTGAGAATCTTGTCCTAGGCATACTGTATTGACTGAAGTTGAGCATACCATATTTGCTGAGGTTGGGAGATTTATATCCACACTTAGTTCCCCGTCTTTCAGACTCTTTCCTTTGAAATGTTTCCCCACAAAGTCTTTAATTGATTTTGTAACAGAAGAACTGCCCTTTTCCCTCCTTAGGCAGGACTGCTGCAGTAAGGTGTCCGGGGGTATTTGCGCCTTCAGTGGTGCTTTTTTACGTGCCGGTGTCTTGCCATGTGCACCTTTTGTGCTTCCCTTAACTAACTCTTTGCCCCTTTCATCCAAATCCATAACTTCTCCTTCCGTTATGCTGATATCAGGGTTTTGTTTATTTTTTTGAAGGCCATTCCGGGCTCTTGTACTCACAAGGGCCATCGCCTTCATTGCCCTACCAACCTTAATATATCCTTAATTTCAAATATCGAATCTCCGTATAAGTGCCGTAAAAAAAACAAAAAACTCTGTGTAAAGATCGTCTCCTTTGGTTCCCCCACAAAATTCATTTGGCGGTATTTTCCTAAAATTCCCCCACTCTGTAGTTACACTAACCTCTGTTCCACGGCTGTTTGCTGCACGCTGACCAACTTCTTTTTGCGGAAACAGAGTTCAAGGCTTCCTGCTTCACTCCTCTACTCCCCCACACTACGAACTACAAGTTCCTTTCATCGCTGTTCACTATTTTCCGCGCTCTCATAAGCTTATAGTTTTTTGGGGTACCCTGCACGGTATCTCCTCGGTATTCACGGCGTTTGGCGTTTTGTTTTTTTTGGGCGCCTCCAACGCACCTTTGCTGTTCTTTGCTCCACAATCCGATCTGGTCCGGTCCGAGAGTGCCGGTCATGTGGTCACGTAAAGCAGAGCAATGCAGCGCAGCCGGGAATCAGAGCCTGAGCCTTGCAGGACTTGAAACTTGTTACTGAGGGTGACTGAGTATTCACTTTGTATCTGTGCTTCCTTGAGGGGGGGTGGTGTTTTATCGGTGGTGGTGGTTTGTTGGTCCCATCCATACTTTCCTCAGCTTTAGCTTAATCTGGACATGGTAAGGTGATGGTCTGACGCAACATCCCCTCCTCTCATCACTCTCACATCCTGTGGGGACCTCTGGAACTCCTTGGCAATACTGGCATGGTCGATCTGATTCTCTGTTGAATGGTCTGGAGACACCCACATTGCCTTGTGTATTCTTTTGCGTGGGAATACACTACCGCCTATCACCAGACTCTTCAGGGTACAGTGTTCTGCAAGCCTTTTTTTTATTCTCATTCATGTCACTAAAGCCATGGTTGCCTTTGATGTCTTTGTACCCAGGGCCTCATTTACAAGGCCCGTAGAGGCACTTTTGCTCCACCGGAACATCACTATTTTGATGCTCCTGTGGCGCAAAGTGGCGCAGCATATTTACAAGGCAACGCAAATCCACTTTTCATGCATGGCTTTTCATGGCCTTGCAAATATGTGCTCTCTTCACACAGAACACAGCATGAAAGGGGCGTTCCATGGGTGTTGCAGAGGGTGTTCCCAAGAAAAACCCATGGAATCTGAAGCATTCCCAGATTTACAAGGAATCATAAACCTGGGAATGCATCAGATTCTAACTCCACCTAGGGGTGGCGTTAGGGAGGCGCAATGTGTAGAAATGTTCTTATTTCTCCCACCTCATTTGATCCTTTTTCTATATGTGCAGCATCCTGCAGCACACTTAGAAAGAGGAAAACACATCTTGTGAGGGTTCTTGTGCAGGAATGTGTCCAATCCAACGCAAAAAACAATGACCCCTTCAACGCAGAGACCCTTGCACCATGGCACAAGGGTGTCTACATTAGCACATGGCATCCCATTGTGCACCAGCACAGGGGTAAAGGATAGGATTGTGCCGTATCCCATAGATAAGGTGCATTCTTGCCCTTTTATTTTGATGCAGGGCAGTGCCGCAAGGTTCCTTGCACTTTGCCCTGCACCAGAACTTCATAAATGAGGCCCTAGTGTTATTACTTTCTATCTTGACATTGAAGTCCCCCATCAGATGGTGATGACTCTCTCAAGGCATTCCGCCATGATAGACTAGAGTCTGTTGAAAACTCTTCTCTGCAGTCATTTGTAGGTGTATAGCACTGGATAACATTCATGTTGATCCTCTTTTTCTTTGTGCGGAAGGTCACTGTGATGATTCTGGGACCATGGGCTTCCTATCCAATCAGAATTCAATGGCTGCTGGTGTTAGCATCAGTGCTACTCCCTAAATATGTGGAATGTTCTTTTCCTCATGTCCAACACAGCAACATTCCTCCTGGAGCCAGTCTTTTCTGTCCAGACTGTGTCCATCTGGTCTCACTGATGCCAGGCAGGATAAGGTTTTATTTTTTCATCTTCGCTTCCACTTGGGCTGTCTTGCCTATCTTCTACATGGTCCTTATGTTCCATATCCTGATGACAATGGTCTTGGTTGAAAACAGGAGAATTGGCTTTTTGTAATTTCCAAGGATTTCACCACAAGGCATCATAGCTCTCTGTGAAGGAGATTCCTCTCTTCCCAAGGTCGGGATGTCCTTTGGTCTATTGGATGACATTTTGTACAGAAGATTTTTTACATGGTGAGGTAGCTAACCCCATGCATAACCCTTCTCTTTTCTAGCTGGACTTGGTAACAGTCATTGGGTAGTTATCTGAATGTGATAGAAGAAAACTGCATAAGATTCCAGGGGGATATAAGAGTTTGAATTAAGCCTATTTGCATTTCGGGAGCGCTTAACATGAATTGCGTCATTTATAGAACCAGTTTATGTGGTTGACTCATCATACAGTGCCACTCAAAGAGTCACACTTACGATTTGAAAATGGCATACATAAGCATCCTGCTAAGATGGCAATGCCATACATAAACACACTGAAAACTTGGCAGCTTTAATTTGCTCTTGGCAAATGGAGAATGGTCACATATAAAATATTCAGCTAGGCATTCAAATCTGTGCCACTGCAATTGTTGTACAAAATGTGCTCACAGTGTGCAAACAATTAGGAAGCATGTTATTAAAAGTAAGTTAACTTGTAAGGTTGAACAAAAAATGATAGCTAACATTTGCTTTTTGGCAGTAGCTTAGTTTGCATATTAACCTTTAGATCCATGCACCTGAAGACTCCATAAAGTTTCTCTAAGAAGAGAAAAGCACGATCCGGTTCTTAATGAAGTAGGTAATTTTCTGGCATATTACTTAGAAGTTGTTGAGCCTGTTAGAACTGCTTCAGTTATAAAACAGTGTAAAGGTGCAAACTCTTTTTATCTAGTACCACTTTTCGGAAACTCCCTATTTCCAGCATGTGAAAACTAGGCTAAATGATTTCTGACAGCAAAAATATCCTTCTAGAAAAAAATAAAATGATAACTAAAATCTGCACTAAAGGTTATCAAAGAGAATGCATTTCATTGGTTGATATGTATTGGGACAGAATAGTCCTATGCATGGTTATTGATGTGTACCCCTGCCCTGAGTGCCCAAATGTACTGTTGTCTGGATCCCTAATGCTAGTTTTTGTTGCCATAAGCAAACACGGATCATAAGTGTGCACTACAACATAGGTCTCACAGATTGTGGTCTTGTTGGACCCGGAGAGGTGCCCAAGCACTACCGTCATAGTTTTCGAAGGTGCAAATAGGTCCTTTTTAACCTGTGTCACTACAAGCTCACTCACTTTTAAACGTTCTGCTGCTGTGTAATTAATTCACCCTTGGCCTACATCAGTTAGATGTGGAGTACTGTGCAGTGCAGGAATGATTACTCTGCACTGGTTGCATTTGTGCATGGAATGGTATAGTACAGGTATAGACCAGTGCTGTTCAGTGAGTGGATGGTGATTACATTTACTGGGGGATGTGCGACTGTGAAAAGCACAGCACTTTAAAGATGTAGTACTGTGCAGTGGGTGCATTGTGAGCACACGTACTGGTAATATGTGTACCTGTGAGGAGTATAGTACAGGAAGGGTATAGTGTTGTGCAGCACACATATGGTGAATTTGTATACTGGCTGCATGTGTGCTAGAAAGTAGCAACAGAGAACGACTACAGTACTGAGCAGTGCATGAAGAGTGAATCTGTGTCCTGAATGTATGTGTGTCTGTGGTGGAACAATACAAACAGCTAACAGTATTCTATAATGTGCGTGCTGTGTACATACATTGAATGCAAGTGTGCCTGTAAGGATACATTACATGGAGGTCCCTGGGTTCCATTTTAGGAGGTCCAGGCCTGAATGGTGAAGACATGGAGGACGGTGGCAGTGTCTCCCCGACCCGCTGACGCCTCAAGCTGTGAGCAAGTGTCTGAAAGCACATGATTTTTAAAATTGATTTTGTTCACTGAATTTTATAAGCGCCGAATTTTAACTTTGATTACAGATATTTGCTCTGTGTCATAGCGCTGCTATTAGGGATAACGCGCCTCAGGGCAAAATTTAAAAACAACTTAGCTTGGGCTCGATCATCCGTCCTGCCCGCCCCGGTCCGACTCGGCAACCAGTGCCGTTGAGCGGAGGGCGGGTCAGGCAGAGCCAGGTCACTTCCTACATCGAGCGGTCAGCGCTCTAGTTGATCCACGCTGAGGAGTATTTAGGCAGCGAGGAGCAGGCGGCGAATTGCGGTAGGGAGGACGGTGGCAGTGTCTCCCCGACCCGCTGACGCCTCAAGCTGCGAGCAAGTGTCTGAAAGCACATGATTTTTAAAATTGATTTTGTTCACTGAATTTTATAAGCGCCGAATTTCAACTTTGATTACAGATATTTGCTCTGTGTCATAGCGCTGCTATTAGGGATAACGCGCCTCAGGGCAAAATTTAAAAACAACTTAGCTTGGGCTCGATCATCCGTCCTGCCCGCCCCGGTCCGACTCGGAAACCAGTGCAGTTGAGCGGAGGGCGGGTCAGGCAGAGCCAGGTCACTTCCTACATCGAGCGGTCAGTGCTCTAGTTGATCCACGCTGAGGAGTATTTAGGCAGCGAGGAGCAGGCGGCGAATTGCGGTAGGGAGGACGGTGGCAGTGTCTCCCCGACCCGCTGACGCCTCAAGCTGCGAGCAAGTGTCTGAAAGCACATGATTTTTAAAATTGATTTTGTTCACTGAATTTTATAAGCGCCGAATTTTAACTTTGATTACAGATATTTGCTCTGTGTCATAGCGCTGCTATTAGGGATAACGCGCCTCAGGGCAAAATTTAAAAACAACTTAGCTTGGGCTCGATCATCCGTCCTGCCCGCCCCGGTCCGACTCGGAAACCAGTGCAGTTGAGCGGAGGGCGGGTCAGGCAGAGCCAGGTCACTTCCTACATCGAGCGGTCAGTGCTCTAGTTGATCCACGCTGAGGAGTATTTAGGCAGCGAGGAGCAGGCGGCGAATTGCGGTAGGGAGGACGGTGGCAGTGTCTCCCCGACCCGCTGACGCCTCAAGCTGCGAGCAAGTGTCTGAAAGCACATGATTTTTAAAATTGATTTTGTTCACTGAATTTTATAAGCGCCGAATTTTAACTTTGATTACAGATATTTGCTCTGTGTCATAGCGCTGCTATTAGGGATAACGCGCCTCAGGGCAAAATTTAAAAACAACTTAGCTTGGGCTCGATCATCCGTCCTGCCCGCCCCGGTCCGACTCGGCAACCAGTGCCGTTGAGCAGAGGGCGGGTCAGGCAGAGCCAGGTCACTTCCTACATCGAGCGGTCAGCGCTCTAGTTGATCCACGCTGAGGAGTATTTAGGCAGCGAGGAGCAGGCGGCGAATTGCGGTA
Organism: Lissotriton vulgaris; assembly: GCF_964263255.1. Classification (NCBI taxonomy): domain Eukaryota; kingdom Metazoa; phylum Chordata; class Amphibia; order Caudata; family Salamandridae; genus Lissotriton; species Lissotriton vulgaris. The sequence goes on from NC_141694.1 coordinate 1,465,431,963, forward strand.
GGGAGGACGGTGGCAGTGTCTCCCCGACCCGCTGACGCCTCAAGCTGCGAGCAATTGTCTGAAAGCACATGATTTTTAAAATTGATTTTGTTCACTGAATTTTATAAGCGCCGAATTTTAACTTTGATTACAGATATTTGCTCTGTGTCATAGCGCTGCTATTAGGGATAACGCGCCTCAGGGCAAAATTTAAAAACAACTTAGCTTGGCCTCGATCATCCATCCTGCCCGCCCCGGTCCGACTCGGCAACCAGTGCCGTTGAGCGGAGGGCGGGTCAGGCAGAGCCAGGTCACTTCCTACATCGAGCGGTCAGCGCTCTAGTTGATCCACGCTGAGGAGTATTTAGCCCCCTCGGCAAAGGAAGCGTGCAGCGGTTGCACGCAGCGAAGCGCCTGAGACGCGCCAGAGAGAAGCCCGTCTGCGCCTGTCCGCGACTGGACGGGACCAGGGGCCATGGCAGACCCTGCTCGAAAACATAAGGCATCTAGGCTAACCTATACCTCACGGGCCCTAACGGATTTGCGTGATAATTCATGCGTACCTACCTGTCAGAAAATCTACCATTGTAATCCAGAAGGACCATTCTCATGTAGATACTGCCATTATCAATTTACAATAGAAAAAGATACATCCCCCCAACAATATACCGCTAATATTCATACTTTTACAGTACAGGGAGGAAAGAACTTATTATGTAATATAAGATCTTTGGCTAAACACTATACTGAAGTTTGGGACCTTATCTCTACTCATAAAGCAGACATGTGCTTCCTAACGGAGACATGGCTTAAACCCCACTCCACTCCAGCCATTACCCTTGGCATACCGGAGGGCTATAAAATAATTAGATTGGATAGACCCCTAAAAGTCGGTGGAGGTATAGCTATTGTATTTAAGGATAATATCACAGTCTCGGTCCTTGATCAATGGTGTAATACGGCTTTTGAAATGATGATCTTTAGGTTCGGCGCATCAGCCAAACACTGTAGGAAAGGTGCTCTGGTCTATCGCCCCCCAGGCCCTATAAAAAATATCTCTAAACAGTTATTGGAAGCACTGGCTCCTCATGTACGCCCAGAAAAAGATTTTTTGCTGGTTGGAGACTTTAACATCCATAGTGAAGAAACAAATAATAGTGAGGTACAGTCCTTTTTGGCCGATCTTTCCATAATGGGACTAAAACAATGTAACTCTGGCCCGACCCATCAAGCAGAGCATACTTTAGATATGATAATATCTAACTTTCCTTGGGTCAAATGTCATGCTCCCAAGCAGTGCCTCTGGACAGATCACTTTGTGCTCGAATTCTCTATGCCTGAGAAGGGTGTTTGCCCCATCCCCCCGGTACAAATCCCATCCAAACGTAGGCAATGGCATAACATTTCTAATACCAATTTTGAACAGAAATACCTCCCCCCTCTCATTCAGCCCACAGATGATATAAATTCTGCTCTTACAGAATGGAATTTAGCCATCAATACTGCGGTACAACAAATTGCCCCGTTAAAAATTTTTTAAAAGCGTTTAGCAAGGAAACAAGAGGTTTGGTTCTCGGAAGAACTACGTAGCCTCAAACAGAGGGCTCGAAAGACAGAAAAAACATGGAGGAAATCTCATCTGGACGATGATAAAACTAATTATCATAAGGCCTTAAGTGTATATCATAAAGCTATACGATCTGCATGCAAGAACCATGTTACCACGCAGCTGGAGGCAGCTGGTAACGACTCCAAAGTTCTATATCAGATCGTTAACACTTTTTTAAAACCCACAGCATGTGAAAGTGCAGACATGGCGTCACAACATCTTTGTGATAATATATCGCACTTTTTCACTGAAAAAATTGATGCCATTTATGATAAAATAGAGGCACTCATCCCTGTCATGACTGGTCCAGATAGTATAACTTCGGTACCTACTGCGCCTACCAATTTGCATTCATTTAATGATTTCCCTGAAATTACCTTACAAGAGGTTCAGAAGCTGTCCATGGATATCAAAAGTGGGAGTCCGGTAGATCTACTCCCAGCCAGGCTCTTGGGTCCTTTGGGGACAACTCTTGGTCCTGATATTCAGAAACTAGTGAATCTTTCACTTAACACAGCTAAGGTCCCTCAGCAATGGAAAATGGCCTTAGTTAGACCAATCCGGAAAAATACATCTTTTCCTTGGACCAATAAGTCCAATCTGAGACCAATTTCCTTGCTACCTTTTTTAGGGAAAATTATTGAGAAACATACCAACAAACATCTCTCCAACTACCTCGAGCATTCAAATAGCCTTGACCCATCATAGTCAGGTTTTAGGCCAAAATATAGCACAGAAACGGCCTTGCTGTCGATAACGGACGATCTACGTATGTACCAGGACAATGGCTATTCAGTTGTCCTGGTGCTACTTGACTTATCGGCAGCGTTCGATACCATTTCTCATAACATTCTGATCAAACGACTGTCTGTGAGTGGAATCGGTGGTAGGGCACTGGACTGGATCAAAAGCTTCCTCTCTAACCGCACCCAACGTGTCACCATGGGTGACTTTAGATCTGAAGAGGTTGAGATCACCAAGGGGGTCCCGCAAGGATCGTGTCTCAGCCCGACCCTATTTAATACCTATGTGGCCCCCTTAGCAGAAATAACCAGAGCCTTTGGCTTCTGTCCAGTGTCCTACGCGGATGATACGCAGCTACTTTTCCCTTTTAAACATCTTATCCATGAGATTATACAATCTTTCTCTGATGGGATGAAGGCAGTGGCGCGATGTATGTCTTGTAATTATCTCCAATGCAATGTTGGGAAGACAGAGGTGATGCTCTTTGGTAAAGCTAGGATCCAATGGTCTCCTGATTGGTGGCCTCTAGACTTAGGCCCAGTCCCTGAACCCAAATCAATAATTAAGAATTTGGGGATACGTCTGGAACCGGAGCTGACCATGAAACAGCATGTCAATGTCACAGTGGGATCTTGTTTCCACGTGATAGGTCTCCTCCACAGGATATTTCCTTTTCTTCCTGACTCTCACAGAAGAACTCTAGTTCAGGCTTTGGTGATCAGCCGTCTAGATTACTGTAATGGTCTTTTAGCAGGAGCTGATGAAGAGGTTTTAGATCGTCTGCAGGTAGTACAGAACACTGCGGCCAGGCTGGTGCTTAATGCCCCCCCGGATCCCCATCTAAACCTCTACTACGTAAACTTCATTGGCTGCCCATACGTTTACGAGTAAAATTCAAGACCTGCTTTACCATTCATAAAAGTCTTCATGATTTAGGACCTGAATACTTGTCTAATAAATTTGTTCTGTACATTCCTATTCGTACCCTTAGATCCAGTGAACAGCTGCTATTAAATGTACCTAAAATCAGCAAGACCAGGCTTGGCGGGAGGGCCTTGTCGGTAGTGGGTCCCACCTATTGGAACATGCTCCCTCTGCCATTGAGACAATGTTCTAACCATCTTTGCTTTAGAAAGAACCTGAAAACGTTCCTGTTTAGCCTAATTTAGCCAATTTTCCCTTTCTCTCCATTTTGTCCTGTATAATCATATTTTAAATTTCTTTGCTACTGCTACAGCTCCCCCAGACCGGCTGTCATAAGCGCGGAGATACTCCTCCGGGAGTTTATTCATAGCGCTATACAAACCAGCAAATAAATAAAATGGAAAGGTGGAAGAATAACCCCAGGCAGTGTATTTCTGCATTCTTGTGAGCTGGGTGGCTCCCCTTGAACGCTTCAAAGGGTTCGCTTTGATTCAGTGAGAGATCACAAAGAAAGGGCTTGGACACAAGAAGGAGATGGGGCTGATAAGGGAATCAGAAAGAGTAGGGTTGGGAGCCTGGGATTAATCTTTTGACATTCAGGTCACTCCCATGCCTTGTGTTGTGGGACTATCAGCTTCGGAGTCTCACCTTCTGTGACAGATGGCTTTACAAGAGAATAAGAGAGAGGAGACGTATGTACTTCAAAAGAAGCAAAACCCCAACATAAAACTTCAAAGACCCAGATCCTAAATCACATTTGGTGTCTGGAAAAGAACTATAGGAAAGGGAGGCTGAGACCCCAACAGTTGTCCTTTAACAAGGAGCCAAACAGACTACGTGAGGAGGAGAAGCTCTACAAAACTTATGCCCGTGAACAGGACTGGGGGTCATGGGCTGCTAATCTTCCTGTTGGGTAAGGGGACATCAACTAGGGAACCAAGACCACCTTCTCTGGAACCTGGTGCACCAGTGCCTGCCAGCTTACCAAGACCAGTGTGGCCAGTTAGGAAGAGGAGAGCATTGGAAGGAGTGAGGTCCATTGGGAAGCCCTGTTGGGTGGACTCCTGGTGTGAGAAGACAGCTGCTGCGCTAACCGAGTCAGCAGCTCCCATATACCAGGAGAGGTCCACAGTGAAGAAAATTGTGTAAAGATTGCCTTTTAGTAAAGGCTGAGGCCTGTAAGGCACCATTGTGGTGACCTCATGTGCTAGGAGAGGCAGCCCTGGAAAGACTGCCTTGCAGAGAAGGGCCAGAGCCACTGCAACATCATAGCTGAACACCTGTATGCCAGGAGAGGCCACTGTGGTAAAGACTGCGGTGCATATTATGTAATAAAGAAGGTTGGGGTGGCTGGGCAGCGGTGCTCTGCTAGCGTTGTTTCTAACTTAATACCAGACCGTCAGAGAAGGAAATCTGTTCTCAAGACTACCGCCATAACAACTGTTGTTTTTAAATCTTTTTTAAACTTGCATAGTACTCACTTTCTTTCCCCGCCCACTAGAGACCTTGCCAACTGCCTCAGACCCCGGTCCATCACGGCTTGTGCCGCTTGTACGGAGGGTCGCCTTGGCAACTAATCAACTTCAGAACACCGGCCGGAAGCTGCAGTTAGCATTCCAGCCCTCGCCTGCAACCAGTCCCTACTTAAAGCAGGGCAGGGTGTGGACACGCACAGCGGCGCGCCAAAGGCACGCCGGCGGCATGCTGAAGGCACGCCAAAGCCTGTCTGCACCCATCTGCGCCTAACCGCCACCAGTTGCCAGGACCCCTGCCTGTTTTTCTCCAACACTCAGTCACCATCCAGTTTAAAGAAACTCTATGAATACAAGGTATCATGGTACTGTTAAAATATTCTAGTATCGAAGTAGAAAGTTGAAATAAACCTCATCTCGAACCTACTAAAAGACAAATAGCTGAAATACACAGAAATCCAGACATCGCATGTCTAATCAGACCAATTAATCAAAATGAACCCCTAAATGCCCTAGTCCTGACCAATTTACCGCTTCTAACCAAGTCAGTGCTGTCTATTTGAACGCTCGCTCCATCCCAAAACACTTGCTAGAGATTTGGAGTCTTCTAGATCTTGTAGCTCCTGATATCTGTTTTATTACAGAGACTTGGCCGCATGAAGATGCATCCCCTGATGTGTACACCGCCTTTCCGTCCCAGTATAAGATAACTAGAATGGACAGAAAAGAGAAAAGAGGAGGAGGCCTATTAGTAGCCTCCATCGAGGATCTAAACATCACAACCTTAGAAACCATGATCTCACGCCACGTAGAATTATGTATTTTCAAGATAGACGGCTTATCCAATGGCACCTGGAGAGGGGCTTTAATCTAAAGACCCCCCTGGACCCAAAGTGGACTTCCCTGATAAATTGTTAGAGACCATTGCTCCACATGTTCTGGCCTCTGACAATTTTCTCCTAATTGGAGATTTATACTATCAAGCCGAGATTTTATCAAACTCAGACACCGACCAATTAATCTCAAATATGAAAAGACTCTGCCAACTGGTCACAGGCCCCATTCATAATGCCGGCCATACACTCGACCTTCTTTTCACCAACTTTTCAGGTATCACAATAGAACCCCCAGCCCCACTACTATGGTCAGATCACTACTTGTTCAAATTTGCCATCCCTAATAACATGATCAAAACTGACCACAAAAACAAATTAATATCACGAAGATCCTGGCGAAAAGTTACTCAATCTCTCTTTTCCAAACATTTTCGCCTTGACCTCCCTGGTCAAGACGTCAGTGTAAATCAAACAGCACATTACCTAGACAAAGCAATCATGACTGTGTTGGACAAAATGTCTTCCCTCTCCCAGATTAAAATCAAGCCCAGAACGGCTCCCTGGTTCACAGATCAACTAAAGACCACTAAGCTCCTGTGTCGAACTGCGAAGCAAAAATGGTGAAAAAGCAAAAAGAGTAAGGATCGCAAAATCTACAAAAATATTCATCACAGTTATGTGAATGATATTAAATAGGCAAAAAAAATTTTTTTTCTAAATCAGGTAAACCAGGCAGAAAATTCTTGTAAAGAACTTTATCAAATCTTGAAAGAATTTACAACCCCTCCCAACCAGCCATCAGTCCCCAATTCTCAGGACTGGACGGATTCACTTTCTAAATTCTTTAAACACAAAATCTCCGCCATCCATCATTCTTTCCATCACAACATAACAACGCCTATTCTGAGGATGTGCCCAGCTTGGCTCCTGACCCCCTTGATATTCTGAATGAATTTGTAAAGTGTGACATAAAATCGGTCACTATTGTCATGCTAAAGATAAAATCAGGTTCGCCAACAGACCCAGTACCTCCAAACTTTTTTCCCACTATTGCGCCTGTGTTATTAGAAAGTCTAACAAGCCTATTTAACAAGTCTCTTTCGGAGGCTGTTTTTCCTAAAATGCGGAAAACTATAGGGGTCAGACCTATCTTAAAACAAACTACAGCTGAAAATTACTTCTAAACTGTCGTTCCATATCCCTACATCCCTATTTTGGCAAAATGTTGGAATCTCTCATAAACCAACAGCTAGTTGCCCACCTCTAGCGCCATGGACTACTCGACCGTTCACAGTTTGGTTTTAGGGTGGCACACAGCACAGAAACAGCTTTGGTCGAAGTAATGGCTAACATCAGGCTGGCTCTGGACAAACACCAGTCAGCCTTTCTCATCTTGCTGACCTGTCTGCCACCTTTGACACCATCTCCCATAGAATTTTAGAACATCGACTATGGGAGATTTGTGTCATGGGGAAAACCCTTAAGTGGTTCAAGAGCTATTTAGCTGACTGAGTAACCGCAGTCCAAATGGGCAACAATGTTTCAGGTGAGAGACCAGTTGCGTTGGGGGTGCCACAGGGCTCTATTCTGAGCCAGATCCTCTTCAATCCGTACATGAAGTCACTGGCCAAGGTCATCAGATTATGCGGTTTTGATGTCATATCCTACGCTGATGACATGCAGATTCTGGTCACCATTGACCCAGACCCTGCAGAAACAAAGCAGTGTTTTAAACAATGCATGTCTCACATTGACAGGTGGATGCGTTCCAACTGCCTCCAATTGAATGGAGGAAAGTCTGAGATCCTGCTTTTTGGTAAGGCCCAGGAGCATTGGTCTCACGACTGGTGGCCTTCCAATTTCGGCCCCTGTCCAACCCCCAAACCAAAAGTTCGAAATCTAGGCGTTTACTTGGACAATCAACTCTCTATGAATAGTCAGATCAACCATATCAACAGCACTTGCTTTGGAGTGATGCTTAGCCTAGGAAAGGTTTTCAAATGGATCCCCTTTGAAGCCTGGAAACCACTAGTCCAGGGATTAATAATAAATCATATGGACTATGGAAATGCTCTACTGTTCTCTATCAATGAAAACCTGTTGAAAAGACTCCAAATTTTGCAGAACACGGCAGGCAGGCTGGTTCTCAATCTTCCACCCAGATCCTCCTCTGTTCCTTGTCTAAGATCACTACACTGGCTTCCAGTAAAGAAGCAAATTCTTTGTAAGATCTTCTGTCTGATACATAAGCACATGTATGGAAGGGAGCCAAAATACTGGTCCAAAAAACTACACTGGTACCAGCCCAGCCGGGTGCTCAGATCATGCAATGCATCATTGCTTACTCCCCTTCTTTTCACTGACAACAAGGAAAACACCTTTCTGACCAGAAGAGAGCTGCATAAAGACCCGGCTGTGTGCAGCGCTGGTGATGTCCCCTGCAAAGTTCATTTTGATGGTGAATTTCTGACCAGTGAGAGTTCCTCTGTCTCCATAGGGAGCAACGGGTGTCTAAACCGGACTGTACTTGCTGGTCATTGTGACTATGCAGGTGTGCGCTATTGTGGTGTGTTTACCAGAAGGTGAGATTCTGCCAGTGTGGTACATGTGTCATTTTTTGCCTTCGCATACAGCTGCATTTTTTAGCCTTGTCATGCCCCACTGCAGGCACGTGTGCATGATAACACTGGATTGTGTTTAAATACTTGTGGTGTTTTGACATGCATCATTCACGATCACGTGACAGTATATTTCTAGTTTACTGGAAACAGGACACAATAGCCAGCATGTGAAGAGCTGCTACTGAGATCATTTCATCACACTTTACCAGTCAGAGGGATTACAGGTGAAGATTTTTGTGTTGCTGATATCCTGGAGGGTTGTATTTTTTAAGTGTCTTGTCTTGGTTAATATGTATTCCTATTATTGCTCTGCTCTAAGGGTTTATGGTATCACCATGGATGGATTTTTGACAACGAAATTTTCTCTAGATTCCCCAGTAGAACGAGTTGTACCCTGGGAAAACAGAAGAGATTGATTTGAAACCTATGAAAAAGCAGTGGGTGGCGATATTTTTACGGCATGTAGTATGTTGGCTATGCTCAAGCATTGTCTGAGAGCGGGAGGAAGGAGAGCATTCAAATATTTTCTGCCTCTCTGTGATGAGGAAAAAGAAGGTGAGGAGGTGGATGAATATTAGTCAGTGTTGCAGAAATTGAATATGAATTTTGAAAAAAGAAAAATGAAGGGGTGTAAAGGTTCAAGTTCCTTAAGGGAAGCCAATTTCCAAGTGAATCTCTTGAGCGCTACATCGCTGGTGTCACGACTACCATTCACCTGTACTTCTGAATCTCCTCTTGAGAGATGAACAAACCCAAATCCCCCTGGAAGCCGTTCAAAACACAGAGCCTTGAAAATACTCTGCTGCCTTAAAAAGGTTTCCAAAGGGAAAGGGGAATGGGACAAACAAAGAGACAAGAAATATCTTGATTGAAGTATCACTGGCTGTCAATCTTGAATTTTGTATTATCACTCGAAACCATCTACCTGGCAGCTTTCTTGGGTGTCTAAATAAGATAATCAGAAGGCATAGGTTTTAGACACAGAATTTTACAACTCACTTAAATAACATCAACAATATTTCTTAAATGCTTCTTCAGAGTCCTTTACCTTTAATTAGCACTTGTTCACACCCACGGTAAATATTCTCAACATTTGAATAATAGATACTTTTGCTTGAATTGTTTTGTCCTGTAGGCAAACAAAAACTTAATATAGATATGAAGAATTTTTGACAACAAATATTTTCCTTTTGCTCATTTACATTTACCTTTGTTTTGTGGTAATTCTTCTTACCACTAACAATAGTTTTCAGCATCCATATGTCTATTAAAGTCATTAATACGTGGGTTCCTAAATTAGAAAAAGTTCTAACAATTACCAAATTCCAAGAAGTCTTTTTAACTCCAAACTGTTCTCAAATAAATCCAAAGAAAAGAATCCTTTCATAGTTTTGCCTTTGTTTTTATCGTTTTTTATTTAAAGAGTAAAGCAAATACGTGGAAAACACTTATCTGTAGTTAATTCTTCCGCTGCCAAAAGCAATCCTCTGGAAAGCCCAGACGAGTTTCAAGATTCCATGCGCCAGGAAATGACGAAGAGGCCGAAGGTCACGTTCGGAAGAATCCAGGAAGCCAGCCAAAAAAAGATGCGATGACCGGGAACAAACAGGAGTGCAGGTAAGGATTTATCTTGACAAGACTAAGCATTCATGACTAGGCGCGAGCTCCTTAAATAGAGATCTCCGTCAACGTGAGCCGTGTGAGCCGTGTTTTCAGTTAAAACACGTGTGTCTCTAAAGGGTGCATTTATGAAACACGTGTGAGGGAAAAGGTTTCGTGTGAGCTTTTATTATCGGCTCAGCACGTGTGGACAAAGTTGCTTAATTACACCAAGCAGGAAAATATCTTGGGTCACGTAGTTCAATTTTAAAGAAAACATATTATACTCTGATGATGTATGAGTTTTACAAAGAATGAAAACACTTGAATAAGTAGCGCACATAAATGAAAACACATTTAAACAAATAATACACAAGCTTCAAACACTGACATTGCTATCAGAGAACTTATTCAATCACTACAGTTGTATCTGGCATGATTGGAAATGACTGTGACAGCTGGACAGAGATCACTTGCAGCCACTTACAGTTATAAAAGTTTCCTTTATGGAATGTTAAGTGCCCAATTGGTGTTGGAAGTAAAAACCAAAAAAAGTGCGGGAAATGTTATTCAGCATGAAGGGGTTAACTTTACAAATGGCTATTGATATGATGAAGAGAGCTGAAATCACTGATTAGGGTCTAAGATATTATTGTTGAAAGATAAAGTAGAAATGGTTCAAAAGGATGTGCAAAAGTCAAAAGGAGAAGATGATGCTGGAATTATGAAATATAGGGACAAAAGGGTTGTGAAGGGAAACAAATGTGGGTTGAAAGGTCATGTAGCAACAAATGAGTCATGACTTGCTATTGGTCAAATATGCAGGAGATGTAAAGTTAAAGGGCCATTTGCCAGAGTGTGTCGGGGAAGAGTGAGCCAAGTGAGAACAGACAAAACTTCTGTGAACAGTGTGGCTTGGTGTGGAGGTGAAAAGTAAACCTAGGATGTATTTTGCAAATACAACAGGTTGGGAGTGACATACAAGATAATTCACTTTGTACCGCCAAATTGATGGAGTAAGTGTGAAAGGGATGGCAGATTCTGGAGCCAGGTGTACTCTTATTGGGGTGATTATTTGAGCAAATTTCCGACTTGTGCTTAAGAGACCTGATGTTACGTTGTTAACATGCGGTAATGGACCCATAGAGTTGCTGGATTTTGTTGAGGCTCAGTTTGAGCTTCAACAGGCAGTTTTGTCTGCCAAAGTGGTTTTACCAAATATGGTTGGTGTCTGCTGGGGTGGCCCCAACAAAGGGATTTGTTTATATGGTTAGACCCTAATCACATGCATCAAGTTTTGGGGGTGCAATTGGAGGTATGTGGAGTGGAGAATGAGCCTTTTGTAGAAGAATATACTTTGGTGTTCAACGATAAATTAGGAGTACTAGAGAGGTTCATGCATAGAATCGCAGTAAAGGAAGGGGTAACTCCCAAGGCTCACTCGCCCCATAGTGTCCTACTCATTATGAGGGAGCCAATGTGCCAGAAATTGCAGAGGCTTTGTGATGAGGGAATATTTGAAAAGATAGAAGTGCTCGAATGGTTGGCCCCTTTAGTAATAGCCAAGAAGGTTAATGGTGATTTGCACCTTTGTGTGGATTTGCGTGACCAGAATGCTGCAATCTGGGTGGATAGAGACCCTCTGCCAAACATTGGCGAAATATTTACTATTGTTAAGGGCACTAAGATTTTTTCCACTTTGGATCCATCTCTGGCATACCATTATATACTGTTACATCATGTTTCTCATCCATTTGTGTCTTTTGTTATGCCGGAAGGTGTCTACAGATACAAGAGGTTGCTGTTTTGGTTAGCCTTGGCGTCCGCAGTGTTTAAACTTGCTGTGCATCCTTTATTCAAAGGCATACCCCATGTGACTTATTTTCAGAATAACATCCCTGTGTTTGGAGAAAATATGATGAAACTTGATCAAGCTTTAAAAATGGTATTTGAAAGTCTGGAAAAAAAAGAGGTTGAGCAGAACAATGAAAGAAGGTTTGCAGGTGGCTGTGAGTAGTGGCGTGGAATGGAGAAGGATGGTTAGAAAATGGATTTGGTTGTATAACACTACAACTAATTCTGTGACTGGAAAATAATCTTTTGAAGTGATGAGAGGTCGCAGATACTGGGCATTGTTGTCCAAAGGAGTAGAGAGAATGAAGGCTGTTGTGGAGAGTGCCATAGGAAAAGTGGATGAATATGGGTTTGGATATTGGGTTTGAGTGTCAAAAGGAGGTACGGTGGGCAAGTTTGAATCCAAGTTTTCTCATCCTCTTCAAGTAAGAATTGTGAAAAAATACAAAATCTCGTTAAGTGATGCAAATGTTTTGAATCACAAAGGGGGTAAAGGTTCCATGGAGATTTGAATGAGAGGATGTGATGAAGAAAGAGTGCAAAGGAAGGGGGTTTAATAAAGATGAGAATAAATCCATTGTTCTTTGTGATCTGAAGGAGCTTAACATTCTGAGGCAATTTGATGAGTTGCTATTGGATGGGTGTCACTTTATGGTTTATCCATTGTGGAAGGATTGTGTTTCATATTTTTGGTTTTATTCTGTTTTGTATTGGTATCTCTTATTTCTGCTGCTTACACTCATTGTATGTATCCCCATGATATGCATACACTCTTTTAGCATTTCACTGTTAAAGAAGGGAGAAGTATTGCATATTATGTAATAAAGAAGGTTATGGTGGCTGGGTTTTCAAAAGGGAATGTGAGTGTGAAGGCAGTTACAGGAAGTCTCACTGCTGCCCCAACGCTCGCATACAGCTGACTCACCTGAGCAGGAGAGAAGCTGTTTAGAGTACCCATAGACCAAACACCCTCCAAGACACTGCATACTTCCTCTTTGTGGGTAAGACTTGTGAGAGGCCTACCAGGCCCTGGGGGATTAGCTACTAAAAGTGCTGCCATGCTAAGACATTTCTGTTTTTAAATAAAGAGTCAGAGTGGGCTCTTGAGTTAAAGGCCTACTAGTGAGCATTTCCTGGATGTGGCCATTAGTGATTGGGGCATCACATTGCAAGCTAGGGATATGCCAGGGATATGCCAGGCAAACACTAGAGCCTCAATCTCAACAGGGAAATATGTTTGTTGGCTATGAATGCTATAACTTTCCTTTGCATGAGTAGAGTTGAAATCATATACTTCTTTTTGTAAAAAAATATTTGGCTGGATATTGACTTATTGCTGCATCTGTGCGTTCTTTGAGTTATGAGCTGTGTTCACTAATCTGACACATTTAATTATCTTGGGGTTCAGTGATACCATAAAAATACGAATTTGCAGGCTGGAAATATGGGGGAAGGCTCTCATGTCTATTGATGCTTCCAATGCTTTTTTGAGCAGGCTCCCTTTGTCACTACAGGGGAACATTGCCGTAACGAAGTGTCTGTTCTTGGCAGGATCGCATTTAGTGTCACAATTCCACATGCGGAAATGTACATTGTTTCCATAACTTTATTTAGAAATGATTACACTTGAGAGAATATATCATAGATTCAAATGAGTACTCACGTGTGAGGTACCCCGGAGTTCCATAGAAAATCTTTGAGGATCCTTAGGAAGTATGGTATGTGTTATAAAAGCATGGATAGCTCTAAGTGATCCAGTTTGTTACAATTTTCTTGGGCAATCATGAATTCAAACCTAGATGAAAGCATAAGTAAAACATTCTGCTTAACCCCTTCGACGCTCATGACGAGCTCAGCTCGTCATGAGGTACACCTCTCGTACACTCATGCCGAGCTGAGCTCGTCATGAACAATGGGTTTTACAGATTTTCAGCGCAGGGGGGGGAAATCATAAGAGTTGATGGTGTTAAACCACTTTCCTGCCTCTTTCTAGTGGTCCAAACTTAGCCCTGACTCCAATAGGGCTTACACTCTTTCTAGGTACCAAGACAAATGCTCCCTTCCTCTCTGGTTTATATTTAACTTTGATCGCTAGAGAGAACATGCCTCACCTCCCTCTCAGTATCCTCATCATCATCTCATGAGCCTAGTCAGAAAAGACGGGAACTCTGCCATGATCAATATTCATGACACATATGTTTTAGGTGCAGAACACTGGGTTGTACTCCACTAGGCACTCTAATCAGTTTAGGGTGTGTAAATCCTTAAGGTACTATGCCTGAGGGGAGAGGATTTTGTTCTTTTTTTACATAACTCAGGAATCTGTTCCTCAATCCCATTATCTTTATTTGTACTTGCAAGTCAAAATCTTTAGTCTTCCCTTTAAAGGACAGTCTTACATGGAAATGACACATTCAAACTCTACTTTCACTATTCTTTCATCTAAGTTTTCCATTGTGCTTTTATAATCTGAGTCAAAATTAGATGGTGGATGGCTAGAAACGGCGCACATAAACAAGTGTTAATGCTCCAGGGTGAACAAAAGCCCACATTTTTTTATTCAAAACGGAAAATGTCCATATAAAAGAGTTGATCCCAAGCACTCCACCACAAAAACGGTTCCAATCTTCATATGAAAGGTCTTCTATACACTTTATTGCCAAAATATAACCATCACATCCTTGATGCAAATCCTCTCCATAAGCTTATGAGCAAAAGCCAACAACATCTTATTCAAATTGAAATATTTCCATAAAAAAGGAGAGTTTATCCCAAGAACTCCTCCCCAAAAACGGTTCCAATCTTTATATGAAAGTTCTTCTATACAATTTATTGCCAAAATATAACCATCACATCCTTAATGCAAATCCTCTCCATAAGCTAGCCCACTCGTGTTTTGTCACTGGATAGTTATTGTCCAACCGACTTCCACAGAGTTGTCCTCCAGTAAACCACTTTTTGCAATAGTTTGATGACCGATGAGTCCATGAATTTGTTAATCTAACATGTTAGCCTGGAGAGTGCTCCTCCGACAATCCCCTTGCGTATCTGTCAGTGGAGTTGTGCATTACTGGTTTTTCTTATTGCTTCAGCACATCAGGAGTTTGGCCTTACTGTCTTTCGACAATAGCAAAGTACAACAATAAAAATGATAAAATAATTATTGCTTGCAGTGCACTAATAATACAATCTGTAATACAATCACCAACTTCGTTAATGGATCAGTTTAAAAACAAGACCCCTCCTTTGTGCAAATATATTCAATACATGCACAATATATAGACAATAACCCGCCACTAATCTAATCCTTTCTGTCAAATAACAATGCTCCACATGCAATAAATTAATTACAGTTACAAATAAAAAAAGTAAGTAGTACACACCACAAAAAATGGTTTTAGATGTAAAATATACAATGAGAAATTTAAAATAGTAATAGGAAGGCAATATGAAGTAATCAGAAAGAAGCTGGAACTATAGATTCTTAAGTTACTTTATTTTAGTTATGATGTTTAGTTATAAGATATAATGTTAACCCCATCAGGAGCAGCTGTCCTGCTGCTCAGCCCTCACCCAACTGACATTCACAGCACACCAACATTCCAATCATCAAACATTCCACAAGTCATACATACAAGCTGAGCAGCAGGGAGACTCAAGATACAACACAATACAAGAATGTTTAATCAAGCAAGCAACTTAGTACACATTGCAACAATCATGGACTACTCTATTAAGGACTGGTTTTAATTTGAAGTAAAAAAATAAGCTAATGACCTTCACTTTTATATACCCTACAAAATGCAAGCACATTATAACCTTTTAGTAGACACCCTCTGCTACTAAAATAATGAAAACAAATCTTAACACCCTTTGATTACATTGCGGAAAACTATGTAGGTCAAATGTTCTAGTCAGGTCACAGGTAAGTGCTCTTTTTCCTCCACCTATATTAAAATGTCTCCAACAGCAGCAAAAACAGGGAAACAAAAACTAATAATAATCCAAAGAATAGCACAACTCATTTGACGGGACTGTTGGCAAAATCACTCCACCTGAGGGGGTGGGGCATGGGAGCCTATAATGGAGGCCAAGTGCTGAGCGAGCTCCACACCGGCTGATTAAATTCTTTATTATCTTGCCCCGAGTTAGCAGCAAACGTCTTCTAGAATAGCCTTTGATTTCTGCCTGGGATGCAGCCTATAGTCGTTGGCTGTGGATGCGAGGAAGTGGCCTGTAGAGATGGACGGGCTATCTCCCATTCCAACGGTTTTGGAGAGGCCCCAGTAGACAGGAGGATGCCAGTTGGCACACAGTCAAGCTGCTCCTTCCCCTGGTGGGATCCTGGTGAGTAGTGGAGGTGAGAAATCAGTCTAGGCAGTGCAGAATGTGTGAAATAACTTTTGACTAGTGGGGCTGCCTGATGGGGGGGAGGGGCCGTGTCCAGAGAAATTCTTTATGGATGGGTATAAGACCTGGAAGTGCCACATGGCACTTGCCCTGAAGATCCCCTCGGGGACCACACCCAAGCCTATAATCATAAGAGTGCTAAATTATGCAGACAGAGACACTATTTTTTGACAGGTGCACTGCTGTCCATTGTGCCGAGGCTAAGGTCTTGATGTTGCCCAACTACGCGCACTTGTGCAGTTGCTACTCAAATTCTTACTAGTAATAAATAAGAAACTCAGGGCTATGGAAATCCAGTACATGCCACTATACCTTGCCAAAATTACACATACAGTGTTCTTTTAGGGGAAATTCCTATCCTTTGAAAGTCTTGAGGAAGCTTGGGATTGGGTTGAATAACCTAAACAACATCCCAGAAAGGTGGAGGTGTTGGTTCAGGATGCCCACGAAGGGACATAAACATCAGGTGGTGCAACAGACTGAGAAAGGGCCCAGAAGGGCTGAAAGCCAAAAGAGGGAGGGGCTCTTCCTCTGAGGGCTCCAGTGGGAATGGAGGACTGTAGTGATGCTTGTTCTATGTATATTTGTAGATTGAGCTGTATTAGATCTGTACTAGATAGTGTTAGAATGTTTGCATGTCATATTGGAATGTTTGCATGTCACGTAGTGTGATGCTTAGAGTGTATGCCAGTCCTGAGTTCTTCTTCAAGCTGGCAGCACCTTTATTGCTTACTTACTACTTCTTCTTCAATAAACCCAATATTCATCTATACCTGTCTACTGGAGTTACTACAAGGACCATGACCATCACATCGACTAAGGGAGATGGATTAAAAGACCTGTTGTTGGTAACCCCAGACTGGTCTTCCCAGGTTGGGTTAATTGAACTCTCAGCAAGCTACAGCTATATTGGGTGCTTGTAGGAGAATTTTGTCATCAAGGCAATGGCTGGCATTGTGGGACACCATATCACCCACGTCAATTGACTTTTGTGGTTGATATAACATTTTGTTACTGTTTACAAGGGGAATGTTTGTTTTTGGAACAACAGATTTTTTAAGTTCAAAAGCGTTGTGTAGGGGCAGTTGCGAGTCTACTACAGCACACCATGTGCAAAACACAGCGAGGTCCTGAGATCTCTGCATGAAGACCCATCATGACCTCATGGTGTGCCGACACTCATAATAAACTATTATCTTGGAAAGTAAATAAGCTGCTAGAAACGGCTAAGGAGACAGCAATACTATGTCAGGCACATAAAATGGCCCTTGCAGTTCTACTGCAGTAGATACACTTAAAGGAAAATAGTTACAGTTTCTTGACCTGAAATTGATTTAACCATGTGTTCCATGCTGGGTTTCTTTGGAGTTCCAGGGGGTGGCCACCCTCCTCCACTGATAATCCCCTTGGAGTTCATGGGTTTAATACCAGACAAGCAGGGAAGAAATGTCCTCATATCCGGTTCTCTGCACAGGAAGGGCTGGTCGGTGATAAATGTATATATGTCAAGCTGACCTTGCATTAACCAAATATGATCGAACTGACAATAAGATAAAACTGACAGAGGGAAAAAGATAAAGCCTGATGGCAGCCTCGATAAACACTGAGGGGATCCAATTTGAAGATAGGGCTGGCACTCCTATATAAGAGGCTGAAAGACTGTTGATTCAACAGGGGACCATTTTGGGGAGATCATCTGCATCAACTTAATTTTATTTGCCCAGTGGAGGCAGATTGGGGACTCTTGCACCCCCACTAGGTGCCCGATGTCAGCTCAGCTGCTGCACCAAAGCCAACTTCCACCGGACCATTCAAGTCTTCTAGCAGGGAGTTCCCTCCTACAGGGCTCATTGAAGCCACTATGGCTCACACACTGATCCCAAGCAGGATTCCTCTGTCAGTGGGCTTCAGGTAAGCCCACACCATGAAGGCTCATTTCTGATGTATCATGGAAATATTTTTAAACACAGATGTAAGGTTTATTGTTGGTATTTAAGTCATAATGCATCATGATCATCCTTCACTTACATGTTTGTTAAAAAAACATGGTATGTTTGTAATATTGACTAACTGACTGACCATCTCACAGTTCACAGAATGTTCTTTCCTTTCTCTTACACCAGAGCGTAGAATTTAATCTTGACCTACCGATATCATGCACTTGATATGCACCATTTTCTTTGTCTTTTCAGGACAATATTTTTCTTGTTTGTCTTGATGGCTTCTGATGTGTATAATATATTTGCATTAGTGCCAGTCGGGGAGGAAAGAGCATTTGTTGTTTCCTCACTAGTTTACCCCTTCCTTTGCACACGCAGCCTCCTGTTCATGTCTCACGCATCCTCTGTGCACACCCCTCTCTTCTAGACACACTCCAGTCCCCTGCTCACCCCTCACTCCTCAATTACACACACATTTTGTCTGTTTACTTTATTTGCAAAAGTTGCTCATGCATTGAGCTGGTGGACTCAATTGCTGGAGCTTAAATGAGCCACCTATGATATACAGCCCCACAATAGTTTATGCAACACTGCATGAAACAGATTCAATATTCGTAAATATTTGAGATATGAGCAGATGTATCGGTGTGGGCGATCGCCCTCCTCCTTTGGGGGGGGGGGGACTTTGAACTTTAAAGTCCACCAAGTAACACATTTCATAACATATGTGAGGAGAGGACTAACCTGGTGGCATTGAGTCTACTTTAAGCTTTAGTCCAGCACAAAAGAGTCCAAGCTGATGCTCAACAGACCTGCTAAACAGAACATTTTCAGAATTTTCGCATTGGTGCACGGA
Organism: Lissotriton vulgaris; assembly: GCF_964263255.1. Taxonomy (NCBI): domain Eukaryota; kingdom Metazoa; phylum Chordata; class Amphibia; order Caudata; family Salamandridae; genus Lissotriton; species Lissotriton vulgaris. The sequence continues at coordinate 1,465,450,807 of NC_141694.1, forward strand.
GATGTTTGCACATTGCATAGAGAAACTTTGTTGCTTCCGTGCTCACATAAGGATGCCTAATCCTATTCATGAGCACATAAGCCAACTACACAGAATCAAAGATATCCATTTTTTTAAGTTCACGAAAACCACATTTGTGGATTCTTTTTTTAGGATGACTTTAGACCTAGTTCCGCAGGGGCTCAATGGGCATGTGCACCCACTTTGTGTGCCCCCAGGGCACAATGGTATTACAGAAGGGGCCGTTCCCGGATGTAATACTGAAAGCGCTGATGCACACGTAGTGCCAGCACCATCATGAGAGGGAGTACCACCATTCGCATGGGGGAATGGCCCCATGCAATTGAGAGAATCACTGCCTCTGTGCTGTATTTGTGACTCAGTCGGAGAGGCAAACATTTCATTTAGCCTCTTAAGGCAGCTCTCTGGAGTCCCCAGCCATCCCCCTGCAGCAGGTGAAGTCCGTCACTGCTCCTATCTGAAAGCAGATCTTTTTCCCCTAATCAAAGTGCAGGCAGCATGCTGCCTGCACTTTGTAACACAGAGTGGCTTTGATGCAGCCGCTCCGTATTTCACTTGAAAGCGCTACCCTGAGGGAAGTGCAAGTTTGCGGCTGCTCTGGGACAGCGTATTCTTTATATTAGGATCTGCTGTTCCTGTTAGAGCTCAGCATACCTTTTAAAAAGTGCACAGTGGTGCTAAAAGGGAAAGTGCACCTTATGCATGCTACAGCTCTTTTTCTAATGTACTGACCTTCTTCATAAATCCTGCTTACCAATATGAGATAATATTAGCTTCATCATCCCTTCCACTATTCTCCTACGAATGAATCCAACAAATGTTTTATTGAGTGCTATCAATTAGAATTATAGAACATTAGTTGGCAGAGATATTTCAGTATCCTGTTTTTTAAATCAGAACAATCTCTGCCCCTAAGCAGCATACAGGGATGTCTCAAATTGCAAGATTACATCAGTGGAAACCATGATATAATTCCACCAAATCAAAGTTTTTCATTTATACAGTAGATTGGGATTTTATTTGAGTCAGGTTCCCCAACTGGTTTCTATTGAGCTTCTTCTATAGTACATAACTCAATGTTAAGGCCTTTTACAGCAGAGTTTTAATTCAGAACCACATCATTTGTATCATGCTAGAGATGGATTTTGCTATCCTAAAATGTGAAAAACATGGGAGACCCATGCCTTTTCTATTATATGGATCCCTGAGAATATTTATGCTTTGTAGGCTTTACTGGCTCCCCCACTGCATGTCAAACCAGCTCATTCGTTGTCACTCCTAATCTGTTTATATTTTCTACACACTATAGGCACAGTATCTTTTCTCTCCCCTTCATTGTGAAAACCAGACTCTCACATTCATATAAGAGATGTCTGGCATAAGAGCCATGCTAGATTAATAGAGGGTGAAAATCAAAGTCCTAAATATATACTTTTATGAGGACTCCAAGCAAAGTTAGATAGAGAGAAGTCTTGTTTATAGCATAAACCATTGAGGGGAAGCATTTCACATTTTTCATGATTTAATCTATAACCACAGAGAGCAGAAAAAGAGTCAACTTCCGCAAGGGAAGCAGGAAGAGAGGAATCAGGTTTGGATAGAAACAAAAGGATGTCATCTGCATAGACATTGTGTTTAGTATGAGTACTGCCATGTTGGAAACCACGAATATTAGAATTTTGTCTAATTTTTGCAAGAAAGTATTCCAATGCAAGAGTAAAAAGAAGAGGGGAAATAGGACATCCTTTCCTTACACCTCTCTTTAAAGAAGAAGAGATATTAAGACCATTAGCAAAATGGAAAGCTGTTGGTGCAGTGTATAGTAAGGATACACATGAAATACATTTTGCACCAAGACCAAACCAAGAAAGTGTATGAAAAATAAATGACCAATCCATGCAATCAAAAGCTTTTTCAGCCTCAATGGAAATAGCAGCTAGTCAGTGGGCATATTTGTTATATTTGCTTAATATATAATAATATACAAGACTCTAGTGTGATCAGAAAGACCTTTGCCTTTAATGAAGCCCAATTCTTATTTGCCAATAAGAAATTATAGAAAAGGATCTAACCCAAAGCAAGACTTTTAGCGAGAATTTTACAGTCAGAATTGACTAAGAAGATTGGTCTGTAATTTTTACATAAGTGCAGATGTCTTCCATCTTTAGGAAAGAGACAGATGAGTGCCTCTTGAAAGGTACCATTTGATATTTTAGATTAAATAAAATGAGTAAATAGAAGATTAGGTTTTGGTAGCATAAGTTTGGAAAAGTGAGACTAAAATTAATAAAGGAAAGCTGTCTGGTCCAGGAGCTTTTCCAGTTTTAATCAGATCCAGTGCCTGATAAATATATGTAAAGAAGATATCTTCCTCTAATGAGGAAAAATCTTTATTAGTGCTGAAGTCTTTCATGATAGAGGAGAGAAATTGGTGTATAGCTTTTGTATCTGGAGTGAATTCAGGGGTATAAAGGGTAGTATAATATATTTTAAGTTAATCTAAATTTTCTGCATCTTTAACGACAGGTGCAGAAACTGGTTTTAGAATAGATGCAATTTTGGTACGTTCCTTTTACATTTTTAGGTATGTAGCAAGGAGTTTACCCGCTTTGTTTTGGTTGCCGTAATAGCGAGCAAAGCCTCTAAGAAGATAGGAGGTAGCATTTTCTGCAGAGAGTTTATTATATTAACCATTTTCTACAATGAGGTTATTGAGAGCAGTTATGGAGTTAGTATTGTTATTAATGTTTTCAAAAGTTTCATGTGTTTCCGGATAATAAGTGCTTTTTGAGAATATGTTTTTTTCCTTCTTGAAACGTAAGAGATAATACAATCTCTAGCTCATTCTTTATTTTTTTTTAAAATATTTTTATTGTTGGCAAATTCAAACCATAATACAAAAATATACAGAATAAGAAATATGAGAAGATGTAGTATACATGAATTACAAGGTACATTCATAAATATATATAAACAAAGCTCTATCACTAAGAAAGATATACCTATTGAGAAAAAGAATACTAAGGAGAGAGAAGGTGAGATCAAAATCACTTAGAGGCCCTATATCTGGTTTCCCCTTTCCTGATTATACCACCTAGTAATAGGTTCCCAAATCTGTGTTCCTATTGCTCTCATTTTTCTACCTCTTGTGGCATAAATTGAAATCTCTTGTTTATATATTGCGATAAACCGACTAAGCCACATATTAAAGGAAGGGGGCTCTGTATCTTTCCACCTAGCTGCTAGAATTATCTGTAACACGGCATATCCCAGAAATAGTACAGCTTGTTCTTCTCTATTGTGTTTCAAAGAGTCATCATGACCCAATAAGAGCAATGTTGTAGAATCATGTATCCGGTGACCAAAAATTTGGGTCCAAAATTCCAACATCATAGTTTTAATTGTGACCAATGTGGGGCATTCAGCAAACATGTGTAGAAGATTTGCTAATGGTTGTTTGCATCTAGGACAGTTATCGTCATTCCTAAGCCCCCATGCAAACAATTTAGCTGGCGTAAAATATAAATTATAGATGGTTCTATAATATTGAGCCTTTAAGTTAGATGCTATGAAAAGTCTTGATGAAAGAGCTAATGAGAAGTCTATATCCACATTGGGATTAGCTAGTTTTAAGGCCCAAGATTGTTCCGTGCGCTCTAGATCATCTGGGATATTGGCCAAAAGTAGCTGATATAGGGCCCCAATTCTGGTAGATTTTTTCCCTATAATGTCAAATAATGGGATATTATCTGGAAGAATTTTTGGTTTGGTATTGTAGATACTGGCTGATATTTGATAGAATTTTAAAAAGTCGTTCACGGGGACATTATATCTCGTTTGAAAAAACTCAAAAGAAAGTGGGGAATTATTACCAAAGAAATCTCCAATTGTTTTAATGCCTAGGAGCTCCCATCTCTGAGATATACTATCATTAAGGATGTTAGGAAAGATTTTACATTGCCATAGCGGTGTATATTTTGTATAGGTGGGAAGCCTTAGATGTTTGCCAATAGCTTTCCAGACTGAAAGAGCATCTAAAACAGTCTTAAATTTAATTTTTTTGTAATAGGATGTTTCAACCTGCCTTAAAAAAAGTCCCTTATGTTTTTTACCTAGGCTGAGCTCATATATGGATGGTATGTAGGGAATTATAAAGGTTGGGCCACCTGGTTTTGCGGTCAAAAGAGGATCCATGTATTGGAGTAATGATGCCCAGAAATATAATCTTAAGTTAGGTAAAGCTAAGCCGCCTCTACTTTGGGGAAGTGATAGAAGGGGAAGGGCCCGCCTTATTTTTCCGTAACTCCACATGAACTTTGCTATAAGGGAGTCTATAATCTTTATAGAGTGTGCTGCAGGTAATAGAGGGATTGCTCTAAACAAGTATAGGACACGCGGGAATACATTCATTTTAATGTAGTTGGCCCTACCTATAATTGAGAGGTGTAGACTGTCTACCCTTCTAAGATCGCTTTTAATTTTATCAATAAGGGGAGAATAATTAATATCGCAAATGTTACTTATCTCTGTTGAAAGTATTACACCTAAATAAGTGGCCTGATTAACCCTAAGAGCACTATCATACTGAGTGTTGTTAGTAGCCAATACCATAGTCTTATCTCTATTCAAAGAGTACCCTGAGTACTTCCCAAAAGCTTGAGTAATTGTCTCAATTTCATAGATTGCCTCAGACGGTTTAGTGGTTATTACGGCAATGTCATCCGCATATGCCATGACTTTGGTAGAAAAAGACCCTGTAAGTAATGGATGTATAGATGTTGAGGTTAGTAATTTTTGAATAAGGGGATCTATATAGAGTGCAAATAGAACAGGAGAGCATGGGCAGCCCTCCCTTGTACCCCTCTGAATCGTAATGACCTCCGACTCATTTCCTGCAATACAAATTTTTGCGGTGGGGTTGGCATAAATAGCTTTAATGGCACTGATAAAAGCATTTCCGAAATTTTTACTTTCCAGGATGTTCCAGAGAAATTGCCAAGATACTCGATCGAATGCCTTTTCGGCGTCGAGGAAAATCAACGACATCTCGCCCCCCGTGGCACCCATGATGTCAAGTAGGGTTATGGCTCTACGAGTATGGTCTGTAGTGCCTTTGCCGGGTATAAAGCCGTGTTGCCACGGGGAAACAAGCCGTTCGATGACTCCGCTCAGACGGTTAGCAAAGATTTTAGCGTATAGCTTTGAGTCGGAGTTAATCAAAGATATAGGCCTATATGAGGAAGGCAGATGGAGTGGTTTACCCTTCTTATGGAAAATTATAATATTTGTTTGTTTCCAAGATTCAGGGGGAATTGTGTGATATTGGACTCCCAGAAACAAATCCAGCAGAAAGGGAGTTATCTGGTTACCAAGGATTTTATATAAATCCAGTGGGATTTTATCTGGTCCAGCCGCCTTGCCATTGGCCATCTCGGCTAATGCAATCTCTAACTCTATGATCGTAATCTCTCTGTCCAAATGAGTCTTATTTTCTTCATCGATAATTTGATGATTAATATGGTCTGGGAGCCAATTATTTAGAAATGTTGTAATTTCACTATCAGGATGTGAGATATCACTACTATAGAGTTTTTGATAGTATTTATGAAATGCTTCACAATATCTTTGGGGGTAGAATACTCATTTCCCTCAAATTCAATCTTATTAATATTACTCAATGATTGCTTTTGTCGTGTGCGTAGTGCTAACTGCTTTCCCACATTTTCCCCTGATTCATATAATCTATCCTTATTGGCTTGATAGGTTTCCGCGGCTTTTTGAATTAACTTGCTATTAATCTCATTTTTTAAGATCATTATTTTTTTTAAGATTTTCCCAGGATCGGCGGTGGGATCGGCTTGGCCTCTGCGAGACAAATTTAACTGGGAAGCGTGATGGGCCTCAAGATTGGACAACTCCTGCATCATTTCCAAATTGGATTGTTTTTCTAGCTTTCGCTTATTAGCAACAAATGAAATGGTCTCTCCTCTCAATGCTGCTTTGAAACAGTCCCATACTATAATACGGGGAGCACTGAACTGATTACAGTCAAAAAAAGACTGGGTCCATGATTTAATATACGCTATGTATTCTGGATTAACCAGTAGCCTCCTATCAAAGGACCATTGTGTTATTGGTTTAATTAAATTAACCGTATCAAAGGTAAAGGTCAATGCATTGTGATCGGATAAAGTTTTTGGTGATTTAATTACTTCTATAATATCCTTACGGTTAATGCTAGACATGATATAATCGATTCTAACATATTTGTTATGGGGGAAAGAGAAATATGTATAGCCATCCAAATTTGGCCCCCGGAGTAGACCCCAGACGTCAACCAGGTTGTGACTTTTCATCATCTGATCCAATGCTGTATATACCTTTGGTTTGCGCCCTTTATAATTTTGAGATAAAGAGTTCCCAGAGGACAACCCTATGTCGATGTTAAAATCTCCACAAAAGATCAGGGAACCTGACCAAGAGGCCAATTCTATTTCGAGCTCTCGAAAAAGAGCAGGGTCATCTAAATTTGGACCCAGGGTGGCACCATGATTTAGACTCTGATTTAGATTCTCTATCCGACCTGCATACCGGCTCCAGTTCCAGCACTCAAGATAGCGATGTGGATGAGCTACTGGGAGAAGCCTCAGCCGGAAAGCACACAGTGATCAAAAAAAAGAGAAGCCACCATATCCCAGCAGGCCCTCACCGGGAAGGCACCCCCGCATTAGCTTCCAGCTCTCATGGAGCTTCTTCTTCTTCAAAGGAACAAAACACTACCTTAACTGCGGTAATGGACACTGTGTTGCAGGCAATCGCATCACACAGAGAGCAAACATCAAAGGATGGACGGAAAGCACAACAAGCTCTACAAAAGGTACAAGGGGTGGTACGCAAACTTTCAAAAACAGTAGCAGCATCCAATACAAGAATGTCAGACATGGAAGATCGAATTGTGGTTATTGAGGCGGAAGCAACTGTGGTGAAAGAACAGGTTGATGCCCACGAAGCCGAGATGACTGACGTAAGGTGGAAGCTTGAACAGATGGAAAATCGTATGCGCCGCAACAATCTTCGTGTACTGGGAATACCGGAAAAAAGTGAAGGAGATGATACACGCGCCTTTATGATTCAACTCTTTAAAGATACTTTTCCTGAGTTGTCTTCATGGAACTGGGAACTGGAAGTTCAACGGGTCCACAGAACCCCTTCTACATTGCGGCCTACCAACTCGCAAAGCAAATATCCTAGGGCAATCCTCGTCTACTTTGGTAACTTTTTGCTACGCCAAATCATTGCAGAGAAAGCAAGACCGGAGGCCCATCGGATCCGAGGCGACATCTCATACTTTGTCAGGCCGGACTTCTGCCACACAACTGTGGAGCGGAGATGGCGCCTCCGTCAGCTAATCAAACCTTTTTTGGACAAAAAAGCTAAGGTCTATTTGAACAATCCTGCCATACTCAAGGTGTTGTATAATGGTCAGGTAAAATTTTTTTCCTCCGAGATCAAGGCTAAGGCTTTTTTAGATAGCCTGACCTAGTTTTTTTCCTGAGTAAATATGTTTTTTTTCCTTAAGAGCCCTAAAATGCATCGGTCATTTTGACTACAGTAAAGCCATCGGATGGTGTGCTTTGTTTTGCAATTCCTTAGTTAACACCAACTCCAATGCTTTTCGGATAAATCGCTTAGAATAGGACTAGAATATGCTGTATAATTTATTATCGGTTTAATGAATCTCTCTCCTAGCAGTTAAGGGTTTTTTCGCATGGCTTATAGGGAATTGTGTGGCTCTAGGATGTTTATTCTTTCATAGCTTTGCATGTTTTCCTTTTTTCTCATTTTTTTTTTTTTTTTTACATACCCTTTTTACTAGCCTACACATGCGTTATTTGAAGTATACAGAATTAATGATAAGGCACGGTCACAGGGTGTCTCTCCATCACTATAGACTCTAGTGAGAGTCTGTTATGCCTCATAGGGTGGAGTTTGTGGGGAGGGGGGGGGGGTAAGGCCTCGGGGAAGGCCTTGGGGAGGGGGTTGAGGAGGGGGGGAGGGAAGGGGGGGAATCAAAAAAGAAAAATTGGCAAATTCGGTCATAGACTTTGTTGTATTAAGAGTAAAAGCTACAGAAATGTGAAAGAAGAGCAAAACCGTATTATTTATCTTATGGAGAATGGGTGTTCAAAGCTTGTCGGGCTAGCCTTTCAAATCAATCTATGGGGAGAATAAGTCTTTGTACGTGGAATGTGGCAGGCCTCAATCATAAAGATAAAAGGGCTCAGTTATTTCAATCAATACAACAAAACCCTGTTGATATACTATGTCTCCAAGAGACACATATTGCATATTCTGATAGGAATCTACTTAAACTACCTGGTTATAACCTAATGGCAGCTACATCTCAAACATCCAAAACTAGAGGGGTAGCCATCTTCGCCAAACCTATTATAGGCCCCCCAATTCGTAAATCAGCCGATAAATATGGCAGGTGGGTTATAATTCAGCTTCAGCTGGATATTACCATCTGTGCAATCTAGCTCATTCTTTAAACGTATCTCACACAACATGAAAAGGAAGAGCGAGGTTGGCTTAAGAGTAAAGAATTCAGTAATAGCAGACTCAAATGTAGAAGTAAAGGCCAGGTGTATTAACAAGGAAGCATTGAAATGTCATTGTCTATTGCCAGTGCTGATAGGGAGCAGTTCTAAGTCTAAAACTGCTGGGGCATGGTCAGAAATAAGTATAGAGCCAATGTTTGCATGGATAATGTGTTGTGTTTATGATTTGAAATCAAACAAATAATATATTCAAGATTTGGATAGATGTGTAGGAGAGAAAAATGTATATTCTCTTATTTGCGGATTACAAAATCAATCCAAGATTTTTGGTTAATAAGTATAGTAAATTGCTGGTGCATTTTTGGAGGGAACAAAAATGTTGTTTTGGAGGTCCGATCTATATAGGGATTTAAAACTAAGTTGCAGTCACCACCAAATATTACATTTTCTGTAGAGATAGACATCAGTTTAATGGAAATAGCAACCCAAAATCCATCATCAATTTTGGTAGGTGCATAAATATTAAACAAATATTCTAATCTGAAGGTGTGCAGTCAAACAGTGACCTTCATCACCAGATTCTTGAGAAAGGAGTGTAACATTAAGATTTTTATGACAAAGGATAATTAATAACTCAATGTTTTTCCTGCACCCAGAGAGGAAATGATATTTCCTATCCATTTTCATTTAAATTTTTAAACATCTGATGCAACTACATGAGTCTCTGGCAAGGACACAATATCTGGTTTAAGTTTTGATCGGCGGGCAAGTACCCTTTGCCTTTTGCTGGGAGAACGCAAACCTTTCCATGATATAGCACGCAACATCATTCTACAAAATTAAAAGGAAGAAAATACAAACTATATTCATAATAATGATTTAAAAATACAATATAATACCAAAAAATGTCCTCAAAACAGGTTAGGTTAGAAGGTAGCAAGTAAGTTGAACAATTATGAGGGGGAAACTAGAAATATGTGTCAGAAGAAAGGAAGAAAGAAGGAAAAAGAAAGTAGAAAATACATAGAATCCATATATAAGCTACACAAGGTGTCATACCAAAAACACAAACATGAATCGAGGATGGTGAAGCCATAGTGGGAAGACAGAACAACTGACTTCAACTCCATGGCAGTTCAGGTGGGAGGACAAACCATCCAGACAAACTAGGGTTGACTGTGATGAAATGTGAAAAACAGCACCTAGAAAAGAAAATAGAGAAGAAAAAGATATGATATTCAGAACTTGCAATGAACATATTTCACTTTGATTAGAACAACTCTATTTAGCATTAATAAAGAAAATTCAAGTAGTAGACAGTCTTGCAACTTCCATTGTCTCTTCCTTGCAGTTGTCTAAAAACTGTTGTAACAAAGCTGGATCTTCATATGTTGTAGTCTTATTTTTATAGGTCACTTTGAAGAGAGAAGGATGAAATAACCCAAATCTTACATTAAGATTTAGAAATGCCAGCCATATATCTAGAAATGTCTCCCTTATTCCTGCTGTGGTTTTAACGTCATCTTCAGAGAAGAATAAAAGAGATCCTTGCATTCAGATGTGGCCTTTTTTTAACTGCCTGTAAAACTTTCAACAAGTCAGTATACTTTAAAAAGGTCAAGATGATTCCTCTTGGTTTTTGAGAAGATGCAACAAGCTGATTATGACCCAATATGTGTGCTCTTTGAATGGTCAATGTTGGAATTTCAGGAAGATCAAGAACCTTCAGAAGAAAGGATTGAAAAATAAAATAGGGTTCAATTCTTCAAGCCCTTCTGTTAGGATATAAATATATAGATTATTTCACCTATCATGATTTTCATGATCTACACCTGCTTTCTAAGATGAGAAATTTCCATCTATACAGGAGGAAGTTGCTGAGCAGTTGCTTGAAGTGTTTTCACCCACTGCTCCATTTGAGGTACTTTCTTGTCAATAGCTGAACATTTGTCATTGAGGTTTCGAAGAAGCCTGTTTGTTTCTTCCACCTGGTTTGAGAGCTCGTATTTCTTTCAAAAGTAACTTCATATGTGGCTCTTTTTTAACCCTTTTGTTTGATGAAAGCATCGAAAAAGCAACCAGCTTAAATGTATGCTCAGTATTTAAAAAAGGGATGGTTTATGCTCTTGGCGATAAGGAGGAAGGCAAGTATTATGTTCAGAGTCTACCATACCTTCCTGTAATATAGAAAATGGGTTGGAGTCTAGCAAAGCAGAAGGTCTAGTTTGCAGCTTTGGATTGTCAGAGTTTTCTGAAAAAGTTATTGTTTTCCCCATAAACACAAATGACAGACTGTAAATAGAGTCTTGTGTAATGGGGAAGTATTGACGTATAGAAAATTATTATCACTGACAAGACAGTATGCAGCAGGAATTGACTGTTGAAAAGGAGCTGTAATATAGAAGTCAGCAAAAAAGTATATAGACAGTAGTTATACTGCAAAATGTTAGCCATTTGTATAAGGCAACTGGTTGCGATATGAAAAGTAAGTGATTGACCGATTGAAAGAAACAGGAAGTTGTTAGTGGTGTTGGCACTGCAAAGTTTAAGATATAGTATGTTTAAGAACTTGTTGGATTCTGTAAAGTAACAACACTGTTTTATCACATCCATAAATTGACATTCTAAACTGTCATAAATTGGTTAAGAATAGCAATGTTATAACTACTGCATCATAAACTCAGACACCTTCATTATATTTTTGATTAACTGAAATTTTGAGGAGGAAAACATTAGCAGAGCTGGAACCGTTAGAAGCAGACTTATACTGCAAATAAAGCACTGGTTTCAAGAACAGTTTCCAATGAAGTCCATATTGTGTAAGTGTAATGCATTGAGTTCAGAGAGTTGAAGGGCAAGAATCCGGATGAAAAACAAAATAGATAGTGTGATTCCAGTCAGGAAAATGTGCCGCCTGTAACAAAGCAGAAAATGCAGTATTTACCTCGTACCATGCAGAGTTAAAGAGTCAATCCCACGCAGGATAAGTTCTGATAGAATAAAAGCATGGTGCCAGAGGTGTAGGAGCATGTTGTCCAAGAGGAGGAGAGTGGCCCTCAAAAACCGCCACAGAGCCCAATCACACAGCCGCCATCTTTGTCAGCATCAAGCCTCGCCCCCTCTAGCTGCTTCAACTATTCTCTGTGACCTCACCTGCCTTTCACCTGGGTGCTGGCTTTGGCAGCAGGCATTGTGATGTCAGAAGAACTGGACTGCAATAACGTATCGTTATCCAGTTCTAACGCTTTGTCTTTATAATCGGCAACTGAGTGGGTCACAAGTCACCGATTTTAAAGAAATTAGAGACTGGCATTTATACAGGGATTTCAGAATCCCATATATTGTATATTAAATGAACCTTATGTGTTTATATGTGATATTAAAATCAACTGCTATGATTACAGAACATCTAAAGTTAAATTTAAATCAAAACGCACCCAATTTAAAAACCTTCCTGAAAGTCAACCCTTAGATTTTGGAGATAGAGCAACATTATAACATGCATATTCCTGCATATAAATAGGCAGTATGGACCACGTTTCTTGGAATAAACATGTATCATGTTCAGATATCATTCACCCCATGCCTTATTATTACAAGTGTTGCACATTCAGGAAGATTAGATGTGGCAGAAAATCCGATATCTTTGCTATAAACTGATGTTGCTGGAATTTCAGCATTGACATGCACACTCTCATAGTGTATTGATCACACACAATATCAATCCACTTCTTCAAGATCTTGACATATTTACTTACCTCCTGCCATACTCAAGTCCCATCTTTCTAAACCTTCTGACTAAGCGGATCATCCGTATTGTTTCTGGAAGGTGTAAAGGATGAAAGGAGAGTTTGCTTTCACTTGAATATTTGTTCTAGTTTGAGACAAAGATCTAGGGGCTTCATGTACAAAGCACTTATGCATTTCCAAAGCCTGTGATTCGCAAAATCACTGGTTTGCAAATACAAAAGGACCCTTCTTTACTAGCAAAAAACCCTTTTACAAATCGGAAAATTCTCCATGGGAAACCTGCAGAATCCAGAAGAACTGCACATTATGAAAAGAGGATACAGGGGTTAATAGTCATCTCCTTATGCTGCAATGTTACAGTAAAACAATTGAAACAGAAAAATCAGAACATCTGCGCATAAAAAAGCATCCATTCAACACGTAGCTCTTAGTCAGCAACTGTCCTACATCAGTAATCCCCTGTATAATCAAATTGCCGAGCCTAAACATGATGACTAATTAAATAATGAATGACAATTGTGTAGGATATTTTGTGCTACTGCCACATTTGCTTGTTTGATTTCTGGTACAAACCACACCCAAAAGTATTCACTTAGTCAAAGGAATTAGAAACATAGTAACCATAGCTTGAGCAGATAATTCATGATTCAATTTTTGTCTTTAAATCAGTGTTTGATTATTGATCATAACACCTATAGTTGCAATTCTTACCCTAAGGCTTTGCCTACTTGTGTTAGTTGTTGATTCAATTGAACAAGTTCTTAAAAGGTATTTTCTAAGCAAATTATGCAATTTGAAGGATGGACGTGGAAGGCATTCAAAAGAATGCACACCGTCCTTTCAGGTCATATGTGTGTATGTCAAATACATAGTTTGCACATGTGATTGTACTATAGGCGATATTTTGAAGCCATAACTTTACTTAAATTGAATTTTTCAATCAATTTATGAGGTTTTATAAACATGTGTCAATATTGTAAGAGCAAGGATAATTGTACCTTAGTATAAAAAAGCTTTGCACTTCTTTCGGCAGAGGGTTCTGTGTGTCTTGTTAATGGTAGGGCTGGGCCTTAGCCCACTTGCCACCAGACCTTCTATTCATTGCCTTTAGACAAGCTTAGCTTTGATGGCAGAGCCTAGTCAGACATGCGCCTCTGCATCACCCCTTGCACCACCAGACGGTGGTACATGTCCTTTCTCAAAGTGCAGTGGGCAGCCCAACAATCAGCTCACTCCCATCAAACCAGCTCTGCTCAGATTTCAGTTGTGCCCAGCAACCTCTAAATTCAGGGTGTCATTAGTTGAATCTGTATGTGATTGGCAAGGAATGTATTAAACCTATTTTCAATTGAAACTGCATGTTAATCACAGCATTCACGTATTCAAAAGGACAGCCGCGAATTGGGTACATCAAGAAACACATATTTCCTAAAAAAAAATGCATTTCCATGCCTCCATTTCCCCGACTGCTTGTGCCCCAAACTCTTGTTTTTTGTAAAAATGACAAATACAAATTGAGGAATAAATGCAAGTTCTTAATCAATGACTCACACTCTAAATAATTACATTTTCATTATGTATCGATTAATCATATATGCATTGATTAAAGTTAGGACGTCAAAGTATGTTAATGTCTAGAAAACTACTGAAAGAATTAACACCAAACCACAAGAAGCATTCTTCATGAGAAAGTTTCGTGCTGAATTTGGTGCAATTTTTTTGTACAGTTTTTACTGTAGCACAGACCAAAATGCCCTTTGGGCGTTTTAATGCCAAATGCTTCTTTTTTGCTCCTCCCTGCTTTTTTTTCTCCCTGAATAGATCAGTATGAAACTTGGCATGTCGAAGCTGGCTTAGCTGGAGGAGTGCCAATTTTGTGCAGATTCATTAAAAGGTGCCAAAGTTATTAAGAAACCAAAAATCACTTTCTCAATGGCAGTGCATCTGAACTATAAGAATAGAGTCGGTGTAGCAGACATGACATGTCAGCATGGCATAAAGTTGATCCACGAAAAGTAGTATTCTATTTGATATCATGATTCATTGCCCTGCCCACTATCAGAAATGGTTATAAATACTATGTTGCATCCTGACCACCTGAACATGTACTACACATTGCCCTAAAAATTGCAGAGGGGACAATGCAAAATCTGTGTAAAACACTAGAGGCCGTATTTATGAAGGCCTTGCGCCACCAGTGCGTCACTTTTTCCCATTTTAAAAGTGACACACTGGTGGCACAAGGCCTTCATAAATAAGGCCCTAGGAATCATGGCCTGTGGTAGGAAATGCAACCATAATAACCTCTCAAAGTGGATCTCATGATCTCACACGTCATAGATGATTTCAACATTGGCATCATCTATGACAATACTGACCACAACACGCCTACATACTAGAATCCACTGATATCAAAATTTAATAATTCTCGGCAAGCTCTTAAATGAGTGACTTTCCTTGTCTTAAGTTCTGAGTTGTGTATGCAAAATTGCTGAGCTCATAGACCACTTCACTTGGGTTTTGCATGCAAATCCCCTATCATTATACTTCACTGCACATGGTCTTCCTCGATCACCATGGTGTATGGCAGCAGGGCTTTGTGTCTGCCAATCTACTTTGCTATTTATGTTACTTTCTACTAGTACCTTTTCTTTCAGCTGTTAGAAGGGGAAGTAGAAGTGATCTGAAAAATTGCCTAGAATAGGATCCTGGATTTGAAGACCTTCATCTTTTGTGATTCCCAGAACCTGGAAGGACTGTTTGCCTAGAGTGGGTAATGAAGGACAAAAAATGTTGCTCACCTGTTTAGTCTTTGAATGACCCTTGTAGATGGCCTGTGGGCAGGAAAAATAGATATTGGTATAATATCCTTAACCGTGTGCCATATCATGTGGACAGATCAGTATGGAGCCTGCTTCAGCCCTGCCAGAAACTCTACTGCGATGATTTTTAGGGGGGCGGGGGGGGGGGGGGGGGTCTGCTATTTGATCCTGCATAACCAAGAGATACAACAGTAGTATAGTGACATATGTTTATTATGCACTAAAATTGAACATACAAACTAATAAGGAATACTAGTAATAATAATTATCATGCCACTTGGACAATTATTAGAAAACTGGATGCAAAAAAAATCCCTCCATTAAAGTGGATCATCCATTTTATTTGCTGCCAATCGTTAGAAATGCACTCCTGTCCCTGCATACCTTTCCTCTATCTTGTCTCAAACAACACAGCCCTTGTGCTGTCAGACCTCGACGGCAGATCACCCAGCTGTCCTTAACACTGCCTAGGAGCACAGTATATTCCTATATATCTTGCAGCTAACCATGAGGTTTTATAATCTTTCAATTAGAAAAATACGTGTTCACAGTCTAATAAAGATACGTGCGTAATGCCATGAGAATATGATTTGTGCGTTCTTACTATACATGTTACTGGTAGATAAAAGCATTTGCAATAAAAAATATAAATTATATAAAACCGCACATAGATAACTCAATTTAAAAGCACAGTTAAAGTGGAGCTGTGATTATGAACTGAAACTAAAAACACTCCTGAAAGTTCCCCAGTTATGGTTAGTTCCTCATAGCTTGCACATCTGCCATCTAAACATATCTCACCCACCTAATGCAGTGCTAAAGATCTCACACTTCATATAAACGATTAATTCATAAATTACATTGATGATCTCACTAGTGACATATTACTTCAGTAGTAACGTTACAAATGACATGTCAATTTATACAATATGATCTCTTTGTGTATGTGTTGTCATGTAGCCACTTAAGTGCTAAGGATAAGATGGTCTTGTCCTCAGCACAGCCAGCTCCAATGTGCCTGAGGACTGGACCATCTCGTCCTTGCACTCAAGGAGTGAATTACATTAAAAGAATATGACGCATCCTGCCCTTTTCCCTGCACTTGGACCTTTTTGACTGCCTAGCACCAACACCGGCACCTTTGCACCATGGTGCAATGGTGCCTTGCGTTGTAGGGAAGAATGTTTTTTTGCAGGAAGGGACACCTTGCTACATAAAAACAATCCCCTGAGGCATATTCCCCTTTGTGTGTTCCAGAATGCGGCAAACAAAGAAAGAGGAAGTAACTAAGAGAAATTACAATAATGCTCCTTGTTATGCTCCCCTTAGAAGGCGCATCTTTTTGGCACATTCCCAGGTCTAACACCTTTGGTAAATCTGAGAATGCATCAAAAAACAATGGAAGTTTTGTGGGAGCACCCACACAATGCCCATGGAAAGCCTTCCTAGGGCAGAGTAATGCAACGCAGCAATTTGTCTGAGGGCCACGCAAGGCTGACTTGCCTGGCTTCATAAATTGTATTATGGACTTTAATTGCTCTTGTACCAGGTTGTGAGGTGCAAGAGCGATCCAACACTTCTCATAAATTTGGCCCAAAGTGCTTTGAATGCACTTTTTAACAAGCAGAGAATGAACTGGCTGAGGTCTGAGAATGTCAGCTCACTTTAGACATCAGAAATAGGCATCAGAGGTCTACACTATCTGCTTTCTTATAATTAAAAGAACTCTGGAAAGTAAATGTAACAACTCATTTCAGAGGGCCACAGAGTAAACAGCAGTTACTGGACCAAACAGAGGTATGAGGCCTATTACATTCTGATGTCGCAGGGCCCAACAATGTATTCTGAGCAACTGGGCCAAGTACTCATTCAGCACTTGAATCTCAGTGGTAGCGTGGGCCGAGCAGCCCAAGGCTTCTAGGGGTAGGTAGATACAAGTGAGGGACACAGGCTCACAACTAAAACTATGTTCAATAGAAGTAAAAAAGGATTGTCCTTTCAAATATTTTGTTTATGACATTTGAAAACAAACTGTAATATGTCATCACAAACAATGCACACAGCCCACTGAGGACAAGGCTCTGGTGTTAAATAGGCAGGTCCCTGAGTTTCACTGCCCTCTCATTAGTAGTAGTGTTTATTCCCCATTAAATATAGGTGACATTGAAGTCAAGCCTCACTAGTAGTCCCCATCTCCGGAGTCTCACTCTGAAAAAGCAAAGGTTGTTCCAGCTCCCAAGGTTCTATGTAGTAGAAAAAATTCTACCGGGACCTACATGCTGTCGGGCCAGTCTTACCTGCTCCTGAAAGGATGGCTTGACCAGAATTTCCACGGGTTGCAGTAGTGACTGCTATTGGTGAATAGCATGCCTGGCTCTGCAAAGGCAGCAGCTAGGCATTCACGGCACTTCCTCCAGTGAGACTGTATGTTCCTCTGATCCTTTCCCAGAGGAAGGGGGTAG
Organism: Lissotriton vulgaris; assembly: GCF_964263255.1. NCBI lineage: Eukaryota > Metazoa > Chordata > Amphibia > Caudata > Salamandridae > Lissotriton > Lissotriton vulgaris. The sequence goes on from NC_141694.1 coordinate 1,465,468,423, forward strand.
GGTGATCTGGTTCTAAGCCTCAGTCAGGGTTCAGGCCTGCTTGCATCACCACAGCAGCCTTGCCTAATGACAATGACTGAAATCCGGAGACAGTTCTTGTTCTTTCCAGTGGCCCCAGTTGGCATCCGGGTTACTGACCTTACTCCACATATGGGATACAGTGCAATCAGCATGGCAGTAATTTTCACAGTGGCCCCACCTGGCATGCGGGGTCACCAGCTATCCTCTGCACGTGGGCGATGGGCCCATTGGCACAACAGTAATCTTCACGTCAGCTCAACCCGGAGAATTTTTTCCAAATTCCAATGCAGAATGGGACTTTCTCACTTTTTTGTAGGTGTGGAAGTCTCCACACTGGACATAGCTAAAATCCTATCCAAAGCTGTACAACAGACAGTTGGACACTTTTCCTGGTGTGTCCTGCTGAGGCTCTGGAGGAAAGGTTTTCAAAAAGTTCTGAAACTTTCTTCTGGTGCACAAACAACCTAAGGACATAAGGAAAAAGGCACTTAGAGACCAACAACAAAGTCTAGTCCATGTCCAGTTGCTGCAAACAGTCAGCTGAGTACTTCAAAGAAAAGCCCTCTTGCAGCTTTCTGTGTCCCAGTATTCATGCAGGAGTTCAGTCACCTGACCCTTGTAGCCCACTTCTTTGTCCTAGGTACTTGAGGGAGCATGCCCAGTCCTTTAGGGCTCCTCTCAAGTCAGAGACAGAAGGCCTGATTCTCTTCTGACTCTCCATATGTCAGAAGTGTTTCGAAGAGGGGGCCTTGGGTACCACATTTATGGTTGGCATTAATAGGTGGGTAGGGCTGACTCCTGAGCCCTGCTTAACCAATGGTGTTAATGTTCCAAGACCCCGGCCTACATAATTCTTCAATAGTTCTTGTTTACCTTAGTGCAAACAAGTCCAAAATGTGGTGTGTTTACAGCAAACTGCTTCTAATTATGTAACGTGGTGTAGTGGCAGAATTTCAGGAATTTGCATAACAACTGTAAAGCAAAATTCCCCACATTACCCAAATTACACTGCTTTAATTTAAGTGTCACCATGTTGTAGTGCTAAAAGGAGAGGCCTGCAGCCCCACCCTGAATGTCCAGCTGAACTCAGCGGAGTCATACCTGCCAATTTAGGTCAACTTGCCAATCTAAATGGTCTATTGTCTCTGGAAGGACTTTCATATCTCATTTAAGGTGAAGTACAAGTTGGCAGCTGCTAGAGAGGTCATGCAAATTAGCCTCCAGGGGTTTCAGGCAGGCTACAGACAATTTTCTAAAAGTTGCTTTCACTAAGTTTCTATTAGAAATCTGACTTGACCATTGAATTAGATGTTTAATACTATTATTTTAATCTGTATTATTCTGTCCAACTTCTGTATTCTGTATTCAGTACTGCTTTTAAATATCATGCACCCTACTTTGTAGGCTACAGGGCTTAAACAGATGTGACTTATTTCATATTTAAAAGGGAGGTCTCTGCCCATCAAAAGCACTATTTTGACAGATCCTGCTTCTGGTTTTACATTGCAGGAGTCATGCTACAATGATAGACCTGAAGCCATGTTTTGTAGACCCACTCTGGGGATGGCACAAAAGGTGCGGCAATCCACAGGGTGCATTTAACTTCCAGGTCCTGGGTAAATTTTCAATACCATATATTAGGGGCTTAGAGGCAAGATAAAGGTGTGCATTGGGAATAAGCCAATTTAAACATGTTGGGGGGGGGTTAAAGTCTCTTTAATCCTGGTAAGCAGGGACAAAGTGCAAAAGGTTTTAAAGCTAGTAAAGCAGAACTGGGAGTAACAACACACTAAAGATGAATATGGCCTACAAATGTGAGCTGTATTCATTGAGGTGAGGAGATGACATTACTGCAGGTCTGACATTAGCAAAGTGCATTATGCACATCAATTTACAGACAGTGTCTAGTATCTATTGAGGGAGTGACAGCCATGGCTACAATAATATACAAATAAAGGCCCAAAATGCTGTTCACTCTATGAGAACCTACATGAACAACAGAAGAGAGAGGGCAATTGTTGGCCTAGTGAAATCAAGGTTGTCTGAGTTTGAGGCGATAAAAAAAACCCATAGAAATATACAGAAATGAATCTCTGTCCACATTGATGTCGAATCATAGACACATGTGTCAGATTGTTCTGAGAAAGCCATTAAATCAGTTCAAGGCGAAAATGTGCTGACTTCTATATATGACAATTTTTTTTAAAAAGCTACTAGACAGACACCAAAAGCATAAAAGGCTTGGAAAAAATTGGACTCCAATTGAACGAAAAATTGTCTCAGATTGCAAACCAAAACATTGGAGTGCAGTGGTTTTGCATTGACAAAGAAAACAAGGGCTCCCTATGGATGCACTGGAGAAGTGTTTTGTTGTATTTTATTTTTTGTATTTAAATGCAGTAAAAAAACTGTGGTGAAACTTGATGAAAACAACACATGATTTCTATTTATGATATCAAATAATTTACAGGCGTGTACAGCGAGTTCCTTATAAGGTTTTTGAAAAAAAACATAAATTCAAAGTAGAGGCAAAGATATAGTATGGGATGGGCTCCATATATGAAAAGGGAAAAGGGGGAATATATCCGATTATGTGTTTCTGTACTGTATATGACAGCATTATTCTTCGATGCAGTGAGCACTGTTTAACACCATCAATGCTGATGGTATTCCCCTTCTGTGCTGGCCCCGATTTATTCCCATTGTTCATGACGAGCTCAGCTCGTCATGAGTGTATGAGAGGTGTACCTCATGACGAGCTGAGCTCGTCATGAGCATCGAAGGTGTTAAAGAAGTGTAGACTCCTGACATCAACTTTGTGTACTGGCAAATGGCACCCACTGATGGAGGCATGTGTTTAGACGGAGTTTGGTTCCCCACATCCACTCCGCAAACATCCACTCAGAAAGCTCGTTTAGAAGGGCCATAATTACACTCCAAGGAGGTTACCATCAGGAAAACCGACAGATCACGCACGCAACCTGGGCTTCCTCCTGGACTCCTCCCTCTCCATGACCAGACAAGTCAACACTGTCTCCTCGTCGTGCTTCAACATACTGCGCATGCTACGGAAGATCTTCCGGTGGATCCCCACCGAGACCAGGAAGACAGTCACCAGCCGTCTGGACTACGGCAACTCCCTCTACGCTGGACCCACCGCCAAAACCCAGAAGAGACTCCAGCGGATCCAGAACGCCTCAGCACGACTCATCCTGGACATCCCCCGTCGCAACCACATCTCCGGACAGCTGAGAGACCTGCACTGGCTCCCGGTCAACAAGAGAATCACCTTCCGTCTTCTCACCCACGCACACAAATCCCTACACAACCAAGGCCCAGGATACCTCAACAGCCACCTCAACTTCTACGCTCCCAAACGCCAGCTTCGATCGGCCGGCCTCGCCCTCGCCGCTGTCCCCCGCATCCGAAGAGCCACCACAGGGGAAAGGTCCTTCTCCTACCTCGCCGCCAAGACTCCCTCCCGACCTACCGCTGCCTGACCCAGGACCACCTCGCATTCAGGAAGCAGCTCAAGACCTGGCTGTTCGAGCAGTAGCGGACCCCCCCCTCCCCTAACGCCTTGAGACCCTCCGGGTGAGTAGTGCGCTTTACAAATGCTCAGATTGATTGATTGATAGGAAGCTGACCTGAAATACACTAAGGGGAGAGGTTGTATCGAACATATACCAACAGAAAGTCTGACTTCCACTAGGGAGAGTCTGAAATTCACTAGAAGGAGAGGACACACATTGAGGGGTTGGGCCGGAAAACACTACTTGGGAGCTGGTATCCAATGATGGATGCAGCATGGGTAAGAAGAGCGAGAGATCTCACTATCCACAGAATCCTCCACTAGTAGGGGAGGTGATATAGCACTGGAGAAGAGATCACATACATTGATGGGCTAATAATTAATGTGTATGGAGGGGCTGTCATCTACTGAGGAAGCCTGAAATTCAATATAGAGAGTCCACCGTTCATCAAGGGGTGGGTGCCATCGGAGGAAAGGTGCTGCCTACTGGCACATTTTTGGACTCTCCCTGGATGTTGTACATGAATGGAGCATTGATGCATACTCCCTTTTTCTTACCTCTGCTTGTATTGCCTCTTTGGAGGTGAAGGTGAAATCTTCTTACCCATTTGACCTCATCCTCTCCTCAAATTAAGAGCAACAGGTGGTGGGGGTGAGTATGGATTAGCTGACCATTCATTTATTGGCCACTTTTTGGAGGTAGACCCCTCGTCGGTCTTAGAAGGCATACAATTGACATCAAATTCCTTGTTTGGCACATCTGATCTCATCATATTTTTCACCATGAAAGACTTATTTTACCTCCAAGAGCCATGTTTGCTGGTGAACCAGAGGACCTCACCTAGGACAATAATTAGTCTCATTTAGTGTGGAACGCCATAAACATAAGAGGTGCAGAGCTGCCTGGGTGGATCTAGAGTAAAGATGATGACTGTGTTGCTAAACACAGCTTTGGATACATGTTTTAATATTTAATAATACTATGCTACTAATGAGGAATGTGTACACCTCCAGTAACGCTGAACTTGTTCACCTGTTGCCTAATGGCAATGGTTTTTGCAAGTGAGAAGACTGTCTAGTGACTAAAATGGGTACCAACTGTAGATATGGAAGGCATGGGTCAGCTCACAGTGGAAATTTCATGACCATGACCTCATACCTGTCAGTCATCTCCCTCACCCTCCAATTTCATTAAGAGTGGTCAAGCGCAGGGCTAGAATGGCATGTGTGAGCACACCCAGGTGCTGGAATCTTGTCCATGGTAGGGATGCGCACACATGGGTATCATCGGGCAGCTATGAAAATGCATGCGTTCACGTGTACAAAGGCCATCCAACCTGAGCTTCCCATCAACCAATGAGAAGTAGGTATGGGCAGGTCAGAGCTGCAGCCCATGCATGTTTTTAAAGCAAAAATAATAGTCAATGATTGCCTTAAACTCCCTCAGCTGCCCTACTTGAAAGAGTCAGTCTCGTAAAGTAACTGACCGGGAAATTTAGGGCCAGATTTATCAAAGTTTTGCGTTGCCCTTGCGCCGCGCAAGGCTGAAGGAAAACCTATGTGAGATTTATCAAGCCACTTTGCATTGCCCTGTATTGCCTGATAAATATAGATTAACTCAAGGCAGGACTAACCACTGGTTTGCGTTACTCTGCCCCATGGAGACGTTCCATGGGTGGAGCATGGCTGTTCCCACGCATCCACCCATGGATTTTAGTGCATTCCCAGATTTACCATTAGTGGTATACTTAGGAATTCATCAAAATGCTACGCCTCCCCAAGTGAGGCATAATGAGAAGAAATATATTTATTTCTCCTCATTTTTACCCTTTATTACGTGTGCTGCATACAGCACACATAGAAAGAAGAAAACGCCTCTGAAACCTTCCTGCACAAAAACAATCCTGTCTATAATGCAGGCACCCTTGCACCATGATGCAAGGGTGCCTCCATTGGCGCTAAGCAGCCAAAAACGTGCCAGCTCTAGAAAAGGACAGGAAAGTGCTGCATAATGTTAAATTTAAAAATACGATGCATTCCTGCCCTTTCCCTTTCACAAAGCGTAGCGCAGCAACGTGGCTTTCTGGATTGCACTGCGTGAAAGACTTATAAATATGGGCCTTAGAGTTGAGCAGTAATAAGCATCAGTGGTGCCCACAAGCAACCACTACTGCAAATTAAGGACATCATTTATGAAAAGTGTTGCATCGCTGCCATAAAACAGCGATGCAACACTTTTCAGTGCATCTTTCTTGCTACACCATGTATGCGTCGTATTTACTGTATGGTGCTCCATGTCACAAGAATTAACAGATGCATCATGATTCTTGACGTATCTGTCAGTTTCAAACCTCCTGCATTGCTGGAGTTGTGTTGTAAGCATGATACAAATCCAGAAATCAATGGGGGAGCCTATACCTAGTGCACTGCATCACCCTTATGCCTGCTATGAGACAGGCATTATGTTTTGACGCAGTGGCGTCCTAGAAGTGGCTCATTGATAGCTGATAGATTTCACTGCACCACTTGTACGAGGCATTCTTGCAGGGGAACGCCCACCCTGCATACAATATACCTGACGCAAATATAATGTAGCGCAGGGATTTACAAAGTGACGCATCTGCCTAGATACGTCACTTTGTAAATATGACGCCGCCGCTGCGTCACAATAAGTGACACAGCGGTGGTGCAAAAGTGTTGCAAGGCGCTCATAGCTAAGCCCCTAAGTTCTTATAGTAAATCATTTGAGCATTAAAGGGAAGAACACAAGAAAAACTGGGTTTTACATAAAGCAGGAAGTTCCAATGTTAGTTTATTTCGAACCAGGATAAGGTATTTTCAGAATTTTTGTGTGGCACTTTAAAATGCACACAAAACCTTACTTGCATCGAGGGCCGAGCAGAAAGAGTGGCATAGAGGTATGGTGGGAGTCACATTCCAGTTTTTATCAAAAACTCTAATACACAAGGTCAACAGATTGCATCAATGCATATTGCAGTTTGAAAATCAAAGTAATGGAAAGTCAAAACTAAAAATCCAAACAACTGAAAACCAACTGAACACAAAAACAAATTAATAAAAACATGGTTCATTACCAAATGAAATCTGAAAAACGAAGAACAGTTAAAAATATCATATTCATTTACTAAAAAGTCTTTTTAAAAAGAAAAAGTGTGAGTCAGGTTAGAGAATGTATCATTTATGTTACAGAAGTAGATAGAGATCAGGAGACACATCTGTATGGACTGTAAGTAGGGAAAGCGTAGCAAAGAAGAGTTAGAATAGAAAAAGTTCCCCCCATAAACTAGGGAGAAAAAAGGTGGGGCATAAGTTTGGGTAATTTGTTGGAGAGCCCTTAAACAAAGGTATTTGGAGAATGGAGAGAAACGGGAGGGAGAAGGAATGACAGAGAGAAAAGAGGAAATGGAGGGTCAGGGGAAACTACCTGGAACAGCAATTAAAAAGTATTTAAAAGTAGCTCAGAGACGTTGCCTAGGTTGAGAATGGGTAAGGAGAAAATGTCCCAGTGAAAACCTTGCAGACTAAAACAACAGAGAGACCCACTTTTCAAGATCAATGGCACAGCATTTCCATCTTTAAAAAATGTGGGAAATGTGATTGTAAAAAAATACTCCTTAAGAAATTATTTTCATCAAATGCAAATGAAATTTCAAACAAACAGTTTAATGTTTCTATAAGACAAACTGGGCATCGCAATTTGTGGGCCAATTATGAAAAGACTCAACACAATACCAGTGACTCGAATTCATGACATCCACATACGCATTTGTAATAAGCCTTGAACTTTGCACAGGTTGGGAAGTCGTATCTGAACTATGGTGAAAAAGCACCCCAATAAAGACAACAGTTGCCCAACAGCAACGATTGTTCTGTGGGTGCAGTACACCCTTTTCTCATTCTAGCTTCACCTCTTGCCCACACTGTGTGATACTGGGCAGGTTGTTTATAGGGCATTACGAGTTTGGTGGAGAGGTGCATCTACCAGGAGCGACATGGTTATCCAACGTAGGACAATTGCACAATTTGCCCCATACACGGGTAAAAAAAGAAAATTCCAGTGCACGGTGGACAATTGTTATTTTGTTCTTCAATAAAAAAATCCTACTTTGAGAGTTTGTTTTTGCAGAACAATATACTTTGTTGATTGGTCAAATCAACATTACTGCAATAGCACCCTTGGTGGAAAAAAATTACCACCCTCATTACTGCTGGTGAATAAAATGAGACAGCACACCCTTTTCTCAGGTAAATCTCAGGGTGGCTCCATAAAAGCAGCCACTTGCCTCTGAACACACACGTCTACCCTTCCCCAGCTAACCTGAACCGTCCAAATGTAGCTCGCTCGATCAGGCTGGTTCCAAGTTGCATGTTGGGTTTGGGGTGAGGGGGTGTTTATGGTGTGGCAACAAGGGGTTGGAGACAGATAGGAGGGCGCTACAGTCAAGGAAGAAATGCGTTGCTGTTTACAGGCCCTTCATGCAGTTATCTTCTCCCCTCTGAAGATTGGCGCCCTGGGCCTGGGCCCAGCTCACCCACATCTAAAGGCGCCCCTAGGGCATGTGTCTGCTCAGCCAATGATCAGTGCCTTCAATGAGATAGCAGCAGCTCCACTGAAGGTACAGGTATACCCGCAACTGACCTGGGATCTCTACATCTGGCAGTCCTCTGCCAGGGGAGTGGAGGCCATGTCATTCTCTGACTTGACTGGACAGTGGAATGTGCCGCAGACTTAAAATGAGACCATAAACGTCTATATACCATCATTATCAGATATGGCGAGTTTGGGAGTCCTAAGATAACTGCAGTCTGAATTGCTAAATAAAAGAAATTGGGCATCTTATCAGATAGCGCAGCAGGTGAATTCTCTGGGTGACATACCGGTAGAAAATATGGGATAACTATTGATATCAGAAGTAGAATGACCGATTCATCAGTATTTCATCATATCTCAGGGATCCTCATGTTCCCACTTGCAATAGCCCAGGGATTTCCCTTACCCAGAGCTACCTTTACCCCTAGTATCAGAATGGTGTGCGCAGGATGAAAAAGAGTCCAGCAAGTCTCCGTAGAATTTTTTAAAAAAAGGTCTTTTATTATCAGATTTTGGCGATTAATTAAAAAACGAGGATTCAACCAACGCGTTTCGTTCTAATTGAGAACTTCGTCAGGGCTTCTCAGGGTACTCACCCCTCTAGTAGAATAAACGCATGTAAATTTGTGTGCGTTGTAAAAGAATTCACATTAAAAATGCATCGAACCGGAACCCAAGAGTTTAAGGTGTTCTTATTTCAAAACAATTCAAAGTGTAGTCAGAGTCCCAATCTCAAAGAAAGAAGTCCAGTCCGGTTCATCCAAAAGGTAAAACTGCAATCGGTCTGTATCAGAGTGACGTGACGAGAAATTTTCAATGTTGAGCTTTCAAAAAATTTCCATTTAACAATACAGGCATGTGTTGACTTGAGTCTGTATATTTACTTATGCTATCACACACCGTAGTAAGAAATCCAGGCAGTAACTCTGGAAAAAGAAAGGGAATTAACCCACAGCCTAAATGGGGCCGGCAAGACCGTAACTCTACGAGTAACTTCTTACAGTTGACCATCTCAATTATAAACTCCGTGGGAACACTGCAGATGCATTGGAATGTCAGGCTGACACGCAGGGAGAAATGAAAGATTACTGGAAGAATTGTATGCGTGTCCCTTTTGAAAACCATATTTTTTACTACCACGTTTTTTAATACCCAGTAACTTACGTGCCAGGAGTTACCAAAGGCTTTGCCTGGACAGTAAGGCCCTAAGTAGATGGCAATGATCAATATAAAGTAGCGCCAAAGGGCAGCCATATTACGCTGTGCTTCTGAAGACTGATAATGTGTTTATGTGTTAAATGTAAATGTAAATGTGTGTGTCTTGTAAAGCGCACTGCTACCCGGAGGCGTCCTGGCGCTATAGACCGCTGGGGAACCCGTCCTGGCTTTCCCTGTGAGATGTTCCCTCCTGGGTATCTCCAAGGTGGAACCAGGCATCCCCAGCGTTTGTGGGGGGCCGTTGTGGAGATGAGGCAAGCTGATGCCCAGAGTTGCCAGGTGTGAGCCCTGGTTAGAGTAGGCACCGAGGCGAGAATTATCAAGTCCGATGACCCTGGTTCACAACCCTGCCGCGTCGGGAATTGAACCCTGGTCCCGGGCCGTCCTCTGTTTCTGGGTCTGCCGGGTCTGCCGCCTCTAACCAGTGAGTCACACCACTCCACTGTGCGTTTTACAAATGCTAATGTACAATTAACATAATGTGTTTCCAAACTGCATGAAGCAAGTTATACTATGATCAGGTATAAAGTGTGTTGGACTTGGCCCTTATGGCAGGTTCACCCCTAATCTTTTTGCTTTTTATCTGTGATATGCGTGGATGATTTTCTGGTCTGTGCGCACTTTTTCTCTGTGTCCCAGAGTAAAGTGTGTGCATGTAGTTAGGCTGGCCTGCTCTCCCATAGGGATGCATGGGGAATGTCTGTGTCCCTAGTAATTCCTGACGTGTGGGGAGTGCATGTTCGAATTTGATATGTGCGTGTTCGTGGGAATGAATGCTTCGCAATGATGTATGTTGCGTGAGTGTGGCATGTGTAGAAATGTCATTTCTGGGACATGGCATATTAATGTAAAATATGTCTGCAGTGTGATTGGCTGGAGCTGGCTGGTGAGCCTGGCTCCAGGAAGGCTGGATGGGTCTGCCCGGTGGTGAGTGTGAGATCAGCATGCTTGATGGCTTGGGAGGAGTGCACTTGGTCCCTGCTGGGCCTGGACTTTCCCCAGACAATGCTGGCTCCACCCCCTGTAGTGCGACTGATGGCCCTAGCCCTGCCAGTGAATAGAGAGGGTGGTTGGGGTAAACAGAGTACTTCAAAACCAGCTGCGACTGGTTTTCCCCCACCCTGCACCCTTGAGACAAAGGGGTTTTTCTGTATAAGAAGGGGCTGTGTCCCCATGCAATTTGTCCTGTTCTTGGTTCTGCCTAGGATCTTGCCAGAGGGGGCTGCTGCTGCTGCAGGGGCCAAGAGGACCGCCACTTGGCTGTCTCCCTGCTTGGAGACCCAGTGTGCTGGCTCTGGCCCTGCCTTGCCCCTCTGCCTGCCTCCAGACCCTGCTGGAGCTTTGCTGCGCCTGGAGGCGCCCTGACATTGATTTATAGCGCTAGGAGCGCTTTCCTTGTGCCCCAGCGCTTTGCTGATAATTCTAGCGCTAGGCGCGCTTTCTGGAGTCCCTAAGCGCTTGGGAGCGCTGTATTTTGCATTGCCGGTGCCCACCCGGCATTGGGACCCATTTCGCCGATTTTCGGCAGTAGCGAGTGCCACCTCGCTTTATCTTTATTTTGAAGGCCGGTGCCACCCGGCATTGCCCCGTGTTGTTTTAATTGATTACGAGCCGGTGCCCACCCGGCATTGCCAAGGAATCACCGCCGCAGCCCAGGAGCCCCGAAAGCTGTTGCCGGGCCGCTGCCTTCCGCGACCCGGAAGTCCCGCCTCCTGACCCCCAGGGCCGCGCTGCCATTGGCGGCCCCGGCGGAAGTCAGGCGGGAAGAAGTCGAGACGAGGCCAGGCGGGAGACCGAGGACGTCTGCTCCCGTGTCTGCGAGGCTCCCGAGTGAGGTGAGGAGCCCCGCGCTGCTCCAGCAGCGAGACGCCCGGTGAGTGCCTGAAAGGAGGGAGAGGGGCCGCGGGACACATTGCCGGTGTCCGCCCCTCCCCCATAGCGCGACCTCGCGCTTGTAGCTGTTTGGGAGCCCCGAGGCTCCTGGGGGCAAGTCGTGTGTTTTGAGCCCAGCGAGGCTCCAACGACGGCGATATTTGTTGTAAAGAGCCCACGAGGCTCACAGCCCCTCGTTATTTTAGAGCGCTGAGCTCTTCAGCGCATAATTGATTGAGAGCCCTGAGAGAGGCTCTGGGGGCATTTTTCCTTGTTGATTATCCTGAGAGCGCTGAAGCTCTACCTTTGCACATTTTGCTGGGCAAGCCCCTGAGAGGCTCCTGGCCCACTTTGTTCTTGAGCCCTCCTGGCTCCAACGTTGTGCATTTCTATTTAACAACTGTCCAGCACTTAGTGGACAGTTGCCACGTTTAGGTTTGTGTGCTGTGCTGCCTGCGCAGCTTCCCTGACACTGAGACTCAGGGCATTCCGCCCCTTTCGAGGCCAGCTGGCCTGAGGGACCCTTTTTGAGTGTTGTGCTATGTGCACCCTGCGCATTGTAATGTACTTGATGATGCAATTCTTGCGCATGTGTTCTAACCTGTACCTTTTCTAAAAGTGACCTGATTAGGTATTCTTATGGTTATCCCCTTTGGCTAAATGTGACCTGCAGAGAGGATTGTTTATGTTTATCCATTATGCTAAAGGTGACCTGCATAGTAGATTGTTGATGGTTCATTTCATGTTAGGTTTCCTTCCCTTTGCTAAGAGTGAACTGCTTAGGTGTTGGTATTCCTTCCTTAGGTCCTTGTTACCTGCGCGATTTACCTACAGTGAGTTAGGGTTGCGTAGGAGGTCCTTACTGTTCCAGTGATTACTGGATGTGTGTTGCATTTATGATTTTGGTGCTACTCATTCTATGTTTACGACATAAGTGTATATCTACCAGTATTATTATCTAACAAGTGCCTACCCCTGACAGTGGTCCATGTGGCCCTGTCCTGTACATAATTCCCCTTGTAAATTCTGCCCGTGTCTCTGGCACATTGTACAGTTTGTGTGTTATCTAATGTGTTGTTTATTATAATACAAAGGCTATTTTTTATATATATCCTTGTGTAGAGTCTTTCTTTGTGGTGGGCCTTGGGTGTTGTTGCTGGGGTACGTGCGCAAATACTTAACTCATACCGCCTCCAAGTTTAGCCTAGACTGCTCGCGCCACGCTACCTAGAGGGCGAGTGGGGGTTGCCTTGGTGTGTGACTCCCCTGCCCTGACTTTAGAAATGGTGATCCCTGACTGACCTCGACGCGAGTCTTGGCCGGCCAGGGTCCCGTTTCTAACATTGGCGGCAAGCGGTGAGGATAAGGATTTGTGTTTGCGCTGTACCACAGTGGCGACAGGCCACACTTCAAAGCTCTACATTTTAGATAACCGCATTTTGGGGATTATTGTTTTTTAGGGAAGTTCAGTTTTGCTTCTCCTGAAAGGTGTCATTTGTATTTTGTCCAGTACCTTGTTCCCCGCCCTGCTCCCAGAGTTTGGTACCTGTGTCGCTAGTGGTCAGGTTGAGAGAATCAGGGGTGGTAGAAACTGCCTTACCAGTCCGAGGGGAGGGTTGCGTGTGAATGAGTGTGTGTTACGCTGGACAGTGGAGTGCAAGTTCTGAGAGATAGGAATCTTGCTGAATTGTGTTAATTGTGTTCTCCTGTTTAGCTCAGACCCCCAGGTTCCCTGTGTCAAACTTTTCCCGAGAACGTCCGTCAAAATGGAGCCAGTTTTTGATCTCTGTAGTCTGTTTAGGTACAGTAGGTTAGAGCTGGTTAGATTCTGCGAAAAGGGAGGCATAGAGGTGAGTGAGTTGGTTACTCAGTCCCAGCTTAGGGACAGCCTGATCATGTGGCAAAAGGATCAGTGGGAGCTCGAGCAGAGTGAGAGAGATAGGGCCCGGGCCGCACGCCATGAGGGTGGTGAGTCTGTGGGGAGCCCTGAAGATTCTATTGATGAATGTGAGTTGGATGGTGATGGCAGTGGATGGATGTCAGCAGAGAGTGATGACCCCATAGATAGGGAGTCCCTTGCTGGGTCCAGTGCCAGTACCAGCGCCCCGTCCCTTTCCCTGTCCCCCGAGGAGTGGTTGGATAGGAAGGAAGAGAGGGAGTATCAGCTAGCGTTGGAACAGCTCAGGTTGGAGCATGCCAAGCTAGAGGCTGAGAGGGCCTTGTTCAGGGAGAAGGTAGCCCAAGAGAGTAGGTTACCCCCTGAGTGCATGTGTAATTGTCTGGATTCCCCAGGGAGGGTGGAGTCCAGTGGTGGCAGCTTTTTAAGTGTTGGTGTTGACAGTCCCACTCCCAGTTCCCCGAGTATGGTTCCTGTTTCTCCAGAGGAGGAGAATAGGTTGAGGTTTAGGAACCTTAGGAAACCGTCTCACCAGTCTTGGGAAGATTTTGAAGATGACTGTTGTGGGGCACTGTCTGATTGGGTACTGGGTCCCACGAAATGTGATTGGGACGGATTGTTCAGCATGGTTGTCAAAGAGCACCTGCTCAATTGTTGTTCAGCAGAGTTGCGCCAACACCTGTTGGGGTGTGGATTGTTTTCACCATGTGAACTTGCAGCGGAAGCCGACCGATGGGAGAGTGCAAGAGGTTCCTTAGCACCGCTAGTGAGTAATTCCAATAATAGTGGGTCAGGTTTTCTCCAACCCAGCGTGGTGGAGGAGGGTGAGAGTAGCCCAGCTAGGTCTCAGTATAGTGAGGAGGGTGTAGGGGCTTGCTGTCTGTCTCAGTGGAGCGGAAGTGAGTGTGAGACCGAGAGTCCCCAAATGCCCGAAGCCCTGCCTCAGAGCCTGGATGATTTCTTTAGGGAACACCAGGGTGGGGACCTATGCTTACCTGTTAGTCCACTTGAGGGAGATCTTCCAGTGTGTGGAGGACCTGGAGCATCTGTGAGCGAAGCTTCTGTAGTTGTGGAGTCTGGCAGTACTGCTCCAGTGGGGAGAGTACAGAAGTCCAGTGAGATGAGTGATTTGGGAGTGACCTGTGAGTCCTCAGAAGTCCTGGAGTGCCAGGCAGTGATTCCACCAAAGGTTCTAGACCGGAGGTTGGAGGTCCAGGTTCAGGGTTTGCCTGACCTGAAGGGTGGGAACACTGTAATCAGTGTCCTAACCGGTTCTTTCTCCAGAGGTACCGCCCCGGTTGGGAGGGAGCAGGACTCTGGAAGGGGGTGCAGAGGGTGGGAAAGCCCACCTCTGACCCCGGTACCACCTGAGGGGTTAAACCCTAGGTTGGGAGAGTGGTGTTTAGAGGGTACCCCTCGCAGGAGGAGGAGGAACCCTAGGAGAAGAGGTAAGGGGAGGAGAGCCTTCCCTGAGACTCCTGGTCCACCTAAGGTTGTAGACCCTAGGATGGAGAACCAGTGGCAGTCTAGCCCTGTCTTGCAGACAGGAAGAGTGGAGCATGGCTGTTATGTGCCAGGGGTTACTACCCCCCACTTGGTGAGTTGGCAGGAACCAGTGGCACCTGGGTGGCCTAGGGCCTGGTCCTGGCCGAGGGCAGCTGGAGAGTACCAGTGGGGTAATCCAGTGAGTCCCTACAGTAGCTTTAGAAAGAACCCTAGGGGTTCACAGTGGCGTAAAACAGGAGGGTGTCCCTGCAGTTGCGGGCCCGCGTCCGTGTTTTATCGCCCCAAGCAGGTAAGCCCATCACGGTGGTGATTGGTCTGCCCTGCGTTTTGGCTGGTAGGGGGTTGTGTTGGACTTGGCCCTTATGGCAGGTTCACCCCTAATCTTTTTGCTTTTTATCTGTGATATGCGTGGATGATTTTCTGGTCTGTGCGCACTTTTTCTCTGTGTCCCAGAGTAAAGTGTGTGCATGTAGTTAGGCTGGCCTGCTCTCCCATAGGGATGCATGGGGAATGTCTGTGTCCCTAGTAATTCCTGACGTGTGGGGAGTGCATGTTCGAATTTGGTATGTGCGTGTTCGTGGGAATGAATGCTTCGCAATGATGTATGTTGCGTGAGTGTGGCATGTGTAGAAATGTCATTTCTGGGACTTGGCATATTAATGTAAAATATGTCTGCAGTGTGATTGGCTGGAGCTGGCTGGTGAGCCTGGCTCCAGGAAGGCTGGATGGGTCTGCCCGGTGGTGAGTGGGAGATCAGCATGCTTGATGGCTTGGGAGGAGTGCACTTGGTCCCTGCTGGGCCTGGACTTTCCCCAGACAATGCTGGCTCCACCCCCTGTAGTGCGACTGATGACCCTAGCCCTGCCAGTGAATAGAGAGGGTGGTTGGGGTAAACAGAGTACTTCAAAACCAGCTGCGACTGGTTTTCCCCCACCCTGCACCCTTGAGACAAAGGGGTTTTTCTGTATAAGAAGGGGCTGTGTCCCCATGCAATTTGTCCTGTTCTTGGTTCTGCCTAGGATCTTGCCAGAGGGGGCTGCTGCTGCTGCAGGGGCCAAGAGGACCGCCACTTGGCTGTCTCCCTGCTTGGAGACCCAGTGTGCTGGCTCTGGCCCTGCCTTGCCCCTCTGCCTGCCTCCAGACCCTGCTGGAGCTTTGCTGCGCCTGGAGGCGCCCTGACATTGATTTATAGCGCTAGGAGCGCTTTCCTTGTGCCCCAGCGCTTTGCTGATAATTCTAGCGCTAGGCGCGCTTTCTGGAGTCCCTAAGCGCTTGGGAGCGCTGTATTTTGCATTGCCGGTGCCCACCCGGCATTGGGACGCATTTCGCCGATTTTCGGCAGTAGCGAGTGCCACCTCGCTTTATCTTTATTTTGAAGGCCGGTGCCACCCGGCATTGCCCCGTGTTGTTTTAATTGATTACGAGCCGGTGCCCACCCGGCATTGCCAAGGAATCACCGCCGCAGCCCAGGAGCCCCGAAAGCTGTTGCTGGGCCGCTGCCTTCCGCGACCCGGAAGTCCCGCCTCCTGACCCCCAGGGCCGCGCTGCCATTGGCGGCCCCGGCGGAAGTCAGGCGGGAAGAAGTCGAGACGAGGCCAGGCGGGAGACCGAGGACGTCTGCTCCCGTGTCTGCGAGGCTCCCGAGTGAGGTGAGGAGCCCCGCGCTGCTCCAGCAGCGAGACGCCCGGTGAGTGCCTGAAAGGAGGGAGAGGGGCCGCGGGACACATTGCCGGTGTCCGCCCCTCCCCCATAGCGCGACCTCGCGCTTGTAGCTGTTTGGGAGCCCCGAGGCTCCTGGGGGCAAGTCGTGTGTTTTGAGCCCAGCGAGGCTCCAACGACGGCGATATTTGTTGTAAAGAGCCCACGAGGCTCACAGCCCCTCGTTATTTTAGAGCGCTGAGCTCTTCAGCGCATAATTGATTGAGAGCCCTGAGAGAGGCTCTGGGGGCATTTTTCCTTGTTGATTATCCTGAGAGCGCTGAAGCTCTACCTTTGCACATTTTGCTTGGCAAGCCCCTGAGAGGCTCCTGGCCCACTTTGTTCTTGAGCCCTCCTGGCTCCAACGTTGTGCATTTCTATTTAACAACTGTCCAGCACTTAGTGGACAGTTGCCACGTTTAGGTTTGTGTGCTGTGCTGCCTGCGCAGCTTCCCTGACACTGAGACTCAGGGCATTCCGCCCCTTTCGAGGCCAGCTGGCCTGAGGGACCCTTTTTGAGTGTTGTGCTATGTGCACCCGGCGCATTGTAATGTACTTGATGATGCAATTCTTGCGCATGTGTTCTAACCTGTACCTTTTCTAAAAGTGACCTGATTAGGTATTCTTATGGTTATCCCCTTTGGCTAAATGTGACCTGCAGAGAGGATTGTTTATGTTTATCCATTATGCTAAAGGTGACCTGCATAGTAGATTGTTGATGGTTCATTTCATGTTAGGTTTCCTTCCCTTTGCTAAGAGTGAACTGCTTAGGTGTTGGTATTCCTTCCTTGGGTCCTAGTTACCTGCGCGATTTACCTACAGTGAGTTAGGGTTGCGTAGGAGGTCCTTACTGTTCCAGTGATTACTGGATGTGTGTTGCAATTATGATTTTGGTGCTACTCATTCTATGTTTACGACATAAGTGTATATCTACCAGTATTATTATCTAACAAGTGCCTACCCCTGACAGTGGTCCATGTGGCCCTGTCCTGTACATAATTCCCCTTGTAAATTCTGCCCGTGTCTCTGGCACATTGTACAGTTTGTGTGTTATCTAATGTGTTGTTTATTATAATACAAAGGCTATTTTTTATATATATCCTTGTGTAGAGTCTTTCTTTGTGGTGGGCCTTGGGTGTTGTTGCTGGGGTACGTGCGCAAATACTTAACTCATACCGCCTCCAAGTTTAGCCTAGACTGCTCGCGCCACGCTACCTAGAGGGCGAGTGGGGGTTGCCTTGGTGTGTGACTCCCTTGCCCTGACTTTAGAAATGGTGATCCCTGACTGACCTCGACGCGAGTCTTGGCCGGCCAGGGTCCCGTTTCTAACAAAGTGTTTCAAGATATTGATAGTAAACCTCTTTTGGCAGGCAGTGTCCACTGAATTTTGTTTGACTTACATTCATAGGAATTTTTAAATAGTTTTCTTTTAAGTGGGCAAAGTCACCAAGTTAGGGAGAATGGGTGTGACATCACCATGTGTGACATCATAGGAAGTGACATTGCCGCATGTAACATCACAGGAAGTGGCACCACAACCCATGGCCTCACATGAAGTGACATCAGATCTTAAAACCTCAAATATGTTTAGCAGGTCTATAATGAGTACATTTGAGTGCATTCAACATTTAACAAATTTGATTTTGCATTGAGGTTGTGCAAAAATATTGACGCAGGTGCGCCGCAAAATATGGGCCCCAACCTATACATATCTTTTTTTTTAAACCGTGCCACAAAACAATGGACAACAAGGAGAAACGAGGGAGTAAATCTTTTTGCTTAATTGGTTAAAATGTATGTATTTTTAAATATCTTATGGGGTTAAGGCACATGCTGCAGAGATCTTTGTGTGCCAACTAAATCTCAGGGAATAATAATAATGGTAAGATAACTCTGAAGGATAACGTATTTGCTGGAGAGATCTGTGTTTTGCCTAGTCCTAGTTTTGAATCATAGTAGCATGTAGGGTTAATATGTCTCCTGCAAAGCACATTATGTAACATGCAGATGACAGATTTTCATTTTATGTAAATGGGTAAGTGGGTTACTGCTTTTAAGACAGAGATTATTTTGTTACTTGCTGTTTTTAATTTTAATTCTTCTAATATAGCACAGTGAGGTATGAAGGACATGTGGCTCCTACACCTTGTAACCCTCATTGTCTTAGGTAACACATCTTTTATATTGATGTACACACATATGATTTACTGTTAATGTATACATGTAATGGAAATCGCTGTTACACGCTACATTGGGATGAGTAGTGCTAAAGCGCTATAAAAGAAATAAAACAAAATAGCGGTAAATACTGGGGAGTCTGACATATGACATTCTTACAGTGTATAGATATCTCTGATATACAGGGACTGAACAAAGTCAAAAGCATTTCTCTCATAAGTACCCGTGAAGTGATAAGATGTGAGCCTTTGTTTCCCCTCCAATGCATCTAGGTGCGAGGCTCCGGATAGCTCACAGCCTGGACACTCCAACAAAAAGAGCCTTAACTCTGGCTTTTGTTATGAATAAACCTGGGGGCATATTACCAACAAAGTGGCGAAGAGAGGTGTTAGCCATCTTGGCTTAACGCCTCTCTTCGCCACTTCGGAAACGCCAGGTTGCACCATATTACCAAGGTTATGGTGCAGCCTAACGTTTCCCCCTGCAATGGCGGTAGTTTTTACAACTCATCGCCAGCGCAGACACCCTTGCACCAGAGTGCAAGGGTGTCTGCGAGCAGGTAGGTTTTTTTATGTACAGGAAGGTGTCCCTTCCTGCACATAAACAAACCTTAAATGCCATTTTGTAACTTACATGTGTGCTGCTTTATGCAGCACACATGTAAGTTACAAATTGGATTTTTTTAAAAAGAGTTTTGTTTATGTACAGGAAGGGACACCTTCCTGTACATAAACAAACCTTGGCATTTTGCTTTTTCCATGTGTGCTGCATAAGGCAGCACTCATGGAAAAAGCAAAAACGAGGCAAAATGAAGCATTTCTCCTGGCTTCGCCACCTTAAGAACTGGTCTTACCTGTTCTTAAATTCGGCGCTGCCACCTATTATCGTCAAGCTTGATAATAGGTGGCAGCGTCAAAGTGAATGGGTGTTGCGGCGGAACGCCCACCGCAACACCCACTGCACGCCCCCTTTCAAGATGAGTTTATCGTGAAAGGGGCCCTATTACCAAGGGAGCATTAAGTCAATTAACTTAAAGCCACGGTAATTGACTTAAAGCTGCCTTGATAATAGGGCGATGCAAATATCGCAGCGTTATCAGCAGAAAAGTGCCGATAACGTGGGGATAAGGGGCTTGATAATATGCCCCCTGAAATCTGATAAGCCCCTTCCCCGCTTGCATGTTGCTGCTCAGAACAAAAGTAGACAACATGCAGTTGCTGCTGAAAGTGTCCCAGTGTCAGAAAAATACATTGGGACGAGTTCAGCATATTTATTTGAATTCCTCGAGAAGTAACAATGGAACGCTGACAGTGGCCATCTGTGCAGCAGGTTAAGGGCGTCCACCCTCTGAAAATAGTGTGTACATGGCGCTCTACCCTCGACTCGAGCCCTGGGAGCAGGTGCACAGCAACATTCTGCAAAAGCCATACTGCAACTACTACCGAATAGTAACACTACTATTACTCTACTACCAGAGGTGGGTGAGCCACTGAAGGCTCCAGCAGGACTCGCACCAAAGGCATGTCTCCGGCTCAGCTCGAGGTCCTCTGCGACCCTTGAGCCCGAAAGGAGCCGAGCTTTCAAGTGGTTTCTGTCTCGCAGCACACTTTATCTCATGCTCTTGGAATTTAAAATAAACCATAAACCGTTTATATTAAAAGGGAGAGAAAAATATAGCCATCGAGTAGCTGTATGAATACTGGCTTCCCTGAGTGATTAAATTGTGTGATCCCAGGCAAATGCGCTAGTTCCCTGATCCTTCCTCTCGGTGTGTGAGCGCCTTCGAATACGTGAATTTTGGACCTGAAATTTGTAAAAACCTCCTGTGTTTGATTTTATTAAAAATGAATGCATTCTATGCATAAGAAGAATCTAGGCCATATATTGGGTACAAATGACAACTAACTTGCCTCGTAGTTCATTAAGAGCATTGTCATCAGAGCGAGGGAGGCAGGAATGTGTCTAATTTCATGTTTAAAAAAGATAAAACCTCTCAATGCAGTGATATTGTCTGATGTACACAGGGGAAACGCATCTGCATGTAAAACAAATACACTTTTTTGAATTTTAAAATATGTTTTCCATATTTTTACATGAGGTTTGTTGCATAATTTACATGACGACTGCTTTCAGGTCTCGGTTCGTGCACGGGCTCTTGGAGCCAAGCCAAACCCCTGGCCGGGGTCGTCATGTTTTTTGGCTCGCCCTCTTCTACCTACTACTACTACGAATAGTAAACTAATATTAATAATAGGGCATAACATATGTACAACAGCCAAGTAAGTGAAGATAAAACTTAAGACTTAATAATTAACACAGGTTTACTTTTAAGAAAAGCATTAAAAAATGAAACATTCAAAAGTTAGCCTAAAGGAACCTCGTGCACATTTATCACATCTCACTAGCTCAATCCAATAGTTCTTCTCCACGCCTAAACGTCGCCTTGCCGGACGATTACTGAGGTGCAAGTCTGACATCTAGCGGCCAGATTGTTTAAAAATCTGACCTCGGTTTCTAAAAGCAAATACATCTTCACATGATTCAAATAATTTGTAGTAAAGTACGAATCGTGCAGTTTGGCAGAACACCTACAACAGTGGACAGCAATGTATTAGCTATTGTAAGGGCATGCTTGAATTGAATTAAAATGTAAATTGAACTTGGTTTGTGAGATATGCCTCGTTCAACATGTGATTGCTTTAATAATCCCACATACA
This sequence comes from Lissotriton vulgaris, assembly GCF_964263255.1. Classification (NCBI taxonomy): domain Eukaryota; kingdom Metazoa; phylum Chordata; class Amphibia; order Caudata; family Salamandridae; genus Lissotriton; species Lissotriton vulgaris. The sequence continues at coordinate 1,465,489,674 of NC_141694.1, forward strand.
TACTGGAAATAAAGACCTCGAACGCAAAAATGTAAGGAATGTTTACATTGCACAGCCGGGACCCTCCGACAGGTCGTAGCTTCTATTGGTGCAGCAAGTGCAGTGGAGTCGGCCAAAAAGCCGGAGGGGCGCACTGAACCCTGGTTATTGCTGTATTTCACAATTCAAAAAATGGCTCGGCGGTGCATTTCCTTCCTTGCACGTAGGTACACCATACTGGCTATGCCAGTGCCCTCCATCCATTAAACTTAATAAAAATAGCGCAGTTCAGACCAAGCGGAAATACTAGGGCCCTTATTTACGAGGCCTTGCGTCAGTTTTGCGCCGCCGGTGCGTCACTTTTTGTGACGCACCAGTGGTGTAAAATATGCGCCTTGTTGCGCCACATTTAAAAAGTGACGCATCTAGGTAGATGCGTCACTTTTTAAACCCCTGCACCACATTATACCTGCGTGAGGTATAATGTAGGCAGAGGGGGCGTTCCCCTGCAAAAAGCCTCGTAATAGTGACGCAGTGAAATCTATGAGATTTCACTGCGTCACTTTTAGGATGCTGTTGCGTCAAAATCTTGCGCCTGCCTCACAGCAGGCGTAAGACTGACGCAAGCCCTTTCACATGGGGCTTTCCCCATGTGAAAGGACGCATTGCTGGAGTTGCGTCACTTTTGTGACACACTCCAGCAATGCGTCACTTTTGCGCTTACAGATGCGTCAGAAATACTGACGTATCTGTAAGTCCTTGAGACATGATGCGTCATACTGTAAATATGACGCATCAGGAATGTCGCAAGGAGTGCGCACTGAGAAGTGACGCATCGCTGCTTTCACGCAGCGATGCGTCAGTTCTCATAAATGAGGCCCTAGGAACTGTAGTACTCTTTATCTGCATTCACATGAAAGGATGCACTGTGTCTCGACTACAAAAGTGCCCTTTCAAGTGATTGACTCAGTATTTGGAAATTAAAACTCACCATACTTCTCACTTTTTGGCCATCACTACGAGTTAAGGGCTATCAATTTCGATCCCTGATCAGAATTACGAATTTTGTAATAATTATCATAGACTTGCAGTGTTCCTCTGATAAATTCCGCCAGGTCAAATAAGTCAAAGGTTTTCAGGGGAAATGGTCCAGAAAAAGGCAAAACATACAGAATTAGATGTGTTAAAAAACTATTTTTTATGTTATCAGCAGTACTGGAACCATTTTCAGAGTAGGGGTGCTCTGAAAAACCCAAGAGTCACCCAAAGAACAAGTTTAGCAAGTAAGCCAAGTTAATCTAGTAGGAGTAATATATAGCTGGTGGTGCATTTTGAATTAGGTTTTAGCAAATATATATAATTTGCGCATTACCAAGTAAAGTGTCTTGATTTGTTTTGATCCTAATAAAAACCTTTGTTTCCATCGCACTTCAAAATTACAAAAAATGTGTTGCATTTGTGCTCTCTTAACTACTGATATATTTTGAAATATTTATACACTTCATTTACATGCATTTAAATATTGTTTATACAGAAAAGGTAGCTAAGGACCAGTAAGCCCCACTAAATAAGACGACTTTCTGCCCACCTCTGTAGGCTGGCTACCAAACAGTCCAACTTTAGAACATTTTATTTCATGTCAGAGAGGCAACAAACAAAGTGTTGAAACCAATCAATCAATCACATTCTAGAAGTTGTTACAAACTATTTTTTTTATAAAGGTTCTTTATCCATCTTCATATATGAAAAGCCAAAAGCGCAGCCAATGTGTTTCGTTCACAATTGAGCTTTATCAGGGCTGCAACACACAAAGATACAACCATTTCTTTTAAGCGTGTAATAAAGGAAAACACCGTAATCTCGTAAATCATTAAAAACGAACATCATCTTGGATTAACGAGATCATGCTTACCTAGCTGTCCCTTGTGTGTATATTTATCAAGGCACATTGCAGTCTATTGAGATCATATGGCAGCGACCCAAATGTCATGCCCCACCACTGTGTATGCACATCAACACTGTAAATAAGTGTCCCTATCCTCACAGACCAAAAATGCTGCAAAAGTCACTTACCTGAGGTCACCAAAACGTCACTTCCTTTCAATCACAAATCTGCCAAAAAATTAAGTTTCCATTGATGAATTGATGTGGGATTCTTTTCATATTTAATTTTTCTGTTATTAAATGTTGCTATGTGTGTTGTTACTTCTTGTGACCAGTATTATATTCTGTTTCTAAATTTGTTTGCATGTAACTGCGTCTGGCAGATTTTTTACTTAAGCAATTTTAAAGCAAACTTCCATATCTTCGTACGTCGCAGCCCTGATGAAGCTCAAATGTGAGTTAAATGCATTATCTGCGCATTTGGCTGTTCACGTATGAAGATGAATAAAGAGCCTGTACAAAAGAAAGTGCTTGGAACAAGTTCTTGAATTTGATTTATTGGTTTTAACACTTTGTTGTCTCTCTGATGTGCTGTTTAAATGGTGTTGCGTGTTAGAAAATATACATTCTACAGCTTTTCTTTTCATATTCAGTATCCCAGCAAGATTGCCACATAGTTCAGTTTACAAAATACTCTCACTTTGCAGTCAGAGAAAGAAAAGTAAACACCTGTCTCCATGTTGAAGAAGTAAGCAGCAATTTGTCAGGAGACATAGAATGCTATTAATCCTTTGTCTTTGAATGCACAGCAAATGTGACAAGCTAAAAACAAAATGTCTTCTTTCTTTCTTTATTACTCATTCACCTTCTTAACTCCAGCATGGTTATTTTGGGGGTGCTGCAGCACTCCCAGCACCTATGCAAGTTATTCCACATTTTTCTTTTAAAATCAAAATAGGAAGTATTTACGACGCAGGGTAATAGCTCACCTTAGGGTAAAGGCATTTACCACATGTGGTAAATAGATGACCCAATTCAGAATAACTCGTAATGGGGCTTTACATTGCAGTAAGTTTGCAGAGTGGATCCTGGCAGTTGCAAAACAGCTTCCTGAAACAAACGCTGTAGGACAGCTAAGCAATTGACTCCATCATTTTTTCCATCAATTTTCTAAATTTATTTATTTTTCTAATTTGATGGCTTGTTTACCTTAGCACCCTTACCAACTGTCTAGTTGACCTATATTAGTGGGCTGTCCCTGCCCTAAGTGAGTCAATATGGCAATGTAGTAACATACAGTATTATTTCATATTTTATTAAACTATATATTCCATATGCTTTTGCTACACCGCTTCACAGTGGTGCAAGGCAATACTAATAAGTGTGCTTATAGTGTATAATTGGTATAAGTGTAATTGACATAGATTTAAACAGTGAAGGGAAGTGCTTGGTCATTAGGATAAGCACAGGGTGGGGTTTCTGAAACAGTTTTACCCAAGAGGACCCGAGGTATTTGGAGAAAGGTGGATTATCTATGCTTTAATCTCTTGAGATTGCTCTTTCAGCACACACTCGTTCACTCTATACTTCTACCTGCTTAAAAGAATGCTTTTGCTTAAAAATTAAAATAACCTTGGCAAAGGCAACATATCTTGGTTTAATGGTCTAAAGGAGTGATACTCAAAGTATGGCCCAGGAGCCTCATGCGTCCCTCCTGACCTTTACATGTGGTCCCCTGGTCACTGGCTAATGTTTACATGACTCAGCATTAACATAAAAAGTATGCTAAATAAAGCAGCAAGCATTTATTTAAAAGTTAATTGAAATTAAAGAAAGGAAGTTACTAGGGTGTCCTAAACCATTTAACTTTAGGAACACCATCATTTATAAAAACATCTTGAAGTAAAAGTATGATAAAGTCTGTTAATAATTTATTAAAATACAGAACCATTTCGCCTTAGCACATCAGAATATCAGTGCATTGAGAAGTATTTTTTAAGGTGAGTTTTCAAACATAAATGGAGAAACATTAATTCTTCACTACAGCCTGATAACAATGCCAATAGTGTACAAAGAGGCAAGTCAGTTGTCATGCGCACCATTTGAGGGCTTAGGTGTCTATTATACATAAACAACATATAGTTTATTAAATCAAACACTGGAGAAGTCTTTGTATAGCACACATCCTGAAGTCATGTATTTCGAGGTTCTTATGTGCTAATGAAGAAAAAGGAGTGAAAGTGAAATAAAATAATTATCTAGGATCACAAAGTTTGGCTAAGCGCAGAAGCCGCTATCCAAACCTCAACCTCCACCTTGTTAGTATCAATGCCGTCCTCAGTCACATCACAGACCAAATTTGTGGCCCCTGGGAAAATGTTTGTGTGTACCCATGTTCCAAAACATGCAGTTTTGGCAAATTAGAGGGGGACACCTGGAAGGGACCAGCAGGAGCGAACAGAGAGGGCTATAATTGCAAAGTAGTTCCTCATACAATGCAAGAGGAAACGTGGAAGGATGAAGCCACACAGCCAATAGCATTAGGTTGAAGATGATTACTCCAATAGTCTGACACTAGTCATGCTTGACAAAGCCTCAACTCAATGGCTAGTCTTAGAAATTCAATGGCTGAAACTGACAGACCAAAGCCCACTCTATATATTGTAAGCAATATGTGTGCTGAACAGCAGCAATGACAAAACCCAAATCTAACTAAGAAACCACTTCTGTTTATAAGAGCTTTACAAGCACACATAGTTTCATGAGTGACCTTGTCAATATAGAGACAATTATAGAACCTCGCAATTCAAATTGCTTCAAAGTTCTCACAGGGGGGAAATCAAATGCCCCAACTTATTGCAATTTGTTGGGTTAATGAAACTGTTTCTTACATTAAAAGATTGTTCATAAACTATCACATAGGGATGAAAAAACGAATTCACTTTAGGCTTTGAAAAAGCTCAAAAAATATTTTTTTCTCAATGAGTGAACCATGGCAGTTAGTTTATTCGCTAGGACTGAAATTCTGTATTAAAATTAAGATCATGTATCTAAACGTTAACAGCATTGTTGACAAGATTTAAAATCTAAAACTACATTCAATGTATTAAATTTCACAGTGCTACATGTGTCCAATCTCATAAAATATGCATCCATGATGATCTTTTTTTTTATTATATGTAAGTTTTAGAGTTTCTAAAGGAAGGGTGACTTCTTCTGTTTTAGTTATTTTTAATTGTTTGGTTTTCTCTTGGATTAATGTCAATCACAGTATAAATTTCTGTTAAATCAGTACCAAAGACACCTCGTTTTGATTAAGAATAGCACTGTTAAAACTGCTCAAAACGAGAGACAAAAAAACAAAAGTGGATTATTATATAGGAAAAGCAACAAGGAATTTCTTACGTCAGTATTTTAAATTGTGATTGCTAAAATAAGCATAATCTTAAAATACAAATAAAATGCTGGCCTGATTTTCAACTGTATTACATTATTTGCTAGGCAATCTCCACATAATTTCACTTGGCATACATACAGTAAAGAAATTCTGTCTTTCAGAGGAGGTTGTACCATTCCTTCCATAACTAACTTTATACTTCAGCAAGACTAAATGAAAAATCCATGACCTTTCTTAACCCATCACAATGTAGACATTAAAAAGGAAATCCGCAGCATTGAATTCTAGTCTGCCAGGTTACCTTTGCATTGAAGAGATCATCTTTCTTCCCTGTTCAGCTTACAGGTTCTACAACCTAAGGGAAATACATATAGCGACTCATGTTGAATATGGCGAGTGTCCCGACATCCATCATGGTAGCGGAGGTAACTTGACTGGACAATTCTCATCATGTTTGGCGATCTCTACTGGCCCTGCAGAGATCTCTGTGCTTTCTGAAGAGCTGCCACCATAGCAGCCTCTCTGAAGGCACTAAATATTTGCTGAGCAGCTGCCATGATTCTGGTTGCTGCTCAGAAAGCGTATTTGTATTTCAAATCCTTTCTCTAAAAACAGAAGTTTGTTTTCGCAAAACAAAACAAAAATACTAATTACCCCGACACTCTGGAGTTTTGTCCCAGGGTGCGGAAATCATTTAAAATCTTTTTCTGTTTTTTTCAGTTCAAAACCACCAAGTTTTCCCTGACAATCCCAAACTGAAAAAAAGTACATCATACCTTTTTTACTATGGTGGATGGTGTGATGACCTACACCAATGGGCAAACTCTGTTCCTGGAGGTTTTACTAAATGCTACAATCAAAATTAGATTAGCATCTTGAGTTCAAGAATTTTCAAACCCCTAGGCAAAATCATGTGCTCAATTTCCTTAGCAACACAGCCATTTTACGTCATTTGTTGCAATCTGAAATCGCTTTGTGGCCATTTCAAGTGGCACTGTAAAGCAGCTGTTTACAATGGACTTAAGGTAGCACCACTCTGAAGATCTTATTTAATTTTAAAGTGATTCTTTTTGGCATACAAAAAGGCAGAGTACCAAATATAGTGTGGATTTATTTGTTTCCTCTATCTAATTTATTAGAATTCTTTTGTTCTCATCTCTCTCATTTAAGTCGATAACTATTACACAACCTCACAGAAGCTTGGAAGTAGGTCAATCTCTGAATACTTCTTATTAGGTGTCATATTTTATGGGTGCACTTCATATAACTTGAACTTAGGTGCTCTTCTTCACTGAACTAAAGGTTCAAACACATTGTAAATGTGTATGGAAATCATCCTTCATATTTAGATCCCTAGGTATGTTAGTGTTTAGTTCAATGATGGATATTGATTCTAACCTTCTGCGATCATTTCCTCTATCTCCTCCCCTGATAATCTTTGGTACAGAGTCTATGAAAAAAATATTTAATTTTCCTGTTCATGCTGTTGTGTGTTTCTTCAAAGTGACAAGCCACCGGATAATTCTTATCCCTGTTTTTAATTGCACATTTGTATTGCAATATTCTTTTATGGATTTGCAGAGTGGTACTACCACATTTCACACTTTACAGTGACACCTCAAGACATACAATACATCATCACTTTTTCTGTGATACCTCCCTTTAATCTTCCAAAGAGTTTTGTGGAACAGAGAATCAAAATCTATTTTATCTATGCCATATTGGCACACTTTACATCTACTACACTTCCAGCCAAGTTCCCTTGAGTACCATCTCGCGACTGCTCTAAAGTAAGTAATCCTTCTCGTCCTAAAAGTAATTTCTGGTTTTCATGGGATTATTCTGCCTATGCACAGTATCATTTTGTACTAATATTTTCTATATTGTACCCTGCTATAAGTTATTAGTCTGAGATTTGGATTTTTTGGCTGCTTACCCATTTATCTTTTACATAGCAGGTTCTCACAGTTTTAGCTCTAGCATCCATAATCAGTGTCATGGAGTGTCATCTTTCCTTGAATCTTCCTGCAAGTTCTTCTTGGGCTAATTCTGCATGCTCTTTTTTACTGCAGTGTTTCCTAACTCTTAGACTTTCCCCATACAGTATACTTTTCTTTAGTGTTTTAGGGTAAAAAATGGTAACATGGAGGACTGTATTACCTGCTGTGTGTTTCCTTTGCAACTACCTTCCCAGCGTATTGTTCTCTGCATATACTGTTAGATCCAGAATTGTAACTTCATCATTTCTTATACCGCCAGTAGAGTGCATGTTGAGTACATTTACTCTAATTCTTTCCACAAACTCTTTTGCACTCTCAATTGACCCTCTCCAAATAATGAAGAGGTTGTCAATAGATCTGGATTACAACACCATATTCTTTGACCATTCATATGGGTATTCACTCTGCAGCGCCTGCTCCTCTCACCAGCCCATATGCAGATAAGCTTATCTGGGACTTGGGCAGGTAACCTCACTATACCTCATATCTGTTTGAGCAATTTATTGTTAAAGAGAAAATAGTTATTCTCCAAGCACCACTTGGCCATAGCCAAAAGCATTTGTATGTGCTTCCATAACTTAGGGCTCGATTAGGATTGCGGTGATTCCGCATCCTCCGGGCCGGCGGAAGCCACCGCCGGCCCGGAGGATGCGGAATCACCGCTGCGGTGAATGGAAAGACCCCCCGCCACATTAGGATGGCTGGGGGGTCATCGGCGGACGGGAAGACCATCTGCCGCTTTTCCACTGCGGTCGCCTTCCGACCGTGGCGGAAAAGCTCTAATATGGTGGCGGTGTCTATCAGACACTGCCAGCCATATTAGGATGTGCTACAGGACATGCCTTTCTGTGGCGACAATGCCGCCACGGAAAGGCATACGGTCTTTTCTTTTGGGGCCCGTTGCGGGCCCCCAGTGTGAAGGGGGCGTGGGGGTTGCACATGGGGGGTACCTGTGGTACCCCCGTGCATTTGCATGCACAAAGCAGTAGACACCGCACGGTGCCTGCCACTTTTTGCATGTAAATGCTAAGCATGCATTTTAAACCTTGCAGCGGGTGCTGCACGAAGGTCCGTCCTCCATCCTAATGACCCCCTTAATTGGTCTTAAACTTAAAAAGTGCTCCACTGCTAACATCCCATCTGAACGTCTAGGGCTATACACAAAAGGAAAATGATTCTCTATAGGGATCAGTCAAGCATACTCTATCATAGGTTCAACAATAGTGGCGCTGCTCACTATTGAAACTACAGTAATTTATGGTTGCAACTTAATTTGCATGCATTTAGATGTTCGGGTATCACAACAATTTGAGTATTCTGCAAAAAATCATTGAGTACAGTTATACATAAATACAGACATACTACAACATTTACTATACAACCAATGTCATGAATTCATTTACAGTTCTTGTCACAAAATTCTAATTGGTGGTGTCTCCTAGTGCATTACAAGAATGAGCCCACCTTTATGATAGTTCCAACAATCCAATTGAAGCTGACCCAGTCGGGGACTCAGCCCCAATGGTTCCTGATGGATTTACTCATTGGCTTTATTGTCATTAAGGTTCGAGGAACTACTTATAATGCCAATAGTCGACACGTCTCAACCTCCTCCTTTAAGGCCTCCTCAAGACAACACACAAGGAAGTAAACACCCTTGGTCTTTCATCTTTAAAGACAAACTAGTGTGCATAGCTACTCGGGATTCATCGGGGTTGTTATTACCATTTGCACAGTCACGACCTGGTGGCGGTGGAAACCCCACTCAATTGTGTAAAACAGGACAACTACAAAAGCCATGGTGACAGAAATATCCTTTGCAGAAGTCTCCTTGCTAATTAGGAAATTGGTGCCCCCTGTAGAAGATCCCTGATAAAACTTGCTTTTGTATGCAGAGCTGGGTCAGGCAAGGGAGGAAGGGACACATGTATGTACCTTTTTTAAGGTTGCAAATGGCCCGATTCATAGAATCGGTCCAATGAGCGACTGGAAAAAGGCTTTCCTATGTACCCTATTTGTGATTTGGTAACTTATCACCAAATTGCAAATAGGGTTTCGAATTCAGTGTTAGGAAGGGGGAGTGCTTAGGGTGTCCCTTCCTAATACCAAATCACATCGGTATGTAAGAATGTTTTGTGACCGAAATGCGGTCGCAAAACATTTGCATTTAAATACCAACTTCAAATTGATGGTAACCCTTCGTAAATGGGAAGGGGACCCCAAGGGACACCTTCCTCTTTGTGAATGGTAGAACAAACATTTTTTCAGAGCAGGGAGTGGTCTCACAGACCATTGCCTGCTCTTAAAAAGTGAAAAGAAAACTTGAAATTGGTTTTTTAATTGCAACTCATTTTCATTTAAGGAAAACGGGCTGCATTTTTATTTCAAAAAATTAATTCTTTATTTAAAACCCCAGCGGGCCACCATCCCTGTGATTTTAGCGATTCCTAATCTGTCATAAATAGCGATGTACCTCGTTAATATTCATGACAAAGGTCGATTTGCGATCCCATTTGAATCGCTAAATGAATCTCATGGAATTTCATACATTAGGTGTCAAAGGTCCCTTGGGTTCCTCAGGAGCAGTACCCTGAAGAGGCGCACCTTCTCGCAACTCCGACTCTGATTTTTACAAAACCAGAGGTTCAGAATGGACAGATGAGGGGAAGAGAATTAGGGAGGGTACTCCGGGGAGGGAGACCTGCAGAAACACAACGAATACTTTGAATGGTAAATTCAACTGCAAGCACATATACATATAGTTATCTTAAAAGCATAGATGAGATGTAAATACACTCAGATTTACCCGCGAACAAAAAATAAAGTACTCTCTTTTGAGTTGAGTTGAAGGGTTCTATCTTGACCTTTTCAGTTTTATATCCTTTCTCACTGTATTAAGATCTTTCCAAAAAGTAAAAGAAACGCTGCTGAATTTTGATTGTAGTTATGAAAATCTTTATTCTTTATTCAATTTCTTAAAATTCATAATCGCTAATGCATTTTGTCCTCATACGGACTTCTTCAGGGCTCCAATGTATTTTAAGATCTTTATTTGGCTTAAGGGATTCTTATGTGTCATTGCTCTTGTCATGGTGGCATGACTCACACAGCATGAACAGTAGTCTGGCTGATTTGGTAATGAGGACCGCCAAGTATATAAGGCTGCAACATCTACTGTCAATAGTATGTATTCATTGTACTAAACACTGCTGACATCACTGATCATATCATCATCATCATCATCATCATCATCATCAACATCATCATTTTATTGTGTGATTAATTAAAATCTTTACAATATTTGCAAGAATAAAAACAGCGCAACAGCAAATACAAAAGGCTAATATAAATGAAGTAAAATCAGAATATTCTATCTCCGAAAATGTCCTTTCTGTGTACATGTATTTTGGATTAAAACATACTGAGTCTGTCCGAATCAAATCCAATGTTTCACTAGATGATCTTTATCACCTAGGGGTCAGTCCCTCATCTACTTTTTGTTCGGGGCGGCAGATGCCTTTTATCTATTCCTTGTCTTGTAACAGCTTTGTTACCTTCGCCATAAATTTGACTCCCCGGCATGAAAGAATAGGTGAAACACAACTTAGCCAGCATATCACCGCCTGCCTGCAGGTACGGATCTTCAATGTGTTGAAAATTGCTCGTAGGTGTCTTCTTCTTAAGGCCTGCAGCGCTGGGCATACACATAGCAAGTGTGTCACTGTTTCATTCTTGTATCCGCATAGTCTGCATTTAGTAATTTCAAGTTGTTGTTTCCAAGAAGGCCATAGATCTTTTGAATAGTGCATGTCAAATCGATATGCTATCAAAGATTTTTTTAGATGTTGGCAGTAGTGTAAGGCTAGATAAACTTGTGTTTTTTGGGTAATGTATGAATTGACTACTGTCCAAGCGTTTCGCTGTTTAGTTAGGGTTCTTTTATCTTTAAGCAAAGAAATCCTTTTTGCTGATCCATTTACTACTTTGCAGAACTGCTTATGGTCGATATTTTTTTTTCCACACTTTGTGTAGGCCCAATGTTGTCAAACTCGTGCTGAGAAATTTACCCCATTGGGTGGTGTTGGGCTTGGCTTCCTGGAAGTTTATTTCCTCCAAGCATAGATTGTCCAGTGACTCACTAGGGGCGGATCGAAGCTTATGTCAGAATTTTGCAAATGTGGACTTCGACCTGATTTCTTGGTTTTGCAAGCCAAATTCTAAGAGAACTTTTGCTGGCGCAGCTGCGTGCGGCAACCCGAACACAACTTTATATATTTTGTTTTGTAAGTTGTTTAGTATCGTTGATTCACCTCTGAGCCATGCTATTAGTCCATAAGACAAAGTTGGTATGATTTGTGCGGCCATTACTTTGAGTAAGTGCGTATAATTTGGACCTCCCACTGTCTTTTGCAGTTGCCTGTATGCGTAAATAATTAATACCTGTATGTGCCTTTTTTTGTATTGCCCCGCTCGATGGTCATTCCCAAGTATTTGTATGAGGCCTGCTCTTCAAGAACAGAGTTGTTGATTGACCATCTATATTTTAGTTTCTTCCCCTCCATGATTCGGAGCACTTTTGTTTTGTCTTTGTTCAACTCCAGGTTTTCTTGTGCTAAATATGAGGCTAACATGTTTACTAAGCGTTGCAGACCGACTGGGGTTTTGCTTAGTAAAACTATGTCATCGGCGTACTGCATTATGGGCACAGGAACATTGCCAAGTTTCGGTGCGTGACTTTCCGTTGCATCTCAATTACGTCCGATGTCAGCAAGATATAAATTGAAAAGACTGGGGACAAAGGACGCAACCCTGTTTTAATCCGTCCTGTGTCTCGATTTTGTGAGTGAGGCTGCTGCCGTTCCCTTGTTTAACCTTCGCCCATGTTTCACTGTATAGGCTGGTTATTGCATTTATTAAGTAATCCGGCATCCCCCACTTTCTTAGTTTGCTCCAAAGCCTTGGCCTGCTTACGTGGTCGAAAGCTGATTTTATGTTGACGAAGCAACCGTATAGTTGTTGTTTTCTTTTTTTGGCGTTTTCCGTTAGCAGGCCCAGGGTGACCAGGTTGGTGGTTGTCCCCATCCCCAGTCTAAAACCAATTTGAAACCTAGGGATTATATTGGTCGATGTTTCCCAGTCCTGCAGCTCTTTCAGCAGGCACAAGGCGTACAGCTTGGCTTCAACATCTATTAGGGAAATTAATCGGTAATTTCCTGGCTCCTTCCGGTCCCCTTTCTTGTGGATTGGATGGATGATGTTTCCTCTCCATGTTGCCGGAAGAATTCCTTTTTTCAAGATGTGATTGAACAATGTGGCTAAAAGTTTGGCCCAGAAGTCTATGTTTGTTTTGTAGACTGTTGTTGGGAGACCATTCGGTCCCGGTGCCCCCTCTGGTTTTAATTTGTGAATTAGCCTTTTTATTTGGGCACCGGTGATCAATACTTCTTCGAATTTGAGGTTTGTTTCCGGAATTACGCTATTGTGCAGTCTTGAACTGTCAGCATTGATCTCCATTGACTTCCCTCGTTGGTTTTTTTCAGTTCTTTGGGGTTCCTTTGTTAAGTAAAGGTTCTTCAGGTGTGTCCCCCATGCTTTGTTAATGATTCCGGGATCCTGTTGCAATGCTGCTCCCAAGTTTAGTTCATTAATGATTGCCAAAAACTCTCTGGAGGATGCTTTTTTGCTGGAGATCAATAGCTTTGCCCAAACCCCGTTCTTTGTGTTGGGCTTTTGCTACCCATACCAAAAACCGATTTCGGACTCTCTGATAGCTCTTGAAGATTTACTGGCCTCTATATTACTTCTACTACGAAAATTTGCAGTGAGTTCTGACTGCATTATGGACTCAGTTACCGAGATTTTGAAAGTATTAGTGGCAAAAAATATGGAGAACGGAATAGCTCCTCCTACTAATTCTGTTGCCCTAAATGCCATGGACAGTAATACTTCATTAAGAAAAAATCCAGTGGTTGGGATGACGTTAAAGGTGGATATCCATGAGCCTGCTGAGACCCTAATCCCAACTTCCTTAAAAATGTCGAATGAAAGACAAAAAGACTCTATAGTGAAGGAAGAAAGTTCGGTGGTGATACATCAATCTACTGTAAAAGGTCAATTAATGGAGGAAGAATATCCGGTGGAGGGCAATCAAACCACTGGAAATGTTTTATTCCCTATCTTTAACCAAGAGAAAACAGAACGCGAAGTAGCATCTGGTATTAAGGGAATAAAAAAAGAAAAAAGCAAAAAGTATAAAGGAAAGAATAGGAAGCCAGTATGCGAAGAGAAGACAGAGGCAAATTTTATTCCAAAAACATTCAAATGAAGCCTCTGATGTAATAGAAATTTTAGAAAGTTCTACATCGGGTACTCCCAGGAAAGAGGCAGTAGTTTGTGTTACCAATTCCGTAGTGAAAGATACCCCTGCTGACAACAATAGCAATGGGAGAGTTCTGTATTCCGAGGTTAACGAGACAGAACTCCCTGCACCAGCTGATGAAGACATAAGAATTGAGCCTACAGTAATAAGGGTACTTAATCCATCTGCCCCTATTTTTCGATTGCCATCTGAAGTGACATTGGTCTCAACAAACCCGCCTTTGAAAGATCCTCCCCTGTGGGTGGATACCTTGACACTGGATTTTCTGCCATTATTCGATTCGGATCTAAATTTGAACAGATCATGGTTGCTTAATTGCCTTAAGGACATTGAGTGCTTAAAACTAATTCAGTCAAGTGATATTGACTTGGTCTCAGCTATAACATGTGACAATGGGCAACGAGCAAGGGTTACATTTTGCTCAAAAATAATCGCTAATCTCGTTCTCCAACAAGCAGAAGCTTTTCAATGTAGAGGGATAGATGTGTTACCTTTCATTAGTACTTGCTCCAGAGAAGGAACTTTAAAATCGGGTGTTAGGCAGGACGTTCCGCCTGCCCATAATAAAGACCTAAAAATCTGTGTTTCAAGGGGTAAGCGTATGGTTTCGAAGATACTTCCATGCTATGAGAATATGATCCCTTCTCAACGTCAAGACCCCCAGCAGTGGAATTGGCTACCAGGAGCTCTATCGAACAATACATCGAACAACAAACGACTATTTCAACATCTTTAACAGTCAATTAAAAATTATCTCCTGGAATGCTGCAGGTCTCTACAATTCCCCTGAGAAATTGGATTTTCTTCTTTCTTTGAAGGCAGATGTGCTATGTGTACAAGAAACATGGTGTAAAGATATACAATATGGGGGGAAAGATTATTTCATTTTTGAGGCCCCCGCTATACCCTCAAATAGAGGTCATGCGAAAGGGGGAATTGCCTGTTTTTTATCTAACTCCTTACAATGGCAATTTTTTCACTATACCGACACTAGTAAGCTTTTCCAAGTAATAACCATTAATAACCTGGCATTAGTAGGTACTCGAACATCACTTGTGATCATAAATGCATATATACCGCCAGAACATACTTTTATTTCTGTTCTAAAGCGAATGTTTTCTTATGTAAAGCAATTGTTAGAGCTTGTTGTGCCTCCATATATCCTACTTATGGGTGACTTAAATAGTAAAGTGTCTAACCTAAGTTTAGATATATTTAGAAACAAATCTAAGGAAGAAGCATATAATATACCTCAATCTGTATTTCCCAATAACATAAAAACTAACAAAAGAGGAAAGATTTTATTAGAGGAACTGAGCTCGGTAGAGGGGCTCATAGTGAATGGCAGAATGCCTTCTGACACTCCAGCTAAGTTTACACATGGGTCATTCAGGGGTGAATCCATCTTAGAATATGTAATCACAGACTATGAGACGTTCTCGTTCATTCAGGACATAGTGATCTCTCACTCCACCTTGAGTGACCATAAAATGGTTAATATAACAATTTCACTACGACCTCCTGTGACTGAGTCAGCTAATACAGGAATTTCTATTATTCGTAAGGGTGGGAGATGCTTCTGGGATTCTAGCACTGCAAGGGATGTTCAAAGTATTCTTGCCCAAACTCTATTAGAACTAGACGAATGGCACGGAACAGAATTGTTTTACTTTGAAATGCTCTTGCAAAAGCTTACAAGGACAGCAAAGAAAAACAGAAAACTTAAGAATCCCCTACGCCCTCCACCTATATTACTATCCTTAAATAAGGAAATAAATAAACTTGTTAGGCAACAGTACCTTAATAGATCCAGGGAAAATGAGCGTAAGTTAGCCTTACTAAAAAGAAGGAGGCATAGACTAAAAAACAAAATAAAAAAATAAAAAGAAGACTCTCTCTGGATAAGGTTAAGAGAGGCCTCGGCCTATAACAAATCTAGAGATTTCTGGTCTATAATAGGGAAGGGATGTGGAGTGAGAACCTCTCCCATTCCAGTCTCTATTACGGAAGAAGTCTGGATAACATTTATATCTAGTCTATATGCTTCTAATGGAGTGGAGGATAATAATTTGGAGCTAACCCTGAATGAAGAGTATAACATAGAACTCCCGACTGAGAAATCCATAGCATCCGTGATAAAGAGTATGCGCTCTTCCGGAGCTATGGGCCCGGATGAATTGCCCATGTCCATAATCAAGCAGGATGTCACTTCCTGGAGTAAGATATTACTTCCAGTGTTTCATGCATGCTTCACTTCTAGATTAGTTCCCAATTCTTGGAGGGGAAGTATTTTGATTCCCATATTTAAAAAGGGAGAGCGGGATAATCCTAAGAATTATCGTTTAATAGCTCTTCTGGATTCAATAGGGAAAATTTTCGCTAAATGTATTTTATTGTTAATTATGAAATGGATAGAATCAAATGGTATTTTACCTATGCAGCAAACAGGGTTTCGTAAAGAGCACGGTACTCTTGATAATTTGACTTCCTTACAGGTGCTTGTAGACAAATATGTCCGCGTCCGAGGTGGTGGTATATATGTAGCATTTATTGACTTCTCCACGGCGTTTGACAAGGTAGATCGTCCAACGCTATGGAAAAAGCTTGCTACATTGGGCATGCCAGTACAGTTACTAGAATTGGTAAAATCTCTTCACTCCAACACATGGTGTATGATGCTACTAGGTGGGGAAAGGGGTCTTTCTCAATCTATCCCTTCCCCGAACGGATTAAAACAAGGGTGCATATTGGCCCCTATATTGTTTTCCCTATATACGGCAGACTTACCCTCCTGCATAGCAACTGGTGGGGGATTAGCCCCAAAAATTGGAGGATTACCTATATCGGTCCTAATGTATGCGGACGATATACTTGTTTTAGATCTAACCCCGAAGGGCCTGTCTAACCGCCTGCATGCATTAAATCTGTTTGCAGAAGCACATTATATGAAGATCAATGCCTCAAAAAGCTAAATTATGTGCATATTCAGCAAGAAAAAATGCAGGTCTGAAAATTATAATTGGATATTAGGTGGACAGAAATTATAGGTAGTCAAAACCTACACCTTCTTAGGAAAAATAATTGCTGCAAATATAAGTGAGACCGCCCATATAGAGCACAACTCTCGTAAAGCGCTAGCACATGGCATGGGATTGTGTTCCTTATATAATGCTACAGGGAAGAGACACTTTACACTATTCCTAGATGTATTTAAAGCAAAGATACCTGCTACTCTCCTATATGGAATTGAATTAGTGGATTCAAAACACTGGGGATTTATGCAAAAAATAGAAGGAAAGGTTCTCAGGAAAATCTCTTCTCTTAATACAGCCTGCTCTGGTACCTCATGCAGGCTGGAATTCGGACTGAGAAGCGGTTGGGTTCAGGGGTTGATTGCCCTCGTAAGATGGGTAGCCTGTCTGGTTAGAGGTAAAACTGGTTCCCTTCGAGAAGCTATTAAAAGAGAACTCTTGGGTGACCTCAATGAGTTCTCTTTATTAGTAAAAAACTTTAGAAAAGCAGTAAGTTTGTTAGAGCTGGATGCAAACACCTTGTTCTTACTTGATCGTGCTGAGCTCAAGGTGAAACTAAAAAGTGCATCCTGGGAACTGTGTTATAAACTGGATATGCTTGCCCAATCAAGGAAAAGAGAAAGACAATCTCTGTTAAATACATACATATTAAAGCAGCCCCAACAATATCTTACTTGGAATATTCCTCACAGAGGGCCAGATGTAGGTGGCCATTTACCGGCCGGTAACGGCCGATTTCGGCCGTTACCGACCGGTAAATGCAAATTGAGATGTAGGGCCCTGTATTTTACAGAATCGGTAAATTTACCGATCGGTAAATTTACCGATTCTGTAAAATACTGAATCGGTATTTTATCAGATTCGGTAAAATTGATATGTAGGTGGGACTCTTCTGAGTCCCACAAGCATTACAGAATCGGTATTTTACCATCAAATTCTATTTGATGGTAAAATACCGATTCCGGTGTGCATGCACATGTGTGCATGCACACCTGTGCCATATGACAGGCAGACCTGCCCTTAGGGCAGGTATGCCTGCCACATGGCACCCGAACCTTTTTGGGGGTGCTAGAGGGGGTCAAAGTGACACCCCCTGCACCCTTGTCAAAATCGGTATTTACCGATTCGGTAAATACCGACCGGTAATGCCCCATTCATTCCTATGGGCTTCAAAGTCCATAGGAATGAATGGAGCATTACCGGTCGGTATTTACCGAATCGGTAAATACCGAATTTTAACGATTCGGTAAAAGGGAACATCTGGATTCCCTACATACCAACCCCTCACATTTACCGAATCTTAATTACCGAATCGGTAAAATTCGGTCATTTTCGGTAATTAAGATTCGGTAAATGTTACTTACCTACATCTGGCCCAGAGTCCGTAGGTTATGGTTCCTCTTAAGACAAGATCTGCTCCCACTAAATTTCCTCCTTGCAAAGTGGTACGGTGTATCTCCTATGTGTAATTTCTGTCATAATGCTGTACAGGATCGTAACCATGTCTTGTTTGTGTGTACTGTACTACGCCCATTACGCCTCAAATGGTTAAAACCAATTTGTCTACAACTAGGAATTTTAAATGTAACTACTTTTTTCCATGCTCTTTATTGTCCGCCAAATGAAATGTTTTGCTACAGAATTTTTATTTTTTTTAAAAGCTTTTTAGATATTTATTAATAATACATGGGGAGATGTTGATGATCACTCAACTAATGACAGGATGTGTTACCTTACTTGTGCTCGTCTGCATGGTTTTATTTTCTTTTTTCGTTTTTTGGTATGCAAAATCTGTATATTGTGTACTTATTTTATGTGGCCCTCATCGAGGGCCAAAACATAATAACATTTTGAATTTGAACTTAAGTTCCTCCAGTAAATTTTCCCAGTTGTTTATAGGGTTCCGTTTTCTAGGCTCCCAAGTTATAACATAAAGTTGCTAGCCGTGGTCAAAATGTTTTGTGTTTCACCACCCCTCCATTTAATTTTCCGCAGGTTAAATTTTCTGTTTGTTGGTGTAATTAGCTTATTCTCTCTGCTCTTGGAGCTGCGATATCCATCCTAATGATTTGAGGGAAATGATCGCTTTCCAAGCGCTGAACTATTAAATATTCCGCTATTGAATTTATCAGGCTCGCACTTACCAGTGTGAAATCAAGAGTCGATTTAACGTTGCCGCTCATGTAGGTAGGGCACGGCTGAGAGTGGCCTTTTTTTTACTTTTTAATATTGTTAGGCCCATTGAGGTTATCTTGACCCATTCGGATTGGTTGGCCCGAACTACTGCCCTTTTTTTCTGTTCGATCCACCCCTATCAGCACTAAGTAGGTTAGAATTAAAGTCTCAAGAAATTATCATGGAGCTTTGTTTGTTGGTTTTTTGTAAGGTTTTAATAAGTTTGAGCAGTGTTTCCAATTTTTCCTTTATTGCTTTGTGGTTTGGGTGTATGTAAATGTTTAGGAGTAACAATTGATGCTGGGGCTGTATTGTAATTTTTATTGCTTGAACCCAGTTTAGCCCAACATCCAGTATTTCTTGGTTCCAGTTGTATTTTTGAGAAACGAGGATTATTAGACCTCCTCGTGGGTGCCCATATTTTGCGTGCCTCTCTGCGAGTATGTGATGATCCGTGAAACCTGGGATACCTGGATGAGTCAAGTTCCAGGTTTCTTGTAAGAGTATTATGTCCAGTTCATCAAAAAATATTTGCGTTTCATGGTCCTGCTCCATGCTGCTAAAACCATGCACGTTCCAAGAGCATAAGTTAATTGATTCTGGAGTTGTTTCTTCCTTCTGCCAGAGATTTGGTCGTTCTCTGGCTGTGGTCGTTATATCAGTTCTAGGAACCCTTTTTGCTTAGTGCTGACGGGATCCATGACCAGTCTTGATTACTGCAGTGAAGCCGATATGTGATTGTCTGATTTTTTAAGATGGTTTTTGTTTCTATTCTTTTGCCCGGAGATGTTGCTTGGGCTGCGTGTAAGCATGATTTTGTCTTGGGCCTTTGGGACTCCGTGTCCTTATGGTGATCTAAGCTGTTGTGAAGGGGGTAAGGGTATCTCAGTAGCTTATGTTGCTGTAAGATGATTCCCCAACTCTTGAATATTGCTTTGTGGGAGTAGATTTTTGCTGCAAGCTCTTTTGATTTCCAGGTAATGACTAAATTTTCTATTTCTGGCCTAGCTCTATTTTGTTGGAACTCTACTGCTTCCATGTCTTGCGAAGCTATTCCACTGAGTGACGGAATTTCACTAAGCAGTTTTAGGATGTTTCCTCTGTTGAGGATGTCCTGCCTTCCTTTTGTTACATATTCTGGGATAAAAGTAACAACAGGTTTGATTTCGTCTGGTATTCGTGTTAGGTTGCCCACCTGTTTTGTTGAGTTGTTTTTTGTTCTTAAGGGCCCTTTGATTGAGTTAGTATCTTTTACGTGAGCTGTTGGTACCTCAATACTGTTTTCTGACTTCTTCACAAGTCTAGTTTCTGTACCTTGTACTGATTGCTCCAGTTCGGCGGGGTCACTCTTTGTTGTAACGCTCCTGCCTGTTGTGTTAGTTGTAATCTTTAAAACTCTCGGATCTAATTCAAGTTGAGAGGTTTTTTGTTCCAGTGGGTCGATGCTTAGATTTTTGCTCCGGTACCTATTGTTGGGTGTACGTGATTCCTCTACTTCTTTTCTTTGAAGTGAGGTCGAGCTGGCTTCTGTGATGCCAGCTTCTTCGTGGATGTCCGGGACTTTATCGCAGTCGTTTGATCCGTTGTCCACATAATCTATTATTCGTGGTGTTTCTTTTGTATGACATCTGGGAATAGTTGGGCCTTTGGTTGTTTGTTTGAGTTCCCTTGGCCCGTTAAGGGATTTTGCTTCTAATTTATGTGTTGACTCCACTGTTATAGAGTTCTCAAACGAAAAACTCACCCTTTCCAAATATTGTTGGTCCGGTCTACTGTCTGGAGATTTCAGCATATCCTTATTTGTCTCGAGACCTTGACTTACTTTCTTTATGAAAATTGGAAAGATGTGTTCTGGGGCAACGGTGTGATTCTTGATTTGTTTGGGCCTTGCCTTCCTGGCTCTCTTTCGTTGACATTTCGTTAGTTTGTCCAGTTGATCAAATGGAGTGATAGGCGAGCCTTCGTAGATTTGTTCTTCTTGGCTTTCCGTCGCCCCTACGTCTTGACCTGTGGTTGTTTTCTTCCGAGCCCCTTTATTGGATTGGTCCGGGATTTGTCCTCTAGTTTGGGCGTTTGGAATTTCTTCATTCTGAGTGGTGTCCGTGTGCTCCCCGTTTCCCTTTTGTTCGCAAGTAGATTTCACTGCTCCCAGGATGTCATTTAGGATTTCTGGGAGGGTGGCCAGTTTTTCAATGTTACTACCACAGTTACAGCTACTAGATTTAGCGTTGCTTTTGGTTTGTGTTCTATTTCCTGGAGTTGTCTGGTTTATGTTTTTTTTTTTTCTGTGTTTTCCTTTTTGACTAGTAAGGTCATTATTGTGTCTGCTTTAGAGCTTATGTTTGATATGTGCTCTGCGATGATGTTTATTAGGTCTATTTGGACTTCCATTTTATCCGATTGGAAGTTTAATGCCCTTATTGCCTGGTCCAATGTGCTAATTAGGGTCTTCCCCCAATTTGTGTTTTGTTGAAAACTGACTCCGTTCTCTAAGTTTGTGCAGGACTGTTCAATCCTCCTTGCCGATGAAATTAGAATGGGATCCAACTGGGCATGCTTGATTGCCTCGCTGCCGACACTACTGGTGTCGTCGATCAGAATTCTGTGGGTGCTACCTCGGTCCTCTGAGTTTGGCGGTGTTGATGCTACTAGCTCTTGAGTGTACGCCTTTATAGTCGGATGTTCCATTGTAGATTGCCTGAATTCTAGTGCTCTGTTTGTTTTTTTCTTAGAGGTTACAGTCGGCTTTGGGGTAATTGTGGTTGGAGGGAGATCTTCCATTTCTGCCTCCCCTTCGAAACGTTGGCTTAATAAACCTCCTAAATCTGCCACTTGTGATGTTACGTTGCACTTAGTATAGTCTTTATGGCTTATGTTTTGAGAACCTGATTTAGAAAAGATGTTTTCAAGCGACTCTGGACCCTGTGATGTTAGCAGGTAGGATGCTGGCTTATGCGTACCTTTTGCGTCTTGAGTGCTTAATTGGGTTGGAGTTTTAATGTCCGCTTCCTTTTTTGAATCTGTGTTCTCAGGAGGCCCAGTTGTATTGTGCACTTGGGCCTGCACAATTTCTGTCTGTTTTTTCATATTGTTGGTGTTCGCTGTCTGACCAGTTATGCCAAGTAAGTTTACAGTGCTCTCGTGTGAACGTTGGTCCATTTGCTTTGTTTCCTTGTTAGAAAACCCTGGTGAAAGTGACAGTTTGATCGTATCTGGCAGGATTGGGCTCGGGAGATTTTGCGCCTCCACTGATCATATCATTTTGTTTTAGATGGCCATGCATTGCTATTGAATACCTTCTGGTATTTGCCTTATTGGAAGCTATGACCTGAAAACATTGTTTGCATTATGATGCAAAACACAGCAGGGTCTTGTCATCTTCCTCTTGTTGCCGCTGTACTTCAGGTGGTGCAGTTTCAACACCTTCTGCACTGCAATATCTTCTTTGCATTTCTGCCAAAGATATCTAGTGTGGTACATAGGTCACAGGTAAACACAAGTTGTGAGCATTTTATTCCTCCTTCCCAAATCCGTTTTATTTGGATGAAAGTTGGCTCAAGGCTCTGGACCTCTCCAGCCTCTAAATAGCAACTGTAAACACAAGTTGCAAGCGTTTTATTCCTCCTTCCCAATATTTTCAGTCTATTACCTTCAACTGGCACTTTTGTTTTTCTTTAGTTGTTAGAGATACCACAGTCCCAATTGATTTGTGTGAGCAAAGTTCTTTTTATTAATATATCACAAAGTATCATCCATATTTTCTCATTTTTCATTTGTCCAATATGCAGTTAGATGTTACAACAGAAGACAGAAAAGCCGACACGTGTTTCGCCCTGTTTGGCGAGTCGAGCCAGGGCTTTCTCAAGGCTATTTTATAGTCTTTTTTTCTTTTTTACCAGGCAGCAAAATGTCATGCACATTCATGAACACATGATGAAGTATGCATCCTCAGTAGTCCTATAAATTTTTTTAGGAAGCTATATGCGTTAGGTCAGGAGTGTCCGGGTAAATCCGCTGTGACAGCGGATTTACCCGGAGACTCCTGACCTAACGCGTGTCGGCTGTTCTGTCCTTTGTTGTAACATCCAACTGCATATTGGGCAAATGAAAAATGAGCAAATATGGATGAAACTTTGTGATATATTAATAAAAAAAACTTTGCTCACACAAATCAACTGGCAATGTGGTATCTCTAACAACTAAAGAGAAAAAAATTTGCCCATTGAAGGGAATAGACTGAAAATATTGGGAAGGAGGAATAAAACGCTCGCAACTTGTGTTTACCGTTGCTCTTTAGAGGCTGGAGAGGTCCAGAGCCTTGAGCCAACTTTCCTCCAAATAAAACGGATTTGGGATTCTTATCCAGCATTGGGATTCCTGGACCGCACCGTCTCCTGCCCACATAGGTCACAGGTGCTTGGACAATCTGCTTGTACTCATACTGTTCTGCTCAGGCTAGCTCCTGTGCAACATCTGGTTGCAGAAGGTTCATGATACTTTTTGGGAAAATAATCTTTATGCCCAGCTGGAAATGTAAAGAATTTCTAGACCACCAATTCCCTTTCATGCCTTTTGGAAGGGGCTGTTGTCAATTTTGATGGCAGCACTACCATATCATCATCCTGTGATGTTCCAGCACAGGTAGGGTCTTTGGATGGAGTGGTAGATGCCTGCTGCTATGAAGGTTGTCCTGAGGCCATGATGGAGTTGGATTCTCTAGACATCAATCTCCCACTGCAAAAAGTAAATGATGTTCTGGAAATTGCTTAGTGCTTTTTTTCTGATGCTTGTCTGCTGAATTTTTGAGTAGTGCAGCCGGAGCAGCCAATCAGATGGCTGTTTTAATTTTTGCATTTTTTGATGTCCTGTGGGTATTGCAGTACTATTGCAGTACTCATAGAGACAATGATAGAGTGTAGAATGATTCTCACAAGACCTTTAATTTGTTTTCCTGGTCACGCAGTACCAACATCATTTTGATCCCAGGCATTTCCTGGTAAACCCAAATAAGAGATTTTGTAGTTTTATTGAAATTTCTGCATTTGTAGGTGTAACAGTATGGTGGTAACCAAAAATGGTACTTTGTGCCAACGACTTTCCATAAAACCACACTTGATTAGTTGGCGTGACAGTAATCTTGCAGATTGAACCTCACTTCCTTCATTACTGATTTGGATATCACTTCTTTTATACCTTGTGAAATGTATACTTCTTTTTTTTATCTTCCCTATTTTGGGGGGATTAGACCAAAAATAACTTAGAGAATGGCTTCAGTAGTAGGTCATATACATAATTGAAGGGACATGTCCTTTACAACCAAACATGCATACACTAAGAATGGCAAGGTCACTAAACACTGTATGGAGAATGCTCCACCCAAATCAACCAAAGATTTTGGAGAAATCCCCTCACCCACAACTTCTTGTGGCATGCTTCATCATAGGCAATTTTCACTACCATGGTAGTTAAGTACCATGATGGTGAACTTAACTATTGCCGGGTGTTGTTAAATAAATGAATATGGGCTAAATGCAGGTATCTGCTTGCAAATAGAAATATTTTGAGATATATCTAGGAGTTTAATCCTTTATGGTGGGTACCACAGAAATGATTAAAACACTACAATTTTAGATGTAGGATGATGTAGGATGAGTTATAATGACTCATCCACGCTTTCCTGAGTCAGGGCTGCCAGATAGCAGCATTTCATTTTTCCCCCAGTGCTAATGAAAACTCCTGCTGCAGTTCTAATGGCAATGCAGGCATGAGGTATCACCACATATTTCCCCCATACATGCTGCGGTCCACATCCAATGGTTGCTCTGTTTGGCTGGGATCCTGGGTGGCATTTTCAGTCAGCTTTCAAGTCTTAGAAGCTTCCGCACTAAGCCCCACCACCCGCTCTTGTTGACCTATCCCCGACCTGGCAGGCTTCCATATATAGTTAGGAATTAGCATTTACAAAACCTAGAAAATTCACTGAAAAACCATAGGTTATAGACCATATATAGTTAGAAATTAGCATTTACAAAACCTTAATTTACTCGCACAAAACCATAGAAATTCGAATATATAGTTAGTTGCAATAACTATATATCGCGCACCCGCAATCCACTGCTGATGATGTCACATATTACATCATTCATGACATGGTCAGTGACATCACTGATGACATCACTGATGACATCTCACATGACATCATTGATGACATCACTGATGACATCTCAAATGACATCACTGATGACATCTCAAATGACATCACTGATGACATCACTGATGACATCTTAAATGACATCACTGATGACATCACTGATGACATCATTCATGTGATTATACGATGAAGCTCTTCAGACTCTAATATAACCTTAGATCCACTCAGTGTAAACAGACACTCACAGACTGTCACTCATCCATGGAGTTACTTACACACCTAGTCAGTCATGCAAAGTATCAATCACACCTCCATTTCCTCAACTATACAGTTATACACACCTTACTAATTCAAACATATTCTAACACATATTTACTCTCTTATACAATCTCTCATACAAGTTCACAATGATTCATAAAGCCACTCTCACATTCACTGGCTCTTATGCTCAGTTATTTATATATGTCAACTCTCACATGGACTGTGTTTTACATATGTACTTACTTTGACATGTAGCACTGAGATATCCATTCACTCACCAATACACTCATGCACACAGTCAACCACCCATGCAGCTGTTTCCACATGCACTTTTGAACCCATACATCTAGTGAATCAACTGCTCACACATCTTTGCACAGAGTCAGATACCTCCCAGCCACTCATACACATACTCAGTCTCCCATACAAATACTTGGGCAACCAATGAATATCCCATATAGTTACTCATATAGCTACTGATTAACACATTCAGCAGTTTACAGAACAACAGACATAATGATGCACAAATTAAGACAGTTTAGTCACTAACCCATGCACTCAGTGAGACACATTTAATCACTCTCTCATACAGTCAGTCATGCACCTACTAAATTCTTCATCCAGACACTTATACATCCACTCATTCTTCAATATGTAAAACATATTTAAACACACAGTCACTGGATGATGTCATCAGTGATGTCATCAGTGATGTCACTGACCATGTCATGAATGATGTAATATGTGACATCATCAGCAGTGGATTGCGGGTGTGCGATATATAGTTATTGCAACTAACTATATATTCGAATTTCTATGGTTTTGTGCGAGTAAATTAAGGTTTTGTAAATGCTAATTCCTAACTATATATGGTCTATAACCTATGGTTTTTTCAGTGAATTTTCTAGGTTTTGTAAATGCTAATTCCTAACTATATATGGTCTATAACCTATGGTTTTTTCAGTGAATTTCAATGGTTTTTTAATGGCAAATATCAAAAGCTGTCAAATGTCAAGTATGTGATAGGTAAAAACATTTTCGTGTTTATGCACGCTGATGTGCTTTGAAAGCTGCCCCCCTCCCCCCCGCTTTTCTCCTAGGAGTACTCTCTCTTTGCAGATAGTGAAGGGTAGTTAACGCAGGCCTTTGCCCCCGTTGTAATCCGTCGTGCCTGCTTCTCTTTCCATTTGATTGATTGTTATCCAAGCATTTACTGTTTTAGAATTGGTTCTCTTTGGTTCATTCTCTATTTACAAACAAGCACAGAGTCGCAATACTCTGTTTAGTCTTTGCAGATAGTGAAAAATCGTTTAAAAAAACAAAAGGAATCAAGCAAAATCAGTAGGCCACTAATGGGATCTATTTTTGACCTAGCTAAAATAGAAACATTAAGAACAACCCCTCATGAGAAATACGAAACTAGTGAGATGAACTGAGCTCCACACGATGATGGCTGCAAGACAGCTCGGCTCCGCCACCCACCCCACCCAAAATAACGACAAACCCTATGCAAATATTATAAATATATACAACACACCGGCAAAGTAACAGGGTAAAACATTTTATTAAATAACTATTTACATAACTATTTTATACTTTTAGTTGCCCGATCCGGCTAGCTCAATCGATCGAGCATGAGACTCATGCACTCTGATCTCCTTGGCCTCAGTCAAGCATCAATAGTAAGATTTTCATACATGAGTGTACGTTCATGGTTTTGGTCCCTGAGTTGCTTCGATGTCACTGCCTTGCACAAATGGCATAAGTCCTGGATGTTGGGTGCCATAGTTCAGAGTTCTGAGCAGCGCTTGTAACACTGTCTAAAGCTTATTTGCACCTGCTGCAGCTTCACTATTCTTAAAGTAAGTGGGGGCCGTTTGTGGACCTGACTGCATTTGAAAACAATGTGATACGGTACCTCCCTAAACCTCTTGACGGAGGCCCCCGAGGGGCGGTGTGATGGCGCGGACTCGGAGAAGACGCTTGGCTCCGACCCCCTCCCCAAGTCTTGTTGCCCTGGTGTGGCCTGAGATCGCACCCGACATAGGCGGCCGGCTCCCGGGGTCATGCGGAACTTTTTGCCTTTTGGTGACTCTTCCATTCTGAACATTGTCCCACAATCCGTTTGACCTGAAACGATTACACAAATAAAACATTTGTGAGTTTTAAATTTCCGGAGAAGTATAATTCACCAATACCTTTCTCTGTAGATCTTTTTCCATTAACAATCCCAGTTCCATCACCCGCCCAGGATATCACTACTGTTAGTTGTCATTTTTGCTTCTGTTTTAATAAAAAATGTTTTAAGGTGTTTACTGTTTTTGTTGCGATGTATATATTTATAAGTTATTAAAGTGTTATAATCCTACTAATTTTTTATCGATTATTGCTCTTTGAGATATTCCCTGTCACAGGGAATATCTCAAAGAGCAATAATCAGACCCTGTCTACAAACAGAGAAGAATAGGAATATTCTGTCTCCCTTTGCAGATAGTGAAGGATAGGTAATGCGGACTTTTGTCCCCCGTTGTAATCCGTCATGCCTGTTTTTCTCCCCACTGATTGATTGATTGGCTGGATATTTATTGTTCAAGGAATAGTTCTTTCGAGGTATTCTCTGTTTGCAAATAACGTGGAATAGAAATATTCTGTCTAGTCTTTGCAAGTAGTGAAGGGTGGGTAATGCGGACCTTTGACCCCCGTTGTAATCTGTCATGCCCATCTACTCCCCACTGATTGAGAAACTAGTCCCACCCGGACCATTTATTAGAGGTACATCATATGGCTCAACCGGAGAGTACACCTAATAAAGAAGACATATGTAAAATACGAAGTAATCACTGTATCCTGTTAAACAGAAACTTTAGCATGAAACACACTTGAAAAGGAAGGGAAAGAAATCGAACAAAATCAGTAGGCCACTGATGAGTTTTTGACTTCGCTAGAAATAAGAAACATGGAAGTGGTGAAAAAATCCAAGCTTGACGTTACGGCAGCCACGAGGTAGCTAGGCTCCGCCACCCCCCCACTGCTCCAAGCATGTCTGTCCCACCGCCCGCCACGCCCATTAACGGTAACATGAAATAGATACAAATCAGCAGATACCTACCCCCATTCCGGAAACTCCTGAAGTGCAACAAGGCCACGGTTACGCCCATCCGGAAGATGAGGCCTCGACACGTGCAGGGCGGGGCCCGGCTAACCGCCATCAGCCGTGGGGTGGATGGCCCGAAATGTACTGGTCTCCTGATTCCCTTCTTCTGCCGCCTTGCAGGCCACGGGGGGATGTCTTGCCTCTGCCTCCTACCCCCCCCCCTCTTATCGCCTTGTCCGGACATCACGGATATCAACGCCAGGTGTCGGCATGGGGTGCGCTGGGAGGGAGAGGCGGCGCGAACGAGCCTCTCCCACCCCCATAGGTGGGGGCCCATCAGCTGCACCCCCAACGCTCCACTCACCCAACAAAAGGGTCGTCGCGTAAGGTGCACCAGAAGAGGAGCCGAGGCCGACGGGATCTTCTTTTTTCTTCAATAATGGCTTTGACAACACTGGGGGGGATGTCTTGCACATGCCACCGACCCCCCCCCCCTCCCCTCGTATCTCCTGGTCTGGCCCCGGCTTGGTATGAGCTCCCCGTTCGGTCCTGAAGCGGCGCCCTGCAGGCCACGGGGGGGGATGTCTTGCCTCTGCCTCCGACCCCCCCCCTCTTATCGCCTGGTCCGGACATCACGGATATCAACGCCAGGTGTCGGCGTGGGGTGCGCTGGGAGGGAGAGGCGGCGCGAACAAGCCTCTCCCACCCCCACAGCTGCACCCCCAACGCTCCACTCACCCAACAAAAGGGTTCCTCCACTCTTGCGATGCAGCGGCACTGCACTCACCCGACAAAAGGTCTCGTCCACTATTGCGAGGCAATGATGCTCCGCTCACCCAGCGGGGGTCTCGTCCACTGTTACGGTGCAACGACGCTTCTAGTTTCCTGCGTTCAGAAACGTTCTCCTCAACTTTGAAGATTCTATAAGAGCCACGGGGGCCCCCGACCCCCGATGGGGAATGACTGCCATGATCACCCACGGAACGACCACGACGTAGCCGCGGGACGTCGGCGCGCTCATGCCGGCGCCGGCCTCAGTCTTGAAATCACCAAAATCCTGCAAGACTACCAACTTGATCAGTTCCGGTGGGACACCAGTATGACCCGGTAGGAGAGATTGTTGCCTCCCACCACACTTTGACTGATGGTTCATGTCGGCAGTCCCCTCTGCTACCCTTCAACGAAAACTTTTGGACTGCCGAAAGAGGTCCCGGTCCAACCACGAGTTGGTTGAGACATTTTGACTATACTTGGACCTTCCTGACCTCACCCAAAATGGCGCTGGTACAAATGAAACTCTCAACTCCTTGTTGTGCCCCGATTGCTCAGCCTTGATATCATGAGATATGTATGCAGTTTTTAGCACATGAATTGATATGGGATAAGACTGATTATATGTTCGGACAATGAATTGATCCAGGATGGGTATTGATTATACGTTCGAACAATGAATTGACATGGGACGGGTACTGATTACACGTTCGAACAATGAATTGATATTAAGTTCTAATGCATCATTGATTACTGTATTTATTATTGAAGGTTCGAATTGTCGACACTTTTGGTACTTGCTCACAATGAATTATCGATATGATTTTGTTGCACTTGTCGCACTTTTTACTATGAAATCAACGACCACTGACTCTCTGTTATGTTTTCCACAAATAAATACCCCCCCCCTCCCCATTTACAGTTCCAGCCTGCTCCGTGGCCAGCCCACTGGGTTGTAGGCCCGTATTTGGGCACCAACATTTTTATTAAAGGTTTTTGAAAAAGCAAACGTAGTTGTAATGCGTAGATTGGTAAGTTTCGAATAAATGGCCACTGTTTCCGATTTTTTTTTTTTTTTTTAAAAGCAGGTGAAATGAAGCAGCTCAATTAG
Organism: Lissotriton vulgaris; assembly: GCF_964263255.1. NCBI lineage: Eukaryota > Metazoa > Chordata > Amphibia > Caudata > Salamandridae > Lissotriton > Lissotriton vulgaris. Next base: position 1,465,519,908 of record NC_141694.1, read on the forward strand.
TTAAGGGTTAAAAAGTATAGTACGCAGAAACATTGAAAATATGAATGGTCCAGGTTTGTTGTGTGTTTTTCATTTTTGTACAGCATAAAGCAATCCATAAAGATCCTGGTATTTAGCCTCTACTTTATATGCTACCTGTATCAGGGAAGTTGTTTTAAATGTCCCTAAGCCACCCCGAACGAATGTCACCTGGCCCCCCTAGTACAAACGAAAACGACCCCGTACCACTGTAGGTTATCTCTCTTCCTCAAAAACGACAAAAATTACTTTCTAGGACGTTTTGGACATTGTTGATTTTCATATGATCTATTTATTAAAGTAATACTCATCTCTCCGCATGAAATTAATTTTCCACATGCTACACAAGTCAATCTCATCTGCCTAAAGTTCTTTTACAGATTTGGGACCGTTTCCCTTGCCTCTGACTCACTTATTGCTAAGTCATTGGTGGATGTTTTTGCCGGTCGGGGATTATCCACCAAATCTCGAAGTTGTGCTTTAGAATAATTAAGAGGGTGCCACCTCTCCATGGTGCATGGTATGATTACCATAGCTATATTTTTTTTCGGTCCCTCTCGAGAGTTTTTTTTTGCAGATGAGGCAGGTAACGAACCTGGCATTAACTTTCTTTTCATGAGAAGGAAAAGAAAAAAATTGCCAGATAAAATTCACTTTCACATGGGACGTTCTTGGCATTTCTTTCAGAAACTTTTACATCACTGTGTCATTTCTTTGTCTATCCTGGTTAAAGCAATGTCATGTAAATAGTTCTTTAAAAAGTTTTTTTTTAACGTGTTTACTTTGTTGGAGCGTTGTATATATTTATAAGTTATTAAAGTGTTATAATACTACTACTTTGTTGGAGTGCTATATATTTTTAATGTGACACATAATTGTGAAGACTTTGATGTACAAAAAGGCATCCCTGGAATCTTCCGCTTCAGGCTCGGTCCCACACACCCTTACAGTGAGAATCCCCTCCCCAATCACAATACAGGATCGTTATCAGATAGTAGGAACGCGTGTGGTGTGACCAATCTCATGAGGTGGGGGCCTTGATCTACTGTAATTCCTTTGAACAGGGATGATTCTTTACAGTTGGGGCCATAAACTACATCCGCAGGGCTAGGTGATAGCCTGGGACCGGCCTGGACAATCGGACACAGAGGAAGAGGAGTGTCAGAGGGTGCGGTAGTGAATAGGGTGAAAGGGTGGTGTCGGGCGGGCACAGGGTGTGATTCTCAGGGAAGAGCAGCGCAGATGGGGGGAGGTTTATGGCCCATGCATGAGACAGAGAGCGGGGGTGACCAGTGCGTGGGGGAGATGCTTGCAAGGGTGGGGAGCCATGCTGAGGATCGGCGGCGTGCAGAGCGTGGGTCTTGTCAAGGCATCTAAAATGGCTGCCGTGCACGACAAAAGTGTGGCATTGGAAAAAAAGCAAGATGGCGCAGACAATGTTTATCAATACGGATTAATTTATAACAATTATTTTTAACAATATATTTACTCGCAGTGTCAAAATGGCGGTCAACACTTCCTGATTTCCTTCAAATCGAACGTTAACAGAAGTCAAGCGGCAAAAAAAAAAAAAAAACGCTCACGCGCAACCGCCGGAAGACAAGTATCAACATATATGAGCCTCCTCAACCACTCTCAGAAAACATAGGGGGTCAGGATACATCTCCCATACCCCCTTGTATCCAATACTCACATTGCTTTTCCTCCATCTTGTAATTTAATTAAATCGAAACACAAAATGACAAAATTCCCGTTTCGCTACCAGTTTGCGACCCGGTTTATATATATATAACAGCTCAATTTTCCATACATCCTTGGAAAAATAGGCACTCACGGGGGGGTTTAATTACATACAGTTTTTATTCCGTTAGTAAAACATTTCCGCAAGCGCTTTCATCAAATGCTTCACAAGCACGCCAATGCTGAGCCATTTTTTATACAAAAATTAATTCAAGGTTCAAAGCAGATCGCATCACATGATTTCCGGGGTATTGCTATCAAAGACTAACATTCAATGCCTTCAGAACAAACCTGCCACCTTTCAGTGGTAAAACTACATCTGTTTGAAGTGAAACATTCCTTTTCGCAACATGCATCATGCTCATTTTACACACTTGTTAACAGGAAAATTCCATTGTTCTTATTGGTCACCCAATTTTAGAACATAACCTTATTGTGCTGTATATCGGCTTATGCAGGTTCTTTCTTTTGTGATGGAAAACATACTCTCCCCTTGCTCTACATGTGCATGCCATATATCGGCTATTATTAAAATAGTCAAGATGTCAGAAAACTAGAAGGCTGAATTCCTTGTTTTCCCTTTGGTTGTTTTTATCGCTTCATGTAGGTTTGACTATCCGAAACCAACAAAATTGGTGCTTTTATGCTGCAATTGGAATTTGTGTTAACTGGCAAAACTCTGCAGCTATTTAAATTGCTGGTTTTCTATTAAACTTTATTGCACAGACCTGTAAAGCTGCGTGCCTCACGTTAACCACTAATATGCATGTCATCACAGTTTCACGGTCCGCGGGTCGGAGGACGCCCGTTGTGGAAGACACAAGGATGTGTAAGCAATTTTCAATCTTAATCGCATATTCTGCTCCCAGAGAGACGGCAGAATGAGGGGGAGGATATTGATTTAATCTATGAGAACAACGGAGACAAATCATGTTTAATGTATCGGCACGCTGTGAAGCGGCGCAGGACATGTTTCAAAAAGATATGTTAACAGAGCAAGTGCTAAAGAAAAAAGAAACAGGAGCAACCACCAGTATGATATACAAATTCAATACACTGGAAAGAGTATACAAACGAGAAATGAGGAAGTGGTGGGAAGAACCTCCCTCCAAAGTTACATTAATGTGGATGGGGTCCCCAGAGGACTAAGAATATATACTATTCCGGCGTACGAAAATCCTGATCCGCAATTACTTGAGGAAGGACAGAATATACAGCCCAGTCATGTAAGGGCATGCTAGAAATATTGGTTACATTGCGTGGAGTGACAGAGACAAAGACATGCAAGAAATAGAGAAGCTGGAAGCCAAAAAAGACTAGGAAGAGGATAAAAAGAAAATTTAAAAATTTGAGAGAACAGATAAAAAAATGCCTACTAAAGTATGAAATAAAAATAAAGCAACGCAAACAAGAAAAGTTTGAAAGGGACACCGGTGACTATGCCCAAGGTCGTGTATTTACTATTAACTTTTGTCTAAAAATTTGAAGAGGCAAGAAAAGAAATGGCATCAACACAATCAACTATACCAACGACAAGAATTGAGACATCAGAGTCTGAGGTGACTAGTGAATCTTCAGGAGATGACACTGCAACTGCCTCATCATCTAGAAAGACTCCTTTTCAGGAGGACTTCCAGGTCATGCGCCAAACATGACTACGGGGGGGGGGGGAGAACAAGCCCCCTGAAGGAGAAAAAGACCAACACGCAGGGGCGGATGGAAAAGGAGGACACACTTTCCCCTCAAGAACAACCCACAGCAAAAGGGGCAGGAGATGGAACTAGAAAATCTGACCATTGTAAACTTAACATCTAAAGTGCTGACAGATGCAGAGGAACCAGTGTTAAAATTGGGTCTCACATTCTGTCCCGCGTCCAACTTGGAATACACAAAAACAAAGATTGACTTGTTTAAAATGATGAGGAAACTAAAACTACATAAATACTTTAAGTCAAGACCAAATACCAACAAATTGAAATAACAACGGCCATGTAAGGAAACTGATGAATTGACAGGAGAAGATCTGAGCGCATGGGAGACAATGGAAACTTTAAAAAGTGACAACGATGATCAAAGCAATGGAACTTTGGATGTAGTAGAAAGAGGCATACGGTTGGGGGTAGAACAAGAAACAGACACAAGTCCGTTCAAACCAACTTCAAAATTTCTACCACAATTACCACCGGATGCCATAGACGTATTCTCAGAGGCTGTAAGCAAAGATTTACAGGCATTAGGAACAAAACTGAATAAAAGACCAATACAAAATATAAGAGGCACTCATGAATTTACAAAATGACAAAACAATTGTATGTAAGCCCTCAGATAAGGGGGGAACATTGAGTTACAGATGAGAGAACAGTACTGTATAGAAGCACACAGATAGCTTTCAGATGCAACGTGTTATATGAAAGTCAACAAAATATTTTTCCAAGAAAGTATTTTGAAGTATCAGGACCTGATTAAAGTATGGTATGGTAAGCAAATGTAAGATACAGAAGAATTTTTACTTTTGCGTTGCCTTAATCCATTGTCCCGACGTTTTATCATGTTCCCAAAATCCACAAGAATCTGGAAAAACCACCCGGGAGACCAGTTGTGTCTTTCCAGGGTAGTCTTGCAGAACATTTGTCTATCTTTAGTGATCATTTCTTATTCAAAGTAGTGAAAGCATTGCCCTTGTACATAAAGGATTCCAGGGATTTTTTGTGTTGTATGGAGCTGTCACCTTGTCATGATGAATACAAATTGATTGTGCTGGATACAACAAACCTATATACCTCCATCGGTCAAGAACATGACCTGCAGGCAAAAGCACACTGTCTGGCAAAGAGGCCACTGAGATTCAGTGAACACAATAAGATGCCGTTGCAAATGACAGAGTTCTGTTTGAAGAACAACATCTTGTTTGGTGAAGAATACTTCTGGCAGACGACAGGTACAGCGATGGGCACCTGCTTTGCCCCCAGCTATGCAAACTTGTTTGTAGGCTGGTGGGAGAAGCAGGTGTCCAGTTCACCTGAGGGGAAGGCTTGGATGACCAGAGTTGTTTCCTGGTATCGCTATATAGATGATTTGTGTATAGTATGGAGTGGTTCTGTTGAATCAGCCAGGGAGTTCATAAATTATCTGAATAACAACACTATCAATCTGAGGTTCACAGGTGTGATAAGCCAGGACTTGGTGGATTTTCTGGGTTTACAAATCAACATTGTAGAGGGTAAACCATGCATGTCCTTATATTGCAAGCCCACAGCAGGCAACTCAATTTTACATGCTGCAAGCAGTCACCCCCCAAGACTGATAAAAAGTATCCCTATGGGGAATTTTCACGGATTAAAAGAAATAGCACTAATAGAAGGAATTTTAAAATTGCAGCCTTAGAGAGCCAGCAAATGTTCGAGAGGAGAAGGTACGATAAAGGCATATTAAATGCAACACTTGAAAGAGTTAAGAATATCCCTAGAGATGTGTAAATGAAAGAAAAGATCAGAAAGAATGACACAAATAGCAAACTACATTTTAGAATGATAGCACCTTTCTCTAATAATGCCAGCCAACTAAGAATGATTTTTAAGAAACATTGGCATATACTAAAAATAGACAGTGTAATTGGATCAGACATATCATCCCAACCACTAAACACCTTCAGAAAGGCTAGGTTATTGAAAGATAACCTAGTACATAGTCACTTGGAAGTCCTGAATAAACCCACTGGAACTCCCAAAGAAATAAGAGGGTTCTACCCATGCGGTAAATGTAAAACATGTGTGGGGAGTAGAAGGACCTTGAGGTAAATGTACCTGGACTAAAAAATCAGAAAATTATAAAAAAGATTTCTGCCATGTAACTCCTCATACGCAGTATATTGTCTAGTATGTCCATGTGGACTGAAGTATATTGGAAGCACCATCCACCCACTAAAAATTTGCATTTTAGAACATATGCGAGCAATAGCCAAAAAAGATGCCACATATCCAGTGGCAAGGTTTTTTGCGGAACAACACCAGTGTGATAGGGATCTATTACGTTTTTTTTGTTGAGTGGAGCAGGTGCTTCCGAATATACGTGGAGGAGATAGAGTCATTCAACTAAGGAGACTAGAGTCACGGTACATAATTGACCTTAAAACAAAGAATCCAAAGGGAATGAATTGTGGGGAGGAAATGGCGGTACATCTGGGGGACTGATTCTGAGTCGATTACTTTTAACCCTCCAGTGGGTAGTTCAATAAAAGTAATGTAAAAGTTAGAAAATACCAAAATAAGCAAACACCCCCCACTTAAGGGTTTAACCGCATCGCTGCTACGGTGATTTTTGCGCTGTGCGGCTTTTTTCGCAAAAACGCGTTACATGACGAGCTCAGCTCATCATCAGCACACGCCACCCGTGGCTGATGACGAGCTGAGCTCATGTAATAGTTAGGATTTTTTTCAATGCAAAATATATAGGAATAACTTTGGCGCCGGTTGAGGAATCTGCCTGAAAATTTCCTCAAATTTGCCTCGTGGCGCTTCGGTCCTTCCCTAAAAGTTTGGGGGGGATTCATCAAGCGGGGGCCAAGATAAAAGGGGGGTCCCAAAACGTGTTTTCCCCATGTAAATTTTCATAGGGCGGTCAACCTCACTTTTAGCCCGAACGGCTGAATGGATTTCCACCAAACATGGCAAAATTGTAGGGAGTGGTAGCCCGATGTGACTTTGCTATGTCTCAAGATATGTGTTCCAGTGGATTCTGAGTAATTTAGGTTCAAAAAAATATATATATCTATGGCCGCGCTCCGATACGAGCATTGGGGAGCGCTCCGGGCCCGCTACGCGACTTGCACGCAGAAAGCTGATTGGCTCTTGGGTGTCTGTAAACATTCGAAACAGTCCGGAGTGGCCGCCATCTTGTGTCTTGGTAAGATTGAGACAAAAGAGGAGGCAAAAACAAAGGGGGAAATGACCATAAGGGGGCAGAGTAGACCCCCCCTGATCCCCTAGGTTTGATGTGGGGGCCATAAAAGGGCCCCGCGGGTCAAAAAAATATGAAAATGTTAGATTTGCGCGGGGGGAGCGGCCGGTACGCGACCCGGGGAGCGGACCGGGGCGCATACCATGGGGAAAAAAGTATGACAGAGTTTTTAAAAAATGTAGCCTTTTTTTATAAATTGGAGGTTGTTCTAAAAAGAACTGTTTTTTTCTTCTTTTTGTTGTTTTATATTTTTTTAATGGTTTTTGAACATTTTGTACTTTTATTGGCTTTTATGAACTATTTTATTTTTTTTTGTTATTTTTATGGGGAGAAACAAAAAACAGGGAATTCAAAATGGCTCAACTGGAGCAACAAAAAAAATCAGGAAAAAATTGGGGTTTTTTGGGGCAATTGTGGTTGTCACCAGCAAGGAGGATGAGCTTTATGCTCTGTTCACCATAGGAGAAAGTCAAAATAAGGAAAAAAGGCGGGGTCTTTCATCATTTGGAAAAAAAAACTGTCCTGAACCAATGAAAAGTGTTATTTTCAGGTCACATGACCCGGGTTTTCATCATTTGGAAACCAAAACTGTTCTGCACCAATAAAAAGTGTTATTTTCAGGTCACATGACCCGACTCGCTTACGCGTCGCGTCGCGTAAGCCCGTCGGATGTTTACGTTGCGCGATCGTATTCGCTCAAGTGCTTCCGGGTGCACTTACGCCGTGTGTATCACGCGGACGCAGCTACGCGATACGTCACGGTGATGTTTTCGTTCGCGGCAATAGCGCTAACACGACGCTAACCGGTGCGCGCCAAAAAACTGCGCTTTCTGGTGCGCACACCGGGGCGCGCACCGGGAGCACACCTAGGCAAAAAAAAAAATATATATTATTATATAAGTATACAATTTAGGATTCATTATAAAAAATATTACATTTCAGAGGTTTGAGGCCCTATATATAGTTAGGAGTTAGCATTTAAAAAACCTATGACATTCACTGAAAAAACCATAGGTTTCACACCAGGTATAGTTAGGAATTAGCATTTAAAAAAACTATTAAATTCACTGAAAAAACCATAGGTTTCACACCAGTTATAGTTAGGAATTAGCTTTTTAAAAGCCTTTGAAATTCACTGAAAAAACATAGGTTTCAGACCAGTTATAGTAAGGAATAAGCATTTAAAAAACCTATGAAATTCACTGAAAAAAAACATAGGTTTCACACCAGTTATAGTTAGGAATTAGCATTTAAAAAACCTATTAAATTTACTGAAAAAACATAGGTTTCACACCAGTTATAGTTAGCATGAAGTTTTACTCGCATAAAACCATTGAAATTCCGATGTTATAGTTAGTTGGACTCACTATAACTTGCGCATGCAATGCACTGCTGATGACGTCACATATTACCTCACTCATGACATGGTCCCGGGGGCGCGTCGCGTAATGTGACCTGAAAATAACACTTTTTATTGGTGCAGAACAGTTTTGGTTTCCAAATGATGTAAGCCCAGGTCATGTGACCTGAAAATAACACTTTTCATTGGTTCAGGACAGTTTTTTCTCCACATGATGAAAGCCCCCACCTTTTTTCCTTATTCTGACTTTGTCCTTTGACTGAAGAAGACCTGTTTGGAGATCTTTGAGTAATATTTTGTACTTTAAAATGGCTACAGTAGCAGCAGCAGCTGGAGCATCTGCACCACCACCACCAAGAGGACCACCACAACATCACATTGGTGGTCAAGAAGAAGAGTAGGAGGAGGAGGAGGAGGAGTAGGAGGAGGAGGGGAGGAGGTGGCTGCCAGAAGACAATACCCCATACAGGCCAAAGCAGCACATTGTATGGGAGTTCTTTTCCATCCCAGAGGGGAAGAAGAAAGTGAATGCGCCAAAGGTGACTTGCAAAATCTGTGGCATTGAACTTTCAAGGGGGAACCCTAATAAGAAATATTCATTTGGTAATAACACCATGATTCGACACATGCAGTGCAAGCATCCCAACAACTATGCTGCGGCAGAGGCGAGAGAACTGGCCAGCAACCCTCCCCAATCTTCACCCAGCACCTCCAAATGAAAGCAACCCACTCCATCGGGACAAGAAACAAGGGAGATGGTCCCAAACATTAAACAAAAGTTTGGGCAATACAAGATCTCTTGTATTTTTTGTGGTAAGACCATCACCTATGGTGAACAAAGCATCCGTGCTGGTGACAACCACAAATGCCCCAAAAATCCATATTTTTTTCATGTTTTTTTTTTGCTCCAGTTGAGCCGTTTTCAATTCCCTGTTTTTTGTTTCTCCCCATAAAAATAACAAAAAATATAAAATAGTTCATAAAAGCCAAAAAAAGTACAAAATGTTCAAAAAAAATAAAAAAAAATATAAAACAACAAAAAGAAGAAAAAAACTGTTCTTTTTAGAACTACCTCCAATTTATTAAAAAGGCTACATTTTTAAAAAAATCTATCATTCTTTTTTCCCCATTGTACGCTCCCCGGTACGCTCCCCGGTGCGCGTACCAGGCGCTCCCTCTGCGAAAATAAAAATAAAAAAAATTGTTGTCCCGCGGGGCCCTTTTATAGCCCCCACATCAAACCTAGGGGGTCAAGGGGGGTCTACTCTGCCCCCTTATGGTCATTTCCCCCTTTATTTTTGCCACCTCTTGTGTCTCGATCCTACCAAGACACAAGATGGCGGCCGCCCCGGACTGTTTGGAATGTTGACAGACACCTGAGAGCCAATCAGCTTTACACTCGCGAACTCGCCTAGCGTGCTGGTTAGCGCCCTGGTGTGTGTACCGGGGAGCGCTTATAGATATATATATTTTTTTGAACCTAAATTACTCAAATTCCACTGGAGCACATATCTTGAGACATAGCAAAGGCACATCGGACTACCAGTCCCTACAATTTTGCCAAGTTTGGTGGAAATCCATTCAGCCGTTCGGGCTAAAAGTGAGGTCGACCGCCCTATGGAAATTAATATGGGGAAAACACGTTTTGGGACTTTTTTCCCGGCCTCCGCTTCACAAATCCCCCCCAAACTTTCAGGGAAGGACTGGGGCGCCGCGAGGCAAATTTGAGGAAATTTTCAGGCAGATTCCTCAACCGGCGCCAAAGTTATTCACAATAGAATGTTGAGATTTTCTATTGAAAATAATCCTAACTATATATATATATATATATATATATATATATATATATATATTCACTGAAAAAACCATAGGTTATAGACCATATATAGTTAGGGATTAGCATTTAAAAAACCTTATTTTATTTGCACAAAACCATTGAAATTCCATATATAGTTAGTTGCACTAACTATATATCGCGGACCCGCAATCCACTGCTAATGATGTCACATATTACATCATTCATGACATGGTCAGTGACATCACTGATGACATCACTGATGACATCTCAAATGACATCACTGATGACATCACTGATGACATCTCAAATGACATCACTGATGACATCACTGACATCTCATTTGACATTACTGATTACATCACTGATGATATCATTTATGTGATAATACATCTTCAGACTCTAATATAACCTTTGATACACTCAGTGTAAACAGGCACTCACAGACTGTCACACATCCATGGAGTTACTCACACACCTATTCAGTCATGCAAAGAGTCAATCACATCTCCATTTCCTTAACTATACAGTTATACACACCTTACTTATTCAAACATATACTAACACATATTTACTCTCTTATACAATCCTTGATACAACTTCACAATGATTCATACAGCCACTCTCACATTCACTGACTCTTATGTTCAGTTATTTATATATGTCAACTCTCACATGGAGTGTGTTTTACATATGTACTTACTTTGACATGTAGAACTGAGATATCCATTCACTCACCAATATACTCATGCACACAGTCAACTGTCCATACAGCTGTTTCTACATGCACTTTTGAACCCATACACCTAGGGAATCAACCGCTCACACATCTATGCACAGAGTTATACACCTCCCAGCCACCCACACACACACTCAGTCTCCCATACAAATACTTGGGCAACCATTCAATAACCCATATAGTTACTGATATAGCTACTGATTTAAACATGCAGCAGTTTACAGAAGAACATAAATATTGATTGCCAAATTAAGACACTTTAATCACTAACCCATGCACTCAGTGAGACACATTTAATCATTCTCTCATACAGTCATTCATGCACCTACTAAATCCTTCATCCAGACACTTATACATCCACTCATTCTTCAATATGTAAGACATATTTTAACTTTACAGAAACGTACAGTCACTGGGTGTTGTCATCAGTGATGTCATCAGTGATGTCATTTGAGATGTCATCAGTGATGTCATCAGTGATGTCACTGACCATGTCATGAATGATGTAATATGTGACATCATTAGCAGTGGATTGCGGGTCCGCGATATATAGTTAGTGCAACTAACTATATATGGAATTTCAATGGTTTTGTGCAAATAAAATAAGGTTTTTTAAATGCTAATCCCTAACTATATATGGTCTATAACCTATGGTTTTTTCAGTGAATTTTCAAGGTTTTGTAAATGCAAATTCCTAACTATATATGGTCTATAACCTATGGTTTTTTCTGTGAATTTCATTGGTTTTTTAAAAGCTAATATCTATAGCTGTAAAATATATTCTTTATTAAGTGACGTATCACGTAGCCCGTGAGACGCCTCATGATGCATCGCATAACCGTGACGTATCGTCTCTGCAGCGCAAACCAAACCCAAAACGTAAGCGCGCCAGAACACGCTTAAAGATATATATATATTTTTTTAACCTTAATTAGACAAAATCCACACGTGCACATATCACAAACGTTCAAAAAACACAATATGTCGGACTACCGTTACGCTGCCGGTTAGCTGCCCGGTTAACGTACCAGGAAGCACCTTTACCGCGAAAATCGCAAATTTTTTTTTTTCACCCCCAGGGAACTTTAATAGCCCCCTCATCAATCCTAGGGGTTCAGGAGGGGTCTGCCTTACCCCTTTCATTCATTTACACCTTTTTTTTTTCCACCTCTTGTCTCTCGATCCCACAGAGAGACAAGATGGCGGCCGCTCCAGACTGTTTACAATGATAACAGCCAATCAGCTTCTCCTCAGACTCCCGTTACACTGCCGATTAGCTTCCCGGTAGCTGCCCGGTTAGCTGCCCAGTTCGCGTACCAAGACACGTCTCTACGGCGTTTGTTTTTTTTTGGCCCCACGTGGCTTTATAATATCCCCCTCATAAATCCTAGGGGGTCAGAAGGGGTCTACCTTGCCCTGTTTCCTTCATTTCCCCCTTTGTTTTGGCCTCCTCTTGTCTCTCGATCCTACCGAGAGACAAGATGGCGGCCGCTCCGGACTGTTTACAATATTGACAGCCAATCAGCTACTCCTCAGACTCCCGTTACACTGCCGGTTAGCTTCCCGGTTAGCTGCCCGGTTAGCTGCCCGGTTCGCGTACCAAGACGCGTCTCTACGGCGAAAAAATCTGATTTTTTTTTTTTTTTGGTTACACTGCCGGTTAGCTTCCCGGTTAGCTGCCCGGTTAGCTGCCCGGTTCGCGAACCAAGACGCGTCTCTACGGCGAAAAAATCGGATTTTTTTTTTTTTTTTTTTGGGCCCGGCGTGGCTCTATAATATCCCCCTCATCAATCCTAGGGGGTCAGGAGGGGTCTACCTTGCCCCCTTTCCTTCATTTCCCCCTTTGTTTTGGCCTCCTCTTGTCTCTCGATCCTACCGAGAGACAAGATGGCGGCCGCACCGGACTGTTTAGAATGTTGACAGACACCGGAGAGCCAATCAGCTTCGCTTTGCAAAGTTCCGATACGCGAAAAGTTCGCGAACCGGTTAGCTGCCCGGAGCGCTGTTACAGATATATATCTTGATTTAAACGTTAATTTCTCAAAATCCACTGAAGCACATATATTGAGACCTAGCAAAGGCACATCGGGGTACCAGTCCCTACAATTTTGCCAAGTTTCGTGGAAATCCATTCAGCCGTTCGGGCTAAAAGTGAGTCCAACCGCCCTATGGAAATTAACATGGGAAAAACGCGTTTTGGGACCCCCCTTTTTTCTCGGCCCCCCCTTGACGAACCCCCCCCAAATTTTCAGGAGCTGCTCAGAAACAAAATGTGCCATTTTCCTGAAAATTTCAGCCGATTCCGTCCACAAACGCCAAAGTTATTAGACATAGAATTTTCAAAAGTCCCATAGGAAAAAAATCCTAACTATATATACCTACTGGCTATCGCCAGTAGGTAATATATATATATATATATATATAAAGTCGAACTTTTTGACACTTTCCACGTCAAAAAACACACGAACACCTTATATCTTCTAGAAACGCTTTATTGCAGGTTTCTGGCAGTAAACTCTACGCGTTTCAGGAGCTCACCTCCCTTGCTCACGAGTGACATTATTGTGTATACGATAGGGTTTTAAACAAACATGTGACTTTGCAGTGCATAAACATAAACAACAGACCATTGCTGTAAAAGTAAATAAAAAATTGTGAAGATACTAATGGTGGTGCCGAGTGTAGTCTTGACAGTGTTTTTAAATTACATATTGCTCATTGGGGCTTTTTGACTTACATAGTAACATTGGCATATACATATTCTATGCTTTATTCTCCACTAGGATGAAATGTTTAGCATAGCTTATATTCTGTATATTTGCTACTTCACTTGCCCTTATGTTGAACTTTCATAAATGTCTCTGAGATATTTTGCCCTAGTGGGCTTATATCCATATCTTCATCAGATGTATGGTTCCAAATCAAATCAAATTATATGACAGTTCCTTCCTGTACTTTTGTAATCAATACTCATAATTGTAATGCTATTTATATAGTATACAATTTACAAAACTCTTTGATTGGTATCATTTTTTGGTAAACCATAGAGAATCATTTTGCCCCAGTGGGCATACATTTTGTCCTTCCGGGCAACACATTATCATTTCCACGTAGTCAATTTCAAGTCCCCATTTTCACTCCTTTCGTCCTCTTATTACTCGGCTGACATGTACTTCAATTCATTCCTCTTCCATTATTCATTAGTATCTATGAAAATACATAGACAAAAATTATATTAACCACACATATATTCCAACTTATACCCTGTGAATTAAAAAACCAAAAAATGGTTATTATACTTGTCTGAGACAAACAGAACTCATTTTTTCAGTCCTATAGACCGGAATGGGTCAAACACTGGGATCGCATATTCAAAGTGACACAACATAATATTACTTAAAGCCAGACTAGGTCATATCACCATTAGCTCCTAATCTACCAAAATATCATCTTCGTTTTCATTACAGAACAACTTCTCTCACCCCCAATGTCTCATATTATTAAAAGATTGAGTTGGCAGTCATTAGTCCTGGACTTAAGTTGCAATATCATCGTTTTATTAACCTAGATGAGTTTCCAATTCCTCATCGCAATTATGTCCAATCGGTACTGTTGTTTGGTATTTAATAATCAGTCTGGATTCTAGTCTCCGTAGTTTTTGGATCTTATTTCCCCCTCTGTCATCATGTTTGATCATGTCTAACACACAGAATCTCAATAAGTTTGTATTCTGGTTATGTTCTGTTTGAAAATGCCTTGCGATGGGGTAAGCTTTATCACAGTTCTTTATGGCCCTTAAGTGCTCCAAAATCCTGATTTTGGCTTTGTGTATCGTGCTGCCGATATAGGCCTTATCACAAGGGCAGAACAAAGCATAAACTGCAAACTCCGTGTTGCATGATGTATGATCTTGTATCACAAAGGGTTCTGTGTGTGGTGAGAGTTTAACTTCTTTACAGTTTTTACTATGCTTGCATGCTTTGCAGTTTCTGCACGGAAAAAATCCTTGTATCCCCATTGGTTTTTCCTTTACTGGAATTACAGCACTGCATAGCTCATCTTTTAAGGACTTAGTTTTCTTGAAAGTTATCTGTGGATATGATTCTACATATCCGGCAATTTCAGGGTCTGTTTGTAATACAGGCCAAAATTTCTTTAGGCCTCGTTTAATCATAAACGCTTGGCTGCTGTATGACGTGATGAAGCGCGTTTTTGGATTTACATTATCATCCAATGTTTTATCCTTGTCATTTTCCCTTAGTAAACTTTCTCTGCTTCTTTCCTCCACGAGACCTTTGGCCCTGTTGATAGTTTTTTCAGTGTATCCTCTTGCTCTGAATCTTTCAATCATTGTGTTTTCTTCTTCCTTAAAGCTTGCAAGTGTGCTGCAGTTTCTTTTCGCTCTTAATAATTCTCCTATTGGAATGCTCTGTATTAATGAGCTCTGATGGCAACTGCGTGCATGTAGCAGACTATTTCCTGCTGTTGTTTTTCTGTACAAGGAGCTTTCTAGTCTGTTGTTTTCCACCTTTAATCTTAAATCAAGGAAATCTAGACTTTTCTCTGCCCATTGGCTGGTGAATTGTAAATTGAAATCATAGGAGTTAAGTTCCTTCACAAAGTTTTTTGCTTCTGTCTCTGAGCCTGACCAAACCACGAAAATGTCATCGATGTATCTGACCCATTTGATGACACTCTTCTTATACACCGATGACCTGTATACCACTTCTTCTTCCCAGTACCCCATGAAGAGACCCGCAAAGCTCGGCGCGAAACAAGTCCCCATGGAAGTCCCCAGGATTTGTCTATAGATTTTAGAATCAAAGAGGAAGTAGTTTTGAGTCAGACACAGTTCCATTATTTTTAGAAGCATTTGTGTGTGGCAGAGATAAGAGATTGATCTTCTGGATAGGAAATGTTTGCACGCCGAAAGCCCCAGTGTGTGTGGGATACAGGTGTATAGCCCCACTACATCAAGTGATAACAATGTGTAGTCCTCTTCCCATTTCAGTGTCTCCATGAGCTTAAGAAAAGCCCCTGAATCCTTAACAAAGGATGGCAGACTCTGTACCCAACTCTGTAGAAAGAAATCTACGTATTGTGAGGCATGTTCAAGGCAGCTTCCTATTGATGAGACTATTGGCCTCCCTGGTGGGTTATTTCTGTCCTTATGGATCTTCGGTAGAAGATATAAGGCTGGTAGTCTAGGGGACTTGCATTCAAGGAATTTGAACTCTTCTGTCTCTATCAGTCCTTTCCCTTTCCACTCTTGGAGTAAACTATGGAATAACCTGATTGATGTCTCATATTCCATGCAGTTACTTCTGCAATATTTAGTCTCATCTGAAAGCTGCCGTAATCCTTCTTTAATGTAGTCAATTTTGGCCTGCACTACTACATTGCCCCCCTTGTCTGATTTTTTTATCACTATGCTGGGGTCATTTTTCAAACTAAGCAAGGCTTTCCGCTGTTGGTTATTTATGTTGCTCCAGCATTTTAATTTTTTATTAGAAATGTGTTGTAGTTCTTTGCACATGCCCCGCTCAAACACATCTATGGCATCATTCTTTAGTTGGGGGAGGAAAGTTGACTTTGGCTTAAAGCCACTATTGGCACTCATATCTAAGGCTATGCTTTCAGATCTGTATCTTTCGTAAGGGCAACTTGTGTCCTCCACTTCCTCAGCTAGAATTCTTAGTGAGTGTTCCAATTCTGCCTCCGCCATACTTATGCTACTGGCTTCTTCTCTAGGTGCTATAGATTTATCTGTGACTTTGCAGGCAAACCACTTTCTAATTCTAAGTTTTCTCGTAAAGAAAAATAGGTCTATTCGGCTTTGTGTAAAGTTAAAGGTTCTAGATGGACAAAAACTTAACCCCAAAGATAAAAGTTCTACCTCATAGTTGGTGAGATTCCTCTTCGAGAGATTCACGACGGTCTGTCTCTCCATTATTTCGCCTTCAGTTGGCCCCTTGTTCTTCGTCCCACTGGGCTTCCTAGAGCTCCCATTGTTTCTGCCTCCTCTGTTTCCTCTTCCTCGACTTTGAAAGGATTGGCCGTTGTTTCCTCCTCTTCCCTTCATGACCATATTGAACTCCGTAAAAACATCGTTTTTTTCTCCTAAAAAACCTTGTACGCTGGATGCATCACTTCCACTCATTAGACTTCCTTCTGTTGATGTTTCGTCGTTGACTAGCAATCCACTTTCTTTTGATTGCATTGCCGAGTTCGCGGCGCTCTTTGCTTGCATTTCTCCTCTTATTTTATCATATTTTTTGGCGAATGTTATTATTTGACCTTTCTGATAGTCAACTAAGTCTCGTTGAAATTTGCGTTGTTTCTTCATTTTAATATCCTTTTCAATTTTATCCAGGCTAATTTCCATTCTTTCCATCTCTTTTTTAAATTCATCCTCGCTGCATATGTTTTTCAGTTCAGTGCTTAGATCCTCAATCTCCTTGCTTTGCCTCTCCACGTCTTTTGAGGCATAACACACTAGCATTTTCAGCATGTTTGTTGAGCACTGGTGGTTATTTTCAGCCCACTTGTTAATTAGCTCTGGATCTGGGTTGTGGAAGTTTGGCATTATGAAGATTCTTAATCCACGTGGGACTCGTGACACATCAATATATTTTTGTAATGTAGTGGCTTCCCACCACTTGTTCTGCTCACTTTTTAATGCTCTCCACAGTTTGTCCCACAGCAGTCTTTTTTCAGACTTTCCACTTACTTGTGCTTCTTTGGTGGAAACTGACATCACCGTGTTTTCGTTATATTTTTCGAATATTTCATTAGCATCCTGTATCCGTTTGTCTCTTCTCCCTGATGCCATTGTTCCTGCTGCGTGTTTTAGCACTGATCGGTGCTTCGTTTCTTTCGTTGTGCCTTCCGTTCCGTTTTGGATCACGGCGCATGCACTCCCTCTCCGGCTGTCAGCTGTTCTTCACAGATCTCCTAGGGAACCCGCGTTGCCGGTATTCTTGCTACTTTGTTGCCGCTTTCACTCTCCTTCGGCATTTCGCATCGGCTGCATTTTCTCTCCGCGGTTCCTGAAACCTTTTGTAAACAAAGCCGGGGGCTCGAGCAGAATTCAAAGTCCCAATTCCTGTTGCTTGGCAGCCGCCAAGCTCCGCTCCCTCGAGCCTCTTGACGAAGGCGGTTCGTGTGTAGGCAGCGAGCCTTCACATAAAGTCGAACTTTTTGACACTTTCCACGTCAAAAAACACACGAACACCTTATATCTTCTAGAAACGCTTTATTGCAGGTTTCTGGCAGTAAACTCTACGCATTTCAGGAGCTCACCTCCCTTGCTCACGAGTGACATTATTGTGTATACGATAGGGTTTTAAACAAACATGTGACTTTGCAGTGCATAAACATAAACAACAGACCATTGCTGTAAAAGTAAATAAAAAATTGTGAAGATACTAATGGTGGTGCCGAGTGTAGTCTTGACAGTGTTTTTAAATTACATATTGCTCATTGGGGCTTTTTGACTTACATAGTAACATTGGCATATACATATTCTATGCTTTATTCTCCACTAGGATGAAATATATGAATATATATATATATATAAATACGTACATATATATATATATATATACATACGTATATATATATATATATATATATATATATATATATATATATATATATATATATATATATATATATTTATTTATTTATATATGGGATATGGGTGGAAACATAGTGTTGTGGCCCAAAAAAGAATATATCCAAGAAGGTATGACACAGCTAATTAAAGAGCATTGCTATGAGAAGTCCACTCTGAGGGAATACAACAAAGCAAAGGACACTATAAAAAAAGATCTGCAACAGTGGAAACGGGAAGGACTGATCTCATCAGAAGAATATCAATACTTGTATAATTACCCGTCCTCCCAATTATATACTTTATACCAATAGTCCACAAAAATGTTATTCCAATACCAGGAAGACCAATCATTTCAGCTATAAACAGCATAGGCAAACATGTAGGAGAATATGTGATCTTTTTTTTGTAGGATCTGGTCCAAAAATGCACTCTCAAAGGTGAAGTATACATGTCACTTTTTAAATAATATCTGTGACACTATATGGACAGATGATTTTTTGTTAATTGCATTAGATATAGAGTCACTGTATACGAGCATTGAGCACCAGACAGGCATTATTGTGGTCAGACATTTCTTGGAGACTAGGCCTTGTGAATATCATCAACACAGCAAGATAATGCTCTGCCTTATCTCCTGGTGTTTACATAATAATTATTTTCTGTTCAGTAAAGATACTGACAGACAAACACGGGGTGCAGCAATGGGGGCCTGTTTCTCTCATAGCTGTGCGTGTTTGCAAGTAAGCTATTGGGAGGAACAGGTCCTCAAGAAAGATCACCAGGATCTCTTTGCCCAATATATTGTTAATTGGTTACGCTATATTGATGATGTTTTTATGATATGGAATAGTGACATGGGGAGTGCTAGACATTTTGTCAATACAAGCAATGCTAACTCTATGAATTTGAATTTTACATCTCAGATAAGCAATTCTAACATTACATTTCTAGATGTAAGTGTGTATGCAAGCCAAGGAAAATTGGAAACTACTTTATATAGAAAACTGACAGAGGGGAATGCATAATTACATGCAAGTAGTATGCATTCATAGCACCTTATCAGTAATATCCCATATGGCGATACTTTAGGATTAAAACGCATATGTAGCTCAGCAAAGGACTTTGAGAGTTGCAAACAAGAAGCCCCCATAAGATTAAAAAAGAGAGGCTATAGCACAAGGATACTTACTGAGGCATTTGATAAAGCTGAAAAATGACCTAGAATATCGCTGCTACCACAAACAAAAGATATGGTTGAAATTCCTGCTGGTGAAGAAGCTCCAAGACTAATAACAACATATAGTCTACAAGAAAGGAAAATAAGAGCCATTTTAAAGAAAAATTGGCCAATTGTCTTCACTGATAATGTCCTTGGAACTAGACTTTCCATCAACCCCAATATCACATTCAGAAACACACATTCCATGGGGTCCAAATTAGTCAAAAACAGTCCAGAGCTAGGCACCACGTGCACATGGTGAAGCCCTAGGCAAGGCTTATTCAGGTGCTCATCTTGTCAAGCTTGCAAATATGGAACCAACATGACAGGATATACAACTCCATTTTTCCAGAAGGAGATTGCCATAGAGGGTAGTTACAACTGTAGGACAGAATACGCAGTTTATGTTCTGACATGCACCTGCCGGCTTAGATATGTGGGAAGTACTAAGCTGCAGGTGCATGTCTGAATACTAGAGCACTTAAGGGCAATTGTGAACAGTGATTCATCCTATCCGGTAACCCGAAATTTCAAGGATGTACACAACAAAGATGTCAAGTGCCTAACATATTATGTTATTGATGGGATTCCAGTCCTCTGTAGAGGGGGGAACAGGGAACGATTAATAAGGCAGCTGGAAACAAGATTCATCCTTGAATTTTATAGTAAAGCACCAAATGGCTTGAATAACACTGAAGATATGCACACCTTTTTATAGATCAATCTTTTATAGTTCAGTATGATTTACCGATCTTTAATAAATAAATTTTTTAGCACTGTAAAATTCAGACTATGAACTCAGTATACTTAAGAGATCCACTGACCCAAATGTTCACAGTAACTGAATATCTAAACTGACTGACATGGAAAGAAAATACTGTTGAAGATATAAACAGGGCTGTAACTAAACTACGAATTGATAATACTCATCTGATGCTGATAAACTGTAAATAGAAATTATATATTGCTTTTAACACCTAATCAAACATTGTTAGAGGAATAGGTTTTAGCACAAGTATTAGTACGTTATGGTTAATTTGTCTATATAGCACTTTGCACTTTACCTCATAGGAAGCACTTTAAATCAGAAATTGTTGCTGAACAACAACGAAGGAAATAAAAAATAAATATCACATATAAAAGAACTAAGGGTACCGCAGTTTTGGAATATTTTTTGGTGACAACCGTATTCAAGCAGTTAAACAATGTCTCAAGGAATATAGACATTATTTGAGCATTTAGGCAGTAATATCAGCAAATATGTTTACAGTTTTATACATAAGTATTTATTTGTGCGACAATATGTATATTTTAACTATATATGCATATTTAAAATATTAATTAAGAATGTACTTATTTTTATTGCACACAAATATAATCAATGTAATATTCAAAATGAAAATGAGATAGCATTCAATATATCCGTAAATGTATTGTAACAACTGTAAACTGCGACAAACAATATGAGACAATATGTATGTTTACGAGCAAACTTGAATTGGAAGTGTTTCCTCTATGTTAATTAATAATGTGATGAAAGAGGAAAAGGGGTGTTCACTAAGCATTTAAAAAAAGCATGGCGTACTACACTCCTTGTGTGATCAAGGTCACTTGGTGCTCGAAACGTGTCATGGAGGACAGAGGAGTGAGAAAATAAATCAACTTCCGAAATTATCAACATAGATGATGGCAAGAACATTGCTTGGCTAGTGTATATCAGAAAATATTTTTCAGATATTGGTGCACCCCAACTTTTGTATTTACCCAGCATGATCAACAGTAATTTGAAGACTTTGAACCTCTCTCTTTTTCTTTAAAATAGTAATTTAAGGAGGTTTAATACATTTCAGGAGATAGAATCTGTGAGTTCTCACAAATGGAGATTACTCCTCCAGAACAGGGAGAACCTTATTTAACCTTGATCCCCTACCTAGAGCATCGATTCTACTAAACATGTTTACGGATGCATATTGCTAAGTTTTTGGTCACATTTCCACAACAGGGCAGCTGTTTTTTATCCCTATGCTGTTGTCCTTCTAGCAGTACCAGCCAGAAATCCTGTCTGCATTTTATGTTTCTTTGTAGACTTTATACTATTCCTAGAATTCAATTGTATGTCCTATTTTAAATTCATATGACTGTACATAAGCCAAACAAGCATTTGTTTAATAAAAAATGTTTTATGTATAGGTACAGTATTTTAAAATACTGAATCACACCTACAGTTACATATGTAACATTTTTGGTTATATTTGGACATTTCATCTTTTTGGCATCATATGTCAACACGTTTCATTGGTACGGGGGCTAGTCTTGTTAATTTCACCTGCTTAAAGATGGCCGCCACAATCCATGCACTGGTCTCCTAACAAGTCGTCTGTCTATGCTGATTAAAACACGTGTATCGGAGGCAATCCCATGCACACACACTGCATCTTTTGCTGCATCTTTTCCTTATAAACAGGGGCCAGGGAGACGCAGGCTACTTCAACCGGTTCTCCAGCGTATGTACCGGTACCTAACTTTACATTGAGGGAATCAATGAACCTATTGGCGCTGTACGACAACCTTGAAAATGTGAGAGCAACCTTAATGGGCCTCACGGAAACTGGATGCCAAACCCATGCAGCGACCTACTACCGCCTCCCAGCAGCTAGCGATTACATCCCCATCCGCTATCAGCCTCACCTTGATGCCTGGGGAGTAAAACATGTATAGACAACTTTGTTAATAAATGTAATTATTTGCACTAATAAATGTTTTGCATACGAATTTCGATCTGGGTTTGGCACATTTTCTTATTCAGTAGGGAGGGACACTGTACAACTAATGTAAGTGTTGAAGAGGTATACATTGAAGGCTGGCTTTGAATGCTGAGTTTGCAGTTACATGCAAAGGAATAAAGACATGTAAATCTGAGCTCTGTGTGTGACATAGTCCTTATGGATGCCCATGCTTGGGAGGACACTACAATTAGTCATAGTAAGTAATATTTTAGTAGTGGGCTGTATGGTTTGTAGGGGTATATGGTGAGAAGTTAATTAGTTTATTAATTATTTAAAAAACATATTTGTAAATTAAATATTTAATTGATTGGTTATTATGTGAATAGTTTAATAGTGATGTATTTAAGTTATATTTTAGTTGTGGGTTGCTGAGTTTGTTGGGGGAAAAGGGTGGGAAGTAAGAAAAAATTAAATGTGCTTTAATTGAATTTTGCATTTTGTGTTTAAATAAATATTATTTGATTATTAATTATGTAAATTGCTCAATTTACTTATTAATGTGTATTTGTGGACTGATTCATTTCTTTTAAAATGGATTTTAGTTTGTATAGATTTATTACACATTTTTTTTATGTGGTGTTATGTTTTTTAGGTAAGTATGTTGGGAAGAATATAAATATAGGACATATGATATATTAATCAATATTAATATGTAATTTATTATATGGTTACTCTTTTGAAATCAGGGGACCCCTATAAATCTAATGACCAATCTATACATAGGAAAAGAAGGCAATAGGTAAATGTCTATAGCTTGTTTACCTAAAAGAATCGGAAAAATATCTTATGATCTAGATCTCTCTGTAGACAGTAACCACTAGTACAGAAACTAAATGTACACTAATGTATCTCAAAAAACATATTTCTTTTTATTCTTCAAAACAGATTATTTTTATATCAAATTTTCAAATTTTCTTTATCTCAATTTTTAAACTTTCTTTATCTTTTTTCTGAATATATAAAGAAGTTCATTCATTGCTCATAATCAATATGACAAAAACACATAAATGGATTGATAGATGAATACGATAGAGGTAGAGTTGATGGGGCAATGTGGTAGAGGTAGACTACGCACGTTTCGGCACTGCTGCCTTCATCAGGTGACCGTCTATTGCACTACAACTGAACAGAACATACAATATAACATTATAAAGTGGTTACATGAGACATATTTCATACATGAAAGACTACAATGTTTTTGTTCAACTATAAATGGATATAAATTGATATGATGAATGCCAGATTACATTCCTCTATATAGATAAAAGTCAAATATATAACAAAAAGCCCAAGCAAAATATACCCATCTGATATCAAACAATGTGCAAATTTGTATATTACAGACACAAAACAGTGAAGCATATATATAATAAAAAATACATCAAAATCTCTCTATACATAATAAGATAATCGGCAACCTCATTCTTTTGTTGGATAGACTGTGTATATATATATGTGCTAATTCCTAACTATATATGGTCTATAACCTATGGTTTTTTCTGTGAATATATATATATATTTAATCACTCACTCATACAGTCAGTCATGCACCTACTAAATCCTTCATCCAGACACTTATACATCCACTCATTCTTCAATATGTAAGACATATTTTAACTTTACAAAAACATACAGTCACTGGATGTTGTCATCAGTGATGTCATCAGTGATGTCACTGACCATGTCATGAATGATGTAATATGTGACATCATCAGCAGTGGATTGCGGGTGCGCGATATATAGTTATTGCAACTAACTATATATGCAAATTTCAATGGTTTTGTGCGATTAAATTAAGGTTTTGTAAATGCTAATCCCTAACTATATATGGTCTATAACCTATGGTTTTTTCAGTGAATTTCAATGGTTTTTTAATAGCAAATATCAAAAGCTGTAAAATGACAAGTACGTGGTAGGTAAAAACATTTTCGTATTTATGCACGCTGATGTGCTTTGAACCCTGCCCCCCCCCTCCTCTTTTCTTTTAGGAGTATTCTCTCTTTGCAGATAGTGAAGGGTAGGTAACGTAAGCCTTTGCCCCCGTTGTAACCCGTCGTGCCTGCTTCCCTCTCCATTTGATTGATTGTTATCCTAGCATTTACTGTTTTAGAATGGGTTCTCTTTGGTTCATTCTCTATTTACAAACAAGCACAGAGTCGCAATACTCTGTTTAGTCTTTGCAGATAGTGAAAAATCGTTTAAAAAAACAAAAAGAATCGAGCAAAATCAGTAGGCCACTAATGGGATCTCTTTTTGACCTCGCTAAAATAGAAACATTAGGAACAACCCCTCATGAGAAATACGAAACTAGTGAGATGAACTGAGCTCGACACCATGATGGCTGCAAGACAGCTCGGCTCCGCCACCCACCCCGCCCAAATTCGATCAGTTCCGGTGGAGCCCCAACGTGAACAGGTAGAGAAGAACTTGCCCTCCCCTCTTTGACTGAAAGATCTTGTTGCCTGTCCCTTCTGTTGTCATTTAACAGAACTTTTTGGACTACTGAAAGGGGTTGTGTTCCGACCGCTGGTTGGTGGAGACATTTTGACTATATTCTAGACCTGCGTTGTCGCGTAATGCGTCATATGACGCGCCGCGTTAGCGCACCCAGAAGTACTCCGGTGCGCGACGCGCAGCTTCCCGGAAGCGATCCAGAGCGCGGCGCGCAGCGCGTAACGTAAGCATAACAGGTCATGTGACTTGTTAATAAAACTTTTCATTGGTTCATTTTACTTTTGTTATTCTAATGATGAAAGGCTTGGTCATATGACCTAAAAATAACGCTTTTCATTGCTTTCGAACATTTTTTTTTCTTAAACATATATGTTATAATGTTCCAGGCTAATGTACTTTCCCGGAAAATTTACAACTGTCCTGCAAGTAAAATATATTCCTTTTTCGAGAAAAAGGGCGTTTCTTCTTCCCATGAGGGAGCCGTTGAGCAAAAGAGGCTCGGCCTGCTGTCTTAGTCGCCGATAGGCCTGAATATCAGATTCTTATCGATCACTTTATGTTGCAGGAGTAGAAAACACAACAGCCCTTGACCATTTATCTTTACTGCGTTCCTGCGTATTTTACCTTTTATCCGTCATGTAATTGGACTGCTTTATTTCACTTGCCTTTTACTGATTCAAAAACAGTGGCTATTATTCAAAACTTTTCCAATGTAAGTACTACTACCATGTTTTGTTTTAAAAACCTTTATTGTGAAAATGTCAGTATACAAATACGGGCCTATAACCACGTGGGCCGGCCACGGAGCAAACTGGAATCGTATATGATGAGAGGACATTTACACTGT
This sequence comes from Lissotriton vulgaris, assembly GCF_964263255.1. Taxonomy (NCBI): domain Eukaryota; kingdom Metazoa; phylum Chordata; class Amphibia; order Caudata; family Salamandridae; genus Lissotriton; species Lissotriton vulgaris. Next base: position 1,465,545,440 of record NC_141694.1, read on the forward strand.
AAAACAACGTAACGGGCGACCCATTAGATTGCAAGAACTAAGGTGTCTAACATTTGAGGAATCGGTGGACGTACATTTTATAATTAAAATACGACAGGGCCAGTTACAATAAAATTATCTAGATATACATAGATATACATATAATTCGAACTTTCAATAGTACAGTAATCAATAACACATCAGAACTTAATATCAATATGGATGTCCAAATGTTCAATCAATTCATGTGCTTCAAAACTGCATACGTATCTCGTGATATCAAGGTTGGGCAATCAGTACACAACAAGGAGTTACGAGTCCCATTTATACCGGCGCCATTTTGAGCGAGGCCGGGCAGGTCCAGGATATAGTCAAAATGTCTACACCAACCAGCGACTATGATGATGTTCATAAGCTCTATTGATTAGAGTAACACTCCTCTCTCCACATGAAATTATTTTGCCGCAAGTTAAACATGTCATTTTCATTTGTCCAAAGTTCTTCTGAAGATTTAGAACCGTTTCCCTTGCCTCTGATTCTGTCACTGCCACTTCTTTGGTGGATGTACTGGCAGGTCGGGGGTTATCCACCAAATCAAAATGTCTCCACCAACCAGCGGTCGGACCAGAACCACTTTCGGCAGGTCCAAAAAGGTTCCGTTAAATGACAACAGAAGAGATAGGCAACAAGAACAATCAGTCAAAAGAGGGGACGCTTACGTGAATGGGGCCCATGCCCTAGCAGGCAAGCGTCCGAGTTCCAAGGTGTCCCAGGGCCATTTTAGTGGACCAGGCCCAAATCCAAAGAACAGGCCGCCATTTTTAGAGTCCTGTTGCAGCCGCCTATCGCTGCACCACAAGAGTAGCCGCAATTCAGCTAGATGGCGGGTGAGTCACTGTACCGCAAGAGCGGGCAGAACTCAGCTGGATGGCGGGCGAATCGCTGTACCGCAAGAGTGGGCGGAACTCAGCTGGATGGCGAAACAGTCACTGTACCGCAAGAGCGGGCGGAACTCAGCTGGAAGGCGAGTCAAACGCTAAGAGGCGCCCCACTGCAGATGAGGTGCCTTCACCTGGGGAGGCGGAAGAGGTCCGTTATGCCGCCTCTCCCCCCCCCCCCCCCGGGCACCCCACGCCGTCTTTCGGCACAGCATTGTAGGATGGCCACACCAGTGAAACTTGCTGGACACCACGTCGGTGCCATCCGGATCTCGGCGCGTTGTGCTGCCTTCGGCGTACTGTAGCAACAAAAGTAATAGCAACTCAGCTGGACACGCCGTCTTTCGGCGCAGCATTGTAGGATGGCCGTACCAGTGCAGCAACTTGCTGGACACCACCTCGGTGCCATCCGGATCTCGGCGCGTTGTGTTGCCTTCGGCCTACTGTAGCAGCAAGTGCGGGCGCAACTCTGCTGGACGGCGTGTGAAACGCTAAGGGGCGCCGCACTGCAGATGAGGTGCCTCCACCTGGGGAGGCGGAAGAGGGCCATTCACGCCGCCTCCCCCCGGGGCACCCCACGGCGTCTTTCGGCGCAGCATTGTAGGATGGCCACACCAGTGCGGCAACTTGCTGGACACCACCTCGGTGCCATCCGGATCTCGGCGCGTTGTGCTGCCTTCGGCCTACTGTAGCCGCAAGTGCGGACGCAACTCAGCTGGATAGCGAGTGAAACACCAAGGGGCGCCCCACTGCAGCCAAGGAGCCTCCATCTTGGGGGCGAGGCACCGCATCACATTGCTTTCCAATGCAGTCAGGTCCTCAAACAGCCCCCACTTACTGACGCCACCTCACAGGCCAACGGGGCACCCCACGCCGACTTTCGGCGCAGCATTGTAGGATGGACACACCAGTGCGGCAACTTGCTGGACACCACCTCGGTGCCATCCGGATCTCGGCGCGTTGTGCTGCCTTCGGCCTATTCGCACATCGGTCCGCTACTGACGTCGCCTCACGGGCCAACGGATTTTGTATGCTTTTTATAGCCCAAAGCCGCATAACAGGTCATGTGACTTGTTTATAAAACTTTTCATTGGTTCATTTTATTTTTGGTTTCCTAATGATGGAAGGCTTGATCATATGACCTAAAACTAACACTTTTCATTGGATTAAAACATTTCTTTTCCCAAACGATGAAAGCACCACCTTTTTTTTTCTCACTCTGCAATCCAAAAAGGTTCCTTTAGATGACAACAGAGGGGACAGGCAACAAGAACCATCACTCAAAAAAGGGGAGGGCAAGTTCTTCCCTACCGGCTCACGTTGGGGCTCCACCGGAACTCATCGAATTGATAGTCTACAGTGTTTCTGGATGTTTCAGACTGAAGCTGGCGTCAGCATGAGAGCACCACCATCTCGTAGCTCCGTCGTTGCCATTCCGCAAGCAATCATGGCAGCCGCTCCCCACCGGAAGCCTGCGGGAGTCGGGGGCCCCCAAGACTTTTGTAGACTCTTCAAGGCTGAGGGGACGCTTTCGAGAATGGGGCCCAAGCCCTAGCAGACAAGCGTCCGAGTTCCAAGGTGTCCCAGGGCCATTTTAGTGGACCAGGCCCAAATCCAAAGAGCCGGCCGCCATTTTGAGAGTCCTGTGGCAACTAGATGGTGAGCAAGACGCTGTAGCCGCAAGAGCGAGCGGTAAACAGCTGAATGGCGGATGAGGCACAGAGCAGCAAAAGCGGGCGGAAAACCGCTGAATGGCAACTGAAACGCTAAAGGGGCGCCCCACTACAGCAGAAGAGCCTCCACCTGGGGAGGCCCGTTCACGCCGCCCCCCCCCCCGGGGCGCCCCACGCCGTTTTTTGGAGCAGCATTGTAGGATGCCAAAACCAGTGCGGCAAGTAAAGAACATCACCTGGGTGCCGTCCAGATCTCAACGCGTTCTGCTGCCTTGGGACTATTTGCACAACAGACCGCTACTGACGGGGCACAGTGCAGCAAAAGCGGGCGGAAAACCGCTGAATGGCAAGTGAAACGCTAAAGGGGCGCCCCACTACAGCAGACGAGCCTCCATCTGGGGAGGCCCGTTCACGCCGCCTCCCCCCCCAGGGGCGCCCCGCGCCGTTTTTCGGAGCAGCATTGTAGGATACCAAAACCAGTGCGGCACCTGGGTGCCGTCCAGAACTCAGCACGTTGTGCTGCTTTCGGACTATTCGCACAACAGACCGCTACTCACCATTGTTGCTTCTGTTTCAAACAAATTTTTTTAACGTGTTTACTGTTTTTGTTGCGTTGTATATATTTATAAGTTATTAAAGTGTTATAATCCTACTACTTTGTTGGAGTGCTATATATTTTTAATGTAACACATAATTGTGAAGACTTTGATGTACAAAAAGGCATCCCTGGAATCTTCCGCTTCAGGCTCGGTCCCACACACCCTCACAGTGAGAATCCCCTCCCCAATCACAATACAGGATCGTTATCAGATAGTAGGAACGCTTGTGGTGTGACGGATCTCATCAGGTGGGTGTTAAGTAACTCAGCCCGAACCTCAACTGACATTCAACACACCATTCGAACATTCATGCAATCAACATTCATACACACGCGCACAGGCTGAGCAGCACTCTACAGTGGGGGCCTTGATCTATTGTAACTCCTTTGAAGAGGGGTGATTCTTTACAGTTGAGGCCATAAACTACATCCGCAGGGCTAGGTGATAGCCTGGGACCGGCCTGGACAATCAGACACAGAGGAAGAGGAGTGTCAGAGGGTGCGGTAGTGAATAGGGTGAAAGGGAGGTGTCGGACGGGCACAGGGTGTGATTCTCAGGGAAGAGCAGCGCAGATGGAGGGAGGTTTATGGCCCATACATAAGACAGAGAGCGGGGGTGACCAGTGCATGGGGGAGATGCTTGCGAGGGTGGGGAGCCATGCTGAGGATCGGCGGCGTGCAGAGAGTGGGTCTGCTCAAGGCATCTAAAATGGCTGCCGTGCTCGACAAAAGTGTGGCATTGGAAAAAAAGCAAAATAGCGCAGACAATGTTTATCAATACGAATTAATTTATAACAATTATTTTTAACAAAATATTTACTCGCAGTGACAAAATGGCGGTCAACACTTCCTGATTTCCTTCGAATCGAACGTTAACAGACGTCACGATCGGAGGCGTGCAGAGAGTGGGTCTGGTCAAGGCATCTAAAATGGCTGCCGTGCACGACAAAAGTGTGCCATTGGAAAAAAAGCAAGATAGCGCAGACAATGTTTATCAATACGGATTAATTTATAACAAATATTTTTAACAATATATTTACTCGCAGTGTCAAAATGGCGGTCAACACTTCCTGATTTCCTTCGATTCGAACGTTAACAGACGTCACGCAGCAAAAAAAAAAAAAAAAAACGCTCACGCGCAGCCGCTGGAAGACAAGTATCAACATATATGAGCATCCTCAGCCACCCTCAGAAAACATACGGGGTCAGGATACGTCTCCCGTACCCCCTTATACCCATTTCTCACATTGTTTTTCCTCCATCTTGTAATTTAATTAAATAGAAACACAAAATGGCGAATTCCCGTTTCGCGTCCCGGTTCACTACCCGGTTCGCGAACCGGAAAGCGCTCCTACCGCAAAAAATAAATATTTTTTTATTTGCCCCACGGGACCCTTTAATAACCCCAACATCATTCCTAGGGGGTCAAGAAGGGTCTACCTTACCCCCTTTCATTAAATTCCAATTCCCCCTTCGTTTTTCTCCTCCTCTTGTCTCTCGATCCTACCAAGAGACAAGATGGCGGCCGCTCCGGACTGTTTAGAATGTTGACAGACACCGGAGAGCCAATCAGCTTCGCTTCGCAAAGCTCTGTTACGCGAAAAGTACGCGAACCGGAGCGCTATCCGGGACGCTGTTACAGATATATCTGTTTTTTAAAACGTTAATTTCTCAAAATCCACTGGAGCACATATATTGAGACCCAGCAAAGGCACATCGGGCTAACAGTCCCTACAATTTTGCCAAGTTTTGTGCAAATACATTCAGCCGTTCGAGCTAAAAGTGAGGCCAAACGCCCTATGGAAAACTCAATGTTAAAAACGCGTTTTGGGACTCCCCTTTTTTCTCGGCCCCCCCTTGACGAAAACCCCCCAAATTTTCAGGGGCTGCTCAGAAACAAAGCGTGCCATTTTCCTGAAAATCTCAGCCGATTCCGTCCACAAACGCCAAAGTTATTAGACATAGAATTTTCAAAAGTTCCATAGAGAAAAAATCCTAACTATAGATTCCTACTGGCGACCGCCAGTAGGTAATATATATATATATATATATATGATAATCATATTCTGGTTATATCCTCAGAATCGAACCATATGTGGATCATCATAATTAAATAAGCAAACCCTGCATAAAAGTCGAACACCATCTGCACACCTGCATAGGGCACCCACTCAGATAGTCAAAGTTACTTACTTGTATGTTTTATTTTTGATTCTTCTAAATAGCGTAGGGTGCAGTGGCCTCCATACACACATAGAATATAAGCACTAGAAGACAGAAACGGATGGTATAAATATCGCCTTGTATGCCCACAATAATATATGTCACATCATAGATATAAGGGATGTATACGGGCTGCAAAATCGAATTGCATCCAAGTGAGTATAAAGGGCAATGACATAATTCTATAAATAGAGAACCAATATAAGCTGTTGTCAGAATGGTTCAAAGTTATAGTTTAACATATAGCTGTAACATAGTTGGGTGAAAGCTAAACCTGAGGAAGGTAGGAAAACCTACCAGATGATAGAGGGATAGATTCAACAAATCCCCTTCAGCTCTAGTCGTTATAGATGGACAAAAAACACCTCACTAGTATTCACTCTCACTCTCTATACTTGCTAATTAAGAAGATAATTACTAACCACAATGTATTTAAAAGGAATATCAAAAGTTATCTTAGGATAGTCCATATGTACTACCATCAGGGTCTATGTGTGTGGCTGAAACAACATAATATAAACAGACCAATATATTAAATGTGTATCCTAAACGTGCATGTTTAACTCTTGTTGTATGGCCATAATTACATCCATGTAATGGAAAAAACTCACTTAAAACCAGGGGGGTATCCAAATAGTAGTTGTCACACAGTAGTCGACGAAATGTAGCGATATCTAAGAACATGGCCGCTCATGTAACAAACAGTTTTCCTGAAAAAGGGGCAAAAAAGGAAATGCCATCCATACGATATTAGACGAGTGTGCCGGAGAGTTTATATAGAAATCGTAATTTTCTCTGTGTAATTATTATCCAAAAGATTAGCAACACTTACTAATGGATGTGAAAACTACTTGATGATATGTATCATGACATCTCTAATCTTGATATAGAGGCTCATACATTGGACCACATTGCGGGCGTACACGATCTCCTACAATAAAGACCATGTTCAGTATGTAAAGCTATATAAATAGCGATGTATGTCATCTTTAATACCATGCGGTAAGATATGGGGTCGCATACCTAAAATATGTCTCATACCTTCAAATTATGTTTCCTGGATGTTTATAAGCGTCCTGTAACGATAATCACGTCTTAACGGCATCAATGGCTGCCATGATGCAAACAGTCTTTGCAAAACAGATCTTTTAATTATCATGAGATTGCCCGCCAAAGCGGCAAATTGTAATAGATAATTGGTGGACATCGTAGTTGGCATTCTGCAATGCCATTGGGCAGAATGAGAAACATTGCGTGATTTACGGACCGAATGGCCTAAAATCAATAACGACTAGAGACACCACGTCCCAAGGGTGAAAGTAAAGGAATGACATAGATGACAGACTAAGGATCGAATTACATAAAGTCATGAGCGGACCAGATTCACGATATCTAAAGTTACAGCGTTGCACGACAAATATGATGCACCATAGGACAATAAAAATAAGTTAAATTAAATACATGGTGTGGCATACATATACTATTGTATTGTGCATAATTGAGCCTTCCATATTAGAATATTTGTATTAGAAAGTGGAATTCAATGTGTGATACGCCATAGGCATACTCCATTTGGTATGTTGCATTCCGCAAAGGACAGTTGTTACAAGACCATGATAATGATTGCTTCTCAAATCGGTTTTATGCAGAGCATGCCAATTATAATTAAAAAAAAAAAAAAGACCGAGGAGAACTAACATCTATTTCTTAATATAAACACACACCATCTATAGTTAAAAATATATACAGAAAAGACTTATTTGTACATTAGCCACAGTGTCAGTAATAGTTACATTTGTTTCCAACGTTAGGGACCTTGCCTTTAATACACTGTATGTGCATAATTACAATCCCAGGGAAGTAACCCCATGATTACACATATATATTCACAAACAATTACATTATAAATCTTAACCCGTTGCGTGCTCATGATGAGCTCAGCTCGTCATGAGGCACGGTTGAGCTGCACTCATGATGAGCTGAGCACGTCATGGCCGTTGGAACGTTCGCACGCGGGGATAATTTCCCCGCTGTGCTGAACGTTCCAAAACGGGTGTGGTCGTAACGAGCTCAGCTCGTCATGAGTGCAGCTCCATTGTGCCTCATGACGAGCTGAGCTTGTCACAAGCACGGCGGCACCACGGCGGCCTCCCTCCCCCCGCACAGCGGGTGAAATGCCCCGCAGCCAACGGGTTAATATATACAGTGCATATTTTAATCATTAGATACAGAAAAGATTGTGCCTTAATCACAGCATTATATACATTACATATTTTGACTGAGCCCTTTCAAATTATTGCTTTATCCCAGGGTATTTCTAAATTGAGACCATATTTCACGGCCAAAAAATGTAAAAAAACCTCCTGTTTCTTTCTGATTTTATCAGTACATATTCCCATTTTAGGGACAATCCTCTCGAGGATAAACCATTTTATGTCCTCAGCTGAGTGATTGTACTCTAAGAAATGTAATACCATAGGGGCTGCCACTTTCCTAGTTCGAAAGGCTCACCTATGTTCAGTCAGTCATACATTTAATGACCTTGTTGTCTTGCCCAAGCATGGGCGGAATTTGCGAATTCGCAATACGCGAATTCATGTGAATTCGTAATCGTGATTCGCAAAAATCCGCCAAATTCCACGAGCTTGCGAACTTTTTTTCTTCCGAGTTCGCAAGATTTTTTTGCCAGTTCGGGAACGAGAACTTGCGACGTCGCGAACATGTTGTTTCCACTTAACCAGCCTGCTCGCGATGCTTTTTTCTGTTTGGGGTCGCAATGACGTGTTCGCATTCTCAATTTCCTGTTTGGGGTCGCAATGACGTGTCCGCCATCGTGGCGTCGCTTGGCCAGCTACCAAAATCTCGAAGCGCACGTGGACAGGGAGGAAAACTCATCAGTGAAAGCAGAATCATGGTAAGTCAATGCCACACGTGCGAGATTTTATTTTTGAAGCGCGAACAAAAAAAAAAATCCGCCTACTTGCGAATTGCGGATTTTTGGGAAATTTCACGCAATTCACAGATTGCAAAATTGCCAAAAATTCACAAATTGTGCGAGCGGAACGAATTTTCCGCCCATACTTATTCTCGCCTATATAACCCTTGTTGCAGGGACATATAAGCAGGTATATGATGTTTTTGGTTTTGCAGTTACTCATACCTTTGCTTACAATAGTCTGTCCGTTGTGAAGTTATTTTGCCTCTATTGCTATTGAACATTCTTTGCACAAGCCACATTTATAATTGCCTTCAACAGGGTCCATGCCTACAATATCTTGCTGTATTGGCTCTTTTCTCTCATTAGGCATTCTGGATCTAACAATCAGATCCTTAAGATTTCTATTTTTGCGATAGGCAAACATTGGTTTCTGTAAACAATCATCATTTACTTTATTGATGTTTAACAGATATCAACTAGAACAGATAATTTGACAGATTAGTTCGTTTAGTACTGAGTGGCGGCTTACAAAGACCAGATTCTCATTTTGTATCTTATTTGTTCCCTGTAGAATGTGTTGGCGACCATAGTATCTGACACGTTTGTATGGCTCTCGGACTAACTGATGGGGGTAGCCTCTCTGAAGAAACTTTTTCTTCATTTCAATGGATCTCAAGTCATAGTCGTCCAAATTCGTACAGTTTCGCCGCAGGCGGAGGAACTGCCCGAACGGTATACTATTTTTTTGTTTTGTGAGATGGAAACTATCGTAGTGCAACAGAGTGTTGCGAGCAGTTGTTTTGATAAACAGGTCTGCAAATAGTTGACCACAGTCGTGTTTATTTAGTATGTCCAGAAATTCAATCTAGACATTGCTAACATGTGATGTAAATTTCAGGTTTGAGTCACATAGATTCATCCACGTGGTAAACTCATCCAAGGTATCTTCATTGTCGTCCCAAATGAAAATAATATCATCAATATACCTTGATCAGTTTAGCACGGACTCAACATTTTTTTGTAAAATATTTTCCATTTATTTTTTAATTTTCCAATCATTTATTGGTACTTGTGAAATTTTGTTTGTGGATTGATTTTTGTTTTTTTTATGATATGTGTTTATGTATTAATTGTGATTAAATAAATAGCTAATCATTTCATAATGTTGTTATTTTTGGGGAATTAGGAATGTCAATATTATTACATTTGACATTATTTTTATGTTTTTTCTTTTTTAATTCATATTTCTTTTTTAAATACATTTTCTGTATACGGTCATTTATTTATGTTTCATATTAAGGACCTGATTACGATGCGGTGGGAAATGGCTCTGACCGTTGGTCAGAGCAATTCCGACTGCATCGTAATCAAGGGGTTGGATTCATTTCCAACCGACCCATTATGATGGAGTCAGTCTGAAAGGAATGCAACCTGGTCATTCCAACTGGCTTCCGACGGGCTCAGAGAGCTTGTCCGCCAGTCGGAATGCTTTAATTATTCCAAAGAGCATTTTTTTCTGCCTGTGGGATTACGATGTCGGATTCCGAAAGCCTTTCTGTACCAGCCTTTCCGACACAGAAAGGCAGACAGAAGTCGACTTTGGGGGCCCCCAGCAGGGCCCCCATGGGTGCAAGGCCTCTGGATGGTGGCCTAGGGGGCACCTATGTTGCCCCCTGTTGATCCCTGCACCCTGTGGGAGGCACCTTGAGGTGACTGCCATGGGGTGCAGTGTTGAAATGCACCTCTTCGTTTTATAATGAGAGCATGTATTCTAGTCGGAATGCATGCTCCCATGCTGACCGAACATTGTAAACAAACAGTGTTCGGTTGCTTCCTAATTGGTCAGTCGGGACCGCCGACAAGAGGTCATTCGTCCCAGTGCCGAGACAATGTTGGACAGAGTATACTCTGCCCGACATCGTAATTGACCCCTAAGTGTTGAAATAATTTTTGTAAATCAATAGGGCTTGTGTTTACATATGTAATCGTTTAGAAGTCAAAAACCTTCCCTACTGTTGCTTCGGCTGGAGTGAGAATAATAAATGTGATCCCTTTGAAATTCTACAATTCCCCTACTGTTGCTTAGACTGGAATGGGAATAGCAAATCTAACCCCTGTGAAGTCCAACACTTTCTCTATTGTTGCTCCAATTAGAGTGGCTATTGTAAATCTAATGCCTCCAAAGGCCAGCACTTTCACTACTGTTGCTTAGACTGGATTGGCAATATGACATCATACCCCTCAGAAATCCAATACTTTACCTACTGTTGCTTAGACTGAAGCGGGAATAGTAAATTTAATCACTCCGAAGTCTAACATTTTCCCTACTGTTGCTTACACTGGAGTGGGAATAGTAAATCTAACCCCTCCAAAGTCAAAAACTTTCCCTAGTGTTGTTTCAACTGGAGTGGGATACGTAAATATAACTCCTCTGAAGACCAACACTATCTCTACTGTTACTTAGACTGAAGTGGGAATGGTAAATCAAAACCATCTGAAATCCAACACTTTCCCTTCATTTACTTAGACTGGAGTGGGAATAGTAAATCTAAACCCTCTGAAATCCAACACTTTATCTACAGCTTATTAGACAGGAGCAGGAATAGCAATTGTAATCCCTCAGAAATCCAACACTTTCAATACTGTTGCTTAGACTGGAGTAGAAATACTAAATCTAACCCCTGCAAATTCCAACAATGTCCCTGCTGTTGCTCACACTGGAGTGGTAATAGTAAATGCAACCCATCCGAAGTCCAACAGTTTCCCTCCTGTTGCTCACATTGGAGTGAAACTAGTGCATTTTATATTTCCAGAGTCCAACATTTTTCCTACTATTATTGAAACAGGACTATTATTATTTGTTTATATTTAAAGTTGGCTATTGTACTTTTTTATTTAATTTTTAAAGCTATATTATTTTTTGGAAATTGTTTAACGGGGTGTTAACCTTTTACTATTTTATATATCAGTGAAATTAATTCATGCTTTGAGTTTGAATTGTTTATATCTTTTATGTTGTTTTTATTCGGGTATGTTTTGTGTGTGTGTGTTTATTAAATTAACTGCATTTTAAGTAATCAACAACACTCCTCTCTCGACTGCCACACAAGAGATGTGCACACCGGTGCTTTCCAAATTAAAGTTTATGCTTCCTTAAATCATCGTAACAAAGCAGGCAACAAAGTGCAGCACGTTTTGCTGCACTTGCTGCACATTGTTGCCTGATTCATTACGATGGTTTAATAAAGCCGAAACATTAATTGTGGAAAGCACTGAAGTGCGTGTCTCTCTTGTGGATGTTGAGAAAGGAGCGTTGTTCATTATGGAGAGGTTCAGCACGCGGACGCGCAATACTGCTGGCAGGGCTCAGTGGGCATGAGGAACTTGTGGAAGTAGCTATGCATTTTAAAGTACTACATTTTAATTGAAAACATATAATAATTTATATATTAGTATATTTACCATTTACTATTCTAAACTGTACAAATATTAGACAAATGATCGTTTTGCCTATTTATGGACATTACTTTCCACAATATTTGCTCTCGATATTTTCGTAATTTCCAATGTAGGTATTGGAACACTATATTGCGGTAAACAATATGTTTTACACATTTTTTACAAAGATATTTTATACCAGAATAGTGTGTCATTAAACTTTGTATTCTACTCTCTGACCTTCGACAGCGACAGCCATGGGCTTTTGAGCAAACTTTGGAACCTAACTCTTATTCTTTTTCAAAGTAAGCACTGCACCCCACAGTGTGGTGGGGGATGAGGGAAGCAAATATAACATCAGAAGAATACCACGTTTTCAATAATGTTCACTAGGTAGGACTGTCATTTATACACCCAAGCAGGTATATCTCTCTATATATTATATATAGAGATTTTGTTACGTTTATTACTATTCATTTGTTTTATAGGGGGGAGCAAGGGACATGGAAGAGAAAGAGGGACAGCACTTTTTTCATCCTCAAATCATTGCACTAAACATTAGAATAGGTGCTCTCTGAAAGAGGCACACAGCTTATGCACACTTGTAATCAGTCAATGATGCTGCCAGATATATACCCAATAAATATAGCAACATATGTTATGTGGGAGCCTAAATAGTCCAGTGAAACACACTGGAGTCCTTAAAGAGGCAAAACTGACATTTGTCTTCTCCAGTGACTACTCATCTTCTTAAAGGGCATTTAGGAAAACGTTGTTCCATACACTATCCTGAATGGTTCAGATCATTTGATCCAAATTGGTAGGGGTGGGTATCATACTATTGAAGAGGTCAGGGTACAAAGTCCTAGATAATTACACAGAAGGCAGAGGTATATTGACCAATGGCCTTCTTTGGGGAGGAAATCTATTCCTGGCATTGATGTACATGCATAATATGGCCAGGGAAGTTACCTCTGAGAAGCACTAGGTAAGGTTAAAAATACATCCCCTTTCTTGTGAGGCGCAATGTTAACTTTGCTATATCTACTGTGGGAGTCGAAACACAACATAGGTGGCTCTTGGTCTTTACTTATTAGGAATGAAATATTGGAAAACATGAGACTGATTGACCTGTGCTACTATAAGCACTATTGACAACAGACTTCTCACACTAGTGGACTACCCATAAAACTCATGGAAGCAGGACTATATTTTGACAAACAAATGCTACAGATGGTAAAGAAGGTGGCTCCGAGGTCACTCACTTTTTCAGATAATGGGCCACTTGGGAGCATGCTACAAAGGAGGGTGGACACACCTTGGACCTCGGGTTGAGATTCATATGAGGATAGTGTATAGAGGAAGTAGAGAGAATCAAGAGACAAAGAGAGGATGTTGCAAATAACATGAGGGCAGAACTGAAGCAGGGGGAAATCATTCATAAAGCTATGAATTCCCAAAAAGCTTGGCTTACACTCCTTGCATTATGAGGGCAGATCTGTGTAGTAGAAGTAGATAAGGGCACACTATTTAATAAACTGATTAAATGCTAAATACCACATTGAAGAAAACAGTTTGAGCTGCTTACAGGCAATAAAACTCAACAAGCTAAATCCTTTATTTGGAGAATTAGAAGGAACTCCTTGTTGACAACGTGGCCTTAGAAGTTTAGGAGAACGTTTTTTACACATTCTATGCAGACTTATACTCTGCTACACAGAATGCCATGTCTCTTAGGAAAAGATACTTGGCAAATAGCATCATACCATCACTATAAGAAGACAATAGGGAAGAAATTGATCTCCTGACAATAAAGGATGAAGTGTAAAACAATATAGAAAGCTTTAAATCAGCAAGGACCCCAGTTTCCATTAAAAAATGTATTTGTCTTTTTTAAATGCCAATAAAAAGGATTTAAAATAAATATTTATCAGATTTGTGCTGCTTGCCCGACTCATACTTAGTTTTAGTAGGAGATCTCATAAATCCTCTGAGGTAGTGACTTTGCATTGGGTTCCTGCAACTAAGTAAAAATATAGGAAGCATTGCACCAAAGTTTGGGTCCTAAAAAAATTGAACATTTGTTTGTAAGAGTGCTAAGCGAGCAACCCTGAAACCAGGGAAGAAAGTATGGGTCCTTCAGAGGACCAGCGACTCTCCCCAAAAATAAGAAATAGTCTCTAATGTTCTCAAAGGATTCATGAATAACATTTTGGGACTGTTGATTCACAGATTTGTTGAGTATCCACAATCATTTTTCGAATGTTTTAATTCTTGACAAATCTTGAAAGAAAATAAGAACAAAAAAATGCACAATCAACTGTTCATGACAAAGACTGTGCTCAGTGAGCACCAGGAACCCAGGGACTGGTGTACTGTGACCAGAGGCTGAAGTGCATTGAGAAAGTCTGTGCATAGCTGCCTTAGTATCACAGGGCTGGTACAGCACCTGGCTGCAGTCACAGGCTACTGCCTAGAGAGCATGGCCAAAGTGTACAGTTGGTTTAGAGGTACTAGGTTGATGCAGGCGTGGCTACAGGCCGGACCCTATACCAAGACAGTGCTGTGTACTGTTGATGGGTGTGCGCAGCTTGTTTACCGAACACTAAAAAAGTGATATTAGTGTGTAGGCCCTTTGGTCACCAATAGAAAGTCAGTAACACAGAAAGGAATTCTTTTTGATACAGCTTGTTTCATGACATGGAGGCTAGTACAGGTTGTGCACCAAAGAGCCCACTACACACAGCCAAAGCCTACCAGTGTTGAACACCGGGAAGGTTGGTAGCATGGCCTGGCAGAAGGCCAGAATTTGTAGTCAAACCCTTGTATGCATGAGTGACTCATAAATTCACATACGGTAAACTGGACCCGAAACTGAACTCCGGAACTGGCACAATGTTTATAACAATAAACAACAGGACTTAACTAAACAAGATCATTAAATAATAACACATATCCAGATAAAGAAATGATGTTGTATCCATGGTGATGTCAGCAATAATATCAACAGTAAGGTGATACTTAATATTACAAGTTATGTCATTAATGTTATCTGTTATGGCATCTGTCACATTTTGTATGAGCCATGAGAAATCTATTTTGTGGTGAGTTGGGGGTTTGTTAGTGGAAACAAGAGTTATGGTGTGTGTAACACACCATAACTTGCAAATTTCAGGGGGTTTTGAAGTTTTGATTCGAAACTAAAATGTCGCATCAACTGCATTTTTTCATTGAATTGTTCTCCATGTGAATGTTAAAGTGTTTGTACTACATTCACTTTATTGTAACTGATTATTCTGTAAATGCCAGAGCTTTTTTTAAGAACTCTTAGTGATGGGATGAAGTGTAGCCACATGTGTCTTCTGCCCATACAGCATCCTGCTTTCTGTCATGCATGGTGGAGTTCTAGCCAGGCCCAGCTCCCAACGACACTGGAATTAAAAAGCCATCTCTGTTGCACTCACCAAACATCCTTTTCAGCTATGATGACAAGATCACAACTATCACAGTACAAAATAAAAACATAGGATAAATGCTCAAAACTATGATAAAGAAATCATCTAGTTTCACAATTTAATCATTACCAAAATAAATACTGTATTCCTCTTTGAAATTAAGATCTGTGAAAATGTGGTTTTCAGTCAATGATGTATCTTAATTTTAATCATCTGATGGCACTTATGTTATTACTGGTCGTATATGATCTTATAGAAAAACAATTTCATGGAATGCCACTACTGAGAAACCATTTCACCTAAACTGTTTAATGGAAATGTTCTCAATAAATAAAATTCACCAATTCAAACAAACAAATTCATTGAATGTCTTTTTGGTCAAAATTGACATATGCAAGCTTATTTTTTAAGGTGTAAATACAATGGTTTGCATACATCTCTGAACCCTAAATGACTGATCTACCCTACACTACACTCATCCCTGAATCGTAAAAAACCCTCACTACCTCTAAACTTCACCAATTCTTGAATCATAAAACTACCTTTTTATGCCTAACCCCCAACCATCTCTGACTGTTTAAAACCCCTTAGCACACTCAAGCTCCACACACCCCTAAACCCTAATATAACCCTCACTGCCCTTAACCACATCGCTGCGGCGGCTATTCCGCCGCAGCGCTAAACGGGCGGAGCGGCCAGCCCGGCAGACGCATGCTGGTGACAGAACCGCTCCGTCACCAGCCGCGGTTGTGCTGTGCTCGTGACGGAGCGGTTCCGTCATGGCCACGCCTGCCTAATAGAATGCGCCGCGCAGGCGCGAAATCAGTGCTGCGCAGGCGAAAAATCAGCACCGCGCAGGCGCGGCGGCCGGGCCATGACAGAACCGCTCCGTCATCAGCACAGCGCAACTGCAGCTGATGACAGAGCGGTTTCGTCATCTGCATCGAACCGGTTAAAGACCACACATCCTTGACTACTAAAACCCCTCACCACCCCTAAACTCTACTCATCTGTATACCCAAAAAACACATTTCTACATCTAAACTGTATCCATCCCTGAATCCCTAAAAACCCTCACCACACCTAAACTCCACCAAATCCTATCCTAAAGACTCTTCACCACCCCTAACTTCTACTCATTGTTGAACCTTAAAAACCTCATGGGCCCTAAACTCATCTCATCCATGAACCCTTAAACCTCTCAACACCCCTACGCTCTACCTATCCTTGAGCCTTAGAGATATCTCACATTCCTAAACTCCACTCATCCATGAACCCTGTAATGCCTCACCACCCCTAAACTCCACCCGTCACTGATACCTAAAAAAACTCACCACCTCTAAACTACTCCCATCACAAAACCCTAAAACCCATTTCTGTGTTTGAACTTCACCCATTCTTGACACCTAAAACCCCCTGACCTTCCCGCCGAAACATTAGCCATCCATGAACCCAAAACACGCTCCATACTACTAAACTCCACTCAAGCTTAATGTAATTTTGGATTTTTCTGAAAATTATCTTTCCTTTAAAAAGCTTCTTTTAATTTTTGATTTATTTGTATTTCATTAAAATTGTCTTTTCTGAAAATTGTTTTTCCATGATTTGGTTTCCTCCAATATTATTTCTCAGTTGTCGATTTTCCATTATTTAACATGACTCAGTTATTACCACCTCTCATTTTTTATTTCACTCTGTCAATAGCAAAAAAAAACGAAGTTGATTTGCATTGATAGTGTATTGCACTGAATATGACCTATTCCTATATGTGTCTGTTCATAAATGTTCCAACATTCTCCTTTATGTGGAAGTATGGTGCTGTCAAAATTCCATATTCCATTTTTTGAAAGGACATAAAACACTATAAGTAACAAAATCTGATTTAAATATCAGAAATTGCCTGATTGTAACAGGTTGGCTAGAGTGTGTACAGTATAGGTGCTGACATTATAAATGTACATAAAAGCTTTGCAATTAACACAAAAAAACTGAGATGGAAATGTTGATAGATATTGTCCTGTCTTTTTGGTGATTTTATCAGTCCTCATCAATTTATCTCTGAGCAAAAGATTACATCAGTATGTATCATAGGGATCAGAGTAATCTATTTAATCAAGGGCTTATCTGGGAGAAGGATATGCAGTGTTTCTATATACGTTTTTTAACTTATTTAGATTGGTTATTGACTTTAGTAATGAATCTCAGTGTAGTATCTGATTTCTTATTGGTCAGTGTTGGATGGACTAGATCTTTTCTATCCCTCAGCAACACTTTATTATTGGCTTGGTCCCCTTTCTTTAAATCTTTGGATCATATCATCTTGTACTTTCCAAAAAAATCTCTTCTTTACTACTGTTGTGTTTAGCAAATAGCAGTTCTCCAAATGCAATGCTCCAATTAAGTCTATTAGGATGAGTAATCTCAGCACGTAGAACACTATTACCCGCTGTCTCTTTTCTTTATTAGTTATTCTATTCTAAACAAAACGTATGTAGAAAATCATTTTCTACAGTACTAGTGATACTGATAAATCTCATGTTCCACTCATTCGTGTTAAGAATTTGAAAAAATTCTACAGCTAGAAATGAATCACCATCCCAAAATATACAAAAGATAGTCAATATACCTGGGAGTTGTACCAAGTCAAATCGGTGCCCAAATCACTTGCTTCTCTCAACAGCCCGTCATCAAATTGGCATACCTGAGGGAGAACAGGTGTCAATAGCTGTTCCTTGTGTTTGGAGACAGGTGTTATTATCAAATTGAAAAAAAGCGCTATTGAGTGAAAAGACAATAATTTCAATCAGCATGTAAGTAGGTAAAGAGTAAGCTGTGGGTCTTGTTCTAAGAAAATATAGGCAGGATTCAATTCCCAAAAATGCATTTTAAAGAGCATACATATCATGTGAAATTGATAGATAGTCTGGCTTCCATGAAATATTGTCAATATCTGCCAGAAAGTCACAACTAGCTCTGATAAGAAGAGGTGTGGCACAGCGGCCAGGGTGCCTGACTCCGAACCATGGTTCGATCTCCGGTGCCAGGGAGAGGTTAACCCAGATCCATGTGACTCTGGGCAATAGCTTGCTTAATCTTTCCGATGACCCCCAGCACCGGGACACCTCTCCGGAGGTAGCGGTGCGCTTTACAAATGCTGGTATTATTACATATGGGAAGGAAGTATTTCTACAAAAGGGTAGAGGATGAAATACACATATTTAGATGTCATTGTTTAGACTAACTCCCTTGTGATGAAATAATAGGCCAATTTGGCAGATGTTTTCAATCGTTTGGGTTCTTGGGCAACAGATACAAGAGAGCCCGTGTAGGATGGTCACATTTCATGTAGAGGCATTCATCTACTTCAATAAGGTCTCATTATTGCCATTAATAGATGAAAAAATGAATGACAGGTTTTGTATACTTTGCATTGGTGTTTAAAGAACAGCATTTCTTATGTTCTATTTGGTGACAGGCCTCATTGATATACATGTCCTTGGGCATGCCTACAACATTGACCCCCATTGTCATTGGATCTTGTTCCACTGCTTTTAAAGTTTATCGTTGGCACCAACTTAAATTGTCGATCATGTGTGAGGGTTTCCTACAAGGTTTTTTTCATAATCCCTTACTCAACCTTGTGAAAAGTAGTCAATATGATCAGATGGTAGTAGAGGCAAGAAAGTTTATTTCATCGTAAATCCACATGCATCCACAACAAAATCTAATTCAGGCAACCCAGTTGACACAGCAATTTCAGACACAGACAGTACATTACACTCTGCGTATTCTTTTCAATGGTTTCCTTTTTTTGTGTAGGGTTTCTCTTTAATGGTGAATGCATACAGAGCGAGAGCCTTACATTATGTGTCTTGTCAATTCCTAACCTTACATTGAGGAGGCAGCACTGTATCAGACTACTGTGGGGTCCTTCCTTTTGAAGCACCCACAGACCAGATACCACTTTTTCATCTTTACATTCATGTTAATACTGATGGTAACCTACAGATTTCCAAGATTATGGCTCTGCTAGGATTGCCTTCCAGTGTTGTTAAAATTATACATAGCAACACGTGGAATGAAAATACTGCTATTGGTAAATACTGAAAGAGATAATTATAACTAGTGAAACAAAAGCCAATATGCTCTGTCCCATTTTTTTAAGTTCAAGTAAAGTTTTTATTAGAGTAAAACAGGTGTCATTACAGAAAGAGAAATGAGATGCAATATCATCAAGAAGGTAAGGTAAATTAGGTTACAACAATAAGTATCAGAAAAAAAAATAAAGAAATAAAAATGAGGCTAGAAATAGCTCTGTCCCATTTTAACAAAAATATGCACTTCTAGCTCAAATGGATCAAATGCTATCGAAATGCTTCACAAGGGATGCAACTCCATGAAAAACCTATGGTAAAAGTTAACGGGCTTTCTTTCAGCTGTTGACTGGTGACATTGGGTATTGAAAGGGGTGAAAATGTATTTGAGATAATATATAACTCTGTATTAAAGTGTAAAAAAGGTGACATAATAATGCCAAAGAATGGGCCACATAATGCTGCTTAATTTGCCTTTTGTCAAGCCTTCTACATAATTTAAGTTGGTATAGGACACGTCACTCATTATCTGAATGTTTAGAGACCGAGTTTTAAGATCCACTCCATGTTGATAATAATACAAGTGACAAATGCATGAGTTATTGGTGATATTTCTGTAACGGGGATGTTGAGCATTAAGACATGGCTGTAATTGTACCTGTTATTTTAACACCAGTGTATGTTACTGGTGCATCAGTTTTCTTCCTTTTGTAAAGGCAAAATGACAGCTGGCAGTAATGACCAATTACCACCTGCTGTGCCCTTACCACCACGTTCCTAGTACGGCTCCTCACATATTTCTTACACAGAGGGTACCTAACTTGATTTGCCTCTTAGCCATATTAACAAGTGAGTTGAAATTTCGAGTTTCGTGGAACCTACTGCACCAGCTAAATAACAGGTGTGTTAGATACATTACCCTTTGTTAAATTTCAGGTGGTCAAACCTGTCAGGATTTACCAAGAGAAAACAGTGCAGTATTTACTGTGATGTGCAATTTTCGTGCAGTAAGCACCAAAATCCGGATGTTATTCCCCAAAAACTCAGAATGAGTGCTATTCATTGCACCTGATAAATGAGTACCCTCAGTACTCAATTTGAGCCCCTAAGCAAAACAGGTGTGCCGGGCGCAAACAGAGAAAGCGCACCCTATTACATAGAATGCACTGCTCTCAGGGCAGCCGTGCACTCGTGCTGCCCTGGGGGCAGCACTTTCAAGTGAAATACGAAGCGGGAGGCGGCAACCTGCATGCACTTTGGAAGGGAATGTCTGGGGGGTCCATGGGACACGCTTTCCCTCTACATATGGCTGCTCTGAGGGGGGCGTGACAATGCACCACCTTTTAGTTGGCTCACTGTCAGTGCACCTCCTAAGAACTTCTTTGCCTCTACGCCCGCATCTGTAATACTGCGTGGGCGCAGAGGCAAAGGGATTCTCTCATTTGCATGGAGCACACCCCCATGCAAATGAGGTAACACCCCTGAAGATAGCGCTGGCACTTTATGTGCACCAGTGCTGTCTGAATTACAGAAGGTAAAGCATAAGCGGCTGCCGGCCCTTCTGTAACACAAAAATGCCCCCGGGGCATGCAAAGCGGCGCAAATGCGAGTTGCGGACCCAGAGCACTTATCCTAATATGGCCCCTTGTTTCCAGTGTCCTGTATTGGCGCGGAATTGTCAACATCTCCTCTAGTAACAGTCCACCACATCGTGGCGCTTTTGAATTTTTCAGATTAATACAACAGCAGTATTTATTAAGTCAATATATATTAACCCCTTCGATGCTCATGACGATCTCAGCTCGTCATGAGGTACACCTCTCGTACACTCATGATGAGCTGAGCTCATCATGTAACGTGGGTTTTTGGCAATCTGCAGCACACTGCGGAAATCTGCACCGCACGCAAGGCGTTAAAAAAGAACAATACCTGCTGCCAGAGGCGGCTCGCATAGGGCTTGCTGGGAGGCGGTGTCGCGGGGGAGGAGCAGGGTGGGGGGTAGTAAATTCGGGCAAACGACGGAATGGAGGCACGTCCTCCATTCCGTCGTATGTACGAGTTTACTACGCCCCCACCCTGACCCTCCCCCGCCTCACCGCCCCGCAGCAAGCCCTATGCGAGCTGCCTTTGCCTGCTGCTCACGCCATTATTATAGGTTTGGCAGGCCAAGATTCATCTGAATCACACTTGTAAGAGAGCATGGTTAGTATTCGTGTTGATACTGTCATTGGCAGGGCTAACAGGTACAGTGGGTGGTGCAGCCCGCAGTAACCTCCCGAGAAGACTCCAGGAACTTACTTTAAAAAAAAAAAATTATAAATTAAGCACTGTACTCCGCAGCACTGCTAGTCACTCGCAAAGATCGTCTAAGTAATAACGATAAGATGAAGGTAAAACTCATTACGCATAAAAGATCTGTGTGTCTGCATATGTGGCTTGAGAACGAATCTTAACAATGCAAAAGTGGCATCACACACAACCCTCCCCCACCCTCGCTTTACCCTAAGCCATCTCAGATCCATCGCGTGTGCAGCTGACACGACCACTTCTATCAGTTGCCTTCTCTTTTGTCCCCCCTTTCCCGCGCACTGCTGCTTAAACCTTGCTCTGGCATATTAAAACTTAATTTGTTTAAGAACAAACAGTTGGGAGCCGACGCATCGCGGCGCAGAGTGACAGATCACAGGATGAGAGCGCAGGCTTGTGGGGCCGCGTATTTGGCAGCTGGCTGTCTCCGTGGAGATAGCAGTGTGTTAAGAGCTCATTGTCGTGTTTCCAGAAGGCATTACACGGAGCTCTAAGGTGGGGCTGTTTACCAATACAGTGATCTCTCCCCAGATGCAGTTGCTCCTGCAGCTAATTAAGAGAACAATTAAGAGCAAGGCGATCAGTCAAGTACAAAGATGCGAGTCATTTCTCCAGTCTCTGATGCTGCGCGCGCTCCCAGAGGGCCAAACCTTAGTCACTCATTCAGAAAATGACAGGAAGAGGCTATTAAATATCTGAAAACCATAAAAACGCAATCACACCGCTCCAAACCGGGCCATCCACAGAGACCAAGCGCAAGGCAACTTTAGAAACGTACTGGTCCCCCAATCCGCACACTTACAAATAAGAAAATTAATCAAAAGCAATTCAGATCAAAATTTAATTATATGAAAATGATTACGAGGTCTCTCTTTAAGATTCCGTGAATTTATGTTTGTCAGTGATCAATACTGCGGCCTATCTGCTGGGTGTCTGACAAGGTCCGCTGGGCCTCTTTAAAGCGGAAGTAACAGATTAAATATTGAACCGAACAATTTAATCTCAGCTTTAAAAGATTTTCAGATATTTATGAAGGTAAATCCTATTAGTGCACCGCAGTCCTTCCGAGTCGGGCCCGAGGAGGCATCAGTAGACGATTTCCATAAACCAACAGACGACAAATCTTGAGCAGAAAGGCATCTTTCTTTAGGGTCAGGGGATGACAGCCGCAGAACCCACGTGAGTCTAAATAATTTCAAAGGAGCGAGAAGCCTTCCTTTCCTGAAACACTGCACACTGGACTAGGGGCTGTGCACGACCCGCATTGAATGATGCCCCCGTCAATGTGGGACGGGGAGTGTGGTCTGGTCAGAAATGTGTCAGCTATCACACTTTGGCCAGAAACCAATGTCACACATGAGCTGCCCGTCTCCAGGCGTCACATTATGTCCGCTCGTTCCTTTGGCCGCTTCATTGGAAGGCAGAGCACCTCTTCCTTTGCTGTCACTGAGAACACTGATGAATATCTTCCCATTTAGTTCTCCATCAACCTCATCTACAAAGAGAGTTTCATGTTGAGGAAGCCAACCTCTAGCCTTGAATGTGATCACAGTCCTTTAGGCCACCTTCTTTCTTGACTGCCCTCTAGGGCCTGCAAGTCATAAAACAAGTATACATTTACGATTATTTGTAGATTTAGTACCGTTTTTAAATAGATTTACTCTGGTGTAATTCACAAAAGTATGTAGACCTACGCCTGAAAATCTATGAAAATCATACATTTCGAGGCAAATGCATATTTCGTCTTATCATACTCATGATTGTCTGCAGAGGAACAAAACACTAATTTGGAGGTATATTGTTATTGCACATTTTCTCCTTTTAGTCTCCAGATGGCAAATATTATTCTGTGTGGACGATCCCCTTCTTCAACACTCGTGTATTGTATTACAAGAGATCAGTAGAAATTAGCCACGTTTTCTCATCTGCTGGTTTTAGAATAAGTGCTCGCAGTGTCTACTGCAAACAGTACTGTGATTTCAATATTATTAAAATTGTTTACTAAATAGGACCAATAAAAATTGTACCTTGATTAAATTATCTACATGAATATCTGTCAGTTGAATGGCAAGGTTCGTTTTATTCTTGTGGATTTATTTGAAGGTCTTCTTGTGTGGAAAAGAAGACAGGAGTAGAAAGTTGAAACCTATTTGAAGAGCGTTTCTCCTTTGTCTGCATCATAATCTCAGTGAACTACAGGAACCTCTGCAAACTTCTCTGAATCATGGGATTATTTTTATGAATCAAAAATACTTGGTGTAGCAAATGCTTATTAATTTACAGCATAGTTAGCTTCCTACCATTTTCAGGCAAAGGCTGGCCCAACTGCCTCTGACGATAATACCCATTTAATTGAAAACACACTTGTAAGGTATGCTAGTGGCACAATGTGGCACATTTGTAGCAGGTCTTCTCAGTATTGCCCGCTATTTTAATTGCAACTTTTACCTATATTTAACCTCTAATGAGATCAGGATCCATCAACATCGCTCTCTGAAATGAGCAGAAACGAAGATAAACAGGAACAGCCATGTGGCTTCAGAACAGGATAACAAATGTAATGCTTCCAGACCAATATGCCATTCTTCATCTTGCCATTTTTCTCTGAATTACAAATGATGCTAAACCAGAGTAAGATTTTTTGGCATTGATGTTCTGAACAACCTTCAACACCACTACCACTAATGCTCCACCTGCACAACCACAAACACATATTATACCAAATGTTACAACTGTAGGATGTAACCATTGCTGTTTGACTTTGATCCTGAAAGGGCCGGGCCCATAAGGTTCTGTCCCTTTTCTAGAGTGACACTCTGACGGGTCTTTTTAGCAGCATTAAAGCGTAGAGAGGAGAAAACATGTTAATTATTATCAATCAGCTCATCAAGAAATCTTTTGGACACCTAATGACCACAAATAACTCTGTAAGGTTAGTTAATTTATCACAATGAAAAAAACAACTGGACATAAAGACACCTCAAAATTAGTGTATACAAATACATCATTATTGGCATGAAAACAAATTGTCGTATCCAAATGATGCAATGTACCATAAACAAGGTGTAGGAAAGTAGGATCTGCTTCTATAGATACCCCCACTTTTTGCTTGATGTAATGCTTTTTATGACTAGTCTTAATGGGATCCTGCTAATCAGGACCCCAGTCGCTCCTCTTTCTTCCCTAAATAGTAATGGTAAGTGCCTGGGTACATCGCAGATTGGATACTGGGGTACTTTAATCAGTCCCTAGTATATGGTACTAAGGTACCCAGGGCATCGGTACCCCAGAGATCAACCATAGGCGGAAGCATGCATTATGCCACCTATGGGAGACCATTCAAACTATCTCTACAGGCCTGCCATTGCAGCCTGTGTAAGCTGGTGCTAGCACCACATACGAAAGATATAGGTTTCCCTATTTCTAAGGTCACTGCACTTAAAACCTATGTCACCCCTATAGCAGGGCTTTTCAATCCTGAAGACAGGATGCTTGGTTGTAAGTGTAAGGGTGCCCCTGCATGGGCAGGACACCCCTACAGCCCTCGGACTCCATTCTCCCAGGTTGTAATTGAGAAAGCCGCATAACATATAGTGGGGCACTGCGTCATTATGCAATGACCATCTTGAAACTGCCTGTAACGAACCCTGTTGTGTTTGGTATCAAACATGTTGGAAACATACCCCACACTGTAAGTGGTTTGGGAGGTATTAATCCAAGCACTGTAAAGGCCGTCAGTGCTCCCGGTACCATTCTACTAGACCCAGACAGCACAACATGGCTGCTGCCGACCAGAGACACGATTCTGCCCTACTGCTGCTGAGCTAAACTCCCCCTCCTACCTCCAGTAAATCCCACATAGTGGGATTGCTAAAGGTGTTTGAAGGCCACGCTCACCTTTCTCCACCACTCTGCAAACGCGACTGCTATGTTATAGTTAGAAAATAGCATTTAAAAAAACTTTGAAATTCACTGAAAAAACCATAGGTTTCAGGGACGTTATAATTAGAAATTAGAATTTTAAAAAAACATTGAAATTCACTGAAAAAATCATAGGTTTCAGGGACGGTATAGTTAGTTGGACATTTCACTCGTACAAAACCAGAGAAATTTGGTCGTTATAGTTAGTTGAGCTAAATGTAACTCACGCCCCCGCAATGCACTGTTGATGACGTCACATGTTAGATCATTTATGACATGGTCAGTGACATCACTGATGACATCTCAAATGACATCACTGATGATATCATCAAGTGATTGTGTGTTTCTGTAAAGTTTAAATATGTTTTATACATATATATGCGAATGTATATTGAAGTATGAGTGGGTGGTGAGTGTCTGAATAGATGATTCAGTAGGTCCGTAACTGTATAAGTGGGTGATTAAACAGGTCTAACTGAATGCATGGGTTAGTGACTAAACTGTGTAAATGTCTGTATTAGTCTGTCAGTTGGTTTATAAGCTGCTGCATGGATTGGTGAGTAGCTACACGAGTGTCTATATGGGTTATTGTTTGGTTGTCAGAGTATCTTTATGGGTGCCTGAGTGTCTTTGTGGGTGGGTGAGGGGGTGTGCGACTCTGTGCATAGATGTGTGAGTGGGTGATTCACTGGGTGTATGGGTTCAAGAGTGCATCTGTGAAGGGCTGTATGGGTGGGTGAGTGTGTGTATGGGTGTGTTGGTGAGTGAATGGATGTCTCAGTGGTACATGTGTGAGTAACTGCATATGTGAAAGGCAGTAAATGTGAGTGTTGGAGTATATAAATGACTAAACTTGAGAGTGAGTGATTGTGAGTGGCTGTATGGATGATTGTGTGCTTGTATCATTGATTGTATAAGAGAGTAAGTATGTGTTATTATCTGTATGAATAAGTGAGGTGGTGTGTGTATAACTGTATAGGTGAGTACATGGGAGTGTGATTGATTATTTGCATGACTGACTAGGTTTGTGAATAACTCTATGGATGAGTGGGGGTGTATGAGTGTCTGTATAGGTGTATGAGTGCAAATTATAGTGCTGTATTGATGAGTGACTGCATGTGTGAGTGACTGTATGGGTGAATGACTGGATGTGTGTGTCGACCTAAGAATCAGTGACTGGGTATGTAGCAACTGGTTTTGGTGTGTTTATGGTTTCAAAAGTGGTAGTCCGTATTTTAGAGTAGGTGTATCAAAGGTTATATTAGAGTGTGAGGCAGTGCATCAGATTATCACATGGATGATGTCATCAGTGATGTCATTTGAGATGTCATCCGTGATGTCCCTGACCATGTCATGAATGATGTAATATGTGATGTCATCAGCAGTGCATTGCGGGGGCGAAAGTTATAGTTAGCTCAACTAACTATATTGGCTGAATTTCTCTGGTTAGGTATGAGTGAAATGTCCAACTAACTATAATGTCCCTGAAACCGATGTTTTTTCAGTGAATATATATATATATATATATATATATATATATATATATATATATATATATATATATATATATATATATATATATATATATTCACAACAATTTTCCGATCCCATAGAACAAGAAAACTCAGACAACCCTGTATGCACAATACTTCAATTTAAAGACTTTCGACATGTTTCAGCAATACAACTTGCTCACGGTCGTAGTACAATAGTCAGAAACTTCCGTATTTATTAAAGTTAAAAAAGGGAAAAACGGACTTCACCCCACAAGTAAGTGAAAGACAGATTAGCTGAATCAGCCATCTTGGAACAGAGCACTACGCCATAATTATATACATAAAAACATCTATTCAATGTCTATATGTTTTAGGTTTAAAAGGTTAACACCTGACTGCCTAGCATCTACATATGATTAAGACCTTTGAGCAGGTTAAATTCATCTTTTTTTTCTGTGATTAAAAGTTTCTGAATTACAGACCGGTTGGTGGGCTCATCTTTCGCACTGCAAGTATGGCGACTGTATTTCCCTGACCTAATGTGTTTGCGGCGACGCCCGCTTAACGCATAAGCTTATAGCTCAGTTTCCAACCTGTCTCCTGGAACATAAACCCTCACGTCAAGAAATTCAATGCAGGATTTGCTTATATGCTCTGTAAAAGTCAAGTTGAAAGTGTTACAATTCAATTTGTTTACAAATTGTTTGGCAGACTCTTCATCCCCATTCTAAATGCAGAATATGTCATGAATAAAGCTCAACCACATAATTGCACACCTCTCAAATTCTTCCAAATCTGTTGACACCTGCTCCTTCTACCAGCCCATGAACACGTTTGCTTAACTGGGGGCGAAGCAGGTGCTCAATGTGAGGTTTATCACTAACCTTTCCCATCAGGCACAGAATCTATGGATGATTTGTGTGAGTGAGCAGCTAGGCAGGGTTTGGCAGAAATTTTGGTGAAAGTCCTTAGTCCGTGTTGTCTCTTCTTTGTCCTCTTCAGTACCCAGGAAGTTGAGTTTGACCGTGGGGCTGGGAAACTCTAGATACTCTCAGGGGGGTTTACAGTAGTAGATAATGGGTTACCTACCATTAGGGTGACTACAATCCCTAAATGGCCACTTCCTGTGTGGAGTGGAAGTAATACTGGCCCAGAAGTCCCACTTTCAGCAAAAATCAAGATGGTAAAACCCTTCTTTGGCTGTTCACTTCAGGTAGCCACCCTCAGGGGTGTTATTAGCCTATGAATGAAACACACCTCCTGGATATCTAATTTCCCACCTTCTCTGGTGCCAAATGGGCCCCATGGCCGGGGGGTGATGTTCACCAGGTATGGGGGAGGCTGGGGTAGCATATCAAAGGCAAGAGAAGCTTCAAAGCCTCTAACTTTGAGATGCTAATTTACTCATCATCCTGCTGGAAGAGATGGGAACACCTTCTGCTGAGCAGGCATTGTTCCTGGCATTTGAGAGTGCAAGATCTCCCTTGAAGGGGATCAACAAATCATCTGTGGTGACAAGCTGGGAGATTCAGCCAACACCCTATGAGACTAGTAAGATTACAGGGGGCACTGCTAAGGTACCTTCTGTGTGCTTGTCTTCAAAAATACTATACTGGCATCAGTATGGATTTATTAAGGTGAGGTGTTTGATACCAAACAACATTATTTTCAAAAAGTCATTATGTAGCTGTGTAACTCTTAATGACCAGTGCCCAGTACATACCTTTAAAATGGCTTTCAGATCACTTGCAGTGCCCAGCAATGGAGATAGGCATCACAAGGGCATACCTGCTCATGCGGATGTGCCCTCACATGTAAAATAATGCACTCTCAATTAAGGGCTCTAAAGGCCTGCTGTATGGGTGGTTTACATATAGTACATGTAGTGTGCTTTGGCATTGCCCACAGGGAGTGGACAATGTTGTGTTCCCAGAATGGTTTTCACTATTTCACACATCCTGCAAATGCAGTCTGCATGCAGTTTGTGTGTGGGTACCTGAGAGTGGGTTAATACATGCAGCAGTTTTTAGGGACCCTATTTAGTTCCCATGTCTTGGGTACAAGGGGTCCCATTTGCTAGGGACTTACAGGGGTGCTAAAGTCCTTGCCAACTGAGTTACAATCAACATTTATCTTGTTTTAGGAAAAGAGCACTGACACTGGGGCCTGGTTACAGGGAACCAGTGCACTTCCAATCAAAAGCAAAAAGTGAGGGTGACCATGTCAAAAAGAGGTACTTTCCTACAAAGGGTACGAGTAGTAAATGTACATTTAGGGTTTAGGGTAGGTAGTGATAACGGATGGTCAGGAGTAACTAAAAAAGGGCAGGTTTGGGGGAAGTTTACTTATATGAATTATACTAACAATGTATTGCAAAGTCATCTACGTGGTAAAGGCATGCTTGGTAAAGGCTGTTTAAATAAGGCATGCATTGTAAAGCCATGCAAAGCCACCAATATATTGATTATCATGTTTGCTAAACTGATGATCCACCCATTCTATTTACATTTGGGCAGATCGTCATGTTTTCTACCGCGATGCTCCCACTGGCTCTGCCAGTGAAAACTCTTCACTGATTTGGCCATCGGTATAATGCAAACTGCTCTAATCAGAGCTGATAGTGTCATGGACTTTTTTTTACTTTGGACTCCCAGGAAGTGGCACTGTAAGTTTGATGAACAGTGGGCTGCTCATGTTACTCTAGAGGTAGAGAAAAACATTAATTTATTTAGTTTGTGCATTCTCTTACTTGCACTTTCATGCTCATTTTGGGATTGTTATGTTGGAATAACCAAGACATTATACACCGAATAGGCTATAGTATGTAACCCAAGCATTTTTTTAGGTGCTAAGAATAGTTATAGATATATTTATATAATTCGGTCCATGAGCGTCATACGTAAATACCATCTCTTTACTATTCAAAAGAGCCTCGTATGAATTACAAAGTGACATAGCACTGTATAGTGACGACTTGGTCATCTGCATTCTTCTAACATCCTCCCAGTGCCAGGAATCATCTAGCCACGCTGACTCGGCTGAGTATTCTATCAGTGAGCATGCATCTGCATCACTTTTAGGGGCCAGATGTAAGACCATTCTCTTTTGCGGGTCACAAATTGCGTCGAATTGCGACTTGCAATTTGCGACTCACAAAAGTGAATGTAAAACAGTGTCTCAGACACTGTTAGCTATTCCCAATGGGGTCGCAAATTGCATGCCTCTTTAATATTGATGAGACAAGTGCAATTTGCGGCCCCATTGGGAATGGCTAGCAATCAAGGGATGGTGGCCTGCTGGGGTCAACAAACCACCATGTCTGTGACTGCTTTTTCAATAAAGCACTTTTTTAGAATGCAGCCCGTTTTCTTTAAAGGAAAACGGGATACATTTAAAAAAGAAAAATGAAACTTTTCAGTTTAATTTTTTAAGGGCAGGAAGTGGTCCCTACTATCACTGCCTGCTCGTAAACAATATTTTCACACCCATTCACAAAGGGGAAGGTGTCTCCTGGGGACCCCTTCCCATTTGCGAATGGTTTACCACCTACTTGAAGTAGGTGGTAAACTGTAAGTGTTTTGTGGCCACAAATGTGGTCATAAAACAATAGTAAATGGCATTGAGTCTTGCTATTAGGAATGGACGCCCCTTCCTTATAGCGAGAGTCGCAAACGCTATTTTGCGAGTCAGGCACTCGCAAAATAGTGTTTGTACATTCCATGCCACTTTTTTGTGGTGGCAAACGGGTCGATCTCCCGTTTGCGAGTGCGAAAAAGGGTCACAATCTGGCCCAAAGGGTGAGAAACTTTGCAAACGATAATCACATAGCATTTACAAAACTTGAAAATGCAGGATCATGAGACCACTTACAAAAACAATCTTTTGCACAATGTGGTGCAGAATACATTTTACACTGTTGGCTGAGCAATGACCTCAGAAGAAAGTGTTGTGTACTATTCTAGTTCGCTGTTGATAGGAGCCTGAAACATATATATTACACTTGAGAGTCCATGTTTACCACAAATGTGGCTCAATCTCCTTTATGTAATGAGCACTGTCTTGGGCTAGCACTGAAACCAGCGAAAAATGGAAAGTACCACCTTTCTGAAAGTCATCTTTCACTCAGGTCTTTAACTCAGAATCGCAATGAATACACAGCAGGACCTATTCTGTTTTGTTCCAACCTTGGATTTAAGAATGATGAGCTTTGTGGAATCCAACGCTTTGTGAAACATTTTGTGGGAAAGTTCTAAGTTTGGTAGAACAATGGATTAAAACTATTGATGTAAGTTAGTGTACAGAACACAACAGTGACTCTACATATGACTGCAAAATTTGCAAAATTGGACCTAGGCGTCAATCAAAACAAGATTTTGTGTTCCTTATATTGAGGTTTCTCAGTAGTAAAGTGGAAAGAAAAATAAATCCCAGAAGTGGCTCTCTGATCTTGGTAGTTAGGTCATTTCCCTGCTCAGACATACTCCTTTGTGAAGAACTTTTTTCCAACATGCATTAAGATAGTATAAAAGAGAGTATATTAGTTAAGGATTCAGGGTACTAACGCGATGCAAACATTCTTAGATGCCAAATGTGGAATACATAAAATAAAGGGCAGAGTCTAAAATGTAAGAAAATTCTATGTATGCACATTTCGAGTCTGTACTTTAGATTTCCTGTAAAACATTGAAATACGGTCTCAAAGGAGCCTGGATATAAAAATAATTCCCTGCTAAAGTAGTTTGAAGGAATTTCAGAAAGTTCAGTTTGTATCTCTATATAATCTTGAGCGCTCACCCACTCATGGCGAGTTAAAGAATTTTTTTAGAAGGAGAAATCTTGAGGGCTTACATTACCAATGATTTTTCAGAAACTCTTATCTTCTGCAAAGTCAATTTAGCTGATTTTTCACTCTTAAAAGACTCCTACAGCTCATGTGTAAATGTTTTTGAAGACCCATGCAAAGGTCAGTGTGATGGGCCACCTTAACTCAAACCAGAAATTTAATGAGTGGCGGTGAATTGTTCTGGGCGGAGCAGGAAAAGATAAACCTTAGATGACAGGAGTCAGACAAATAGCCCAATTTGAACTGCAGTAGTGCTCTTTGTCTCCAGAGATAAATCGAGGATGCACCTTGACACCAATGCAGTTGGAAGCACTACAAAAGGTGTATCAGCTCAACAAAACCAAGAGTCTGCCCTAAGAAACCAGGGGCAGAGACGATCCAAGAAACAGTTCCAAGACCGTTGAAATATGGAAATGCTCTTTCCTCCGACAGTGGGTGGGCCAACTTTGACAAACATCAAGAGTACGCAAACATCAATAGTTAATAGTTAGATGAAAGACATCAATATATAATACATGTCTGCCCTACAATGCCAGTCAGCAGTCACGTGGTCTGTTATCTTTTTCAGTGGTCTTGGCTTCCCCGGAGAATCCTGCGGTACAGTAACATAACCATTTACGTCGTCATTAAACGAAAAGAGGGACTTATCTTCATTTTTGGTCTTTTTTTTTCAAAAATATATTACCATAGGAACTAATTATAGATTATAGTTTCCCTAATACAGGAAAACGTTTACCCTTCTGTGTCACAGATTTATACTTTCCTTTCGCATCCTCCCGCGAGGAAATTATAACCATCAGGCAGAAGCCCTTTGCAATACGTCTGAGTGGAGCCATTGAACTTCAGCTACCATAAAACCAGTTCAGCAGTCTGTCTTTCTTTTAGTATCACTTTTGCATGTTATCACTTTAAATGTAATATTCTTTCTCGCAAAGCGTTTAAGTTGCACATCTCTAAAGGTGTTGCAGGGGTGAAAATGATAATTAAATCTTATCTCGAGTGTAATTTTATGACTGTGCAGTACTATTCCCTAGAATGATTTCAAAATTGTTGTGGGCTGTGAGCAGGTCTCCTGTGAATAGCCGCAGAGTAAGTGCTAAAACATGCCTTTGTAGCCCAATTATTTTTATATTAGAGCATGAATGAATTCCCACACCTGGAAGCCTCTTTGGTTCCTACCCTTTCTTTACTAACATTATAAACCCACTAAAGTCGATCCCACATAAAGAGAATATTGTGATGTTAACATTCGGTCCTTGGGATTCTGAATATATTGTTAATGAATAAATGCTTTCAGAGCTTTAGAAGCTTATGGGCTTCTGTGTAGTAATTGGTTTCTCTGCCAGGCATATTCTAAAACTTTCGGCTCTGAGAATCTTCCGTCTTCTGCAGAACTCCTATCCATAAAATCCCCTTGTATCATCATAACCTGCCTGGATTGTGGGAAGGCGTGGGGCAGTGCACGCGTGGCGCACTTAAAAAAAATAAAAAAAATAATTTATATTTGTGTGCTAAGAATGAGGCAAAAAAGCAAGCGGGTCGGGAAAAGGAAAGTAGTATGTTATGTTTGTGTGACACTGCCAGCTCCTTTCAAAACAAAAACATTATTTTCGATTTTTCTGCAATTAGGAAGAGAGTGGGTGTTACAGCATGTGGAAACAGTTTTTTTTTAATCTTGCGGGGGGGGGGGGGAGGGAGAGGAATAGAGGCAAGAGCAGAGGTTGGAGCTGGAAGTCACTATCCATTGTTCGGTGTAAAGAACCAGCCCTTTGAATATGAACGTGATTTTTTGAGGAAAAAATGGTATTCAATAGCTGTCTGCATATTTGTTTCTTTCTGCAAAGATTTCCAAAATTCCTGATTTTCATCATTCATTTAGATTACAAAGTTATAAATATATTTCACCTACTTAAAAAAAAAACAGGCTAGTAGCTGTAACTGAAAGTGGTGGAGAGTGAGACACGGTACCACTGAAGCTGCATATGGGATAACGATGGGGAATTTTCTCATGGAGGTGTTCGATTTTTGCCTGTGTATTGATGAACGTTGCTTTTGAATTCATCTCCTACTTGGCATTTTCTTGTGGGTTCTATGGCTTTGTGGCTTGTGGAATTGTGGGGACATCCTTCAGATATTTTCACAATTTGTTTTTTCTTGGGTGGAATGATTTTGAGGAGCTGTGGGACACTGCCTCTGGAATTGTCCCAAATCTTTACAATTGCTGCTCATGGTCACATTATGAAGCAGCTGGGGACCAGGCATAAGGGATGGTTGTACTACTGAATATTGACACCAGCAATATAGTGACACAAGAATATCAAGAACAGACTATTGAGGGACAAAATATCAAAAGGTAAGTGCATATAGAGAAGTGTAGATATACTATTCTGACTCCACATCTAGATACTTTAAAGATATGTGTACATTATAGGTACATATTTGTAGAGTTAGGTATAAAAAATCTAAACTTACCTCTCAATATTTTTGTCAATATTTTGTCCTCAATATTCTGTCCCACCGATATTGTTAGTTTGATATTCAGATTGCACACCTTCAGAGAGTGATGAAGGTAATGAAAAGTGGTCGAAGCAACCCCCTAATATTACACTTTCCAAATTGAGTATTTTTTCGGTTGTCAGTAGAAATCTGAGGAGAAGTGGAAGGTTTATCTTGTTCCAATATTTAGACTTGTTTTTTTCGAGAATTTTATGCTGTGATTGATATGTGATTGATATGAGTCCAATGGACTGTAGAAGGGCGTAATGTTGCATTTAGTGTTTTCCTTAAATTGAATGATAATTCTTTTACTATAAGTAGGAAGGGATTATCTTTATCCTCAGGGGTCTTGGAATTATGTTTCTACATCTGACATAAGTCTTGCTGGCGGTTGTATGAATCTGTGACTGAGTGGGGTGTTCATCGGAATGCACACAGAAATCAATGTATTTTTTCAGTTCAAAATAATTTTATTAGATTAAAACAATACAGCAATGTAAAAGACATAACAATGCTTGGCATAAACAGGTTAGAAGCAAATAACAGTTTAAAGACAAACAAAAAGGAGAAAGAGCAAATAAAATTCAGTCAACTATAAAGTATAAAAGTGACAAAAATAACAATGAAAGATGTATCAATTTATATATGATTAGTGAAATGATCTACAGTAGTTCGAAAAGTAAACTACATTGAAGTAAAAAATATGAAAAAAGTAATAAAAGGGAAGTCACAGAGGTTTAGAAACTTCTTGTTGACGTGGAGTACGTGAAAGAGATTGTTGAGCACTTATATCAAAGAAATCGGTAACAGGAGACCACAAAGTTAAGCATCTTGTTGCCATGTGTAATGGGTACACAAATGATGTGTCTAACCTGTGATTGTAACAAACAGCGTATCACCAAGCCTGATAGGACAATTTAGTAAAATATTTCCAATTTTTGGTGATTTGTTGAAATGCTACTGCAATAATAAATCGATGATACAGAGATTATAGTTACTCCCTATCCAAATAGGTGATAGACTGCCCAGAAATATGTGTGATAGGGATAGGGGAGGAGCAGAGTGAAAGATAGCATTATTCTGAGACCAAACCTGTACCTAAAAACCCCTAACCAGTGTACAATGGAAAAGCATATGACAAAGGTCAGCATGTGGTTTTGAACATGACCAGCAAGTATCAGGAAGGTGAGCATGCCGTGTGTGAAGAGTTAATAGAAAGAGTAATAGTCTATTATATATCAAAAAGAGGGTCTGAGTGGTGTTTGAAGCTCTAAAGGATTCCCTAAGCTTGATCCATATTTTATCCCAAAGATCTATAGTCCATGAAGAGCCCAAGTCCTTTTCCCAAAGTATTTCTACCTTGGTTTTATCTCTTGAAACCTGTGTGTTATGAAAAGATTTATATATGATAGACGCCTTGGAGCCACTAAGTAGAAGGGATCTCAATTTATCATTGTAAGGAGTGTTTAAGACCAAAGGTTTAGATTGTGTAGAAGCAGTAGCTTGAACTGCTTTCAGTAAACGAGAAACTTAGAAGCAAGATTAGAAGGAAAGCCAAATTTAATGCGGGCCTGAGTAAAGGAGATAAGCTGACCATTATCATACAATTGATGTACCCAAATGAAACCCCGATTCCTCCAGGATTTCCAGAACAGAGGCTTGTTATTAATCATAATAAGTGTATTATGCCATAAAGGGAGATTAAAATAAGAGGTTGAGGAAGCGACTGGGAGTAATTTAGAAGTAAATTTAATTATAGGGGAGGAGATCGATTGTGGCCACCATGTGAATAAAAGATATCCCTGAAAGGAGAAAGGTGAAAGAAAAAGATTGTTCAAGAGTAGTCCAAAGAGGACAAACAGCAGATGAGTCAGAAAGCCAATGTGACGATAGACGAAGTAAGAAGGATTTATGATAAAGAGGGAAATCAGGGGAGTTTGTTCCACCTTCTGTTTTTTGATGAATCAATTTTGATATGGACATGCGTGATTTTTTGTTGTTCCATAAGAAGGAAGACAACATTGAATTAATCTTTTCAAAATATTTGGAAGGAATGGATACCGGGAGATTAGAAATGGTGTATAAGACTATAGGAGAGAGCATCATTTTAATAGTGTCTAGGTAACCCCACCAAGACAAGTATAAAGGGTGCCATCTCGTTGTCAAAGACGAGATCCTTTGTATACAGTCATCCAAGCATCGAGATAACGTTCCTGAAATGGAAGAAGTGAAATGCAAACCCAAATATTTAATAAAATGAGGATTCCATGTGAAACCAGAAGTGTTAAAAGTGTATTAGTTGAGGGGTAAAATTTCACAGAGACTTAAGCAAACGAGTCAACCTCTTCTAAGAAAGTTGGAAGGGAGATTTGAGGTTTTGAAAGAAATAAAAGAACATCATCAGCATAAGCCGCCGTCTTAACATTAGTAGATGTAAAGGTAAACCCATGGATATTGTTGTTTTGGCGAATTTGCATCAAGAAAGGTTTGAGAGCTAAATTAAAAAGGAAAGGGGAAAGAGGACAGCCCTGTCTGACACCTCTACCAAGATGAAAGCATGAAGAAACTGCATTGTTGGCTGATATAGCCGCCTGTGGGTTAGAGTATAGGAGGGGAATAAAAGCAGTATTGTTTGGGCCAAAACCAAACCATTTTAGCGTGTTAAAGAGATAGGGCCATTCACCTCTATCAAAAGCCTTTTCCGCATCTAAGGCTATGGCTGGCAGTGAGTGGTTAGTGGTTGAAGTTTTGGAGAGTATATAAAAAAAAGACGAGTATTATCTGTGAGGAGCCATCCTTTAACAAACCCAGATTGTTCAGATCCCAACAAATCGGGCATATGAGAGTCTAAGCATAAATCCAAGGCCTTAGAAAATATTTTATAATCAATATTGACTAGGGACATGGGACGATAATTTTTACAAAATTGGGAATCCTTGCCCTCTTTAGGAATAATACATATAAGGGCATCAGAAAAAGAACCATGAGATGCACCCAATTGCAAAAAGGCGAGTATGAGGGTGAGTAATTTAGGAATAAGAAAATGTGCAAAATGGGTAAAGAATTCTACGGTAAAGCCATCCAGACCCGGCGCTTTGTCTTTTTTTACTGTTGTTAAGGCAGTAAGAAGTTCCTTTTGTGTCAGATCTGTCTCTAAAGGAGATAAGTCAGCGCATATATTCGGAGGACATTGAATTTTAGAAAGGAATTGAGATATGTTTTGAACAGAGGCAGAAGATTCGAAAGAGTAAAGGGACTGGTAAAAATGAAGAAACTCTTTTAAAATGTCTTCATCTTTAAATTTGAGTTGGTGGGTCTGGTCAAAGATAGACACTATATTGAATTTGTTCTGTTTAACTTTTAAATAATTAGCCAATAATTTACCTGCTTTATTCTGACCACCATAATACTTTGCGGTACATTTTAGTAAATAGGTAGAAGCACAATTAGTTGTTTCTTGGTTGAACTGAATTTTAGCTTTAATAAGGTCAAATAGGCAATCTTTGGATTTGGAAGAATAATATGAGTGTTCCAATTGCCTAATTTTGAGTAAAAGGGCGTTATTGGTCTGTTGGGCTTTTTTACGTTTTTTCGAGACAAAACTAATAATAAAGTCTCTAGCTGAGGCTTTGAAAGCATCCCAAACAATATAAAAAGGTATTTCATCTGTTTGATTTAATAGAAAATATTCATGGAAGAAAGAGGTAAAAGACGAAGTGAATAAAGAGTCTAAAAGCAAATGGTTGTTGAAACGCCATTTACGGGATTTCGAAGGTGGCTGCAAAACATCAAGACAAATAGACACAGGAGCATGGTCCTATATTAGGATTGAAGCGATATCTGCATCTACTAATGATTGAGTAAGATTATATGAGAGAAAAAAGTAGTCTAATCTTGATTGAGTATGATGTACTGAGGAATAAAAAGAATATTCCCTGAGTGTGGTGTTACATAATCTCCAATGCGTCCATTAATTTGTGCTGTCTGATCAAGTGTGTGAATGACTTATGAGATCTATGAGGAACAGAAGGGGACTGAGGAATTCCGATCTATGAATGGGTCAAAAACTTTGTTGCAATCCCCTGCAAGAATAAAGTTATCATCATAGTTTTGTGTGATGAGTTGAGATAAGGAAGTCCAAAAAGAAGGATCACCAGCCGTAGGTGCATAGATATTCAGTATAGAGTGGGACATTATCTTTCAAAACTTTAACCAAAACCCATCTACCTAATTGGTCTGCAGAGTGTGAGATTATCTTAACAGAAAGAGATTTTCAGAATAAAATAAGCACACCATTGCGTTTACCGTCACCTGGGGAGAAATGGACTTCCCCCACCCAACTTCTTCTCAACTTTGCAGATTCGTCGTCTGATAAATGAGACTCCTGTATACAAGCAATATCTGTTTGTAGTTTAGCAAGATGTGTTAGAACTCTCCGTCGCTTAATAGGTAAATGTAAACCTCTGACATTCCAAGACAACATTTTTAAAGGCATAAAATGAAAGCAAAAGAATATATTGAATAGTGAAATAAGCAATGAATTAAAAACATTATTGTAAATTTATCAAGAAGCCAACTGTATATATAGCGAAACCTTTGAGAAAATAAGAAAAAAGAGAAAAGAAAGAGATAATAAAGGGTATATAATGTTCGAGCATAAAGAACACAGAAGAGAAAGACGAAAAATTGTGCTGTATATGGTAATAGAGGTAGACGAGAGGAGAGATGAAAAAGGATACAAAGGAAAAAGGAAAAAAGGATAACAATACAACAGCCTAGAAAAGAAGAAAAAGGGAAGGACTTACATAAATTCCAAACCATATGAGAGGTGGGGTGATGGAAGGCCACACGGAACAATGACGTGTCCGAGACTCACGAGGGAAGGCAGGAGAGGAAAACAATACCAACGGGTCTTTTCAAAACATGAGAGGAGAAAAAACATATAGGAAGACGCGTGTTGGGGACCTGTGGATGAAAAGAAGAAGTTAAGCAGAAGATGAAAAACAAATAGGGAAGAAGAAAAACGTGAAGTAGATTAACAATTGTTATAACTAGGTAGTAAATTAGTTACATAATAAAGATAAACATGGAATATCAATAACAATAAAAACAACCCATGACAAGTTCCATGGGTATACTTATAACTACACCATAAAAAAGGTGAAATAAATAAGGACTAATCATAAAACGAGTCACCATAGCCTATATGGGATATTATGATGAAGAAGTAACCATTGAATCAGGGGAAAAGGGAATAAAAGGAGCTTTTAAGCTGTAGTGGATCTTCGAAGGGGGTGTTAAAATATATAGAGACAAGATATAAAAAAATACAAGTTCAAAACCATTCCATGAGACTCATCACGGGCACATTAACATCTATATCATAAGCAAGATAAGGTGTACGCAAGCAGCAGAAAATAAAAATAGAGCCAAAATTGACTACTTAGAAGTGGACGGTGAAGAAGTGTCCATGTGTTAAAAAGGGTTCCAAAGACAACCGGTAGCCAAAGACCCTTTTATGTTGCCCGGCGGTATCGCCTCTATGACCCACCAATATTAATCAATGAAGAAGCAGGCGCTGGAGACTGGAAGGCAGGAAACGAGGATTTTATTCTCTCCGGAGGAGAACACATCAATTCAGACAGCAAGTATCGTCACGAGGTGCTCTAACCACATCTCTGAGGCCTGGCCTCTTATACTAGGGTTTACGACCTTTATTGCACATAACACATTCTCGCAATACTTTAGAACTTGAAAGAACATCCTCGGAATCTCCCCTTCAGACCCGTTCCCACACACATTTACAGTCGGATTCCCCACCCTGGTCACAACAGGTGATGGTTGTCGCACAGCAGGGCATTCCGCCGATTCACGGAATGCATGGGGTTTGATCGGATCTCATGGGGTGGGGGCTTTGATCGGTTCGGGGATCTTTTGATGGGGAGGGGAAGCTTCCTACTGTACGGGTAATAAACAGTATCCGCAGGGCCAGGTGGCGGCTTGGGAACAAGGAAGACAAACGGGGACACAGGAAAAGGGGGTTTGCATCAAAAGGGTTTGAGGCCATGAAAGGAATGAGGGGAGGTGTCGCGCTGGGAACAGGACGGGATTCCGTGGTGAAGCTGCGCTGAAGAGGGGTTTATGACCCAAGGCATGAGAGAGCGGGGGTTGTCAGCGTGCGGGGGAATGCTTGCGAGGTTAAGAGAGAGAGAGACGCGCTGGCTATCAGCGAGGGGCAGGAAGGCCATGGTGCTCAAAATGGCTGCCGCTTACGCGCACGAATGGGCTTGGAAAAGGGGCAAGATGGCGCCGATAATGTTCACCAAGTTTGTATTTATTTTTCACAGTCCTCCCTTTAACCCCTTCGCTGCGGCGGCTATTCCGCCGCAGCGCTAAAGGGGCGGGGCGGCCGCGCGGCCGCCGCATGCTGGTGACAGAACCGCTCCGTCACCAGCTACAGTTGAGCTGTGCTGGTGACGGAGCGGTTCCGTCATGACCCGCCCCGCTCTTTAGAACGCCCGCGCAGGCGCGAAATCAGCGCCGCGCAGGCGCGGCGGCCGGGCCATGACGGAACCGCTCCGTCATCAGCACAGCTCAACTGTAGCTGATGACGGAGCGATTCCGTCATCAGCATGGAAGGGGTTAACATTTCCAAGACATCTTGCTGGCCTATTTCCTATCTACACCTATATGCAGCGATCATAAGTAAGGGAGAGGGGACTTAGGCGAAAGAACTGTACATAAACATCACATTATAAACATCATATTGAAAAATCTCATCATTTAGTAGGCGGGTCCATCGTTAAGTTGGTTGCAGAAAAAAAAGTCATCGTAATGCAATATCAGACTAGAATTATGTAGCGAGGGTGTTGGGTACAGATCATAGAATAAGAACTGGTAAGTTATCATATAAGTAAGTCCTTTTTGTATACGGCGGGTGCATAGTCAGTCCAATGGTGATTGGGAGAGAAAGGAGAGATAGTAAAAATATCAGAGTTCTCGTTGTCTTTTGTCGTCTTCTGTTGGCACTGTTAAGCACCTGGATTACAATTCGGTCTGTCAACAGGAATGTTCATGTGGATTGAGTCGTTGGAGGTCTGCGAGCAGGGGTACATTTTGTCTTGTTTCGCCAGGCCTCATAGGAGCAATGCGTTACTGTTTTGGAGCAGGTGCACTTTCTTTTGTAACGCAGAGCATAGATTTGCAATGGAAAATGCAATTGTTCCAGAATTGTGAGATCTGTTCGTTTCTTGAGTCTCTGTGGTGGGCGTTTCCTGTTGCTTCCATCATCTTCAAGGTGCTTGATAGCGGGCAGAACCACAGACTTTGTTTATCTTTTCTTCGGGGGCGACCCTTGGTGGGGTTCTAGGTCACCGTTCTGGGATTTAACATAGTTCGTGGTCTATTTAGTCGGAGCTCCCTCCCTTCTGACGCAGGGAGTACTCTTCTCTGGGGAGCTCAGTAGGATTTGGAGGAACTTGGGAGTTCGTGTGGAAAGGTGCGGGTGTGAACAGTCCTTATGGTAGGTCGGAGGAGGAGGGGATGGAGCAAGGCCAAGTCGGGAACAGATCAGGGGGACGGAGGGTCTGCGACAGGCGGGTCCGTAACCATGTTCAGAGAGCGGGGACTTTCTGGCACACGTTGATCATAGAGCAGGGGCTTCAGGTCAGCCCTTTCCTTAGCTTTGTTTGAAACAGTGCCCCGTCCTGCGACTCCTTACTGCTGTGGTCTCGCCTTGGCCTCCGTCGCTGATGTTCCACCATCCGCAGTCAGGCCGCGTGCTCCCACATCCGGTCTCTTTCTCCTCCGACAGCGATACCCTTAAATGAGTTTGAAAAGACAGTCTTTAGAGATTTTGCAGAAGAAGGTAATTACATAAATCTATTTTCTCTCCCAACACCAAGCAACTGGGGTAAGCACTCGCTACATTTGAGATTTTTGCGGCTAACGTATAAACAATTGATGATGGGTTTGCTGGATTCCTTACAACTTCCTTTTGTCGGCTAATTCTTTGGCGCTTTGATGATTATTACGTTCATTTGTCATTTGTCTATTATAGTAGATGTCAGTTCTTCTGGCAGAGACCCATTTCCCTAGTACGAGTCTTGCAAGGCTAGGCTGGTCTTCAGGGCCTTGTATTTTACAAAAAGTGCAACGTGCTATTCACCATAGTCTGATAGGCATCCTTCTGAGGGATGAACATAGGCTAAACAAGTCTTCATTACATCAAAACATCTTATTTTCAGCAAGGCTTACGGCAACAAGGTCTTTCGATTTTCGATCTAATTTTTAACTTTGCATACATCTTTCTAACTTTCTATATAAATCCTCGCAATCTGGTTACTACAAAAACTCGGGGGGTGGTTTGCGATAATTATTAAACTTATCCTCGGGGAAGGTGGGATCTTATGGAAAACGATTAGAAACGCAGCGAATCGGAGCAAGGGGCGTTTTTCAAGTTCTCGTTCAGGGCAGCTGATACCAAACTGGGGGCATTTTGGGTAGATGGGGGTGTCTCGATCATTTCTTACAGCTTGGGGTACGGAGACAATTTTCAATGGGGATGGTCGCATTACCACAGACACATTTTATCATAGAAGCCACTGACAAATAGTTCCCTGCGAGTGGGTCAAATTTAGGGAACCTTAGTCGTCTTACCTGTCCCTTTCCTATCGGCCAATTTAAATTTCAGCCATATTTTAGTAGAAAAGGAGAGGTAGTAACGTGGTACCGATACA
Organism: Lissotriton vulgaris; assembly: GCF_964263255.1. Classification (NCBI taxonomy): domain Eukaryota; kingdom Metazoa; phylum Chordata; class Amphibia; order Caudata; family Salamandridae; genus Lissotriton; species Lissotriton vulgaris. The sequence continues at coordinate 1,465,588,577 of NC_141694.1, forward strand.
ATTTTATTTAGGACAAATTTGTGCAAATACTTGTGGTATTTGGGGCCAATCAGGAGGTGCACCAGGTTCGCCAATTAGGTGCCAGTTGCTAGGAAGAGGGAAAGTGTGGAGGGGTGGAAGAGTGAGTGAGAGAGAGAGAGAGAGAGAGAGAGAGAGAGAGAGAGTAAGAGAGAGAGAGAGAGAGAGAGAGAGAAAGAGAGACAGACAATAGGCCAAACAGTACACGTGTGACATGGGAATGACCGTGTATTGTTTGGGCTATTCAGTGCGTTACCTAACGTTTAGACGTTTCGGGTCTGTGTTAGGATGTAGAAAGCATGCAGTTTTGGGACAGAAGAACATTAGATCAGGAAAAAAGGTCGTGCATTGGGTAGAGCGTCCTTGTTGTGCCGTTTTGCAGCGCTAGTCCGTCTTCATGCATCGGGCGTGACGTGGTTCCAGATCCCTTATGGTACTCTAATCGGGATTCTAATGTGACCTGCAGAGGGAAAAAGGGGGAAAAAGGGGAGGTAGGGGGACAACATTCGAACACATCAAATGTATGGGCACGAAAGTCCTTTACTTACCACATACTCGTACTTATCTCTTCGGGATATAATCCCTTAGGGTTTTGGTTTCCTAAAGTCATGGGGGCAGGCAATGTGATAGGTGGTTCATGGGGAGGTTCGAGGATGACATTAAGGATCGTGTGTAGTGAAAACGCTAAAAAGAGGAATCAGAGGTGCCTAGCGTGAGGTACCCTGTTTTGTAGATGTATCCGGCCATCGGGATCCCTAAATCATTCCCAAAGCTGTGATGTTCTAAGGCATATCAGTTCTTCGTTCAACCCTGTACCTTAGTACCTTCGACCACCATATCTTTATAACATTTTATCAATCACACCGTTTTACTTTACCCATTCTCAGAAGTCGAGGTCCTTCTTCATACGTCAGTTCCTGAGCTTAGTCGCATATCTTGGAGGCAGCGTATCATACCTTTGATTCGACCATCAACCCAGGGCCGAACAACCATTTCTCGGATAACCTTAAAAAAAGAGCAGAACAGTTGCGCACAGAAAAACCCTCCCACCGATACCCGTATTTACAAAAGTACGCGATGCCTATCCATAGCTTTTTAAGACCTTTATTTGTAGAATTATTCAGTACGTAAAATGTGAGAGCGCAATTCATATTTTGGCCTGACATGTCGTCGATGGAAGCACATACAGTAGGGGGTTATTTTGTAGCACAAGAACATGTAAAAAAAGGTCTAATTAATTATTTGCAAGTAACCAAAAACATTTCATTGCGTGACGAAGGAATCAGGGGCATTTCAGTTCATAAATGGAAACACAGTCAAGCTCATCGTAATCACATTTCCTAGATGTAAACCGCGGGTGTGCATCATAAGCGACGTTATGTATCAGTTACAACAAATATCAAAAAATAATTTGTTCATTGAAATCAACATTTTACGGAACCCTTCTTAAATGTTTGCCAAGTGAACCCTCCTCCCTTTAACATCGAGTGCGCAATGGTTCGTATATATATATATATCTTAGTACATCAAGTTTCATTAGCTAAGGAACACCACGAGGCATCCGTTAGTTTCCATTGATACCAGCGCCATTTTGGGCGGGGCCGGTTTAGTCCGGAAGTAGCATCAGGGGCAAAATATCCTCGACAATTGGCGGTTGGACCAGAGTCCCTTTCGGCAGTTCAAAAGAAAACTGTGCTAACAGAGGGGCTGGTGGTGTGGACCGTCAATCAAGAGAGGGAGGGGGTAGAGTCTCTCTTACCGGGTCATGTTGATGTTCAGCCGGAACTTGCTCAAGTTCGTTAGCCCATAATGTTCCTGGGTGGTTCAGACGGAAGTCGATGCAGACACGAGAGCACCGCCATCTTGTTGCTGTGCCGTGGTTATTTCATTTGAGATCAATGCAACTGTTCCTCACCGGAAGCCTGAAGGGGCCGAGGGCTCTTGGGACTTTGGTAGAATCTTCAAAGTCGAGGGGATGTTTGTCGATGGTGGGGGCTTGCGCCCAGGTGGGTAAGCGCCCGAGTTGCAATTTCGGACAAAGTTACTCCAGCGGCCTAGACCCGCCTTTCGAGGGCCCAGACGCCATTTTGAGACCCTGTGGCAGTCACCTTTGCCGTATCCATCAGGAGTGGACGAAACTTCTTGTGATGGCGAAAGACAGAGCATCATGCTGCTGGAGCAGGACATTCTGGTTCGGGGCGCCAGGGTGCAGCAGTGGAGCCTTCATCTGGGGAGGTGAGGGAGGCTCACCCGTGCCGTCTCCCTCTCCCGGCGCATCCTACACCGTCCCTTGGAATCAGGGGCGCACATGATGACCACCCTACACCCCTGATTCCGACTCTTGGGGGACCATTGTACGTCCGGTGCTCCGTAAATATGCCCGTCGGACATTGTGTGTAATGTACTATGCAAGTATACCAGCCGGGTCTTGTATGTCCTGTGCTGAGAAAATATACCAGTCGGGCATTGTATGTCCTGTGCTGAGAAAGTATACCAGTCGGGCATTGTATGTCCTGTGTTGCGGAAATATGGCCGTCGCCCGGCTGGAGGACATCGGCGTCGGGCCAGGGCAGGGAAGCCTCCTACCTGTGGAGGTGGAAGAGGCTCGTCCGCGTCGCCTCTTCCTCCCTGCCCACCCTGCATCCGTTCGATGTAGGAATTCGTGATGGCCGGACCAGGAGATACGAGGGAGGGGGTCATTTGCAGCCGCCCCCTCCCTACTCGCGGCCCGGGGGACGCCATCCCTGGAAGGGTAGTATGGGAAGACCATTTCATTGCCTGCTTGGCGGAGCCTCCAGGACCTTCTCGCCGGCGATCCCTTTTGGCTCATGGCTGCTGGCAGGCCCCGCCCCACACGTGCTATGTGTTTCGGATGGGCGGGACCATCGAACTGTTACATTTCGAGGACTTCCGGAGTGAGCATAACATGTTTTGTATTTTTCCTATTAGTCAAGTTTGCTTTTTTAGAGAGTTCTACTAGTTATTTTATTTACTGTTGGTTGTGTGTTTTACCGTAATTAAATCCTAAGTTATATAATAGACGCTTGGCTTTCTTGAGTCTTTTCTCTAACGGGGGATTGTTTACACTGACCTGCAGTTGTGTTTGTTTTTCAGAGTGGGGGAGCAACAGAGAGCAATCAGTCCCAGAACTCTAACATGTCGTTAAAATTGGTCTGACGAAATCTGTGCCACCGAGCATAATCAAACGGGGTGGTCCTGTCTGTTCTGTCTGCACTAGTCTGATTGGTTTTTATCTCACGTCTTTTTCCTTTCTGTCGGTCCGTCCTTTCTGTCAACCCTCCATTCTTACCTATGCTTTGCAGAGTCGGGCATTGGGCTTTCCAGTGTCCAAGACATTTACAGAAAGCACATTGGTTTTGTTTTACATCTGTCCGTCCTGTGCGTAATGTCGGGGGATTACCTTCGGGTCGTTGTGTTCCGGGGTTGGCTTGTCGGCACATCCCTTTACACCGTTCGCTTTTCATGTCTACTCCTCGGGACTGTGCCATCGCTGGCCCTTCCCTTTGCCTACTAGACGTTTGGGGGGTTGTCCGTCGTGTCCCTTCACCTTCTCCGAATTCGTCGCCTTCCCTTCGTCGTGCAGCTTCTTTGCGCCACATACCGAGACTATCGAGCATAATAGGTGTTGTTTCATTCCTACGAAGGGCTATTTCTACTGTTTCTATTTTGTCGAGATCAAAGGATCCTCTCAGTGGCCACTGTCTTTCTCGATCCCTTTTCGTATATTTATGCCACAGCTCACTATAGGCTATAGCAATTAATCCATGCTTCATGAACATGTCCTTATTAGGGGTGCCTTCCAGCGGAGCCGGATGGTTCATCTCTAATAAGCGGTCCGGGTTAAACAGGCTACTGACCAGTGGGGAGAAGACAGGCATGACGGATCACAATGGGATAATAGTCAGCACTACCTATCTTATCACTGCGCGCAAAGACTAGACAGAATATTTCTATTCTACGTTGTTTGCACGTAGTGAATACCTCATGAACCAATTCTGAGCAATCAATCAATGTTAGGTCAAAAATAAAAAATCAATATGGTCAATGGGGAGAATAAGTAGGCTCGCAAAGGTTCGCGTCACCTACCCTTTCACTATCTGTAAAGAGGGGACCTATTTTTCCCTGTTTGCAGACAGAGAATCTCCAGAAAACAATCTATAACAGTTAATCAATGGGGGGAAGGGGCAATTGTTCAGTGGGGGAGAAAGATAGGTCCGACGGGTGCGTACCTATCCTTCGCTGTTTATAAAGGGAGAGCCTGTTGTTTCTCCGTTTGTAGACAGTGAATCTCCAATAAATTAACAAAAAGTAATACTAGTATTTTCTCAACAATTATCAATCACTTCCAATTATCTATCACTATCGCAATTTCGTCGTGTTTACACGACCTTACCCGGACCGCATGGACAGTTTCTCGTCTTCCAGCGCCCGATCGTCCTCTTCTCTTCGTACTTCTCGTGGCACTCCTGATGGTTCCCAGTCAGGACCGCAGATCACTCGAGAGAGGTCTGTTCAGAACCAGTGAAGTTCGGATGATCGGCTGTCAGACGAGGGTCTATCGGACAGGGTACCTTCCGATCGTTGCAGTCGTTCACTCCGTCGTCGGGACCTCTCCCACTGGATCCGCGAGTCGCTGATGGGCCCCACGTTTGGGACGCCAATTGTTAAAAAGGGTTCCAAAGACAACCGGTAGCCAAAGACCCTTTTATGTTGCCCGGCGGTATCGCCTCTATGACCCACCAATATTAATCAATGAAGAAGCAGGCGCTGGAGACTGGAAGGCAGGAAACGAGGATTTTATTCTCTCCGGAGGAGAACACATCAATTCAGACAGCAAGTATCGTCACGAGGTGCTCTAACCACATCTCTGAGGCCTGCCCTCTTATACTAGGGTTTACGACCTTTATTGCACATAACACATTCTCGCAATACTTTAGAACTTGAAAGAACATCCTCGGAATCTCCCCTTCAGACCCGTTCCCACACACATTTACAGTCGGATTCCCAACCCTGGTCACAACAGGTGATGGTTGTCGCACAGCAGGGCATTCCGCCGATTCACGGAATGCATGGGGTTTGATCGGATCTCATGGGGTGGGGGCTTTGATCGGTTCGGGGATCTTTTGATGGGGAGGGGAAGCTTCCTACTGTACGGGTAATAAACAGTATCCGCAGGGCCAGGTGGCGGCTTGGGAACAAGGAAGACAAACGGGGACACAGGAAAAGGGGGTTTGCATCAAAAGGGTTTGAGGCCATGAAAGGAATGAGGGGAGGTGTCGCGCTGGGAACAGGACGGGATTCCGTGGTGAAGCTGCGCTGAAGAGGGGTTTATGACCCAAGGCATGAGAGAGCGGGGGTTGTCAGCGTGCGGGGGAATGCTTGCGAGGTTAAGAGAGAGAGAGACGCGCTGGCTATCAGCGAGGGGCAGGAAGGCCATGGTGCTCAAAATGGCTGCCGCTTACGCGCACGAATGGGCTTGGAAAAGGGGCAAGATGGCGCCGATAATGTTCACCAAGTTTGTATTTATTTTTCACACATGGAGTCAGCCTGGAACGAGTAGAGGAAACTCTTAAGTTTAAGTGGGTCTTCATAAGTGGTAATCTTATTGTTGATAGTCACTTTAAAAAGACATGGGTGGAAGAGACCATAGCGCGCACCCATCGATCTCAACTGAGGTCTCAGTGCCAAGAACTCCTTGCGTCAATCTGCTGTTGATTTAGCGTAATCCTGGGTAAAAAATAAAGGGTTTCCTGACCAGGTAATTTTGTTTAATGCTCTGGCTGCAGATAGATCAGTATATTAAAGAAAATATAATATCATTCCTCTTGGTTTGGTTGTTGAGGAGGAAGAAGCCTGATGTAACAAAGAACCTAGTCAATACGCTCTTTGAATATTCAAATTGGTGCTCTCCGGAAGTTTGAGAAGTTTGGGAAGGAAGGACTTTTTTTTTTTTTTTTTTTTTTTTTGGGAAATCTGTTTATTAGCATAGTAGGTAAAGCAGTCACAGAAATGTCCAGTCCCAGAGGGAGACAGGGTAATACATACATAATGTTGCTTAGAACATATAATTGCATAGTGGTCTCGATTTTACATTTTGTTGGTGACAGGAACCGTCACAGTTCATACAAACCCCGGTCAAAACTATCCCTCCCTCCACCCTCACCAAACCCACCCGACACTCACACAAAAACATATGATTGAGCAATCATTAGACTGGGGCAATTACGGAATTACAACATATGGTTCCATTCGACTGTACACATAGGTGGAACGAGACTAGTGCAGAGATTGTGAGTTGGGATTGGGGACCCCTCGCACCTCCCCGTAGCGCAGCTCGGTTAGTGGCAGTGCATGTCAGTCCGGCCAAGGACACATTTATCGTGCATTCGAAGAGGCACCTGTACCCTCGTCTTCCACGTCTCCCCCAGTTTCAAACATACCTAATATGGTATACCAGTCCAGTGAAATTGGCGTTTTCCTCAGGCCTCTGTATTCCTCCGGGAAGGAAGGACTTGATGAAAGAAATTGAATCTGACCCCTCTGTCTCCTCCGGCAAACCATAAATGCGGAGATTATTACGCCAATTACTGATTTCCAAATTCTCTATCTGTATGTGTAAGGTGGACACCTGAAAACATAAGGAGCAAATTTTAGAAGTAGAAGAGGTCAAGGATTCAACATTGTGTTCCAGAATGGTGACGCGACCTTCCTCACATGACCACTTATTAGAGAGTTCCTGAAGCGTACAAGTAGTTTCCTGAAGAGTAGTAGTAGTTTCTTCAACAAATGGGCGTAAGGCTCAGATCTCCTCTCATAATAAGTCCATGGTAACTGAAGAGACTTGTTCAGGAGGAGAAGGAGGATCCTTCTTTAGTCTTTCCGTTGACGCTTTATTTCTACTAGAACACAGAGTATTGGCTGTGGAAGACGCACTTTTTGGCGAAGAGTTGACTGGATCATCCATGTCCAAACACTGGTATCGCGAACTAGTATGAATTAAGAATTTACAGGAGGTAGATTTGGACTGCAGTAACTCTTTAATTTGTTTTCCCATGGAAAGGGCACAAGTTGTAGTAGAGAATCAGTTATGGAACCATTACCAAGTGGAAAGTACATAAAATAAGCCTTACAGTGCAGTAGAATAGCATGTAAAAAGACATAAAATGCACATATATCGTACAACCATGGAAAGAGAAGAATATATAATTAAACATGTATCAATTAATCATGAGGATAAGCATGAGATTAGGAAAATACATATTTAAATACATGTCATATCAAACATTAGCGAATAACATAGCCACATTAACTTGTACAGATAATAGGCAATAGGCAAGAAAAAAGACAGGTGAGGTTGAAACTCTGGGAGAGAGTAATCAGTGCATTTTCATAAATTAACTGGACAAAGTGAAGGGTTCTCCTTCAGCAGGTAATCTGTGGTTGTTCCCCTATTTTGTTGATGTTGAAGTGAGGGGACGAAAAAACACATGTGGTATGAGTATTAACAATTCAAGCTTCTCTACTCACAGCTATGTTACATGCGGTTCACCATTGCTGCGCTATTAACAGTTATACTGCTGAGCTGCACAAGATGTCACTGTAAAAAAAAAAACAGCCCTTAATATTGCTGTGATACAGCGTACTCAGTCTTTAAAATAGAGGATCTCGTCTTGCACGGTACCAAGACCTGTGCAACGTAACTGTGACTGCTCGCACACGAACTTCCACTAATTAGTCATAACTGTGAGGTACCAGCTGTATGGACTGAGTGAAGAGAATACTCATAAAATGATTGCCATGTATAACAAACAAGGTGCATCATATCCCATTTGCCAGTTTATCTCGTTGTTGGTCGCACAATTAACAGTTGACAATTGACATTTGGCCGATAAGCTTTTCCTGTCAGCGTCGAACTATGTATTACGAGGTAAAACATGAAAGCGTCAAATCTTAAATTCCTCGAGTAACACGCTACATATTGTTTTCAGAAACAGGTTACCAATGTCTCAACTTCCACAACATATGCAGTGACTATCGCAGATATAAATTCCAAACTCAAAAGGAACGCAGCATGCAGAAAATGGAAAGCTGTGAGGAGAGTCGGTCCGTAACAGGCGTCACAAAATGGTGTCAGGTGATCGGCGAAGACGTGCTGAGAGGAGAAGGGAGGCAACTTAGGAATCAATATTCTCAATGCGTAAAGTTTGCCAACTGAAACATAATGAATATTCAATATTGCGTGCCTGCCTGTATGCACACGTAAACAGAGGCCACAAATTATGATAGTGTGTGTGTGTGTGGAAATAAATACAAAAGGTGTGCCTTCCAAACATTCAGTGTGCATGTGCTGGGCCTTAAATTAATTTTGTACACCTGCTTTTGTCAGTGTGCATGCTGGGCCTTGCAACTATTTTGTCTGTTATGCCACCGTGTGGGAATTGCGAGGTAACAATTTATGTTCACTGTTTTCTGTTGGTGGTGGTGAGGTGTGGAAGAGACATTAGTGCTCCTATTCTCATTTCTGATTTCAGACAATTATGGGAAAGACAGTGGATGGAGCTAATAATAATGTTTGCCATGTTCTCCATATGATTCATGTGCAGAATAACCAGTATCCATATTAAAAGCTGCACTAAAATATTTTTGTACAGCAGTAATGGCAGAATTGACACTGTCCCTTTTAACCTTTTACCATTTTGCCACATTATTTTGTTTTTTCTGAACTACTCCAGATACTTCTTGGAACTTTTTGCAAACATCACTGCATAGCTCTCTGAGATTCTTTTAAAAGAGTGATGAAGTCTGCTGCAGTCAACCTTCATGACAACATTAATAGCTCTGCAACTGTAAGGGGCTGCTTAGGATAATGGAGAGAAGGGCCTTTGCCATATTGCAGCTGCCCCCATCCCATTCCCGGTGCCCCTTTGTTTTTGTTGCCCTGAACAAGAGTATGCCTAGTCATGCAATAGCATCAGTTTGCCTCCGTCCATAGTGAAGTGGGACCCGTTCTCACCAACTCCACAAGTCCCAGGCTACCCTCATCTTGTATGTGCAATTGGAGATCACAGAGGGCTCTGTGGTCTGTAGACTTCCAGCCTTTCCCATGGGCTGGGCATTCTGAAGCAGGAGATTGTGGTGAGGTAGGCATGCAGAGCTCCTCGTGTAATGGCAGGAAATCATGAAGGTTTATGGATTTTGAAAATTCCAAATTATCAAGATTTCACCACACAAGCATAAAGGAACCTATGTCCACTGATGCTGAAGTAATAAGCAAGGCATCCATCACTATATGACATCAGGAAGGGGAAAGACCCAAGCAAATACATAGAACAGGAGATAACAATGACGATTTCAACTGTTAGAAGGAAAAATCATGGACAAAAGTAGCAGTACAAAGGATTAGTAAAGTGAAGTAAAGTCCTCATTTGTAAAGCGCACAATCACCCGTAAGGGTCTCTAGGCGCTGGGGGCCGTCGGGAAGATTAAGCGAGCTATTGCCCAGAGTTACATGGTGCTGGGCTACCCTGCCGCCGGAGCCGGGGATTGAACCGTGGTCCCCAGATTGCTGCGTCAGTCGCCCTGGCCGCGGCGCCACACCTCTTCCCTCCAAAGGGAGTGAACACAACAAAAAAATAAGGCAAGTAATATGTTGTGATGCATTCATCACTGATGAATGAGTCCTTATATATAAGTGAATCAGGAAGTGACATCATATTAAAAGGCTCAACTTCATCCCTAGATTGGGAATCTCAGATAGAGTTCCATGAGTAGACCCCTATTTAGGAAAAGGCAGTTCATAAACCTTGTCATCACCCTTTTCCTGTAATTCATGGTGTCAGTCGAACATATTAAGAAGTAGCCCAGGTTTGACATTCTGTGCCCAATGCAAAACTCTGCAGTCCCATCACTGCCTTTCCTGCCTAACGCTCTGCACAGACTGTGAACATACTTCTGGGTGACTGTGGCTGCGAAAGCAACAACATCCTTTGCCCAACACAAAACTCCTCTAGTCTGTCTCTACCCTCCCATCTGACTCTCCGTAATGATCATGGAACACCCTCAGAGTGACTATGACTACAGAAATGCCAGCAAAATCCATACAATTAGGGCTCCCAGTCACATATGTAGAGCAGCATTTTGAATCATGCTGCCATACTCCACTGTACACATATCGTCTTAAATAAGTTCCAGTATTCTCTACTCATAAGATGTAAGAGCTACCTTCCTTCACAGACAATCATTTTCAAGAGGATTTTAGGTGTCACTGGCTTTTTCATCATGTTCAATTATCTTTAAATTAGTGACACTTCCTACCTACTCATGAGTTCATTGCAGACTGGTAAAGTGATTACTAAAAGAAAATGCTCTCATTTCAGAACCAAAAGAACTGAAGGCGCGGAAATCGCATTTTTATTTTTACGGGTGCATTACAACCACATGTGTAAAGCGCATCCGTACATTTCCCTTGTTGTAATAACATGGAGTGTTAGGACTTTGGAATGTATTAACCTGAAACGTGATGTGCCTAGGCCAATGTGAAAGTAATATGGAGAATTAAGATAGAAAGTGAATGTAACTAGCAGAAAATAGTAATGTGAAGAACTCATGATGTGATAGTACATTTATATATATACTAAAATTGTTTATTAATCGTGTAATTTTACATGTGAGTAAATGCATTAATTGAGTGTGCCTTATTTTCCACTGCAAATTTGTAAAGTTCATATGCTGGTTTCCTATGTTAGCTGAATCTTGTAGGCCTGAAATGCATTTCCCTGAATACTCTTGCATTTAAAATTAATAGCAGAATTTCATGTGTGCTATGGAATTGTTCTGCTTTGTGTTGCAGGTGAAAGAAGCACCCTTGTTAGTTAGAACAATGTCTTTACTTTATTAGTCAGGAATGGAGAGAAACTTGAGTTGATAAAAGAAGGCTGTTGTGCTTCACACAGAATAAGGGCTGTGAACTAAGGACATCTTGTTGCAAAACATAAACAGTTATCCTATAGAAAACTACCATTTAGATCTTACTCAGATTGATTAAGTGACTTGCAAAGACTAATAAGAAAGATACCTGAAATAATGTGATTTGGGAGTAGGGAAAGTGCCCACTACTTCTTCCGCCTTCGGAGAGAGAGCATCTTAGAACAAGCTCTGTCCAGTACCTTTATGCTACATGACCCATTGGCTATGGAGAGACTTCTCAGGGAGACTCCACAGACTGACACCTTTTAAATTTCCTTTCTGAAGATACTGAAGTAGGGAGGACACCTAGCGTTAGAGTAGGGATAGATTAATTCTTTTTACTCACCAACCCTCGATGCAGGAGATGTTTCTTGAGCTAATTGCCTTGTGTGAGAGGCTGGCTCAGTATATGATATACACTTATGTATGCGGACACCTTGCACTGATCCAGGCAACCCTTGTGGTGATTTTAGTTGTCTTAGACAACTTTAGAAAGCTCTCTAGGGGGTATCCGTAAAGAACAGCCTTCAGGCTTAGTGCAGAAGGAGTGTAAAGCAGCTTGTTTTACCAGAACACAAACTATAGGTTTAGATTAAGTAAATAAAGAACTACACAGTGTATTTATAAAAATATGTATTTATTATAAGACACTCACTAACACATACAGGTATCTCCTAGCCAAAGATATACACAATGCACACAATACTTTGCAATAGAAATAGGTAAGTAGCACAGAATACACAGTGGTCACCGGGGGGGGGGGGGGACCAAACCATATACTAAAATAGTGGTACGCGAACCATGACTCGAGTCACGACAACAGTCAGAGGACGTAGAAGGGCTGGGGATCCAAGGAAGCACCCAAGGTGAGTATTTAGGAGCCCCACGGAGGTTGTGTGCAGTGTGGGAACATAGCCTCGTTCTCCGTACAAATCAATGTGTAAGTCATGGAAGCAATTTTAAAGAAGAAGGACCCTTCCCAGTGGACCCTGAAGAAATCCCTTGGAAGACAAGAGGTTGGAGAGCCACCCCACCTGTGGATACCTACTACCTGCCCCACAGAATCGGGGTGCATAGGTTTGAAGTAGCATCTGTAACCTTTGTCGAACTCAATGGGAGACTTTAGAAAGATGCCACTGCTGGAGAAGGTGATAGTATCCGGTGGAACCCAAAGGTGAATTAAAGATGTGAATAACCTGCAAGCAGAGGGGACAGAGTCTATAATACTCAGGAGTGACCAGAAGGCATGGAAGATGAATGCCCACCGATGCCAGGTGTTGTAGGAGAACTGATGGTGACCTTGAAACTGCAGTTGTGTGGATCAGGTGATGCTGTGGAAGACCAGGAGCTGTACATGAGCTGTATCACATCAGATATCGAGAGTTGAGGGGTTGGTGTTCGGCTGAAGAACCAAGAAGCCTTGGCAACTGCAACCAACGAAGTAGGAAAGGATGGTGCAATGTCAGGATCAGCAAAGTACAGAAGCCTCGCCACAAGCAGGGGAGTCAGGGTAGGCCTGAGCAATCAGGTGAGGCCAAAGAATACAAAATATGACCCTTGTCAGGACCCAAAGGCTGGAGGCACTAGAGTCACAAGCGGACCATAAGCAGCTACTGTTGTAATTTGGCAGCAATTAGTTAAGCATTAGCAGAAGACATTCTGTGTTTAGAGACTATCTTGTCTGTTTTGTGGAATCCATTTTGTATTTCTGTCAGCCATTTCGTTTGCCATGTGCTACCATGTGCTCACCATGTGCTCTGTCCTACCTTCCTGTTAACTGCTCTTGAAATCTGACTAGACTAAGATATATTTATCCTTTTCTGCTTCGCACATGCTCAGTTGAGCTTGCAACTGTTAGTAGTATGTAACTGTCAGGATGTGTTTTCTAGACTTGGCAATCTGCTAAACTCCTTCTACTTGTCGACTGTGCATTTCTATATGACCTTATCTTCTATACTACTATTATAAAGAGAGAAGTTGCACCTTTTGGCCAGGTAAACTCGGGAACCACAGCGCCAATCTACACACCCGATACATCTATGAAAATGTCAGGGTGTGTAGATGGATATAGCCTACATAAATTTAAAAAAAAGTGAATTAAAAAAATTAAGTTTGTAAACAAAGTAGTCCCCTGAAAGTAGTGCTGGCCGCGACGCGACGTGCGTGATGACCGTGACGCGACGTGTGTGATGACGACAAAGGAGGAGCGGCGGTGCAGTGACGAGCGGCGGCACAGGTAAGGAAAGGGAAAGTTCAGTGCCAGACTGTGTGATGCAGGAGGAGGCAAGAAGGAGGCAGCAGTAAAGGAAAATGTCGAAGCGCGAGTGAGTCGGGGCGGGAGGGGGGCACGAGTGAGTCGGGGCAGGAGGGGGGCGCGAGTGAATCGGGGCGGGAAGGAGTCGGTGCGGGAGGGGGTCGGGCGGGAGCGGGTGTACTGCCCCCAGCCCCTTTCTGCCCCAGGCAACGCTGGGGCGGGCTGCTAGTATGTACATAAAACCTTCTTCTGTACTTGTATCGCCTTCTTTTGAGCCCCGGTGTGAGTATAAAAGGACAATGCTCCATCCATTCAGTGTGCTACTTCATACATTACCGAAGGGGTGCTGTATGAATGTAGTTCCACCTCATGAGGTTTAATAAACTTTGTACTTTCTATTCTAGTTTCTGTGTCAACTTCTATTCTATGGTCTGAGGACTCTGTGCAGAGAAGGGAGAACCCCTAGCACTGGTAGGCCTTGCTGAGGCTCATCACCACAAATTGGCGCTTCCAACGTGGCGCTCATCGGCGACTCGGATGCCCGAAGGACTGGTCGAGACGAAGGATTGGAATCTCGCTTTGGACGCAGTCGCTGCCTGAGGAGACCCGAGTCTTGGCACCCACAGCGTTCTTCCTTTCTTTCTAATCTGACCATCCAGGTGGATCCGGTCCTCGACTGAGATCTCTTCTGTTGATTCGCCATGCAGTGACCATTTGGTTGATTTGAGAACTGGTCAGTTGGAACCTGGAAACCATTTGATTGGTAAGAGCCGTTCTGCGGCACTTGCTGTTGGTTTTTTGATGCCTTTGATTGGTAAGGTAGTTTAGTAACACTTACTGCGGCTTTTGTTCGTAAGATTGACCAATATTAGTATTTGTTTGATAATTATATATGCATTGCAATTCATATAGGCAGGTAATTGGAGATTTTTCTCTATTTTAATTTGTTTGAAGAGTACCTTAAGCGCTACTTTGATTATAATACTGCATATTCTGCACTATTTTTGGCATGCCTGTTTCCAAGCACACTTCGTAGGATGTGTTGATTATGTGTTGGTACCAGTTTGAAACTCGACGAAGCACATCCGGCCCCCCTGGAGGGGATGCCTAATAGGGACATGTATTTTAAGTATGGTATTTCTTCCATAATGTAGAGCACGTTATGGAATAAATACACTTGTAACGATCCTGAGTTGCGTTGATCTATGCATGGGTCATTTGATTTGCGAAAGATTTAGTATGTAGAGCAACAAATGTTTAAGCGAAAGGCTAGGCAAGACATGTTTGACTGTGTGCAAATGTGGGAGAAAGAAGTGCGTGAGCGAATTAAGCGTGAGCAAGCCTTGATTGAAAAAGAACAATGTAAGACCATTCATGCGAAAGCATTGGAAATGAAAAATAGGGAAAAGAAAGAAATTAAAGAGAGGGAAGATGGGGAGCGTCATTTACAGGTAAATGGCCAATACGCTGTTCGTAGACCGCTTTATCCTATTCTTAATAAACCCCAAGATGATTCTCTTTTATTAGATCATTGTCCACCTCCGTATACTCTTCCTTATGCTCCTTATGAGTCAGATGAGGACTCTCCTACAGACCAGGACAAAGCTAGAGAAACTCGCTCGATGTTATCTGCTGAACATGCGTCTCAGATTAGATCTGCTGCGCGTAAAGCCGTTCGTAGTACTGCCACTGCTTCTGAACTTTTAGATAGTATAAAAGATTGGCAGGAAAGGGAGCAAATATATTTTACCGACACATTTGTCAAAGAGATTATTGAACAGTTTAGAAAATATTCGGTAGAAATGGAGCCCGATGATGTGGCAGCTGA
The DNA here is from genome assembly GCF_964263255.1 of Lissotriton vulgaris. Classification (NCBI taxonomy): domain Eukaryota; kingdom Metazoa; phylum Chordata; class Amphibia; order Caudata; family Salamandridae; genus Lissotriton; species Lissotriton vulgaris. The sequence continues at coordinate 1,465,603,663 of NC_141694.1, forward strand.
TCGTAAACAACGACGTGAAGGTTTTTTTGTCTTTTCCCAGGTGGCTGACACGATCAGACGCTTGGTTAAACTGCGTGTTGACGCAGCCCGTTTGTATATTTGTAAGTGCCTCCCGTTGAGGTTTAATTTCTTTGAAATGAGCATCAGTGCCAGGACAGTCCTGGGACCTATCCCTGGAGCCAAGCCATGACGTAAATGGGGAAGAATCTGCGTGGAGCCCCTCTTCTGGACTGTTTTAGCCCTCATCCCCTGGGGTCCAGCTGAAAATTAATGTGGGAGAGGGGCAGTGCAACCCCCTTCCAATGCTGATTTTGGCCCTGGGGACCCCATCCCGAAGTCCCAGCCAAATGATTATGTGGGTGCCTGGCCTGTGGCTCCCCTCTTCAGGGTGATTTTGGCCCAGGAACCCCATCCCCAGGGCCCAGCCCCAAATCAACAGGGAGGTGTGCCACACCCTGGGGCCCGGCCATGTCGCCCTGGGTGCTGTGATCCATTCAGTGTTTAAAAAAAGACAAGGGGACTCAGTAAGGTAAACAAGGACCTTGGGTTGACAGTATTTTATAAGAACAGTGGTCCTTGGTGAGGAACTAATGTAAATGAACAATCAATATAGACTCTTAATTGACATTTTAGTTTAACGGTTGCCGTTTTCATATTGCTTGTTCAACAGTTTGCATTACAAACAAGCCTTCTTGCCCTGCCTGAATTTTTCTTTATTGTATATGTTTTGTAAATGTGTAGGACGCAGGACTGTGTCCCACTTTATTGGTTATTGTTTGATCTCCAATTTCGCTATACATTAAAATTGAATGTCCGGCTGGACAGTAGTAATATAGCACTGATACTAGTCTATATTGAGTGTTCATTTACATTAGTTCCTCACCAAGGACCACTGTTCTTATAAATACTGTAATCCCATTCAGGGCACCCTGTGTACTATGGGACTGCAGGGTGAGCCTCAAGGCCCTGCTGTGCCTGGAACCCCATCCCTCAGTACCCGACTATGACCTAATGGGGGATGGTTTGACTGCTCGGCCCCCCAAGGCAGGATGATTTTGGCCCCAGGAACACCATCCCCAAGGGCCTGCCCATGACTCCCTGGGTGCCCTGGTCCCACCTATTGTTGGATCCCAAAGGAGATAGGTCTATGAAAATGTGGTAAAGGCTAGACCCTTTTTAAGTATAAAGCACAAAAATTGCCTAAACCACACTTACTTAAATAAAAAAACGTTTTTAGGTTAGAAAAATATTTATTACATTCCAACCAGGCATGCTTATTCAATGCCAATTGTTTTAACTTTTAAAGTATCTTTTTTAACATTGATAGGCAGAAATTAAACGGACTGTACATTCAATAATTACATCACTGTACTATTGGTTTGATAAACATAGAAACAAACAATGTCAAAATGATATATAAAACATCAAACATCTTACAAAGAAATGAATACATAACAAAACACCAATATCATATACATATAGAATCAATGAATGAAACAAATCGAAAGAATGGGGAATATGGTCAACTGAATGACTCAAGATTGATAATGTCTTGACTGGCTAATCCTAGTATTGTTTGTTAATAATGCTCTATTCCACCAAAGCTGCCGACGCGTTTCGAGACCAGGACAAGCGTCCCTGGGCTCTCATCAGGGCTTTTATTCTTTGTGTCTGAAAGATGCAAAGAAAAAAGCGTTTTACTATTTTGATTGAATGAAAGCCTCTATTCAAAAGTTGCTACATTTAAAGTAAAGAATTACCTTCTCCAAAAGCGCTTTCTCAGCAACTGTGTTCCTCGAGGTCTCAATCAAAATGGCTGTTCATTTGTGGGCTGGATTTATTTAAATCGAGCCCAAGTGCATTATGGACCTAGTAGTTTTTTTATGGTAAATAGTCGCAGTGAAACAGATGATTTGAAAAAAGGAGGGGGGGTTGACTAGTGTTTAACATAAGTCTAAGGGCCACAGTGTATTTAATTTTAAGGTTGGCGCTGTATTATTGGAGGTTAATCTGAAGATGAGAAAGCATGTGTTGTATGTGGCGAGTATTAGGGGTGGGCGGCCAGCTACGCTCCGTGCACGGAGTGTGCTTAGTGCCGCCTACTCCGCATTTTGCGGAGCTGGCGTAAGCCAGGCGGCACTACGCACGCTCCGCAGACGGAGCGTAGCTGGCCGCCACCCGCCTCCCTCCCGCTCTCCCTAGATACTTTCAAATAAAGCAATCAAATAATTTAAAAAGCACTTACCTTGCCGCCGCTGCCCGCCGCGTCCCCGGGGCTCATTATCTTCTGTCTTCCGTCTTCTTTAGTAATGCGCATGCGCGGGCGGCCGCGCATGCGCATTTTCACGAGAAAATGCGCATGCGCGGCCGCCCGGCAATGCGCATTACTAAAGAAGATGGAAGATAGCGAGCCCCGGGGACGCGGCGGGCAGCGGCGGCAAGGTAAGTGCTTTTTAAATTATTTGATTGCTTTATTTGAAAGTATTTAGGGAGGGCGGGAGGGAGGCGGGTGGCGGGGCTGGCGGCCAGTGGTGTTTGTGGAGTGGGGCTACGCGGAGTGCGGAGGTGGGCGTAGTTTCTCGCCCACTTCGCGTAGCTCCGCGAAGCCCCACTCCGCCAACTCCGCCCAGGGTTAGCGAGTATTGCGCTCTTCTATGCTCTTCATTGTTGGATTCAATGTGCACGGGCTGGATGTTTGAAACGGCACTGGTGGAATGCCAAGGTCCCTTTTATTGATGTTAAGGGTATATTTTTGCAGATAATAGAAGAGTCGGGCCTACTGGCTCAGCCTGGCGAGTCTAGCCTGACAAACAAGTCACTCCAGAAAAAGGTCAACTTATTACAACCGCGCTATCTCCGAGAGATTGTTAAGTCCGGTTTGCGCGCTATTGAATTTCAAAATCAGATATGCTTCTTTTTGAAGCAAAATCCGTTCAACATCGTGGCATTGATTTGTAGGTTTTACTGTGAGTAAGACGGACCACTTGAAGTCATGCTCATCATGTCCTTTTTCTAAGAAGTGCTCTACCAGGGGAGCTGACATGACTTTCTTCTTGATTCGGGACTGGTGCTGACTGATCCGATGATTAATCTGAGGGCTAGTCTTGCCAACATACATTTTCATGCAAGGACACAGTATCGCGTAGACCACATTTTTGGTCCTACAATTAGAAAACTCTGTATGTGACCATCTGACTCCTTGATGTGTAAATTCCTTGCCTTCAATTGTATGTGGGCAAGCTACACAATTCCCAAATTTGAGGTGGCCCTCAATTGGTTTCAAATTCCATTGTGACAGCAAATCGCTTTTTGGCTTTGGTGTTGCGATATCAGCTCTGATCAGCTGTTGCCCAATACTCTGATTCTTTTTATACGCAAAAATCGGTTTGGGAAAGGAACAATCAAGTCCTTCCAAAAGGTGCCAATTCTTCAGCACAGCCTGTCTAACTTTAAGTGTGTCAGGACAAAACGTAGTGACGCACACAAGTTTGTCTAGAGGTGTGCGTTTCTTGACCTGAAGTAGGCATTCTCGAGGCGTATATCTAGCTCTTTTGAATGAATGTTTCAAGAGTTTTTTGGATACCCTCTTTCTTGAATGTCAGAGCAAAAATGGTGGGCATGTCTGTCATAATCATGAATGTCAGAGCAATTCCTCCTAATCCTAAGTAGTTGCCCATAGGTCAAATTGGATTTAAGGTTTCTCGGATGAGCACTTCTGTGGTGTAAAATTGTATTCCAACTGTAGGCTTTTTGTAAAGAGATGTTTTTAATTGTCCTTGGTCACAAGTAAGCTCAACGCCTAGGAATGTCATGCGAGTTGTGCTGTGTTCAATGGAAAATTGGATGTCTCTATGTCTTGTATTGAGCCAACCGTGAAATCCCATTAGTTCAGTCTGGCTCCCCTGCCACAGGAGCCAGACGTCATCAATGTAACGATACCACTGTGTGATGTGATGTTTAAAGGGGTTGTTCACCTCTACAAATTTCTCCTCGTACTGTGCCATGAAGAGGACTGCCATCTCTGGGGCATAAGGACACCCTATGGCAGTCCCCTTCACTTGCATGAAGTACTCACCATTTAAGGAGAAATAGTTATTTTTCAGCGCTAATTCTGCTAGTTCTAAAATGAAAGAAGTAGGGACCCTATGGGGTCTTTCTCTTTTGTCAAGATATATTTGCATGACCTCTAGTGCTTCCTCTTGTGGGATTTGGGTGTAGAGGGATGTGACGTCTTATTTGTGACTGAGCATCAAATGGGGTACCTTCCACTTTGAGTAAGAAATCTGTCATGTCTCTAAGGTAAGACTTTACCTCGGGGAATTTCAAAGGTTTTGTATGAGTAAAATGACCAGCTAACTATAACTGGTGTGAAACCTATGGCTTTTTCAGTGAATTTCAAAGGTTTTTAAAATGCTAATTCCTAACTTTAACGTGTGTGAAACCTATGGTTTTTTCAGTGAATTTGCAAGGTTTTTTAAATGCTAATTCCTAACTATAACGTGGCTGAAACCTATGTTTTTTATAGTGAATTTCAATGGTTTTGTAAATGCTAATTTTTAAATGTAATAATTGTTATATTTTTTATACTGATTTACTACATTATTATAAATTATTTATTTTTAGGTATATTATTTTTTAAATTACATTACATATTTTCAATATAAATTGAAAATAAAATGTTTGTACTCCTCTCAGCAACGCAGCCCCCTGGCATGTTTGCAGAGGGCGAACTAATTCCCCTTGCATACTAGGGGTCCCTGGGGGCCAACTAGCCCACCTGGAACCTCCAGTATACGCCAGGGAGCTACATTGCAGAGAGGTGTAATGAGGCCACACTCTTTTTTACACCTCTCTGCAATGCAGCCCCGAGCGTGTTTGCAGAGGGGGAACTAATTCCCCTTGCATACTGAGGGTCCCTGGGGGCCAAATAGCCCACCTGGAACCTCCAGTATGCGCCAGGGGGCTGCATTGCTTTTCCCCGGGGGGGCGGTCCCCAGGGCAGTGTGGGGGGATTGGGCACCCCCCACACTTCTTTATCACTATGCCCCCGCGATTTGGTTCCCCCGGGGGGTCATTTGAAATAAAACATACCAGTTTTAAAAAAAAGAAATTTGGGCCTTGGGGGGTCCTTGTGGGACACCTGGGCAGACCTAGGGGGTTAGGGTGTTTCTACCCTGCCCCCTTTTTGTGTTCTACACGTTTTTTTTTTCTGCTTTCTTGTGCCTCGGTCTACTGAGCACAAGATGGCTGCCAACACTTCCTGGTTTGGAGTACTGACAGCCAATGAGCATGCAGCTTTCTCGGCCTTGGGGGTACGCGTACGTACGCTGACCCGTGCGCGCACGGTATGCGCACCCCGTGATTTTCGGAAAAAACATTAATACATTTTGGGCCTTGGGGGTCCTTGTGGGACCCCCAAGGCCCCCTTTTTGAGTTCTTCACATTTGTTTTTCTGCTTTCTTGTGCCTTAGTTTACCGAGGCACAAGATGGCTGCCAACAATTTCTGTTTTAGAGTGTTAACAGACATTGGCAGCCAACCAGCATGCACCATACACACACAAAGGTCTGTGCACGTACGCGTACGTACACGTATATTTTTTCTTTTGATTTTGGATTTACACCATTTAAGCAAAAGGGTGATCTGCAAACCGAACTCTACCTCTCTGCCAAATTTGGTGTAATTCCGTTCAGCCCTTCGGGCTGTAGCCGTGTCTAATCGTCCTATGGAAAATAACATTGGGAAAACACGTTTTGGGACCCCCCTTTTATCTCAGCCCCCACTTGACGAATCCCCCCAACACTTTCAGTGAAGGAGCGGAGCGGAGAGGGCCATCTTCTTTGAGAAATTCGCGAAGATTCATCAACCGGCGCCAAAGTTATTTCCAATAGAATGTTACGATTTCCTATATGGAAACTAGGACCTAACTATAACTACCTACTGGCGACCACCAGTAGGTAATATATATATATATATATTACCTACTGGCGGTCGCCAGTAGGTAGTTATAGTTAGGATAATTTTCAATGTTAAATCTCAACATTCTATTTTGAATAACTTTGGCGCCGGTTGACGAATCTGCCTGAAATTTTCAGGAAAATGGTCTCATGGCGGTCCGGTCCTTCCCTGAAAGTTTGGGGGGGATTCGTCAAGCGGGGGCCGAGATAAAAGGGGGGTCCCAAAACGCGTTTTCCCCATGTTAATTTCCATAGGGCGGTCGATTTCACTTTTAGCCCGAACGGCTGAATGGATTTCCACCAAACTTGGCAAAATTGTAGGGACTGGTAGCCCGATGTGCCTTTGCTATGTCTCAAGATATGTGCTCCAGTGGATTTTGAGTAATTAAGGTTCAAAAAAATATATATATCTATAGCAGCGCTCCGGTAAGCGCACCGGTACGCGCACCGGGCGCGTCACGCGACTTGCGCGGAGAAAGCTGATTGGCTCTGGGGTGTCTGTAAACATTCTAAACAGTCCGGAGCGGCCGCCATCTTGTGTCTCGGTAGGATCGAGACACAAGAGGTGGCCAAAACAAAGGGGGAAATGACCATAAGGGGGCAGAGTAGACCCCCCTTGACCCCCTAGGTTTGATGTGGGGGCCATAAAAGGGCCCCACGGGGCAAAAAAAAAAAAAAAAATTTTTTGATTTTCGCGGGGTGAGCGCCCGGTACGCGCACCGGTAAGCGTACCGGGGAGTGTACCATGGGGAAAAAGAATGACAGTTTTAAAAGTAGCTGATTAGAAAAAAAAATGTTTAGTTGTTTTTTTTATATATACACATACATATATATAAATGCATATGCACATATATATATGCATATATGTCTATATGTGTGCGTGTAGAGAGAGGTAGAGAGGTAGAGGTGTAGAGGTAGAGAGGTAGAGAGGTAGAGAGTAGAGAGTGAGTAATAGAGAGTAGAGAGTGAGTAGTAGAGAGTAGTAGAGAGCAGTAGAGAGAGTAGCAGAGTGAGTAGTAGAGAGTAGTAGAGTGAATAGTAGAGTGAGTAGTAGAGAGTAGTAGAGAGTGAGTAGTAGAGACTGAGTAGTAGAGAGTAGTAGAGAGTAAGTAGTAGAGTGAGTAGTAGAGAGCAGTAGAGAGTGAGTAGTAGAGCGTGGGAGAGAGTAAGTAGTAGAGAGTAGTGGAGAATATTCCAAAGTTTGGCACAGCACCACTTTCACAATGAGTCCAATCAAATCATATCACTTAGAGTACTTATTGAAGCGCTGAATCTTGGTGTATATTCAAATGCTTTTATTTTCCTTAAGTTTATGTACCACAGCCAGCCGAAACGTTTCGTTCTGTACAACAGAACTTCTTCAGGGCGTTCTTATTTCCTTCAAGTTATGTCGGTATCCCGTTGTCATATAACTAGATATTTCTTCCAAATGTTAGACGAGACATAAGTATATTCTTATTAAAAGTGACTAGGTATCAATTTTACCCACACAATTCGGGCAGACTTGAGTAATTTATAGCATCCTCAAAGTCAGTCTTTCAAAAATTCGAAAGTATAGGACATGATAATCCAAATCCAAATGTTTCTCAAGAAAAGTCATTTACAATCGTTCGGAATATCGGTGTTTGGGCAGATATGATCCAGGGACCCCCAGTATGCAAGGGGAATTAGTCCCCCCTCTGCAAAGGCGCCAGTGGCCTGCATTGCAGAGAGGTGTAACAAGGGTGTGGCCTCATTACACTTCTCTGCAATGCAGCTCCCTCGTGCATACTGGAGGCTCCTGGTGGACTAGTTGACCCCAGGGACCCCCAGTATGCAAGGGGAATTAGTTCCCCCTCTGCAAACGCGGCAGTGGGCTGCGTTGCAGAGAGGTGTAACAAGGGGCATAGTCTCATTACACCTCTGCAATGCAGCCCCAGGCGCATACTGGAGGTTCCAGGTGGGCTAATAGGCCCCAGGGGCCCCCAGTATGCAAGGGGAATTAGTTTCCCCTCTTCAAACATGCACGGGGGCTGCGTTGCAGAGAGGTGTAAAAAGGGTTGTGGCTTCATTACACCTCTCTGCAATGCAGTCCCCTGGCGCATACTGGAGATTCCTGGTGGGCTTTCAGGTCTTATATAGTTAGGAATTAGCATTAAAAAAACCTTTGAAATTCACTGAAAAAACCACAGGTTTCACACCAGTTATAGTTAGGAATTAGCATTTAAAAAACCTTTGAAATTCACTGAAAAAACCATAGGTTTCACACCAGTTATAGTTAGGAATTAGCATTTAAAAAACCTATTAAATTCACTGACAAAACCAGTTATAGTTAGCTGGAAATTTTACTGATATAAAACCAATGAAATTCCACGTTATAGTTAGTTGGACTCACTATAACTTGCGCGTGCAATGCACTGCTGATGACGTCACATATTACATCACTCATGACATGGTCAGTGACATCACTCATGACATCACTGATGACACCATCCTTGTGACATAGTGACAGACCTCCTTTCAGTGTAATGTAACCCTTGAAACACATATTCAAAAATAGAAACTGAAATTTAAAAAAAAATGGAGATACCCATATCAGTTACAACAAGCAATTCAGTAATTCCACCATCTATATGCACATCCAGTCATTCACCAACAGTTCTATATAGTCACTCATACATATACTCACTTATCATATGAAGTGATACACCTATACATCCTGTTACACACCGACAGTCATCCAAAAGTTACTCACACACATACTCACACGTGCAAATAAACTATTGAACATCCATTTATTTGAATATAGAGTTATACACACACTTCCACCTTACTTGTATTGAAAATTACACATATTTATTCTCTTAAACAATCACTTATAGAAACACATACTTATTTAAACAGGAACTCTTACAATCTCTTACTCTCACATATACTCACTTATATACATCAATATTCACATATACTAGATTAAAACATATGTAGTTACTGATAAAGACACTAGTGAGACAGTCATTCACTCACTAACAAACACATATACACACTCATCCATCCATACAGTCCTGCACATATGCTGTCTTCAAAACACATACAAACAGCGAGTCAGTCACTCATGCATCTATGTGCTAAGTAATACCCCCACCAAACCATATAGACACTCATACTGATACTAAGAGAAACATCTAATAACCCATATACATACGCATGTAGCTACTTACCAACACATGTAGCCACTTATAAACAAAGTGAAACAATAATATATATATTTAAATATTTAAACATTACTCACTAATATTTATTTTTCAGAAAGACACATATTCACTGGATGGTGTCATCAGTGATGTCATGAGTGATGTCACTGACCATGTCATGAGTGATGTAATATGTGACGTCATCAGCAGTGCATTGCACGCGCAAGTTATAGTGAGTCCAACTAACTATAACGTGGAATTTCATTGGTTTTATATCAGTAAAATTTCCAGCTAACTATAACTGGTTTTGTCAGTGAATTTAATAGGTTTTTTAAATGCTAATTCCTAACTATAACTGGTGTGAAACCTATGGTTTTTTCAGTGAATATATATATATATATATATATCCAAGGAATCAGCGATAGATTTCCGCAGGGCGAGGCGTCCCTCCCGCTCCACAGACAGACGCAGACACGGTCCAATTTAGTGCAAATCGTTTTAATTCAGTGCAAGCACATCGTATGACGTTTCGGCTCCGAGGAGCCTTGTTCACATGACAGTGTCCAACTAGATGAGCTGTTCTTTTAAAGAGACAGCCTCTGTTGAAAAAAAGAGAAAATTGATCACATGCTTGGTTTTAAGAGTGGACATGGAAAAAATACTCACTTTACAAAACCCGGTCTCCCAGTGTATAGCCACATTGTTATACAACGCTAGTAATATAGCTTGAATGATAAGTCAAATACCCTGGACTGTTCAATAAAAACATATCTCCGTTCATTAATTGTGGTCAAATACAAAATTATATACTTTTCAATTTTTAGTGCAAAATTTATGTCTCCTAGCAAAATATGCATATATATAGAAAAATAGAAAAAATACTATTGCAATATATTTACATATTAACATATTTACATGATATATACTATCCATCTTGAATAAGTCCTGCTAAAGTGCTTAAATGTTTTGTGCAAACTTATGCAGTAATGTACTACGATTGCTCATATGATATCAATTAAATATCCTATCATACCCTTAGTCTAGCAAGAATTATTGCAGGTTCAAAATTTATCTATAAATATGACATAGTCCTAGGGTACACCTCAAAAACTGTAATTTATATTGGTTGTCTCAACTCAACTAGTCCTATTTACATGGTGATCATTCATTGGTTCTATGTAAGCAACGTTGTATTTATATCTCTCCACGTCCACTGTAAAGTGAAAAAGTGCAATGTATTAAAAACAAGAGCATATAAGACCTATCAGCTACTTAGGAATAACGACCTTTGAGCTAGATATACTGGGCCTATATGCATACTGATATCTATATTTTTAAACTTTTTAAATTTTTGCTCTTTTTAAAACTTATTTTTCTTTCTTACTTTTTTTCTAACATATAACAGTAGCAGCTCGGCTCCACAGTCTCACAATCAGTTTATAACGCAAACATTATTATGTGTAAACAGCACAAGAGACCCCTGTCCCAGCCCAGAGGTCGTCCTAATCTTACAAGATTTTTCAACCAGTTTGTTTTATACTTCAAACCATTCAATCATTGGTCGTGATTCTGTTACAGTAAGCAAGTGTACATATCCTCAGTTACATTTAACCCTGTTGGAGCCTTTGTATTCAACATGAGGATATATCTTGTCTCCAGCTTTCTTATATATATATACACACACACATGTGATCAAGACCGCATTCCGCGGTTGAAACACATCAGGCTGGGCACTTGCTTTTTACCGTTGAGATCAGTAGCTGGATGCGAGCGAATAAACTCCAACTCAATGCGGGCAAGACCGAAATTATTCTGTTTGGTAAAGTAGACATATGTTGGACGCCAGAATGGTGGCCTTCTGAGTTGGGAGCTTGTCCGGCCCCTAAGCCGGTAGTCTGAAACCTTGGAATCATTATGGACAGTGCTCTGTCCTTGAAAAATCATGTAGCCAAGGTGAAGGGCACCTGTTGTGGCCTCAGGAAAATCTTTAGATGGCTCCCGCTTGAAGCCAGAAAGCCATTGGTTCAGGGCCTGATCATTAGCCATCTTGATTATGGAAATGCCATGTACTACGGCCTGAATGAGGACCTGCTGTCAAAATTACAAACCTTACAGAATACGGCGGCAAGATTGGTGCTGGATTTTCCACCTAGAACACCGTCTGTCCCTTGTTTGAAACAATTACACTGGCTGTCTGTACGGCAAAGAAGTCAATTTAAGACCCTATGTTTGACCTACAATGCATTGTACAAAAAGGGGCCTCGGTATCTTAAAAAAAAATTGAACTGGTATGCCCCCAAGAGGGCCTTAAGATCTAGTTTCAAGTCTTTGCTAATGCAACCCCGCGTGCGAACCTCGAGACATGGACAATGCTCCTTTTCATATCTTGCACCTGCCCTTTGGAATACGTTACCGTTCCACCTTCTTTCCATCAAAGAGCATCCGCAATTTCGCAAAGCCTTGAAAACATGGCTTTTTCCCTAGCATGCGGCCCGTCTCTTTCTGTTGTGATTCCCGTTCAGTGTTTGTCTCCCTCTACCCGGTTCTTATGCTGCAAGCGCCTTGAGACCTCGCGGTGATAATGGCGCTCTATAAAAACCTATGACATTGACATTGACATTGACCGTTGATGCATAGACTAATGCAATAAAGCACCTTTTTCTTTTAAAACGCCACGTTATGGTCTGCATCTCTGTTCGAGCTGGTGATTTGGTGTTAACGGATTATGGGGAACTCACAAATATATCTATATACATATGTATAAAATTATTTCATGAAAAAAACAAAAGTTACTGATAAGTTATAGTTAGGAAAACTGTGTTCATTTTTTCTCTACAAACCCCAGTTAAACAATATAAACATTAAAAATTCTAATGTTAAAGTGTTGTAAGTCAAGCAGGTTTGTACACAATGTTCACACCTCACTCGTCATACTATATTAACTATAACTACAGCTCTACTATGCACTATGTTAAACAAATTAATCTGATTTGAGATGTTACAAGTGTAATCATGAAAGCTATGATTTCAGATGGTGCAAGTAATGTCATTTGCAGGGGTATAACCAGTTCATTGATAAGGCATGAGTTATAGTTAATGTAGAGCAATAAAATCATAAATAATTTCTTTGAATTTAATTAAAGCAATCAGAATTCAAGTCAAATTCAAATATCTCAATGGAACAGGCAATGTGCAATGCATGAGTTATTCACCACCCTCATGCAATGTAGTGCAGTGCTGAACTACAATTCAGTAACAGGAAACAATAACAATGCATCTCTTCCCCCTACTGTGTCATGATATGTCATCTCTATTGTACTATTTAATGTTCACTAGTATTTACATAAGGTGAACCGGAGCACTTTACAAGTGGCATTGGGATGAAAGAACTACATTGCAAAAACATAGGAATAACTATCTGCAAAACTTTGTAAATAATAACATTTTGTAGGAGAATAGTGGGGCAACGGGAAAGGAAGAAGCAGAGTGTGAGGAAGAGCTTGGCCTTTAGTCGGTAGCCAGAAGTCAGTAGACTGGTAATTCAGTCTCATGTTTTCATGTAGTTGATTCGATAGTTTTAGGGCCAGGAAAGAATATGCATAATTGAACGTTTGTTATTTTTGTTTTTGAAATTTCTAGGTATAGGCGCAGTCTGCTTCCTGTGCATCTTCCTCCTCACTTAGCGTGCAGTTTATCCTTCATGTAGGTGGGTATTGCCTACATTTAGAGAGTTATATGGGATGACAGACTCGGTTTCTGGGTCTAAATCATGGACGGAAAGTGATTCTATACTGACCTGTACTTATCGAGCATAATGTTCCCTTACCTATATGGTGCCATCAAGTGTAACCTTGTTGTGAAGGGTGTTCCGGGAGGGGCAGTTGGAGAGGCTGGCTGGAAGTGGATGCAGTAAAATACAAGTTCCAGACAAGTGTTATTTTACTTCTTGTCATGTAGTGACGATCTTGATGCATTCACTTTGAATTGAACAACCCTGTGTGCATCCGGACAGTCATGGGACACTTCTGAAGCTTTTGCCCTTTATATGCGGTTGATATCAGTAAACACTATTGCAAGAGAGTTGACTGTTCGCTAGTACCGTCTGGTCGACTGTGAGCTCTGATCAGTTTTTTTAACGGTAATTATTATTAGGTCTCGCCCTCGAGACCTATTGTTGTCGAGGTGCCTCTCAAGGGAGACAGTCCGGGGCACGCTCGGCGATTCAGGACCTTGGACGCGCACGTACAGGCACGTGCATATCTCCTGTCCCGCAGGCAAACCACACATACTGCACTTGTTAAGGGGCAAAAGACACTAACAGGCCAACCAAGAAAACATGGTACGAACCGTCCCTACCAATCGCAGCAAAAGTGTTCGACCTACCTGTAGTGCAGTTAGTTGTTCGTCCTCTTTAAGTTGGAGTTTCTGTCTGCCCTACACCCCGCGCCCAGCCACTGGTGCTGAAGATCGTCAGGTGGGGCCGCGTCCAGCAGGGCTCGGAGGTCCAGGGAGCCGTCTGTCCTGCACCCCCGGGAGCCCCAAGACTGGGGGCACCCTATCCGAGGGTACGACGGCCCGTTTTCAGTCCGATTAACCGAACAGCGAAGGACTTACGGGAGGAGAAGAGGGAGGGGAATCGTCTCAGAAGTTGCGTGTCCGAGAGACGGGAGGAGGGGGCCAAAAGACGTGGGCGTGTTTTCAAGGGCAGGTTCGAAGGGGGCTGGTACTCCGTGGCGCGTTCTGCCCTCCTTCTGCGTGTAAAGTAAACAAGCAGAGGGAGAATATGGGATTATTCAGTCCCCTGAACCCTGATTTATTTTATTTATTTATGCATTTTTTTTTATTTTATGTGTTTTTATATAGCGCAGACTTTACCCGAAGATGTCAGAGCGCTTCACAATAGGAACAGTAATGTGTGATGGTGGATGATTGGGAGCATGGGTGTGAGATGTAGAGTTTAGGTTACATCACTTTTCTGCACAGTGCTGTTTTTAAGAGATCGTAATTTAAATATACACTTCAATTACTGCAATTGTCCTCCTCTGTGTGGCTCTTTACTCCGATGGCGATATCACTAAAGGTTTCTTTTGGTTGTCCCGCAGGAGGAGGCCGTGCCTGGTTTTGTTTTGGTTACTTCACCTGAGTCACTCCTCGCCACTCCCCCTTGACCTTCAGTGTTCCTTCACTTCATCTCAACGTCGCAGGTCTCGCTGGATATATATCTTTTTTTTGGTTTATCAGCATTACTGCTATCGTTTTAGTGACAATCGTCATGTTTGTTTTATTTTTAAATGCAGTTGTACCACTGCAGAGACTCAAATCTGGTTCCACAGGTCCGAAGTCGGCAGCTCTGGAGGTTACAAAACAGTATCTCTCTCCTTCCTGCTGTTTTACTTTTGCTTTTTACTCATTCTCATTGCCCCAATCTGCCACTTAACATCCCCGTGCAGTCCCCTACACCCACCACCACCTCATAATGTAGAGCACTGGGATTTATTAAAGCAGTCGCACTGCAGGCTCGATAAGTTCCCACCGCCTTTCCTGCACCGGAGTGGACGTGGCACCAGCTAAACAATAGCATAAAGTAGAATGGATTTGGTGGTAGATTTCTACATTGCCTTGTGTGCACCGATCTCAAACATGCAGTAAAAATGCTGCGGTTCATGTTCAGGTCTGAAGCCCTTAAATCTTCTTTAGAGAAATTACTCTGCGCCCCACCCTCCATCACTGCTTGTTATCTTTAATCCTTCGACGCCCCTTGCCGTCAACAATCATGAAACTCTGGGGAAGAGGTATGTAGCCAAATGTGGAGATAATCTTTTGGGACGACATTAGCAAAGGGATCTTAATATTACCCTCAACCCGAATGCCCCACACCAAGTTCTGTTATTTCATTTTAGCAATGATCCACATATTCTAGGTAAATTTCCTGATGTCTTTGATGATAAGCCTGGTCTGCTAAAGAATTTTCAACACAATATAATTTTGAAATCAGGTGCTAAACCAGTAGTACATAAGGTCAGGATAGTACATCATTGAAACGAAAGGAATGTCTATGGGTCGAGGAATGCTACAATCCTACTGTGTAAACATCAGACAAAGTGCTGTGAGATGGACCAATATGTGAAGATATGTGTCATACTGCACTCAAATTCCTGAATTTGGAAAAAAGTGCCCATCAGCTCCCGCCCGGTGCCGCCCTATACATCATTTGGGCTCTCCTTACCCAGTAGAAAGTACAGTCTGTCTACAAGTGTGATATTGACAGATAGACAACTTCAAGAAAATCAAAAGTTGTACTTAGGGTTGGACCGGAAAATTATTTTTATCTGGGTAGCTGAATTACAGTGCCAAAAATAAATTTGTGATGAAAAAAAGTGCAATGTTAAAATTAGGTAGTAATTGAATGGATTAGAGAAATTTTTATTAAGTTTCCTCAATACTCCCAATATTAAAATGTGAGAAAACAAGCAGATTTAACTTAATATCTGCAAGTCAGTAGGGTCAACATGTTTCAGCAATTGTGACTCTAAATATGTCACTGCTTTCTTCAGGACCTTGATGTTAATGGCTACTGCACAAAAATGGAAAAATATCACCTGTATATTTTTCTCGATGGTGCTCAGTCCTCTCCTCCGTGACTAGTAAAGAAAAAGAAAAGGAAACAATACACCAGAAAAAACGAAAACACAGTAAAATTAGTACAAAGGCATAAACAATTTGTTTGGCCATATGATGTAGATACTTCATTATATCTGTAGAGATGGTCAGAAAATCACCATTATCTCAAATCTAGACTTTTAGCCATCTTACCTAGTCGGTAGGATGAATTGCATCACCCCACCTGGCTGCTCAGGTATGAGGAGCACCGCTCTAGTGAAAACACAAAACAAAACAAACCACTTAAACTCACGCCAAGCAGCCACACATCTTCCACAATCTAAGTTCAATGTATTTCGGTTGACCGTCAACGTCTACCAAACATCAGTAAAACCATGACCAAGATAATGGGAGCTAAGGTTTTCAGCATTATTGACCTTTCCGCAGCCTACCCTCAGGTATCCCTCCATGAGGAATCCAGACCACTTACCTCTTTTTCACTCCTTTAGGAACTTTCTGTTTCGTCAGAATGCCTTTTGGTTTAGGATTGCTGCTGTGTGTTTCCAAAGGGTGATGAAAGAGGTACTTAAGAGCATCAAGCCTGTGCTTTTCTTTCAAGATGACATCTTAGCTTATGGTAAAGATGATTGTGAGAGGCTGGCCTGATACACGATGTACACTTATGCAAGTGGACACACTGAAGCAGTTCAGACAACCCTTATGGTATTTAGGAGGTCTTAGACAACTATAGAAAGCTCTCTAAGTGGTAGCTGTGGAGAGAAGCCTTCAGGCTTAGTCCAGAAGGAGTATAATGCAGCTTGTTTTACCAGAATGCAATCTTATTTATTTATTTATTTATTTATTTTTATTTTAGGAGTCTTATATAGCGCTGACCTGACCCAGCAGTGTTTCATAAGAGAGACTCAGTAGAGCAATTTTAAACATAAAGTTCGAAAGTCTAAGAGTGCTGAAGATTCTTGAGGTAGTAGTTGAGTCCTGAGGTAGCTGTTGTAATTTGCTTGCATGATTAACCATAGTACTCATAGAACACTTGCATGTCTTGTTAATGGAATTAGAATCTTGTTACTTCATGGTCTGTCTTGTAACATTCTGACTCTGGAGGTGCAGCAGTTGAGACCTACTTCATATCGGTGGTTGTATTTAAATAAAGCCTTCTTGGATTTCCTTTCTGGATACTGGTTTATAATACTGGCAACAAGGAGCTCTTGATTGGGGACAAGCTTCAGCCACCGATTCCCCTGTGAACCCACTTTTCTAAATTTTAGATTTGGTTTTGGAATCGGATTTTATTAACATAAGGGATTTGGATTTTAATCGTCTGTTGGATTACAGGATTATCATTGCAGGAGCACAGTTGTTAAATGTGGGATTCATTGTTATACAACAAGGACTTATACAACAAGGAAAAGTAAGTGGCAGTTATAAGCTTACTTTGAAACGCCTTCATGTGATTTTGCGCACCCTTCATGTTGCTCGCCTTCCGCGTTCCATGTGACGTCTTCACTTCCTTCCATTCCACCCTGAGTGCCTGAAGTGTTCTGAAGTTTGACGCTGATGCTCACGTTGATGCACGCGTCACGCGTAGCAGCGGCCATTTTGGATTGGGCTGCGTTCAGATTTACCGCAAGGTAAAGGTGGATTGTATCACAACTGTGATTTTTATCGTGTTTGGATCGCAAAGACTTTGCAATTCAGTCTATGGGGAAAGATCACCATTCATTACAATTTTTCACAGTCATCATACTTTTGACATTGATATGGTGAAAATGTCACCTTTGAGACTAGGAATTGCTATTTTAGAATATTGTGTGAAAAGCAAATATGGCTACTTCTGCCAGCATGTCTCAACCTCCAGCGTTTTTGTCTGAAAAAGGAGAACCTATTCTTCCCTAGAAGAGGTGGAGGAATTTATTTGATTCGTACATAGTGGCAATTGGGAGAGAAACATTTTCAGCCTTCAGGAAGTAAGCCATATTACTACATAATTTGGGTGTGGAAGGCAGAAATATTTATGACAGTATTGACCTCATAACTTTTGGTAATGGTGATGGCGAGCCCACAGATGCATATGAGATGTCCATGACTATGTTAGAACTATATTTTGGACCTCAAATCAATGTTGTTTTGTGGTGTAATAGGTTTTTCACAAGAATCCAAGGTTCTACTGAACGTGTGGGAACCTACGTTGCTTCTTTAACCCCTTCGCTGCAGCGGCTATTCCGCCGCAGCGCTAAAGGGGCGGGGCGGCCACGCGGCGACCGCATGCTGGTGACGGAGCCGCTTCATCTCCAGCCGGGGTTGAGCTATGCTGGTGACGGAGCGGTTCCATCATGACCCGCCCCGCTCATTAGAACGCCCGCGCAGGCGCGAAATCACGCCGCGCAGGCGCGGCGGCTGGGCCATGACGGAACCGCTCCGCCATCAGCACAGCGCACCCGCAGCTGATGACGGAGCGGTTCCGTCATCAGCATGCAAAGGGTTAAAAACATTGGCACGTACATGTGAGTTTGGTGAACTGTCAGATTCTTTGGTGAGAGATCAGCTAATAAGGTGCACCAACAGTTCAAGGGTGCAAGAAAAACTCTTATCCAAAAATCCCACATTGTCTGAGGCCATTGCCATTGTAGAGGGTATTAAAAATACTTCTTCTTGGGTGAAAGAGATAAGGGAAAATCGTGAGGACAGTTACCAAGTTCATAATGAAAGCCCAAAGAAAAGTCAAGATGCTGTGCACACCATGTCGGAATGTTACATAGGAGATGAGTTTTCTGACAACATTGCCAAAGTGTCTTTAGGTGCAAAGAATAAGAATGTTTTAAAGAACACCCAATCTCACACCACCGTGAGCAGAGATGTCCAACCACGTAATGAACGTGACTTATGCCAGCAACGTTTCTTTGATCTTGAAAGGAACAGTAGTGACAATTAAAGAGTGCGCTGTTATAGATGTGGCAGTTTCACTCACTCTTCTTGTTTTCCCAACTGTTATGTTAGGGAGTCAGTATGTATTAACTGTGGGCTCAAGGGACATTATGCCCGTGTTTGCACATCCTCAAAGAAAGGTCGTACAGTGGAGAATACTCCTGATAGTATCCGCACTGTTGCCATTTTGAGTATTTCTGAGGATAATGACAGTGTAGACTCTGGAAAAATTGCTATGCCGTTTTGTAAGATTTCTGTGGATGGTAATGAATTCAGCGTTATGGCTGACTCAGGTTCCCCGTTTACCTTAATTCGGAACAAAATATGGGATGAAGTTGTAGTACTGGAAAATGTAAAGCTTTTGCCTCCAGATATCTCTCCTCTTAGTTATGGGGTGTCACATGTTGATATTGTGGGGTATGTAACAGCAAAGATTGTGTTCAAGGGCAAAGAGACTATGGGGAAGGTTTATGTGGCTGTGAGAGGAGATAATCTTCTGGGTTGGAAACATCAACGTGACTTGGGCATAATTTTAAATCCCTATGCCAAGAACCCAGAGGATCAAGTCATGTTGATGGATGGTGTGTGTGAGAATCCACATAGACAAGTTTTGTCAATTGATGCTGTGTATGTTAGTAGTAAATATTTCAAACATTTTCCTGAAGTGTTTTCAGATGCTCTTGGTAGTCTCAAAGGTTTTGAGCATCGGATCATTTTAAAGAATTCAGCCAAACCTTGTGTTCATAAAGTACGGAGAGTGCCAAATTTGATGGTTGAGCAGTTAAGACTTGAGCATGAGAAATTGTTGAAATTTGGTGTGATTGAAGAAATTGAAGCCTCGGAATGGTTACCTTCTGTAGTTTTGGCACCCAAGTATGGTGGTTTTGCTGTGAGAATGTGTGTGGATTTGCACGGATTGAATGAATGGATCTGGGTAGATCGCCAGCCCCTCCCGAATATTTCAGAGTCCATACGTTTGTTGAAAAGGGCTAAAAATGTTAGTGTTTTGGACATGCCGTCCACGTATCATCAGATCAAGCTCCATAAGGATTACAGGCTTTTAAAAAATGTTGTCACTCCCTTGGGTGCATATACATTTTTGAGAATGCCTTTCGGGTTAGCCTCAGCGCAGCTTGCTTTCAGAGGATATTGAAAATGATTCTTGGAAACTTACCTAATGTCTTGTTTTTTCAAGAAGATATTTTAGCTTATGGTAAGAATGAGAGTGAACATGAGAATGTCTTGAGATCTGTTCTGAGTAGGTTGAAGGAAAAGGGACTCACTGTCAAAGAGGACAAAGGCCGCATTGGGTTGAAGTCTGTTACTTATCTCGGTTACGTCATTTTAGGTGAGGGTATACAGCCTAAACTGCAGCTTGCGGAGAGCGTTGTCAAAGCCCCCGCACCTGAAGATAAAGAGCAAATTAGGTCCTTTCATGTTTTGTCTGGACACCAAAATGTGAGATTACTTTCAATTTGGTCAAGTCTGAAATTGGAAAAATGCCAACATTGGGTCCCTTTGATACCAAATTGAGAACCATTATTACAACTAATGCCAGCCTCAAGGGACTGGGGGCGGTACTATCCCAAGTTGTAGATGAGGAAGAAAAAGTGGTAGCCTTTGCCTCCAGAGCCCTTAGAGAATCTGAAGTCAACTTCTCTTGCATTGAGAGAGAGGCGCTGAGTGTGTTTTGGGCAATACAACACTTCAAGTTTTATTTATGGGGGATTCCATTTAGAGTAAAATCTGATGACCATCATCCCCTTTTTCAGACTTTCTCGTGTCATCACAGTGACCACATGACTCCTAGGCTTAAAAGATGGAGTGAAGGCCTGCAGGAATTTAATTTCCTTGTACAGTATATGTCCGGCCTGAGTAATAAATCTGCTGGCTGCTTGTCAAGGTTGCCAGTGGACTCTGAACATGTGGGAGAGGAGTTTGAGTGTGTACATTGGTTGATGAAGAATTCATTTTTAAAGGAAGAGTGGTCATTTTGCACTGCTAATGATAAAGTGGATCTTGATACTGATTTGAAACCTTTCTGGACTGTAAGGGATGATTTTGTCAGGTAAATCTGATGAGAGGTGACAAGGTGGTTCCACCTGATGAGCTTAAGGAAAAGGTAATCAACTTAGCTCATGAAGGGCATTTAGGTAGGAGTCTTACGAAAGCATAGGTCAGAGAGAGGTATTGGTGGCCAGGAATGGATCAAATGGTAGAGAAAGTTGTCAAAGACTGTCATCTGTGTGCCATTAATGATAAGTCTAATGTGACCAGTCATGTTCCTCTTTCTCCTGTAGAATTACCTGATGCTGTGTGGACCAAGTTAGGGTTGGATATAATGGGCCCCTTTGACTTAATGCCTTTTTTCAAGAGAGGTTTGTTGTTCTTTTAGTGAACTACACCTCAAAGTGGGTGGTTTCCAAGTGCATGAGTACTGTAAAATCGAGGTCAGTGATTGAATTTTTGAAAGGAGTTTTTTGCCTCAAAAGGCATACCCAAATATTCAATCACTGACAATGGGGTGCAGTTCACCTCCCATCAAATGCATGCTTTTCTTGAAGATCTGGCTACAGTCCATCAGAAGACGGCCTTATATTCTCCACAGGCCAATGGCCTCACAGAAAGGATGAACAGGGTCGTCAAGAGCAGTGCTCAACGGGCACACGATTCTGTAGTTTCCTTTGGTAATGTGTTAAGAGAAATTCGGAGGGCACACCGCACAGTTCCTAATGCTATTTCGCAGAAATCGCCTTTTGAAACTTTGAGAGGGAGGATAGCGAGTTCTAAATTAAATCCAGTGTGGCTTCCTGCTTGGAAGAACAGTGTTGTGACTGGAGAGTTGAAGAGAAGTAAACTTGCTGAGCACCAACAGAAATACAAATTGCGGTATGATGACAAAATGTCAGTGAGGGAGAAGAAATGGAATCTGGGTGATCGTGTTTTGGTGAAAAAAGCCAGGGATTGTCACAAAGGGTTGTCTAATTTTCTTGGCCACTTTGTCAACACCGCAATTTAGAAAAATTATGTGACTTTGGACAATGGTTGTACTTGGAGTATGTCTAGGTTGGTTACATTTGTTGAGAAAGCTCATCGTGCAACTAGTCGCCATAGTTGTGCTTCTATGGATAGGGGTGCAAACAATGATAATTCAACTAGTTGAGCTAAACTCCAGCATGTACCTGTGAAGTTTAAAGATTATGTTTTATATTAGAATTTAGTGTCTTCCAATTGTCTTTGTTTTTATTTATATACTGCTATGTTGAATTTTCTCATTAGTCTTTTTTTTGTGGTTTTTGCTGCGATTTAGACATTGCAATAAAATGTTTACTGTTCTGTTATTTTCTTGCTTTGTGTAAAGGGGGTGTGTTGTAATTCACTTGCATGCTTAACCATAGTACTCATAGAACACTTACATGTCTTAGCAATGGAATTAGAATTGTATTACTTGGTCTGTCTTGTGGCACTCTGACTCTTGAGGTGCTGCAGTTGAGACCTACTTCATGTCGGTGGTTGTATTTCAATAAAGCCTTCTTGTATTTCCTTTCTGGATACTGGCTTTTAATAGTAGCCTTGTTGAAGGATTTATTGAGGTAGTCCGAGAGTCCTGAGGCGACCTCGTTTTATGCACACTTGACTAGAAGCAGGCTGAGGTGAATCAGTTTGATGCAAAGTTAAAGAGCAATGGAGATATGGTTTGGCGTGAGGGCAGCGGTTATCCATTTGGGTTGGAGCAGTTGAGGATGAGGGCTTCTGGGTGCATTTTGAATTTTGTGAAGGACGGCATAGTTCTGATGTCTGCTGGGATGGAGTTCCAGATTTTGGGTGCGTTTCCAGTGAAGAACCTAGCAGCGGTATTTTGTTTGTGTGCTTTCTTGGGGATGAGAAGGAGGGAGTTGGAGCTCCTGAGGATTTTTATCTGACCTGCCCCCTTAAGTTTGGCAGCCAGATAATCCGGTTTTCCTGTGTGTAGGGCTTTGTGCGCGAGGCAAGCTGTTCTGAAATACGCCAGCTGATCAACTGGGAGCCGTTTTAGTTCTCAGTGCAGGAGAAATGTGGTCGTATTTCCTGATGCCGGTGACCATTCTGGCTGCTGCGTTGAGGGTTGTTTTGAGGGGAGCTAGGTGGGTTTTTGCAGTGCTGGTTAAGGTTGCGTTACCATAGTCGAGTCTGGAAAGCGCCAGTGCTTGGGTGACTTGTTTGAGGCCTTTGGTAGGGATGAATGGTTTAATTTTGTAGGGAAGCTTCAGGTTGAGGAAGGCAGTCTTTGCAGAGTTTTTGATGTGTTTGGTCATGTCCAATTTAGGGTCCAGGGTGTTTCCTAGTGATTTTACGGAGTTAGCCAGGGTGGGATTGCCGTTTAGAGCATACAAAGCTTTAAGCGATTCTGCAATTTGTGAGTTCTCTTTTTTGTTGGAGATGAGGAGGATCTCCATTTTGTCCTGGTTGAGTTTAAGGTGATTTTGGGACAGCCAGTGTTGAATTTCTTTTAGGGTGTTGTTTAGTCTAAGGATGTCGTCTGGGGAGGAGGTCTCCAGATAGATCTGGGTGTCATCGGCATATAGTTGGAAGGGGATATTAGCATTTTTAAGTATGGTGGTGAGGGGTTCCAAGTATTTTTTGAACAGTTGTGGTAAGAGCACTGAACCTTAGGGCACACTCCTGCTGACAGGGTGAAGGTCAGAGGTAACGTTTTTGATTTTTATCCTTTGCGACCGGTTGTGGAGGAAGGAGCTAAACCAGCGGAGGACCATCTCATCAGCACCTACCCTTTCTTGTAGGGCCTTGATGATAAGATGGTGATCTACCATGTCAAAAGGCTGCCGATAGGTCAAGGAGAATGAGTAGGCAGCAGTTATCATTATTGAGTGACTTATGAATTTCATCTGTGATGTTGAGGAGCGCCGTCTCAGTGCTGTAGCTTTTTTTGAAACCCGATTGGTGGTGATCAAGAAGGTTTTTGTTGTCCATGTGCTGAGTCAATTATGAGAAGACGCGTTTTTCAAGGATTTTGGATAGGAGGAGAGATTGGAGATGATCTGAAGTTATTCAGATCTGTGCAGTCAAGACCTGTTTTTTTCAGTAGTGGTGTTATTTGACCGACTTTAAGGCATTCCGCTATGATTCCGGTTCTCAGGTAGCTGTTGATGATTCAGCAGCAGAACGGGGTTATGGAGAGATTGAGTTTCTTGGTCAGTTGGCTGGGTATCGGGTCAAGGATGTGAGAAGCAGGTTTGGAGGTGGAGATTAGCTTTATAATCTCGGATTCCGTGATGGGATTGAAGGACTTCCAAGTATTTGTGTGGTGCAGAAATGTGCTCTCAGTTGAGACGGGGGCGGGCTTTTGCAGGCGTGGTTGGTGGTGATGTCTAGTGAGAGCTCACTTTTGAAGTTTTTTTCTTCGAAGAAGATGGCAATGTTTTCGCACAGTTCCTTAGAGGCCTGTATAGAGGTTACGGGGGCTTGGTGGTTTGTTGCTTGATGATTTTAAACAGTTTATTGGGCCTGTTTTTTGCATTGCTCAGGGTGGAGCAGAAAAGTTAGATTTTTTTAGTTTCATAGGAGCTATCCGGTCTAGAATGGATGTCAGGGATGTGTTGTAATGGACGGTAAGTTCTTTCATGGATAGATCCTCAGTGGAGGTGTTGAGGAGGAAGTTGACTTTTTCTTCCAGGTCCGTCATGTTGATCTGGTTGAGGTTTCTGGTCCGTTTGGGCTCTTCTTGGGTGGGGGATTGTAGATTGGCTGGCTGAGTGAGGTGGAAGAAGATTAAGTGGTGGTCAGACCAGTCTACGGGCAGGCTGTGATTTATCATCACGGTGTCACGTTTCGCGATAATGGCATCTAGAATTTTTCCTTTGTTGTATGTTTCTTCTGTGCAGTGTTGCGTAAGGTTGTTGTGTAGCAACTTGCTCAGGTTTTACATTAGCGGGTTGTTATCTTCATTCAAGTGTAGGTTGAGGTCTCCCAGAATTAGGTTATTCGCCTCTCGTAGTGAGAAGTGGGCATTCAGGTCAGAGAGGTAGTCAGTGAAAGTGGTGGAGTTGCCTGAGGGGTGGTAGATAAGGTGGCAGGTTAGTGTTTTGTTGTTGCTCGTGCTGATGTTTATTGTAAGGCACTTAAAGGTGTTGTAGTTGAAGGAGTCAGTTTCCATCATTGTCTCTGTGAATGATTGCTATGCCTCCTCCTCTTTGGTCTTTTCTGTCTTTGTTGGTGATTATAAATGCCTGGGGGAACGAGAGTGGGGAGGAATCATTAAGCCAGGTTTCGGTGATGAATGCTATGTCTATGTCGTGAGTGAGGATGGATTCTGCTAATTCAGTGGGCCGTTTGGTGGCTGATCTGCAGTTTATGAGCATGCAGTTTGTGGGGGTCATCTCTGATTTATGTTTCTTGGTTAGGGGGGCTGTGGGGATGCTAGTGCGGGTCGTCGGCGGTCTGGGTGAGTTTGGAGGGGTTGGACTCCTCCTAGTCTGGTGATCACCTGGATTTTAGATTGGTGTGACAGCTAAAGGATTGTCGTACGAGGGGACGAGGTCCGCCGCATCACTCTCAGACATAGCGTCTCTCGTTCTTTTGGGTCTCTGTGCCAGATTGGGGATGGACTTGGCTGCCCATTTCTGTGGGGGGACTACTGACGGTCTTTGTTGTGTATGGGTGATGGAGGAGTGGGTGCGCTGAGGCTGCTGGGGTGCCGAAAGGTTGGCTACGATATCGCTGAATCCCCGGATTATAGTTGCTATCTAGGTTTTCAGCCTGGAAAGTCCCTGCTCAGTCTTTATTTCGTTGAGGTGGCTGGTCCTGTGCGGGAGTGTTGGGGCTAGAGGGGGAGAGTCCCAGGGTGTTGGGTACCTTAGTGGTGGCAGTGTTTTCTGTCGGGTCTGGGGGGAGAGAATCTCAGGGAATTGGGCCACCTGGTTTTGGGTGTGTTGTCGGTGTGGGGTCTGGGTGGGGACATGAGTGCAGGTTGGCGGGGGTCTTCTTGGGGCGTTGGTGCTATATTGCCTATGGGTTTGGGGAGCTGGGTGTTCAGGTAGTTCAGAGTGGGTTGGGGTGAGTGGAGGGCAGGTGGCTGTGGGGATGGGAGCCGGCAGGTGGCAGAAGAGCATGAGAGCCTTAGGTAGGGAGTGGGGGTCCTGTTCTCTATGGGGATGAGGAGGATGTCATGTGGCGAGGGGTCATGCTGGGGTGTTGGTGTTTTATGGCCTGTGGGTTTGGGGAGTTTTGTGTTCAGGTTGTTATAGGTATAGATTAAATGAAAAAGAACCACACAATGTATTTATAAAAATATGTATTTATTATATAATACTCACTAACAGATACAGCTATCTCCTACCCGGAGATAGGCACAAGACACACAATACTTTGCATAGAAAGTGGATCCCGGGGGGGGACCAGACCATATACTAAGAACGTGGTGTAAGAACCATGACTCATGTCAAGATAATGCCCAGAGGATGTAGAAGTGTTGGGGACCCAGGGAACCACCCAAGGTGAGTAACTCGGAACCCCACGGAGATCTGTGCAGTGTGGGAATCAAGACTACGTTCTCCATACAAATCAATGTGTAAGTCGCAGTTGCAATTTTAGAGTTTAAGGACGCTTCCCAGTGGACCCTGAAGAAACCCTGTGGAAGACAGAAGGTTGGAGAGTCAACCCACCCATGGATACCCTAGAGCCCAAGTTACGTACACCTGGGAACCTTGGTGCATAGGTGTGAAATGGTGTTGGAAACAGTCGCTGAACCCAGTGGAGGGCTTTAGGAAAATGCTGCTGCTGGAGAAGGAGAAAGTGTCCGGTGGAATCTGAAGGTGGATTCAAGTAGAAGAGTACCAGCAAGCAGAGGGGCCAGAGTCTATGTCACTCAGGAGTGACCCGAAGACCTGGAAGACGAATGCCCACTGGTGTTGGGAGTTGAAGGAGAGTTGATGGTTATCTTGACTCTGCAGCTGTGAGGACAAGCCAATATTGTGGAAGACAAGGAGCCATGCACAAGCTGTCTTATGTAGGATGTCAAGAGCTGACGAGATGGTATCCCTCGTGGATGTCGAAGGAGATGCAATGTTGGAACCAGCAAGGTCCAGGGAATTCACAACAAGCAAGGGAGTCAGGTGAGGCTCTGAGCAACCAGGGGAGCCCAATCGAAACAAAGGTGACCCTCAACAGGATCCATAGGCCGGAGGTACTGGATTTGCTAGAGGACCTCGAGCAGCTCACCAAAAGATGCAGGCCAGGATGCAAAAGATGTGGTGTGGACAAGGATTCTGGTCACTGGAGATGCTTGTGGTTGGGGCTACATGGAGCCCAAAGATCTTGATGGAAGGAAGCCAATAAATCTTTGCAACGGCAAGGGATTTGGTTCCTGAAGCTCCTACAAAGGGTACTGGCCTTAAACTTGGTGAGAGGGCAGGGCAGGCCTCGAGAGATGTGGAGAACCAAAACCCTTCAGGTGTTGTGGATGCCCAAAGGCCTTGGAAGGTTCCTGTATGGTGCACAGTCACAGACAAAGCAGCAGACTGGAAGGGAGAGGAAGCTGAGTCCAAACGAAGTCCAGAGTGCCCAGACAGTAGATGTTGAAGTATTGTCTGAATTGAATTGTGTCCCACGATGAATCTACGGACCTACACCCCCGTAAGCCCTTAATTACCCTAAGGACTGAGTGGCGCTGGCAAGTGCACCCACTCGGCCCAATACAATAAATCCTGTCTGGGAGGTGGTCACACCTCCCTGTGGCAGGTATACTGATACCTACTGTTCTGCCTTGCCCTGCTCAAGCTTGGCTCAGCAGCAGGAGGGCAGAATTGGGTCTCTGGTGGCAGGAGCCATGTTGTGCTGACTGGGTATAGAATACTGGTACCGGGAGCACTGACAGATTAACGGAGGGCTTTTCCAGTGATTGGAATCATACCTCCCATACCGTTCATTGTGTGGGGGTATGATTCCAACATGTTTGATACTAAACAATAGGACTTGTTGCAGCCGTTTTGGAGATGGCCATCTTGTAATACCTCTATATAGTATATGGCTGTTTCACTTACAACCTGGGAGAATGGATTTCGTAGGCTATAGGGGTGTCCTGCTCATGCAGGGGCACCCTCACACTTAGAACCAAGCACCATGCCCTCAGGATTGCAAAGGCCTGCAATAGGGGTGACTTATAGGTTTTAAGTGCAGTGACCCTAGATATAAGACACCTATATCTTTTGTAAGTGGTGCTAGCACCAGCTTACAAAGGCTGCAATGGCAGGCCTGTGGTTAAAGTTTTAATGGTCTCCCATGGATAGCATTATACAGCATTTCAGCCCATGGGGGACCTCTGTGGTACCTATGCCCTGGGTACCTTAGAAACATATACTAGGGACTGATAAGGGTACCCAGTATCCAATCTGGGATGTACCAAAGTACTGAACATAACAATTTAAGGGGGAAAGCAGAGAGAATGGGGTACTGATTAGCAGTATCCCAATTAGACTAGTCAATAACAGTTTAGCACCAGGTAACATGTGGAGGTAACCATAAAAGCAGATCCTACTTTCCTTCAAGGATGGTACATATGATGCTGCCTTAAGGAAAGTTCTTATGAGACTGAGATATAGTGGACTGAAAAGTGAAAATTGTAACTGTGTCCTTTTTGGGCCATACTATTTCAGATGATGGTATCCAACCGAAACTGGAATTAACAAAATCCAAAACATTGGCACCCACACCCTCTGATAAGGACCAAGTGAGGTTATTCTTTGGCCTTGCAGAGTATTATTCAGTCTTTGTTCCAGATTTTGCAAGTGTGGTACAACCATTGAGAGTGCTCCTCAAAAAAAGAGTGAGCTTCTGTGGTCTCTGTGTGGAAGCTTCTTCGGAGGTTAATAACAGAAATACAAAAAGGTCTACATTAGGGCATTTTGATGCATGATGGAACACATTACTCACCACTGATGCTAGCATGAGGGGCCTTGAAGCAGTTCTCTCTCAAATGGTTGAAGGTGAAGAGAAAGTGGTGGCATTTACCTAATTTTCGCTCAACGGGGCTGAAGAGCGCTATTCTGTGGTGGAACGTGAAGCACTTGCTTGTGCGTGGACCATTGATCATTTTAAATATTATTTATAAGATTCACCTTTTGTAATTAGGAGTGATCACAGGCCTTTGGTCCAATTACTTGCTTGTATGAATGTTGAAAAATGCAACTCCTCGAATTAAGTGTTGGGTAGAGAGAATTATTATAATTCAATTTCAAAGTTGAATATTTACCAGGCAAAAAGAATATTCCAACTGACTATTTTTCTTGGTTACTTTTGGGGGATAGTCCAGTTTCAGTGGCAGAGATTCCTGTTTTGCGGGTTAAAGAATCAACCCTAAGCAAGGTGGAATAAGAATTGGAGTTGGACAAGGATGTGGCTTGTAAGCTGGTGGCTGTATATGTTGTTGGAGGTTGGCCCAATCATAGTACCATTTCCGAAGAAGCAAGACCATTTTTGAAAATCAAGAAGAGTTGAGCATTATAGAAGGTGAATTATACAGAGGCAACAGGTTGGTCCCACCAGTAGGTTTGTTTAACAAGATTATCAACTTAGCCTATGAAGGACATTTGGGTAGGAATATTACCAAAGCTACCCTTAGGGAGTAATATTGGTGGCCTAGCCTTGACAGACATGTAGAGGTTGTTCCTGTTTCGGCTGAGCCCTCAACTAAATTAGGTTTAGACCTTGTTGGGCCTTTCGATTTTTCTGCCATCTAGTGAGAGATTTGTTATTGTTCAACTGGATTAAACCTCCAAGTGGGTCATAGCAGGTTGTGTCCCCTCTGTCACTACCAAGAGTGTTTTGGAATTTTTAAAGGATGTTTATGCCTGTGAGGGGATTCACAAGGCCATAGTAATCGATAGTGAGGTCCAATTTACCTTGCAAGAGATGAATGATTTTCTCAATTACTTGTGTATTGCTAAATTCTGCACTGCACTGTATGCTCCCCAAGTGAATGGTATGGTGGAGAAAATGAACCAGCTGGTAAAAACTAGTGTGCACACCGCGCTGCACAACAAATTACTGCTTTAGACTGTCCTCTGGGACAAATTGTGGGCTCACAGAAATGCACCCAATAGGGTGATGGGTAATTCTACTTTCCTCAATTTGAAGGGAAAGCTGGCTAAGTCCAAAAGTAACTCTTTTGGTTAAGTTTGAAGAGGGGAGGAAGCAGGTCTGTGGTAACTGAAGGTGTGGTTACCAGTCGTGAAAAGATAATTGCCAACCAGGACAAATATAAAAGACATTTTGATGACAAACACTGTGTGCACTAATTTGAATGGAAGGTTGGTGAAGTAGTGTGTATTAAAAAAACCTATGTGGTGTCCTAAAAGGGAGTCTAAGTTTACAGGGCCAGAAAGAATTGTCAAGGTAAAAAGGAATGTGGTTGTTCTGGGTGGTGGTGATATATGGATAGTAGATTGGTCTAAGTAGAATCATGACGGATATGTAATAAGCAAAATACAGTCTGGGGTGGCTCTATTGTGTTTAAAACGTGTTTGGAAGTCAGATCACCCTTGAAGCACCAACTCTGGTTCCGTACCTTGGATATCCTCCAGGGATGTGTGTTTGGATGTTTGGAGCATGTTAGTTTATCAAAGTGTTCTAGTGGTGAGTTTGTTTCCAAGAGCGGATCCAAGAAGAGTGAAAGAGAGCGTGGAAGGGTCAGGAGAAGTGCACGGCTCAGTAGAAGAATCAGAATCAGAAAAAGCTTCATTTGATTTCACAATAGATAGAAAAATCATAAAAGCGACAAGTTATATACATAATTTCATTTCATAATAATTAAATGACAACCAAAACATTAAGATAGTATTAAATTGGTACATTTCTCAATCATAAAGCATTTACATATTAAGAGATCTTAAAATTCCGTTTCCTCAGTATATTTTTTAAAAAACCAATCATGATCATAATGCATTTCCCATTTTCCAGTTGTTTCAAACTTAAGTACGCTGGTCAGCACTGCCGCCACAAACCTTGTCTCAGATATGGTTTAATCCATCTTCTGCCTTCATTCTCATAAAATTTACAGAATAGGATCACATGAAATGTAGATTGCAATGATAGGTTGTGGCAAGGGCATAGTTCTAACTTCCTTGACTAATCATTTTTTGTTGGAAAAGTTACCAGGCGATGAAATAAGTCAAATCTGAACCTAGTCAGGATAAAGCGATCAAAACCCACTGGACAAAGGGATATATATGGCTGGATCGCATAACAAGCCAACGACATTTGATGTTGAATTACTGTTTTTTTGATAAGTTCACCCGAACATCTTAACATCTCAAAATGATTCATACATAGGCTTTTTAGTTCTTTTCTAGACAGCCTAATAATCGATTCCGGGTTATCATATAAATCCGGCCTTTGCAGATCATTTAACATTTTTCTAACGTACTCTAGCCGTGGAATTTGTTTTACGATATCTGGGGCCATAACATCTTTAATAATTTCCCGGTTAAGGCCCAGCTCTTCTGAGACCCATATTCTCTGCCAGAGTAAGATTGGTTGTAGTTTTATAATGTCAGTGATAAAATCCATGCCTAATTCTGCATAACAATTAAAAACTGACATACCCTGGGGAAGCACTAACAGATATCTTAAAAAGCAGTTTTCTTCTATTTGGATAGACGCTACATCATAAAAGCCCCAAATACCCGCCCCATAAATTGCAATGCTTCTACATTTTGCCATGTATATTTTTAACAAAATTTCAGGGGGTCTTTTCCCTAGTTTTTTAGAGAAATTCATTATTGCCGCAATGGAGCGTTTGAACAATAGAGTCTTACTCTTTATCACTGGAGCCCACGAACCAGATCCATCTAGTAACACCCCCAAATAAGAAAAGGTTTTTGTGTGTTCAATTGCAAGGCCATCCACCTTGATGGCTTTACATTTAGCCCGTCCTTTTCCGCACAGCATCACAAAGGATTTTTTTGATATTAATTTTTAAACACCTTGTTTCCATAAACTCCTTGTATCTGGAGAGTGCATTCTGGGCACCTATCCTGGTTCTGGCCATAAGCACAGCGTCATCCGCAAAGAGGAGGGAGACAACCTGCTTTTTTCCATATCTGGGGAAATCGATAATACTGGCCTCCAGTTCCCCCTCCAAAGCGTTTGTATATATGGTTAAGAGGAAAGTGGCCAGAACGTAGCCCTGTCTAACTCCCTTCTCTATGCGGAAAGACCCTGTACGTTCACCTTTCAGCCCATGTCTCACCTTTGCAGTTGCGCCTGAGTATAGCTGTCGGAGGAAGTGCCTTATCGCTGGTTCCACCCCAATTTCCTCCAGTGTTTGCCACAGCTTGACATGATCCACACAGTCAAAGGCGGCTGTGAGATCAACGAATATGGCATATAGACATCCTATTTTTGACCTGAGTGTATGTCCCTTGAAGCATTACAAAATTAAGAACCTGCTCCACAGTGCCCATCCCCTCCCTAAAACCATACTGGACTGGGCTAGGAATGTTGTTTTCATTCACCCAGATTTGCAATTTATTTAAGACCACTCTGCCTGCAATTTTCATGAGAGAGTCCAGAAGAGATATGGGCCTATAGTTTGCTGGACTCTCTCTGTCCCCTTTTTTAGGTCGAGCCTAGACGAAAGCAAAGCGAAGCTTTTGGGGGAATGTGGACAGCAGACTGTCACGCGCTTCTCCTGCCGGAGATTTGACCTCGTGAACGCGCACGCTTTCGCGTTGGTGAATGCACGCAGGCACACACACTCACACACGCGCGCAGGCAGGCACACACACACACACACAGACACGCAGGCACACAGACACACACATACAGGCAAACTCACCCGCCCCTCTCGTCCCCTGACGCCCCCCCCTCACCGGCTCCTCTTGTCCTGTCCCTCAGTGTCCAGACTCCGCAGCCCGCTCCGTTGTTTCTCCGCCCCTTCAGGACAGTTTGTGCGTGTCACGCCTCTCCTTTCTCCCGGCCTTTCTCCCGGCCGGAAATCCTATTTGCGTGTCAGGCCTCGTTTTCACCACGCTATTTTTCTGTTTTGTTGCTGGCTTGTTTAAAATTGCGCTTGTATACGACTTCCCAAAAACAGATGCATAATTTTCTTTATGGCATTCCTTTCTCTTGCCCGCATTATCTTCACCCTACCGCTCCCGTTTTTTTCAACACACACTTTTAGATGACAAATGAAATGGAGGGGGCTCCACATTTGGTTTGGTAGGTGGGGAGTGGACGGGGGCACTCGGAGCAAAGGCCAGCTCTCCCACAGTCTGGAATATGCGTTCGCGCTGGTTATAAGTGAAAGCGTGCCTGTTGGGGGCAAGAGTGGGCGTGTACCCGCATGTGGCGGAACGGAGATCCTCTTCCGCGGGTGTTTATATAAACCACACTTCTGTGCTTGCTCTGCACACCGCCCGCAGTCTGCGCTGCAGTCTTATTACAGAAGGAAGAGGAGGGCCCGGCCCTGTCCTCGCCCAGGCAGAGAGTACACTCTGAGCTGCGAAGGGCACCGCAGCGGGCAGACCTCTGCACAATCATCAGGTGCTTCAGTCCCCACGACAAGGACCTACATTTAAGCAAACCCCTTCCGTGGGGTTAGAGAGTAGGTAAGCCCCCCAAGGCAGTCCAGGTAGGTGATGATATCGCCGTTCTTACCTACCCACCCGCTGCTCTACATTCACCTTAAGCTTAGTTGTCACTGAAGAGGAAAAACTACACCCTACGCAGAAACGCAGCCCCTGCCCGGAATGCCACCATCCATCCAGCAGCTACAACACATCCACCCTCCACCTCTCAGCTATAACACACCACCGACAACAAC
Organism: Lissotriton vulgaris; assembly: GCF_964263255.1. Lineage (NCBI taxonomy): Eukaryota > Metazoa > Chordata > Amphibia > Caudata > Salamandridae > Lissotriton > Lissotriton vulgaris. Next base: position 1,465,637,150 of record NC_141694.1, read on the forward strand.
CCGTCCTCTAGTCCCCACCTACAGCAATACTTCCTCACTACACCCGTCCTACAATTCGAACCGCTACACCCCTTTCACAAATCCACCCTCTTGTAACATACCGTTTGCTACCTCTTGTATTATGTTTGCTCACAATTGTCACTATTGCCTCATGTAACGTAATGTTTGCTTTTGTAACATGCTCACTTGTAATTTTCTTCTCATGTATCATTACTGTTCCTATTTTGAAGCGCTCCGACACCTTCGGGTAAAGTCCGCGCTATATAAAAACGCATAAAATAAATAAATAATAATAAAAAACTGAAACACTGCCACCCTCTCCACCCCGCCCAATGCAGATCCACTTCTAAAATCCACCACCAGTTCATCGCCTACTACAATACTACCTTTAACATCCCCCCACATTTCTACTCTACAACTCACCTGCAAAAATACCAGAGTTCTACTCTCTGCATCACACACCTTACCTACTACATAATACACTAACTGCAGCAATGCCATCCGTTATAGATCCACCTACACACACCAATGTCACCCTTGTCACCTCAGTGTTCCACTCTAGGCCCTCACCTGCAGTTCTACTTTGCACATTACCCTACGTGACAACACAGTTCAGCAAACAGAAATTAGCTTCCCTGCATCCCCCATGCTTAGAATTGGCTTTAATGGGTGTTTCTGTTTTACATTACCCACTCTCCCCTATTCTCTACACTTCCATTCCACACAGTGTGTCGATTGCCGATCTGCCACTGATTTTGTGTATATCGGGAGGGCAGCATGACACAATGGCCCCAAGTGTGAACAGACCAATTAAATGCAGTTCATATATCGGAGATTCACGTGCAATCGTTTTGTTCAGACTGGTATACAACAGCTTTAGCACACAATTCTAGCATTCTTAAAGTCAGTGGACTCCCGTTTTATAATAACGTGTCTTACAAAGCCCAGCACCAGTTAACGTAAGGCGCATGTTCAGCTTCGGTGTCTTGGTGTTAAATTAAATAACAGACGTTTGCAATTACCCAACTCAATGCACTATATTTGTCCGACCTCTGAAGGATAATGGTCAAGTGGACCCAGCAGGATTCAAGCCTGTCACCATGAAGCCAAACACATCGCTCCTTGCAAATTTAGAACACATTAGGTCTCTAAAGTATCGTGTGTTTTTGTATTTAGACGCACTGAAACGTCTAACTTGCCCTCACTTACGTGTGCCTTGTCTTCATTTTGCGCCAATTTTTTTGCGGGCTGTGTCTCTCTTTTTTTTGCATTTAATTACATACATACAAAACATGTTGCATTACAAATGCTATAGGTGTCACATTTGAAAAAGATTAAAGTATTGGCATTGTAAATGACAAAGCTATTAATTTGGCTATTTTCAAGACCAACACATTAAAAAAAATTGTCATTTGCAGAACCAATAGCTCCAACTTTTCTAATGCGAGACCTATTGCATTTCCAATGCTTGTTATAAATAGGTATAATTACCGATTCGGCCTATGTTTTAATAAATCCCTTAGCACAACAGGCCACTATGACGCGTGTGCAAATAGGGGCCCATAATTCGGTGGTCATCTTAAAAATATCGTTTGGGATTCCATCTGGGCCCGGAGCTTTGCTTTTATTTATTGGACATGAGACTTCCTCGAGTGGAATCTCTATGGCTATTGGAAAGGGATCCTGCTCTTGTACACCCAGTTCCTCTACCTCTAATGGCTTCCCCAATTCCACAGCATCTTTTTTATATACGTTCGAAAAATAGTCTATCCAGGTTTTTTCATCTATGGCGACTTCTATTCTAACGATATCTTTTTTAATAAAGTAGGGTGTGTTTACTGTCTGCCAGAACAGTTTCGAATCTCTGCATTGTGAGGCCTTCAGGAGGTTTTGCCAAGTCAATTCTTTTATTTCTTTTTTTCGAAAAATCCGGGTTCTGTTATAATTCTTTCTACAATCTCTAATTAATTCATACTCCCTAGGTTTAGGGCTAAGTGCAGCTTTAAGATGTGCGTAGGCTTTTGTGCATTTCGTGTCAAACCATCCTTTGCTCTTGTTATTTTCCTTAGAGTTTGGTTACGCGAGAGAATCTTGGATGATAGCGGGGATGTACCCGAAAGCATCCAAGATTTCATCATTAGTAGATTCCTCTTTCAAACATACCAGGATAGGTGACAAAGCCTTTGATATAATATCTGCATTAGTTTTCATTGGGTCCTTTTCCCCCACTTTAATGCATAGCCATTTTGGTGTGCTAGTACAATTTCTTGCGACCATGCCAGGGACTCAATGGTGGCGGAATGATTACAGTCAGGTAGATTTAAATATAAGCTAAGGGGCAAATGGTGACTAAGGCCATTTGAATGATTCAGAAATTTGTCAACCCAGTTGGAATATCTTGTAGGTAAGATGATAAAATCGATAACAGATTGGGAACCACTTGCTATAAAGGTTGAGCTAAAGTCGACCTTCGGGGAGCACATCATGTTTGCAAAGCCATGATCGAATATGGCCATGATGTCGTTTATTTTTTCCCCTCTAACTGTATGTGCAAAGTGATTCTTACCGCCACTTTCTTCCCAATCCTTTTCTTGTGGGCTGCATACATTCAAATTACATACACTTATATTGAAATCCCGTCCCCATACTAAAATTGCATCTCTTTCTTTTACTGAGTTTACGTAATTTAAATCATCCTGAAGCTTTTTCATCACTTCCATAAAATCTGAATTTTTAATATTATTATAAAAATTTACTATCAACAACTCTATACCCGAGTGTAAAATAATAGATACCAATTGGTAATAAGGGGAGCACTTCAACATTTTGATCTTCTGTACCCTCAGCAAGTTTGATAGATATACACAAATACCCCCTTTATTTCTTCCATGGACAGAACGGACCGCTGGAATATGAAAGGTCTTGTAGCCATCCAAGTGTTTTTCAGTTAGAAGCCAAGTTTCCTGGATGCATAATATATCAAAGTTCTGTATGAACTCCCCTATACAATATTTGATACTTTGCTCTCCAAACCACAGATATTCCAAAAGACTATCCTTATATGTCCTCCGGATAGTGGTGGACTAAATGGTGGGGAACAAGCATTTTCAGCCGGGGGCATAGATGTTACACTTTTAACATTAGCATCAACATGTGCTGCGTCCATCACAATCTTACAGTCATCGGCTTTAGGGCTCATTTGTTTAATACAGGGGCGTGTCCGGTTTACACTGATATTCTCATCTATATCGAAGTCTAAAACATTTTTATAGAGTTAGGGGGCTTTCTCCATTTCTAAGTTAGGCACATTTTGGGCTTCTATTGAGGCCTTATCTAGCTCATCTGCCCATTTTGTGTTCACTGTACTCTGACTTTGGAGCGGGCCATATCTTTTATTATAAGAACTGGTAGCTACATTTTTACCGCGCAGTCAGGCGCAGTCATTTAAACCTGGAAGTACTGCGAATCTATTTTGCCCCTCATAAGAGGAAAAAGAAAAAGGTCTCTGACCACCCCAGTTTGGTTCACCTGATGGCCTCGCCCGTAATTGGCCCAGTCCCTGTTGACTTCTATGATGAGGTAACCTAACTTGTTGCCACTCATTCCTTGTGTCAACTCGTATGTGGTTCCATGCTCCTTAAAAAAAACTTAATGGTAAAATCTCAATACCCGTACCCCTGGACCCCCCACTGTACACAACTTCCCTCAATATTCTTTCCACTGGCACTGGGCTGTTGAAATTGATCACAATACAATCTCCTTCTTTAGATTTTTTCGTCCTGCCCAGCCAGGACACCCGTCGGGTCATTATGAATCTATGCCCTGCCCTGGTGCCTTCTAAGGTGTTACATGACAGCCAGTGGACAACCTTATTCTCTAATTGGCTATACTCTTCCTTAACTCCCATGGAGAGAGGTGGTACATTTCCTAACACCAGCACCAAAGGTGCAGATTGGGGGGGGTGAATCGATAACAGGGAGAGTAGCCACCTTTGCGTTGGATTCCACAAGGTGTCTTTTCCCCTTAGCCTGTATTGATGGTGGAGTTAATAATAGGGTGTTCTGTCTACAGTTTATGTGATTTTTCTCTACATCGACTTTGTCTGGGCCACCCTTCATCACATCCTCCTTATTTTTTAAAGTCCTCAACTTTTCAATTGCACTAGTAGGAGTCAAACTAGCAGTGGATGGAGGAGTTTTGGCCTGTTTACTCAAGTCTGTGGCAATACAACTCTTTTGCAGACTAGGTGCTAGGTTTGTCAAGATGTAAGTATTCTCTGCAGTTGTATTTTGGAGTTTGTCCATCTCATCGCTTATTACCTTTAATCTCTCGATAAGTGGTAACATGAATGATTTAAGTAGCTGTTCCACTTGGGATAGGGTACATATCGCATCACTAGGAACAGCTGTGATATGAGTCTTAGGGAAAGGACTAAGGCTAATTAAAGTTTTTGTTGGTACGGGCAAACTCATGTTGGTAATGTTTGGTGTATCATTTGCTTACGTAGGAGTGGGCTTAACAGATTTATTTACTATTTTGGGTACTTTAGGTTTCCTGCCTGGTTGACGGCCCCCTCCCCTTTTTCTTTTACCCATTTGCTTCAAACTCAATACTGTATTTTTCGAAGTATTTTTGACCTGGACATTTTTGGTAGTAAGCACAATAGGTTGAAAATCATCAGAGGATAGGCTATTACAATATGAGGTATTCATGGAAATTATGGGGATGCACCCATCTTGACCTTTTTCTAGAGAACTTGTGCAAATTTCACTGGTTCTTTGACTGGAAGCTTGAACTGGTGTGACAGCATTTCTTATGTCACCCAGGGAGGATCGCTTAGAGCCTACGAGTTCGAGAGATAGCTGTTTCTCTGTAAGGGCTATTTCTCGCTCTAACGCAACGGCTGCCCTTGTGATAAAGTTTTCAAGGGTCCCCGTTAGGCTGGTTACAGGCTTCTTCCCCTTACCTGATGGTTTAGACATAGTCAGTCAAAATATGGGTGATGTCGTTCTAGTGCGTGTCAAACACGATGGACCCTAAATCACACACTATAAGTTGTCCCGAAATAGTCTTACCAGCTTCGTAATGGCCTATAGGGTGGTGGCCCAGCCCAGTCTTGGCCTGACTTGGACGGCCGTAGCTGGCCTGCCCTTTGCCCGGGCTTTTCCCGGCGAGTCCCGCGCGCGTCCTCGCAGGACGAGGGACCAGGCGTGTCTTTATGCGCCTCCTGGCGCGTGGAAATTAGGCGTCCTGCCCCTTAGGATCTTGGGGCTTGTAGGCGGCAACAACAGCAGGCGGACTGGCGGAGCCAAGCCCGGCCGGTCGGATTGGAGCAAGAGGGCGGAGCCAAGCCCAGCCACGTGAAGGGAAGCAGCGGGTCCAACCAAACAAACAGCCCCACGGTAAGCTCACAGCGTCCAGCAGGCACCGGGGAACTCAGCACCAGGCGTGTCTTTATGCGCCTCCTGGCACGTGGAAATTAGGCGTCCTGCCCCTGAGGATCTTGGGGCTTGTAGGCGGCAACAACAGCAGGGGGACCAGCGGAGCCAAACCCGGCCGGTCGGATTGGAGCAAGAGGGCGGAGCCAAGCCCAGCCGCGTGAAGGAAAGCAGCGGGTCCAAACAAACAAACAGCCCCATGGTAAGCTCACAGCGTCCAGCAGGCACCGGGGAACTCAGCACCAGGCTTGTCTTTATGCGCCTCCTGGCGCGTGGAAATTAGGCGTCCTGCCCCTGAGGATCTTGGGGCTTGTAGGCAGCAACAACAGCAGGCGGACCGGCAGAGCCAAGCCCGGCCGGTCGGATTGGAACAAGAGGGCGGAGCCAAGCCCAGCCACGTGAAGGGAAGCAGCAGGCCCAAACAAACAAACAGCCCCAAGGTAAGCTCACAGCGTTCTGCTGGCACCGGGGAACTCAGCACCAGGCGTGTCTTTATGCGCCTCCTGGCGCGTGGAAATTAGGCATCCTGCCCCTGAGGATCTTGAGGCTTGCAGGCGGCAACAACAGCAGGGGGACCGGCAGAGCCAAGCCCGGCCGGTCGGATTGGAGCTAGAGGGCGGAGCCAAGCCCAGCCGCGTGAAGGGAAGCAGCGGGTCCAAACAAACAAACAGCCCCATGGCAGGCACGGCCCGTGCCGGGCTTTATACTGGGGCGGTGACGTCAGGCAGGGGAGGGTCAGGGTGAAGGGATGTAAAATACGGGATAAGGACCATTAGAGGTAAGTATTGGGGGGAAAAAAACGAATTTCGTTGCCCACGCTGCATCACATTTGGCGATGCAGAGTGGGCAACAAAATTCGTTTTATCTATTTTTTTCGATACTTACCTCCAATGGTCCTTATCCCGTATTTTACATCCCCCCCACCCTGACCCTCCCCTGCCTGACGTCACCGCCCCGGTATAACGCCCGGCACGGGACATGCCTGCCCCACGGTAAGCTCACAGCGTCCAGCAGGCACCGGGGAACTCAGCACAAGGCGTGTCTTTATGCGCCTCCTGGCGCGTGGAAATTAGGCGTCCTGCCCCTGAGGATCTTGGGGCTTGTAGGCGGCAACAACAGCAGGCGGACCGGCGGAGCCAAGCCCGGCCTGTTGGATTGGAGCAAGAGGGCAGAGCCAAGCCCAGCCACGTGAAGGGAAGCAGCGGGTCCAAACAAACAAACAGCCCCAAGGTAAGCCCACGGCGTCCAGCAGACAGGGTTCAGTAAACTGCCAGTACATTTCAGAGATTATGCAATAGGTTAGTTCATGCATTATTTATTGTGTGCATGGTATAATTTATTGGGTATGAAATCTTCCAATTATTTGATGTTGGATTTTATCCCTTGTTGATTATATTTTAGGATTGTTATTTTTTCCTTTATTATTGATGTGTTTAGGATTATTATTGATCCATTGCGTTCTGGCAATTTTCTTTTCTTTTATCTTTGTCCTTTCATTTAGCTCTGATTACACTTACTTTCAAACAATATAATTGTATATATCTTTTGTTTGAGGGGGAAGATGTGTTATGACCTGTACTTATCCAGCCTATTGTTCCAGTAATATGGTGTCATCATGTGAAACCTTGTTGTGAAAGGGGTTCCAGGAGGGGCAGTTTGAGAGCTGTGCTTACTACTGGAGACTTGCAGGAAGTGAATGCAATGAAATATATGTTCCAGGCAAGTGTTATTCTACTTCTTGTCATGTACTTCAATACCTGGAGAAGAAACTTCATTAAATGTCTGTCTTGACTTTACCTAAATGACAGCCTTAAGCAAATAAACGCCACCTATGTCCATTTGCTAATTAATAAGTTGATCCTGCTTAATCCAATACAAAATGCAGCAATCTTTGTTATATCTAATCTAAGCATAAAAAGGTTTGACTATTTCCCTTAGGCAGGCTGTACTAGCTGTTGGTGAACGAAAGGGTTGACTTCAAACTTCTCTTCCTCGCATTCAGTTTCCAACAAGGGAAAGCGGAATCACCCCTTGCTTTTCACTTTCTTAATAGGCACAGACCAATTTTGTTAACTTAAATTTTTTCTCATCTTTTCTCGATCTAATTTTGTCCACGACGAGAGCTATTAAATTTGCTTGAATTTTCTTTTACTGCGTTTATTTTTCATTTTTGCTACATATATTAATCTCTGTTGATGTATCGCTATGTGCATGCTGAGATTTTGTCTGTGACATGCCCTGTTTATCTCTGCTCTTTTGACGCCGCTGAATATTGTACAAGGGATGGCTTCAGATGAGCAGAACACACAAAACAGGAGCAAGGATCTGATTTAAAACAATAGGAAGTGAAGCAGCACATGTAAAAGTACTTCTACGAATGGGCATAGATTTACTCATTAAGTACATTTACAAAAAGTACATGACAGACGTTCATCACAAAAGCTTCACTAGTCTCATTTTTCCAGGTGTACTAGGAACAATGTATTGTGATATTTCTGGAGTTTTCTATTCTTTCAGTATGGAACTGACCACACGCTACAATAATGCAGCAGAGAAACCCTCGTTTGTCTTTCTTTTATTTCTCCAATCGGGAAAAACATTTTCCCCATGTGGGATCCTATTCCCCTATGCCCCTACCAAGTGTTTTTATGGTCTCTTTTAAAATTTCGCCAGAAGAGATTTTAACCCAGGTCTTTACTGAAGCAAGCCTCTGAACAGATTCAAGGTAGGAAAGTGGTGGAGATGATTGTGAATGCGCCAAGCTCGCAGGTTTGTGGGCATTCACAAACTCTAAAGGCAAACCAGCTTTGAACCACTATCTCCCCTTGCGCGGTGTACTGCTGTGTAATTGTATGCCGTAGTGGCATACAATTACACCGGAGTAAATGTATTTACACCTGCTAGTTATCCCTTTGGATATTATTGCATGTTATTAACACAGGATTTTCAGTTTCAGTCCTACTGAAGGATTGAACATGTAGTGATGGAGGCCTGTAAGGACAGCAGACGCCCATCACTAGAATCACACATTCATAATGGGGTGGGATCAGCAATGTTATAAAAAACACAGTGGCTTCGTGTAAGTGGACATCTGGGGAACATGCAGAGTATCCTTTCTCCCACCATGGCAGCATGTGGCATTTTCAAAGGGGAAACCGACTATCAGGGCCAGCTTCCACTTTGTGAATGCATACCACCACTTTGAGCGGAAATTGGGGCCGCCAACCATTGATACATGCCATTGACATTCACAAGACAGTGAGACATTTTTTCACAGGGATGAACTCTTCCTATGTACATTGCAATTCACAAATGGATTTGCAACTCTTAATACATATTTTGTAGATTGCGACTGATTTTGCGGTCTCAAAGCTTACAAGCCTCCACACCACTGGCTTTGTAACCTCAAAAATACAAACAGTGCAAAAGGGCTCTTTTTTGAGACTGCATGTGTGTATGTACTATAACTTAGCTTTCATTTGGAATTTCAGTTCATGCTACTGTGACTCAGCCTACATCTCATAAATGCGTTCTAGTTTAAAAATATATATGGAAACACAATTTCGAATCCTGTGGGGCAGGGCTTTTCCAGCCTAAGCACTAGGCTCTTGAAGCAAAACTGAAAGATATGCCATTATGCCTCAAGATTTTTTTTTTAACCAGCATTCATTTAAAACATTTTCAACCTCTGAATATTGAAAGGTTTAGACTTCAGATTGGAGCAGCTCTAAATGTGTCTAAAATGCCACAGCTAAAAAGAAAAGAATCTCTCCGACTAGCACATTATTAGATCCTTGCAATTAATAATTGAAAATCTTTCTCTCAGGGCTAGAGTGCTCTCTCCAGCTTGTTAAGCATAGTTCACTCCCACTGATAACTCACCAGAGATCATAATTTATGGACAATTGAAGCTGCAGAAACATCTCGTAGAAGGAGCATAGCAGATCCCTAGCAACAATTCTTCAGGGTAATATTAATCCCCAGCTTTATGTAGTGCTAAGTGTACAATAGTAATCAGAACTTGAGCAGAAGCTGCTAATCATTGAGGGAGAAGGCCGTATAAAGAATTCATAATGGAATTAGCCCGCGGCAAACAAAGAAAGACAAAATTAAATCAGCCATCAAATTGCACCAAGGAATTTTAATTTACAGGTTAATGTAGGATTATGTAACTAATCACAGCTAACATTTTCAAGGAACAACCAATAAAAAGCAGCTCTTTTTTTCTAATCTCGTTAATGGTATTTCAATAACGTAGTTTTATCGCCGTAAAATGTGCGAAGATTGTAGAGAAAAAAAGAAAAGGTAAGCGAAAAGCTAAAAATATTCCCAAGGGCCGCCCACCCGAACAAATCAATGCAAAATGGTTGGCAGCAATTAATTAGCATAAATATACATGTATATGGTCTCTGTTATTAGGTTGAGTCCTGAATTTTAAAGTTCCTTTGAGCCAGCAAAGGGAAGATTTACATTAGCAAATGTACTTTACTATGGCTTTAAACCATTCGCATGCTATCCAATGGGAACACTATACAGATAGAAAAAAAGGCGAGAACAAAAGTGTGAGCACAAGAGTGCAAAGTGAATTAGTTATTTGTAGTAAAATCTTTTTTATGAATGTAAAAGGTCACGTATCACTCATTGCAGAGTGTGTTCAGATAAGAATCCGCTAATAGGGTTTATACATGTGAATATAAAAAAGTAAGATATTTCTTGGAAAAAATAGAATCTGTCGCTTTTCTCAGAAAAATAATAAAAAAAACATTTTTATTGCGTCCTGTTAAACTTTGATTTCCGCCAAATCCCGGAGAAGTAAAGAAACAGTTCAATGCATTTTCTACAACGATCGCGGCAGATAAACACAGACACAGTATCGGAGGGCTGCCTAAATCTTTAAGCATGTTACAGGGTTAGCTTTGAAAATAAAGAATAAGCTCAAAAAGACATTAGCCTAATCAAAAAGGCTTTTCTGGAACATATGGCAGGGCTAGCGTTATTATTAAAAGAGCAAAAAGTATTTTCATAAGATTTACTTCATCCGTGAGGAATGTAGGGAAGGGAGAGCAGCCCGCGCCATGCCGTGTGCATATGTTCCCCTTGTTCTGACAATGTGGGAACGCGTCCCTTTCTGTTCGTCCTCATATTCATTCTCTGGAAAAAGCGGCCGTATGGCTTCTTACCACGTTCCAGGGGCGCCATTTTAGCACTCCCCTCCCCCGCCACCAAAAACATTATGTTCCCAATTGCACTACCCTTGAGCAATCCTGTGATAACTTTATTCAACCATTTCTAATTATAATTATATTTTCAATTTCTTTTAGCCATAGAAACTCTTTATCAATCAGCGCACAAGACAGAAAATTACTTTATTACAGCTACAGCTCGTTAGCCTGAGTGCTCTTAATGAAGCAGTCTCATAATCAGATGAAAATCATGCTGAAGAAAACTTGCATCATTAGTCTGGGCCTTAATTACCAAGAAATATAGTCACTAACAATGATACTCCATTTCAAGAGAGCATACATGCACCTTCCAAACTAGTTGCAATTAATAATTTCACAGGCTGCCACGGATTCTTTCTATTTATTCATAACAATGGAGGGGGGGGGACTCTAAATTTAATTGAGCGCTTCAGATTGTTCTCTCTCTCACACAGATTAAAATGTCAAAAGGCTAATATTGTATCTCGCAATAATTCATCATTTTAATTATGCATTTAATATACGAGCTATGTCTTCCTTTTGTTGGTTAGGGTGACTTTTATTGTTTGGGGCTAGGGTTAGGAAAATGTATGCTCTGCTGGACACATAGTAAAAAAGAAGTCCAGGTAGAGATTTGTTATCGCTGCCTGGAATTTATGCACATGTCAAAATGCACAGATTAGCAAAGGGCATTACTTCTAATGAAGGCTTCGGTAGCAGAGGAAAGTGGAACGGTATAGTTTGTATAGAGTGATTCATCACACACTTAGGCCTGTTTTTCTTTGCTACTGTTTTAAGAGCACTTTCATGTATTGTTTTTTCCTTCCTTCTCCTGCCCACCCTTTTATTTCTGTTCATTTGTTTGTTTGTTTTATCCTTTGTTTTCTATGTTTGTTTTGTCTCTTTCTTTCCCTTTTCTTCTTTATTTTTTCTTTCTTTCTCTCCTGTTGCCATTTATTAGTATATTTTTCTTATGTTTTTTTTATACATTAAACAAACCACATTTAACGTCATATTTTTGGGGTTAGGATTAATTTCCAAGCAGTGGAGCGAATTTTGAGTAATCCTACCAGACAAATAAAATGGTGTCCTCCTCGAGGCAATTAGCTTATCCCATGTTTACTAATTTTTTGGGTTTTGTGTTTTTGTTAAAGAGTTGTCAAAACCACACCAGGCTTCAGAACACTGTACAAGAACAGGTCAGTTAACAACAGCATTGATAATTCATTGGCGGTTCACATTTTTTAAGGCAGTGTAAAAGTGTAGATACTAAACAAGGAGTCTTATTGTTTGCCTCATTAGGAATATACCAAACGTTCTGTATGCTAGTCACACATACACAGATCCTATCATCTTGAGACTAAGGGTCTGATTATGACTATGGCGGTCCAATGGACCTTTGCAGCCACGTTGGCAGTGCTTGCACAGCCATTCGGACCACCTCTAAAAAGTTGGGCTGTTGAACCGCCATGGAACCATTAGCTACCACAAGGGATCGACTGCTACCACCAGAGATCCTCGATCTCTGGTGGTCTTGCAGTGGTCTGTAGCCCGGAATATGCAGGTGGCGCCACTTTTGCACCACCAAGCATTTTACAGATTTCCTACCTGGCGCAGTTTTCATGGCGGTGGGCATGCCATGAAAACTTGCAGTGAGGAAACTAAGGGGGGCCTGCAGTGCCTCCTGGTGCCTAAAGCCATGTGGATGCATGCAGGGGACACACGGGGCCCGATTCACAGAATTAACTTAAGACAAAATCCCAAACTTACTGCTTTTGGTATTCACAGAATGCACTTACTACTTTTGGTATTCACAGAATGCACTTACTACTTTTGGTATTCACAGAATGGATTTACGACTACTAACTTTACGTCCACATTCGGGCAGGAAATTCCGGCCCGGAGGCGGAGCTTCCGCCCCAGAGGCGGAGCTTCCAGCTTGGAGGTGGAGCTTCTGGCCGGAGGCGGAGCTTCTGGCCCAAAGGTGGGGATTTAGCCATGGCTGAAATCTCCACCTCTGGGCCGGAAGCTCCGCCTATGGGCTGGAATTTCCAGCCCGAGTGCGGACGTAAAGTTAGTAGTCGTAAATCCATTCTGTGAATACCAAAAGTAGAAAGGTTAGGATTTTGTCTTAAGTTACTTCTGTGAATCGGGCCCATAGTGTGCCCCCTTGTCTTCATGCAAGCCCACTTCTTGCACAGCATGGATTTAACAGTCCATGCCATGCAGGAACTTGCTCTGGCATTCCCATTGCATGCCTCTCTAATGTTCACTGTCTCAGACCACCAAAGCACCTCCCGAAAGAACTGGAAAGAACTCCTAACCTAGCTAGCGGTGTCAATACGTCGTGGGGCAATGTGGCAGCGGCGCGCTGGCGTTGCTGCCACTGCCACACAGCCAAAGTTGGAACCAGGTCATTAGTCATTTCAATGTAAATCTAAATATGTTGTTTCATATACTGGATACAAGTAAACAACTACAGAAACAATATTATTAAGATATGCCTTTCAGCTAATTTATTCTGAATACATCTCAGTATGTTTGGTGGTTCCTGCTATGAAAATGTAAGTAGCAGATCCCTTGTAAGTCTAAGTGTCACAGAACTGAAAATTACAGTCATAGCTACACTGCAGGATTTGGTTTTATTGTAATAAACTCTGAACTGAACAGCAGCCACCTTTACACCAAACATTGGAATACACAGAATTCACCTGTCCTAGACATTTATGCCACCAAAGACCAAACGTTCCATGAAACAGTTTCTGTGGAAGTCATTGATGATATTAACAAACTACATTTTGACTGGTTTCAGTAATAATCTAATTTAAGCATTAAAATATAATTCCCTTCATAGCACCTGACACAGGAAAGGACAGTTGAGTTTAAGCTCACCAGAAAGGAGGTAGCTTGGCCATGTTAGATAGAATCTTAGCCTTTCAAATATTACTGGAAGAAATAATGTGCTAGTAAACTTGTAGCAACACACTATCATCTACAAAAAATACCATCCTTTAATTTTTACAATTTGTTCGTTTATCATAAATTATCTCGAATAAATCAAACAAATAATTTGTACATGGAACATCCAGCAAAACCCGTGTTGCATATACTCCTTAAGATCAACAATCTATTGGCATCCAATGTCAGTGATAGGCCTCATGAAGTCAGCTAGGCTAGAGAACCTTCAGATTAAGTACAAGGTTTACCTTACCTGAAGTGCATTTATTTTCAAGAAATCATTCCATAAAAAAGCCAAGGACTGCATTTCTAGCCATCTGGCTATAGGCACTTGACCAGCAGTTACAGCACTTCCTTAACATGTGATGACAGAAAGGGTAGCACCCAGCATGTTGGACTATGTCACATTCCCTGACGTTTGAGCCATTTTTGGTATTTCTTAGAACGTGTCCAACATATGTATAGATCCTGCCCTGAGGAAGACCTTTGATAATTTTATCCAGACCCTACAAGAAGGTCAAAACAAAGCAGCGTATACAGATATGTGGCCAGGAGACGTTCATCCCCTAGTACCAAAGACAAGTAAAACAAAAGAGTGGCAAGGAGAGTATTGATGCCCTCATGACACTAAGAATGAACTCTGGCCACTAAGGGTCATATGTGACCTTTGGGAACTATACACTGAGGGCTAGAAGAGGTGCCCAGTCAATGGAAATGCTTAACCTTCAGTGGTTTTTACTGCAGAACACTTTTTCATGAAGAACATACATACGAATATGTGAATATATATGTTGAAATGTATAACATGTAAAGTTGTTATGTCTTATTATGCAGTAATGTCACATTGTATGTATGTATGACATTTTTTGTTGATATGATGTTTATGTATATTTGTCAATATTGTGTATTGTTTGTTTGTCACACATTACATAATGCATATGTGGTGGTGTTTGAAGAGAAGACACCAATTTAAGTAAAAAGTATTTTTCATATATGCCAAGTCTTTTTCTGAGTAAGTTGATTGTGTATCAGTTTGTAAAACAAATATAAATAAATGTGAGCTGTGTGAGCAGAAATGTAATGTGAGTACAGGTAGCTGTTATTGGATCAAACAAAGGACATGTGTGGATGCCCCCACAAATTAGTAAACATTGGGCAGTATCTCCAAAAATAAGAAATTATCACCCACAGATCAGTTCACATATTATTTATTTATTTATCATCATTAGTTTTTTTTTAAAGATAGAATATAAAAAGTAGAAACAATGTTTTATATGAACATACATCCTACAGACAATAATATATAGACTACATCAATAATCATGAGACAGAAAGACAACCCACAGAAATAATATGCAAGAGAAGTGCACAGTATATAGAAATCCAGCTAATTAGCAAATAAATCAAAAACATACAGCATTGACATAATCGGTCTGTGACAGCGCTACAGCGCAACAACACGCGAGCCTACCTGCTCGCCGGTCTGCCCATCAGCCTGCCGGAGAGCATCCAGGGACCCAGGTCTACCTTCAGCCACACGGGACGGGAATCCAGAGCCTCCACCAACGTGCCTGCTGCTTGCTGTCTCCTCCCCCCGCTGCAGCCCTCTACCACCGGGTCTGCAGCTGAGCAGGGGAAGTAGAGACTACAACACCCAGCAGCCTCCGCGACACGAGCGGAAGTCGCGTAGAGGCTTGGCGCCCGGAGGCGCTGCATAAGGGGCTGGCCTTGCTGGGGAGCGGGTGTCGGTGACAGCGCTACAGCGCAACAACACGCGAGCCTACCTGCTCGCCGGTCTGCCCATCAGCCTGCCGGACAGCATCCAGGGACCCAGGTCTACCTTCAGCCACACGGGACGGGAATCCAGAGCCTCCACCAACGCGCCTGCTGCTTGCTGTCTCCTCCCCCCGCTGCAGCCCTCTACCACCGGGTCTGCAGCTGAGCAGGGGGAGTAGAGACTACAACACCCAGCAGCCTCCGCGACACGAGCGGAAGTCGCGTAGAGGCTTGGCGCCCGGAGGTGCTGCATAAAGGGCTGGCCTTGCTGGGGAGCGGGTGTCGGTGACAGCGCTACAGCGCAACAACACGCGAGCCTACCTGATCGCCGGTCTGCCCATCAGCCTGCCGGACAGCATCCAGGGACCCAGGTCTACCTTCAGCCACACGGGACGGGAATCCAGAGCCTCCACCAACGCGCCTTCTGCTTGCTGTCTCCTCCCCCCGCTGCAGCCCTCTACCACCGGGTCTGCAGCTGAGCAGGGGGAGTAGAGACTACAACACCCAGCAGCCTCCGCGACACGAGCGGAAGTCGCATAGAGGCTTGGCGCCCGGAGGCGCTGCATAAGGGGCTGGCCTTCCCGCGTCGCGGGTCCGCGCGTGGGGCCGTGCCCGGGGCTAAGCCCGGGCAAAGGGCGGGCCCTCTGTGGCCCTCAGAGGCCTGAGGAGACTGGGCTGGGCACTACCCCCTGGCCAATTCTGCATTGACCACCAAGGTATTACATTTTGTGACTTAAAACATTTTGCAAATGGCTCCAACTGTATCCAAATCTACCACTAAAAACATGGCCAAAAAAACGCCCATTAACACACGTTCTGTTGCAAGGATCACCGCCCAAACCAAAACACCGTTACCAACGCTAACTGCTATCGACTGCATGCTTCAACAGACAATCGTAGTGGTAGCAAATGCAATTGAAAACACAGAGAGACGATTGTCTCTACCACCTAGCGCTTGTCTAATTCACCGCACACCACAACCTGTTGACAGTACTGTACATAACATTAATATGACTGCATTAACCCTTGCCTTACCAGAGGGTTACAGTATTAGCTGTGCCAATAGATCTAATGGCAAACCGGGAGGTTGTATTGCCCTAATTCATAAATCCACCTGGACAGCTTCCTTCCCCCCATTTGACCACATCGACTGTATAGAAGGTTTGCCTTTTAGCATCCAAACCTCACCGTCCTCCTCCTGTTCGGGAATACTCATTTATCGTCCCCCTCACTCTAACCTTTCGCACCTACCGGTTTTGACGGACTATATTATCCAGCTCAGTAGACGTTACTCCAACTTCACCGCATTAGGAGACTTCAACCTCCATGTCGACAATGATTCCTGCCCGTACAGTAGTCAATTTATCTCCATGCTAGCGGCCTGTAACCTAGTCCAATTAATAACCTTACCCACGCATAATGCGGGTCACACACTGGACTTAATCTGCTCCAATATCTCTTCTATCCGGGTGGCCCCCCCCACCCCGGTTACCTGGTCTGACCATTTCTTTATCTCCTTTGAGATTGATATTCCCCGCCTCTGCAGATCTTTTATCACGCCTAAGTCTTCAGGAAGAAACTGGAGCCGCATCACTTTGGATGCGCTCCAGAAACATCTCAGCAACTCCCAACCCTGCCTGTTAACCGACCCCGACCAAGCTATTAACAACCTAGATACATGGATAAGTCAGGCCTTAGATGCCCTGGCCCCCATAAAACCCGTCAAATCTTACAGGACGGCACCTTCAGCCCCCTGGTACTCCAACGAACTTCGGCAGAAAAAGGCCTTCTGTAAATCTCTTGAACGCCGCTGGAGACAGAACTACTCTCCGGACAGTAAAGCCATCTATAAAACTGCCCTCAAAGACTATCGGAGAATGATAGAGGAGCACAAACGGAACTTCCTGGCCTCTAGAATAAAACTCGCCAGCAATGGAGCCAGGGAGATCTTTAACATTGTTAGATCCTTCACAGATCCCGCCGCGTTGACTAGATCTCAGCCCGCCTCACAGGCACTGTGCAACAAGCTTTCTTAATTTTTTGAGGACAAAATTGAGAACATCCAAACATCCTTTCCCCCTTCTATTACAGAAGGAGACGATGAGCGATCCACTCCTCTTACACCATCGTCACTTTGCCTGACCGAATTCGCGGTAATATCGGAAGCAGATTCTATGACTGAGCTCCTCAAATGTAAATCAGGCTCCCCTAACGACCCTTGGCCAGCCAAGGAATACAAAAAACTGGCACCCCTACTTAACCCCTACTTAAATCACATCTGGAATGACTCACTCCGTACAGGATGCTTCCCTACCAAATGGAAGCATGCCTCCCTGGTCCCCATTCTGAAGAAACCCAACTTGGACCCAGACCTCCCCAGCAATTACAGGCCCATTTCCCTCTTGCCTGCCCCAGCTAAGATCTTGGAAAAGCTGGTTCATTCCCAATTGGCTAGTTTCATCGAATCCAACGGGCTCCTCCATCCCTCCCAGCATGGCTTCAGGTCGGGCCACAGCACGGAGTCGGCCCTCATTGAAATGGCCGACTCTGTGAGATGGACGCTTGACCGAGGGTCAAGGGCGGTGTTAGTGCTGCTGGATCTTTCAGCAGCATTTGACACCGTCTCTCATAAGATCTTGCTGAGAAGGCTGGAGGACTTAGGGCTGGGCGGCTCTGTTCTAAAGTGGTTGTCATCTTACCTGTCCAATCGCACCCAACAAGTTTTCACCCCTCCCTTCACTTCCTCCGCCAGGCCACTTAAATGGGGAGTCCCACAGGGCTCTTCCCTTAGCCCCCTTTTGTTTAATGTTTATTTCACCCCTTTGGCTAAGCTGATCTCCCAGACTGGGATCAAATCCACATCTTACGCTGATGACATCCAGCTACTTTTCACGTTCGATCCCCCCTCTGCATCTGCTTTCGACCCGCTGAAATCCTGCCTAAGAGACATTTCCAACTGGATGGATGCCAATTCCCTCCGTCTCAACGCAGGTAAAACGGAGATTTTGTTTTTCAACTCTCCCTCTCCCCTGGATGCCAGCCTGTGGTGGCCTGAAGACCTGTGCCAGGCCCCCACGCCTAAAAACTCGGTGAAAAACCTAGGAGTACGCTGGGACACCCATCTCAGCTTTGACAGCCAGGTACAAACAGTTGCAGCCTCATGCTTTGCCAAAATCAGAACAATCAAACGGCTCATTAACTATCTGCCGGAGGAGTGCCGCAAGACTGTGATCCAGGCATTAATCATATCCCATCTCGATTATGCCAATGCCCTTTATCTCGGTATCACAGCAGGCCTATGTTACAAATTGCAGACGGTTCAAAACGCCGCCGCCCGGCTGGTGGAGAGAATTCCTGCTAGACATCATATCTCCCCTCACCTCCGTAAACTCCACTGGCTACCCATTGCGAAAAGATGCGTCTTTAAAGCAATGACGTTGGCTTTCCGTGCATCTAAAGGCAATGGCTCGGCCCATCTTAAAAATACTCTTCGCCCTTATGTTAAATCTAGGGTACTACGCTCCAACTCCTTATTTTTCCTAGAAACTCCCCGATTTAAGCGTTCCCGTGCTGGTGGAAAAACCTTTGAGGTTTGTGCCTCCAAGCACTGGAATAAGCTTCCGTTAGCTCTTCGCACTTGCCAGACAGAACCAGCATTTCGTAAATCCCTTAAAACCCTTCTTTTTTCTTCCTAGTTTGGTACCTCTGACCTGTCCCTCTAGTTCTCAGAGTCTCCCAGCGCCGGGATGCCCCGTTGGGGCCGCTGCGCGCTTTACAAAACACACTAATAATAATAATAATAATAATAATTATCAAATGACTCCATTTCGATGCAATCTTATACAGGCCTCCCTGGGACTGTGCCACCTCCCACAGAAGATCCTCCTACACTCCCCACAATATTCCAAGATAGGGACAGTCGTCTGTCCCTAACTCCTAATCTGCAGATTAATGCTACACCACCCGAGGGACTGGGCTATAGTAATGCGCCTAGCGCAATATTGATATCTTGCGATAATGAAGATACCACTCATACAATAGACCCACCCAACAATAGCAGCATCAACAGCACGACCATCCATGGCACTGCCCATCGCAGATCTAGACGTACCCATAATAGGAAATTACCAGCTCCTTTTAGGGGATGTGTGAAACAAAGGGGTAGAAGAAAGAAGATAACTTTACCAACACCCCCACAGAACAATCTAACGGAAGCGAACAACCATTGCCAAATTTAGGACCCGTAGTTAATATGGAGTCTATATTGGTTCAAATCATGGATGCTATGAAGCTCCTCATTGCCCCCCTAAATGACAAACTTGAGCAAATAGGTAAAAAGGTGGAAAATCTGGAAAAACTGGGCTTAGCCAAATTAAACATTCTAGAACACCTAGGCCCACAAACTACTCAATCCATCTCAAATGTACCGACTGTGAATAAGGCCAATACGACTGCCCATACTATATCCAAACTACAGGCTACACCAGTTAGAAATACGAATCCCTCAGTATTTACCGGCAAAACTGCAAATTTGCAAAGTAACGTCACTAACGGCCCTTCTCCATCCACTTCTCACAGAGCAACTGGGGAGGCACCCAAGGACTACACTACAGTAAGCAGTAACCCACCGGTGCGTAGCTACTATAATAATATTATTCCCGCCGTGATCAATCTCCCACCAGAAAGCAGGCCTTTCGTGGCAATTCTTGCCAATGTACCAAAACTCAAACCCTACCAATTCGAAAACAGCGAAACACTTAAAAACAAAATTTTGCACTGGCTTGTCCATAACTGTGGTTTCCCCTTAAGTGGTGCAGGCCAGATCATTTCAACCCAAAGGGTAGGGTGGGTGGGCCCTAGCAAAAAGGAAATAAATGGGGACTGTGTAATCATAAACTACAAAACCACTGAATGGGCAAGAGATTCCATTCTGAACGCGCCCATCCCTTCAGACAATGATTACAACACAACCCTGTTCCCTTTGGACTACTTTTATAGAAATCTGGTGGGGTTTAAGATTCCGGTGCAGAACTTCAAACACCCTAGAGCAATTAACACACCTTACCCACTTGCACAGCAGGCACCAGTACAATCAGCTGGGTATCCCTCGACCCTACATGACTTTAGTCATCAGCATGTTCCACAACCACCTATGGAATTGTACAGAATGCCTAACCCCAATTACCTTAATTACCACAATGCCATCGGTCCTGGAAACAACATCTATGGTCAATTCGCAGTCCCAACATCAAACAGATTCCAGATATTTAATTCTCTAGACGAAAACGATTGACTCACGAACACATCTGTCGGAGAAAGTGAACCCCACACAGACATTTCTGCAATAAGCCTAAACAATTTAACCATGATAGCCAACACCACTTGCACTTGTACTGTTGAAATTTTTCCCGTAAATGAACCTCAGATAGATAACCCTGTAATCAGCCCAAACGATCTGACTATGATAGATAACATCACTTGTACTGTTGAAAATCACCTGCGCAACCAAATACTATCGTCAGCCACAACAGATACTGTTCCACCTCAAGTATCCAGGGAAGAGTCACTGAGGGTTATCACGTGGAACATAGCCGGGCTAGCTTCCAAGGTAAACACACCCGCATGGGATGACTTTCTCAAACAGGGCTACGACATCATATGCCTACAAGAAACCTGGGATAGGGCTGAAGTATATGTCGAGGGATATACCTCTTTCAACGTGCTGGCTGTGGCTTCGCAGGCTGGTCGAGCCAAGGGGGGGTTAGTGACCCTGCTATCTACAACATTGACTGAGTTCTGGGTCAGTGACCAGGCAGTCTTGGGAGATTATGCTTCCGTTTTGCGTGTGGCCCACAGTGGATATAGAGACTTAATAATAGTGAACTTCTACAACAACATTGCCGGGCATAGACAGGGGATGTTTATTTCTGATATTGAGCAGGCCATCGATGCAATGTTATCAAGCTCATCCAAACCAGCTGCGATTTTGTGGGCCGGAGACTTTAACATCAAAACATGCACTTATGCACTTAAGGGGGCATGCGGCCACAGGGAGGAATACACTGGAAGGGAAAATACATGTGTATTCAATCATTTCCCGCACAACATCCTTGGCAGTGCTTTGAATAATTTATTGGCCAAATATGACCTGGAACTTCTTGAATGTAACATGAATGCAAACAACGCCAGATGTCCAACATTCCATGGAAGGAATAGCCAATCCTTTATTGACCACATCATTGTATCCTGTTCTGTAACCTACATTAATGTCTGGGTAATTGAACAAACGGTCAGTGACCACAACAGTGTATCTGTCGAATTACTGGGCTGGGGGTCAAAAAGGAACTCCTATGGTCAACCTATTCAGGACATCTCCGTAGGAAGGCCAAACGGGACAAGGGTGAAATGGACAAAAGCCGACCCTGCAAAAATTGTCACTAATGTAATCACAAACTGATATGGAGAGGTGGAGTACTGTCTATCCCCAACACCATGCCCGGAAATCTTGCTGTCTAAATTTATAATTATTATGCAAGCCATCGAGAAATCATTGACATGCAAAACACGGGGGCCAAGAAAAGTTAAGACAGTGTGGTTTGATGACAATTGTGCCCAGTCATTAAAAAGGTTAAAAATGTCGCTTGATGCCAAACCAAGAGACCCTTGTAAGATCAGGGAAGAGCGTTATAACTACAAAATCGCACTAGCCACTCGGAAGAGAGAACTACAGGACGAGGCATGGGCCAAATTAGATCAGGCTGCAGAAACAAAAGATCACAAACTTTTCTGGGACACTGTAAACAGCCCGTTCCTAAAGAACGACAACATTCCCGAACTAACCTCGCATGTCAGTTGTCAAGCCTGGGTTGTACACTTCACTTGGATTTTTAACTCTGATTGTACCTTTGATTCTATTCCGGCTCCAGATCTTAATGTCTCAACTGTAATGCCAACCTGTTTTAAATGGGAGAAATTATTGTTTTCGGTATCTTTAAATGAGGTGCGGGATGCAATCGAGAAAAGCAAGGGGGGGAAAGCCCCGGGCCCAGATGGGGTCCCTGTGGACTTTTTTAAATTCAAGATTGATTTATGGGCCCCTATTTTAACACGCTACTTTAATGCTGCTATCGAGGATGAGTTACCTACCTCATGGGGTCAATCTATTCTGGTGCCACTTTTTAAAAAAGGTTCAAGGGCTGAAGCACGAAACTATCGCCCAATTTCCCTCTTGGACTCGTCACTAAAAATACTGAGTCGCATGCTTCTGGGAAGATTAGAGTCCTGGGTCGAGGACAAAAATGTGCTGTCACCAATTCAGTACGGGTTCCGTAGGGGCATAGGAACCATGGAGCAGTGTGTGAACCTTGAGCTTATCATCGGCAAGTACACAAAAGCCAAGGAAGGAAATTTGTTCATGTGCTTTGCCGATCTAAGCTCAGCGTTCGATCTAGTGGAACACACACTGCTCTGGCCAACATTACTTGCTATGGGCGCACCCCCTGAAATTATTCATTTGCTGGCCAGAATGTAAAGCAGCTTATCAAGTAAAGTCAGATTCGGACCGAATGGAGAATGCACCCCCTTTTTTAAAATTGGCAGAGGGATTCGGCAAGGGTGTGTTCTCGCCCCCTTGTTGTTCTCCCTTTTTATAAACCAGGTCGATCAGTCCCTACAAGAATCTTTTGCTGACGCCCCTATGATAAATGGCAAACAAATACCCGTCCTCCTATATGCGGACGACGCGGTCCTGATTTCCAGGACCGCGAATGGGCTCCAAAAGCTAATTGACAAATTTAATATTTTTATTAAGGGCAGAAAGCTCAAAATTAACAAGGGTAAGACTATGACCATGACCTGTGGAAAGAAATTAAAGAAAAGTAAGTCATTCTTCCTTGATGGGGATAAACTTGAGTCTGTGCAACACTTCTGTTATTTAGGCATTACTTTCTCAGGGGATGGGAGATGGGTAAACGAGCAATCCTGTGTAGGCATGAAAATGACTAGAAATACAAACTGTATCTTTAGATTCGCTTCTAAACTGGGGGGGCGTAGAATAAGAGAGATGATCTCTATTTTTAACTCCAGGTGCATGTCCTCTGCCCTATATGGAGCAGGGATATGGGGATACAACTCGCAGATTGCCCTATCCATTCAGCAGGAAGAAAACAAGTACCTTAAACGCTTATTATGTCTTCCTGCTTCAGCATCAAACAAAATCATCCATAGGGAGCTGGGCATACATCATGCCACAGATTTGATTGCACTACGCCCCCTCTCCCTCTGGCGATCCATTTGGGCTAAAGACGAAACCAAGTTTACCCAGGAAGTAATTTTAGACTGTATTAAATTGGATCAGCACTCAAAATCCCTTGGCTAAAACACATTTTCCATTGGTACAATACCCTTTTTGGTCAGGATATTTTTAAAGAAATCCCAGCAGAATCAGTTTTAACGAAGCGTGACCTCAACACCACCTATTTGGATCATGCAAAAGGGATTAGAATGAAGGGGTATGCTACACAAAGTACATTTAAATTGTACCTGGAATATAATCTAAGCACAGGATTCCCATCTTATCTTACATTTGTCAATATTAATTCCCATCGCTTCGTTCTGGCACGCCTGAGGCTGGGTATAGTTCACCATCTGGTGGCTTTCCCTACTGTAAAAAAGCCCGGGTCTTGCCCGTGCCCATGCGATGGGAAATCTAAACAGAATATCTGCCACTTTTTACTACTTTGTAATTTTTATACTGGTTTTAGAAAGTTTTATTTAAAGCAATTATTTCTAGAATACAGTACGCGTGATATAAGAGCTGCAATGCAACTGTTGTTTGACCTGTCGTCCCCTAATGTGTGTTACCGTGTAGCCACCTATGTTCTTAAATGCATCAGGCACAGGAAATCAATCATTATATGATCCCCGTTGGTAAAGACACCTATTGATCAACTGTGAGCTACTGTTAAACCACATGCATTTCTCTTATACATGAACTTTGGTTTTTATTATGTACTTTATATTTGTATCCGGGTAATGATTGTCCCCTGGCCCTGTACCCTTCTGAACTAACGCCTTTTTAATTTTTTGTATATAAACTGCTGCTAAAATACGTAATAGATTGTATAGACATTGCACTTTAGTTATATCCTTGCATATTTTGCACATACTATTGCACTTTATGCCCAGCGCTGGCCTTTCTCTGACTTGTACTACCTCACTTGGCATGTTTTGCACTAAATTTCTAAATTGCTGTAAATACAATGTTCAATTTTTGCATATCTTGCACATACTATTGCACTTTATGCCCCATAGGCCTCTTGTTCAGTACTATCCCACTTGGCATGTTTTGCACCAAACGTTTAAATTGCTGCTACAAATAGTGATTATTTTTTTACTGTATATAAACGTGATATATTGCAGGTTTTAACTTGGTTGGCTTGGATCAATGTAATTGTTTTTAGAAAAGTTTCATTATTCTTTCTCTTTTACAAATGTGACTTCAACTGCATTTATGAATGTTGCTATATGGTTGTACTTGTACAAACCGAATAAAGCATTTTGAAACTGACATAATCATGTACAGCTACAAAAAACATAACACAATGCAAAACAATACACAATAGAAAAACAACACATACATCACATATAGAACCACAAGGGTGAAAAGCGCCGATGCGAGTTTCGGAAAGTACCACTGCTTCAATATCCCTTCATCAGGGCGCAGCCTTCGTAATTTTTATTTTCTAAATGGCCAGAAGGTAGCCATTAACCAAAGTGATACATAATATACATGTATAGTGTGTAAGCAGGGCTGAACAAACTGTCTGTGGGGAAAAAAATTAAGAAAGTATTTATAAGGATAAGAACAACAAAGGCTAAAAATAGTCACACTGAGCAAGATATTCAGTACCACAGAAGTGTACGTAAAATTAAGAAAACTGATCCACACCAGCAGTGTGAAGAATTATTCCAGAGCGCCCAACGGGCATCCTGGAAAATCAACCTTATAGCCCAAAAGTGTGGAGAGCACACAAAGTGAGATATTAACGAAGTATAATAAGCACAAACCTCAACAGCCAGTATGGGATAACTATGAGAAAATATATGCCCGGTCTAAACTTAGCTCGACTTCAGGGGCTAAGAATTCTAAAACAAAAAGACAAGTGGAGTAAGGCACCATGCTACCAGCAATACTAGGGCGTACAAATATCGCAAAAGGTGTAAAAAGGTAAAAACCTACATTGATTTATAAATCCACAGAGCCTAAGAAGGATGGCAAATAATGCAGGTATTGAGGACCAAATATGAAGTGTACAGGCATAGGGTAATATCTGCACACAAAAGACAAAAGATAGAGCCAAAAGGTCATAAACATATCTACACTCTTTTTTACAAATAGGAAAGAGCGGAAAAAAGAATAGAGAAGTGAGCCAATGCTGACAGTCCAAGGCAATAAATCCTGTTGCTTAAATATGTTCAGCGATGCAATGCCGCTAGCTTCCAAAGAGTGCCAAATGGGTCGCACGGTATAGGTAAAAGTAGGAAAACGATCCAAGGCTCCAGACCTCTGGTCAACAAGAAATCATCAAGAGCTTAAAGAAAAAATAAACAAAGAAAGATAAATAACTAACAGCCAGATTCATGAAGCAAAAATCAGCTCGCAAAGGGCCAGAATATGCGAATCTGGCCCTTTGCAAGCACTTTTTTTTGTATTTGGGATTCCTCATCCCAAATGCAAAAATCGCAAAACTTGAAATCGCTAAATTGCGAGGAATTGCATTTAAGGAATCTCTATTTGAAATTCCTTAAATGCAATTCATGAACCATTTTGGAATAGCGAATTCGCAATTTTTGGTTGCTATTTACCATGAAGTCTGACTTCGTGGTAAATAGCGAAAACTTAGAAAAATGCACTTTAGTGCATTTTTCTAAGTTGGATGTTACACACACACATGTCCTTTGGACATGTGTGTGCGCAATACCAGTGTAAATCACCATTTCAGGGGTGCTACAGGGTGTCCTTTGAACACCCTGGCACCCTTGAAATTGCATCCTTAATTGCGATTCGCTAATTGCTGGCCCATAGGAATGAATGGGGAGTCATTCCTTATTTGCGATTAGCAATTAGCGAATCGCAATTAAGGAAGCAGTAGAAATCGCTATATATTTTACTATTTCTACATGCATTCCATTTTACGAGTCTTTAATAGCGATTCCTTAATAATCGCTGTTAAGGACTCACAAAAGAGGAGCATGATGAATCTGGGGGTTAATAACTACCGGAGATACAGCAAACAGAGTGCCGGGATTCATGCGAGAATACAGCCGACCTCAAGAAATGCTTCCGCAAGGACATAACGAAGGTGACTCCATGACTCGTACCGATGAAATGAGCTGAAAGATGAGGGAGGCCACTATAAATACATGGGCACCGAGTACTAAATGCCCAGAAATAAGCAACACATGCATGTGTTTGACCGAAGCTAGAGCGCATAACAAAAGTAAATAAAGACCAACGCTGTCTTGAAAACCGTCCGGAGGCAGCAGAGAAGAAAACACATAATGAAAGGTATGCGCCATACAGGGATCTAGGTGCAACAATCTAAACCGATGAGTATCGATCGATAAACGGAAAATAAATTAATATATTAAGAAAATAGTAAAAGGAGAAAATGACAAATAACAAAAAATACACAAAAAAGACACTACCTAATTCGAAGACCAATACAAACCGGAAACCGTCCCAAAACTGGGTAAACCAGAAAGCAAATCAGCCCGCAATGTAGGCGGGACTACTATAAACGTTAGAAAGCAAAAACACATAGAAAAAACGATTAAGAGAAACAACTATCGCCATCTTAGGGTACGGACCAGGTGAGCTGAGACAATGCAAAAAAAACATAAAAAATGAAGGTGAAAAATGCATGAACTCAGGAGATGGGAAAAAGCACCCTAAAGAAAAACAAAGGAATAAATCAAGTATATACAGTAATGCCACAGTATTTGAGAAATAGCCCACTGCTGAGTATCCCAAAACAGAGCCCAGTGCTGGAAACACCAATAAAGGCATTATAATGGGCAGAGATACGTTAAACAGCCCTAACAAGGCATAAGGGGCCACTGAATCAAGGACATAAAAGCACCCCCCACAAGAAGAAAAGGGAGGGGTAAAAAAAGAACACTGGCGAACCATACAGAACTTAAATAATGGCCTTTTCTCTGGGAAGGCATTCATTAAGTCCATAGCTGGCAGTCTGCAAAGTGAAAATTCAAAAAAACTCTCTCTTCCGTCTCTGTGCATCCACATTGCCAACCTTTGGGCTGGACACCCGTTCCAGAATAAGCCATTTTAATTCCTAAATCGTATGCTTTTGATCATGCCAATGGGCAACCAAAGGGGCACCAGCCCTTTGGTTGTGAATAGAAGATGTGTGCTCACTAAATTGTGTTCTGAACTCTCCCATGCTGATACCTTGGACCTGTTGATAAGCGGTTGTATTAAATTCAAAGAAATTCTCCTTGAGCACAATGGGTAAACATTCCAGAATAAATAAATTGTCAAAGTGGCAATCATGGTTGTCAAGTATACTTTTAACAGCCTCCAATGCCCCACATTGGGGAATATTGGTATATAGGGCCTAAATGTCCATTGAGACCATTATGTCAGTATTGGCATTAAAAGTAAGGCCCTCAATTTTTGTAATGAGGTGACCTGTGTCACGAACATATGCAGGTAATTTGCGAAGCAAAGGTAACAAGCAAGTATCCAAATATTTGGATAATGGTTCAGTAAGCAAGCCAATCGTGGATACAATGGGCCTGAATGGGGGATTAAGAATGTTTTTATGAGTTTTCGGAACCCCGTAAAGTACCGGAACCTTAAAGAAGGATTTATTAAGATATTCAAATTCTTGTTTACAAATGGATCCGCGTTCCAAGGCTTTCTGCGCAATCTCAAATCTCTCTGTTTGAATTCTTTCTGAGGGATATGATGAAACACGACGATGATGCTCAGGAACATTTTACCTTTTATATTCTATCTTTTTTAAAAAAAACTTATGATGATAAATAAATAAATAGTAGGTGAACTGATCTGTGGGTGATAATTTCCTATTTCTGGAGCTACTGCCCAATTTTTGCTAATTTGTGGGGGCATCCACCCATGTCCTTTGTTTGTATTTTCCCTGGTTTGGATGTTTTCCCAGAACAAGTTTCTCAGGGTTCCTCTTATGTTTATAAGCTGTTATTGGCTCATACAGACATGGCTTAGTGGCTTAGTATGGTACAAAAGAGAAAATATTATTCATGGTGCAGGGGGTACATATGTTTTGAGCATATTAAAATGTTAGTAGCCGCTCCCTAGTAAGTCCAAATGCGGCAAAACTGAAAATTACTGTCATGGCTGCATTACACAAATTGGTTTCATGGTGATACATTCTGAACTGAACAGCAGCCAACTTTACACCAAACATTGTAATGCACAGAATTCACTAGCACTAGCCATTTATACCACCAATGGCCACACATTCCATGTAACCATTTATGCAGATGTCACTGATGATATTAACAAGCTACATTTTGACTGGTTTCACTAATCTTGTATTTAGGCATGAAATAATAATTCCCGATATAGCAACTGACACAGGGAAGGAAAGCTGTGTTTAATCTTAGCATCAATGGTGGTAGTTTGGCCATGTTAGATATAATCTCAGCCTTTCTTCTATTGCTGGAAGAAACAATGTACTAAGAAACTTGTACAGACTAGATATTATCTTCTAAAAATACCATCTTCAAATTTTACTAATTGTTCTATTATAAACAATTTATGTTCAAGATATAAAAAACAAAATAACTAAACTTGCTAAAAATAATTTGGAAAAGGGTAAAGTTAACAGAGGCTCTGCTTTCAGCCCCAGGCCAGCAGCTATGGACTAGATGCAACATTAGACATTAGGAAAAACAATTGTAAAAGGGCCAAATATTAATGGTGTTGAAAAGGGCAATTTAAGAGTCAGTCTTTTATAATAACCCCTTCGATGCGGATGACAAAGCCAGCTCGTCATGGGCGTTACCTGCGCTGCGCGGATGACGAGCTGGCTTTGTCACGTTACGCGGGATTTTTAAAAATGCTGCGCACAGCGGGAAAAGCCGCCGCGGCGAAGCGGTTAAGTCCTCCTTAGGAAACGTGGAAGTGGTAGATGGCCAAGTGTATTTGGAAAACATTTATTATTATAATGGAAAATGAGTCCATCTCGTATAGAGGCTCTTATCCTGTTTCATGCCTCTGCTATGGGATCTGGAAAAAAGTTTTATATTTGGTGATATGTACAGCTAACACCTCTTGCAAAGACATGTACAAGCTAACATAGATTTTAGGAAAGCAGCGGTCAAGGCAGGTGAACTGCATACTAAAGAGGGAAGTGAGAAAGTAACTTGTATTTTCTGAAAATTAAATTGGAGAAAAAAAATCACACATATAATTATTTTTTTTTAAATTATGAATTAACACTTATTAAAAAGTCAAGCATATACTTAACTAAAAGTGGTTTATTTTTATTTTTTTATAAATGTATGTTACCATAATTTATCAATTAAAAAAAGGTTAAACAAATATTTTAGAATTAAATAATAAATGTTTTCTTTTTATAATTTTTTAAACATTATATTTATTTATTGTTAGACCTTTCAGCCATAGGGCGATATTCCCCAAACCTTTTTGCCTCCCACCCTCCTATTTTGTACTGATCAAATTTTTGTTCGCCTTAGGGCTCTGTGCATTTTACCACTCAGAATGGGGGCCATATATATCCAGGGCCTGTAAATTAAATGCTACTTGAGCGTCTGTAGCACTTATTGTGTCTAGCACTGAAGTAGCTCTTCAGATATGTCTTAGGCCTGCCATTGCAGCCTGAGTGTGCAGTTTTATACTGCCATTTTGAACGGGGAAAATAAATATTTTTCCAGGCCCAACCCTTCCTTGTTTATACATATATCACTGCTATGGTAGGCCCTGAACTGCCCAGAGAGCAGGGTGTAATGTATTTAAAATGTTGGGGGTCATGGACTTTTAAGTTTTATTTGTCCTGGTAGTGAAAAGATCCTAAATACATTTTTCACTACTGTAGGGACTACCTCTGCCGTAGGATAACATTGGCTTATATTACTACATTTAATAAGTGATAACTTTTAATAAGAAGCAGGTGAACAGATTAAGTGTCTAAAATATGTAATTTAAACCCTTCTTTAATGGTAAAGTCAGATTATAAATCACAATTCTGGAAATGCCACTTACAGAAAGCTGAATGGATGTCCAAAAGTGCGAGCAGGTGCACACCCATATGTCGCACTTCTACATGAGGAGTGTATCCTCATCAACAACTCTTTTCCTTTTTTAAACATTATGCTTATTATTCGAGGTAAACCAATCTGTGATCTTTAAACCATTATTTAAAGTTCGTAATCCCACTAATACACTGCACATCCTCTAATTCCCTCAAACTACAAGACATCTCACAGTTACATACTTCTGTTAAACACCCTCTTTATACGAATACAGATAACCATCCCTTCAGTATACACAATAGCTTTTTGGGAGCTGGCTCTTTAAGAATTTGAATCTGTACCTGGCCTGGTCATTGGGTAGAACCACACCTGATTCTCATAGCGCACAAGTTTAAAACTACGGTTGAAAACATTTTGTTCAGACCGAAAGCAGGTAAAGCTGAATGAAGGAGCACGTTATAATGAGACAGCCGCTTCACGGTTTTAAGGTGATTTACTTGTCAAAATATACTGAAGAGATGGTTATCTGTATTTGTATAAAGAGGGTGTTTAACAGAAGTATGTAACTGTGGGATGTCTTGTAGTGCTCTAAAGCGGTCGGCCTGCACTTGTGACTTTGTCCCAATTTCCTATATTTATATTTAAACTATTTTAAATAATTCAAATTAATGTAACATTATTTCTAGTTTTCTTAAGTCTATCTCTCTAATATTTCTATGGGAATGTTGCATTATCAGTGGCATGCAATATAATAAACTACTATTTCATTTTGTCAGTATTAAGTTACATACATTTGGATCCACTCCTTTTTCGAGGGGGAGGACATGTAAGTCTACAGTTCTGAGTAACTTTACACTCTGATTTTGGGACTAGCCAAAAGTATTAAAGTTACTAAAAGGTGTATGTGCAGTTGCTCATTAGAACTTTGTGGTAAAGCCACAGTTGATCATTAGGAAGTTAACTGATAGGATGATGTTGGTGTTGTACGTACAATATACCGTCTGCATGTCAGATTGTTACTGAAATAGGTGAGGGAGATAGTTGAGAACTCAGAGAAATTGCATCCTCATTATAGTGTACAAAGCACTAACCATAAATTCTATGAAAAAAATAAATCCCCCTCATTTTGTTAAATTTTAATGGAAATGCTTTAAGCTTTACAGCTTTAATTCCAACAAGAATACTTCAGGTTTGCCACACTTTTGTAATAAATATTCTATTCTATTTTTGTAGAAGTATATAGTGCTTAGCTACTCAAAAGCCTGCCAGCGTTCAGTGAGCCAATTCACAACTAGCTTAACCAGCAGAACTACATACCCTAGAGCCAAGTCTTCAGGGCCCTATGGAAGGAAAGCTGGCAGCACCACCAGGATCTGACAAACTGTGGTAGCTGTAACAAGTGAGCTGAGGAAGATCTAAGTGACCTTCCAGGAACGTATGGAGTAAACAGCGGCCTTAGTAAGGCAGGGCCTCTCGTGAAAAGTGATCTACGCAGAATACATGTCTTAAATTGAACCCACTTCTCCACTGGGAGCCAGTGAAGATCTCTCAGGGCCGTTTTAGCCGATTGATGTCTAGAAAGGTTCATCAGCAGCCATGAATTGATATTCTGAATAATACTAAACACAAACAATTTTTATTCGGCAGTGAACACAGGCATAAAAGATACAATAAATTAAAAACAATAACAGATCCATTAAAAACATATTTCCTCCTAATAAAAATCACCAATGTCCTAAACGTTCTCAGTCGTGACTAGAGTTTCTAAGACTTAATATTGCTCTCAAAACATTCATAGCAACAAACAATATACAGTCATATAAAATATCCTGTGGCATAAACAAGGCTGTATAGCATGACCAATTCATTAAAACCATATATCCTCGCAAAACAGATCACAAATGTCCCTCTCTATCCCAATCATGTATAGATTTCCTTGATCTTAGCATTGCTCTCAAAAAGTGCACAACAACAAACAGTGTGCAGTCATTCTGCAAAAAATAACTGTAGAATATCCTGTGGAGACCCATTGTCGCAGCCATAGAGCCCTCTATCCTCGGCTCATGAAACAAAGCCTGTAGGAGAGGCCTCTAAGTGATGAAACATATTTAATCAAAAACGAGTAATTAAAAAATGATCATGAGCACTGGTTAAAATAGCAAGATAAGACTCCCTGCACTGATTTGACTAAAGTATGTGCTCTTACCATAGGCTTGCTGAGCTTCATGCCCTCACGCTCTGCACTAGCTATTTTTAAAAACAGACCTTTGATTCATTTTTTTATCCTCTCGCTTCACTGTGTTATAATTTGTGAAGATGTCGGATCTTCCAGGGCACAGAACGTTTCCTTAATATAGATTAAGCAAGGGATTTTAAAAACATGATCCAGTGAGTGGCAGTCCAAAATTACTGCTTGATTGAAAGATGCCTCCTCGTTAGACCAAACATTCACCCAGTAAAGCAGAGACTTAATTGTAACTAAATCGGTGATATACTTAACCCTGAGTTCCTCGTGTACAGATTAAGAGGGGGTTCCCTGGGGTACTTTTAAGATCCATCGTAAAAATGTATTTTGCACTCTCTGTAATTTGTCTGCTGCTGTGTACCCTTAAATCTCACTCCCATACAAGGCCTTTGAAATGAAATGAAAAAAGAAATTTCTAAAGCGCACTGCGGCCAAGCGGCTTCCTGGTGCTAGGGGCATATCAGTAACAGCAGAGAATCCCAAGGAAGTTTAGCCGGAGAAAGCCTGAAGAAAGAGAAAAGTTTTGAGAGCTTTACGAAAGTGGGAAAAAATAGGGATGGAGCGAATAGAAAGAGGGAAATTGTTCCAGATCTGAGGAGCCCGCAAGGAGAATCGGGTGCCCCCGGTGCGGGATTTGCGAAAGCGGGGGACGTGAAGAAGGGAAAGGGAGGAAGAACGGAGAGAGCGGCTGGGGGCATGGGAAGAAATTAAAGAGTTAATGAAAAGCGGGGCAGAGCGAGAGTGTGCCCGAAAGGCCAAACAGGCAAGTTTAAACTGAGACCTAAAGTGAACAGGAAGCCAGTGGAGGGTTTTAAGGGCCGGGGAGATGTGGGAGAATTTAGGAAGACGAAGGATAAGGCGGGCCGCCTGGTTTTGGATAGCTTGGAGACGGCGAGTTTCGTAGGCAGGAATGCCTACGTACAAGCCGTTTCCATAATCCAGGCGGGATGTGATCAGGGCCGTGATGATGGTTTTAAGGGCGTCAACAGAAAAGAACCGGGAGATCTTACGAATAAGGCGGAGGGAAGAAAAACAAGAAGACACAACGGAGCTAATTTGGGCATGCATGGATAGGTCATTGCTGATCTTGATGCCCAACGTCCGAACGGAGGGAACTGGGGAGGGAGGGGGACCAAAAGAAAGGGGCCAATGAGCAGAGGACCAAGGATTAGATGAGCCACCAGTAAGGACAAGCTCTGTCTTGTCGGGATTGAGCTTCAAATGATTGAAGCTCATCCACTGGGAAATGAAAACAAGAGTGGAGCAAAACTTAGGGAGAGAGTCAGCTGGGGATGAGAGATCAAAGACGAGCTGGAGGTCATCTGCGTAATTATACACCGAGACCCCCAGCTCAAGAAGAGA
The DNA here is from genome assembly GCF_964263255.1 of Lissotriton vulgaris. NCBI lineage: Eukaryota > Metazoa > Chordata > Amphibia > Caudata > Salamandridae > Lissotriton > Lissotriton vulgaris. The sequence continues at coordinate 1,465,671,412 of NC_141694.1, forward strand.
GGAAACAAGAGGGCGGATGTAAAGATTGAAAAGAAGGGGGGAAAGAGAAGAACCTTGAGGGACCCCACAGGTGACCGGAAGGGGGGGAGCAGAGAAGTCAGAGAGGTGAACTGCCTGTGATCTGCCCTGAAGAAAGGACGCGATCCAGGAGAGGGCCGTGCCCTGGATGCCCGCTGCGCTGACACGGCCGAGAAGGATGGCATGATCGACCGTGTCAAACGCAGCGGACAGGTCCAAGAGAACCAAGGCCTGGGGGAGGTTGCAGTCGGCCTTTCCCTTGAGTTCATCCAGGACCGCGAGGACCACACCCTCAGTGGAGTGGCCGGGTCGAGAGCCCACCTGGTGAGAGGCCAGGAGATGGTTTTCCTCAATGTAGGCGGAAAGGCAGGATGTCACATAGCTTTCGAGAATCTTCCCTAGGTAGGGGAGAAGGGAGATCGGCCTAAAATTAGATGGAAGAGAGGGGTCCAGGCCAGCTTTCTTCAAGATAGGAAGAACAATAGCAGATTTAAAGGAAGAAGGAACACAGCCCAAAGCCAAAGAATAATTGAGAAAGGTGAGGGGGGGACGGGACAGCTGGTGTAAAGAGTTCTGAGGATCCGTGCAGGAGCACAGTCCGTGGGGGAGCCCGACTTAACCTTGACAAGCAGGTCAAGGAAAAGCTCAAGTGAGATTGGTTCAAGATGATCCAGAACAGAGGGAGGCAGATGAGAGTGATCAGGCGAATCGGGCCGGGGCACAATAGGAATGTTGGCCTTAATGGTGATGATTTTATTAATAAAGTAGTCATTCAAAGAGTGGCACAGAGATTGAGAGGGGGCAGGAGAAAGAGAAGCGCGATCAGAGGTGGCAAGACTGTGCACTAGTGAGAAAATCTCACGAGATTTGTTGGCCGAAAGGGCCACTCGCTCAGTAAAATATTTGGATTTAGCCGTTAAGATGGCTTTTTTATAGTTATTGAGGAGGGCTTTGTATTTGAGGCGGAGGGTAGGGCAGTAGTTGCGTCGCCAATGACGCTCCGAACGCCTGAGTTCTAATTTCAGGGATTTGAGGTCGCTGGAAAACCACATGTGGGCGTCATGGCGGCGAGCAGTTTTAATCTTTTTAAGTGGAGCGACCTGGTCACAAGCAGAAGAGAGCCAAGTGTTGATAGCATCCGCCTGACTTTCCAAGGACAGGTCAGTCAGGATAGGAGCAGATGACGACAATAGGGAAGAAAGATCATTAAGATCAGTCTTGTTCCAGCTCCGAGCCAGGATGTTTTTAGGCAGGGAGGCTTTCTCAGGTTGGGCCAAGTGAATGGAGTGGGAGATCATGAAGTGATCCGACCAGACACAGGGGAGAATAGAGGTGGCCGAAAGGTTACAGCGTAAGGACCAGATTTGGTCCAGGATATGACCGTGAGTGTGAGTAGGAGCCAAAACGTGGGGTGAGAAATTAAGAGACCGAAGTGTGGCAGAGAAATCTTTGGAGGAGGAGTCCTCCCTCGGATCGCCCGGCCAGAAGTTAAAGTCCCCGAGCAAGAGCAGCGAGGAATTATTTAGAGCCAAGGTGGCCAGGAGGGCCAACACAAATGATGGCATGCTTTGAGGGGGGCGGTACATGAGTACCACCGTAAGAGGAACCGGGAGGTTAAGGGAGCGGGCCACCAGAAAATCAACACAGGGTATGCGGGGGTGCGGAAAAAGCTGGAATTTAATAGAAGAGCGAACTATCATCGCCACACCACCGCCAGATTTTCCGTCGGGGCGGTCAGCACGAAGAGCATAGTGGGTACTAGGGAGAATAGCAAGAAGATCTGGGAGTGAGTCAGAAGAAAACCAAGTTTCAGTGAGGAAAAGAAAATCCAGGGAATCAGTGTCCAAGAGGTTGAAGAGGGCAGTCTGATTTTTAACGGCAGAGCGAGTATTAAGGAGGATAGCAGAGACAGCAGGAGAACCGGGAGTGGTGCCAGTGACAGAGGGCGTAGGAGAAATAGAGGAAGAAAGAGTAGAAGAGACGGGACATGGACAGGAAGGGTTGGGGACGTAGATACCGTGCGAAGATAAGTGTTGGACTACAGAGGGAGAAAGAGGGGCAGAGGCAGAAAAGGATAGCAGCTGGGCAGAGGAGTAGGCCAAAGGAAGGGCAGGATCTATGGCCCCTGGTCCCGGCCCGTCGCGGACGGGCGCAGACGGGCTTAACTTAGGCGCAACTTCGGCGCGCCTTCGTCGCGCCCCCTGCGCCCGTCCGCTGTGCTGCCGGGACTGGCCAACCATAATGTAGGGACACATGAGGGGGAGTGGCTAGGGGGGAGTGGCCCAAGCGCTGCACCGCTGACCCAGAGCCGCCCAAGATGGAGAGCTCGCCCGTCTCAGGAGGAGACGATCAGCGGGAGGCGCTCTGGGTGGCGTGCAGGAGGGAGAAGATGGAGGCTGATAAGAAATGCTGCCGTGCGCAGGAAGTCCAAAGCGCAGCTGAGGGGCACAGCGAGCGAGGGAAGACCAAGGTCAGAGGGCGATTAAAAGTTAACGTTGCTCCCGGCGAAGCCTCAGGAGTTCTGTGTGCTGAATGATCGGCGCGATGTCCACAGTGCGCCTGAAGTACTGGTCTGGGGGGGAGGGGCCCAAACGCTGCACCGCTGACCCAGAGCCGCCCAAGATGGAGAGCTTGCCCGTCTCAGGAGGAGACGATCAGTGGGAGGCGCTCTGGGTGGCGTGCAGGAGGGAGAAGATGGAGGCTGATAAGAAATGCTGCCGTGCGCAGGAAGTCCAAAGCGCAGCTGAGGGGCACAGCGAGCGAGGGAAGACCAAGGTCAGAGGGCGATTAAAAGTTAACGTTGCTCCCGGCGAAGCCTCGGGAGTTCTGTGTGCTGAATGATCGGCGCGATGTCCACAGTGCGCCTGAAGTACTGGCCTTTGAGATACAGAAGAACTGATTTATGTTCACCCTCAGGGACGATGTGCCTAATCTGTGTGCATAATTTGGAATAGCTCCCAGGGCTTTTTTCATGTCCCTTAGCTTTTCTTCCGTCAGGTTATTGCATTTTAATTTGGCTTCAAATAAAACACCAAGATATGTGAAGGCCGGCAGTTTGTCTAGGCTAAAAGTGCCTGCCTTGTAGGTTTCAAACTAATCCCTCGGCAACCTAGCTCCATCACAAACAACTTGGTAAAATTGGGGGACAAGTACAACCCATTCATGAAGGAAATTAACCCAACAATTAGGACTTGCAATGCTCTGGGAGTACGTGCTATGAGCACAGTGTCGTCGGCATACAACAGAACTGGCCCTGGCCTACTACCTATTATCGGTGTATCAGCCTGCAGTGATATCAGGGCAGATTCTAACCCATTAATATATAATGTAAATAGAAAAGGGGCAAGAATGCACCCTTGACACACACCTCTTGAACATTTAAAATTATCAGTAAGTCTCATAAGTCCCCCCTCTTGAGTAAATCGGACTCAAGCTGATATACGGGCATAAAGAGTCATTAAAACATTTATTATTGCATGTTTGACACCTAACTCATCTAGTAGCAATCATAAATGTCTGCGGTTCACTCTATCGAACTCTATAGTGCGGTCCATAAAACCTAGATAGATACTGCCTGCTTTGGCAATTGTATATTTGGATATCAAAAGATAAAGGTTCAGACATTGGCCTACTGTTACCGTATTTTCCGGCGTATAAGACGACTTTTTAACCCCTTAAAATGTTCTGGAAAGTCGGGGGTCGTCTTATACGCCGGATGCTAAATTTGAAGGAAAGTTTTCATGCGTTTTTACATAGTGCGGACTACACCCGAAGGTGTCAGACTGCTTCTGCATTATATAAAAATGGGCTGATGTGAGCAACAATAACAATGGACAAATTACAAAAGCAAACATTAAGTTACATGGATCAAAAGTGACAATAGCGAGCAACCAAAATACATGAGGTAGCAATCGGTACATTCCTGGAGAAAAAGTGATAAGTGTGCAGGTTACAAAAGCATACAAAGCATACAAAGCATACAAAGTACGAGCCAAAATAAAATAAAATACATTCTCAAAATGGCTATGCAGGACTGCGTTGGACTGCACTGGAAGTGGGGGTAGTCTTATACGGCGAGTATAGCACGAAACCTACATTTTATTAAGCAAAGTAGGGGGTCGTCTTATACGCCGGGTCGTCTTATACGCCGGAAAATACGGTAATTTGCCTATTCTGAAGCCATATTGAACCTCAGAAATAATTTGATTTTTGTCTGCCCACTCAGATAGCCTATTTAGTAAGACTCGACCCAAAATCTTAACAGTAGAGTATATCAAGGATATGGGGAGATAATAATGAAGGTTATCCCTGTCACCCTTCTTAAAGATAGGGGCAATAGTAGCAGTAGACCAAGACTGGAGCATAAATTATGACACTGCTGCATTTAATACCCCGGTCAGGACCAGGGCCCATACATTTATATTAGTCCAAAACAGGTCCGGGAGAATCCCATCCGGACCTGGGGCCTTATTCTGGGACAATCCCTCAGTACTAATTTTAACCTCATCAAGAAGAAAGTTATTGTGAGCCTTACATGGGAGGGGCACTAAATCACTTAAACATTGTTCTTCATCCCTGTGATTATAAACTGCCTGGAAATTATCCTTCCATTAGTCAGAAGTGATATAATGACCTACATTTGGTTTTTCCAGCTTCTAAAAACAAGGACTATGAATGATCTTCCAAAAAGAGGTCACTATCTTTTAATTCACTAGCTTGTATCAGCTCATCCCAGGCCTGTTTTTGTAGTAGGGACCTCTTGTCCTTGAGAGCACTTTTGTAGTTATTACAACAAATGGCTACCAGTGATCTATTACCGGGTGTCTCTTTCAAGGCCGTTTTTAGGTTCCTCAACGCCTTGGAACACCCGCTGTCAAACCATCTTGGGCTGTCCATGCAGGGGGTGACTACTGGAAAACATAACATACCAGCCATTGACTGAGCATTAGCAATAAAGGAACTAATTATGTCATCATCTGAGGGTGATAATTCTAGGCACTTCATAATCTTCTGTTGCCTCAATTTAAAAAGGGATTGATTTAGAGCATTAGTATCCACCTGTGACCACCACAGGCGCCTCCCCTGATCACTTGGCAGTATTGACCCCGCCATACTGCTGCCTTGTACTAACTGGGAACCCTGTGCCCTCAGCCCCAAAGTCAGAGGATTATGGTCACTATAGGGACTATGTAAAATCCTAAAGAATGATATAATACGACCCATAGATGATGATACAAAAATAATATAAATGGGTGTGGCACAGCTCCTTCCTTTATAAGATGGTGAGTTGCAACTATCAGGAGACCTAACTGCCTTTTGTAATATAAATAGGAAATCATGAGTATTTAAGAGGGTATTTAAGTCACAGCCTTCTGGGGAATGCTCTATATGCCATTCCTCTGCTACCAAGCATAGGGTGGTGTCTCCCGGGCTCTGTCCCATCTCAACGCACAAATGACAATTAAAGTCATCTACCAAAATAAGATTTTCCTATGGGAGATCATCCCCCTGTAACAATTCCAGTAGCCCAGTTGACTCCACCAGACTGGATGGACCACGTTTCTTATTTTTTACATTATAAAAATGTATTAATGTGAACCACAATATTCTCCCCACCACCAACTTTAGGCCTTGTGCCACTTTAGAGTTCCAGGTCAATTGTTTCACAGACGTATGGAACCCAAGAGCTATGAAAATAATTAATCCACCTTTTGCTCTAACTCAAGTCGACCCCTCTGCTGGGAGAAAGAATGTCTTGTATCCTTCCAAGAAAAATGTATTTTTCACCTCCCAGGTCTCCTGAAGACAAATGCTCTTAATTGTTGTTATAAATTAAATCCTCTTGTCATCTTCAAATTTAGAAGCTAGGCCTGCCATATTCCAGGAAATCAGACTGACTTCTCCCCCACGTTGCAAAGTAGGTAATGTAGGAGAGGCTGTAGTTTCCCCCTGGGGGACTATTCGGCATATAGGGTTTAAAAAACTCAGAGGGCAGTCTGCATTCTCACTCGATTGGGATTTACTGGGCATATTGTCGTGTGTTTGTATGCCAGCCAATATTGCCTGCTCTATGCAGTGTTCAGTGCCCTCACCTTGTCAATCCAGACCCTTAAGATCTGACAGAGGGGCATAGATATTAGATGACACCTCTAGTCCTTCCCAAGCATGAACACCCCTCCAAACCAGGAGCATAACTATTTACTGAGATTTTAGAGGCAGGCCTATAAAAGAAACTAATGGAAGTGATTTAATCTCTGAAGCATAAAAGGGGAACACAGCAAAATGTCTCAGAATATTGTATGTCAATACTGGTAATGAAAAAGTGACAATCTCAGCATCACCTTCAAATGTTTTCTTAGACCATCCAAACTAAGAGACCCTTCTTGCCATCAAAATATGGGTGTGATGTGTCATGTTAAATCTACTATATTTCCCTAGCCAGTGCACACCTTTGTTAACAAAACTGTCTGTGGATTCCTCATTGTACATGCCCAAACTTTGGACCTCGACCAGAATCACAGTATAGGGACAGCAAGCCAGAGGAAGATCAATTACTGGTCAACCAACTCTGTTTGTATTGTTTGAACTTTGCCTAGCTTTCTCGAACTCACCTGCAGTAGAGTGTTGCTCCCTAGCACCCCTGACCATACCACCTATTAGAGAATTAGACCTACTACAAGAAGCCTTACCCAGGTCCATATCATGTCTCACAGACCCTTTCTCTGTCTGCAAATTGTTCAACGGTGGCCTACAATTTGAATTATTTAGCATGGGCAATCCAAAACGTAATGCCTGTGAATGAGCGTTTGGTGGGGTGGGTACCTTGAAAATAGTGTTCAACATACTCTCCAATTTATCAAGTGTATCTCTAGTGTCTGATAGCACTTTATTAAGTTTGTCCCAGAACTGCGACAGCAGATCCGACAGCAAGTCTGTGAATATTTTCCTCAGGGTGTTCCAGAATTTCCCCCACATCTGTCAAGCTGGTCTATATTGTTGGGACCTTCACTCTCCGCATGTTCTCATTTCTCTCCCTTGCTTTTCGGAATCTCTTAGGCGCAGGTGATGCCTCTGTCTCCAATCCACAACCAGCCAAGAGCATAGGCCCAGCCCAGCCTCAATCGGCTGCAGATGGGCGCAGACGGGCCTGGTCTTCGTCCGGGCACGTGCCCGTGAGCGCCCCATGCAGCGGGAGCCTGTGCTACCTTTTAAGATGCCTCCGGATGCAGTGGACTGGCGGGCAAGTGGCGGCTGTGGCGATGATCGGCTCTGGGGCTTGTGGTCCACCCCCTTCCTCCTCCATGAATGTGTCTCATGCAGCAGGAGTCTGTGCTGCCTTTTAATGCACCTCCGGGCTCAGTGGGATGGTCGGCAAGTGGTGGCAGCGGCACGGTCGACTCTGAGGATTGTGGTCTGCCCCCTTCCTCCTCCTTGAATGTTTCCAGCGCAACGTGAGCCTTTGCTTGCTTTTAGCTCGCTTTCGGGCACAGTTGACTGGCTGACAAGTGGCAGCAGTGACCGCGGACATCTCTGGGGCTAGTGGTCCGCCCCTTCCTCTTCCGTGAATGTCTCCCTGAGGAGTTTGTAACCTTTTTGTCATGTAATGAGGTGTCGCAAGAAACAAAACATTGCCATAGTCGAGGTGCAGGGTGACCGAGGCCTGAACAGCTAGTCTTCTGCCTAAGTAGGGGAGTAGATTTAATACCTTTCTTAATAAGGTTAATATGGCAAAGCAGCTAGCCACCAGTGTTCTTGTTTGGTGGTTCATGGTGAGAATGTTAGTGTTGTAATTGTTCATTAGAACACTGGCGATTCAACTGTCAGACTGCTGCTGGAGTTCAAAGTACATGTTTTACTCAGAATATCTGACTTTATTTTCAAATGGGTGAGAAACCTATAGTAAATATGGTCTCATTCTATTTCCTTGAGCAACTTTCATAAATTCTATTAGAAAATCATGAGACCAATCAGTTTTCTCTCAAACATGGTTCATTAAATCCAAGCAGAGGTCAGCTTTTTCCCAGCGTGAAATCAACTTAGAACACATCACAGTTCCTATAATTAAATTAGAATGGTCACGTCAACAAATGATTTATATTGTGCATAAAATCTGATATCTTTAATTTTGTGTTCCTTTTTGTGACCCACAAAAATAGGCTTTCACTATATGCATCTCAATGGATACCATGTCCCTGATTCCCATAATTGCTGCCACAACACATTTTACATGGAGCGAGCAGCCAGTCATTGCCCTTGGAGAAGTGTGTGCTCACTTTGCTCCTTTATACTTTTTAATTCATTTTCAGGATGCAGGGACCATGTCCACATGGCTTGTAATTGCTGCTTCAACATATTGTTCAGGTTGTGGCTGTCAATCAGGATGCACTAGTCCCCTTTAAAATGGTCAATCAGACCATATCAGGTCACTAAACGTCTAGGTATACCTACATTTCTAACCCTTTTACGTTCACCCTGAACCTCTCTTTAAATGTTAATATTCAAATAAGGCTAGAGACTTCTAAACCAAGTCATAAAAGGTACACTTTCTAAGTGAAATATGACCTTTTTGCCAAATTTTTTATAATTCCTTTCAGCAGTTTTTTCTGTAGCTGCGATAAATATTTCTAATGGAAAGTAACATAGGAAATCAATGTTTTGGGACCCCCTCTTTTTTTGCCATTTGCTTGACGTATCAGCGCAAACCGTTTTAGGAATGAACTTATGTAAATGACCTTTTTAGGACAGCTTTGTTAAGATTAGTCAAACAGCTCCAAAGTTATCAGCAAAACAAAACATGCTCTTTGTATGGAATCTTTGTCCTAACTATAATTCCACAGTGGTTAGTGCTACTGTGTAATATACATACAACTTCCGTTTGTGATAATGGGCGGAGAGTGAGGAAGAGGACAGTCAGATCACCAAGCTTGTTGGCTCTTTGTGACTCTCATCTGGCGCTGTACAGTCTCCACTTTTTCGAGAAGCAGTACAAGATTGTTGAATAAAACCAGTTACAACTTTATTATGACAACAGCAAAATGTATGTAGGTTGTGGAGTAACACTATTATTTGTATTTAATAGTTGTTAGGGCTGGGAACTATTTTTGGGTGACAGTGAAATGGGGGAATATGATTGGTGCATAAGCAGTAATTTTTTGCATGTCAATTATTAAATGTGGTTTTCTTTTCTCCATTCAGAACCACCGAAGAACAGGGCCAGGAAGTATAAAGTCGCAGCCCCCATCACTTAGAGAGATATTTCCTCTATTGCTCCTAAATCATGTTAATTTTTTACAAGTAGTGTGGTTGGTAGTGATATAAGTTAATTAGTGCCTTTTGTTTTTACATAGAGCCTACCCAGGCTGACACAGTGGAAGGGAGGACCAGGAGGATCAACATGTGGAGGCTTTGGGCAGGAAGCCACTGTTGCTGTATGAGTGGTAAGTTAATTTCCTTTCTCAATGACAATTGCTGTATTTATTATGGTATATCATCCTTTCTTGCTTTTAAGCCCAGTGATCATTTGTCGATCTTCCCCTATGTTTCGGTCACTACCCTTCTGCCATTTAATGGATAGAAAAAGAGGTGCCCACTGCCCACCCCTTGCTACTTCCACCTTCCATTGTGTCTCATTATATTTCAATTCCAGCATGTGACACATTTCTCCAACTTTTTTCCTAAGCTTCTATTTTTCTTACACAATCTCTTTCACTGGTCTGTCTTCTACCTTTCATTAACAATGTGATGTGTGAGTCATGTTACCCAACCTGTCCACAGCCAAAATAAACCTAGCTCAAACCTTAATGTTTTACACCGTTACTATCACTAACTCAAGATCAATATATTTGTTGTAATGTAATGAATTAGGGAGCAGGGTATGGTGTGGGATGGGAGTGGAACTCAGGGCAAGAGCAGGATTCATGAGTAGGAAAAGAGAAGTGCCACTCAAATTATTGTTCTATACCTTATGTGCCAATAGTGGTTCAAACATCATGCCATCCCACCAGATTAGCTCAGTTAATGCTGCATATTACATAGTAAAACAAAGTGTTCAACAAAAGTTGAATTTGATATTTTTTCCCATGGCAAGATCCCTTTACAGTTTAGTCATTCTCTTTAAATGCAAGTTAAATTTCTAGTGAAAGTGTTCCCTCGTGAATTCTTTTAATTTACATATTTCACCCAGTTTAAGATTATTTTAATTATGCATGTGGATTAATTAATGCCAGATAATGCATTGCAAATAGCAGGATGTGAACTTATATGAAAAAAATTAAAACCAAGGGCTCCCAGAATTACAACAAATTCCAGGGTCCTTAGAGAACTAAGAAGACCAGGTTGCTGACTACAACTATTCATATTCCTTTTCTTCCTTTCTCGTGCCTTCTCAGTGTGAGACAGCAGTTCAGCTATGCCTCCAAAAATTCGAGGCCATAGCGGTGGCCTTCCACTGGCTTTTTGTCCTTTAAGAGGAGGAGGAAGAGCAGGAAGCAACAGTTGCTGCCTCCAGGGTCCAGCTGATATAGAGGAGGCAGCACCACCTCCCCATCCATTGCAGGTGGTTGATTCTTGCAACCAGCAGTACATCTACCACCATAGGAGCTGCACCCCTACCTGCTCCACAAAGGTCCACCTCCTCTACATCATTCTTAAAGGCCTGAAGAAGCTAAAAACAAACCAATCACACTTTTAAAAGGTGTGTTAACAATGAAGGGCACCTTTATTAGATAGGGTGGTTAGCCGTAATGGGTGTTTTTGCTTTTGTGCATTACCTTTAATAATGGTGTATCCAATAGCCGTATAGATTACATCCTCATTAATAAAGAGAATTGGGCCAGCATTGAGTATAGGCGGATATTGGCACGGGTAGAGAGCGACCACGACCCATTAATTCTATCATTCAGGCTATTTGAATTATTTAAAAGTAAGGGCCAAAAGGATTGTATGGAAATAGCCCTCTCAAACGATTATAGACGAGTAAGATGGGCTAACTGTGCAATGAATGAAGAAAGTATTGTTGCAATGAGGGATTTAACAGTCCAGGCTATAGTGGAACTTCAGAACAACTCCACTGCGAAGGAAGTCGTATCAAATACTGGCCTGATCCATGATACATTTTTTAATCCGTTAAGATGTTTCTTTGTTAAAAAGGTGACCAAAAAACAGAGTAGGCCAGTGAGGAAGGAAGACCAATGGTATGGCAAGTCTTGCAGGGTTGCGTATAAGGCCCTATCAGATGTAGTAAAAACCAAAGATATAGTTAGGATTAAGACCGCCCGAATCATGTATAAAAAAAAACAACATAAGGCAAAACATGATTGGGACGACGAATATTGGAGGGAGTTGCTGAGTGCCAGTGGTGAAAGATCAATGTGCTCCTTTTGGGATATGGTCAAATGGGGAAGGGGGGTTAAAAAGGGCGAACCTACTAACCATGTTTCGCCTGATGCCTGGGTTTCTCACCATGCATCCCAGTTTGTGTCTACTCATAAAATGGTGATGAGTCTGAGGTCTTTTCTAATATATCCCAGGGCACAAATCATCTTTCCTTCACCAGAATAGAAGTCATTAAGACTTTGAACAATATCCCGAAAGCTAGATCTCCAGGCCTAGATCTAATTCCAGCAGACCTCGTCATGCATGACAAGGAACTTTGGGCTTCTTATATCCATTTGTTAACCAACGGCATTGCTATGGGCTCACCCATACCGGAGTCCTGGAAGGGTGCCTAGATCATTCCAATCCTTAAGAAGAGGGAGTGCTCGGACCCAGGAAATTATAGGCCAATCAGCCTCATAGCATGCATACAAAAGGTGGTGGCGAGGCTTCTACTGCAGCGTGTCCAGGGTTGGATAGAGGCCAATAGTGTCCTATCGCCTCTCCAGGCCGGGTTTGGCAGTCATACCAGTACGGTTGACCAAGTTTTTAGATTTGTTTTAATATATTGGCGTGTAGTGCTATTAGGGGGGGTTTGCTCTTTGCAGCTTTTGTTGATCTTAAATCTGCATTCGACCTAGTGCCACAAGCAAAATTGTGGGCAGCCTTACAAGATCAGGCAATCCCATTGGATATCCTGTCCCTCTTAACTAGACTACATGAGGAACATTTTGCCAGAGTCTGTTGGAACCACCAGTGGAGTGTAACAAAAAAAATTCCAATGGCATTGGGAGTTTGCCAAGGGTGCGTACTAGCCCCTACACTCTTCTCACTATATATCAACAGGGTGATCAGCTACTATGACCAGCATCCAACTGATGCTCCGAAGTTGGATGGGAAGCTGATCCCCCTGCTGATGTTTGCAGATGACACGTTATTAATCTCTAAAACACAGCAGGGCCTCCAGAAGGCCATTGATGTTTTTGAAGTCTTCTGCAACGACCATGGACTTGTCATTAACACATCTAAGACTAAGTTCATGGTCCTACACAAAAAGAAACATGTTAGAGGGAAGGTGGTTATGGACAGGGTCCAACCAGAGCAGACCAAAGTATTCACCTATTTGGGCATCACCCTATCATCTAAACTAGATTGGAGACATCACACTAACCAGCTGGTCACGAAGCACGCACAACTGACGGGAGCACTCACCAAGGCATTTTACTTGTCACATACTAGGCCAATTACCCCCGTCCCAAAGATCTATGATGCCAAAGTAAGAGCGGCAGTTCTTTACGGGGCGGAATTGTTAGTGACCTAAAGAAGCTGACAGGTGTGCAAAGTAAATTCTTGCGCAATATTACAGGCCTCCCGGTTCCTACCCCGCTGATCCCTCTCCGCTACGACCTCGGAACTCATTGCCTCGAAGATATGGCCAGATATAGATCAGATGCCTACTGGAGGAGATTATGGGTTACTCCGGAACTCCTCAGTATGCTTGAGCCTTTCTGGAGGTTAGAGACGCTGATAGGACTCACAAAATACTATGGCTGATGGAGGTTAAAGCAATATATATGGCCATGGGCCTATCCCCGTTGTGGGATGACTCAACAGGTAATTCCTTTCCACCTAGAAAAACATTCAGAGACCTGTACAGGAACATGCTTGAGGTAAAAAGATTCGGCCGTTCTATTGAACCATCACTTACGGCGGAATTCCTAGGACTGAAACACTCTCCAGCCCTCGGGGGTTATTGGGACTGGATTACTATCCCGGGGGACAGGAAGAAATACCACCAGTTCAGGGTGGGGACACTACCACTCAATGCTTTCACCGCGAGGTGGCGCGGGGGACAAGGCTCTATCTGCCCCTTCTGTCCCACCCAGCGGGAAGGCATTGGGCATATACTATTTGCCTGCCCTGAATATAAGGCTCCTAGGATATCCTGGCTAAAACCAATTTGCGTTCAGCTAGGTCTCAAAACAGGTTGTGAGTCTGTGAGGATCCTTCGAACTGACAATTCCCAGGCCGTGGTTATAGCTGTTGCTAAGTTCCTTCATTGGATGTGGTTTTTCCGGGCTCGTAAAACGAGCCTACAGTGACATTTTAGTGTTTTTTTTTAATGTTTTAAAAATGGGCTTATGTCACCCAAGATTATAGAATGTGTTTGATGATGAATTTATAATTTTACAATTTTATAACAATAGAAATGGTTTTTAAAATACTATCTGTAAAATGAAATGAATTGCATATTTATGTTTTTAACCTGACTTAATTAATACTTGAATATTTGCTTATATGTATTTAATTTATGTGTTTAATTTTTGATGGATGGCCAACAATTGATGCGGCGTATTGTGGTCATTATTTGCTGCTATTGGAGAGTAATTTTAAACTTTAACTTTAGAGTATGTTTACCTGTTGTAAATGTATTTTATGATTTAAAAATCGAAATAAAGACTTATGAATTGAATTAATAAATTCTTAATTTTTGTCCTTACTATGCTAACTACAACATCTTCTAAACCGGATGCTCCACGTACCTACTATCAGCGCAGGCTCTGAGTCCTGAGCCTGGGACATCACGAAGAAATTGCCCAATTGTCCCTCCTCATCATTTTCTCTTTCATCTACTCGCTAGTCTCTGCTTGACTTGAGCTCCCTTACTTCCAGGCTTGCCTCAATGCATACTTCCAGTCCACATTTGCCTCCCCTTCATGACTTGATGTCACCTGAGAGCCCCCATCCTCCCATCATTTAGTACTATTGATATCTATGTTTTACCAGTCCTCTGCACCTAGTCACCACTCACCACTAAAGAGTAATACAATATTAACCAGTCAAGTACAGGAGACATGTTTATAAATATAATGTATACTTTGAAGTTCTGTCCAACCCCAAACACAGCCACCTCCTCCTTCCGGTTCTTCTTACTTGAGCAGAAATGTATTTTCAGCCACCTCCACCAAGACTTGCTGTTGATGTAGGGTTTTCCAGGTTTTCCAAAAAGTCTACATTCTGGTGGCTTTAACAGGCTCAAGCAGGGAAAACCTCACAGGAAAAACAAGTAAGTGTAATGAGCATTCAAGTCACAGAAGGAGGTTAGCTTCAGTAGAATCAGCAGATATATCGATTCTCCATGGGGGTAAATGTTGGAAGCAAAAGTACACACTGCCTATCCTTAGCCTACAATTGTTAAAAAAAATCTCTGCACTATGATTCACTATAATGTCTTTTTCTGGTCTGGATAAGGACGATGTGATGAGTACAGGCCTCAGCAAGGCCTGCGAGTACAAAGGGTTCGCACTTCTGTGCACGGAGTCCTTAGACTATACAAAGAATTTGGCACGGAAACTGAAAATACAAAAACATAGTTTAATAAACCTTTAAAGGTGGTACTACAGCCCACACAACACTCTCCAGTATTGTACAAGGTAGCACAAAGAACTTGAGCACACAGTCCCCTTATGTACACAAAGAAGGGGCTCATAAGTAGGCGGATACAACTCAAGACATGATTTACACCCATATATGGACATTTCTTGAACATGATCAATGCATGGGTGGGGTTAACGGTTCTTGAGACCCGCAGAAATGCACATTCCTATCTACGCTAATCAAAGACAGATGTGACTCCTACTGAGCATGCGCTAGATGCACAAAGGGCTATTTATAGCTTGTTGCTGGGAAAACTTCAAGGGTGACTAGCGGAGAGGTAGGACTCGCCACATGTCGGGCACATGGCAGTATGTAGCAGACAAGATGGAGGCCAGAAAACAAAATGGAGTCTGGCCGTATAAGAATAGGAGCGGGGAAACGGACAAAAGATCACGATATCATGTCTTTAGCTAATGCCTAACATTATCACTGTCAGACGACCCTTTCAGCATTAGCTGAAGACATTCGGTTTTCTAGGATAATCTAGATACTCATCGTTAATATCGATGCTCATCATTTCAGCTACCTCTCTAGTTATACTTTTCTGGTGGACAGCCTCAGCAACAGCTCTTTTATTAGGCACACAAAATGAAACACACAGAGAACATATCATTGGACAGCATTGAATACATACACAACATGTACAAATAATTACAATAATTATACAAAGACCAGTGAGAACTTTCCAACCCCACGTGGAGATCAGAGTCCAGAACCAATTTGAGAATGTCCAAGTCCCATTTTCGATGTGTTTATCTGCTGCGATCTTATGTAGTTCATTGATGGATTTGTATACAGAAGGAGTATGGTCGGGGATAAACACCCAACAGCTACTCCCAATAATTCTACAAGCACCGCCTCTATCTGCTAACATCACATCCAAAACCATTTGGTTTTGTAACGCAACAATTCTAGTAATTTGTAGCTCTTTGGTGAGATTGCCAAGGGCTGCGTCAGTATGATTAGTTACGGCTTCTACTACTCTTGTTAATCGCCGTATCTTTCTACTATTCAGAGCAGCTCCAACAAAGAAAAACAATCCTAAATTGAAATCTATATATTGTTGCAGACTAGTGTCTGTCTGATCTACATCATCAATAGACAAAGTCTGTTTGTATCTGTTTACAGTCACATTATTCAATAATTTCACATCTTTATGATATGATGCAGGTGCTAAAAATACAGGTGGTAGTAAAAATGCTACATAACATACTCCAGACCATCCAGCTGGTAATCGGTAATAACCTCTATTTCCACATACAAAGTAACTGTTATGAGAGGCAAGAAATGTACTGTTATTTAAACAATCAATATTCAATACAATAATACAATCACTAACACCTACAGGGATATGGCCTACACTCTGTACACATAAATCTGCTTGTGCTTGGGCCACTGAAATCACAAATTTCTCGCTGCCGACAGTGTCTCTAGTGTTCGTAAAAATATAAGGCGTTGAATCATTGTCTGTTCGATATTCTTCCCACTCCCACATAGTTCCGTTGGCTTGTGGATAGACTTCTTTATCCTGATGGCATTCTTTATTCAGTCTGAAAAGGAATCTGCCCACCGTAGGCTTTCTCGTGGCAAAAAGCAAAGTGTAACATGCTCGACAAGAGCCATTATGAGAGAAAGGGAGCACCTTCTGCTATTATTCACTTCTTAGCAAGACTTTATTCCAATCTATCAGCCCAGATCCGCTATGGACCAGAAGGGGAATGTACTAGAAAGATCAAGGTTAAATCAGGTATCAGGCAGGGCTGTGTCCTGGCCCCGTTGCTTTTCTCCCTTTTTATCAACTCAATTGAGCAGGAACTAAAAAATGTCCAAGCAGATGCCCCGCAAGCAGGAGGCCAACCTATCACGGGGTTGCTTTACGCCGACGATACTGTTCTACTCTCCAGAACCCCAATAGACCTCCAGAGGCTTATGAACTGTTTTTATGATTTTATACAGGGAAAGAAACTCAAAATTAACAACTCAAAAACATTCATCATGGCATGTGGTAAGAAGGTAAATCATCCTAAACCTTTTTATTTTAAAGAAAACCGTATTGAGGTTGTGGATAATTTCTGTTACCTGGGCATCACCTTCAATAATGGAGGGTCCTGGACCCCAGAGCAAAATAATGTAAAAGCAAGGATGGGGAAGGCTTCCCTAGGTGTTTTCCGTTTTGCCACTAAATTGGGAAGCCAACGGATTCTAGACATGTTAAATATTTATCAATCAATCAATCAGTGACACTTATAGAGCGCGCTACATACCCGTAGGGTCTCAAGGCGCTGGGGGGGGGGGGGGGGGGGAGCCGCTACTGCTCGAACAGCCAGGTCTTCAGCTTCTTCCTGAAGGAGAGGTGGTCTTGGGTCAGGCGCAGGGAGGGAGGGAGGGAGTTCCAGTTCTTGGCGGCCAGGTAGGAGAAGGACCTTCCTCCTGTAGTCGCTCTTCGGATGCGGGGGACGGTGGCGAGGGCGTGGTTGGCTGATCGGAGGTGGCGTTTGGGAGCGTAGAAGTTGACTCGGCTGTTGAGGTAGCTCGGGCCTTGGTCGTGTAGGGCTTTGTGTGCGTGGGTGAGGAGGCGGAAGGTGATTCTTTTGTTGACGGGGAGCCAGTGAAGGTCTCTCTTTATAGACACAGATGTGCCTCAATAGCACTATACGGCTCAGGGGTTTGGGGACATTGGACTTCAATGGACCTGTAAATATTGGAAAATTTATTCCTAAAACGACTACTTTGCCTTCCACCCTCGGCATCCACTGACCTTACCCACAAAGAACTAGGGCTGGATTACATAGCCGACCTATTTGGATTGAGACCTTTAATGGTATGAAGATCTATTTGGAAGAAGGACGAAACAAGCTTTACTAAGGAAATTATTAAAGACTGTCTGCTTTTTGAAAAAGTTCACAATATCCCTTGGTTAAAGTACGTGATCTCTACCTATAGTAAACTTTATGATATGGATGTATGTAAAGATCCTGCAAGTGTAATTACTCTATCCAAACAGGAGGTTAAAGGCGAATTTCTGAGGACTAAATTCAGTAAGCGTAAAGTTGAAACAAGAGATCACTCAACCCACGCTTTTTATTCTTCCAATATAGATGAAGGACTTGGGCTACCCATGTACCTCAAAGTTATTTGTAGACGGTCCCATCAATTTGTCCTCTCCAGATTAAGACTTGGTATTGTACATAATTTGGTGGCATTCCCAAGGAAATGCTATGAAACTTTTATTTTCACTTGCTAGCCCAGATCTATGTTTTTTCACTGCAACCTTCATTTTAAAATCTATTACCGCAAGAAAAAGTATGGTTTTCTAGCAAACACATTTATTATAACTACTGCTGCTAGTTTATGTTTTACATACTAAGTAATGTTTTGATATGCACTTCCCCTGTGTAATATTGCATGTGATTTGTTTTAACTTGTATGCTTTTATGATGTTTTTACAACAATCGAATAAAGTTTATAAATGAAATGAGAGAAAGGGAGAGGTATGAATGGTGTTCCCCTTTTCTTCTGATGTGCTGGCATCATCCCACATATCAAATACGACTGTCGATGCTTCAACTCTTGATATGGGAGTGTATAAAAGAAATGCTCATCTGGGACTGGAGTGGAAACAACATACAGCTCACGGGCAGGAATTTTATCCGCGCCAAACCACGTGATTGTAGCAACAACTGCTACAGCAGCAATGAACCCTACAGAACAAAAAATCTTCTTCTTATCCATTCAAGCAAATGTACAAACAGTATCTTCCTGAAACTAAAGTGTTGTCAGAACTCTTCCCCCTAGGCAACTGTTGATTTCTTCACCAGCGGGCCAAGACGGGTGTCGCTACACTAATGCAGGGTGGATCCCGCCTTGCCTCATCGGCTCTCCGTTTCACTGACCTAGGGACCGTTCTGACAACTTCTCACACAATTGCAGGCTCTTTCCTTGGTCGCAGATTATATCTTCTTACTCCAGGGACTGTTGGGTCAGGGAAGAACTCCTCAGATTTGTCAGGGACCACAGTACGGCCTTTCTCCGCAGTCAGGATTTCTCGATGGTCGGTCAATACAGCAGGCTCCACCAGTCCGGGTTGCACCTTCCGGCAATGCACGGAATGAATCCAGTTTTTCCGGTTGGTGACTCGGACAGCTGTTCTTGTAGCAAGGAGAACCTGCTCGGGACCGCACCACCTTGGCTCCAGACTGCTCGACCTCTCGAAGGACTTTATGAGGACGAAGTTGCCAGGTCGGAGATTATGGCCTTCTCCTGTGGACCGGTCCGGGAGTGCTTCTCGAACATGCTGATGAATGGAAACCAAACTGTCAGTTAATTGTGCCAAATAGTCCTTCATTAAAACACAAGGTACATCATACACTGAGCTTGGCTTGGGCACTCCCCATATGTTCATGGGACGCCCGAACACTATCTCATAGGGCGTAAGGCCCATCTGAGAGTGCAGTACGGTATGTTACTCTTACAACGCAACTATTACAACGTAATGCTGTTACAACGCAGCTATTACAACGCAGGATCCATTGCATCGGATGCCATTACAACGCATGGCATTACATAGCAGATGGTATTACAACGCATACCATTACATCGTAAGTATTGGTAAGTATATCATTTTTTTTTATTTTATTTAATATTATATAATTGATTTAATTATTATTAAGTATAAATAAAAATATTTATTTATGTTTTTATATATTATAAATTAAATATATTAATTTAAATATTTTTTTTTAAAAGTATGAGTATAGGAGTATATGTTTTGGGGTACTGAGGTATATGTTTTGGGGTGTTTGGGTATTTTTATGTTTTAGGGCAGGGTTTGTGTTTTGGGGTACAGGGGTGTTTTTAGGTTTTAGGGCAGGGTTTGCGTTTTGGGGTACAGGGGTAGTTTTTAGGTTTTAGGGTAGGGTTTGGGTTTTGGGGTACAGGGGTGTTTTTAGGTTTTAGGGTAGGGTTTGGGTTTTGGGGTACAGGGGTGTTTTTAGGTTTTAGGGCAGGGTTTGCGTTTTGGGGTACAGGGGTAGTTTTTAGGTTTTAGGGTAGGGTTTGGGTTTTGGGGTACAGGGGTGTTTTTAGGTTTTAGGGTAGGGTTTGGGTTTTGGGGTACAGGGGTGTTTTTTCAGGTTTTAGGGTAGGGTTTGGGTTTTGGGGTACAGGGGTGTTTTTAGGTTTTAGGGTAGGGTTTGGGTTTTGGGGTACAGGGGTGTTTTTAGGTTTTAGGGTAGGGTTTGGGTTTTGCGGTACAGGGGTGTTTTTAGGTTTTAGGGTAGGGTTTGGGTTTTGGGGTACAGGGGTGTTTTTAGGTTTTAGGGTAGGGTTTGGGTTTTGGAGTACAGGGGTGTTTTTAGGTTTTAGGGCAGGGTTTGCGTTTTGGGGTACAGGGGTGTTTTTAGGGTTTAGGGTAGGGTTTGGGTTTTGGGGTACAGGGGTGTTTTTAGGTTTTAGGGTAGGGTTTGGGTTTTGGGGTACAGGGGTGTTTTTAGGTTTTAGGGTAGGGTTTGGGTTTTGGGGTACAGGGGTGTTTTTAGGTTTTAGGGTAGGGTTTGGGTTTTGGGGTACAGGGGTGTTTTTAGGTTTTAGGGTAGGGTTTGGGTTTTGGGGTACAGGGGTGTTTTTAGGTTTCAGGGTAGGGTTTGCGTTTTGGGGTACAGGGGTGTTTTTAGGTTTTAGGGCAGGGTTTGGGTTTTGGGGTACAGGGGTGTTTTTAGGTTTTAGGGCAGGGTTTGCGTTTTGGGGTACAGGGGTGTTTTTAGGTTTTAGGGTAGGGTTTGGGTTTTGGGGTACAGGGGTGTTTTTAGGTTTTAGGGCAGGGTTTGGGTTTTGGGGTACAGGGGTGTTTTTAGGTTTTAGGGCAGGGTTTGGGTTTTGGGGTACAGGGGTGTTTTTAGGTTTTAGGGTAGGGTTTGGGTTTTGGGGTACAGGGGTGTTTTTAGGTTTTAGGGCAGGGATCGGGTTTTGGGGTACAGGGGTATTGTAGGGTTCAGGGGTAGGTTTGTGTTTTGGGATAATTAAATAATATTTACCATTTTTAAATTAATTAAAATATATTTAATAAATTAAAGTAATTTTATTACATTAATTACATTTTTAAATTAAATTAATTATATTAAATAAGTTATTTCAATTAATTTAATTTAATTTCAATTATTTAAATATGTAAATTAAATTAATTTCATTATTTTAATTAAAATAAATTATTTCCTTTTTTTATTAAAATTACATTTATTAAATAGATATTATTTTATTACATTAAATTAATGGCTATTTTAAAATGTATTTTAATTAAATTAATTAAATTAAATTAATTAAATTAACTTAATAAAATTTTTTTTAAAAAGGTATACTTACCTATACTTACGATGTAATGCCATGCGTTGTAATAGCATTTGCTATGTAATGCCATGCGTTGTAATGGAATCCGATGTAATGGATTCTGCGTTGTAAAAATTCCGTTGTAACGGAATGCGTTGTAAAATAACGCGTTGTAACATCATAGATCCGTGCAGTACTGATCTGTAGACAATAATGCTAAAGGCAAGGCATCTGGCCAAGTCAAAGAAGTAGAAGCCTGTATCTTTGCTATTTTAAGCTTTAGAATACTATTGTACTTTTCCACCAATCCTGCTGATCGCGGGTGGAACACTGCATGAAATTTCAGTGTTATTCGCAATCCTTTCTGGACATACTTAACAACGTCCACTATTAAATGGGGCCCGTTGTCACTTCACAACAATCTGCAAACACCGTATCGAGGAAAGAATTACTTCAATAACACCTTTGCCATAGTCATTGCAGTATTGTCCTTCATAGGGTATGCTTCAATCCATTTACTGAATGCACAAACCACAACCAGGACATATTTCGGATTATTGCAGCGTTCCAGCTGAATATAATCCATTTGCAATACTTCAAAAGGTGCAGTAGGTGTTGCAAATCCTCCTGCTGGAGTTCGTATCCCTTTTCCTGGATTGTACTTAAGACAAATCATGCAGGTCTGTACTACTCTCTTAGCCGTGCTAGCAATCTCTGGATGCTCCCAAACTTGCGTAAGCAATTTCACAATTGCCGAACTCCAACATGTGCTAGCCCATGTGCCATCTGAACCATAGGTTGTACAAAGGCTGTGGGTAACTTCCACTTATCCATCTGTTTATTTGTCCAGCAACCTTCATCATCCAACTCTCCATCCTTGGACCATTGCTCCCGTTCTTTGTCAGAAGCGGTCCTCTGTATCTCTAGCACCTCCTTTCTAGCATTGTGCCACCATTCAGCTTGTGACTTCACAACATACATTCGAGTGGAGTCAGGCTGCATTGCAGTTACACGTGCTACTCGGTCTACAAAAGCATTTCCTTGTCCCACATTATCTGTCACCTTCTTGTGTGCACTACATTTCACTATAGCTATCTTCTTTGGATAGGTAAATGCAGTCAAGAGGTTATGCACTAACTCTCCGTACATTATCTGTGCTCCATGTGATGTCAAAAAGCCCCCTTCCTTCCAGAGCAGGCCAAAATCATGCGCTACTCCAAAAGCATAGCGGCTGTCCATGTAGACATTCACACATAATCCTGCACTAAGCTCACATGCTCGTGTCAAGGCTATCAGTTCTGCTGCTTGAGCTGACGTCTGCGGTATGCGTGCTGTCTCCACTATTGTGTGTAGCGTAGTAATTGCATATGCTGCTGAGGTAGTCCCATCTGGTAACTTCAAGCAAGACCCATCCACCCACAGTTCTCCATCCACATCTGTAAAGGGCGTATCTTGCAAATCAATACGACCCTTTGTCTGTTCCTAAGTCACAAAGACACAGTCATGTGTTTCTTGTGCCTCAGGCTGAGTCACCGGAAATGGCAACAACGTGGCTGGGTTTGACTTTAGGTGTTTTTTGTGATATTGCACAGAATAGTTCGCCCAGAGGCCGATTGACATGTGTCATTTATTTGTATCTTTGTAACCTGTAATTCACACAATAGACAGTATTATTTTCACCTTGTGATCGCATTCACACTACATTTCACATGTTAAGATGGCGCCCATGGGATTTTCACTGAGGACCACCTTAGTTTTTTTAGTCCGTTGTCAGTTTTCACTATCGCGCGTGATTGCCACGTCATTTTTGTAGGTGTTTAATAGACGCGGAGTAGGATTGTTTGTTGACCGAGTGCCGGGATCGTTACGAGAGATCAGCTACGGACGGGAGAATCTAGAAGTGATAACTGAGGGGAACACAGGTAGATACTTTCTAATCAGGAGGCCAGCAGGTGGATGTGTCGTTTGGTGTCATGCCCAAGTTTGAACCAGCTTTCTTCTCTTTTTGTAGCGGACCGCGAGCAAGTCCGACGATATTAGCAAGAGATTGCGTGTAATGTTAAAGCCTGCAGCGGCAGTTAAAGAGGTGTGTTTGTCATTGTTTAGTCAGTATCGCACGGGTGATGTTGAAATCTTAATATAATGTAGCACGCTTTCTTTCAAGTAGTGGGTAGAGTTACGGAATTCAATCACACGTTTCCTCATGTTCTTTCCAGTTTTATGGAGTATACCCTTCGGGTCCAGTGATAGATAACTTGAGTCCTGTGTGACCAGTGGTCGTTTGTCACGTTGAAGCCGGTATTACCATCTGCGCGCTCACGAGTAAGTGATGAGGAATCCCCCATGTAGTTTCTGGTTATTTTTTACAAATGCTGTAACATGTTACTAAAAGCGAACCATTTTTATTTTTAGAAACGGAGGGAAGCTTCCACATTTACACACTTGCATTTGACCGTCTTCATTCAACTTTAATTTTTTGGCTCTAAGTGAGTATGATCACACAATACTGTTGATAGATTTACAGGACAATTAATTAACCAGTGTAGTAGCAGGTTTAATGAACGCACACAGTGACTTGCGGTGTACTTTGCATATTTAAAGAACCGATTGCATTAAAGTAAAAGCATTTTTTATGTTTTTTTAGGTATTTCCCCTGACGAAGGGCCGGGAGGCCCGAAATGCATTGGGCAGGGAACACATGAATAGTATCCCATTGTTGATTTATTTCTTATTTGGAAATGAGTTGTTTGTAATTTATAATTTTTTTGTACCAATGAGAGTTGTACACTAAAAGAATGTCATGAGTTGATTTAAAAGATATGTCAGTAAAGACAAAAATCAAATACACATAACTTGTAGAGTGTTCTTGCATTTAAAATGTTTAGTATTTAAACATAATTTAATCATTAATTCCACTTTTGGGAATTGCAACAGTGCGCAGAGGGCAAGCGGTTCTGCTTGATGTCTTTGTTTTAGTAATTACTTGATGGAGTTTGGACTATCCATCTCCTTCTGCAGCACGCATAGATAATTTTGTTGAATCATTCATTGTGAGTATTGTGAGTAAAGGAGTGCCTTTCCCATTATTAACCTTGGGTTTAGTGTTGCACATCTCTTTAGTGTAATATGAGAAGCCAACAGCGATAGCTCGTATCCGGTTAGACGAGCACTAGTTAAATGCTGCGTCTTTGTCTGATTCAAAAGAGCATCAACAGCATGGGGAACCAACACCAACAACTTATGAGATAGCACAATTCCCTCACTCTGACGTATTGACACAGCTGTCGCTGCAACCGAGCGAAAACAACCAGGCAGCGCTCGAGAAACAGGATCAAGTACTGCCGAGAAGTATGCGCAAGGGCGCTGTTTGTCACCGTGCATCTGCACTAACACTGATAATGCGTATCCATCTCTCTCATGTACGTACAATGTAAAAGGCTTCGTGTAATCAGGGGTGCCTAACACTGGTGCTGAACAAAGGGCCTGTGGTAATTGCTGGAAAGAATTCTCACACTCCTTTGTCCAGGGAAGGGGAACTGGAGTATCCTTTGTCAAAAGTGCTAACAGTGGTTTAACTATGTGTGAAAAACCCAGTATCCACTGTCTACAAAAGGAAGTGAGATCCAAGAAAGCTCGAACATCTTTCTGCGTAGAGGGTGTTGGTGTGTCCAAAATTGCTTGAATACGATCTGGTGTAAGTGCACGCCCCTCCTTAGACAAAAGGTGACCGAAGTAGGTTACCTTTGTTCTACAATATTGCAATTTCTTCTTCGATACTTTATGATTGTGTGATGCCAGGAAAGCAAGCAAAGACAATGAACACTCCTCACATTGTTCAGGGGTATCGGCCACCAACAAGATGTCATCGACATATTGTATATGCGCCTCACCTTCAGGTAGAGCGAAAGAATCCAATTGTCGTTTCAGCGCTTGGCTATAAATGCTGGGACTCTCAGTATAGCCTTGAGGAACTCTACAAAATCTGTACGATCGATTATTCAAAGTGAACCCGAAAAGATATCGGCTGTCAGGATGAATAGGGACCAAAAAGAAAGCGTTCTTCAAGTCTATAACAGAGAACGTTGTTGCAGTTGGAAGAACCAAAGGAAGAAGTGTCGTAATGTCAGAAACCACTGGGTATTGTGGTATCACTATCTTATTCACCTCCCGTAAATCGATAATAAATCGATAGATCCTAGTGTCAGTGTCTTTCTTCAAAATCGGTAGTATAGGACTATTACACACATTGTATGGAACCTCTTCTACAACCCCCACTTTAATTAGATCCTGCACAATCTGTGTAAGTGCCTCCTGTGAGATACGATACTGAGGCAGGCGTGGTAACACAGCTCCCTCCTTTACACTAATGTGCACTGGAGGATGGACCATCCGTCCCACATCAGTATCCGAAGTAGCCCACAAGGTACGAGGTAAAGAGGCCAATGCAGTATCTTCCTTAATCGTACACACCCTCTCCATTGTCGGATAATTGTCGTTCAAAATAACACATACTCCTTCAGGGGAGCATCGTATTGTGGCCCGAAAATGCTTGAGCATATCCAAACCCACAATGTTATCAGGCGTGTTTGGGGAGAGCAAAAATGGACATGGTGCAACAAACTTATCTACGTGAAGTGCAAGAAGTTGTGATAGTGGGCTAAGAGAAGGCGTTCCATCGAACCCTATAGATGTGATTGTTAAGCCAGACAGAGGAGCCCTCAGAACCAATTCTTTAGAAAAAGCGCTACAAGTAGCTCCTGTATCAACCAGGAACTGATCAGTAGAACCCAAAACATATGCTGTAACATAAGGACCCCTCTGATCTACTGGCACTTCGACTGATTCCTTTTCCCATCCTACGCAATCCTATGCATATTGTGAATCGTGACATTTAGGACGTGCATACTCAGATATTTGGCATTGATTCCGTCGATCAAAGACATTAGACCCATCTTGCGGTCGCATATTAGAATCAAACCTAGCACGATCATTCGTGTTGCACCTGGGGCCTAAAAAGCCCCCTCTATTTCTCATCGGTCCTTGACCACGCTCTTGCCGCTGTGCACACAACAATGGACACTCCCTCGCCCAATGGCCCCTCTGCCTGCAATATGCACATTGATCCCTAGCCAAATCCGAACGATCAAAAGAAGAACCAGAAGAGCCTCGACCACCCCTATCAGTACCTCTACGGGGCGCTCCATACACTTGTGCTAACATAACCTTTGTTTTCAAATCCTTAGACTTTTTTTCTTCATTACCCTTCGCTTCTAATTCCTGACGCTCATAATACTGAACCATCGTCAGGAGGGATGCCGGAGACGAAGTCGTCCAGGAGCTTTCACTCACTTTTAACCGAGCTGCCACTCCTGGAAATAAATTCGAAACATACTTATCAACAAAAAGATGTCGGCCCGTGTCGTCCGTAAGCTACTGACCGCTGAAATCATGAAAAGTTTCCTCGAATCGCGTAAAGAAATCTGAAACCGATTCATCTACCTTCTGCTTACACGACGCTAACATAGTCCAATCAATCTTTTTAGGGGGGGTAATCGTTTTTAGCTTGGTCAAAATGGCAGCAGGAAGATCTAAAATCGACTGGGGTGGTTTTTGCGCAGGCTTCCTGCCTCTATCCTCATCCTCCAGATCCGCCCATTTTGCCTTAAAGATTACAAGATCATCTACTTTCCGCACAGATCTCCACATATCGGGGGGTAATATAAGCCCAAAAAATAAATCAATATCAGCTAGGGTCATAGTACAAGAATTTAGGGCCCCTTCAACTTCCTCATAAAAGGCGGCAAGATTCTTTTGTGGATCAGGTAATGCAGCTTTTAATTCCATAACATCCGCTCTATTCCAAGGAGTATAAACCCAATTATAAATGAAATACCCTTTAGCATCAGGAGAAGTTTTGTCCGAACTAGTACCCGCTCCTTTAGGAGGAACGTACAAAGGCACTGCCTCTCGCATCGTCTTAACATGCACTAGGTCGATCTTATCCGAATGAAAAATGGTTGACTTCTTCCCGCTGCCGCTCGGATTCGTGTTCTCCTCTTCCGCCTTCCTTTTGCGCGCTTCATCCCATAGCCACAACATCTCGTCCCGTAACACAAACAGCCGTCGGACCGCGTCAAGCACCTGAGAAGGAAGAAAAAGACCTTTACACAATTCTTTAGAATCAGCTACCACATCATCAGGTTCAAGAACATAGGAATATTTCCGAAAATATGTAACAACTTCATCAGAAAGAGTCTCGGCAAAATATAATTTCTCCCTATCCTGCCATCCCTCAAGAGACTGCATTAACTCAGGAAGAGAAACAGTAGCCTTGTTAACTCGATAAGCGATCTTTCGGAGGTCAGCCATACGATCGTTCGATAACATAGACTGCGTATCCACCTTCTCTGGGGGTGATCCAGAATCCTGACCTCTCCTCTCGGAGCGGATGGACCAGCGTACGGAGGCGGAGAGCGATCTAATAACGAAAAATCATCATCATGTTTATTAAGGACAAGATATAGAGGCTGCCGAACAGCATACTGGCCAGATATCTGCAACCGACGTTCCTTTTCCTGTTTTTCTTCTAAGTCCTTTGTTTCAATCTTTTTCAAATCTTGCGCTCTCTCACGTTCACTCTTTCGTTGTTCCTTCTCAATCAGCGCTTTCTCACGTTTCTCGCGCTCACGCACTTCTTTCACACACATACGCACACATTCAAACATATCTTGCCTCGCTCGTCGCTTACACATACATTGCTCCACATACTAAATTTTCCCAAATCAAACGATCCATACAGAGGCCAACGTAACTCAGGATCCTTTTTCATGTATTTCCTCCATAATGTGCTGTACATTGTAGAGGAAAGACCAAATTTCACATACATATCCCTATTCGGCGTCCCTTCCGGGGGAGCCAATTGTGATTCCTCAAGTCTTAACTGGTCACTTCCAAAACAGCAGCACCACTTAAGGAGTGCGCTAAAAACAGGCATGTCAAAAATAGTGCAAAATATGCAATATTATAATTAAAATGGCACTTAAAACGTTGCGCCGCTCAAATCCAAAGGTCAGGAGAAATATCTCCACATTGCCTGCCTATATGTGTTGCAACGCATATATCCCAAATCCAAAACCAATTATGACTAGTCACTCCAAACAAATTAGTCACAGCAAGCGTATCTTAAAACTGCCTTGCCAACCCAGACTACCAAAGGCTTGCAGTAAGTACCATACAACGGTTCTTACCAATCAAGAGAGTCCAGAATCCAACTGCCAAGTTCCAAATTCGCCCAAACGCCAACTGCACGGCAAACCGACAGAAGAGGTCTGAGTCGAGGACCGGCGCCACCCAGATGGTCAGATCGGAAGGGAAGGAAGAACACCTCGGGATGCCAGGACTAAAGGCGCCGCTGGCAGTGATCACCTCCCCGGCAAGGTTCCGATCCTTCGTCACGACCAATCCTTCGAGCATCCGAGTCGCCGATGAGCCCCACGTGTCGGGAGCCAATTGATGAGTGCAGGCCTCAGCAAGGCCTGCGAGTGCAAAGGGTTCGTCCTTCTGTGCACGGAGTCCTTAGACTATACAAAGAATTTGGCACGGAAACTGAAAATACAAAAACATCGTTTAATAAACCTTTAAAGGTGGTACTACAGCCCACACAACACTCTACAGTATTGTACAAGGTAGCACAAAGAACTGGAGCACACAGTCCCCTTTTATACACAAAGAAGGGGCTCATAAGTAGGCGGATACAACTCAAGACATGATTTACAACCATATATGGACATTTCTTGAACATGATCAATGCATGGGTGGGGTTAACGGTTCTTGAGACCCGCGGAAATGCACATTCCTATCTACGCTAATCAAAGACAGATGTGATTCCTACTGAGCATGCGCTAGACGCACAAAGGGCTATTTATAGCTTGTTGCTGGGCAAACTTCAAGGGTGACTAGCGGAGAGGTAGGACTCGCCACATGTCGGGCACTTGGCAGTATGTAGTAGACAAGATGGAGGCCAGAAAACAAAATGGTGTCTGGCCGTATAAGAATAGGAGCGGGAAAACGGACAAAAGATCACGATATCATGTCTTTAGCTAATGCTTAACATTATCAACATACAACAGATGGTGGGGGAAAATATGCAGATTTTTAACCTTCCCTATAAGAGTTTATCAATGTGCGCACCACAGCTGTCTTCCACATCAATTCGAAAGAACGACCTATCATCATCGTCATTATCATCATCATCATTTAACTTTTAATTTCATAACACAAGCAAGTCATTCCATAACAAAAGTTACAAGTCTAACACTGTGGCTATGCAATACCATTAATTGATTCAGGATAGGTTCTTTATGTTGACCTTTTGTGTTTTGCCCTTTTCACCCACATATGTCAATTCTTAGATCTCACTCTTAACATTGAAGTGACAATGGCATGGGGGATAAGCCTGTATTCAATGTGATATTACTTAGGTTATAAAATGTCTACACAGTTCACTTCACAAACTCTGTAAGATAGCCATAATGCATTTAGTTGAACTATTTACTACGGGGGAAATAACTCATCTGTCCTAAAGGGACAGTGCATTAAAGTATTGTATAATTCTCCATTTATCCGAAATATTGCAATATACAGCAAACACTGCTGCCGAGGGAGATATGCTGTTAGAAATTGGGTTACTGTTTGAGGGAGGGTGAAACCCTAATCAAGCAAAAACCACATTCTCTGTCAGAGTGAATCACAAATGAACCCCAAATTAACCTGTGCTCAACCCTCTGGTTGCTTCACACAAAGCAGTTAGGCTACATTTAGAGGCAATGTCTAAAGTATTTATTTATGCATCACTTCAAATAGTAATACAGCGAAAATACAATACAAGAAAAGTGCCACATATGGGCCATTTAATAAGGATAACATTGCAGCCAGCTAGCGGTGGGGTCGCATATATGCACTGCACAGGAGATGCAGTAGGCCAGTGAAATAATGAGAAAAGCTGAGCATTGACTGAGGGGAGAGCAGGAAAGGAAGGGGTTGCAGAGTGGGACCCCCATTCTTGTATGTGGTACTCTCTGGATTCCACTTTCACTTTCAGGTTGCCAATTGGCTGCAGTGAGTGTGATCACTGCGGATACAGCGGCCCACAAGCCAAACACAGAGCGTTGGTTGAGAGCTCTACGCAAGGTGCGCAAAGGGCAGAGGGCATCAGGGAGGATCTCCTTCCAGGGGAGAAGCTGTAGAAGCAGAGGTAGCAGTGGTGGTAGCACTCGCAAGTGTGTTTCAATTCATATGAATGAGGAACAGGAAGAACCTGGTCATTTTACGGAAGCATAGGAATCTGCAGCTCTGGCTCCTGGAGGAAAAAGTGTGAGGGTACCGAAAAAGGGGGCTAAGTGCGAGGCCGGTATGAGTGCAAAAACATAGACCAGTGGGAATGAGAGAAACTAGGAGAGCCCTAGGCTGGAAGACTAGATATACTCTCAGGAACAGTTGCAAGGACATAACAAAGGCAGCCCCATAATTTCCTACAGAGGCATCACTTGGTAAAGATGCAGAGTTCCGGGAATAAGGGAAAGCCAGCCAATGAGCAAAGCCCCTGCCCCGACTGTAGTGGTCATATAAAAAAAGCCTGTGTCAGCCGAGAGGTTAACTCAGGAAAGGACAGACCGACAAAGATCAGAGAATTAGAACCAACTTCAAACTTACCTAAAAATAATCCCTAAAACTCTTATTTTTCGTGAATCATTAAGAGGAGAAGAGAACACAGTTCCAGGGAAGACACCCGAGCATCCTTCAGAACATTTTCAAGCATTGAGAGCTTAAGTCTGAGCCTCAGCGTAGACAGCATGGCAACCAGTGGAATCATGAACCTGACTAGTCTAAATAGATACCACATTCCAGAGGAAATGGCGGGTGGGAGAGCTAACTAAAACCAAGCAGCAGGCCTCCAAGGTGGTAGGGTAAACTACGTCATTTATGGAGGTATTATCCAATTTTGATTCTCCTAATCACACTCAAAATTTCAAGGAGATAGATGATGCAACTACTGTAGGGGGTCTGCTAATACCCCAGTGGAAGCCATGATCCATGTCTTAATCACAGAGATTTGAAGTGGGTTTGACGTTTCTGAACTGAATCAGAAAAATAGATACAAGGGATATGTGAGAACTTGGAGAAGACGCTAGACTCACTGGCTAATAAGACTGAGGACACCGTATGAGAACTGAAAGCTGCAGTGGAGTCTAACAAGGATGTGATTCGTCTCTTGAAGGTGAGCGATGGGGAATGTCAGGAGAAGATGTTGGAAAACAACTTAAAAAGAATTAATCTGAGAATTTTTAAGGTACCAGAAGGGGGTGGGGGTGATGACTTGAAAGCATATGTGGTGAAGCTAATTAAAGTAGGGACATAAATAGAGGAGTCAGAACAGGATATTTTTTAAGATATCCAAAGAGTACACTGAGACCCATTTGGAAAGAATTCAAATAAAATGAAAATTAGGAAGTTCTTAGTAAATTTTCATACAATGCGATAAAGGAACATATTTTCTCTAACGCCTTAAAAATAAGGTCGCCGAAAGTAGATGGGTGTACCTTTCGAGATTAGATCTGATATCTCACGGGCTACTTAAATAGGCAATGGAACCTATGATAGAGGTTAGAGCTTTTGAGACAGCTAGGGGCGAGTGCCCAACTATAATTCCTTGAAATTCTCAGAGTTATGCATCATAACCAAAGGTAATATTTTAAAGGCTATAACGAGGCTGATAAATTGATTAGTATCCTCAGTAAGTAATGTGGCACTAAAGAGTAGAGATTTCAACTGGATAGAGTGTTGGTTCTGTAAGTTTAATAAAAGCTTTACACCTGTATGTTCGATATATTTTATTTTTCACTCCTGTGCATCATATCTGAAAAGTTTTAACCCAAGAAGAAGTCAAGGTGGGTTCTCCACAGAAAGGATGGAGGGAGAGGGGTAGGGTGGTGGAAGGGCAGAGGTTGGGGAACATTTGGGCAATAATTGTTTAATAAATGTCTTCAGGCACTTCAGAAACGCCAGAATTCTACATGACCCATTGATGCTTGTGCCTTCTATAGCTAATATGGGGACAGAAGGCAAAAGTATAGTAGCCCCTATAAAAACACTGTCTTGAAATGCAAATGACCTACACATAAAATGGAGATGAGCAATACAGCTTCCTTCAGTATTTGTGAGATTCCCCTGCACCTATCATTATCTTGCTAGAGACCCACCTGACAAGGGAAGAGTGCTTGGACCTGTTCCACTCTAGAAAATGGATTCAGCAAGTGGTTTGTACTAAATGGAATGTTAATACTGTGGGGGAGGTAATTCTGACAAAAAACATCCAAACACTTAAAGAAAGTGTCACTGACAAGGCGGGCAGATGGGTCATTGTTAAGTTGAGAACTTAAGACCAAAATTTCACCTTAGTGGGATACTATGGGCCCAATGTGCATGCCATAGAACCCCTTAGGGAATTGTTCTCAAATTTGCTAAACTTCTTCACCTCTGTTATAATGGCATGCCATTTTAGCCCTTTCTGTGCCAAGGGCATAATGGTTACATCCTCCACTATGGTGGCGTGTGCGGAGGACATAACTATTACATCCTCTGCCCAAATCCAGGAAATCACTGTGCTGTTTACAGCAGAGGGATTTCTTTTTTAATTCCCAGCCTCGGGAGCAGGGTGAGAGCTTGCCCTGCCACCTGAGGCATTTCTTTTGTGAGTGTAATGAGTGTACGCTAGGGGTACCTCAGGGATCCACGCGCTCACCAACTCTCTTCAACTTGTTCATGAAGCTTTTAACCAAGCTTTTGAAACTATTCAGCACTGATAATCAAATGTATGCCAATGACACCCAACTGTACCTGAAAGTCTCCTCCCTTGAGGACATCAGGTCCCTCAACACAACTCTATTGAAAACCCCACATTTGCTGACCCTTAATCACCGTAAATTAAACACCCTTAAAATAAAAATTCCTCTAAATCGCCCCACCCAACAGTCACCAGCCATCAAAGAATGGATTACTCAAATAGCAGCTCTTAACTGCAAACCACACATCATTGACTCCACAAGCTCACTGGGTATACTGCTAGATAGGAGGTTAAATACACAGAAGCACATCAGTGCTCTCACCAAAGGAGCAAACTTCAAATTGAGTATATTTAGGAAAATAAGACCTTTTCTCCCCCCCCCCCCCCCAATAACTTCAAATCTGCTGTGCAAGTTCCAGTGATTTCCAAATTGGATTATGGAAGTGCAACCCTCTGGGGCCTTCCTAGATCTAAGATGGCTTCACTAAGGGCCTCTCTTAACTCTGCTGCAAGACTCATCACAAGTTCAAAAGGAAACAACCATATTACGCCAGAGCTGAAATCCCTAAACTGGCTCCCATATGAAGCAAGGATACAATTAAACATTGCCTGCAGACCCGTAAAGCCTTACACTTCAACACACTGATATACCACACACAAACACTTGAGCTACCTGGTGACTCCAGATCCACTAGAAGTACCAGCACCTTACTGCTGAAGCCACAGAAATTCCTTAAAAAGAAAACTTACAATCTAGCTTTCTCTAATATCGGCCAGAGAATTTGGAATTCCATGCATGACCCTGAAATCAGGATGATCCCCTCAACGGCATCTTTCAGGTAGTTGGCCCATATCCTGGGGCAAATACCTGAGTCCTTGCCTTGGGCCTAGGGCCTGGGTCCTGGGTCTTGGACCATCTGGTCCCATGCTTCACCTACACGTTAAGGTGCCCAGGGTCCCAAATCTGAGCTCTTTCCGGGCCCCTCCTGTACCTGAAGCCCAGCTAGGGTTCTGAGCACCCGGGCAGCAGGTTCTCCTGAGACTAGCCACCTGGTCTCATGCCATGCTTTCCAATGGGGTGACAAGATGGCCGAGTTTGGAAGCTCTTATTCAAGTCTGCCTGTTCCTGAAAGCTGGGAAGCAATTATTTTAGCACTGCAAGACCCTCGTTGATGCCATTTGCAGGGAATAAAACAAATGCTTTCTTCTGCAGCACTTGTTTCCCAAAACACACCAAATTTAGCTGTATTTTGGCAAATTTATCAGTCCCCACCAAAGGACTCCATAAACCCTGGGTATCTTCAGAGTACTCAGGATGGTGGAAAAATAGGACACAAATTTGGCAAGGATACATTATGTTGACAAAATGTTATGGGGGCCTAAGCGCAAACTACACCAAATAGCAAAAAAAAAAAATGCTTAGCACAGGGAAAAGACCTGGCAGCGAAGGGTTTAACTAGTCTTGAATAATGTACTGATTAGGTCATCAATAAATAGATTGACGGCTTCCCCAAAGAAGCTGTCATTAGTCAAATGCATGATGAGGCAAATGGGGATTTGTGACATATGGAGGGGGAGGGATATACTTTTAACAATAAAAAATATGACCGCTAGTCTAGGATCAATTTGTTTCTAATAAGGAACCAGGTTTAAAACTTTATATTAGAGCTCATATGTCAAACCATTCAGATGATCTACCTGAGGTTAAATGGACCTCAAGGGCAGAATTAAGGAGGGTGACCCTAGATCGGACTATACTGCTAGATGAGGAAGCTGTCAAGGTACTTCTCTTAGAGACAGAAGAATTCATCCGAATAAATGTAGGTTCCGCCATGTTGGGTATAGTATGGGACACTTTTAAAGCATACTTGAGATGCTAAATTACTGGCATACCATCTTTTAAGAGGAAAGCATACAACAAAAAGGTCAACAATCTAGAGAGGGAACTAAGGAAGGGGGAACGCTCCGGAACCTAGACCCTAAGGACTTAAAAGCACTGCATGAGACACTAAAAGCTTCAAAAGCGAAGCTGGACGTGGTGCTGTATGATAGATTTGGAAAAGATGGGAAGCTAGTAGAATAGTTTATTTTGAATAGTGGTAGAGATGCGGAAAGCTGCTTGTTTGGAAAACAAAGTCAGACCTAGCAAGAAACTTAATCAATGAAATAAAGTGCAGCAATTCTGGTTAGACTCTAAAAAGTATTTGGGAGATCGAAGATGCATTTTGGGAAGACTTATACACAGAAAATCTAGTGACTACAGTTAAATGGGTGAAGGACTAGATTGAGGGGGATGAGCTGGATAAACTCAGTGAGCATAATATGACCCATCTTAACAGCAATATTGAACTTCATGAGGTCAAACAGGCAATTAGTCTGGGAAAGCAGGAAAGGCATCTGGGACGGACGGTTTGCCTGTCAAATTATATAAAGCCCGGGGTAGCATAATACTGCCTATAATGACCAGACTCTTTGGGGAGATTTTTGTAGGAAGTGAAGAACTATGTATACCCACTTACTGGGTCTCGGTGGCGGGGGAACCGCCCAAGTCTTCCACACCCTCCTTATATAGAAAAAGAAGACACAGGAGCCTTCGTCTGCAGGAGGAACCAAGTTTTATTCGAACAGCCCGGGCTATGGAACAGAGCACCAAGCTTATCGGAGACAAGACAGAGGAGGCTGCTGCTTTACTCCGCAGCTTACAGGCCTTATATACATATTTCCACCCTTAAGAAACCAGTTTGGATGGGGCTGTGTACCTCCCAGTCAGGACGCAGTTATGCCATTCTTTGTCCAGGCAGGGTGGTGCTGCAACAGATGGTGTCATAGATTACGGACAGATCTTGTAAAACAGGAGGCCTACAAAGAAACAGGCAGTTCTTGCAAAACAGGATCCGCATGAAAAGAACAGGTTCTGGGACTTTGGCTTGACCAAGTCTTGCAAAACAGGATTGGTGCATGCAGGAGTTCCGTCCGAGGGTGGAGAGGCCAATTGTTTGTTCCCCTTTTTCGAAATTGGCTCAACCACAAGGAGCAGGAAGGGCAGGCTTGTCGTGACAGCTAGAATTTCATCAGAAATCAGCAGAAATGACCAGGAGGGTCGTGCAGAGGGGTTTGACATGAAAAGGCAATGCAAAAACAATGGAGTCCTGACACAAAATAAATGCCAACAAGAAGGACACTTTTCCTCAGACCCTCCTTTTGCCATTGTGTGGCAAATACTCTAGGAAACGTCGATATTCATGAGATCATCTGTTTCTTGTTGGAGCATCATCTTCATATTGGTGTCGTGAATGTTAGAAGGTGGAGGTTTGAGAGCCGGAACAAACATTGCACAGAGCATTGGCAGGCACTGAATGTACAAACAGCAGGAGACTAGGACAGCTACTCCCAAGGCAAGGAAGATGAGGACCCTCCATCCCCATTGAGAAAGGAGGCCCCAGATGAAGTCTGTGAGGGACCAGTTGCCTTCATCCTGATGTATTCCAGAAAGCAATGTTGATGAGTTAGTTGGGCAAAAAGGAGCATTTGCATTGCCAGACCTGTTTCGCCAGAAGTCATCTCAAAATGTTCCAAGGGCAGAATTGGCAGTACCATTGATAGTATAGGCCTCAGAAATGGAAAAAGGATAAGGAAAGAATGGGACAGGGTGTATCATAGAATGCGGCATCAGCCCACATGCCCAACAGTTGGAAGTATTCATGATTAGCTGATATTGATGCAACATTTGGATGAAGGTGTTATTGAAATATTCTGCATAGCGGGGTAATTCATGGGCTGGTAACGTGAAATACTGATGCTGGGCAGGAGTCCGGGTAGGAGTTGGTTGGGTAACAGGATAGTAGATCAGTAATATCCAACCGATGATAGACAAGTTGAGGGAGACAAACAGTGTCACCACGGTGGCCATGAAACACTTGCTATGTAGGAGACTAACATATCGTTTCTGGACTTGGGTGTAGTGGATGGCTGCCATTGTACTAAGCCAGGCACCAGTAGCGGCTGTCTGGGATTGGAGGTTGCTTCACTCGATGCAGGTGTCAAGAGCCCTAGGGGCGTACCTTAGTCTGACACACCAGTACCGGTCTCAGCTGGAAAGATAACAGCCCTACAGCCAATAGGTACCGGGCGAAGTCAAGGACAAGCCTTCCTTCTGGAACACAAGTTATATCGGGTAGAAGTAGGAACAGTATGCCTGGGGAATAATTGTTCCTGATGCTGAGCAGAGTTAGGGGAGTGTTCCACATTTCCCTTCAGTAAACTGTCACTCTCTGCTTCTGTAGATGTAAAATGCAATCTGGCATCGCTGAATGGAATGAAAGTCGGAACTATTTCTGTTTCTGAGTCTCCTCGTCCTTCTCTCACCCACTGATCATAGGGGAGAGGCAGAGGTACTTGTTTAGTGTGTGTTCCATGTATCCAGTTCTTCCGACCTTCAACTTTCACGCCACTGCAGGTGGCCAGTAACACCTGATGAGGTTGTGTCCAGCGGGGCTTGAGGCTTTTGGTATGTTGAAAGTTGTAAATCAGAACGCAGTCACCAATTTGGATAATGTGTCCTGGGCCCTCGTTTTTATCAGTTATGGCCTCATGCACCTGGTGATAAAGAGTACGAAAGGTGTTAGTCAAACTGTACAGATAATCAGTCAACACAGGGTATACAACATCAGACAGTTTCCTAGGCCGCGGGACACCCCACACATTAGCATGCCTCCCGAACACAATCTCATGGGGGATAATCCTATCCTGGTATGGGCCGTTGACCTGGCAGACAGCAGAGCCAGGGGCAGAGCATCAACCGAAGTGACACCCGTCTCAGTGAGGTAGTGTGTCTTGGTGTTATTAAGGAGGGTATTCACAGAATGAGGAACCATCAGAGTCAAGGGGGAGTTCATGACGATCCCTGCACTCTGATGGACCATGAGTGCGGCCGCAGCTGTCGCCCGTAGGCATTCTGGGAGAGCCCTCGCAACCGGATCTAAGGTAGCTGAAAAATAGGCACATGGCCCATGGTGACCTCCGAATATCTGGGTCAAGACAGCTCACGCAAAGCCGCATATCTCATGTACAAAAAGTAAAAACTTGTTTGTTATAATCAGGATTACTGAGGACTGGAGCAGTACACAGAGCTCTTTTTAAATCCTGGAAGGCCTGCGTATGCTCACTAGTCCATGGAAAGGAACTCTCTGATATGTCTATAGTGGTGAGGCCAAGAAAAGGTTTGACCATGGCCGAAAAATTAGAAGTCCACTGTCTACAGTACGAGGTTAGGCCTATGAAGGCTCACACCTGCTTTTGTGTTCGTGGGGCTGCCATAGCATTGATAACGGCTACACGATCAGCGGTGAGCTGCCTTCCCTCCTTCGAGAGGAGATGACCTAAATAGGCCACCTTCTCTTGACAAAACTGAAGCTTTTTTAAAGAGAATTTGTGGTTATGGAGGGCAAGATGGCGTAATAAACAGAGAGTAGACTCTTTACATGTTGGTGAAGAGTTTACAGCAATAAAGAGGTCATCAACATACTGTAGCAGTGTGGAATTATCAGGGAGTTCACAGGAATCTAGTTGACTTTTGAGGGCTTGATTATAGATACTGGGGCTTTCGGTAAAGCCTTGAGGGGCGCGACAAAATCTAAAGCTCCGCCCACCAACGAAGAAACCAAAAAAATGTCTGCTGTCAGGATGTATAAGAATACTGAAAAAGGCATTCTTCAGGTCTATGACAGAAAAATGCGTGGCGTTAGAAGCGACCATCGTCAAAAGGGCTGTAATGTCAGGGACAACAGGGTATTGGGAGATTGTTCATGCAAACTGGCTCAGTGACCAATAGTGGATTTGCATCTGCCACCACAAGGCTGAAGAACACAGCCTATGAACAGTAAAACTATTTGTGAAGATCTGCTTTGAAAAGACACCTCTTTTCCAAAATTGCTAACATTTTGGAAGGTTACACATTAATGACCGTTTTGCTGCCCTCCCTTCTTTGTTTTTTTCTTGTTTTTTTATAACTATTTGGGTCCCTCAAAATTTCTACTTCATGAATAAACAAAAGTTCTTCCAAAAGAAGCAATCGATGTGTAACAATTAAGATGAAAATGTCATATTTCTTGGAGGCAGTGCTGTGGAATGTGGCTGCTTTTTAAACAATATGCGCTCTAATGTCTGGTTACATATCACACCAATAAATTTGCAGTCAATTAGTACACTAAGTCCATGTGTTGAGAATAAAGACTTATGTGATGCTACGCTGCTCGTCTGTTCTAGCCTAGAGAGCTACCTCTTGAAAATGTATTAATTCACACTCCCTATTCCTTTGGTGAGGTGTCTCTTCATTAGCATGTTCAACATCAAAAGTCATGTTGGTAGGAAACACTCACTTTAACAGATGGACAGCACATTATGACATTATATGGATCTGAAAGAACTGGACTGCAGGCATGTCACCCATGTCAGTGTCAACATTTTAAATGGCAGTCTATAGTAGTAATGATATTGTGCTTGGCATACACTTCTCTCTTAGATATGGAAACAATTATGGAAACAAGTAATGCACAATACTTGTATAATGGGACAATGTTACTGAGGTGAGCTAATGCAATCAAAAAGGACAATTGTAAAATCTCTCTAATGTAACCTTGAATCCTGAAATAACACATGATGCATAAAAACGCCAAAATAGCAGATGTTTGCTGCACATTCATTGCATCCCGTGTAAAATAAAGGGCTTCCATTCAAGCAATGTTATACTCATTAGAGGCGGCCAGCTAAGCCAAGGAAAGTGGCCTGCAACATCTCCTCTCTTATGAATTCTTCAGGCTACTACATGAATTGGCACATGGTACATGACAGAGTCTCCACCGGGATACTACCCTTTGGTTAGCAATTATATATTATTTAAACTTTCATAAAATGTATCATAAAAAGTATACATACGTGTGCAGGTGTTTTCATATCTTTAAAATAGATTTTTATGTCTTGATTACTGTGAAATGCAGACTGTGTGGGAAATTCAAAGCAATCTCTTTGCAATACCATAATATTACCAGATTTTTTTTTGTGGAAGAATATATTGTGCCCCGATTTTCTATTTAGGGTGACAAAACCCTTGTGCTTGAGCTAGAAGTATAAAAAAATTGTGCTGAGAGATGTGACCAATACTTGCTTTATTCTTCATTTTTTGGGCATTTTCTAGTGTGGGATGTGCTCGACACCAATATAATTTTTGGAAGCAGTTTTAAATTCTCTAAACTTCTATAGATGTCTACTTCAGTCAATAGTTAAGACATGATGCTCTGCCCACTGAATTGCAGCCTTATTGTATTTCCCTGCACTGTACTCTGCAAAACACACAACTAAAGCATAGGAACCTAACTATCTTAGACAGTGGCAATGTAAAGAAATTGCCAGCCTGTGCATCCTGGCCACCACATTGGGACTTTGTTGCTTCCATGTCGTCAGTACACAAATGAGTTCATAACGCGTTAATAACTGCTCATTTTGAGCCCAAAGTCCAGGAAGAAAATCTAGCATGAAAATGTGCAGCAAATGCACAAACGGTGGTCTCCAACAGCAGCGCATATAAGGTCAAGCCGGCAATGGTCCTCTGAGCAGACGCTGTTGCAGTGTGTCAGGAGGTTAATTTTTTTAATTGACATTCCTGGAAATACTTAACACTTCACTGTGATTCTGCTTTGTAACAAGGGCAAAGTGATCGCTGCAGACGACCCATAATCACCATAAA
The DNA here is from genome assembly GCF_964263255.1 of Lissotriton vulgaris. Taxonomy (NCBI): domain Eukaryota; kingdom Metazoa; phylum Chordata; class Amphibia; order Caudata; family Salamandridae; genus Lissotriton; species Lissotriton vulgaris. The sequence continues at coordinate 1,465,712,145 of NC_141694.1, forward strand.
AGCAAGGATACTTTGGGAGTTTACCAGCAAAGGGAATGGAGCTGACAAATTCTCAATAGATTCACTCTTGACCGCGCTCACTAAACAAACCCAGACTTGTTAGGTGTGTGCTTCCTAAGCATTCTTACTGCATCCCATGGGAATAACCTCTACTTTGTAAATAATACATGGATATTCTCATTAGCGTCACGCAGCACTTTCCCGAATGTGGAGCTGAATGTGAAGCTAAACATCTCCCTACATCCATGGTACTAAAGGGGTAGAAGATGAAGCAAATACTGGCCACGCTGCCAATTTTCCTCAAAGAAGTGTCCACTTCATAGACACATTTTTAAGCCAAGGGCAAAAAGAGGGGTTGAATAGATGTCTTCTGCATATCACATGATGATTGTGGATGTTATAAAAGGTGCCTATCTTCCATATCATCATACCATTTCTAAAAACAATTCTCAAGGACTATGAGACAGGGAATCTACCCTCTTCTCCCCCTTCCATAAAACCTTTTCCTTTCTCTTCACGGGCCGGGTAGCACTTCTGCACCCGCTCCCTATGTTCCCTATCAGCTATCTCTAAAGATTTTCCATTCGGTCTTGTAAGTGCTCCCTAGCATGGTCAGCCATTGACATCCGCTCCCTCTTCCTTTCTAGTGCCATTTCCCTATTTGCTCTCTGCTCAATTTCCTTTCTCCACAACCTGACAGACTCAAACATCGAGGGACAAATCTTCCGTTTTAATAGCTGATCCTCTAGATTGGCCAAAAACCTTGCGGGTCAAAAGACCCATAGGCGGCCATTGTAATTCTGAGTTACTTTGTTTAGTGTATTTGGTCCAAAAAGGGGAAAACATTATAGCAGAAGGACCATGTTTAGGATACATGGTGTGACCAGGGGTCCCCCTAGAGGAAGCGGACAGGCCGCCTCCAGCTGGGAGTCCTGCGCACACATTCAACAACATAATTTCTTAAACTTACTACTGACCGGCATGCTTGTAAACAGATAACAGACAACAGCGGGTAAAAAAACTCACCTCGCTGGCTTGGCTATTGCAAAAGTCAATAACAGCAGAATCATACAGCCTCAGTGGGTGATCAGCCCGCCCTTACCTGACAGGGGTAGTTCTCTTCTGCAGACGTAGGCGTGTCCTGCTCCAGAATTCACTTTATTAGGGGACTCCAGTGAGGATGCGGTCATGTGGCCCAGACCGGGTGGGGAGAAACAGCTGGGAAGTCATTTGGCTACTGGACTGCAAGAATCCCTCGGGTAGGGTACCTCTGTCGGATTCTCTCCGTGCACCTCTTCACATCCACCGGGCCTGACATTCGTGCTCATGGAGTCCCTATTCGGGTGCCAATTGAAGAACCGTGCATACCCACTTACTGGGTCTCGGCAGCGGGGGAACCGCCTAAGTCTTCTGTACCCTCCTTATATAGAAAACAAAAATGAGACACAGGAGCCTTCGTCTGCAGGAGGAACCAAGTTTTGTTCAAATAGCCCCGGCTACGGAACAGAGTCCCAAGATCGTCGGAGACAAGACAGAGGAAGCTGCTGCTTTACTCCGCAGCTTACAGGCCTTATATACATATTTCCCCCCTTAAGAAACCAGTTTGGATGAGGCTGGGTGCCTCCCAGTCAGGTCGCAGTTACGCCATTGTTTGTTCAGGCAGGGTGGTGCTGCAACAGATGGTGTCATAGAATATGGACAGATCTTGCAAAACAGGAGGTGTACGAAAAAACAAGCAGTTCTTGCAAAACAGGATATGCATGGAAAGAACAGGTTTGGGGACTGTGGCTTGACCAAGTCTTGCAAAACAGGATGGGTGCATGCAGGAGGTCAGTCCGAGGGTGGTGAGGCCATTTGTTTGCTCCCCTTTTTCGAAATTGGCTCAACCACAAGGAGCAGGAAGGGCAGGGTGATCGTGACAGCTAGAATTTCATCAGACATCAGCAGAAATGGCCAGGAGGGTCGTGCAGAGGTGTTTGACACGAAATGGCAATGCAAAAACAATGGAGTTCTGACACAAAATAAATGCCTACAAGAAGGACACTTTTTTCGGAAGGGTCATCTATACCCCCTCATGGAATGAAGCGATTGCGACTTTAATCCCAAGGCCTGGGAAAAGCCCTCATTGTTGTGAGTCATATAGTTCAATCTCATTCCTCAACTGCGATTATTAATTCTTTACAAAAATGCTTGGCTGAGAGGTTGAATGGGGTAATTGATGACCTTCTACATAAGGGCTTTTTAAGACAGAGGGCGCAAAATGAGTTGACGTATGCCTTATAGATTATATAGATTTGGGAACTATGCATAAGGTAACACTAGCAGTAGTGACTTTGGATGCTAAAAAAGTATTTGATAAAGTAAATTGAACCCATTTAAAAAGGGATGCTAAATCATTATAATTTGGGGGGAGAAGTTTTGCAGGAAGGCGTGATTGATTTATCAAAATCCCGCCATCAAAATTTTAGTAAATTAAAATCTTACCATAGCTTTTAAAATATCCAGGGGAAGAAGGCAAGGATGTCTGCTCATTTACTAGTCAATTTCTATATCGAAATATTAGCATGTAAAATAAGAAAGGATAGCGCTATAACTCCATTTAGATACAATAGTTGAAAAAAGGTCTCTGTGTGTGTAGATGACCTTACATCAGATTTGCAGGCCCCTCTACCACTTATTGAACAACAGACCTCGGATTTTGGCCAGGTGGCAGGATACACTGTCATTAACGCCAGGACCCAAATTATGGTTTGGAACATGCTGAGGGGTAATGGCTTGATTAAGGATGCAATTGAATATTTAGGCCTAAAGGTTAGGCATGGCATTAAGAAGCTCCAGGAAAACAATTTTATCAAAATTGTGACTGAGGCGTGTAACATGATGAAGGGTTGGGTCCACCTACCAATTACAATCTTTGGAAGAGCTAACTTAATAAAATGGGTATCCTGCCCAAATCTGCGTTCCTATTTATCACAGACCCTCTGAGCTTTAAGGTGTGGTTTGATAAGTTGCAGGGTAAGAGTAATAGTTTAATTTGAGCCTCAAAGAGTGCTTGGATAGCCTGGAAGAACCTTCAGAGAAGAAAAGGTAAAGGGGTTTGAGCTTGCAGACATCCAAATGTATGCATGGGCTTTCTAGCTAAAGAAAGGGAGAATGCTGCTAAATAGCCCAGATAGTTCTGAGTTTGGTATCTCATACAAGGCCATGATAAAATATATTAGGAGTGGGTAGGCCCACTTCCTTTAAAAATTCTGTGACGCTAAGTTTTGCAAGAAGGTGAGACTACAGGTACTACAATCGATGGCCAAACTATGGTATCATATTAGGAAGGTAACCTGACTCACATATTATAGCAAATTTGCTCCTATCTTGGACTCCCCATGCTCTCCAGAATGTGTCGTTGATAAATTGTCACTTCCTTGAAAAAGGGCGGGTATCCAGAGGTGAAGCCAACTGATTCAGGATGGCAAGATTTTATCTTCAGACAAGCTGTATGTAATGGCAGATGGTGATATATCCAAATGTATGCATTTATAACTCTAGAGTTAGCCACAGAGCTCAGTGGTGGACATAGGGGTCTCCAATGAACTGGAAGAAAGTTTATTCCAAGAAAGGCTAAAGAGGAAGGAAGTTTCAAGAAGGTAGTAGTTATTGTTGGATCTGGTGGATTGAGAGTTTACGCTGGCGGAGGAACTGTGGGGAGGATGCTAGCCACGGATGCAGAAAAAAAGATTTATGCAAGTATCTATGACTTACTTAACAATATTGTAGGGATGGGCAGAGCTCGGGGAGTTTCACTTTGCAGAATTATGCAGAGTTACAGAAAAACTCTTTTTCTGTGGAGTTTCATGAGTGGGTGGAGTAGGTCGATCACACACCCACCACAACCTTAATCATTCTGCACATCAAGCTTCAAAGGACAAATTCAGCAGGGCAGCCACAGACGGTCTGCAAAGGGTGTCTGTCAAAGTAGGACGCTGTTTTCAGTGGGTCACAAAGTCTTGTACAGACTCCAGAGGGGGCGACATGTTCAGGAACTAAACCAATGGGATTTGGGCACACAGGGTCAGACAGGCCCCACAGCCGGAGCCACTCCCTCCTCTCTCATCAAAGGTCTCATGGCTGGACAGGACCTTCCCTGACCCCTGAAGCCACTCTGCACCTCTCACTTGCTGGGGTCCCACAAACTTCACCTTCCTGTCACTGAGCTCTGAGCCACTTGGAACAGGAAGACTCCGAGCTGGGAACAGAGAGGAAAGGTGATGCTCCCACCAGTGTGAGGCCGCTCCAGTCGACGCTGCACTCCACTGTCTTCCTGGCCCTGCCCCGGTAAGAGTGGCCCACTGCTAAGAGCAAACAACTAGACTGCTGTTTAGACAAACCGAAGTGTTCCAACTTCCAAGAACACTCTTCTCATTCAACCCAACTGCTTTTTGCTTGTCCATGAAAGGTTCCTATCAATCACCTAATGCTCAGAGGGAGTGTTTCTATTAACTTTGGGTCCAATGAGTTCATCTCAGCACTCACAGTTCCAATTCCAGTTCCCTCACCTTTCATGGAGAGCCACAAACAGCGTCTCTGCATCGCATCATGACTAGGGGTATGCAGCGGGGGCCAGCAATCTCCACCAAGCAGCAGAGTTGGAGCTTTCCATTAAACTCTGTGCTCCAAGCGGAGTGCAGAGTTGCCAAACGTCTGGGAACTCAGCCCGCAGAGCGGAGCACACTGCTACAGTATTGTCAACCCCACTAGTTTAAGAAAAAACCATCTCTTTTGCCTCCACACAGCATACTGGAAGTCATATAGAATATCAAAGATGGGAAAAGAAAATGCGATAAATTGCACAAAATGTGGGCCAGAAAAGGCAAATGATCAACAGGTGTTTGTGTAATGCCCCAGAATTAACAGCATGTGGGAAAGTGTGGGTGAGGCCTTGAGTAGCATTCTCTGCATTAACCATAAGGTAAGTCTCCCTTTGTTTTCTTTGGGAACTTGGAAGTCGAGGTGAAGCTGAGTAAAGATGAAACTGCTAATTTATTTGCTCCTTCTGTCTCAAATGGAAATTTATAGAAAGTGGGTGAGTGTTTTCCCTCCCAAATATGTTGAATGGCTTAGCTCAATTATATATAACTTAAAAATGGATATCATAGACTTGTCTGTCAAAAAGTATTAATTTTGGCTACCACAAGTGAGCTGGTTGGAGGGTAATGTCATCGTACAATTTTGTAAAACTATGGGTGAAGCAATCTCTGACATAAAGACTGTCCTATGATTATACCCATGTTTGCTCTAATACTTTGTTCCCTAATGGGAAAACCGGAGCATTAAAAAAACAAGCAAAATGTTCTGCTCTGGCATGGTTACCCTACAAAATGAGGGCGGTAAAAAGAAAGGATCATTGGGGTATAAGCCTGAGGTGAATGAGGACAAGAAGAAAAAAAATGAAAAATCCCACACCAACCTAGAAAAATATAATAATGTTTTATAAATTACTTGACACCAAAAACGTTTTAAGTAGAAATAGTGCCTAAAAGCACAAAGCGCCAGCTATGGTTATCTGGTCACTCTGGATCGGGACAAAGTCACAAGTTCAGACCAATCACAATGGAGCACAGGCCGGATACAAGGACCAAGTTACTTCCACTGATCATAAATAATTTAAATCCTGGGTTGTGATGTGTTGCAAAATCCTGCATCGAGGATGTGTCTCTCAGTGGCGTTTCCGAGAAGCTGTGGGGCTACAATGCAAAATCCTGATTCATTGTCAAGGATGCTGTTGATGAGGGACTTGTGATGTGAAGTCCCGCATCAAAGATGCGTCGTACACTGGAGGCTCTGAATAGCTGCAGGGTTGTGTAGCGGAATCCAGTTTCAATGTCGAAGATGCCATCGAAGAGGGGCTTGTGATGTGAAGGCATGCAATGAGGATGCGTAATACAGTCCTGCCCATGGTGAAGGGGTCTCCTAGAGACCATGTCAAAGCTAAAAAGCATTAAAACAAAATGCCATTAAAACTTACGGACGGGTCCATACATTTTTCTGAGATTTACAAAAAAGAATGCCCTCTCTGCTTTCAGTTTACTTGGTCCTCGGGTAAGCCTGGTCCTTGGGGTCTGAAAAAGGAGGGGGTGCATGGGGCCACCTTCCTGATGCTTATAGTAGCACCGGGGACCACTACCTCCATGGGGCTTTATTACAAATCAGTGTGAGGGGCCCACACAGACCTCCCTGCTGCCCCTGGGGCTGTCACCTCCCCAGGGCTTTTCATGAATATAGTGTGGGGGCACGTAGACACCTGTTGCCCTGGGGACCACCATCTCCCCGAAACTTTAAGAAAATTCAGCTTGGGGACCTTGTGGACCCCCGCCGGCCCGGGGACTGCCACCTCCTCAGGGCTTTATTATAATACATTGTGAAGGGCCATGAAGACACCCCTGCAGCCCCAGGGACTGGTCACCTCCCTGGGGATTTAGTGAAATTCAAAGCAGGGGCCTCTCAGACCCCTGAAGCCTCAGAGACCACCACCTCCCTGGGGCAAATAATCTTATGAAATGTGGGCATCATGCCCCCTGTAGTTCCGGGGACTGCCACCTCCCTGGAGAAAATATAATAAAATAATGAAGGGGGTCCTTTGCGGAACCCAGCCCCGGGGACCACTACCTCCCTGGTGCAAATTTGAACAAAGGGGCACTACATGGCCTGGGGTCCACCACCCTCCAGGGCCAGCTCCAGCACTGTGTGGAACTTACTGGAGGTAGCAGGAGGAGTAATTGGCCCAAAGGACCCTCTGGAGATAAGGAGAGTACACCCCCCTACTGGTAGTGCATTAGGAGAAAGGAGGCACGGCCCCCAACAACCTCTCAGAGATACTGCTGTGTGGGACTTACTGGAGGTAACAGGAGGGGTAGTTGCACCCAAGAATGTTATGGGGCCAATTACCTCTTCTGTTACCTCCATTAAGTCCCATACAGTAGGATTGCTAGGAGATATCCGGAGGCCATGCCACCTTTCTCTACCACTCTGCAAACGCACCTCCTGACACACTCCTGGTTGTGGGATGAAGTCCAATTTACTATTGAGAGAATTTGGGTGCCAAGATGCTCTTGTGTACCTCCTGTAAATCCTACACAGCTGGATTCATGAAAGCTGGCCGGAGGCCAAGCCCCCTTTCTCCACCATTCTGCAAATGTGACTACTACTTGAAAAACCATAGGAATTGGCATCTAAAAAAACTTCATGGAAAAAGACAAAAGTTACAGGGATATTATAGTTTAGAAATGGAATAAAAAGCCTTAGAAATTCATTGAAAAAAACAAAGGTTACAGGGCGTTATAGTTAGGCTCAGGTTTCACTCATACAAAACCAGTAAAATTGAGCAGTTATAGTTAGCTGAGCTAACTATAACTTGCTCCCCCCACAATGCACTGCTTATGACCTCACATATTATATCACTCATGACATGGTCAGTGATATCACCTTGGCATCTCAAATGAATTCAGTGATGACATCATCCACAGACTCACTGGCACATCGACTCACATCCACATAGAACCTTTCATAAACCCACTCCCACACAACCATGCACAAACCCATTCACAGACCCATACCAGTACCTATACAACTACTCACTGATTCACAGATCTACACACACATCCACTCGCTAATTCAGCCATTGACATATCCACTCATAAACCCATACAGCCACTCACACACTAAGTCAGTCATTCATAGAGCTACTCACACACCTTGTCACTCACCCATACAGTCAATCACACAGCCATACACTGGTACACTGATGATGGTCTTTGGATATTACCTTTGAGACCGAAACGTCGACACACCAGTCCATGTCTACATCCTGCATTTGACTTTCTATTTATTATTTCTAAAAGAAGTCAATTTTATATATATTTTTGTTAGACTGGATTGTTTTTCTTATGTACTAATGGATTGTTTTGTCACTTCCGTTTACCTAAGATTTATGTGCAATTATCATTGATTTTGTACCCTTGAAAATTTGATAATTTGAACTCAAAAGAATATAAATAATAATTTTCTTTGAAGAACAAACTTTTCCGTGTTGCTTTACATTCTTCTTTTTTCAAAAGATCATTTATCACAAAAAGTGTTGATAAACTGTTTAAAATGTTTGACTTATATAGGGCTACTGTGGTAGCTTCTATAGGGTCTGAAAACAGACAGTAATACACAGAACAGTGACTGTTTCGCTCAGTTGACAAGTCTTAATAATATAGACTTCATCACACTGCATAACTTTGATTTTTCAATAAATCCCTTGCTGGCACCTTCTGCTTTAAACTTACCCATACAGACACACACCCACTCATGTACTCACTCACCTAAATAGTCACTGACTCAAGCAGACACTCACCCCACAGCCACTCTTGCATTCGCTTACTCACCCATATGATCACTCATATTCACCATCACTCCCCTATACTGCCATTCACATACCCAGTTACTCACCCATATACCACTGAAACATTCACTTACTCACCCACATAGTCTGGGTTCAGGTTCAAGAAGTCTTTATTCGATTGATTCATCATAAAAGACATAAATACAAATACACAAGAACATATAAAACCAGTATTAAATATCGGCATCGAGTTGACTTCACACAGAACTATACAAAAATTTAAAAGGTATCGAACATAACCATAATATCACAGTGCATACAAAAAGTTTAGGCAATCTCCGCTGTTATGTGTTTGATAAACCTACATCTGATCACCCATGCCCACCCAAGGAACTTAGCAACCCCCACAACAATAAGTGGATCCAGATTAGTTTTTAACAGTCTCAAGGCTTCAACAGCCGATCTGGTACCTAGTAGTCTACATATTGGTTTGAGCCACTTGGTTCTGGGGGCTGAATATAGTGGGCACGCGTACAAAAAGTGAGAAAGACTTTCCCCAATGCCCTGACAGTTAGCACAAAGCCCCATACTGCCCATTCCCCACTTTTTGGTAAAGTCCCCCAGGGGAAGAGAACCACATCTAAATTGAAAGAAAAGTTTATGGTCCAAAGGTTTGGTAATGGTTTCCCAGTACCTTTCCACATAGTCATAAACACATTCAATCACCAATACAGCCCCTAACACATGCACTCACTAACCCATACAGCCACTGACTCACCCACTCACTCACTCACACAGACGCTCAGACAACCATGCAGGTCCTCAGGCAACCAATAATTCAGCGTTACAACTAATCACATACCCACTCACAAACCCATACAACCACTTATACACCAACTGACAGACTTATACAGACATTCCCACAACCATTCACCGATACATTTACTGAGGCACCTAATCACTCATTTATACAGCCAGTCACACACCCACTGATTCATCAATACAAATTGGTATATATATTTAACACTCATAAACTTTTTAAAGCACTCTCAGTCACCACATGATGTAATCAGTGATGTAATTTGAGATGCCATCAGTGATGTCAATGATCATGTCATAAGTGATGTAATATGTGAAGTCATAAGCGATGCATTGCGTAGGGCACAAGTTATAGTTATCTCAGCTAGCAATAGCTTCTGAATTTCACTGGTTTTGTACAAGTGAAACCTGAGTCTGATCATAATGTCCTTGTAACCTTTGGTTTTTTCAATGAATTTTACATATAGAAAACAGTGGAGGTTGGGACTGGGTAGTTATCATTTGGTCAGCTGTTCCATAGGGGAAGCATTTTATTGTGTTGCTAATAACTTTGACACCATTTGACAAATCTTTTGAAAACTTTCTGAAGAATTGCTACTTTTTGACTAGTTTTTGTTTCGAAAGCTCAAGTGGGGGGGGGTCAAGAAAAATGGGGGTCCCAAGATGCAGAATCCCCATGTATTTTCCAGCAACTTCTTTAGAAAGGGATAGAGCAAGCACTGCTGAATGGAATTACCACAGATTTGTCAGGAAACTAGATGTTCGTACACATATTGTGGTTTTTGTGAATTGGTGTAAATCCATTCAGTAGTTTTTGAGAAATTAAGGGAAATAAATATAGATATCTGGATGGTTAGGTTCGTAGGGACTCTCACAAAAGTCCCTTAAATACAATAAAAAAATAGAGCATTCTAATTGGCCCTGGGAGCTGTTTTCCCTTGGGCCAGTTTGCTCCTGTGGGTGTCAGACTCCCGCAGGAGGCAGCACAATGATCGTCTGCCAACAACAAGAGAAAAATGTTTCTGGCAACCATTACAGGACTTGGGGACTGAGTACCCTGTCCTAAAGCTTAAAAAAAAAAACTTTTGGGGGCACAGTAATGATATCTTGCCCCCTCAGGCCACATGCGGGATCCAGAGGGCCCTCCCGGGCCAAAATAAAAAATAGTTTGGGGTTTCTGTCATGATCACTCGGTACTCCAGCGGGCATGGGAAAATAATGGTGGCCAGGGCCACTTTCTTTTATTAATGGGACTGGGCATGTGGACCCATCCCCTAGCCAGTATGGGCTGCAGGTAGCCCCCACAGGGCCAAAATAATTGAATAAGGGAGGGGGCCACCATCCCCGTACAATCACAGACCCTGGGGAGCCCACTCTAGGGGCCAAAATGACTAATTATGGGGCTGGGGGTCATACATCTGCTCTCTAGCCATTACAGGCCCTCCTCAGTGCCACATTTTCTATAAAAGGGGAGGGGGACATGGTGGTGCACTCCCTGAACTATCCCAGACCCAGGGAAGTTAAACCTTGGGGCCAAAATTTGTCAAAAATCGGAGTAGAATGCATGTCCCCTCCTACTTGAGCCTCTGAAAGCCCTGGGGCTTAGTCCCCTGGGCTGCTAAAGTAAATAAAATAGAGGGGTAACATGTGGCCAACAACCCTGAGCTACTTCTGGCCTGGGCACTTGGCAAAGTCATTTTTGAATCCCCGCAGTTAGAAATCGGGACCTCTAGTTGGCAGAGATATGCACCTGACCCCAGTAGGACCAACGAGTCTAGTCCGTCACACACCATAAATTATACTGTGCTCACGCTTTAGTAGCTTGGAACTGAGCAGGTAGGCCTAACTGACAAGGCAATCTGTAAGGTATTTGTGCAACATAACACACAGTAACACAATGAAAACACCACAAAAAGACTCCGAACCAGCTTAGAAAAATAGGTACTGATTGTATAAATAAATTAAGATAAAAATGACAAAAATCCAATAAATAGAAGTTGAGATATGCATTTTTAAAGAATAAAAATGTCTGTACCTCTTAGAAGTAATAGCGATAATGGGGGTTATCTGGTCATGCTGGACAGGAGAAAAGTCGAAATCAGGCCAACCACGATGGAACGTGGGCCGTATACAGGAGCCACACAGGCTCACTGAACACAGTGCCTTGATCCAACTCGGCAACTTTCTTCATGCTGTGGGAACAATGTGTCTGTTGTGAAGATGGTTCACCGGGCTGTGAGGCGTTGGTCCTGTAGACGATGCACCGGGTTTGTCCATGCACTCGAGGGGATGCATCAATCTTACCACACTGCAGCAGTGGTGATGCGTTGGTTCCAATGTGTCAGTTCTTTGAGGCGGCGTTCTGGATTCGAGTGCAATATACCAATTCTGCTCCAGCAACAGGGTTGATGCGCCAATTCTGCTACACACAGACTGGAGTTGTGTCAATTTCTGTGGTAAAGTATTTTGGTCCACCTCCAATGGACCAGGCACAGAAGCAGGTGTAGAGAATTTGATACCCCTGAGTCTCAAGCAACAGAAAGCCAACCAACAAGCCCTTGGAGATCATTCTGGGCTCAAGGTAAATCCCAGATCTCCCTCAGCAGGGTTAGATATCAGCACAAAACAAATCAGGCACCGTAGAAAAGCAGGTCTCCCAGATCAGCAGTCCAGCTGGGTGACAGCCCTTGTAAGAGCACAGCAGCTGCCTGCTGGTGAGGTAATGCCGGCTCCCACTGCAGTTGGAAAGCCGGCTTGGGCCTTGGAGCTCCTGGCACTCCCCATGTGGTTCCCCATTTGTATGTCAGCTCCTATCCCGAAAGTTTGGGGGTGTGTTGTCAAGCGGGAGCTGAGAAAAAGAGTGGTCCCAAAATGCTTTTATTGTGTGTTAATTTCCATAGGTTATAGCCCGAACTGCTGAACAGAATTACACCAAATTTGGCAAAAAGGTAGTGCTTGGTACAGAAAGTGACTTTTTTTTAATTGGTGTAAATCCGTACAGTAGTTGCTGAGAAATTCAAAAAATAAGAGTTGAAAAAATCATTTTCCCTTGGGAAACTTTAGGCAAGACTACAGCCCAAACTGCTGAACAGAATTACCCCAAGTTTAGCAAAAAGGTAATGCTTGGTTCAGAAAGCGACCTTTTTTTAAAATCGTCCAAACCTGTTCAGTTGTTGTTGAGAATTAAACAAATAATAGTTTAGATATCTATGGCCACGGTGGATCCGCAAACCCTCCCCACCACAAGCTTTATTCTAATTGGCTGTTAACACTCCAAACCAAGAAGTGTTGGTACCTACCCCCGGGACACGCTGTTTGCTATGGCAGGGCGGAAGCCGTATGTCTCCCACCCGGTCATAGCAAACACAGGTTTAGATTTTGTAAGCGAGAGCAGGTTTCCTGCTCTCTCTTACAAAATCCAAACCAGATTGCTTTTCAACAAGGGGAGCTGCGTGTTAGCAGCTCCGCATGTGGAAAAGCAGTATTAGCTGAACTTACTATAACGGTGGAATTTCTATGGTTTTGTAAGAGTGAAATGTCCAGCTAACTATAACGTCCCTGAAACCTATGTTTTCGTCAGTGAATTTCTAAGGTTTTTTAAATGCTAATTTCTAACTATAACGTACCTGAAACTTATGGATTTTTCAGTATATATATATATACAATGCCCCTCAACAGGAATAAAGGTAACCACCAATCGCACTGTTGTAAACCTAACTGAGTTAACACTCACAGAGATGGAGGAAAATATTCTTAAACTTGGCCTATCCTATGCATCTCCATGCGATTTTGATTATGCCAGTACGCGATGCAATGTGTATCAAGCAGTCAGAAAGCTCAAGCTACGTAAGTTTTATGCCATGAAAAACAAGGATGGAGTAATATCTGATATGGAACCTACAGTTGAAATAGAGGAACTCGAAGCATCACAAGGGACTCGGGTCCTAAGGGAATTGTGGGAGACTGAAGGAGTAGGATATGGGGCAACCCCTAACACCAATGAAACTAACAAGGGGATTGATGAGAGTGGCAATAGAATATCAACGGCCACCCAATTCAGAGCATCTTCCACATTTTACCCTATCCTGTTAAGAGACAATATTGATATTTTCCATGAAAATGTTGTAGCTGATTTAAAGAAATTGCAAATCCAGATGGGAGGCACAAAGCGCTGGTATTCAGCCCAACTACAACAGTACAAGGCATTGACTGACAAACTGAACAAGGAAAAACATCTGGTAATCAGAAACAGTGATAAAGGGGGAAATGTTGTCCTCATGACAAAAACTAATTATGACAAAGAGGCGTATAGCCAACTAAATGACCATCTATGCTATGAGAAGATCAATAACCGGGAGCTCTTGACCATCAAAGAAGAATATCACCGCAAACTGTGTAAGTGGCAATCAGCCAAACTCATCACTGAAACTGAATTTAATTATTTGAAGATTGAACACCCTGTCACTCCTATTCTGTATTTCATACCAAAAATACACAAGGACCCCGACCATCCACCTGGAAGGCCAATTATATCTACACGGGGGGGCCTTTTGGAACATACCTCAATTTATATTGATTATTTTTTGCAAGGTTATGTCCAGCAATTGGGGTCATACATACGTGATACAGGGGATTTTCTGGTTAAGATCAAGGAAGTACAGATTCAGGAGGGAGATTGGCTGATAGCATTGGATGTAACAGCATTGTACACCAGTATCTCACATAGCGATGGTCTGGAGGCAATACGGTATTACCTATCCAGAAGGGAACCAGGTAATGAAAAACACACCAAAATGCTGTTAGACATGTTAAGTTTCTGTCTCACCAATAATGTATTTTTATTTAATCAACAGTTGTACCGCCAAAAACAGGGGGTAGCAATGGGGGCCAGCTTCTCTCCAAGCTACGCATGTTTACACATGGGAGCTTGGGAGGAGCTGGTCCTCGGCTACGGGTACCAACACATTATCAGGAACAATCTAGTGGCATGGTTCCGCTTTATAGACGATTTGTTCGTCATATGGAGAGGAAGTCATGAAGAAGCCCTTAAATTTGTGGAGGACATCAATGATAATCCCCTCAATCTCAGATTCACTGCGACTCTAAGTCAAGAAAAAGTCACTTTTCTTGATGCCGAACTCTACATCAAGGGGGGTCGTTTGGAATCTAGGGTATTTAGAAAAAAGACAGCTGGTAACAGCATTTTACATGCTGCGAGCGCCCACCCAGTACATCTTATCTCCAGTATCCCATATGGGGAGATGTTGCTGTTAAGACGTATATGCAGCAACCCCATGGATCTGGAGCAGGCACAAAATGAGAGCAGAAATAGATTCCTTGAAAGAGGCTACTCCAGAAAATTGATTGACCAAGCAGTACAGAAATCCATGAATGTAAGTAGAGAGGAGCTCCTTATCAGGAAAGCAGACAGGGAGCCTGATACCAGGCAAGATACATCTAAACCTGGTATGATTGAGCCTGAGTGCTTTAGATTAATAACAGGATTCACTAAGCAACATCACCAAATCAGAAAAATAGAGAATAAACATTGGCCCATTGTGCTTAAGGACAATGTGATAGGCAATAGTCTGCCAAAGTTAATATCTTTAACTTTTAGCAGGGCCCCCTCTTTGAGGGATAACATTGTCAAAACTAATCCTGATCCCTTTACCAAGACAGAGTGGTGGCAAAGAAACAACGGCTTTTATAAATGCAAGGTTTGTAAAGCATGCACTCATGGTGAAAATACCAAAACATTCAAGGATGGATTTACTGGAAAAGAGCATTTGATAACCCAAGTCTTAACATCTAAGACAGAATACGCCATTTATGTTTTACGCTGCCCATGCGGATTACAGTATGTGGGCAGCACCAGGAATGCTGTCCATAAACGCATTTTACAACATTTGCGAGCCATAACAAATGTGGACAGCACATACCCAGTGGCGCGCCATTTCAGAGACCATCATCAAAGTAATAATAATGGTCTCAGATATTGGGTTATCGATTCGGTCATCAATAACAGAAGGGGTGGAGATAGGGAGACCAGGCTCAGGAAACTGGAAACAAAATACATTCTTCTGCTCAACACTAAGGTGACTTATGGGCTCAATGTGACAGAGGACCTCCACACTTGCTTGCTCTAAATGAGAAAATTTGTCAGGATAGTGCGCTCTCCCCCCCGTGGGTAATGTCCATGGCAGTCACCCGGCTGGGCGAAGGCTGGGACAGTTCTCGAGGGGGCTGCGAGCACACACCGACTATCATGAACCTATTTGGAATTGATATGCTGCTTTGAGAATACTATTTGTGTATGTTATTATTTTTCACTGTGCACTGTTTTAACCAGGTTAAGAATCAGTATGATGAAGTATACCACGAAGATTCCTTAACATGTTTTTTTTTTATTATTTTATTTTATTTTTGGGGCTTGGGTTTTGGGTCTCCCAGACCCGTGTTATTTTGACCTATTCCTTTGCACATAACACTGAGACACGACAATTATGGCACCCATACAGTTGTTAATGTTACTGATTCATGTGATTTGTTTGAACTTTGATGTGATTTTGGAATCCGTTTTACTAATAAGAAACTGTAATGTATACGGTTGAATGTGAATAGAGTTAACAAACCAGTTTTCCTCCTCCCTCAAACACATTAGGCTGGAAAATATATTTTATTTATAAGTATTTCCAATTTGGACCTAGGAATAGTGAAACATGCGTATTTGCACAAGTATTGCTAAATTTGCACATTTTATCAAAATGATGCACTTTAAAGCACGATTTTGCACTTTATAATGTTAGCACATAGCACTTTATATTGATCCATTTATCAATCTGAGGTCCTAAAATCCAAACTCGCCAATATTTTGAGTTAATTGGTAGGAGGCATATGTACTTGAAAATAAGGTTTCTTTTAGGCGGATTAATGTATTTTACAATGATTGTTAAAAGAACTACTTATATAATCTATGTTACAATGAACATTGAATCTGTACAACATATATGACATATCAATTTTAAAAATGTATTTTACAACTATTCAGAAAATGGAATTGTAAATTGAATTGGGTGCATTGCCTAGTATGTCTTTTATGTCTAAACGTAAGTTTGCACAGGTGATTTCAGTTAATCACTCACTAGCACTTTAAAAGGTGTACCTTACATTGCAATCGCTGTCATGTGATCAAGGCTCCACCGAGCCGAAACGTCTGTGACTCTTTCTGCCGAATAAATCTGTGAAGTACCTCGAGGTCCGTGTCCGGTGTCTACTTGCTGGCTGTGCGAGCTGCGCGAGCTTGTGGTAAAACGGAGTTCGGGATATATATATATATATATATATATATATATATAAAATACTGCGGCAGATTTGTGTGATGTAATCCCACCTTACCTAGGTAGTGACTTTAGCCACTATATAATATATATATAAATATATATATATAAATATATATATATATATATATATATATATATATACATATATATATATATATATATATATATATATATATATATATATATATATATATATATATATATATATATATATTCACTGAAAAAACCATAGGTTATAGACCATATATAGTTAGGGATTAGCATTTCAAAAACCTTATTTTATTTGCACAAAACCATTGAAATTCCATATATAGTTAGTTGCACTAACTATATATCGCGGACCCGCAATCCACTGCTAATGATGTCACATATTACATCATTCATGACATGGTCAGTGACATCACTGATGACATCACTGATGACATCTCAAATGACATCACTGATGACATCACTGATGACAACACCCAGTGACTGTATGTTTCTGTAAAGTTAAAATATGTCTTACATATTGAAGAATGAGTGGATGTATAAGTGTCTGGATGAAGGATTTAGTAGGTGCATGACTGACTGTATGAGAGAATGATTAAATGTGTCTCACTGAGTGCATGGGTTAGTGATTAAAGTGTCTTAATTTGGCAATCATTATTTATGTTCTTCTGTAAACTGCTGCATGTTTAAATCAGTAGCTATATCAGTAACTATATGGGTTATTGAATGGTTGCCCAAGTATTTGTATGGGAGACTGAGTATGTGTGTGGGTGGCTGGGAGGTGTATAACTCTGTGCATAGATGTGTGAGCAGTTGATTCCCTAGGTGTATGGCTTCAAAAGTGCATGTAGAAACAGCTGTATGGACAGTTGACTGTGTGCATGAGTATATTGGTGAGTGAATGGATATCTCAGTTCTACATGTCAAAGTAAGTACATATGTAAAACACACTCCATGTGAGAGTTGACATATATAAATAACTGAACATAAGAGCCAGTGAATGTGAGAGTGGCTGTATGAATCATTGTGAACTTGTATCAAGGATTGTATAAGAGAGTAAATATGTGTTAGTATATGTTTGAATAAGTAAGGTGTGTATAACTGTATAGTTGAGGAAATGGAGGTGTGATTGATTCTTTGCATGACTGACTAGGTGTGTGAGTAACTCCATGGATGTGTGACAGTCTGTGAGTGCCTTTTTACACTGAGTGTATCTAAGGTTATATTAGAGTCTGAAGATGTATTATCACATAAATTATATCATCAGTGATGTAATCAGTAATGTCAAATGAGATGTCAGTGATGTCATCAGTGATGTCATTTGAGATGTCATCAGTGATGTCATCAGTGATGTCATTTGAGATGTCATCAGTGATGTCATCAGTGATGTCACTGACCATGTCATGAATGATGTAATATGTGACATCATTAGCAGTGGATTGCGGGTCCGCGATATATAGTTAGTGCAACTAACTATATATGGAATTTCAATGGTTTTGTGCAAATAAAATAAGGTTTTTTAAATGCTAATCCCTAACTATATATGGTCTATAACCTATGGTTTTTTCAGTGAATTTTCAAGGTTTTGTAAATGCAAATTCCTAACTATATATGGTCTATAACCTATGGTTTTTTCTGTGAATTTCATTGGTTTTTTAAAAGCTAATATCTATAGCTGTAAAATATATTCTTTATTAAGTGACGTATCACGTAGCCCGTGAGACGCCTCATGATGCATCGCATAACCGTGACGTATCGTCCCTGCAGCGCAAACCAAACCCAAAACGTAAGCGCGCCAAAACACGCTTAAAGATATATATATATTTTTTTAACCTTAATTAGACAAAATCCACACGTGCACATATCACAAACGTTCAAAAAACACAATATGTCGGACTCCCGTTACGCTGCCGGTTAGCTGCCCGGTTAACGTACCAGGAAGCACCTTTACCGCGAAAAATCGCATTTTTTTTTTCACCCGCCAGGGAACTTTAATAGTCCCCTCATCAATCCTAGGGGTTCAGGAGGGGTCTGCCTTACCCCTTTCATTCATTTACACCTTTTTTTTTTTCCACCTCTTGTCTCTCGATCCCACAGAGAGACAAGATGGCGGCCGCTCCAGACTGTTTACAATGATAACAGCCAATCAGCTTCTCCTCAGACTCCCGTTACACTGCCGGTTAGCTGCCCGGTTCGCGTACCAAGACGCGTCTCTACGGCGAAAAAATCGGAATTTTTTTTTTTGGGCCCAGCGTGGCTCTATAATATCCCCTCATCAATCCTAGGGGGTCAGAAGGGGTCTACCTTGCCCCTTTCCTTCATTTCCCCCTTTGTTTTGGCCTCCTCTTGTCTCTCGATCCTACCGAGAGACAAGATGGCGGCCGCTCCGAACTGTTTACAATGTTGACAGCCAATCAGCTACTCGTCAGACTCCCGTTACACTGCCGGTTAGCTTCCCGGTTAGCTGCCCGGTTCGCGTACCAAGACGCGTCTCTACGGCGAAAAAAACGGATTTTTTTTTTTTTTTTTGGGCCCAGCGTGGCTCTATAATATCCCCTCATCAATCCTAGGGGGTCAGAAGGGGTCTACCTTGTCCCCTTTCCTTCATTTCCTCCTTTGTTTTGGCCTCCTCTTGTCTCTCGATCCTACCGAGAGACAAGATGGCGGCCGCACCGGACTGTTTAGAATGTTGACAGACACCGGAGAGCCAATCAGCTTCGCTTCGCAAAGTTCCGATAAGCGAAAAGTACGCAAACCGGATCGCTGCCCGGAGCGCTGTTACAGATATATATCTTGATTTAAACGTTAATTTCTCAAAATCCACTGAAGCACATATATTGAGACCTAGCAAAGGCACATCGGGCTAACAGTCCCTACAATTTTGCAAATCCATTCAGCCGTTCGAGCTAAAAGTGAGTCCAACCGCCCTATCGAAAACTCAATGTTAAAAACGCGTTTTGGGACCCCCCTTTTTTCTCAGCCCCCCCTTGACGAAACCCCCCCAAATTTCCAGGAGCTGCTCAGAAACAAAATGTGCCATTTTCCTGAAAATTTCAGCCGATTCCGTCCACAAACGCCAAAGTTATTAGACATAGAATTTTCAGAAATCCCATAGGGAAAAAATCCTAACTATATATACCTACTGGCGACCGCCAGTAGGTAATATATATATATATATATATATATATATATATATATATATATATATATATATGTATTCAAATGTGAGAATAGGCTACTGGAAAGCCACTTTTAACCATCATGTGTAGCTGGGATCCAGAGTTAAATTGGCTTAGACCAAGGAAGAAATGTTCGGTTTATAAAATTCCTTTATTGAATTCTGGCTGTTTTCTCAATATGTGTGAAATCTCCATGATTATGGCCTTTGCTACTGTTCAGAGACTGTGAACTCAGATCCTGCCTTTCTGTTTCCTCCAGACTACACAGACCTTTCGAAACAGTGGCTAAAGTCACTCCCTAAGTAAGGTGGGATTACATCACACAAATCTGCCTCAGTATTTTCCAAAGGATATCCTCTGAGCTTTTGTTTTTCCAATTTCAGAGTTCCTTGTACATTATTGGAGAGTTGCTGGTCACTAAATAAGATGAGTAATTGAGGAGGGACCACAGGTTTCCTTTCCCAGAAAAAGATTTAGGACGTGAGTACCCCTGACACCATTGCGGTCTTGGGACAGATTGACCTCTGGTCGGCTGTCCCAACACCACAATTACAATGTGACTGCACATGATGCAGTCGCATACTCTCATTTCTCTATGGGAGCTTGTGCTGTGGCCATAAACCGGCTGTAGTACAAGCTTCCATAGAGAAATGTAAGACTGTGTAAATCCCTGCACCTTGTTGCAGGCACCATACCTGCAATGTGTGGCAGGCACCTCACGGTGTCTGCCACACGGTGCAGGGATTCACAGAGGAGGCCCATAGGTGCCCCCAAACCCCCAACTTGGGGGGCCCCCCATGACACGTTCCGAGACCAGATCCATATCAGCATGGCTGATATGGATCCTATTGGAAAGTTCCATCATAATCCTGAAGGCGGAAACGCCTTCCTCATGGCATTATGCAGCCCTTCCGATTGGCCGATGGGCTCCTCAAGCCCATAGGAAGTCAGCCGGATTGACCGGCTGGTTTGAATTCTGACCGCTGTGATTGTAATACGGTGGGTAGAAGTCAAAACGGAGATGTTGGCCGGTAAGCCTCTGACAGACCACTAACTAGCCCCTGAGTGTTACATGCATACAATTAATTGTTAAGATTTTTATATTTCTTATTGCAAACCACCATTAGCCTTAATGTAATGAGTTTCATTAGGTTGTGTTTTTTGTGTGTGCACAAATTAAATGAGACAATTCCTAAATCATTTATCATTGATCCTCATTAATTAGACAAATTAACACAGAACTCCAGAAAAAGAATTTTAGTCTTAGGCATACACAGGAAATTACATCAATTATTTCTAAAATTGAAGACTTTCTTCATAGTTCAGAAGCTGTACATGTATGATTTGGTACTAATAAGTGGAGCCAGAACTTCATCTTATTACTTATTTATTTTATATATAAAATGTTATATAGCGCGAACATGACCTTTGAGGTTTCAGAGCACTTTACAAATGACCGGAAATAAGAAAACAGGGAAGCAAACAACAATATACTCAAGTGAGGTACCAACTGTGTAAATAAAATAAATAAGTTAAAAGATATAGGGAGGTATTAGCTCTAGGGTAAGTCAGCGGAACAATAGAGATGGACCGAGGTCTAGTAATAATTAAGCATGGGCGAATTTTGCAAATCTGGCGTTCGCGAATTTTGCGAATTTGCGAACTCGCAATCCGCAAAATCCGAAAATTCTCGCGAATTTGCTGGTTTTTTTTTTGTGTTCGCAAGGATTTCTGCCAGTTCGCAAGGGTTTTGTGCCAGTTCGCAATTGCGAACTTACATGTCGGCTCGCAATGGTCACGATTATGTTGTTTCTACGTCTGGTTCATCATCACAGGTTCCCAGCACCCTCTGTTTCACCCCTGCCACCCTCTGTTTCACCCATGCCACCCTCTGGTACATCAATGCCACCCTCTGTTTCATCATCACTGTAGATTATGGGGGGGGAAAGCAAGCACACCTGCCTGCTTCAACTGACATGAAGTAATTTGGGGTTGATTTATTAATGTGTCACTGTTTTAAAATTCCAGTCTGGCACCTGCTTCCTTATCTGTAATTTGCTTTCTGTTACAGTGCAATTTTTTTTCCAGGACCTTTGTGGCCTACTTGTAGCTATTCTATGAGCCTGCTGTGAGGGTCAGAGCAGGGTCATACAATTGTTGCAACTAGCAACTGAACTCTGGAGGTGCCCTTGTCAGGAAGCACTACAGGGAATGGTTACTAATGATGAGTTTGAACTTTTGAACCTGCTGAATGCTTTTTTTGTGTTAGCATGGATTTCTGCCAGTTCGGAAGGATTTCTGCCAGTTCGCGTGGGTTTTGTACCAGTTCGCAATTGCGAACTTACACCGCACGCCGCAAAATTGTATCACCAAGAAAAAAAAAACCCGCTGCGTGCGAATTTGCGGATTTTCGGTAAATTCGTGAGCGTTCGCGGATTGCGAATTTACCGAAAATCCGCAAAATCCGCGAGCGTAATGGATTTTCCGCCCATGCTTAGTAATAATCATGGGTGCGGATTTTAAGATGGATTGTATGATCTAGGGAAGAAATATGTTCATAAGCAGTGATCTAATTTATTTTTTGAAAGAAGCAGCTGAGGGAATCTGTCTGATTTCAGGTGGTAGAGAATTCCAAATATCTTGGGGCAATAGAGAAGTCTCTGCTGCAAGTTATCTTTTTATTGAATTTCTGAGGTTTCAGTACCAAGGTGCTGGTGCTTCTAGAGAATCTGCATCCACCAGATAATTCTAGTTTGTGTGCCAAGTACCTTGGGGTGTTGTAATATAGAGCTTTATGGGTGATGCAATCAATCAACTGTATCCTTGGCTCATATGGGAGCGAGACAAGGCCTTTAAGATCCTGGGAGCTTTGATTGCTCCTTTTTTATCCTTTGATAAGCCCTGTAGCAGCACTGTTAGAGACCCTTAAAGGTGCCACCTTGGATCAAGGAAGGCCACACAGGGTTGCACTTCCATGGTCCAATTTGGAAATAACTAGGGCCTGGACCACTGGTTTGAAGTAATTCTGAGGGAAGAAGGGTGTTAGTTTCCTTAAAATGTTCATTTGGAAGTTTGCTCCTTTGACGGTGGTACTGATGTGCTCCTGCATGTTCAGGTTCTTGTCCAGAATTATTCCCAGATATTTTGTAAAGTCTATAGTGCGAGATGAACAGTGAAGAGCAGTAAGATGATTTTTCCATAGATTGATCTCGGGCATGTGATTGGGTGGGATGATTAGGAGGAATTCAGTTTTTATGCCATTAAGTTTGAGGTGGTCGTGGGTTAGCCAGTTTTGGGTTATGCGTAGAGTTGTTTGGAGGGACCTAATATCTTCTGGGGAAGAGAGTTTCAAGTACAATTAGGTGTCATCAGCATACAGTAATAATGGGTGTTGGAGGAATTCAAGATTTCAGGCAGGGGCTCCATGAAAAGATTGAAGATTGTGGGTGAGCGTGGGTGTAGCCATTGATCAAGCTAAGATAGCAGGCTCTAGCCCTTTTGCCTTTGGTTAATATGCTACTTGTATTACTCTCCTGTAGGCTGTTTTTATTTAAGCTAGCCAGAGGAATGAGCAAGGCACCGTCAGGTGAGCGTGTTGACGTAACAAAGTTTTACAAGGAGAAAGGCAGATAAATGTCAACGAGAGCCAGTCAATTAATTGCAGCCTAATTAGAAAGGCACTGATGTTGTACTCGTTAGTTTTGCGACATATTCCGTCAATTATGAATGGGTGAGGCATATGATCAGACAAATCTTGTTACAGAGTTGGCTCAATAAAAAAGTCTTCAAAACCATTAAACTTAACTGCACACTTTTGATGCTCCATATTTCATTAAACTGTTCCCAGTAAACGCAACAATCTCAACTGTTGCATTTTTTCTCTTTAGTGGAAGCGGTTACCCCATACATGTCCAGC
Source organism: Lissotriton vulgaris (assembly GCF_964263255.1). Lineage (NCBI taxonomy): Eukaryota > Metazoa > Chordata > Amphibia > Caudata > Salamandridae > Lissotriton > Lissotriton vulgaris. The sequence goes on from NC_141694.1 coordinate 1,465,735,767, forward strand.
ATATGAACTCTTGAAAGAAGCTGCATTGTATTGGTCTATGGTCCCTGTGCTGGTTTCCAGTCAGCTGCTAACAGCAAGAGGTCACACATGCTTCATCTACTTTCCCCTTGCCTTGAGCAGGATACCTAACTTTGTAGAATGCAGGGTGACTGCCAGTTTAATAAACACAGAGCATCTATTAAATTACATTGTAATGTGTTGCATGAATGAAATGAAATTAAATTAAATTAAAATTATATTTATATAGCGCATAATCTACCCTGAGGCCTCGCAGCGCTTTGGCTAGAATCAGAAAGGCGACAGGATATGGCGCTAACAGGCTCTTCCGAACAAATTAGATTCTAAAAGCTTTCTAAATGCCAGCAGATTGTTATTCTCTCTAAGGGTAAGAGGAAGGGAGTTCCATATTCTCCCTGCATTGTGTGAGAATGAAAGGCCACCCCAGCGGGCCTTCTTTATCTTGGTAGTGGTGGCCAGATGTAACGAGCTGGAGCGGAGAGTTCTGGGGGGGAGGTAGGGAGTGGCTAGAGGGTGCATTATGGCTGGACCTGTTCTACGAATAGCTTTCTGGACCCGGCATATGGCTTTGAACTGTACCCTAGCTGCCACAGCAAGCCAATGTAGCTTCCTCAGTGCGGGTTTGGCCGACTGCCAGTGTGGGATTTGGAAAAGCCGTCGGGCCGCACAGTTTTGGGTGACCTGGAGCTTGTTGATCGCAGCCACCGGAGCTCCCAGATAAAGAGCATTGCCGTAATCCAGGTGAGAAAGTATCAGAGCCTGAACCATGACTCTCCTCGCCTGGAACGGATGCAAAGGGAGAACTTTGCGGAGCATTCTGATCAACCCAAAACAGGTGGATGAGGTTTTGGTGGCCTGGAAGGTAAAGTCAAGTGATTTATCTAGCCAAACTCCCAAGCTTTTTATGTGTGGTTTAGGAGGAGGGGGGGAGGGCCTAGACATGTAGGCCAGATGGGGGCCAAGATGGTAGGTGAAGGGTTGCCCAGTAACATGAGTTCAGTTTTTTCCCCATTTAATTTGAGGCCGGGGAGTTCCATCCATCTGGCCACTGCCTCTAAACAGGGGCTCAGAGTGCTAGACGACCCCTCAGCGTGATTCAATGAAACCACCAGCTGGGTGTCGTCTGCATAGGTGACAATTCGAATGCCAAATGGATGGACTATCTCCGCTAGGGGCCTCATGTAAACATTAAAAAGTGTGGGGCTCAGGGTAGAGCCCTGGGGGACCCCACAACTGAGTGGCTGCTTGGTGGATACAACCTTTCCTTCAAAGACCTGAAAGAAGCGCTCATCCAGGAAGGAGGTGAGCCCTGTCAGAGCCGCGCCCGACACTCCCATGCCATTGAGTCGATGTAATAAAGTGGCATGGTTAATCGTGTCAAACGCGGCGCTGAGATCTAATAATATGATGGCCGCTTTTCCTCCCGGGTCCAGTACAGTTCTTGTTTCCTCGGTCGCTGCCAGCAGGGCTGTCTCAGTCCCATGTTGGGGATGAAATCCCTCCTGGGAGGCACATAGTAGTTCGTTGGATTCTAAGTATTCCACTAGGATGTTGTTAATGTGCTTCTCGAGCAATTTGCTCATCCAGGGCAACAGGGAAATAGGGCGAAAATTAGCTAGGTTACTTTGGTCCAGGTGGGGCTTTTTTAAGAGGGCCCTGACCATTGCACATTTCCAGGATGTCGGAACTGTGCTTCAGATGATTGAGGTGTTAAGAACATCAAGAATGACTGGACGGATTGAATCAATGACCGAAGTGAGGAACTGTGGCGGTGCTGGGTCTCTAGGGGATCCTGAGTTGACTTTGGGAATTATTTTATCTAAAGAGACAGAGTTTAGGGGGTAAATTTTTCCAGCGTACAGGGGGCCAGTATGCTGGAGTTCACTATTGTAGCAGCATCAGATTCAGTTCTGACAGAGGCAAAAGAGGAATAGAAGGTCTGAATCTTCTGATAAAAAAAGTTGCTAGATTGTTACAATGAGCAAGTGCCCCATTTAATGGTGCTCGCTCTGGGGGAGGGGAAATCAGTGACTTGTCTATCAAGAAAGTTTCCTTAGGAACATTTGCCACTGAATTAATTTTTGTTTCGTAAAACTGGACTTGAGCCGCCTTAATTTCGGTTTTGTAAAGCCTAATTGCGGCTCTATAGTCTGCCTTCCTGTGCTGTGAGTGGTCTTGTCTCCAGCTCCTTTCTAGTTTACGGCATGATTGTTTCATGTCCCTTAATCTAGGGGTATACCAGGGGGCTACTTTTTGCCTTTTTATACAATGCAGGGGTTCCTTCGGGAGGACTGAATCAAGGGAGTTATGGATACAGGTGTCAAAGTTGGTACTGGCTGTGTCAGGATTAGAAGCCTTCAGAGGTTTAAGTTCAACAACCGCAGATTCCCATTTGGTGGAAGAAAGTTTAGACCACTTTCTACCCCAGTGTTTTTTAGGTTCTTGGGCAGGAGGGGAATTCCCCGTTACCCAACTGAGGGGAATGAAATAGTGGTCAGTCCAAGGTAATGGCAAGGGCGGTTCGGTATTTAAGGTGTCAAGATTGCCATATACATGATCTAAAAGATGACCTTTATTGTGTGTCGGAAGGAATCAATTTTGAGCCAGATCAATCACTTGAAAGCTCAGCCGAAGACTGTTGGCTGCTGAATCAAGTGGATCGTCTAAATGCAAATTTAGATCGCCCAGCACTGTGAAATTCACCGAAGTGAGCGCTAAATTGGCAGCTAGGTCAGCCATGTTTGGAATAAACTGACCTAGCGTTCCGGGTGGTCGATAGACCAGAAGGCCTGGAAAGGTGTTTGTAGAGGATAGTTCTCGTGAAAACAGCAGGCTTTCACAGACTGATGTTGTGGTAGGGGTAATGCGACATTTATACTGTTCTCTATAAATGATGGCTAGACCATCTCCTCTGCCCATATTTTGGTCAGATCTCTTTATAGTATAGCCTTGTGGGGTTGCCCAAACGGTGGATGGATCGGCTGTAACTTTGTAATGCCCCAGCACAGTCAGAAAAGTCACCTAGCTATGAACACGGATAAACAAAATACACAGGACGGAGAGACGCTGGATGAGGGCTAGGTTAATACCAAAGAAAGTGAATAAAGACTACTTAGCTAAAAGCCAGAAATGCGTTTTAAGAAAAATTAAAACTACTTATGTGAAAAGAACATTGCGCATCTTTGGGAGGGCTTGGCCTCATGAAGTGAAGTCTATGTCGAGAATGACTAGGACTTCAGGTGCCTTTTCTCAGCTCTCCAGACACAATTATAATGTCAGCAGAATCCTTTCAGAAAATTTTAGCTCTGAAAGCTGTAAATGAAAATACCCAATATATTTTTTGCTCAAAACATCAGGGACCCTGAACATTGTGCGTGATGCAACCTCTATTATTATTTCAATAAGTTAAATATGAGTGAGTAAGTGAGTGGTTTCAGTTACATAATGCACACATTTAATTGTATCGAGGCATGGCATAAAGGGTTTGAAAGCTTGTTGAGTAGTACATATGCTTTTTGTACATGCTTATACGAATATTATTTAGGAATAATAGACTGAATTACCTCACTAAATAAAAATAATAATATTACACTTTTTTGTTTGGAAATTTACCACACGTTTTGTCTAGCCTTTACATTAAATAACATGTTTGAATTGTCCTTAGGTTTACGGATACATAATTTCATTCTATATTTTTCAATATGAATACATTTTGATTGCATTCAAAGTAGATTGGATAAGGGAACAGCAAGTGTGCTACACATTATTTACATTATAATTTCTTCACAGGTTCTGTTTACATATATCGACACGTTCGGCGCTTTGAAAGTTATTACAAATATCACGAGCAACAGAATGTTTAATTAAGTAAAGCAAAGAACTTTCAGAATTTCCACCGTGGGATTTCCTTGTCAAGTGATTTCTGTAGGATATCATTTCAGTTAATTAATAGGGGATTTATTTCTGACCTGCAGTGTGTGAAAAGCTGAAGACATTCTGTAGTTGACTTCGGTTAAAACTAAAACTGCCCAAGCCTGACCAACTCTTTATATGAAAGAGTTCTGGCACATGCTCCTTGTAAAAGAGTAGCAAAACATTGCATGTCAAATAAGGTGATATTGCAGCATTTTATGTGGCTTAAGTTTTAGGACATGCAGATGAGACTGTCTTAAGCCATGACAAAATCTTTGCACAAACACTAAACAACCAAATGAATGTGTTCTGGTATGGGAGAAGATTGGTGAAGGCGTTTACACCAGAACATGGACTTCTATTGGAATTCTCAAGGGCATATTAGCAAGCCCATTATCGCCGGTTTAGCGGCAGTTTTCTGCCGCTAAACTGGCGATAATTTTTAACGCCGTTCTTGATAATATGCCCCTCAGTCCATCTGGCACACAGGCACATAGAAGAAATAACAACACAGGATTTATCGGGACAAAAAGGGCTCACCATCTATTGTTTCAAAAGGACACGTCATATTTACGAATTCCTGAAATTCCCTAATGAATTACGGCACTTAAAGGTCGGAGGGGGGAGGCGAGGAGGCCCCCACTGCAGCCGCCACTGCCAGGAGTCAAATTGTGCTTCTCACAGGGGCCCCGCCCCGGGACTACCACTCCCGGCAGCCTCAGCGGCGGCGCTGCATTCTGAAGACCCGAGAGCGCCAGGAGGCACCTTAAAGCAGCACTCAGCTCGGCGGAGCGGGGGGATACTTACAAGGTCGGAGGGGGGAGGCGAGGAGGCCCCCACTGCAGCCGCCACTGCCAGGAGTCAAATTGTGCTTCTCACTGCATTCTGACGACCCGAGAGCGCCAGGAGGCGCCTTAAAGCGGCGCTCTGCTCCGCTTTGCGGGACACTAGCGGGATGCCGGGCGAAGCCCGGGCAAAGGGCGGGCCCTCTGTGGCCCTCGGAGGATGGGACGGGCCACCCCATTTGACTCTTTCATAGGTGGAGGTACTGCGATGCTTCTATTTTATTGATTATTTTTGGCGTTTCCATTACTATCATAGACATTATGTCCATTTGGGAAGAGCTCAACGCCCTGTGTGGCACCAACTACGTCCCTGATGCATTAACCCCCCCCATTATGGATACTAACTCTGTTATTTATAAAGGCTTCCCACGGGACCTAGCTTCTCCTGTTAACAAAGACCAAAACCAAGTAAACACTTCGCCCCTGGATCACAACATTAGAGGGAAGCACGACAGCAAAATTGACAATGAGAACAATGCATGTACACAAAATTTGTGCACCAGCCCAATATCATCTCCCTCTAATCTAACAATATCAATGGAGGACACGGCTGCAGACAAATTAGACGATCCTGTCTTGTCCCCCCAATTGACTTTATTGGCCCAAATTGAGAAACTGTTGTTAGCTGTCATTTCACCCTTGGTCATAAAAATTAACAACTTGGCGGACAGGCTGTCTAGCATTGAGGAATTAATCAAAAAGAATTCTCCTCAAATTAATATAATGGCTACATCCGTCTGCCCTAATCCTCCCATCGCCCCCGAAAAGCATAAGTCTGTTATATGTAATAACGGTAAAACTCAATTACAGCCTCCCAAAATATCTACCCCTACAGGCCCCAAAATAATTCTAAAACCTGCGCTAAAAACTCACACTGTGCCTAGAGCCGCTCCGGTAAGAATGCCACGTATCAACTAACCTCCTGAAGCCGCCCCATATGTGTCTGTCCTCTCTGGGGTCCCTGCACTCAGTCAGGGAACACACGAATCACAGCAGGACCTTTTAAATAAGGTCATTTTCTGGCTACAAAACAATAGGCCTTTGCCACCTGAACTAGAGGGTGGTATCCTGAGTGTCAGGAGGGTGGGGTGGTTAGGTACGCTGCCCAAAGACATCGCTGGGGACCTGGTGCTAACTAAATTTAAGAACAGAAATATCGTCCCCTATTTACGATTTTGTCACCCCAAAGAAAGACATGGCACTATTCGCATCTGGGACTTGCACGATTTTTACCCAAGCTTCCCACATATCCCGTTTTATAGACCAAAGGTAAAGAAATACTACTCCTGGGGAAGGGGACCCTGTCCCTATAGCGCAACTAACCTTCTACCGTCTGATGGTTTTGAACTTTTGTCCAAAAATTGTATTTTTAAGACCCCACCACTAAGAGGCCGCTTGTGAGTTCGAGTTAAACTGACAGGGTAGTATGTAACTAACAGGTATATTACTGATAGAGGTTTGCTTAATGTTCTTCCCCGGCTCCTTAGTATGTACGTACGACTTTTTGTCTTAGAGCTGTTTTACTGACATTGAAATCTTTCAACATTGATTAAGCTGATTCGTTATACTTATTTAATCTTGTTTTATTAATTTTGTAATGAAATGTCAAGGTGTTTATTTATGTACTGCTGATGCTTTTATGATTTTTAAACTAAAATCAAATAAAGCTTATCTGAATCTGAATCTGAATTATGGCACAGAGTACAGCTGTTACCACGACCTAATCTATTACATTTTATCTTAATCCCCTCTCATCTCTGTCATGGTTTTCCCAAAAATGTCCAGGCACTGGGTAGCTACTGCCTCTTTGCTTATTAGCCCTCACATGTTGAAGTATTCACTTACATGCTGCCGATTTCCTACTTCTCCTGCATCTTTTTTCACAAGGGCATGATACATATAGACAGAGAACTGAGGGGCATATTATCAAGACAGGTGATAACATTGTTGCCGCTTTGCGGCAGAAAACTGCAGCTAAAACGGCGATAATGGGCTTGATAATATGCTCTACGGAATTTCAATTGAAGCCCATGTTAGACGTGAGGGACATCTAACGTGGGCTTCAATTGGAATACCTCAGAGCAGATTATCAAGCCCACTATCGTCGTTTTAGCTGCAGTTTTCTGCCACTAAAGCAGCGATAATTTTATCACCTGTCTTGATAATATGCCCCCCTGTTCCGCAATTGTAGAGCTCCCTCAGCGTTCTATTGTTTCCCGGAAGTGGATTAGTTGGTATTGGAATGTTGTACCTTTGCTTACATGCATTGCAGGCTCTGCACTTATAAAATCCCTGCTTCATGACATCCACTTGGGCTTCTCCTTGGGCATTTCCTTCCTAACCAGATAGTCTCGCACTGATTTAACTTTATGGAAAGTGATGTTGGGTTCTTAGGTGCATCATGTCCTATTACTGAGTCATTTTTAATGAGGTGCCAATACTTTCTCATTCTGTTACCAACACATAGAGGCCGATGACTGTATGTTTTTACTAACCTAGGTGTCTGACCTTTCTGACTGATTTCGACCCTTTTTCTTCCAAATATAATTCCCTCCCTCCTTCTGTTATCAGCTCTGTGAACTGCCCTACTGACCGTGCTCTTGCTATATCCTCTTGCTTTCAATCTATCAATCATGTCTCTACTGACCTCCCGGTGCAATTCTTTTTGGCTCGTAAACGTTTCCCGTACGGGATACTTTACTTCAGTGTGATGGGATGACAAGTGTGGCCATGGAGTAGACTGTTCCTTACAGAGAGCATCACAGAATTGTCACAAACCTCTTTTGCAGTAACCAATGTAACAATGAAGAGGAGGGGTACTTCATCTGGATGAACCTTGCCCCGATGCAATTGAAACATTCATTTGTAGCAGGTGTGACTAAGTAACACAAACCCTGTGACGGATAACAATCTATGCTACCCATTGGGTGAGCTCCATTGATTCCCACTCACCTTTTGGGAAGTATAAGTGTGTTGGGATGGAGGTAACAGTTTAGGTCCAGGTAACTTCTTACGGTTCCACTTTCCATATTTCCATTGGCTGAATCCCATATTAGTGTGCGCAATTAGAGTTCTCGGTCTGATGTACAAATATCCATTTGCGAACGAGGATGTTCAAATTGTATACTAACTGGTTTGTGAATAGCTATGCGATGTGCAATGCTACCTATGTACCAGTAGAAAATAGAAAACTGTTCATTCGAAAGGAGATTGGAAAACAACCTGCCTATGAATACTTTCAACCCTCTGTGACTGGCTGCAAAGGCAGATATGGAAGCCTGAAATGGGCAGCAGACATACACCCCTGCATTTCCATTCCCAAATCAAAAAAACCTTTTTGTTTTAAAAGCAGCCGTGTCCATTAAACCATTCAAGATAAATAATTGTTATTGTTTGGGAAGTCCTCTGGATCACTTCTTGCTCCCCCAAGGCCTCGGAAATTACTCACTAACCACCACAAATCAGGGGTATGTAACCGATCCATGGTTTACGATTGCAATCATGGTCACAAACCATTGATACATACCTTTCCGAATCGTAAATAGGAATGGGTCTCCCCTTTCACACTCCCTTTTATTTTGAAAGCATCACAATATTTTTTTTACTAGCTAGAAAGATTCTTCCAACTCATAAAAAGACTAATGAAAAGGGCAAAAAGCCCTTTTATGATAGTAAATCCCATAATTTTGTGAATCGCATCGTTTGCGACTATAAAAGGGCTTTGAACATCACACTTTGTTACACTCCAGCATACCATGAGAGAGGAGCATCTGTGATCACCATTTTTGAGTGTGCATCTGCACAATAGACCAGGGTAAGTCTTGTGCATCATTGCACATGCTCAGAGTCTGCTGTAGATGCAGACCCTTTTCCCTTGCTCTGCCGCAATGAACTCACAGTGCTATTATTTCTAATGCTGTCTTAAGTCTTGAGTTGGTTGGAAACATTTGCATGAAAATGTTTTTATTAAATTACATGTTTTATGTAATCATAGCTGAAAACATCATCCACACTTTGAAACAGCAAGGAACTGCCTTGTGCTTTAATCTACTTTATATATGCTGTCCTATTCTTGAATGGCAAACCTTGTTAATGTTGCACTTCGACAATATCAAGAGCATATTGCGGTTTCCTTACAATGAAATTCAGATAGCACAGTGCAAGGATAACTACATTTTTATACAAAAACATTTGCCTTCCCAAATAAGCATAATTCATATCAAAAAGCTTTCTCTGCTTGCTTAAGCTAGTTGTAATGTAAATCCCCAGCATAAGGTGGCTCACAGATTTTGTGGTTACACGAGAATCCTGAAAAAAACACAGTGACAAATTTCAGTAAAAGCATTATTGCAGAGTGTAGCCAAGCATTGTAAATAGAAGTGCCATATTATTATTGAGAAAAGGTGTAGTGCTCATGCAAACTACAGATTTCATTAGGATCTGAACTCGTTGCTGAACCATGAATCTGAAATTATTTAAGGGATACACATAAATGTAATTTCTTTGCACTGCCCTCCACATCTGAAATAATGTACTGGGCAGGGAATGTGCAGCTCTCGCAGGGTCTGCAATATGAGTTTATTTATAACTTCTCCATACACTCTGGAAATAATATTAAAGCAGAAGAATAAACCGATTTTTGACGCAGCACCGTATTTGAACATAAACAATTTTTATTGTGAAACCTCAACCCATTTATGTTAATGCACTGATCCAATAGTTTAAGAAATATGAATCGTGCCAAAAAAACTATGTAGATGCTTGCAGCAGAACTGAATTTTATAAAGGAATGTAGCAATAGCAAGAGCTACAAACAAATCAAAATGGTAATATGGCTACAATTTCCCACTATCCAGACCAGCATGCAACCCTAATATTGCGACGTAAAAGGATGTCACTCAGTGCCAGCATACTTCAGGCTTGATTCACAAAGGTTTTGTGTAAGTTTATGATTGATTGTTTGGTCTTCACAAAGGAATTTGAGTAGCATATTTGCGAGTGCAGTGTCTCAGCAAATAAAAAGATTGGACTGCGCTCCTCATGTGTCCCTCCTCGACAAGCCGATGATCAGCCCCAGGGACTATATCCCTCAGGGCTCAATACAGCTTCAGTGTCCTGGAGACCCCACTCATTGGACACTGCTGTTTCTTGCCCATGAGTGTGTGGACGTACCCTGCCAGGAAACACTATCTTCTTCTCATCCGGCGGGAGCAGTGAAAAATGTTAGTGAGCCAGGTTCTGCCATCCCCAGTACGGTGCTGGCCAGGGACACTCTACTCCACTTTGAGACACACTATGGAACTACCTCTATGCCACTCCACCCCACTTTACTCCACTGTGCTCTGACACATTACTCTAATGTACTCCTCTGTACTCCACTACTTGACTGTATGCCACTCCACTCTACACAACTCTATGCGACTCGACTCGACAACACTCTACACCATTACACTCTACTACACTCTACACTACTGTATTCTATGCCACTCCACTCTATGTCACTCTACTGTACAAGACTTTCCAACACTCTGCAACATGCCACTCCATTCCACTGTAGCACACAGAACTCCACTCAATGGCACTTTAAAACACTGTATGATATGCCAGGCCACCCTACTCCACTTCACTCCACTCTACTGTACAACATAACACCCCACTGCATTACAGTTTACTTGGCTCTATCCTAGGTGACTCCACTGAACTTAAGTCCAGTCTACTCCATCGCATGATACTTTAGCCCACTCTACTCCACTGTTCAACACTCCACTCTATGCCGGTCCACTTTAGGATACCCTACAGTACTCTATTCAACTCCCCTCTACAGGACACTACTTCACTCTCTGGAACTATGTGACATTTATTCCACTCTATACCAATCCACTCTATACCACTGTATTGCACTGTATAACACTCAAGGACATGCTACTCCCCTCCTCTCTATGACACACAACTCCACTATATGACACATCACTCTATTCTATGACACTCTTCTACATTGTAGGACACTTCCACTGTACAACATACCACTCTACGACACCACACTGTACGACCCTACACTGTACGATACTCTCAGCCACTCTACTGGACAACACTCCGCTCCACAACACTGAACTGTACAACACTTTAGTCAACTGTACTCCACTATGTGCCACTAAATTGTACAACACTCTTCATCACTCTATGCAACTGTACAACACTATAATCGACAACACTCGACTCCACGACACTCGACTCCATGACACTGCAGTGTGCAACATTCCACTGTACAATACTCAACTTTACCATATGACATTCTTCTTCGCTGTACAACACATCACTTCACTGTAAGATTCTCAACTCCACTATGCACACACCATTCCACTCCACTGCATAACACTTTACTCTACTATACATAACACTACTCTACTCTACTCCATTCAACTCTATTCCACTCTATGAAACTAGAGTCTAGGAAACTTGACTATACAATACTGTCCTTCCGTATACTCTATGACACTGCACTTAACAACACTCAAATAAAAAGGACACTCAACACTGCGATTTGAAACACATTTTTATTAAAAAATAAAACCATTTAAATTCAATGAAAAAAACTAAGGTTAAGGATAGATTATAGTTAGGAAAACTCTATTTATTCTTTCTATACAAACCCAACTTAAATTATACAAACATCAGAAATTCTAAAGTTATAGTTATTATAGGTAACTGGGCATAATATTGAAATCAAAATACCGAATGGACAAAATATCGAGTCAAAAATATCGTTAGTATAGAAATATCAAACGAAATAATATCGATGTTAAAAATATCGTTATATTTTTAACTAATTTAATATCGAAGTAAAAAATATCGAATCAAAAATTTCGAATATTGTTAATATCGAATTGTTAGTGTAGTATAAAATATCAAAATAATATATATAGAAAGTAAATAATATCGAAATAAAATATAGATAGTAAAAAATATCGATTTTTTTTATAATGTTAATAATATTAAATAAAAAAATATCTGTTAATATTGTAAATTATTTAAATTTTTCTAATAATTAAAAATGTATAATTGTGTAAGTTGTGTATTTTATGTTTTGTTTTATGGACGGGATGTTGGGTTAATAGGGGATAAGGGTGGGGAGTTTTTTAAAATAATATTTTTATTATAAAACAAAAAAGAAATTATGTGAAAAATGTATATTTTAATTAAAAATTTATACCTAGAATATTTAAAAAAGTCAATTAATTTTAGGAGCGGGATGTTGGGTTATTAGGGGATAAGGGTGGGAGTGTTTTAAAAAATACTTTAAAAAAAATATTTAATTATAATTTAATATCATTTTTAAAACATTTTATGAGCAACTTATTTGTTTAAGAGGGGATAAGGGTGGGGATTATTTAAAAATATTTTGATTTTTTTTTCAATATTATGTGAAAAACTATTTATTTTAATTATATTTAAAATTGCAAATTGAAATTTTTAATTTGCAAAGAAAATGTTTTAAAATATTTATATATGGAGTTAATTGTGTGTAATGGTGATTGTAGAGCTTAATAATATGTGTTTTAAATTTAATCAATACATTTATTGATAATGTAAACAATTAGCTAATATATTTATTAAAATGAAAATAGTGCAAAATTAAAAAATCAATTTCTAATGAAATATAGAACTATAATATGCAAAATAAAAATGTTGCTACATTTTTAGAATTTTGTAAAAAAAATAGAATTTTAATTTTTAATATAAAAATAACACATTATTAAAAATATTAATAATTATACAGAAATATAATTATTATATTTAGAAAATGTATATAAAATGTTATAATAAAGTTATGCTATATACCAATGTGATGTTAGTTTTATATGTGTTATAAGTTATAGAGTGAGATTTAAGAAAAAAAATTTTTAATGTAAAATAGTGGTATTATGATTAGTACAGTTCTTATGATTATTATCCTGCACCTTCTATGAATATAATCTGATAGGACTGTGAATAGTAATTTATAATGGCTATTTTGTTCATTACATTACTAGAATTTTATATTATCTGAGTGTGAATATAATTTTAATTAGAGTTAGTGTACAGTACCTTCCATTACATTTATCTGACTGGAGTTAGAATAGTAAATTATATTGGGTTACTGTCCACCAGCTTCCCTGAGTTTAACCTTACTGGAGTTGGAATATTATTGTGTATATGGTCAGTGTCCAGCACCTTCCCTGAGTTTTACCTGAATGGAGTTGGAATAGTAAATTATATTGGGTTACTGTCCAGCAGCTTCCCTGAGTTTCACCTTACTGGAGTTGGAATAGTAATTTGGATATGGTCAGTGTCCAGCACCTTCCCTGAGTTTTACCTGAATGGAGTTGGAATAGTAAATTATATTGTGTCACTGTCCAGCACCTTCCCTGAGTTTCACCTGACTGGAGTTGAAATAGCAAATTATATTGGGTCACTGTCCAGCACCTTCCCTGAGTTTTGCCTGACTGGAGTTGGAATAGTAAATTATATTGGGCCACTGTCCAGCACCTTCCCTGAGTTTCATCTGACTGGTGTTGGAATAGTAAATTTTATTGGGTCACTGTCCAGCACCTTCCCTGAGTTTCACCTCACTGGAGTTGGAATAGTAAATGGTATTGGGTCACTGTCCAGCACCTTCCCTGTTTTTCACCTGACTGGAGTTGGAATAGTAAATTATATTGGGTCACTGTCCAGCACCTTCCCTGAGTTTCATCTGACTGGTGTTGGAATAGTAAATTATATTGGGTCACTGCCCAGCACCTTCCCTGAGTTTCACCTCACTGGAGTTGGAATAGTAAATGGTATTGGGTCACTGTCCAGCACCTTCCCTGTTTTTCACCTGACTGGAGTTGGAATAGTTAATTATATTGGGTCACTGTCCAGCACCTTCCCTGAGTTTCACCTGACTGGAGTTGGAATAGTAAGTTATATTGGGTCACTGTGCAGCACCTTCCCTGAGTTTCATCTGACTGGAGTTGGAATAGTAAATTGTCTATGGTCAGTGTCCAGCACCTTCCCTGTTTTTCACCTGACTGGAGTTGGAATAGTAAATTATATTGGGTCACTGTCCAGCACCTTCCCTGAGTTTCAACTGACTGGAGTTGGAATAGTAAATTATATAGGGTCACTGTCCAGCACCTTCCCTGTTTTTCAACTGACTGGAGTTGGAATAGTAAATTGTATATGGTCAGTGTCCAGCACCTTCCCTGTTTTACACCTGACTGGAGTTGGAATAATAAATTATATTGGGTCACTGTCCAGCACCTTCCCTGAGTTTCAACTGACTGGAGTTGGAATAGTAAATTATATTGGGTTACTGTCCAGTACCTTCCCTGAGTTTCATCTGACTGGAGTTGGAATAGTAAATTTTATTGGGTCAGTGTCCAGCACCTTCCCTGAGTTTCACCTCACTGGAGTTGGAATAGTAAATTGTATATGGTCAGTGTCCAGCACCTTCCCTGTTTTTCACCTGACTGGAGTTGGAATATTAAATTATATTGGGTCACTGTCCAGCACCTTCCCTGCGTTTCACCTGAGTGGAGTTGGAATAGTAAATTGTATATGGTCAGTGTCCAGCACCTTTCCTGTTTTTCACCTGACTGGAGTTGGAATAGTAAATTATATTGGGTCACTGTCCAGCACCTTCCCTGACTTTCAACTGACTGGAGTTGGAAAAGTATATTATATTGGGTCACTGCCCAGCACCTTCCCTGACTTTCATCTGACTGGAGTTGGAATAGTAAATTTTATTGGGTCACTGTCCAGCACCTTCCCTGCGTTTCACCTGAGTGGAGTTGGAATAGTAAATTGTATATGGTCAGTGTCCAGCACCTTTCCTGTTTTTCACCTGACTGGAGTTGGAATAGTAAATTATATTGGGTCACTGTCCAGCACCTTCCCTGAGTTTCGCCTGAGTGGAGTTGGAATAGTAAATTATATGGGTCACTGTCCAGCACCTTCCCTGAGTTTCATCTGACTGGAGTTGGAATAGTAAATTATATTGGGTCACTGTCCAGCACCTTCCCTGAGTTTCACCTCAGTGGAGTTGGAATAGTAAATGGTATTGGGGCACTGTCCAGCACCTTCCCTGTTTTTCACCTGACTGGAGTTGGAATAGTAAATTATATTGGGTCACTGTCCAGCATCTTCCCTGTTTTTCACCTGACTAGAGTTGGAATAGTAAATTGTATTGGGTCACTGTCCAGCACCTTCCCTGTTTTTCACCTGACTAGAGTTGGAATAGTAAATTATATATGGTCAGTGTCCAGCACCTTCCATGTTTTTCACCTGACTGGAGTTTGATTAGTAAATGTTATTGGGTTAGTGTATAGCACCTTACTTAATTGTTATTTGAATGGAGTGGGAATAGTAAGTTATATATGTTTTTTTTAAATGTCTAAAGTAATGTAAATATTATATGAGGTTGTAATATAATTGGATAATAAATATTTTTATGGTAATAATTAAATGGCAATATATAAATATTTTTATCATAATATAATTAAAATATAACATTTTATTTGTATTACTAAAATAAGTAGAAATGCAGTGATTGAACATTTTTATTGACACATATTGTTTATAATATGTACAGTACAGTATACAAATTATCTAATTTTTTTATACACAGTTAGGTAAATTGAATGTATTACATCACATTTATTCATAATCATAAATGTTTCACATTTCCCCCAAAAAATCTTTTTCACAGTATATTGCAAATAATATATACAGTGTTGTTTCTGAATTTTTATACAATTATAATTTTTTTTAAATAAACAATTTTTTTAGTGTCCAGTAAATGTTTAATCAATAATGTTAATACATAATATATTAATTTTATTAATTAAACATTTACAATATTTACATGAACAGAAAATAATGAACAGGTAAGTATATATTTGGTACATTTACATGCCAAAATATATTTTGTATAATATGTATACATATTAAATACAATGTTCTTAAAACGAATTAATATTTGTAATTAATTTTTATTAAGTATATACTGAGCTTTTAAATAAAAACTTTTTATTAATACAATATAAATTAGTACATCATTTATACAGTTGCATACAATGTTTCATATGTATTTTTAAAATATGTACAACAAAATATAATATTATTTATAATATTAATTAATATATTTGATTATTATTATTATTAATTTACAAAAGTAAATTAATTATCAAATATTTTAACAAATAACAAAAACATATTTTGGAAATATTCACTTAAGTGTAAATTAGGATTTAAATTTACTTCTCATATATATACATACATTTTATTAATAATAACAATAAATAATATTTATTATATATTATTATTATTATTAATTTACATATGTTAAATCTTTGTATAGTAATTATTACAATATAACATACATATAAGTAAAATATAAACTCAATTTTTATTTGTTATATGTATTTTTTACCATTTTAATATATTAAATTAAGTATTAATAATAATTAATAATACATTATTTTTATTTATTATTAATTTGCTAAGGAGATTTTATATAACAATAATTGTTAGAAATAAATGTATAACATTTTAAGTCTAGTAGTATATTTTATTTTTACTTAGAACATTGTATTTAATATATTTAAGTTTCTATTATTGTTTAAATGGGACTACTTTTTTAACCGCGTAAGGTTATTTTGCTTCATTCAGGACCTGAGAAGCTCGCGGTTGGATGCTGCGTTGCGTTGCGAAAGGTAAGATGAATTTTACCTATTATATTGTATAGAGTAGTAGTGTTTGACTATATTTTGGAGGTGTGTAGTGTTATTGTGTGTGTTTAGTTGTGGCTTTGGTATGTTTTAGGTGTTACTTGGATTTTACGGAGGTGTTGTGAGTTTTTGAGGCCTAGTCTATTTTTTGAGTGTGATGTTAATATCTGTGTATTTTACTGTTTTATACTAATGTTTCGGTCTATTTGTAAATGTTTGGGGGCTTTGTGTGGGTGGTTTTGTTTTTGATTTTTTTTACAGGTTCCGGGATGTCGCCATTTCGTTCCGGAGAAGGATGCGTTTTTTTTTTGGAGAAGAGATTGCATTACGTTATGAAAGTATTGTTTTTATACACTCTCTCCTTTTTTCGTGGTTTCATGGAGCGATTTTTACTCTTTTTCACAAATTTTCGGATTTTTAAGGGTATCGATTTGGATTGGGAGAAGACATGCGTTTTTTTTAAGAAAAGTGTGTGTATGTTACTTTAATTAATAAAGTTCGCATACTTTCTTTTATCGGGATTTCGTGGAGCGTTTTTTATATTTTTACTTGTTTTCGGGTTTTTGAGGGTTTACCAAATTGGATTTGTAATGGATTAGCAGTGGAGTACACGGATTACAAGTGGTTGGATTACGTATTCTTTAGCAAAATGAATTGTAAGTCTCTTAAATTTATATTATTTGGGTGGGAAATGTGATTGCTATTATTATTGTTATATTTTATATCAAATCAAATATTGCTTAATTGTCTACAATTGATTATTTGGTATATAAATATGTTTGTAAAGTGTAGTGGTGTACAGTGTCGTGGTATTTAGTGGAGTAGCGCATAGTGGGGTGGCAAACAGTAGTGGAAAGGCATATAGAGGAATAGCAAGGAGTGGAGTAGCGTACAGTCAAGTGACAGTGCAGTGACGTATAGTGGAGTGGCCTAGACTGGAGTGAAGCACAGTGGAGTAGGGAGGAGTAGAATAGCATACAGTGGCGTGGCGTAGAGTGCAGTAGCACACAGTGGAGTGGTATACAGTGGAATATCATAGAGTGCAGTGGTGTACAGTGGAGTGGCATAGCGTGGAATAACATTTAGTAGAGTGTAGCATGGAGATCTGTACATTGAAGTGCTGTAGAAATGAGTGGCATAGAGTGGTGGGGGTAGAGTGGAATAGCATAGAATGGAGTGGCATAGAGTAGTGTTGCACACAGTTGAACAGCATAGAGTGGAATGTAATGGAGCGGTGTACAGTGGAGTGGCATAAAGTGGAGTGGTGTACAGTGGAATGTTGTAGAGTGGTGTATCATAGAGTGTAGTGGCTTCCAGTGTGGTGTACAGTGAAATAGCATGGAGTGGAAGAGCATAGAGTGGTGTAGCATACAATGAAGTGGCATGCAGTGGCGTAGAGTGGAGTGACCTTGAATGGAATGGTGTACAGTGGAGTGGGATAGAGTGGAATCCCATACAAGAGTGTTGTAGAGTGGAGTAGAGTATGCTGGAGTGGCATACAGTGGAATAGAATAGAGTAGATTGACGTAGAGTGGGCTGCTATACAGTGGAATAGTGTAGAGTGCATTGGCATAGAGTGGGAGGTGTGTGGTAGAATGGCATAGAGTGGTGTCATGTACACTGGTGTGACACTGAGAGGAATACCATAGAGTGGATTTGAGTAGAGTGTATTAGTGTACAGTGGAGTGTCGTAGTGGAATAGCATAAAGTGGAGTGATGTGTCGAGAGGAGTGGCATACAGCAGAGTGGTGTAGAGTGTAGTAGCATAGCGTGGAGAGGCATAGAGTGGATTATCATAGAGTGGAGTGCTGTACAGTGGAGTGCTTTACAGTGGGATAGCATGGAGAAAGAGTGGAGTGGCATCGACTGGAGTTGTAAAGAGTGGAATAGCATACAGTGGAGTTGCGTAGAGTGGAACGGCGTGCAGTAGAGTAGAGAGGAGTAGTGCACACTGAAGTGGCATATAATGGAATAGCATGGAGTGGAGTGGGGTGGCATAGAATGGAGTGGTATACAGTGGAATAGCGTAGAGAAGAGTGGCATACAGTGTAGTGGTGAAGAGTGGCATAGCATAGATTGGAGTAGCATACAGTGGAGTGGTGACCTGTGGAATGTCATAGTCTGAAGTGGCATGCAGTGGATTGGCATACACTGTAGTGGCTTAGAGTGGAGTAACATGTGGATGTACATTACATTTGTCAGGAATGTACAATTTGGTAGGCAGATTACCGGTGACAGGGATTCGTACTGCCTTGCATTTTTTCAGAATTACCGAACAATGCAACACCAGTCATGGTGATGTTGTGTTACTTTGTAAATGTGACTTATGCCTTGTGTGTCCCAGGCGAGAACATGTGTAACACAAGCGTAACACAATACAATAAAACATCCACCCCTTAGATATATATTTTGCCATGGTATACTGTGGTAACTATGCAGTATATTGCAATACATGCTGATGACAAGGCAGTATATAATTGGCTAATGGCTGCCTTAACAAAAAAAGCAGACATATCTCTTTTTTATACACTTTACCTGTGTTTTGGGTTAGGGCCCTAATTAAAGGTAAGTAGTATTTTATTATTAGTATTATTATTATTGTTATTATTCCTACCTTTTACCACTTTAGTAAAGTGTTAATAGATAGGGAAATTAATTAATAGGTTTCTATATATTTTGAAACAAGTACCCCACTACTGCTTAGGCAGCACACTTTTTTTAATGAAATGTATGGTTTTCATCATGTGGTTTTAAGTTGCACAGAAATGTCTCTGTATTTCTGAAGTACTCTGTACACAGTTTTTTTTAATAAAGAATGAAATATTTTAACATTTTAAAAGCCACTGTATTACATTGTATTTGTGAACTATAGTGTATTACAATGTTTCTTAATTTTTTTGCATGTATTATTTTTTCTTTACTTTCTTTAAGTGCCGGAGTACCTCCTTGGTAGTACAGTTGTAATCTGTGATTTCTTTTTTAAATGTTAGTATCTATATTTAATTTTCCCCTACTTATTGCCACTTTTAATTAAGTGGAAATAGTTAGGGGAAAATGATCATACTTGACTATATCTAAGCCCCTAACCCAGAACAAAGGGAAAGTAACATTAAAACAACATGGCTGCCTTTAACTTTTGTAAAGGCAGTCATCATCAGATCTAATAATGTCCTGTCAATGCTTGCTGCAATACTACTGTGGAACATTTGCTAAATACTATGAATTTACAGCAACAACAGATATTACTCAGTTAATATATGTCTTACGTTACAAAATACTCATCCTACTTACCTCTACTGCCAAAAAGGATCAATTACACACCACAATCTATATTTCCATCAAATTTCATTTAAATCCATTCAGCTGTTTTCACGCTACATGTGTGTGCAACATCTATGGAAAATGCATTTGTGCCAAACCATGTTTTGGGACCCCCCCTTTTTTTCTTCCCCTTTATGATTCTCTGCAAAACTTTGCATCATTCACAAATATAGATAAAGAAATAGGTCTGCAAAGGTTTGTGGAAATTTGTCAAATGAGGGCAAAGTTATTAGCATCCAAAAATACTAACTATAATCACAGAGTGACTGCTGCCAAGCTGAAATATATATATAGTGTTATGAGTGATGCAATATATGAGTTCATAAGCAGCGCATTATGGGGGCATTATTTTTATTTAGCTCAGGTAACTATAGCTGCTGAATTTCACTGGTTTTGTATGAGTAAAATTTGAGCCTAAATATAAAGTCTCTGTAACCTTTAGTTTTTTCCCAGTGAATTTCTAAGGGTCTTTTAATTCTTTTTCCTAAATTTAACATGCTGTAATCTTTGTTTCTTTCACTAGGTTTTTGAATGTTTTTAATATTCTATTTCCTAACTATAACTTCCCTGCAACCTTTAGTTGTTTCGGTGAATTTCTAAATTATATTTCCTACCTGTAACCTTAAAAAATGGAGTGTGTGAGTGACTGTAAGAGTGCGTAAGTGGGTGTGTGACTGAGAATGTGAGTGTGTCGGATTGGTTCTGGG
Organism: Lissotriton vulgaris; assembly: GCF_964263255.1. NCBI lineage: Eukaryota > Metazoa > Chordata > Amphibia > Caudata > Salamandridae > Lissotriton > Lissotriton vulgaris. Next base: position 1,465,756,320 of record NC_141694.1, read on the forward strand.
AGTATCTGCATAAGTGTCTCACTGGGTGTGTAAGTGGGTGCATCACTTTCTGAGTGAGTGTCTGACTATTTGAGTAGATGTCTAAGTGGGTGCATAAGTGTCTGAGTGAGAAAGTGTCTTGAAAAAGACCTATAACATGCCAAGTGAAGCTTGCAGTGAGAGAGCACAGACACAGTCTGCACTAGTAGCCAGCACCCATGTTTGAAGGACTATTTCTGTACATAGTTGAGAAGGTTGTGTCAGTTCTTGTCTACATGTCTGAGAGAGTGTAGGAATACACCTCTATCAGTGCCATGAGATGTTTAAGTAAATGTGCAATTATGTATCTGCATGCTATAATACCTGTATGGCTGCCTAAATGTGTAGGTAAGTGGCTGCACAAATACTTCAGTGCCTGTGTTAGGCAATAGAGAACTATGTAGGTATCATTGCAACCTTTTTTGAAAAATAGTGGTGCACCGGGCAAAGTGCTGAAAAAACAAAATGTAGCCTCAAAGCAAAGATCTAAATACAAAACATACAAAGAACTCATATCTTATAAAAATATCTTTTTTTATTTCATTTGATTTTTTTCTCTTATTCTTTGTGATAAATTAATTCACATTTTATAAAAAATATACACACATATATATATAACACTGATTCACATAACTATTGATATCTTTATCTTTCCCTATACATAAAGAAAACCACAGATTTACACAAAATGTAATGTGCCTAAGGAACAAAAAGTGTCTTCAATTATTGCAATTGCAATCAAAGTGAGTCTAATGCAAAATATGTGATGTCTTGATAGACAATAGACCTATAACTATTTATACCCAATACATGGAAAACAGATCACAGATATTACTTATTGGCATCACATATCCACTGGATTAGGGGAGACACTGGTTACAGTTGTTAACCTTCACCAACGCGTTTCAGCCATAGCCTTCCTCAGGGTATGTACATCAGTAGTTTACTAAAAATGAGGAAAAACATTTATTTACAAATTATTAACTATGTATATAGATCTATGATATGAATCATGGCTCTCAGATGATAACAAAAGGTGGCCCTCTGGACCCTCCCTCTCTATATTGTTTACTGGTACTCAATATTCAAGGCTCATGCTCCAATATCACATGTATACACAAATCTCATGACAAAAATACGAACATTTAACACAATGAACAACACTATCACTTGTATGTGACACTAAGATCACATTTCTATTTTAAAAACATCACTTACATGCGTGGAATGCTAGTCTTAGTCTGTTTTTGGGTATAGATGCGGGTATCCCTTAAGTTAAAATATTCACCTATTTATAAAGGGGGCCTTGTAGTTGTTTATCACACTCATTCATTTAAACTGTCATTGATTTTATTATTGCAAAGGCATTGCTTCAAGTTGTCTTGTGCTTATATCTCTGGAATAATCTATTGATATGTCAGCCCTATCTGGATCTACTCTCATCAGTATAAAAAAATGTATGTGATAGAGTTACCAATATTGTTTCATTCCTGCACTGCATAACATCATATGTTTTCAGTGACTGTTTATAAATCATATATCTGAAATGGTAAAGAAGCAAGTATTTAACACTAACCCTCAGATAAGCGCGATTCTACTTAATAAGATCAAAAAAAATGCTTACCTAAATTAACTATTTATTGTATTTTAACAGTATGAGTTTTGTCCAGTTGTCAAGGCGAGAAATTAATGGAAAGTTGAAGTCATAAGGACATGTAGGTCAGCTGAAATTATAAAGGAACCTACATTATTGGTAGCAGTTATGGTAAATGTGTTCTATATCTACCTCTACTTTTGCAAACGCTAACTACAAATTAACCTGACCAGTCTACATTTACGGAGGGAGCAAGATGGAATGCTTACCATGATTTTTCTGAATGTAGGTACTCAAAGAATGATATTTCATAAAAATGTCCTCATGGTGGTCGAATGATAGCTCGATATATATAAGGGTCCGTAAGGCGAATACCACATTTTTCATCCAAGTTTCGACGTGATGGTATATAAAACACTTGATTATGATAAGTCTGAAAAGATATAGATGGACTCTCATAGCTCATCACAATATAAATTAACAGCTGCCTTAATTCTGTTGAATATTGACCATGGGCATTTAGATGTCATTATCCTCTCTTTTATGATGTACATTTTAAACATGCTAAAAGCAAATGGTGGATACCTTTCTTCTAGGCATGTATCTATAAGTGGAAGTCACTTAGCTATAATGGATAATTATTGCCCTTGTCGGTTCTAATAGTCGTAAGCAGATAAATCCAAATATCTTATATGCTATGAATTTCCAATGCACCAAGTATAATAGGTAAATCCTTATTGTTCAGCATATAAATGTCGATGGAAATAACGTTAATATAAACAATATGCGTTATTTCTTCAGTGAACTATTTTTGTCTCTAAATCACATGAATGGAACTGATATGCATAATACCTGCCTCTATATACTGTAGCCTTAAGGTTATGTTTAAACTTGAGAACCGGGCCTTATGGGCCAGGCGGCACAGGGCACGCCTTAATCCCCGAGTTCACCTGCCTTGTACAAAACAGAGACACAAGACACTCTGTTGAGCGTGGCAGCCAGGTTTATTAGCTGCAGCTAAGCACAGTTGTCCCAAAAGTTACACTCAAGGTGGATTCTAAGGAGACTGCCACTTCAATCCGTGGCGCACAGTCTTTCATAGGAAACACATTCACAGTATCTCACTCCTTACAAATACAAAACGAACCAATGAGAAAAGTTGGAAAAAAAGCTATCAGGTGTCTCAAAATACGCCCCTCTCTCAGACCCCGTGTGCTACCCCTCCCGACAAATTAATCAGTGATGGCGTCCACAATCCCTTCTTGCAGGTGGCAGGACGCAATTGTGTGTCTCACAGGATGGTTGTGTAATAGGAGCATACAAGGAGAGAATAGCGAAGGCCAGTCGGATAAGATAGTATAAGGAAAGAATAGGGGAGGGCAAATAGTCGGCCGAGACAGGGATCAATTAAGCCAGACATGGATTAACGAACTCAGCCAGACCCTGACATCAGGTTTCGTACACAAGGGCAATGAAGTAACCTTTTAACTGAAAGGACAAGTAGCAGCTGGAAAAGCAAAAGCACATTGTTCGCCGTGCTGCCCGAGTGAGGGCAACACAAAATGGCGACGAACTACAAAATGGCGGCTAGATACGGGACGAAATCAGAAATCGAAAAGAACCTCAAAACGGGTATCCTAACATCATGGTAGTCGATGCTTTCGGAATAGGACTGGAAAGGTCATGATAAAAACCTAGCAAACACAAAAAATAGAAGGATAAAGAAAAGGGGCTACCAACTACTCCGATCTAGTTCCCTATAAAGCATGAATCGAGGTTCTTTAAAACGTAGAATGCACTTCAGTTTAGTAGAATATGCAATTATCGCAACCTATGTCGAGTAATTGAGTTACAAATGACCATGTTGGCTGTTGAAAATGGAGTGTGTGAGTGACTGTAAGAGTGCGTACGTGGGTGTGTGACTGAGAATGTGAGTGTGTCTGATTGGCTCTGGGAGTACCTGCATAAGTGTCTCACTGGGTGTGTAAGTGGTTGCATCACTTTTTGAGTGAGTGTCTGACTATTTGAGTAGATGTCTAAGTGGGTGCATGAGTGTCTGAGTGGGTCAGTGTCTAGGTGCATGAGTTTTTGAGTAGATTTGACACTTTAAAAAGACCTATAATATGCCAAGTGAAGCTTGCAGTGAGAGAGAACAGGCACAGTCTGCACTAGTAGCAAACACCCATGTTTGAAGGACTATTTCTGTACATGGTTGAGAAGGTTGTGTCAGTTCTTGTCTACATATCTGAGAGAGTGTAGGAGTACACCTCTATCAGTGCCATGAGATGTTTAAGTAAATGTGCTATTATGTATCTGCCTGCTATAATACCTGTATGGCTGCCTAAATGTGTAGGTAAGTGGCTGCACAAATACTTCAGTGCCTGTTTTAGGCAATAGAGAACTATGTAGGTATCATTGCAACCACATTTAGGTCTGTTGCATGCATACATAGGGGGTCATTAGGATCTCGGGCGGATCGCCACTGCCCACATGGCGGTGGCGATCCGCCCGTCATCCGTCCCCGCCAGCCACCCATTTTCCCCCGCCATATTACTATGGTGGGGGACCACGGCGGACGGAAAGACCGTCCGCTGCTTTTCCGCCCTGTCAACAAGTCGACCGACGGAAAAGAGTTTAATATGGTGGCAGTGTCTAGCAGACACCGCCATCCATATTATGATGGGGCAGACACATGTCTGTCTGTGGCGGTGTTGCCGCCATGGAAAGGCAATCTCTTGTGGGGGCCCGTTGCGGGCCTCCAGGGACTCTGGGAGGTGGGGGTACCTATGGTACCCCTCTGCATTTCAATGTACAATGTGGCAGGCACGGCACAGTGCCTGTCACGTTGTGCATTAAAATGCATGACATGCATTTTTAGCATTGCGGCGGGAGATGCTTTCAGCACCACCCGCCACAATGTTAAATATGCGGGCGCATCCTAATGGCCTTCACGGGATCCCCGCCCTTATGGCAGACGGTTCCTTTTCACGTCGGGATGGCGGGCGGACATCCTAATGTTTCCCATAGTTTCTAGTTAATAACTGAATGCATAAGTGCTTCTGTAGCTGTCTCAGTTACTGACATGCAGGCTCCGTGCTTTTGTGAATATGTATATAACTCTCACCTGTTGTTTATGAGGAGAGAGATCTGAAGCAAGGTCTCAAGTTTCCACATCCAAGTACATTACTTACTATTCAAATCAATTAAAAAGTACCGCCTTAAGGAGCATGGATGCTTTGTGAACTGATTTGTCTTTTTCCTTTTTGTTTTTCAGAAGCCATCGTAAAGACCCCTGCAGTGCCAGACGAGAAGCTGACATACAGAAATGGAGTCAGACGAGGGAACACCGAACAGCGTGAAGGGCCTGTTATGCAGAGTGAGTAACAGAGGCCAGGAAGTGGAGCTCGACGAAGGAACGCCAAACAGCCTGTCAGAAGCAGCATGAAGGCCCCAGCAGCCCCAAACAAGCAACAGAGGTCAGGAAGTGGAGCTCAATGAGGGAACACCAACGAGCATCCAAACAACCCCAAAGGAAATCAGGTAAGTGTGAAGAGGGACAAGACGGAAGACCCGCACGTATCGATTAGAACGTGAGGCACTCTTCTGCACTGTTCGGCCTCTTTTATTCCTGCTTTTCTCCGTCCCACACATGCAGGCAATCAAGAGTGGAGCAGGCCCGACATTGTATGCTAATTGTTTTAGGAATGACATACTATACGTAGTACTTAGCATAGAGGCCTGCAAGTACACAAGTAACTTATTCAACTCAAAAGGATCTCTCTCAAACTCTCAAGCACAAAACAGTATCCTTTATTGCATACCTACAGCATATCCAGTGAGATTGATACTTGAGAAAAAACCTATAAACTTCCAAGTAAAGTTTGGTGTAAGAATACACATACTCGGTCTGCATTAGTAGCCATCACAAACTATTTCTTTACGTGGTTCGGAAGGTTGTGTCGGAACTTTCCTATATATGTAAGTGAGTGTAGCAGTACACCTGTATGAGTGCCATAAGATGTTTAAGTAAATATGCTGGTATGTGACTGTGTGTTTCAGTAGCTCTATGGCTGTTTAAATGTGTATGTAAGTGGTTTCACAAATACTTCAGTGCCTCTGTAAGGGAATAGAGAGCTATGAACGTCTGAATGCAACTATCTTTGAGTCTACTACAGGCATAAGTAGCTTGTAGTAAGTGACTGAATGTATATGTGTCACTGTAGCTGTCTGATTAGGTTGCAGAGAGGGTCTATGCTTTTTTGAACTTGTATATCAGTTGCTTTGGGGGTGCATTTCTATATAGTACTTCGAATATGGACCTACAAGTGCTCAAGTAACTTATTCAACTCAAAGGGACATCTGTCAATCACTTAAGCACAAAACAGCATCCCTAATGGCATATGTACAGCATATCTTAGAAGTGAGTTGTGTGCACTAAAACATGGGTTTGACATTTCGAAAACCCCTGTAACATGCCAAGTGAAGCTTGCAGTGACAGTACACAGACAGTGTCTGCACTAGTAGCCATAACCCATTTTGAAATACTATTTCTCTGCGTGGTTGAGAAGATTGTGCCAGTACTTGCCTATATATCTGAGAGAGTGTGGAAGTAGACCTCAATCAGTGCCTTGAGATGTTAAAGTAATTGTGCTTTTATAAAACTGCCTGCTATAATATCTCTATGATTGTCTAAATGTGTATGTAAGTTTCTGCAGAAATACTGCAGTGCCTGTGTTAGACAATACAGAGCTACTGAGGTGTGACTGCAACTGCCTTTGAGTCTGCTGCATGTATTAATAGTTTCTGGTGATTGACTGAATCTAAATGTGCCTCTGTAGCTGTCTCAATAGCTGAAACAGGTTTTATGTTTTTCTGAACATGTATGTAATTTGCTTTAGGGATGGCATGTAATACTTGACATAAGGGGATGCAAGTGCACAAGTCACTTAGGGAACTGAAAAGAACATCTATCATATTTTACGCACAAACCAGCAGCATGCTTTATACATGTGACTTGTGCATACTGAAACTTGGATTTAAGGCTTGAAAAACAGCTCTTAAATGGCAAATCAAGCTGCAAGTGAAATTGCACATACAGGATCTGTGCTAGCAAGCATCATCCATGATTGAAAGGCTATTTCTCTACACGAATGAGAAGGTTGTATCAGTACTTGGCAACATATCTTGGAAATTGTAGGAGTACACCAGTAGCAGTGCCATGAGACTGTCAGGTAAATGTGCATTTTGTGACTGTCTATTTTAGTATTTCTTTGACTCTCTAGATATATACGTAAGGCTATAAAAAACTCCTCAGTGCCTGTGTTACAGAAAAGACAGCAATATATATGTGACTACTCCTATGTTTGAATCTGCTTCATACACAAGTAGTTTGTGGGTAAGTAACTGAATGTATATGTGCTTCTGTAACTGTCTGCCAAAGCAGTATAACAGAACTACAGCACCCAGAATTCAAAGAAAAACACTTGTTGTGAACAACACATCACAAATACACATGTAAATATTTCCACATCTTCTAATGTCTTGCTAACTTAAAGTTTAACTCCAAATCTACAGTTTCTTTCCTCCCAATTACCCCATGTAGTAAGCAGCAAATGTACAAAATACTAATTTAAAACAACAGATTGTGACCAACTTCTCACACACCAGGGCTAGAGGTATGACGTTTGTATTTTACGACTCGCAATTTGCGAGTCGCAAACTGCAATGTACACCAGTGTCACAGACACTGTTAGCGATTCCCAATGAGGTTGCAAAATGCATGCCTTATCAACATTCAAGAGGCAAGTGCAATTTGCGACCCCATTGGGAACCGCTAGCACTCCCAGGGTGGAAGGCCTGCTGGTGCCAGAAGACCACCATGTCTGGCACTGCCTTTTACATAAAACAGTTTAATTTTTTTAAATGCAGCCCTTAAAGGAAAACGGGATGCATTTTAAAAAGAAAAATGAAACTTTTCAGTTTCATTTTTTAAGGGCAGGCAGTGGTCTCTGGGAGCACTGCCTGCTCTTAAAATATATTTTCACACCCATTTTTGAATGGTTTACCACCTACTTGAAGTAGGTGGTAAACTGTGAGTGTTATGCGACTGCATATGCAGTTGCAAAACAATGGCACAAACCATTTGGGCTCGCTATTAGGAAGGGACGCCCTTGGCATGCCCCTTCCTAATAGCGAGTCGCAAACGCTATTTTGCGAGTCTGTGACTTGCAAAATAGTGTTGGTCATACCACCACCGTATTTTGCAGTTGCAAAAGGGTTGTATACCATCTTGCAACCACAAAAAACAGTCATACAACTGGCCCTAGTCTGCAAATCAGGCAAACTGTCACATTCTCATACACTCCTAAAGCTTCTTACTCACCTGCTTTTAAACATACAAAGCCACTCACAGACCCACTCATAAATTACCACATATAGGGCCAGATGTAGGTAATTCTGTTTTACCGATTCATAAATACCGAATTTTACAGATTCTGTACTTATGAGTCGGTAAAATAGAAGGGGGAGATGTAGGTAGAATCGGTAATTGAATTACCGATTCTGTAAGAATCGGTATTTACCGAATCGGTAAATAGCGATTCGGTAATGCCCATTGATTCCTATGGGAATTGAAGCCCATAGGAATCAATGGGCATTACCGAATCGCTATTTACCGATTCGGTAAATACCGAATGTTGCAAGGGTGCAGGGGGTGTCTGTCTGTCACATGGCATAGGTGTGCATGCACACATGTGCATGCACACCTGGATTCGGTATTTTACCACCCAATTGGATTGGGTGGTAAAATACCGATTCTGTAAGGCCTGTGGGTACTCAAAAGAGTCCCACCTACATCTGCAAGTTACCGAATCGGTAAAATAGGGCCCTTTCATCACAAATGACCATTTACCGGTCGGTAACGGCTGAAATCGGCCGTTACCGGTCGGTAAATGGCCACCTACATCTGGCCCTAAGTTCCAATATTTTCTAAAACATATTTGATACCGTCTTATAACATTCCCACATACACATATACCTTTTCATTCATTTTTCCCAAAATTAAATGTAATTCACATATATGAAAATTTAGTTTGTTGATCAAATATTATTATTTAGTCTTATCATATGGCTATAATGCTGTCAGGAAATGTGAAAACTAAGCATAAGACTGGCACGTCATTCTCACAAAGAGCAACCATTAATTGCAGCATTATCATCGTTTCACCCTCTGACAGTGTGGAAGGCAGCAAATTACATCATTGAGTGGCTGTGTGACTGTATGCATCCTTGTGTATATGGATGTGTGAGTGGCTGCATGGGTGTATAAGTGGATGTGTAAGTAGCTCTGTGGGTGAGTTAGTTGCTGTGTGAGTGGGTGTATTAGTGAGTGAGTGGGTGTGTTAGTGGCGGTATGGGTGAGTGAGTGAATCGGGGAGTGAGTGGCTCAATGGTTGGGCAAGTGGGTGTGTGATGACTATATGGGTGAGAAATAGGGTGTCTGAATGTCTGTAGGAATGAGTGACTAGGTATGTAAGTGGCTATATGGGTGAGTGAGGGGCTGTCTGAGTGGGTGTTTGGTTAGGTGAGTTTGTGTGTGATTGGCTGTATTGGAGAGTGAGTGTCTGTGTGAATTGTTGTATGGGTGAGAAACCAGACATGTGAGTGCTTGAATGAATGTGTAAATGGGTATGTAAGTAGATGTATGAATATGTGAGTGAGTGTGTGAGTGCTTGTATGGGTGAGTGAATGGCTGTGTTGAGAGGCTGTATGGGTGAGTGAGGGGTTGTGTGAGTAGCTGTGTGTGGCTGTATGGGTGAGTGACTGGTTGCATGAATGGCTGTATAGGTGAGTGAATAGTTGTGTGAGTGGCTGTATTAGTGAGTGAGGGGTGTATGAGTAGCTCTATGGAAGAGTGAGTGGGATTGTGAGCATTGGTATAAGTCTGTGAATGAGTATGTAAGTGATTGTGTGGGTGTGTGAGTGGGTATACGAAAGGTTGCATGGGGGTGTGAGTAGATGTGTGAGTGGTTCTGTGGATGATATCATCAGTGATGTCATATGAGATGTCATCAGTGATGTTACTGACCATGTCATGAGTGATGGTAATATGTGAGGTCATGAGCAGTGCATATCAGGGGTGTAAGTTATAGTTAGCTCAGGTAACAATACCAGCTGATTTTCAATGGTTTTGAACAAGTGAAAACTGAGCCTAACTATAATGTCCCAGTAAGCATTGTTTTTTAAGTACATTTCTAAGGTTTTTCATCTAGTAGTCGTGTTTGCAGAGTGGTGAGAAAAGAGAGCGGGGCCTCCGATCAGCTCTCAGGAATCCTGCTATGTGGTACTTACTGGGGGTAGCAAGAGGGGTTCTTGGCCCCCACGGACAATCAGTATCCAAGGGGACTTCAACCCCAACCAGTAGTGCATCAGGAGGAACGTTTCAGAGTAGTAGAGAAAGGGGGCATGGCCTTTGAAAACTTCTCTGCAATCTTGCTGTGTGGAACTTGCTGGAGGTAAAAGGAGGGAGTCCTGAACCCAAGGGCCCTTAGCAACTAAGGGGATTTCATCCCCTAACCAATAATGTGCCAGGAGGAGTGTTTGCCGAGTAGTGGAAAAGGGGTGGGCCTCTAATGACCTTTCCGAAATTTAAGAGACTTAGTAGAGGTAACAGGAGGGGTAGTTGGACCCCAAGGAGCCTCAGGAGTCAAGGGAACTTTACCCTTGGATACAAGAGTGCACATTTGCAGAGTGGCAGTAAAAGAGGGTGTATGCTCTGGTGACTTGCCAGGCCAGCATCTTTTTTTGGCCAGGCATTTTTGGAATGGGGGAGGCACCACGCAGCCTACCTATCAGAACCAATTTTGGCTCCAGGGAACCCCTGTCCCCAAAGCCAGGTCTTCTTATTTGTAATTTTTTTTAGAGTAGAAAAGGGAGCCATTTGGCCCCCCCTCCCGAGAAGATTTGAGTCCTGGGGACCCCATTCCTTCCATTTCAGGTGCCCTGGTCACACCCAGGACACCCAGTGACTTTCATTAGGCATTGCAGGGGGAGCCTGAAGGCCCCTGCATTCCCTGCTGGCCCCATTTCTCCTGCGGTAGCCAGCATTGCTTTCACACACAGGAATATACTGGAAAAGCAGTTCCCTCTGTGTGAAAGCAATTCCGCTCTGCTTCCAGCAAGCAAGAGCATTTTTAATGCTCTTGCTTCCTGGAAGTAGAGCATTTGCTGTGGCTTGGTGGAAGTCGTAAAGCTCCCGCCAAGCCACAGCAACAGCTATGTCCCAGGGGTGGACATTCGGGGACATAGCAGGAGCTGATCCTGGGGTGGCTGTCTCCAGGGCCATTATTGGGTCCAGTAAGGAGGCCGTGTGGCCCCCTCCTTTAATTTTGTAGGACCTTCCCTGTAGAAGTGGTTGTCCCGGGGCCGGGAATGGCCCAGGAGGGGTGCCACCTGGCCCCACCCAATTTAAAAAATATATTTGGGAACAGAGAGGGGGTGGTCCGCAGGGCCCGAGGGTGTTAATGAGGCCCCTCTATATCAAAATTAAAGAGCCCCAGGGAGATGGAGGTCCCTGGGACAGGGTGGTCCATGAGGACCCCTGATTCCTTTTTGATTAGCCCCAAGGAGGTGGCAGTCCATGGGGCAGTAAAAGAGGCCAACTAGGCCTCCACTAAACTAATTTGAGAAATTTCCCAAGAGCACTGGAGGTCCCCAGGGTACAGGGGGCACGCGAGAACCCCCCAATACTTCTGAATAAGCACTGGGGAGGTGGCGGTCCCTGAGGTATGGGAGGTCTGTGAGACCCCTCCATTTGTTTTAAGTAATGATGCCCATATGCCCACAGTACTTGCCTCACCCAGGGACTTAACAATAGAGAAGCATGGGAGAGGCATGCTTCTCATTTTTATTTTTTCAGTAGGAGCCATGGCTCCGGTGTGACTTCCACCCAATTATGTTTTTAAATAAGGGTTTTTGCCATGGCAGGGTCCCTCTGGGACCCCTCAAAAGACTGAGAGGATCAGGATATTCATACCATTCCCCCTTATCTAATTAGTTTACGTTCTTAGATGGCTGCCATCACTTCCTGGTTTGAAGTGTTAGCAGGCAATCAGATTAGAGCATGGGGACTGTGGATTTTGGTTAATAACTCCACAACTACTGAACGGGTTGTTATAATTAGGATGCAATTAGTGACTGAATGGTTTTAAGTGGCTGTATGGGTGAGTGAGTGGGGGTGTGTGTATATCTATGAGTAAGTAAGTGGGTGTGTAAGTACTGGTATGGGTCTGTGAATGGGTTTGTGAATGGTTGCGTGGGAGTGGGTGTATGAAAGGTTCTATGAGGATGGGAGCGGTTGCATCAGTTATTCTGTGGATGATGTCATCAGTGATGTCATTTGTGATGTCATTTGAACTGTCATCAGTGATGCCATCAGTGATGTCACTGACAATGTAATGAGTGATGTAATATGTGAAGTCATAAGCAGTGCAGTGTGAGGGCATACGTTAGAGTTTGCCCAGCTAACTATAACTGCTGAATTTCACTGGTTTCGTGTCTGTGAAATCTGAGCCTAACTATAACATACCTGTAACCTTCATTCTTTTCAGTGAATTTCTAAGAATTTTATAATTCTATTTTTTAACTACAGCGCCGCTGTAATATTTATTTTTATGTGAATTTCTAAGTTTTTTTTAAATTTGATTTCCTAACTATAACCTGTAACCTTTGACAGTGTGTGTGTGTGAGTTGCTGTATAAGTTGCAGAATCAGTATATGTGTGGGTCTGTATGTGTGTGTGTAGAAGTGTTTTTGTTAGTGTGAGTGGCTGTATGGGCCTGTGAGTCACTCTGTGAGTGATTGAGTAGGTCTGTGAGTTGGTGCATGAGTTTTTGAGTCAGTCTGTGATTGGGTGTATGAGTATATGGGTGGGTCTGTGAGTAGATGTGTGATTGTATGAGTGAGTCTAAGAGTGTGTGCATGGGTCTATGAGTGGGTGTTAGAATGGGTACATGACTGTATGAGTGGTTCTCAGTGTGCGTGTTTGCGTGTATGAGTGAGTCTGGGAGTGGGTGCCTGAGTCGCTGAGTGGGTCTGTGAATGGGTTTGCGAGTGTGTGAGTGAATCTATGAAAGGGTATGTGAGTATCTGAGTGGGTCTGAGACTGGGAACATGAGTGTGTGAATTGGTGCATGAGTGTGTGAGAATGTCTGTGAATGGGTGTGTTAGTCTCTGAGAAGCTCTGTGAGTATGTTAGTGACTGTCTGAGTAGGTCTGTAGGGGGAACATGAGTGATTGAGTGGGTCTGATTGGGTGTGTAGGTCTCTGAGTCGATGAGTGAGTATCTGAGTGGGTCAGTCAGTGGATGCATGAGTCTCTGAATCAATCTGTCAGTGTTTGCATGAGTCTTTGGGTGGGTCTGCGAATGGGAACATGAGTGTCTGAATGGGTTTGTAAGTTGGTGAATGAGTGACTGAGTGGCTCTGTGAGTGTGTATGTGAGTCTCTATGAGGATCTGTGAGTGGGTCCATGAGTCTCTGAACACATCTGTGTCTCAGTGCATGAGTGTTTCAGTGAGTCTAGGCATGGGTGTATGAGTCTCTGAGTGGGTCTGTGAGTGTGTCTGAATCTCTCAATTGGTCTGTGAGTGGGTGCATGAGTGCCTGAATGGATCTGTGAATGGGTGCAGAGTATCTGAGTGGGTCTGTGAGTGGGTGCATGACTGTATGCGTGGGTCTGTGAGTGCTAAAAAATGAGCTGGGCACAAAGCTATCATGGGGTAAGGAAAATAACAACACACACTATTGTTGTGCTAACAAAAGACAGCAATTATCAGCGTTAAATGGTCTCCAGGGCCATGGGACAGGTGACACTGCACCTGCTGTACCATAGAAGCTACACCTCTGGGCGGAGCTGACTCAGGCTCCAAGTTTCTGTTCTCCATTTCAGTGCAAAATAAGAAATCTCAGCAGGTTGGGATCTCTACCACCTGAGATGTGTGAATCAGTATGTGCAACTCAGCTCTTCATCATACTGAGGTCGGCAAAAAGAGCATCCATGAGCAAGACAGCTTAAATTATTTTTTAAGATGAATGTTCCATGTAAGGACTTACAAGCAGTTTGGTTTGTGCAGGTGCTGTACAGGGTTAACATTAATAAAATTAAAGAATGGGTCATTGCAATGCATGTCCTGGCACAAGTAGTACCCTCAGGAGCGCAGTTCATGCACGACTTTCGTTTCTGTTGTGAGAACCGTCATCTGACCAATTTGTGAAACATTCGGGAGAGGAAGTTCCTTTCAGCTGTATAGTTATATAATCTTCATTAAAGAGATTCTGCAAGCTGATTTAATTTGTGTTCAGGAGACACATATAGAGATTTCTCAGAAAACTTTACTGGAACAATTGGGGTATAAAGTACTGACATGTACGACTCAGGGTACGAGAACACGGGGGTTTGCAATATTAGCTCGGGGAAATAGAACTGCAGTAAAAAAACAACAGGTAAATAGACACGGGCGGTGGGTCTTAACGGAGTGCCAAATTCAAAGTTTTAATTTTACTTTATGTTCTATTTATGCACCAACAGAGGACGACCCAGAAACTCTAATCCATATAAATTCTCAACTATCCAACTGGCCTCTCCCCATTATACTATGTGGCGATTTAAATATAAATGGCCTTAATGGGTTGTGGAAAGATGATCCTGCAAGGTTTACTGGTAAAAAGAAAAAAACTCATAGAGCTCTGATTCAACTCATGCAGGACAATGGGTTGATCGATATTTGGGAACATACAAATGGAGGGGGAGGCAGCACATACTATTCTGCCCCCCATAAAACTTTAGCTCGGTTAGATTACTTCATGATCTCCCCCTCGTTGATACCGATGGTGAAAGTTAAAAAAATGCCCAGATTGATGTCGGATCATAATCCGCTCTCTTTGGAGATTTCTATACCAAATTTTCAGAAAAATATAACTAGCTGGACTTTTGAGAGAGAATTGTTACAGGATACAAATTATATTACCTACATGGAAACTTGGTTAAAAGAATTCCTGGAAAACAATAGAGGTACAGCGTCACCCCAAATAGTATGGGATGCAATGAAGGCAGGTATTAGGGGAGAAACGCTAAGCTACTCTCTTAGACGGAATAAGCAGGAAAAAGAAGATCTTGAGAAGAAGATAAGCTTAGTAGCAAAGTTAGAGGAAGAATTGATAAGAAATATAAGAGAGAAAGAGGAGGTGACAAAAGTAATACAAAAATTAGCAATAGCTAAAGCTAGAGTGGGGGAAGCATATGCCGCAAAATCAGCTGGTAAATATCTAGCAAGGAGGGAAGAGCAACATGAATACAGCGAACAGGTAGGACGAATCCTAGCGATCAGAACTCGGCAGGCGGCTACTCAGGGGCAGATAACAGAAATGACTACGGAGGCAGGGGTGATAGTGAAAACACCAAAAGAAATCTGCTCTGTATTCCAGAAGTTTTATAAAAAATTATATAGTCAGGATAATGGGGAAGCAGATACAGCAGAAATTGAGCAATATTTAGAGTCTGCCTCACTAGATAAGCTAACAAAAGAGGACAACGAATCCCTTGAGAATAACTTTACCTCAGAAGAAGTACAAAGAGCCTTTAAAGATCTTCCGACAGGGAAAGCAGTTGGACCTGATTTAATACCCCTAGAGTTTTACAAAAAGTTCTTTCTGATCTTAGAAGCAGAAATTAATAGACTTATGGTTCTTATACAAAACGGTGCTGCCCCTCCGGGGTCTTGGGGTGAAGCTTCAATGGTGGTGTTTCTGAAAAAGAATAAAAGCTCTACGGATCCTGGGTCATGCAGACCAATCAGCTTAATGAATAGTGATTGTAAAGCCTATTCTAAAATTTTGTCAAATAGGCTGAGCTTGATAATTGGGAAGATAGTTTCACCGTGGCAGCATGGGTTTATACCGGGGAGGAGTACCGCCGATCATATTAGAAGGGTGTTTGCGCTGCTGGATGGTACAACTGCCTCACGAGACCCTATGTCTTTAATATTGCTGGACGCCGAAAAGGCTTTTGATAGGGTCTCGTGGGGTTTCCTGTGGGCAACAATGATTAAGTGCAATTTCGGGAAAAAATGCATAGGAGCATTAAAAGCCCTTTATAAAAATCCGAGTATCAGACTGAGAGTAGGGGGAGAACTGAGCGAGGTAATAAAAATCGAACGTGGGACCAGGCAAGGATGCCCATGTTCCCCGCTACTCTTCGCCTGTTATATTGATTCATTTATTAGATATATAGAAAAAAATAAAAATATCAGCCCAATTATGCTGAATGGATACGAGACCAAAATATTGGGATACGCGGACGATTTAGCAATCACATCATCAACACCAGTAATAGCAATTAGAGAGATCGAGGATGAAGCTAAAAAATATGGTCTTCTATCAGGGTATAAATTGAACCAAGGGAAAACGCAAATAGTTGTTAATCAATTTGTTAATATTCAGGACGAAAGAGTTATAGAGTCTGCGGTTTATTTGGGCGTTAATATAACATCCGACTTATCGAAGGTTGTGGAGAAAAATCTGACCCCAGTAATTAAAAAGGCAAAATTAGACCTAGACAGGATGGACAATTTACATTTAACGATTATAGGTCGCTGTAATGTTATAAAAATGCTGTTCCTGCCCAAAATTGTATAATTATTCCGCACGATTCCTTTATTGTTTACTAATAAGTGGTTTAAAGACATAGAGGGGATTTGTAATCGCTTTATATGGGAAAAGGGCAGAACCCGAAGATCCATTAAGATGTTGGCACTATCTAAAGAACGGGGGGGCCTTGCAGCACCGGACTTTAAGACATATTATTTTGCTTCAGTCCTTCAGTATTGTAAAGGACTTCTCGGAGGAAATACGAAAGATATCTGGAGGGGTAATGCTGGCATTCCGGATATATATGAACTGCTGGTTTTGGATTCTAATAAGGGACTCCTTACTTTCAGGGAGTTAAACTATTATAAAAGAACGAAGTTCAAGGTGTTGGGTGCGGCTATCTCAGCTTGGTCAATTATCCGGAAGAAAATTAAATTAGGGCGAATGAATTTTTATACTCCTTTATATATGAATGAACTTCTCCCAGATGTATTCCATGATCAAGTGATGAGGCGGTGGGATAATCTTGGGGTCAGCATAATTGGAGACATCACAGATCAATCAGGGTTAATAACATTTGAAAGAGCGCAACAGCTATACAATTTGGATCAGAGAGACTTTTTCAAATACTTACAGATAAGGTCAGTCCTGCAGAGAAAACAAGCAGGCAATTGTAAATTTATTAGGGTAGAGCTGATGGAATTTGTTCGAGATGAGGATGGATGCACAATCTCTGAACTATATGGTGCATTATGCCAGTATAATGAGGATGACAGAGGAAAGGTATTTGATAAATGGAGAAATAAATTAAATCTATCAGGAAATGAGGCTGAAAAATCGCTCAGGTTAGGAAACACTACTTTAAAGGTTGCAAATCTGCAGGCACAATATTTTAAGACTCTATATGAATTATATTATACACCGCATAGAATAGCCAGTTGGGGGGGCACGAGTGGGATCTTCTGCCCAAGATGTCAGAGTATGGAGGCTGACACAGTACATATGTTTGCAGCTTGTCCTAAACTAGATCCCCTTAAAGAAGCTATGGAGGAATTCTTTAAAGAGGAATTGAAAATCTCGATTAAATGAACTAATG
Source organism: Lissotriton vulgaris (assembly GCF_964263255.1). Lineage (NCBI taxonomy): Eukaryota > Metazoa > Chordata > Amphibia > Caudata > Salamandridae > Lissotriton > Lissotriton vulgaris. The sequence continues at coordinate 1,465,773,670 of NC_141694.1, forward strand.
AGATTATGGTTCTTGGGGTGGCAAAGGAGGGGCAGGAGGTACCCCATCAAGAATTTTTATTTATTGCAATGACGCTGATCCGGCTTTGTATTGCAACGGTATGGAAAGACTCTAATCCTCCTTCGTTTCAACAATGGCTTTCAAAATTATTAGCTATCTATACTCTAGAGAAAGCTTTATATGAAAAAAAAGGCGCGAAGGCAAAGAAGCTTGGGAAGCGGATATGGGCCCCAGTTGAAAAATGGAAAATTAAATTAGACGGTTAACTAAAAAGAGGGATAGACTCATGCTTATTCTTACAAGATTATAGTCGGTGGGGTCAAAAACTACTTAGCCCTCTTTGTAATTTTTCATTTTTTTTCTCTTTTTTTTGTTTTTATTTTTATTTTCGCTTTCGTTTAAACTTTGCCTTTTAAGAATATGTTGTATAATTCGTTTGATTCTTTAAGTGACAAAGCACTAATTGAATGACTTCTGTTATAACTGATATATATGTTAAAATAATCAATTGTTTACACTTTGTTTTTCTGATGATGAAATAAAAAAAAAATGTAAAAATAAATAAATAAAATAAAGAGATTCTTATTTTGTGTCTGGTAACATTACCCCCCTTTGTTTACAGTGCCCAGAGCAGGGTGCCAAGAGAAGCATTCCTACTGTAAACAAACATCCCTTAGCATTGTTCGTGGGCACTGTGCTTCATGAATGTGTCACAAGAACTATCTATGCTTTGATCCACAGCGACTAAAGCTCAGTGGGCTAATAGGCCTTCTGCTGCATTCTTAGTGCAATTTATCTGCTGCTGTGTCTATGCTCTGCCGCTGGATTGCTATCGGGCTGCAAAATGGTAATGTTGCCTACTGGCAGTGCTTAGACACCACAGCCGCTAGTTATAATAACACGAACAATTAGCCAAGACTCGTCAATCAACAACCAGCGCTAAAGCAACAAAAAACCTACCCCGCTTCTCCTTAAACAGTACATGAAAGTGGAAAGAAGATACTAGCTGGATTTGCAAACCAAAAACATTGGGGCATATTATCAAGGGGGTTTATCTCCGCTTTTTTTACTTTAAAAGCCAAGAAAGCGGAGATAAAATTATCTCCCTATTACCTAGCTGTCGCTAACACCAGTTAGCGACAGCTAGTAGGAGATAGCGACCATCTTGGGCCCCACTTTGCATGTCAGTGATATTTATCAGTAATGACATGCAAAGTGGGCGTGCCAAGATGTTAGCGACTGAAAACAGTCGCTAACATCGCTATCTCCTATTACCAACTTTTGGAGATATTTGCGCTAAGCGCAAATATCTCCAAAAGCTAATACCTGCCCTGAGCAGTTCTTAGCCATGTTATCCAATGGGAGGTGGATAACATGGCTAAGAGCATTAGCTCGGTAATGCATGAAATTGCTGACTTTTCAGCGATATTGATGCATTGCAGCCGTTTTTTATCGCATTTGCGATAAACCTTGGTAATACCAAGGTTTATCTGCAATAAAAAACGCCGCAGCTCAGCGGTAAATTTTTGTCTCTAACCAAGCAATAGCGATAATTATCGCTATTGCTTGGTAATATGCCCCATTGGGGGGCATATTATCAAGACAGGCGATAATGAGCTTGATAATATGCTCTATGGAATTCCAATTGAAGCCCAAGTTAGATGTCCTTCACATCTAACATGGGCTTTAATTGGAATTCCATGGAGCATCTTAATCAAGCCCCTTATCGCCGTTTTAGCGGCAGTTTTCTTTTATTGCTTGTCTTGATAATATGTGCCTGAGAGTTTATAAATGTGTGCTGACAATTTAGCTGCTCCACATCATAGCACGTTTGAAAGAGGTGTGTGACATATTAACATGCCCTCTTGCATTGGATTTTGTGCACCTTTAATAATGCACCAACACACCCTGTTTAGACTACTTCGAGGCACTTTATGCAAGTTGGCTAAATTGAGTTTATTATTCAACGTGGCTATCCTCAGCCATTAAGCTCTCCGAATTTTGCAATGTCAAGTGCAAAGAAATAATAATTTGCACAGGATCACACAGTTTAATCAAGAGGGAAAATTAGGATCTGAGGCAATGTTTTTTGGTACCAAGGTCGACCACTTGTTTTCAGCTGAAGCACAACTGTCTCTGAAATCACAGACTGGTATCTCAGCTGATGCCTGACGACATCAGACAGTGTAAGTGCAAAAAGAACGATTTTCAAGAAAATCATGTTAATATAGTGCCTAAACAGGTGCATTGGTGCGGCCAGACGATACACAGAAAAAGAGTGACCATAAAAGCTTCCTGGGGTACATTTTGGGGAGAGGTGAAGCAGTGCAGTATGACTCAGAGATCATAATGTATGTATAGAAAGATCAGCAAGTGACAAGTACGGAGAAAAAGCACACAGTAGGATAGCGTACTGCACCGGAAGAGGATGCCTGGAAGAATAAAATAAGTGTTGTTTTAAAAAGATGTTCACCAAGTTGTCTCTCGACTGTCAGTCAGTGTACATATGAACAGCTAGGAGGGACATCGGAGCTCGCATAATTACATCTTAGATCACCTACAACCATGCACTACAACTATTGATTTTGTCCTAGTAAAAATGGACGATAACATGAACTTCTCCAGCTCGTTTCACAACATGACCAATAAAATGTTCATTAAATGCAAACAGAAAGTAGACCAGGTCTCTCATCGTGCCCATTTGAAACGATTTGCTCATTTTCTGTAAAAGAGGCTGAGTGTGCGATAAGTGAACAGTGTGGTGATTTCACCTTTTGTGACTTTGAATTAAGCAGTTCGGGTCCTCACAGGCAGCATCCTTTCAGTTTCCTAAACAAGGTGCAGTCAGGGGGTCTCGCATGCCCCCAGCACTCCTTCTCTATCTAATCTTTCCTCCAGATCTGTGGGGTGGAGAGGGGGAGCTGCTTTCCCGACCTTGGATGTCGGTGAGAGTTGAAATCCAGTGCCTCCCTGTAAATCATGTCTTGTGAGCCCTTGGGGTGGGAGTCTAGGGTATTCATTTAAAGCAAATATATACACCTATTATAATTGATATTTGACACTAGTTGTTTACTGCTCTCTTGTTTAAAAATGGCTGCAGATATTAATTTTCTAACAAAATCATTTTTATTTAGCGTTTCCCATTTTTGCAGTGACAGCGGAAGTTGCGATGACGTCGGTAATCGCGGATACTACATGTTTTTCAACAACTCTAAAACATATATAGAGATATTGTGAACCATTTTTAGTATAGCTGTTCACTATTATAGTATTGAAAGTTCTTCTTTTCTTTCTAGTTTTCAAAGATAGTTCCTTTAAACTTGTATTTTGAATTTGCGCTTACTGGAGATAACTGCAAATTTGTTGGTCATCGCAAATATCACATGACTGAGAAAGCAAGGTATCATTGGATAATATACTTTTCAGCAAAACGAATAGGAAGAACACACCCACTCCTCCTTCTTGAATCTTCTTTCATAAACCTTTATTCTCAGCAGGTTGATCTATCTGCTATGCAGAGTTTATGGCTTTTTTTGCTTCCGGAAATGGTGACACAGGAAGGAGATAGCGGTCAACAGGAACAACAGCAGGACCAGGATGTTGAGGAGGTGGAGACTGAAGATTTGGAAGAAGAGGGGCCTCCACAAAAAGGAACCAGTGTGGCATGGGATTTTTTCAAAATCCCATCTGGGAATGGAAAACTGCTGCAATGTAGTGCAATGTACAATCTGCGACAAAACCCTCTCTAGAGGGACAAAACAAAATATTCATGTGGGACAAAGTCCATGTTATATCATCGTATCACCTATCATAGGAAATGTCTCTACCCAGCGATCTAGCAGAGGGAAGCTGGAGGTCCAACTACATCAATGGCAGCAGCAATATTTCCCCGACAGAAAGTGCCGACAAAGGTGCAGACTACTACAACAGATATGGCTACAGAGCTTTCAAGAATGGCCACGTACTGCATGTTCCTGTAGGACCCGCCTCTTACAGTGAAAAAATATAAAGTATGTATGTTAGAATGAGTGTATGGTTGATTGAATGAGTCCATGACGGTTATATGGATGTTACAATAAGTATAGCAGTAGTGCCTAAGTGAATTTATGAGTACATAGTTAGTGCCTGGGAAATTGTATGATTGCATGGATTGTACCTTGAGGATTGGATGAGGTGCCTGTGTAGTGCCTGGGTGATTGGCTGAATGAAAGGGTAGTGTCTGGGTGAGTATATTGGTAGTGCCTGGGTGATTCGATGAGTCCATGGGTAGTGCCTGGGTGATTGTATGAGTGTATGGGCAGTGTCTAGGTGATTGTGTGAGTGCACGAGTAGTGCCAAGGGTGATTGGATGAGAGTGCATGGGTAGTGCCTGGGTGAATGGATGTGTGTATGGGTAGTGCCTGGTTGGTTACATGAGTGCATAGGTAGTGCCTAGGTGATTCCATGAGTGCATGGAAAGTGGCTGGTTGAATGGAAGAGTGCATGGGTAGTGCTTCGAAGATTGGATGAGTGCACAGGTAGTGCCTGGGTGATTGGAGGAGTGCATGGGTCGTACCTGGGTGACTGGATGAGTGCATGGGTAGTCCCCGGGTGATTGGATGGGTAGTGCCTGGGTGACTTGATGAGTGCAGTGGTAGATTCTGGGTGATTGGGTGAGTGCATTGGTAGTGTCTGGGTGATTGGATGAGTGTACGGGTAGTACCTGGGTATTTGGATGAGTGCATGGTTTGTGCAAGGAGGATTGGTTGAGTGCCTCAATAGTTCCTGTGCACTTAATGAAAGCAACTTTACTGTCTGGGTGAATGGATGACTACAACTGTAGTGCCTGGGTGAATGGTTGAGTGCATGGGTAGTGTCTTTGTGATTGTATCAGTGCAAGTACAGTACCTGGACGGCTACATGGGTATTGCCTGAGTGAATCAATGAGTGCAAGTGCAGTGCCTGGGTGAATTGATAAGTGCAAGTGCAGGTCCTGGATAATTGTATGAGTAAAGTGCATTGCCTGGGAGATTGTGTGACTGCATGGTTAATGCCTGAGTGATTGTAAGAGTGCAAGTACACTGCCTGGGTGATTGGATAAGTGCAGTTCCTGGGTGATTCCAGGTTGCAGTAGACAATACCCCTAAGAGGTCAAATAATGTCTCAGAAACACATAATCCATTTATATGTCAACACAATACCACATTTTAATATCCTAAATTCTCCTGAGAACTTCTGTTCTAGAAATAGCAGATATGAGTTTGGTAACTTTTTAGGTAGTCTTGATTTGAATGTCACTTGTATGTCATTGCACTCTCTCCATCCTGTTTGACATCTTAAATATATTGTGTAGTGTCCAGAGATTATATTAATCATGAAATATGATTGCTATTGTTGTAAAAGTTCTTTTTAAAATCGAAATTTGTTTAGCTAAAAAGTTTTTAATTTCAGTTCCTAATTTAATACCATCTACTTTGCATCATTGTAGCATGACTATGACATGTTTCCATACCTTTGTAAAAACAATGTTGTCCTAAGTTCTAATTTGCAGTTTGGACAGGTAATATCTTCATGGGCGTTTTTAATTACATTTTTAAAGGGCACAGCTTTACAATCTGGTAATATCGAATAGAGGAATTGTTCTGACTTGATTTCACTGCTAGGCGCAAATTAACAATCTTCACAGTTATGGTTGAATTTGTAGGTTAAACCAAATAATTCATTGATATTCACATCTTCTTCCTCTAAAGGTCCTAGCATTACCATTTTAATTCTTGGGCATCCTGTTGAAGATTTTGAGAAAACATTACTGATCCAATACAGTCATCTGTAAGTTTTCTTATTCCAGTAGCGGAATGTATAATACTTCTGTCACTTCTTAATTCTTCAAGTAAACTACATATTTGTGAAGTCATTCTTTTATCTACCTTTTCTTCAATAGAATTTGTAAAATGGGGCCAATGGTATAGTCCATTTTAAACTACATTTACATAACAGCTCACTACAGATTTATTATCAAAGTGATACGCTTCTATTTCCTCATTGTGCTGTAGTTTTCTTTTCTTAGGCCCTTGTTGTTTTTATTTTTGTTCATCTTTCTCTTCAGCTTTTAAGTACTGCTTTGATATTTTTGGCTTTGGGCACATTATTGGTTTTTGAAACACAAGATACTGGCCTTAATGAGGAGCACGAAGTTTGGCTGGGTACATGAGGGCATAAGAAACATGTAGTTGGTGGAGGGCTCGTTTGGATGGGAGAAAGTCTCTGCGGGCGGTTTGCACTGTAGCAGTAAAGTCCGGGTAGAAAGAAAGGGTACTGCCCTAGTACCAAACCTCTTTCATTTCTCTCGCCTTGCATAGGATGGCGTCACAGTCTCGGTAGTTCATCAGGCTTGCTATGATAGGCCTAGCTGGGGCCTCTGGGGGGGATGTGGCCCCAGGGACCTGTGCGCCCGCTCAACGATGAATACACTGTACCAGACTTCACCAAAGAGTTCTTTCAAGAGTGCCTCCAGTTAGGGTTCCATTTTGTCAATGGCGGTGGATTCAGGGAGGCCTACGATGTGGACGATGTTCCTCCAGGAGCTGGATTCAAGATCTTCATTCTTGGCGCGGATCAGCTCCAGCACCTTATCCATTTTCAGTAGCTGTTGTTTCCCTGCAGCCTCAGCATCGTCCAGATCTGAGACTCTTTCCTCCAAGTGCTCAAGGCACCTGTCATGCGTATCAATGCGCTGTTTTACCCAGTTGAGGAGGGCTGTGAGGTTGTTGATCTTGGTGTCAATTGTTTGGAGGCTGGATTTGACCTCCAGGAGTAGGGAGAGGATGCTTTTGTCCTGAGGCTCCTAGTTTTCAGTCTGTGTGGCGTGGTTACCCGCTTCCTGGGAGGTCTTGTCCAGCCTGCTAGCTCCACGGGTCCCAAAGGTGACTCTTGACTGCTTGGTGTTGGCTTTCCCAATCTTAACCAGAGGAGCCGTGGGGCCTGGGGCCGCAGCACGGGCCGTAGTCAATGGTAACCCAATACATGCAGAGCTTGCAGGAGAGCGATGGAGTGGCCAGCAGAGGTCACAGGGGGCTGGTGACACTCCCTGGGCTGGACGATTAGGACCGGGGATAGCATCTATCGATTTGCAAGGACTAGGACCCCTAGTAGGCTGGATGCAGCATGCCGTGCGATCTGGGTGGGCTACAGTCACAGTCTCCCCAGACACTCCAGCCCCATACAACTGGCACAGATTGTCTGCAAACTGTTCAATGTGAGGGTATTTGTGTTGGGCAACTGCCGGCAGCCGGCGGTGAAGCTGCTGACGGTGAAATGAGATGAGAGCGAGGCCGAGGCCCCCGCACGGCAGGCCGTGCAGTCTCACCGGCACCTAGATAAGGATAGGCAGGGCTTGGGCCACACCCTGCTGGACCTGGGCCCCCCGCCAAGTTTCACCACACAGTCTACCCGCAGCAAACACGAGGCTAAGTGAATGGAGGGGGCACAGCCCGGTCCTGGTCAGCCCCTGGTACTGAAGGCTGTTGGGGTGATGGAGCAGGGGGGAGAACCAGCAGGGGACCCAGGAAGCACTTGGAGGCTGAGGGTTGGTTGGCATGCAGGGTTGTAGCATGCTAAGTCTGGGCCCCCCACCCCCTCTGCTCCTTATCGGGTAAGCTGTGGTAGTCGGGTGCCGATCCCTGCCCCTGGGGTGAGCGCCGTCCTCCACCCGCTTGCCAAGCTCGGCCAGGCCTCTGGCGACGAGGTGTTGGTGTAGTGGGGATAGGGGCAGGACTCCACTTGAGCTGCACTGCAGTGGAGCCCGAAGCGCAGCGCCCAAGTCAGACAGGGAGGCAGCGGGAGACTGGTAAGATGGCGGGCTGCAAGGCCCGAGGCGAAAGGATCTCAGCACGGTGAAGGTCTCAGGCCGCACAAGGCTCATCCCACCGGGGTCTTCAGACACCGCAGCAATGAACTGTGCTCATCGGTGAGTGGATTTCCACCGTCCTGAAACGTGTCACAGGATCGGTAGCTCGGCCGGCAGAGCTCTTCTATGGCGCAGTCATCTTGCTGCTGGCAAAACCACGACCCCCCACTAATACAACAATTAACAAGAGCTGTATCTACACTTACACCTTGTGATTTGTGAATAGTTACTGCATATGTTAAAGACACTGGGAACTGCTTTCGCTGGACATGCAAGTCTTTTACAAATAGGAAACGTACAAAGCATCTATCAATCTGCTCAACATCATCAGGTTCATAAAATTTTATGGCTGCGAATTCCATATCATCTCTGTTTGGATAAATAATCAAATTCATAACTTTACCCGTGCGCTGTTCACTAGCACTCCTTCAACATTCAAATTAAGACGTAAGATAACACAACAGTTTTTTGAAATACATAATTGTTATTCTAATCCTGCAGTTTTTGACACAGACTTTTCTAAACCATCCAATTTTGATTGCAGTTTTTCTGTTAGTAGCACTGTAACTCCTTGATGTTCCATTTTATCATTTGCTCTAATTTCAATTATCTCTTCTTTTTCTAGTTGCAATAATTGTCTATTGATTTTACTACTCTGCTCAAGAGTTCGCATCAAACAAACAATAGTCTTCTATTCCTTAACAAAATTATAGATTGCTTCTGAAGCTGAAACATTAGTTGGAACAGATTTTTAATGAGACTAGTTTATAATGCTCTCTTTCCTTCTTTTGTGAGAGGTCCCACTCTAATGTCCTTTAGTATATCTCCGTATTGCATATCTGATGTTTGGCACATATTTCAAATTAACTCTTTGTATTAAAAGTTTTCCCAAATGTTTACATTTCCAATACTTCCTAGTGAATTCCTAGTTGCACTATGTAATAGTGTCTCGAAGACAGGTTGTCCTTTGACTGGAGTTAGTTGTAGATGGTCTCCAAACACTATTAAGTGTTTTCCTCCAAAAATCACATCATAGTCAGGTTTAAATATTTGCTACATTCTTAAATGTATAAAAGCTATCATTACGTTAGATACCATGCTGACTTCATCAATAATTACCAGCTTTAATAATTTATGTAATACTCTTCCTACTTCATGGCAAGCATCACCAGATAATTTGCTGTATTCTAATTTGTTATTGTGTTCAACAAGCAGCATGAATGATAGATGAAGGGTAACTCCTTTAATCTCATGTGCAGCTAACCCTGTTGGTGTTGTAACTACACATGACAAATTGGAATCTGTTGTCTTCTGTAGACGGCTTGCCAGCACTTTAATTAAGAAGCTTTTTCAAGTTCCAGCATGACCCCTTATGTACAATAGAACTGGTTTATATGTAGAACAAGCACACTCTTTTTTCTCATGCAGAAATCCATGTTCTATTTGATCTTTTACGTCATCAAATAAGCATTTCTGATCTATATTGAATTGCTGCATTAGTTGTTCTAGATCTAAAGTTTCCTGTCCTGCTTGCTGCATTGCATTCTCCCCTTCATGCATGGCTATTGCAGCTTCATTTTGAATGAATAACTGTTCAAAAGGATCCTGACTTCCAAGTGCTGAACATTGACTGCTCTGAGAAATCTCTCTTGCTATCTCAGCAGCGAGTGTTTCTTCTTGTTCAATCTCATCTTTCAACATTTGATGATAAACTGGAAACACAGAGTACTCAATGCTGTCTTTCACAGTGTTGAAAGAGTCTTCATAAAAGTCAAATTCTCCAACTAGTTCACTTTCATTTCACCATTGCTTGAACAACTGTAACAAACTCTCCTTTGTCTGGTGTTTGCCAACTTAGCTTTTGATGGTTGATTAAACTTTATTTGTTATGTCTGACTATACATATTCATATGCATCAACAACAAATTTTCATTCTTCTATGTTTTTACTGACATTATTTATGTATGTATAATGTTGAAGTATTTCATATAGACAAATTCTTTCTAGCTTATGATTCCTTCTTGGATAGTACATATCCAGCCTGTTAGTCTTCAGAATATCTGTACTGTGTGGCTCAAATTCCACACGATGTTGGATTTTAGGATAAGACTTCAGTACTGTTTTACAAGTATTAGTAAACCCTAAACTCACACATAGAACTTCTCTAGATTTAGAAAACGATCTATCTGAGCTTAACCAGTCTGCATATCCATAAGAGCTGATCTCTATGTGAGAAAGTACTTTCAAACTAAAACTGTACGATTTCTTTGTAAGACTCTTTTCTGCTGAAATCTCTTCCCACATCTCCTTCAACTCGGTTTTCTCTGACTTTGTTATATAAGAGGTGACATACCGAACAACAGACATTGAGTTATCTGCAACAAACTGTAGATCCATATCTGCATACCACATCTTCAAATTCACAGGATTGTAGTAATTGATGTATTTTGAGGCTTCTGTTCTTCTGGGGTTATACGCATTCTTTGGTGATTGCCGTTTGAGAGGGTGTTTGACTGCAGATAAAAAGCTAATAACTATTCCTTCTGAGATCACAGGTCATGAAAACCCAAAATAAGATCTTGTATAAACCTTTCCTTTAGATCTACATTTCCTATGACAGTATTTTCCAGACCTATGGTTTTAGAATCTTAGGACATGTTGTATTAATATTTTATCAACACCCTCATTTAGGAAAATGCATGTGGCATACTGCTCTATGAAAGACAACACAGACTCATCAGTATCTGTTCCACACTTTGGAGCATTGTTTGCCCATAATAGCATGTGAATATGAGGAGCACCTCTGGCTTGGTCTTCTTTACACAAAAATAAATCAGTTACTTCACCAAGAGGTGGATTCCTCTTGTGGCAGATAAAAGCCATGAAATCGGTGGTTAAAATATCTGCAAACATTTGCAGGGTTCAATGAACAGAGTTCTCCTGAAGTCTTTACATCAATTTGTTCTATATTTGAATTTGCCTAGCGCAAGAATTAAAGCCGGTCATCGCATGCATACTGAAATGAGTGTTAGAAACCATGTATGTGCTCCTAAGTTTCTCAGCATGCATTTTAGTACAGTGTGACAATGATACCAATGTTCATTGGTCCCATGTTGACATGCCATGAGATTAATTAAGTTGTATTCCCGTTGTTCATCTTTTCCGTGGATTTTCCCAACACATTCTCTTGCATATATATGTACACCTGTTTTCAAAATGTGGTTTACAGCATAAGACAATGAAGACAAATCACTTTCAAATAATAGATGAAATATATAAGGGATACATTAATGAAATCTAGGGTCTTCTGAATAAAGTCTAGTAGATCTGTACTCGGCCACAGGTATTTCTACAGACCAATCATCATACTTACCACCTACTCCAGTAGAAATAAGATGAGGGAAACAGAGAGCTTCTAAACTTTTTTCCCATACACTTAAGGGAGTTCCGTTTGCTTTCTTTAGTTGATATAGTAGATATATAGATCCATAGCATCACCACAAATCTCTTTTGAATGTAGGGGATGGATGCTGTAATGTTCTTCTACTCAAGTCAAGTCAAATAACTTTATTCGGTTATTTAAAATAACAACCATAAAAGCATTACACACCAAACATATATTGACTCATACTTACATAAAGAAGTTAAAACAGCTTAAAATAAGTAGATTACAGAAAGTTACAGGCAGAATGTACACTCAAAATGTTAAAAGAGAATGTTCTGAGGATATAAAAAGGTTAGTATTTTTCTGGAGATATATCTATTACCAGCGCTATTATCCTTCCATACTTTTCCTAAATTTGAGTGCTGATTTTAAAAAACTGCATACAAATAAGGTACAATCACAACTTAGCATCTAAAGATAATAAAGTGCTGGTCTAATTTGAGAGAAATTCAATTTTTTAAGACAGGGTTTTACTCAGCTTCGAGCCACTTTTTCTATCTGACTTGTGGATGATGATGTGTTGTCCTCCAGATATCTTGAAGAATCTCTGCATTTTTATAATCTCCGGTATTTTGTATCAGATATTAAGTAGCATTTTGAACTTTTTTTATTATCTACTAAGTCTTGCCATACTTTTATATTCTTGGTCAGGATGATATTTACTAGAAATACAAGTCCTTCTTTCAAATTTTTCTGTACCCCTACAGCTTCAATATTGTCCTTACAATGTAATGGCAAGTATAAAACTCTACTTTTAAGACCTTTCTGGAGCTCAGCAGGAGGTAATTTCCCTGTCTTTGGCTCTAGGCGAACTATAGCTTGAAATGGATGTATAGACTGTATTCATATGGATTTATAAACATTCAAATTTTTAAGTACTTCTTGAACAGGTACTATTTTTAAATTGCTGTGTACTGTTCTAGCAGGCAGGCAAATCATTCCTCTAAAATTAAATAAACAACAAATTCTCACCATTCAATATTAATATTCTTTTCAGTTTCAATGCTCAAATAAACATTACAAGTTTGATTTTTGTTATGAATGCATCAACAACATATGCAAACACAGTTTGGTTGCTCGGAAGAATCTGTGTTATACTTTCTAATCTCTTTTGCTAAATTACCAACACTAATACATCTGTTCTGCTCCAAAACTCCTGTTGTTACCAACTCTTCATTTTCCCTACCGTCCTAATCTGGTCAAAAAATCGAAATTCAATATCTTCACAATCCTTTTTTACTTCTACTACACTACCATGCAAAAGAGCTCTATTCATTTCTCTTTAACATAGAGCAGGAGTTTTACATTATAAAGCATTCTAACAAAAGTTCTCATTATGAATGGTGTTCACCTAACATTGTAAAAAGATGAAAGCTGCTTTGACACACTTTTTGTGACAGACAAACTAGTGAGTATCTTTGTAAATTAGTTGCTTTCTTACTTTGCATGGATCTAATCCTTGCAAAGTAAGCATTTTCGGTTTTAAACTTCTGGAAGCAAACATATGGAGGACATTTTTCAATATATCAATTGATTGTTGATTAATATTACAAACACTACTACAATTCCATTTGTACACAGTGGCCTGTCTACGCCTTCCTTGCATCTGTTCAGCAATCTCTTCCTCAATATTTCTAGGCACCATGGCTTCCTTTGGAACAGGAATACAACTTTTCATCTCATAACATCATCCAGATTCAACAACTGCATGCATTAATTTGTTATCTTGAAAATAGCGGTCTTTATTAAAGAAAGGTGCAGTACTTGAAGTATGTATCCATTCGTCACTAAAAACTTTGCAAAAGTTACTTCTATTAACAAGTCTTTTCTTTTGGCTTAATTTGGTTTAAAACCAAGATAGTTTCCTTTTCTGAGCAAATGCCTTATCAACTACACCTTCAACATATTCTTTCTGTCTGATTGCGTGTGTTCCTCTTTAATACTTCATCATAGATGCTAACATGTTGTGAATTACTCCGGTGCAGAACATTCTACCTCTGATTTCCTTGAACAGTCTATGCCTTCTGCTTAAAGTCTCTCCTTTTCTCAATGACGTCTTACATTTTACATCAGAGACTTTTTTTGCCCAGTACTCAGTGTTATAATTTTCTTTCTCTTTACTTCTTTTTGTACTTTTTTCAGTTTTGTACAAACAATTGTTAGAAATGTCTTGGTCCTCTTATCAGCAAGCCTTTTCTCTTTGGCCTTCTTTTTTCCATTTTACCCCTATTGTTTCTTAGTTTTAAGGAGATGCTCTATTTGCTGCTGCTTCTTTCTTCTCTGACTTTTTATAGCCATGATAATTCTGTGTAGATAACTAGATATTGATGTCTGAAAAATAAAAAAGTACATTCATCACATAATAATATAGTGTTCCATTACAGATTTTAACTATTTAAAGATTTAGGGGGCCATTAGGATGACAAAGTCCGCCCACCATCCTATCGGATATCAGGACAGCCCGCCAGAAGGGCGGGGGTCCCGTGGGGGGTATTAGGATGTGCCCGCCACAGTGGCGGGCGCATCCTACATTTTTACAATTGTGGGGCGGTGCTCTCAGCACCGCACTCCAAAATGCTAAAAATGCACGTCGTGCATATGCATGCACAATGTGGCAGGCACCGCGTGGTGTCTGCCATGCTGTGAATGCACATGTAGGGGGGTACCAAAGGTACATCCATATGCCTCCCCCACCCCCCATCATTCTGAGGGCCCGTAACGGGCCCTCAAACTGAAACACCGCATGCCTTTCCGTGTTGGCATCCTAATATGGATGGCGGTGTCTAGCAGACACCATATAAACCCTTTTCCGCCCCGGTCGCAAGGCGACCAGGGTGGAAAAGCAGTGGACGGTGTTTCCATCTGCCGTGGTCCCCCTGCCATAGTAATATGGTGGGGGGGAAATGGGTGGCAGGCGGGCAAGGATGTCGGGTGGATCACCACCGCCCGCATGGCAGTGGCCATCTGCCCGACATCTGAATGGGCCCCTTAGTTTGCATGAGGATATAATGCTCAGGTAAGCTTCATACTACATGTGTTCACTCTTAAGTGAGTTGGACCCATCCTATTAACTTCCAACAGCTTACCTTACTGCTCAGTTATATGTATAGGTGAGTTAGAGGTTGCTCATACAGCTACTCACTAACACCCCTATTCACCCGTACAGTTACTCACACACACTCTCACTCACCCATAAACCTACTTACACAGCCATTAACTTAAAGGAGCATACCCTATTGACTAACTACAGCCTACCTCAGGGGACTGTCATATGGTATAGAAGAGTAGCTTAAAACCTGACAAGAGCTTTACATGTTAGACTTGAATGTGTCAGTTTATTCACTTATATGTGAATAACTGTGTGAGTCAATATCTGCTAATATTCTATGAGTATGTTGCTTTGTTTGTAAATGGTTGTCTCTCTTTGTGATATCTAGGGTCCTCTAAATGTGTCTGCCAAATATTGGGTCATTTAAGTGAGTGAACTGCCTTTATTAGCACAACATAATATATTGTCAGGAACCATGCTACTGTTAATATGGCGTGCATTATCTGTCGCCATCCTCAGGGTAAAAGTCTCAACCATGCTTCTATTCATTCCCCCACCTCCCTGTAATCATGTTTTCTACATCATGTCTCAATCCATTCCCCATAATCATGTTTGTAGCTTTGGTTGTGCCAATGTTTAGTGTAAAACAAGCATTGGACTTGGTTGTGCCAATGCTTAGTTTTTTCCTTGTTCTGAAGTACTTGCGTGGTTCATACATTATTAATGAATGATGCCCGATTGTTTCCAGAACTCTGCTCTGTGCGTTCATACATTATTCATGAACCGCTGTGAGCATTTACACGTGCTGGCACCATGCAGCGCGTCAACGCCCAGTCACTATAAATAGCTGCTCTTCATTTCCACTGTGCTTGGCTTTGTTCCCTCGACTTCTTGGAGGACTCGTGCATCCTGCTGAACATCTTCTGGATCCCTGGAGCAGCTGAGCCGGTTTCAGAGCTTCAATTGTTTCTTCCTGCTAACCAAAGGTACAATAAAAGGGAGAAATACCCGTAGCCGAATGTACAGAATTGTTATATACAAATTCCACTAAGGGAAGATTCTTATCCCATTCCGTAGTCTGGGTACAGACAAAACAACATAAGGCTTGCTCCAGAGTCTGATTTAAATGTTCTGTCTGTCCATCTGTATTTGGATGGTAAGCAGAGGACAGACAGACCTCAATATTCATGGAGGAACAAAAACTACGCCAAAACTTGGAAAATAATTGTGGTTCCCAATCGAAATGATCGCAGTCGGAAGACCATGACTTCTGGCAACATTTTTATGAACAGGTCAGTTAGTCCCTTAGCAGATGGCAAATATTTAAGAGGAACGCAATGTGCCATTTTGGTTAAGTAGTCAACTATTACCCAAATTATAGAATTCCCATTGGATTTTGGTAAGTCCGTAATGAAATCCACACTTAATGTATGCCAAGGAGCTGGCGGAATTGGCATTATTTGTAGTAGACCAGGAGGGCTAGCATGGGTAGTTTTGTTCTGTAAGCATGTGGAACAAGTTTGACTTCGTTTTTGATGTCAAGATTTAATGTTGGCCACCAAAAGACCCTCTGACATAAATCTAATGTTTTCTTGACTCCAGACTGGCCTGCAAGAGTTGAATCATGCGTCCAATTTACCACAGTGTCTTGTAAGAACTGTGTGGGAATAAAAAAACGGTCATCATGATACAATAACCCTCCTTTGTCTATGGTGTCCTGAGGGGTTGGTGCAGTATGTTGTGCTTTTTGTACTTGTGAAAGAAAGCCATCAGGTCTTGTAAGAGCTACAATCTTAGTACAGGGAATATTAGGTTGAACTGGATTGACCTCTGTGTTAGATTCTGGGAAGGTCAATCGGGATAGAGTAACGGCCTTTTGTTGCTCTTTGCAAGGTCTATAGGTAACAATGAAGTCAAATTCAATTAAAAACAATAGCCAACGAAGTTGGCATGGTTTAAGTGCCTTTACATTCTGAAAAAACTGCAGATTGCGATGGTCGGAATAAATGGTGATAGTATGTCGAGCTCCCAATAAATAATGCTTCCATTCTTGAAAAGTGAGCTTAATAGCTAAGAGCTCAGGCACAGCCACAGTTTAATTTTGCTCCGCTGGTAGAGGTTTCTTTGAGAAGTATGTTACAGGGTGCATATGGCCAGATTCAGGATCTCTCTGAAACAAGATACCACCTACCGCAATTTGTGAGGCATCAGCTTCAAAAAAGATGGATTGACTAGGATCAGCGTGCTGTAAAATTGGTGTTTTAGTGAAAGCCTCTTTTAGACATTGGAATGCATCATTTGCTACAGTTGTCCAGAGAAATTGTACTCCCTTTTTTAACAAATGAGTGATAGGAGCTACTAAGGTGGAGAATTGTGGGATAAAGCGCCGGTAGTGGTTAGTAAAGCCTAAACATTTCTGAATGTCTTTCACAGATTGTGCAACCTCCCACCAAAGCATAGGTTGAACTTTAGATTAATCCTGGTAATCCCATCAGGAGAAATGATATAACCTAAAAATTCAATCCGTGGGGTGTGGAATACACATTTTTCTAACTTGGCAAAGAGATGGTGTTGACATAGACGCTGCAAAACAGCCTGTACATGCCCTACATGTTCCTCTATGGAGGTAGAAAAGACGAGGATATCATCTATGTATACAATTACACAGATATCGAGGAACTCCTGCAGCACATCATTGATGAAAAATGCAAATGCTGCAGGAGTGTTGCAAAGTTCAAAGGGCATGACTGTATATTCGTACAAGCCAAATTTTGTCCTAAACGTTGTTTTTCACTCATCCCCTTCCTTAACCCTAATCAAGTGGTACGCCCCGTGGAGATCTAGCTTTGTGAAGATGATGGAATGGCGTACTTGATTGAGTAAGACTGAAATCAAGGGCAGTGGGTACCTATTTTTTATAGTTACTTTGTTAAGTGCGCGATAGTCAACAAAAGCTCTTAACTCAAGTTTTTTCTTTGGAACAAAGAAAATGGGAGACCTCTCAGTTGAGGTGGAATGGTGGATAAATCCCTTTGATAAAAGGTCATCTAAATACTCCCCATAGATAGCGCGTCTCAGGTTCTGACAAGGCATATACACGACTGCAAGGTAAGGAGGCTCCAGGCACCGGGTCTATCTTACAGTCATAAGACCAAGGAGGTGGTAATTGAGCCACCTGTTGCTCAGAATACGTCCTGAAAATCTTCATATTGTTGTGGTAAAGAGAGTGTCTGAGATTGTTCTTTAGGAGGTGCAAGGACAGATGCACAATGCAAAGGTATTACTGGTGTTTGTTTGTCTTCATAGCAATTATTCTGACAATGTCTAGAGTCTAAGTGGATTGTACGCTTAACCCAGTCAATTTTCGGGTTGTGTAACTGTAGCCAAGGTATACCTAAGATGGCTTCAAATACTGGTGTATCGATGAGATCGAATTGCATGATTTCAGAGTGACCATCAGCACAAATCATGGTCAATGGCAGGGTTTGATTTAGGATAAGACCAGAGGATAATTCTGAGCCATCTCCAGACCTGACAGGTTCCGGTGTCTCTTTCTTAATGGATGAAATATTCAAGGTATTAGATAAAGTAATATCCATGAAATTTCCTGTGGCACCGGAGTCTAGAAGTATTGGAATTACTGTCCTACTTTGTGCAGCGAGGAACAATGTCGCAATGAGAGTTAGATGATGTGGAGTTGGGGTTATCGTGTTTGCCAAGCAATGAGTAGAGGTCATGTATAGAGAATAGCCGGATATGGAGACCTCTGATCCTATTGAGCGGCAACGTTTTCCGACTGAGTTGGAATATCAGTAGAAACATCGGTAACTGCTTTTATTACCTCAAAAACACATATCAGGTGTGCCTGTCTGTATGAGTCAATCTTTGCATGCTTCTCTAACTACCTCACAAGAAGTTTCAGTGTCTGCCTGGTTTTCTATTTAGCTATCTCAGATTTAAGTCTGGGTGGAGGCTAGAGGCATAATTGGGCACATATGACTCTGTGAGTAAATATAGCTGATTGAAACATCAAAGTCCATCTTTTCATTTTAAGCGAGTACCTCCCTGCACAATGGCCTAGCTAAGACTAGCTCACTGTTCACTTAAATGTGGTACAAGAACAGTCTTCACCTTGTGTACCACTTTTGAGTGATAAGACAGCTCTACCAGAAAAACTAGATGCCCAAGCTCAAGTATACCAGGCGTGAGACATAATGCAAGGGCTATATCTGTGTCTGCTAAACTTGAAAGTGTCAATTGTTTAGGAGACATCTGAGTGAGTGTGCCATTTCCTTTCTGGCACTGTGATTCCATGTGTATGTAAATCTTTTACTAAATAACTGCCTCTCTTTATGTGATATGTGATTGTATGAATGTGTCTGTAAGGGCCTGCATAGATTGCCTCATGGGTGTACAAGTGAATATTGGGTTATATAAGTGTGTGAGATCTGCCTTCATTACCACAAGATATATATCAGTTGTGCCTATCTGTGTGAATGAAGATTTCTGTGCTTCTCTAACTGTCGCACTAGGTGTTTCTGTGTCTGTCTGCTTTTCTACTTAGCTATCTTGGATTTAAATCTGGGTATAGAATGAATGCATAAAATGAGCACATAGGTTTCTATGAGTGCCTATACTGACTGAAACATCAAAGTACATATTTTGCTTTTCAAGCGTATAGCTCACTGCACTATAGCCTAGCTACAGTCTACCTTAAAGTTCACTTATATCTGGTACAACAACAGTTTACGCCCTGTGTAGCACTTTTTAGTGATGATACTTCTACCAGAAAATCTACATGCCTAAACCCAAGCATACCAGGTGTGAGACATAATGCAAGGGCTCTTTTTCTGTATAGTAATCTTGAAAGTGTCAGTTGTTTTACAGACATCTCAATGAGTGTTTCAGTTCCTATCTAGGACTGTGATTCGATATATATGTAAATATATTACTAAATCACTGAATCTCTTTAAGTGATAAAAGATTGCCTCAATGTGTATGTAACAGCTTGCATAAATAACCTCCTGGATGTACTAGTGAGTACTGGCTTATTTAAGTGTATAAGAAACTGCCTCCATTATCCCAAAATACAAATCAGTTATGCCTCTCTGTGTGAGTGAATCTTTGCGTGCTTCTCTAACTACCTCACTAGCTGTTTAAGTGCCTCTCTGCTTTTCTACTTAAGTATCTTGGATTTAAGCCGGGGTGTAGTCTGATACATAATTGAGCACATAGGTTTCTATGAGTACATATAGCTCACTGAAACATCCAAGTGCATCCTTTACTTCTTAAGGGAATACCTCCCTGTGCTATCGCCTAACTAAAGACTAGCTCAGTGTTCACTTAAGTGTGGTACAAGAAAAGTTTTTGCCTTGTGTAGCACTTTTAAGTGATAAGACACATCTACCAATAAAACTACATGCCCAAACTCAAGTATACCAAATGTCAGACAAAATTCAAGGGTTATTTCTCTGCATACTAAACTTGAAAGTATCAGTTGTTTAGCAGACATCCAAATTAGTATTTCAGTTTCTGTCAGGGGTTGTGATTCCATATGTATATAAATCTTTTACTAAATCACTGCCTCTCTTTAAGTGATGTGTAATTTTCTACATTTGTCTGTAAGGGCCTGCATAGATTACCTCCTGGGTATACTAGTGAATATTAGGTTATTTAAGTGTGTAGGAATCTGCCTTTGTTACCACAAGATACATATCAGTTGTGACTGTATGTGTGAGGGAGCTGTTGTGTGCTTCCCTAAGTACCTTCCTAGGTGTCTCAATGTATGCCTGCTTTTGCACTTACGTATGTCGGATTTAGGGTTGGGTGTGGGCTAGATGTATAATTGGGCACATACGTTTGTATGAGTGCATAAAGCTCACTGAAACATTCAACTGCATCTTTTACTTTTTAAACTAATAGCTCTGTGTGCTATGGCTTAGCTACAGCCTACCTTATCGTTCACTTATATATGATACACCACCACTTTCCTCCTTGTGTAGCACTTTTTAACTGATAGGACCAGTAAAACTACCTTCCCAAGCTCAGGTATACCAGGTGTGAGAAATAGTGCAAGTGCTACTTGTCTTCAAGGTAAACTTGAAAGTGTCAGTTGTTTAGCCATTATCTGAATGAGATTTTCAGTTCCTGTCTGGGGCTGTAATTCCATATGTATGTAAATCTTGTACTAAATCAATGCCTCTCTTTTTGTGATATGTGATATGTATTTGCTTCAATGTGTCTGTAAGGGACTGCATAGTTGCCTTATGGGTGTACTAGTGAATATTTATGTATGTAAGTAATTGCCTTGATTACCACAAGATACCTTTCAGGGGAGCCTGTCTGTATGAGTCAATGTTTGCATGCTTCTCTAACTACTTCACTAGGTGTTTCAATGTACTTAGCTATATCGAATGTAAGTTTGGCTGTAGGCTGGATGTATAATTGGGCACATAGGTTTCTATGAGTGCATATAGCTCACAGAAACATCAAAGTCCATCTTTTACTTTTTAGGCAAATAGATCCCTGCGCTACAGCCTACCTTAGTGTTCACTTATATCTGGGACAGGTTTACATCTTGTGTAGCATTTTTAAGTTATACGAGTGCTCTACCAGCATAACTACATGCATAAGCTCAAATATACCAGGCTGTACTTATCCTCAGGATAAACTTACAAGGGTCACCTATTTAGCAGACATGTGAATGAGTGCTTCAGTTCCTTTCTGGGGTTGTGATTCCATATGAATGAACATGAATTACTAAATCTCTGCCTCTCTTTATGTGATATATGGTTCTCTAATTGTGTCTGTAATAGCCTGCATGCATTGCTTCCTGGGTGACTAGTGGATATTGAGTTATTTGTGTGTGAGAAACTGACTTTATTACCAGAAGATATATATCAGTTGTGCTTGTCTGTGTAACAGCTATCTCAGATTTAAGTCTGGGTGTAGGCTTGATGCATAATTGGGCACATAGGTCTCTATGACTGCATAAAGATCACTGAAACATCAAAGTGCATCTTTTACTTTTTAAGCAAAAAGCTCCCTGCAGTAAGGCCTAGCTACAACCTTCACTGTTCAGTTATATATGCTTTAAGAAATATGTATACCTTGTGTAGCACTTTTAAGTGATAAGACAGCCCTTTCCAATAAACCTCCATGCAAAGATAAATTCAGATTCATAATTCATAAACAGCTATAGTGCTTAAATTCCACTATCAAAACTGAATGTTGTATTCATCTTTTTCTATAATGGAACAAATAAAGCTACTGCTCCCAAAATTCAAATGAAAACATTAGTTATAAGCACAGCATCATATATACACATATAAAACTTTGACATGATATACTGCAAGACTACATATAGGTTTAACCATTAGTGTGCAGTTATTTCTCCTACCACTTCCAGAATGCTGTAAAGCAATTAAAGTGCAACATTGACCTCCATGGAAATTCATTATAAACTAACTTGACACTGACAGACACCTGATATGTCTTAGCCACCTATTAATAGATATATAAAAGCACTCACAATTTGATTTAAATATAATCCTTGGTTTAAAAAAAATAATTATATATATTTTTAAATCGTTTTTATTACAATGTGACATAATTATATACTGTATTAATCATTTTTTTGACTTACAGAAACATTTTATTCACATATCAGAAGGCTGAGTTGGTAAAATCACCTTTTTCACTTATTAGGTAGATGCAATATTCTCAGGGTTTGTAAAAACGTAGCATAAGAATGACAACCACTCTCATACAAAGCAACCATAAATGGCAACCTTCTGAACTTAGGATTGCCTGATACTGCAAAAGTCAGCAAATAAAAACATTGCTTTCATATTACAGTATTGCTAATGCTTTTCTGAATGGTTACTTACTGTTAACAATATCAGTCCTGTTTGGAGGTAGCAAAATTCATGCCTTTGTGTCAATAATCATGAGGAAATCATGATGATCGTGACGAATTTGCGAAAAAAATGGGTGACGGAAAACCAATTTCCCTCCTTAATACTACTATATTGTTATCATCATAATACACTTTCTTGGAACATCCAACATGCCGCCCTGGAAAGGTATTTGGCATTGGGGGCCCATTGCGGGCCCCCAGGGTGTTGGGGGGTGGGGTACGCATTTGGGGCATACCTATGATACGTCCCTTCATTGGCATACACAAGGTGATTGGCTGTCACGTTGTGCATGCCAATGCATAGCATGCATATTTTGCATTGCGGCAGGTGCTGACAGCACTGCCCGCCACAATGCATAATATGCAGGATGCGACCGCCAGGGTGGCGGGCGCATCCTAATTGGCATAGCGAGACCGCCACACCTTCTGGCGGTCGGTCCTGTTTACTTTTTTCAGTTGTCCGCCCATCATCGCAATGGGCCCCAAAGTATTTATAAAAATATGTATTTATTATATAACACCATTTAGTATGTTACAGTATCTCCTACATGGAGATAGGCACAAAGCACACAATACTTGAGCAAAGAAATCACAGTATAAAGCACTAATACACATTGGGCCCACAGTGGGACTAAACCCTAAACTATGAAAGTGGTATAAGAACCATGACTATAATCAGGACAATGTCGAAAAGACATAGAATTGCTGGGGACCCCCAGAACCACCCAAGGTAAGTAGATAGGGATCCCACGGAGAACGTATACAGTGTGTGAACACAGCTGCACTCTCTGTACAAGTCTATGTGTAAGTCGCAGCTGGATTTTTAAAGATTAGGGACTCTTCCCATTGGACCCGGAAGAAACCCTGTGCAAAGACAGAAGGTCTGAGAGCCACCACACCCTTGGATACTGAGGTCCCCAAGTTACCTATCCCAGGGAAGCCGGGTACATAGGTGTTAATTGGTGTATGAAACCATCGTCACACCCAATGGAGGACTTCAGGAACATGCCACTGCTGGAAGAGGAGAAAGTGTCCGTGGGAATCCAAATGTGGATTCTTGAAGAGGAGTACCTGAAAGCAGAGAGGACAGAGTCTATGTCACTCAGGAGTGACCAGGAAACTTTGAAGACGAATGCCCTCCGATGTGGGGTGCTTCAGGATAGATGACAGTGACCTTGACTCTGCAGCTGCAAGCACCAAGAGATGCTGAGGAAGACTAGAAACCGGATACTAGCTGTCTTAGAAAGGATTTTGAGTGCTAAAGGGTCAGTGCTCGGCTGGAGCACCAACAAGCCTTGGTAAATGCAATCCAGCAAGGTCCAGGGGACTCACCACAAGCAGGAGAGTCAGGACAGGCCCCGAGCAGTCAGAGGAGTCCAAGGAAAAGAAAGATGACCCTCGATTGGACCCACAGGCCGGAGGCACAGGGATCGCAAGAGGACTCCGAGCAGCTCACCAATAGTAGCAGGCCACGGTGTCCACGAGGTGATGTGGCTGAAGATCTTGCTAAAAGAAGTTGCCAGAGATTAGGGCTACTTGGAGCCCAATGCACTTGTTGCAAAGTTGCCAACAAGCATATGCACTTGCAAAAGTATGCATTGCACAGGGGTTCAGTTAATGTAGCCCCACAAGGGATACTGACCTCAAATTTGGTGAGAGGGCAGCTTGGGCCATGGCAGATGTGGATAATCAAAAACTATATTGTTGAACCCTTCAGAGTCTGCAGGAGCTTGGGATCAGCAGACCGGTCAGCAGTGTTGAGATGCCTACAAATGTAGGGGAGTGCCTCCTTCACTCCAAGGGAGATTGCTTTGGTTGTCCTTCATGCTTCACAGGCCTTGGAAGGTTCCTGTAGGATGCACAGGCATAGATGAGGCAGCAGACTGGAAAGTAGACAAAGTCAGGCCCAAACAAAGTCCATCAAAGTCCGGAGTGCTCAGACGGTAGAAGTGCAGTGGTTTCAGTTCTGAATCTTATTCCACGATGAATCTAGAGACCTACACCCAAATAAGGAGAAGTGTGGCTCCCCAGTTAGAGGCAGCAGACTCAGAAGCAGAGGTCGGCCCAGGACCAGGGTTCGATTTCCGACGCGGCAGGGTACGGAACCAATGTCGGCGGGCTCGATAAATCTCGCCTCGGTGCCTCTCTAACCATGGGTCCCATGCTGCAACTCTGGGCAATAGCTTGCTTAATCTCCACAATGGCCCCGTCGCTGCTGGGGATGCCTGGCTTCACCTTGGGGATGCCCAATAGGAACCATCTCACAGGGAAAGCCAGGACGAAATCCCCAGCGGTACACAGCGCCAAGAAACCCTGGGGTGAACGTGCGCTCTACAAATTCATACTAACATAACATAACATAAGCCCTTAATTACCCTTTGGAAAGGGTTGGGAAGATTCAGGGAACCCTCCCAAGGGTGTGTATAGACAGGGGGGAGGACACTTCCATGTTCTTTGCCCAGTTTCGCACCAGAGCAGTAGCCAATGGCTCCCAGGACTGGTTTGAACTGGACTATGCACAAGGACACCAAATGTGTCCCTCATGCAGACTGCCTGCACTGGCAACCGCGCCCACCGAGGCCTAATACACTAAATTCTGTCTGGAAGGTGTTTACACCTCCCTGTGACAGGATGCCTATTGTTCTGCCTTCCACTGCTCAAGCCTTGCTCAGCAGTAAGAGGGCATACGAGTGCTTCTGGTCTGCAGCAACCATTTTGTGCTGTATAGGACTAGAAAGCTGGTACTGGGAACACTGAAAGCCTAACAGAGGCTCTTCCAGTGCTTGGAATCATACCTCCCACCACCCCATATCTTTATTGGTAACTTGGCTCATTTTTAGAATGAGATTTCTTAAATTATTATCTTTTGTTGGTGACAACCATGATGTGACATTTTGATCGCAGTTTGAACGATAAGTCACTTGGCTTTTAGATATTCCCCACTAGGGATTTCTTTGTATATTATTTTTCTTTGTGTATTTTTCCAATTTTTCTTCATTATTTAACAGTCATGTGCAATTACAATGATTGTGTTTAATAAAAACAAAATTTGCCACTTGGCGAGAAATTCGAATTAGTCATGGCATTGTATTTTGCAATTGATAAAATGAAATGGCTGTCTATTTTGTGTTTATTGTTTACATTTGCACAGAGATATAGTTACAAATGTATGCACTTTATGATCATGCTTCTGGAGAAGTTTAGAAAATGTAATACCTTTCCCTATATTTTCGTACACCCATAATATAGTGATTTGTTTATGTCTATGAACCGGAAGTGGATGGCACTGTCTTTTTAGAGGAATTTGGCACATTTGTTAATGTTACTTGGCTTTGACAAAGACCTTTTGGTCCAAACGTGTCAGCCGTTTGTATAAACTTGTGGTGATATATCCCTGGAGTGCCGGTGTCTTCCTTCGTGAAGTGAGGTTCTCGCTTTCGTCATATTTGAAGTGGGTCTTGCTCCTGATTACTGTGCACCAGCCCCGCTAGATGGACAGGATCTGAATACAGCAAAGGCTTGTGAGTCACACATATATACATATATATATTTATATTACCTACTGGTGGTATATACATATTTATATATATGTATATACCACCAGTAGGTAATATATAGGTACATATATATACATTTATATATGAAAAATTGATCCTTTCTGCAGCGAACGGAGGGCCCTCACACAACCTCCACTTTGCGCGCAGGAGGACACGGCACCACCAAAGAGGTAATTCTTCAAGTCATACATTTAATAAGTAATTACATATATATATATATCATGTGATCAAGGGAGGGATCTCCAGAAACGCGTCATGGCGGCATTGGCAAAAATAAAATAATGCACTGAAGAAATCTTGGGTCCACGCTGGTCTTTTCAAAGGTTATTGAAGCAGCAAGGTTGGATATATATATATATATATATATATATATATATATATATATATATATATATATACAAATATATATATATATATATATATATATATATATATATATATATATATATATATATATATATATATATATATATATATATATATATATATATCCAAAACCAGTCCACACTTCTTCATTCAAGAAAGGCGCTGACACCGTGAATTCTTGCCAAAGTAAGATTTATTCCAAGTTGTTGCTCAGACGCGTTTCGGCGGTTAGCTTCTGCCTTGCTCACTACATCTGGCTACCACCAAACAAAGGTTTATATATTCAGCATGACTTTTCTGACAGTTTACAACTGGTACTGGTTGCCATACCAACCCTGGCATGACGCTCTAAACAGACATAGAAGAGTTTACTGTATATGTCATGGTGATTTAAAAACTCTTTCTAGCTGATGTGCATACACCCCACAAAAATGTTAATGTCACATTTGTAAGTTACCTGTTCTGCACAATATGTTACGTTAATCATATAATTGTTAAAACATAAATTAAAGGAAATAAACAATTCAAAGTCATTGTCAAACAGAAAATTGTGTAGGGTTGAGTTTGAAACAATGTTGAGAGTAACACATGACATTTTAAATTATGTTGTTGGTGCAATGCCTCAGGCCTAAAACACATGTGTGAAAATATAAACCACTGTATGGTCACCTCATGCATCCAAGTACAATTGTACTGGATGTATTTAATACACTTGCTGGATGATCACTCCATCCAGCCCAATGTCTCAGGGGCTTAGAATTTGGCTGCTATTGATACCGGATGTATCGGGTTAATTAGCGCCCGGGAACAAACTGGCGGCAGCGATGTTGAAAATACATTATTAAGGCAACACACAGTGAAAACACAAAGCGTTGCTTGCATTATCTCCAAGTTGAGTAATTCTGTCATCTGCTGCCCGTGCGACATGCTGTAGGGTTTTTACATTTCTGTGCCTGTGATCGCGGTATATGCGATATGTCTCGAATTACTCATGTTTGCAATGCATTGTACAAATTAAAAAGTGTGCTCTAACGTGTCAAAATAAGAAAGTTAATAAATTAAAAAACATTTTTTGGGGTACTTTTGGTGAGTCACAGATGTTACTTGAGTGGTTTAGGACTTGGGACAAACAGTCTGGACTAGAGTTCTACATTAAATGCCTCATCGGCATTTAACCCATTCGGAATCTTAGAGTCAAGTAAGATTATGTACCTTGTCTCTAGCCCTCGCAACGCTAGTTGACGGTTCCCACCCCTGATGTTCTTGGGTATGTTGTCGATTACAAAATACGACAAATCCTGGGCGTTTCCTGCATGTTGTGTGTTTATGTGCCTCGCCACAGGGTATGCTTGGTCATCATTCCTTATTGCCCTCAGATGTTGTAAGATTCTTACATGCGCCTGGTGGATTGTGCTCCTCACATATCTTTTAACGCAACTGCAGACCAGTACATAGACTGAGTACTCAGTTTTGCAAGAGTAACTACTCCTGATCGTGTATGGTTTCAGTCTAATAGGTAGTGTGACAGTGCTTGTGTTTATCCCATGTTTGCAGGCTTTGCACTTTGTGCATTTCCTGAACCCCTTCTGTGTCTGTAGCCACGTGGTTGACTTCATGATTGTGGGGGTATTGCAGACAAGTTGGCTCCTCATGGACTTGGCCTTCCTAAAGGTTACTGAAGGTGAATTACCACATAGGGGACCTATGATCGGGTCATTTCGTACCAAGCACCAGTGCCTGTTCAGGATCTTGCTAGGTTAACATGGCACATGTTATAGCCTGTGATATGTCTTGGGTGTTCAGTGTGCCTTTTTCCTGTTGGGTTTTGGATTTGGTTTTATCTGGAAAAAAGAGATCTTTTCTGTTCTTATTCTTACACTTTGTTTCTACCTTGTCTAGGGTTTTTTGACTGCAACCTCTGGAGAAGAGGTTTTCCCTTGCATCAGTCAGGCCTGTTTAGGTACTGCAACTGCGGGTCATTCTAAGGCACTCCGCATATGGTATAGCCTCCTTGAGTTTTGTCGGGTGGAATCTTTGGGCACGTAATAATGCATTTCCTGCCATGGGCTGCCTATATGTTAGTGTCTGTATTTGGTTGTTGGCTATGAAAAGTTCCAAATCTAGGAATTGTATTGTGGTTTTGCTGGTGGTGCAAGTGAATCTATTTATATATGCAGAAATATGCTCCCAAAGCCACCTCCAATCCCCATGGACCGGCGAAGCAAAACAGGAGACGGACCACAGGATCTGGCCAAGTAATTCTTTTACGAAAGCAGGTAAACAGCCATGACGCGTTTCGGGCTCGCAAGCCCTTGATCACATGCAGAGCTTATACTTTTTTTTAATTAAATAATGTGATACAAAGTGCACGCCCCAAGGCTAACTCATGCCGGGTCAAGTGACCATGAACATAGTGAAAATACTGTCTGTAGTAGTATTTAAAGGGTACCATTAAGTTTGTTAACAGCTGTATTTTTTATTTTATTTTATTTTTTATTTTAAAAGTTTTATATAGCGCTAGCTAGACCGGAAGGTATCAGACTGCTTTACATGAGCATCAGATCATAGTAACAGGTTACATTGTTACAAAAGTTACACAGTTCTTAGAGCATGGCAACATAGTTACTTGTAAGGTAGGGATAAACAATAAGCACAAATAAGAAAGGGGAGCAGCAGGCAAGGTGAGAGATTCAGGGGAGGGGGGGTTGGAGCGGGGGAAGTAGATAGATAATGAAGGAGGGAAAGAGGAGGGGAGGGTGAGAGACACAGCATGGGAAGAGTAGGGGAAGGGTGACGGGGACACAAACCGGTAGACGAGTCAAGCAAACGTCCAAATTCCAGTAAGCTGTGATCCCAGGGGAAGTGGTATCACTTCCCTATCTTTGTTGCGAGAGGCTCCCTTTATGCAGTGGACTCTCTCAGAGGGGTCTCTAAGACTCCAAGGCCTACACACTGGATCCTTCCCCAAAAAGGGGAGATGGAGTGCTTTGGCAAGGGGTGCCATACCATACCTCAAGTGTGAGTGGCTCCCTTGGTGCAGTGGACTCATTCAGCGGCTTCACTGAGACTCCTGAGTATAAATATTGGATCTTTCCCCAACAAATGGAGGAGGAGTGCTTAGTCAAAGGGCACATAGGACAGGGGGTAGGCAGAGTAGCAGGCAAGGGGGGAGATAATGACATGTATGACAACTATTAAACATTAACAACATAAAAACCCAACTTTCAAAAAATGCTTCTATTTGGAAACCAACCTTTAGCAATGAATATATTACCGTATAAATGCTTAAAAACAGTGTAAGATCATTTATGACAGGAAAAATACTACAACATAACCAAATAACTGATCATATAAATATACGTTACTAATGAATCCATATAGAGGCTAGGAACAGTATTTCATTGAGGCTCTTATGATGATAAAGTGCATAACTTATTATGTATTTCTAACTAGATAACCCCTGCCTGGTGTGCAAAAAATGTGCAAGGTAAAGTGCAAGATATATATATATCACTATAAAGTGCAAAATGTATGATAATTAGTCTGTATAAATATGTATAAATATTGATAACAATAAAATTCGGCCATTGCCTAAATTCATTGTTAAAAACACATAAATAACATATTTTATAAAAAACAGTAATTTATCATATGTAAAAATAGTGCACACCCTATGTGTGATATATTAAAAAGAGGGGACAATAATTTATGATATTTCCAAGAGGCTGATAAAGTAATTTTACATGTAATAGGTAACAGGGAACCTGACTACCTATGGGGATAGGACCAAACTGAGACCCCTACCGGATGCATCTAATGCAAAGTAAAGATTAAAGATACTCAAAACCAATAATAGGGCAATCACTGGGACAACATACTCAAAAAACGAGATTATTTTTAAGGAAATTTCATAAAAAATTATACATATCCTCCGTATTGTTAAGACCGTTTGGGCATTTACTGTCAAATTCTAGGATCATGGTTGTCTCAAGTTGCCTCAACTGCTGCTCTCTATTCCCACCTCTGCGAGGTTTGGGAATGGACCCCACCACGAAATAGGTTAGGCAGGCTACGTCATTATTGTGTTTCTTTTTAAAATGCTGTGGTACCCGATAGGCAGGGTCACTGTGCAGTATGGCTCTGAGATGTTGCAAAATCCTGACGTGTACCTGTAGTTTTGTACTGCCTATATAATTGAGGCCACAGGTACACGTTACGACATATACTGCAAATTCAGTCCTGCAATTGTAACCACCAGTGATCGGAATGTCAGTAGAACAAAAAGGAGTCTGGTAGTGAGTTTTGTTGATCCTAAATGTACATGCCCTACAGGTTGAACATTTCCGGAACCCTGATAATGGTTGCAGCCACATGTTTTTCTGTCTTATCTCTGGGCTACTTTTATCTAGAACTGACCCCATGTTTTTGGCCCTTCTAAAAGTGACTAATGGCATACTGGGTAATTGAGAACACAATATTGTGTCTGTTAACACTATCGGCCAGTTCTTCTTAATGATGGACCTGATTTTATTTTCCTCATTACTGAAAGCAGTGATTGATCTAGGGCAATCATTAGTCTCTGTAAGGGGTACCACATTGGTATCTATGTTATCGTTGCTAGAAGGGTTCGACGGAAATAGACTTTCTCTAGGTCCTGATTTAGCTTTGGATAGAGCTTTGTGTAACATAGCATCTGTGTATCCATGTGCCTTAAGTCTAGCATTCATCTCTTTTAAACATTTCTCAAAATCACTGGTGGAACTACATATTCTTTTAAGTCGCAAGATCTCACCATAGGGAATGCTGCTAATAGTGTGTTTCGGGTGAAGGCTAGTGGCGTGCAAAGTTGTGCTGCCGGCAGTGGGTTTTCTGAATAATGTTGTTTCTAATCTGGCATTTTTAACATACACTTTTACATCCAAAAACTCTATCTCATGTTTACTGGTGTGAGAAGTGAAGTTGAGGTTGAGAGAATTGTCATTTATCTCTTTGAGGAATGTCAAAGCTTCCTCCTCATCCCCTTGCCAAAGAATAAAAACATCATCAATGTACCGCAAGTATTTTACAACTTTTTCATTGACCCATGCTCGATGTTTGATGTTAAGGACCTGTTCCTCCCACCAGCCTATGTGCAAGCACGCGTAGCTGGGGGAGGAACAGGATCCCATCGCCACGCCCCTTAGTTGTCTCCACACATCCTTACCAAATAGAAAAAAGTTAATATACAGACACCATTCGATGAGACTGAAGATGACTATGTTATGTTCATAATATTCAACAACTCGTTTACTCAGGAAATATCTAACCGCTTTTAAACCTCATGTATGTGCTATACTTGTATGTAAGGACTCTACGTCTATATATATTTCAAGTATACGATTATCCAGTATTTCCCAAAATAATCATCCGGCACTCTAGGTAGATCTTCAAAACACTCGGGCTTTATTTATGACATGATTTCAACATCAACGCGTTTTAGCAGACTCATGCTGCCTTGTTCACAATCATATATATTTGCGTAATGTGATCAAGGCCAGGTTTCTCCGAAACGACTCAGGGCGATTGTGGTGGTTGAGAAATAAAACACCTGGAAGCACATCAATTGGGTTTTGTCCGTCTTTTTCCGAGCGAAGGGAAGCAGGAAGAATGGCTTTTGCTATATATATATATAGCCTTGCGCACAACTCTTCCACAACCCGAGTCAGACTCCAGCACGCTCGAGGTCGATTTAAAGAGATTTTATTTCTGGTCACACACAACCAGGTACTACGTTTCAACTGCGCAAGTGGTCATTGTCAAACCTGAAGTTGCCGCCATATTTTTGCTTTTCATTGTCTTTCTCAACCATGTGAGAATAAAGTCAGATATTCTGAGTAAAACATTTACTTCCAACAGCAGCAGCAGCAGCTTGACAGTAGATTTCCCAGTGTTCAAATGCAGCTTCACCCCAGTGTTCTCATGAACAATTAAAGCACTAACATTCTGTATTTAGAACAAAGGTGTGGCACACATGAATGTTAAATGATGGAATCAAAGCTGTGAAACTGAAAACATTTCCTTTAGAAACTAATTAAATGAGGGGGTTTATTTTATCATAGAAATGATGGTTAGAGCTCTAGAAAGCAAAAATGAGGACACATTTTCTATGAGTTTTGGAATACCTTCCTCATTCATGTTAGTAAAAAATCCTGGCACGCAGAATCAAACAAACACTTTGAACACAAGCAGCAGTCTGGTATTTATCTCTCTAGTGATCAACTAACTGCAGCGTCCACACAAAGTTATAATGAGCAAATAGAATGCTAACATTCCATATTTATGACAAATGTTTGGCACACCTGAATGCCACCTTGATGGATTTAAGCTGTAAAACTGAATGCATTTAGTACAGAGGAGACTGCAGTAAAGGAACAAAAGTAGGGGATTCTGGTTAGTGTTCTACAAAGTTAAACAGTAGATGCTTTTTCCATAGGTTCTCAAATATCTTCGTCTATGTCAGGAAATGAAGACAGAAACATATACTTCCAGTTGCAGTGTGTCAGTTAACTCTCTAGTTATCAACTGAAGCATCACCGCAGAAGTGTTAATGAACTAGAGTGCTAACATTTTGAAAACAAGACAAAAGTGGACTATTCTGAATGCCACTTTCTTAGAATAGGAGCAGTGTAATTTAAGGTCTTTAACCAGCAGAAGACAATGTGAGGCGAGGAATGGGTTTTCAGTAATTTGAGGCATGATGTATTTTTATAAGAGCTGAAATAGTTAAATAGCAACATCTAAATATGTACAGCACCCACATTTCAAATATATTTTCTCATCCTACCAATCTGCCCAGTTGCTGAACAGCTCCTAAATTTAAAATAGTAATATCTTTGTTGAAACATTTATATATATTTCACTGAAAAAAGCAAAGGTTAAAGTGGTGTTATAGTTAGGTCAGTTGCTAAGATCTTAACTTATACTGAAAAACTTCAGAAAGTCACTGAAAAAATCAGTTGGAAAGGGTTAAAGTGACATAGTTAGGTTTTAGAAAGAGACATGGGCTAATGTTAAAAAACGCAAAGAAGCATACTGGCATTACAAAGGCGTAGCTGTCAAGAAACACATCTTATGTGTTTCACTCTAATCCAGCCCCATGGGCAGCACACTATATGGTATGATTTTTAACTCAAAATAATAATAAAAAGTGCAACAACACATTTTACAATGCAAACAGATTTCAAATAAATATTGAATACTGGCAGTAGATGTCACATGAAATTGGACCAGTTAGAAGAAATTTTGGGGAGGAGACCGGGAATGGGAAGCCATTTCTTTGCTCAAGGAACATGTTGAAACAGTAAAACAGCTCCAAAATCTGATTCTTTGTATGGGAGAAGAAGGCAGGACAGCCATAATCCTGAGTTGGAAACACTGTATACATAAAGGAAAACAACTCATCAATGGCATTTTATGTGTTCAAAGGAGTAAAACCTAGGCCCTTGACAACATTTTAATTTGCATAATTTGAGGAATTTTAGAAATTTTACATTACGCTTGTTATGTGGAAATTTTGAAACTATGCCATAACACTTTGTAGAATATTTACACTGCTTTCTTGTCAAAGTGATAGCACAGAAGCATAGGAACAGCGAGAACAACCACAACAGGGCGGTCAATTATAGTACTTGTATATTTAGTGCTAAGATGTTTAGCATCAAATGTATTCTCATGTTCAAAATGAACACAAGGGCTCATTTTCCTCTAAGATATAGTAAATGCCAGATTTGCATTTTGCATACTTTCCCCAGATTCTGAATAATTATTCGAAAACAAATTACCCACATTTTGCACAGCCCTAGTAAAAACAAAGATGTCATGTGGAAACAAAACAAGCAGATTTTTAGCCCATTGAAATGGATGAGTTTTCCAGGATAGGTTTACAAGATGACTCCATGTCTTTCGGTAACCATTTTCCATTCTGAAACTTGTATTCCTGACTCAGGTCAGCTAAACTAATTGGACTACACAGGGGAAACCAATGATTTAAAAATGTAAAGTCCAATATGGAAACGCATATCACATAGTTGATCATTCACTAGTTCCATTGAAAAAAACATTGGTAAAGTCAGTCGATCTGGCCTTTCACATAAGTACAGAAACTCCAGCAATGATTAGATGTCCTTTTTGAGTCAGAAGTAACACTATGAAGTCTTTAACAATACTTCAGAACTTTACAAGATGTTCCTTTCTAGTCAGAAGCCACTGCTCAACATGTCTATCACGAATCTGCAATAACTCATGTTGTTACCAAATGTCCCTCTTGAGAAAGACGCTACTGCTTCAAATGTCATGCACAAAGGTGAGGAGGTGTGGATTCAACCTAACAATGTACATATGCACTTTGCTACTTTAATAAATTATTCTTGATTTCAATAGAATAAGTAAATATAGCAATGATGATGAATCAACATCATAACCTTCAATAAATGTTATGAATACTATAGAACACTTGTAAAGACAACCTAGTCTATGTAGGCACTAGCAGTCGCTGTTAAGTCAAGTGCCTTCTATCAAATTGTTGTAAACTGTTTTTATGAGTGGCACTATATTTATGTCCCAGTAGAATGCCCACTGTCTTATACTATGGGCAGTGGTACGAAGAAGCAAAATGCAAGCCAACAAAGAGATAAAGATATTTGGTAAAGGGCTCAGGTCCAGTTGAAGATATTCAGCCCAAATGCGCCAGACTGATTTTTTAATTGTTACAGCACTTCTCTGGATATGAAGCATTCACTTAATACATTATTATGAAACTCATCACAAACCCGACTGTGAAGAATCCTGCATGGTGCCACGTTGTCAGTGTTGATGCGAAGTACTCTGTGTGGGGGCACATATATGTTCAATGATAAAAACAAAGGATAGAGTAATGCTATAGTTAGGTGAAATGTTAAGTAACAAATGACATTTTAAATGAAAAAACCACAGAAGTTCAACAGTTCTACTTATCTCAAATGACTATAATGCATGCCCTAAGGTGACTATAACTCGTGCCCCTCACAAACACAGTTTTCTCATCAATAATTTAATTGAAAACTATGCAATGATATTATCAATAATGTTGTGGATGATGTCATGAGTGATGTGGTGTGTGCTATAGTTGGCAGTGCAAGTTCAATAATAGGCCCTGGGATCCCTTTCCTGGAGACACATTCTAAGGGGAAGGTGTCATGGGGCCCCCCTCCCTAAACCTTATCTAAGCTCTAGAGACCCCATCTTCCAGGGACCAGTTATAATGGGAGGTGGGCGTGCGGTCCTCTTCCCTGAGTGTTGTCAGGCCCCAGGGACCCCCAGGGCCAAATTGAAGAAAAAAGGCAAGCGAGGCTGTGGGGTCCCTGTTTTTTAGGATATAGGATTCTGGGTACTAAGGCACTGCTGATCAGTGCTAAAGTGCATATGCTCTCTATATAAATTGTGATAGGATTGGTTATTCATGATTGGCACATTTGATTTACTAGTAAGTCCCTAGTAAAGTGCTCGGAGTGTGCCAGGGCCTGTTAATTAATTGCTACTAGTGGGCCTGCAGAACTGATAGTACCACCCACATTCGTAGCCCAGCAAACATGCCTCCGACCTTCCACTGAAATGTATGTGAGCGCAGTTTTAAACTGCTATTTCCACCTGGCAAGTGCATCCATTTGCCAGGCCCAAACCTTCCCTTTTACTACAGGTAATTCACCCCTAAGGGAGGCCCAAGGCAGCCCCATGGGCCGAGTTCAGTGTATTTAAAAGGTAGGACATGTACTGGTGTGTTTTACAAGTCCTAATAGTGAAATCCTGCTAAATTCGTTTTTTATTATTATAAGGACGATCTCTCTCATTGGATAACATAGCGATTGCCTTGAAATATCTTTTAATTGTAATTTCCTACTGGGAGCAGATTTTGGGGTCTCTGAAGTCACAATTTAAAACACATATTTTGGTGTAGTTGTTTTTTAAATTGTGTGTTTGAAAATGCAACTTTTAGAAAGTGTTGTGGCAAGAAATGATGGATGGAATGCTGAATGAATCAAACATTCACCCACATTCAAGAGATCTGGATTAAATCCATTGGGCCAGATGCATCAAGCGAAATGCGCTCGCAAAAGGGCCAGATTCTCAGAATCTGGCCCTTTGCGAGTGCAATTTTTGCATTTGGGATGCATCATCCCAAATGCAAAAATCGCAAATAGAGAATTCGCTAAATTGCGATTGTGTGCATTTAAGGAATCTCAAATTGAGATTCCTTAAATGCAATGCATGAAAGTATCAAAAATAGCGATTTCGCTAATAGAACACGCAAATTACCACGAAGTACAACTTCATGGTAATTTGCAAAAACTTTGAAAAATGCACTTTTGTGCATTTTTCAAAGTTTCATGTTGCGCACACACATGCCCTAAGGGCATGTGTGTGCACAAAATATGTGCACAGATCACATTCAGGGGTGTAACAGGGTGTCCTTTGGACACCCCTGCACCCTTGAACTCGCAATCTCAATTTGCGAATCGCTAATTGCGATTCGCAAATTGAGATTGTCTTCCCATTCATTCCTATGGGCCTCTAGGCCCATGGGAATTAATGGGGAGGTATTCATTAATTGCGACTCGCAATTTGCGAGTCGCAATTAAGGAATTCTAAGGAATCGCTATTTTTATAGTGATTGCTTGATGCATTCCATTTTGCTATTCCTTATTAGCGATTCCTTATTTTTCGCTAATAAGGAATCGCAAAATGGATGCTTGATGCATCTGGCCCATTGTTCTTTTGCTCTTGCACCACCCCAGTTTGGATCCAGCCATATGTAAATCAGTCTTGACACTGCTTTTCATGGGAACAGTTCAGCCCAAACTGCCAAGCCGGGTCCTCCCTGGACTGGAAACAAGCATTCTGGGACCGGTTTCGGGGTAACACTCCTCATCAGCCAGGCTAGCTCGAATCCAGTGGCACAGTGAGCAAGAGACCCACGTCTTGGCTTACCCATCCTACTTTGGGCAAAAAATGCTGCGACAACAAATGATGGATGAATACTGAATGAATCAAACATTCACCCCCAGTCAAGAGATCTGGATTAAGTCCATAGTTATTTTGCTCACTAGACCACCCCAGTTTGGATCCAGCCATATGCAAATCAGTCTTGACCCTGCTCCTCATGGGAACAGGTTAGCCCAATCTGCCAAGCCGGGTCCTCCCTGGCCTGGCAGTTCGGACTGGACTGTTTCCATGGGTAGGGTCACAACTGATTTGCATATGGCTGGGTTTAAACTAAATGGCGTAGGGTACAAAAAAACAATGGTTTTAGGCCCAGATCTATGTACTTGGATGAATGTTTGACATTAGTCAGCATTCTGTCCATCAATTGTTCTATTTGCATTTGTCAACCCGAGTGGGACGTGTATGCGCAGACGTGGGTCATGTGCTCTCCATTAAACTGGAGTCAAGCTAGTCTAGTTGATGAGGCGTAATACCCCGAAACCAGTCGCAGAATGCTTGTTTCAAGTCTAGGGAGGACCTGGCCTGGCAGTTTGCGTTGGACTGTTCCCACAGAGTGCAGGGTCAAGACAGATTTGCATATGGCTGGGTTTAAACTGGAATGGCATGTGAAGCAAAAAAAAACTGATTTAGGTCCAAATCTCTGTATTGGAGTGAGTGTTCGACATTGTTTAGCATTCCGTCCATCAATTGTTCTTTTTGCATTTGTCACCCCGAGTGGGACAGGAATGCCCAGACATGGCTCCCATAACTATCCATGTCGTTGGAGTCAAGCTATCATAGCTTATGAGGGGTAATACCCCGAAAACGGTCCCAGGATGCTTGTTTCTGTTCCAGGGAGGACCTGGCCTGACAGTTCGGGCTGGACTGTTCCCACAGGAAGCAGGGTCAATACTGATTTGCATATGGCCGGTTTAAACTGGATTGGCATTAGGGCCACAAAAAAAACGAATTTAGGCCCGGATCACTGTACTGGGGTGAATGTTTGACAGTGTTAAGCATTCTGTCCATTAATTGTTCTTTTTACACTTTAAAAAGTGGACACTTTCTTGCTTAGTCATTCTGTGTCTCTGTCTATCTGTAAAATATACATCTGGGTTAGCAGACAGTTGGGCTATTTTGCATTCTATTTATAGACAGTCACACAAAGGGAGCTAAGGTGTGCCTTGCATATCCTGATGGCCCATTACCAGGCTGATGGGCCTTCCTGAGCCAGAGTGATGGGAGGAGTAGCAACTGACACCTGAAAGGGCTGTAGCTGTCTTTACACAAAGCTGTCTCCACCCCCCTGAAGTGTGTCTGGATCCAAGGCAGGGAAATGCATGGCCTTGTGTGCTATACAGACTTTCCATTGAAGTGCGCCTATATCAAAGGCTGAAAGGGGTATAAATATTGAACCTTCGACACCCCAAAATCAGAACACTTCTGGACTGAGGGTATTTTGCCATGTAGAACCACTGGATGCTATAGGAGGGACTGCAACTCTACCTGTTGCTTTGATGTGCTGGCCTGCTGCTTGCTGCTTCTGTTCTGGGAGAAAAAGGACTGAACTTTGCTTTCTACATCCTGCTTTCAAGGTTCTCCAAGGGCCTGTGCATGCTTGCCTTCTGTTAAGATGTCTCAGGGACATCAGAAAGACTTCACCTACCAGTGTCTGGGCTCATCTGTTGAGAGTGCCGACTTTCCAAGTGTTGCTAAATCCAGTTCCTAAACTCTTGGAAGTGTAACCTGGTAATCTTAAGGAGAAAATTCATGCATCAACTCTTAGCACCACTTTTCCTGATGCGTCACTGCAAAAGATCCATACTTCATTGCTGCCTGTACAGAAGCGTGGTTCTCGCTGGAAGCATCGACTATGGCTTTCGCCACAGGCCCCAGCACGCTGTCGCACCACGTTAGAAATATCGCCGCAGCGTGAGTCCCAAGCACCATGTCACAGACGTCTGTAGCACCTGCCCGATTCTGATGCAGCACCTGCTTGCTGCTGAAGAATCTATGCAGCGCCTGCCTTGTGGCTGCAAAATCAACGCAGCACCTGTATTGCCCCTGCTGCATAGCCCCCACATATCTGGATTTGTAACTCATCATCTCTCTATGTCGATTCTTCATCAACACTTTAACGCAGTAAGAACCCAAGACTGTGTGTCAGGAAACCGACACATCACCGCCCCTGACAGTAAGGAACCAACGCATCACCTCCCCAGCCAGTAAGGAACCAAACGCATCACCTCCCCTTCCTAGCAGTAAGGAACCAATGCATCACCTCTCCTGCCAGTATGGAACTGATTCATCACCTCCCCTGTGTAATAAGGAACCGATACAT